>NC_030677.2:31319417-32711222 GCF_000004195.4 Xenopus tropicalis | reverse complement strand
AAAGAGAGGAGCTAAGGGTTATGTTACTCACTGAGAGCATCCACTTTCAAACACACTCTGTTTTTTGTTCATATTTCCAAAGTTTTGAATGTACTTTGTGAAGAAACTGAACACATTTGATATGACCTAAAGGATACTTCCATAGATGAAGGTCTTAGAGTACAATGACACAGTGACAAACTTAAGTCTAGGAAGCAAACAACTGGTTTCTTGGGTATTCGAAGATATTGTGAGTAAACTATAAATATAGTTTTTTTTATAATATAGATAGATAATATAATTAACAAACCAAAAAATACTTACTCTTCTTGTGTGGAGACTTTCTGTAGCATAGTACAGCCTGCAGAAAAACCCTACATTACTTCAGGTATAGCATTGTATGGCTCACTGTAATATAATCAAATTGTAATGGTCTTATAGGGCTGAAACCCATTTAGGACATAAGTGACATTTATGATGTTTGTCCATGCTGCACTCTACCCAATAAGTAGAGCATTACAATAAGGGTATATTTATCATGCTGTGTAAAAAGTGGAGTGAAGCATTACTGGTGATGTTGCCTAACCAATCAGCAATTAGATTTCAACAGTTAGAAAACTGAAGCAAAGCATCTGATTGGCTGCTATGAGCGACACTACCGGTAATGTTTTACCCCACTTTTTACACAGCATGATAAATATACCCTTTTAGGGTTATATTTATCATCCTGTGTGTGTTAAAGTGGAGTTAAGCATTACTGGTGATGTTGCCCAGAGCAACCAATCAGCAATTATATTTCAACACCAAAAGCAAAAATTTGCTTTTCAATGCAAAAATAAAATATACAGGTACGGGACCAGTTATCCAGAATGTTGGGACCTGGGATATTCCGGATAAGGGTCTTTTCATAATTTGGATCTCCTACCTTAAGTCTACTATAAAAATGATTTATTATTAAATTCTATAGGATTGTTTTGCCTCGAATAAGGATTAATTATATCTTAGTTGGGATCAAGTACAGGTACTGTTTTATTATTACAGAGAAAAAGGAAACCATTTTTAAAAATGTGAGTTATTTCATTAAAATGGAGTCTATGGGAGATGGCTTTCCATAATTTGGAACTTTCTGGATAATGGGTTTCTGGGTATGGGGTCTGATACCTGTAGTTACATTTTAAACCTGAGAAAATGTACTGCATTTCATTATTGTGTCAATATGACTTATTAGAATGGATTATGTGATCCATTGAAGGTACCATTAATTAACATTTTATGATTAAAGTTAAAAAATGACAGCGAGTTAGCTTCAAACCGTTGCCAATGAAGTTTCTTCAGACAAGGACAAACTATTCTCTCCTTCCTCTCCTTACCAATGTAGTTGATCTGTGCTAGACAGGGATGGATGTGGGGAGCACAAAGTGTTTATTTTCTTCACTTTAGAAAGTCAGAGGATCATGAGAGATTGTAACAGTATTAAAATGTTTTCAGAGAAAGTTCCCGTTTGCAAGGAAATGTCATCTTAATAAAGGTACACATTAAATTACATTTAATATGTAGTGAGCATTGTACTATATGGAAATAATCTGATGCCGTTACAGGGAACACAATGCAGTTAGCAATTATCCTTCTGTACGAAGTGCAAAAATTGCATTCAGATTATTTACAGTCAGAATTGTAGGACTGTGTTTAGCAAGGTCAAGATGCACCTGTAGCAAACAAAGCATTTCATTAGATTTAACAGAGGTGAGGTGCGGAGGGCTAGAAAGAGTTTAATAGCTCTCCACTCTGCCAACAATTGCAAGTGGAATCTACATGCTTCGTTCTGCACATAAAGAATTATCTTAACACCGAAGAATGAATGTGTATTCATGTATAGGCAGCAGTACGCTTCAGTACTAGTTCATAGGCTTCAAACTTCATAAATCCAAACTTGCAGACAACCTGGTTCAGTCTAAATCTGCAAATCCAAGTCAAAAGGTATAAAATGAGGATCGGCTTCTATCTCTTTCCCAGGATATCTCCCACAATCCTCTGTACAGTTAATCTATAGGAAAAATCCCAACACTCCTAGCTGCAAGAAAGCAACATGAGTATGTATTGTGCAATACTTTTTCCTTAGTTGCACACCAAATGCGTCTGAGGTCAGAAGGTGCACAATATGATTTCCACTATTCCAAAGGGGAAAGTCCCATATCCCAGAAAGCTCAAGAGCTAAAACTCTGATAGATCGTTAGGGTGGGTACGGACCCCTCTCTTTGATATCAACATAAATTGCTTCATTCCATCTGAGGGTATTGTTACTTTCTTCTCTAGGTGACTCACTGAAATAAATAGAAATAGGGTAATGCCCAAATATAGTAAAACTTTTTTTTTTATTTATGATGAATAAAAATATTTTGCACTTACAGGATCTGATCAGGTGGATTTTGGCAAATGCCAGAGGGACAGCTGAAAGATGCCACAGACAGTCACTATTTATTAGACTGGTGGTGGGCTCTGTCTATTTAAATGTTGGAGCCCATTTTGAATCTCAGTCCAAGCCAATGAGCCAATGGACTCCTTGTCCAATAGAATTTTCTGACCTGCCTAATAAATATCTGGGCAGACATGGGTTAGGCTGGCCTGTCTGTGGGCCTGATACACAAAGCAATAAGCCAGCAACATGGTCTGGAGGGACAGAGTTGGCAAACTTTAACAGGCCAGGTTGGGGAATTGCATTTATGTGAACCTTCACAGTTCAAATGTTAACAGAGCCAACTGGAATACAAAGAATAATATAATATTAGCCAAATGTCATTCCACCTGAAACAGAGATCATATAACAAATGTATTGGTGCAATTATAGTTTTTATTGCTCACATGAATCTCAAGAATATTTAAGCCCAATTTTTGTTATTAGATCGTTAACATTTGCAACCTGTCTCCCAGCAATCTATGCATCTATCTATTACAATTCCGTACTACAGACCTGTATCTCAATAACTGAAAATAGCAGCCCTCCACCGCACCTTATCAAGGTGTAAACATGTTTACATATGCATCTATCAGTGTTACATGATCTGTCATATAAGAGCAGCTTGGAGCGTTGCCATAGAATTTTAAAAAGCTTGCCAATAACATTGTTTACTCTCGGTGCATGCAAATGGCATCGTTGACTCCTTAATGAATCTCTTTTCCTTCGTTCCTCGACCAGGATTTAAAATTAGTTTATCAATTTCAGATAGCTGTAATTGAGACACTGATTTATGCAATGGTACTTTGACATCGGTGCCATCGAATGTGTTTTTTATGCATGTAATGCAATCAACATTGATGACATTTGATTTATGTTCTAATATTCTCTCTTTTAATGGATGAGCAGCATATGCAACATAATATATTTGCAACATAAATATAACAATATAATGTTGAAAAATATGTTAAATGTTCAATTTACTTATTTACCCTTTATGAATGTAAATAAGGATTTACTGTTTGTGCATACTGTAAATCCTTGGCACATTTAAAAAGGACAAAAGAGAAGGAGATTGGACTTAACCATAACTATTATCAACAATAATTGCTATGTACAGGTATGGGACCTGTTATCCAGAATGCTCGAGACCTGTGGTTTTCTGGATAAGAAGTCTTTTTATAATTTGGATCTTTATACTTTAAATCTACTAAGAAATAATTTAAATAAGGCCAATTGGCTCCAATAAGGATTAATTATATCTTCATTAGGATCAAGTACAAAATCATTTTTTTTTAATTACAGAGGAAAGGGAAATATGTTTTCAAATGTTGAAATTATTTGATTAAAATAAAGTCTATGGGAGATGGCCTTCCTGTAGTTCAGAGCTTTCTGGAAAATGGATCCTATACCTGTATTAAGTATTTCATTTTGAAAAAATGAAACAAAATATAATTGTTTCTACAGTGCTGCACTATAGTGGGCCACATAAAAGGACATTTTTGTTGCACTTTGCACCCTGTCACTATGTCTTCCACTCTGGATTGTTGTCGTTTTTAGAACACAGAGGCCTGTAGCTGCCTCCATGATTAAAGTGCTGCTGAACAGGCAGCCATGATAAATATTTTACCCAGGGAATGATCTGGTTCCTTCTTTTAGGAGAGAGAAGTAGGATTCTAGCACTGGAGTTTTAGATTGCTTGCAGGGAAGGGGGTCTGGCATACCAGTAAATAGGAGGTTGCGGTAGACTAATTGGGATAGGCTAAGGGCAAAGATTAGTATTTGAGTAGTTGCTTAAGAAAGAAAGGGTTGTATCCTAGCAATATTATAAAGAAAAAAGGGGCAGGCTTTGGCATTATTAAAATGATTTAAGAAGGAAAGGTTCTGGTAAAAAATAACTCCCAAGACAGCATGATTAATCAGTTGGTAGTGCCAACTTTAGTAAAATGAGAAGGGCTAGAAAGACAATGAGCTTTGCTTTAGCTAGGTTCAGTTTGAGGTGATGTTGGTTGAGTCAGGAGGAGATAGCTAGGAGGCAGGTAATGGTCTGGGCCTGAATGTCAGAAGGAGGAAGGTAGGATGACAGAGGCGTGCATATATTTATACAATACAGAATCCATGATGCCCTTTTGCTTTTTTTTTTGCACTTTATACTCTATATCCTGCATTTTGACCGATAACAAGGAAAGGTAACATTCTAACTGATTAGTATAGTATAGACGAGTTAGCATGTTGCATACTGTTTATATATTGTATTTCACTTTCTTTTGACAGGAATAAGTGTTTTATAGATAATTATATTATGCATATATTTATACAATACAGAATCCATGATGCCCTTTTGCTTTTTTTTTTTGCACTTTATACTCTATATCCTGCATTTTGACCGATAACAAGGAAAGGTAACATTCTAACTGATTAGTATAGTATAGGTGAGTAAGCATGTTGCATACTGTTTATATATTGTATTTCACTTTCTTTTGACAGGAATAAGTGTTTTATAGATAATTGTATTATGTTCTTATTAGGTTACACTTTTCTTGGAAAATACTTTCTTGGAAAGGACTTTCTATTGGAATTTTTATTAAACTATTTTGAACACTATACCCATTTCTAATGTAAATCTGTGATTATGTAATATATGACACACACCAATTCACATTCCCCACCCCTGATTAGTTAATAGGTGGGGTTTCACACTTATATACCTGTATGTGTACACTATTATGCTATCTCACAAAGGGTGGCATGACTGCTGGAAATGTTATTGCACATTCTGTGTCCAAAATAAAGTGTGGGTAAATCCTGCTTCACGTATACCAGTGTGTGTGGTTCCTGCTCTGCTGACTGCATGATTATGGTGATACCATGCCAGGTATCCAGGGAACACTGTACCACCACCTAATTACACTGCACATAGTATGCAGGTAGGTTCTTTTTAAAAAAAAAAAAAAAAATAGATGTACAGGGCTAAGATATTTAGAGATGTTCATTATCGTTAAAAGATTGTACTGATTGCTGTGTCAATAACTATTTCTAGTGATGAGCAATTTTTTCGGCAGACATTTATTTGCAGCGAAATTCCACATTTTGGCATTGGCGAAAAGTTTGCGGTCAAGTAAAAAAAGACAAAAAAAAAGCACGGTCACATCAAAAAAGGGCGGGTTGTGTTTAAAAAGTTGCATGGTACCGGTGTTTTGCTAATCTTTCACAGTTTCGCAAATTTTACGGTAAAGCAAAACGGGACAGATTCATCACCATTTCTTGTCGTGCTTCTTACAACCTTTTCCATAGATTACAAAGGAACAATGCTACAATCTGCCATTGCCATCCCATGCTCACATACATGCACAAACACATCCCAACATGCACGAGCATGCCTACAATATGTTTGTACTTACATTTTTGTGTGTGTAGCTAATTAAAATATATATTATTTCCATATTTATAGAACAATAATGTATTTTGGACATATCTTTAAATATACAGAAATAAAATGCATAGCTTTTAATATAAAGAACATAAAAGAAGCGCATCGTGGCCATCTGTTATTATGATATAAATGTTATTTAAAACCTTTGTCCGAATAAGGATAATTTTATTTAACATTTACTGTATTTTTCACAGTCACTTTTACCATAACCGTTTGGCTCTTGTATCTCCTGCAGAAAAGCAGTTGCCAAGAAAGCAAGGGAATAAAACACACTACAGCTAAAGCTGAACATCTTGGAGCAAAGACATGCTGCGTTTATAGAAAAACTTGTACAGTAGGAACTCAACAGAAGTCCATTTAACAGAAGCACAACATGCCTGGGAACATCTTGACTTATTTGGAACTCATCCATCATTAAGCATAGATGAAATGTAGACTGTAGTATACACATGCATATGCTAAGTGGATACATATTTTAATTAGCCACAGACCATCTGCCCTCACTATTTAACCAAAATGTGCCCCTCTATGTAATTAAATATTGTATTCTGTTTTTCTACATATTTCCATTTAAAATATTCAGTGGTTATTTCACATTTCTTAACTTAATTTGATGTATAGTTTTAATAAACACTATGAGGGGTCATTTACAACACACAAGGGTGCAAGTGCTAGAGCTAGAGGAACACAGAAAGGCAGCCCTTAGTACTCATCTAAAAAGCAATTGCCTCCCCCTTCCCGCCCCCTAGCAACACAGCGCTGACTAACACCTTTGCGCATGAAAAAGAAAGCCCAGTTGCAGCTATTCTGGAGCAAGCCAGCCATAATTAAATCAACCTAAAAACCATAGGGTTGATTCACTAAAGTGCGATAAGCATCATTTCATGCTTTTTTGCGTTAAAATTGACGCAAAAAAATGCGCGATTTGCTAAAGTATTATAGCATGTGTTAAGTTGCATATCGCATGCATTAATCTTACCACATTGCGTTAATTCTCGCGCAGAAATAACACTAACGCATGATTCACAAACACTTAGATGCACTAAATATTGCATTAGTCTGTGCAAAAATTAAAACCTACTAGAGGCAGGCGGTAATTATAGAAAAGTACAGTTAATGAGCTTTTGGCAACACAATATGGACTTTGCAGTGGGATTTATTCAAGTCTGTGTTGGCCCTAGAGTGACGCAGCCTCCAGTTTGCAGGGAAATGGGCATTTTCAAAAAAAGTAGTTTTACGATCGTAAGGGTGCTCCGTACCTATAAGGTAGCAGGAGCCTTGACGGTGCTAGGAACAGCAGGGGAAGTGGAAGGGGTTAATTATAGAGGCTAAGACTGGGGGGAAGGAGGGCTTGTAAGTAAGAGGAGGGACCAGGATAAGGAAACTAACAGCAGCGAAAGAGGCGGTACCATTACCTCGTGGAGAGTCAAGGAACATTGTCCCGCCCACCCGCCCTTGAATACAAGCAAGGTGGACTGGGTTGGGGGGGGTTCGTTTATGCCGTCACAGCTTGCGGTAGGAATGCTTGCTGGAAGGTGGGGGCTAAGCCCCAGTTTTGGCACATGGGTGTCAAAAGGTGGAGGGTAACCTCCTCGGACAAGGGTCCCAGGAGAGTAGTGGATTCTGGTTGCCTGTTCTCACTTGCCCACCTGAAGCTGCTGCGGAAGGTGGCCGGCATGGCAGGCAGCCATGGTTGGTGGTTTGGAGTGGGCAAGCATTCCAATGGGTTATTGTTAAAATGTTGATCATTTTATAAACTTGTATGTATATATTTACATATTTTCTGTTAATAAAGCTGTAGCCTGTTATATCCCATCCTGGACGTCATTATTGTCTCTGAGGTACCGGAGGTGGGGGAAAAGAGCTTAAGGTAAGGGAGCCTGCGTAATTGACGCTGCACTGTCATGGTGTGTATGGCTAATATGGCGTGTGCATGATAAGTAGCGCACGTGCGTTGATTAGCGCGCGTGCCAAGTAGCGCACTGCATTAATTAGCGCGTGTTGCATTGAATACCGCACAAAATAGTATTCGCGACTTAAATAACGCAAACATCATCGTGTCTAAATGAACACAAATATACTTTTATTGAATCGCGCGTTAAGACGCGGAAAGTAAGACGCGATAAAATTTTTAATGCATGCTATAAATAGCGCACGTTTTATCGCACTTTAGTGAATCAACCTTCATGTCCGAGATGTATCAAGTTACAGATGCTATCATCTCTAATAGCAAATTACTTTATTTTACCAACAACAAAGTTGCATCAAATGCAACCTGCAAACAATGCACCTATGAGCATGTGAACTAACATTCGCTTTGGTAAATTGTGCCAAGTTGCGGCACCCCGGTTTTACCCACTCTTTTGTCACTACCAGCTTGTGGCATAAATAATAGCATTAGTGTCTGATTTATTTGGCACAGGTCAGCTGAGGCTCTTAAACCCTGAAACTACTGGCAGATACAGATGCATTACTGATTCTCAACAAAAACTTTTTCGAAAATGCACACACACACTCATCTGTATGTGAAAATTGGCTATATTTTTGTACAATATGTACCATTTTTAAGAAAGGATTTTAAAAGCATGGGTGCACTTTGATCTGGCTCAGTAACTACAAGCCATTCTTAGATTCTGTATATAAACCCAAACAACAATTGCTCTCAAACTTGAATTATTTATATCTTTGTTTGCAACAAGACTTTCATCTCTATATATCCCTGCTCCTACCCTTCTTTAAGTACCCTTCAAACTGCAACAGCCTCATTCTCATAATTATTCCAAACAATTGTGCTTTTATCACTAATGCCTAGTTCATGCTGGCATACATACAGGCACATATTGTAAATAATAATAATAATAATACTTAAGAATTAAGAATAACTAAGAATGCTTATGCCCATGCATAAAAAAACTCAGTTGTGAATGAACTTTGGTGTGAATTGTGCTGAAATTGTGCTGAGTTGGGATAACATAATTTCTGGTGCTCACTGTCAAAGTTACGTCTGCGCATTGTTTTTATATGCGCATGTATGCTCCATCTATTATTATTATAATTTATTATTATAAACATGTATGTATAAAGCGCTAACATATTCCGCAGCGCTGTACAATAAGTGGGTTTCATACACTGGACATACAGAGTAACATATAAAGCAATCAATAACCGATACAACAGGTGAAGAGAGCCCTGCCCAAAAGAGCTTACAATCTACAAGGAGACATATAGAGTAACATATAAAGCAATCAATAACCGATACAAGAGGTGAAGAGGGCCCTGCCCAAAAGAGCTTACAATCTACAAGGAGAAAGAGTTGAGACACAAGGGGGCAGATTTATCAAAACACGAGTTTGAATCCCGAATGGGAAAAATTCGGATTGGAAACAAAAATTTCTGAAGATCGCAAATATCACGAAAATGCTTACGGAAAAATCGTATTAGTCACGATAATATTGTATTGGCAATCCGAAAGTCACGGAATTTTCGTACCGAATGATTGTAAACAGTGGCAAAACCGTTTTGTTTGCGCTAAAAATATGGAAAAGTCGCGCAAGCATCCAAAAAGTCGCAAAAGTACTGAAAAAGTCAAAAATACGATTGGACCGATAGAACGAACGCTCAAAGCGTTCGTGGATAAGTAAATGTGCCCCAAGGTGTGGGAATGGGTAAGATCAGTATTATGCAATGTGATAGGTGTGGCACAGGCTGTTCTGCCCCCAATAAGGGGTAATTATATCTTAGTTGGGATCAAGTACAAGGTACTGTTTTATTATTACAGAGAAAAGGGAATCATTTAACCATTAAATAAACCCAATAGGACTGTTCTGCCCCCGATAAGGGGTAATTATATCTTAGTTGGGATCAAGTACAGGTACTGTTTTATTATTACAGAGAAAGAGAAAATAATTTTCAAAAATTAGAATTATTTGATTATAATGGAGTCTATGGGAGATGGCCTTTCCGTAATTCAGAACTTTCTGGATAACGGGTTTCCAGATAACAGATCCCATACATGTATAACAATATTTTGCAGAAATACATAAGTACATATGTAAATATGCATTATTTAACTCAACTTATATTTTGCAGCTTTTTTAACCTTTGTTAAAGATGAAGCTCTGGTTATTTAACTCATAATGCTGACATTTTCTTCATATGCTATTTTAACAGCTTTTTACTATTCTGTTGCTAGAAAATAAATATTAAAATGCTTCATAGACTGTACCTATTAGAATAAAACTTTGTTGTGATATAATCATAGAGTTTGTTATAGTACAGCTATATAAATAATGTTGAATGTTTAACATATAATGTGTATTGAATATTATGAAAAAAGCCACCCTCACCCCGCTTTTTTTTTTTTTTTTTTAAACCTGCTCTGTTATCCTAAATTAAGGCATGGTTAAAGGTAGTCTAACAAATCCACAACTTCCTCTTAGGGAACTAATTATGTGCCATGGTAAAGCCAAAGTTATTTTGGCATTTTACTGCCAATAGATTTGCCACATTAGTTCCACCTAGAACAATATATTTATTCTGCAGAAAGCATTACCATACCTGAGTAAACAGCTTTAGAAGCTTTCTCTGTTTGTTTAAGATAGCAGCTGCCATTTTAAGTAGCTTCCTGCCTGCAGTCTCTAGCCGTTATAGCTCAGATCACACATTCCTAAGGGAGGGGGGAGGGAGTTGTTAGCATTCTGGTGGGAGGGGGAGCAGGAGAGGGCAGAAAGGAGAGAGCTGTGCAGACTCTGGCCCCTGGAATTAAGGCTGTTTCTGAGAGAGGAAGTCAGACACTGGAACATCATGTTTACAAAAAGGAGACACAAAATCATGTGTTTCTTTTGATAGAGGACAGCATTACTGTAAGTGCTTATGGCTGTATTTTCTGATAAAGCTTACTTAGTTTTTACCTTTTCTTCTCCTTTAATAGAATTTGTAGTAATTTCCATAAATAATAATAATATTAATAATAATACATTTTAAAAAATAATATTAATAAAAATAGCATCTGAGAGATGTGGCACGGGTTATCGCTTTTAGCAGCACCCTGAGGTCATGTTAAAACAAATGAGGGTAAGCTTCACTAAATAAATGCATTTTTAGAGATCTGGGCAGAGAGATTGGGAGAAAGTCTGACACTTTGTAGGAGCGAATTCCCACAATATATATATTCTGTGGATTGATAGAAATAAAATAAGAATAGTCACATGAACACCAGAAAGAGAATTCTTGTTTTACATTAGGATAAACAGTGTCGGACTGACCCACCAGGATACCACGAAAACTCCCGGTGGGCCCAGGTGTCAGGGGGCCCTCTTGCTTCTAACTATTTAGCCTATTTCATGGCCATTCTCTATTTCTGTATGGGAACATGGAAGCTTGATAGATGGAAGAATGGAGTATAGTATGTAGAGAAAAGAGACTAGGATAATAAAGAGTTTGAGGGAGGAGAGGAGGAATTAAAGTTTTTAAAGTGGGCCCATGGTCCAGGGTTTTCTGGTGGGCCCCTGCCATTTCAGTCCAACACTGATGATAAATGATAAAATTTTGAAAGTAAAAGATTCCTTTGCCCCCAAACTCAACTACTTTACACAATTAGACACTTTAAAAGGTCATTTACCTAAACATAAATGCATGTACGGGTTCAGGCTGAAATCTGCACCTCACGCCAGACAAAAAATATGATGGAAGCTACAGAGCTCAGCTTCCATAGGCACAAGGCAGTCCTGCCCTTCCCACGTGCCAAAGGGCAGTCCATACGTACCGGGCACTGGTGCTCCCTAACTTGTGTGTCTTCATTGTGCGAGTGCAGGTCTCTGTGTTCCATTTTGGAGTGAGGTGCAAAAACTTTGTCAGTTTGTGGCCTGTGTTTGCACATTAGTTTTGCCAAAAAGCAATGTGTGTTATTGTGTAAAGTAAGTAAACGGCATTTTTTATGAAAACAACATCCTTGTAATGTCACTGCGTCACCATGTGAAATGAACACTTCATTGGTAACATGCAGCATAGAACTTTCTCTTGCTGAACATTTACATTTCTATTTATACTGTGCCATTAACATAGCATTTAATAGAATGCTACACAAGACTACATTTTCAAATATATTCTGCATTAGGAGTGAGAATAATAAAATACACTTCATAGCCGCGAGCATTTTTTCCCAAACCTTTATTTCTTATATATGTAGCTTCATCACTTCTCCGTAAATTACACTGCATGCTTCCATGTTAAATGTGGAATTGTTACATAATGATAACATATTTATTGCTGCAAATGTCTCCATTACAGGGCATACACGGAAGATGTGCTATAGCGTCCTACTTTTCAAATTCCCCGTAGACTGCACCAAATAATAATAATTGAACATAACAGCTGTTTTTATATCTGTGCTAAGCAAAATAAACACAAGGATTTTTACATTAGAAACAAGTTAGAAAGAAAAAATGCAGCATATACTGAAATTTTAGTTAGTGGTGTTAAATAAGATTACATGTTATTTATATAAAGCCTAGACTAAATGTACTATTATCTATGCTACAAACAATTTGGAGGTTGCCAGCCCAGATCAATATCGTATACACTTAAAATTATTATTTCCAGTTGTTTGCAAGATTCTGTTGGCTTTACAATATTAAGACAAAGCTATTTCCACTTTACATTTTATTGGAAGAAAGCAAAACAAAGCAAAAAAAAAAAAACCCTCAGTGCCAAGTTCTGCTGAATATACCGAATAGGACAGTGGAATATTACTTACCTGATACTTATATTCACACTATTATTATCAGTTATAAGCATAATGCTTGCAACAATTTACACTTTAACAAAAAATACAATATAATACATTAACACAAGGGTTACAGCACAATTTAGCACCCTTTAGAAAATACAAACCACAATAGACTACAGGAGTAAGATTACAGTATCTGTGTTAATGTGTAAGATTGGTTATAGGGAGCAGGAGAGGAGATGCTTATGTGTTGGCAGCAGGGCCGCCATCAGGGGGGCATAGGGGGTACGATCGTACTGGGCCCGAGCTTTAAAGGGGGCCCGGCCGCGCTAGAGTTTCATCAAGACCGGGCCCTGTCTTTAGCTGTATCCTCCTCTATGTGCCGCGGCTCTCTGCCGCATCTCCGCTTTTATAAGGTTGCGCCCGTGCGTACTGACGTCACACGCACGGGCCGCAACCTTATAAAAGCACAGAAGTAGCAGCGAGCCGCGGCACATAGAGGAGGACATCACCGGAGGTGGGGGCCGGGAAGGAGGGAAATGGAAGGTGCTTGGGGGCCTTGGGAGGTGAGCTGGAGGATACTTGGGGCCCTGGGAGGTGAGCTGAAGGATACTTGGGGGCCCTGGGAGGTGAGCTGAAGGATACTTGGGGGCCCTGGGAGGTGAGCTGAAGGATACTTGGGGGCCCTGGGGGGTGAGCTGAAGGATACTTGGGGGCCCTGGGAGGTGAGCTGAAGGATACTTGGGGGCCCTGGGGGTGAGCTGAAGGATACTTGGGGGCCCTGGGAGGTGAGCTGAAGGATACTTGGGGGCCCTGGGAGGTGAGCTGAAGGATACTTGGGGGCCCTGGGGGGGTGAGCTGAAGGATACTTGGGGGCCCTGGGAGGTGAGCTGAAGGATACTTGGGGGCCCTGGGAGGTGAGCTGAAGGATACTTGGGGGCCCTGGGGGGTGAGCTGAAGGATACTTGGGGGCCCTGGGGGGTGAGCTGAAGGATACTTGGGGGCCCTGGGAGGTGAGCTGAAGGATACTTGGGGGCCCTGGGGGTGAGCTGAAGGATACTTGGGGGCCCTGGGAGGTGAGCTGAAGGATACTTGGGGGCCCTGGGAGGTGAGCTGAAGGATACTTGGGGGCCCTGGGGGGTGAGCTGAAGGATGCTGTGGGGGAGCTGGAGGATGCCTGGAGGGAAGCAGGAGGATGCTGGGGGGGGGCAGGAGGATGCTTGGGTGGCCTTGGAAGAAACAGGAGGACGCTGGGGGGGAGCCGAAGGATGCGGAAGGAAGCAGCGGAGAGCAGGCCATAGTATGAGTAATTTGGGGGAGGACCACCAATGTTTTAGGGGGCCCTGGGCTGGCTAGCAATGATTTAGGGGGTACCTGCCCTGGCACCAATGCAAAATGTAACCCCTGGCCACCAATGTTTTAGGGGGGCCCTGGCTACCAATGTCTGTATGTCCTTTGTATTGATGGGAGGGGTCACTGGGGGAGGGGCCATTGGGAGTGTGGGAGGAGGGGGGGGGCAGAAAATCTTGTTGTGAGGGGCTTCGTGGTTTCTGATGGCGGCCCTGGTTGGCAGGGCTGTATTCATGGGGGGGATACAGGTCATTGAGCCCCTTGTATATTAAAGGAGACATATCCAATAAAAAATTAAAAATGTACCAGTGGATTATACTCCTCCTATACTCCTATACTGCTTAAAAAAGTTGTTTCGGACTGATTTATTGCGAAATTCCACCAAAACCCCAGTAGCCCCGCCCATCTGTTCCACCTCCTGCTGGCTGAATTCTCTGGGTGTGCAGGGGATGTTCAGTACGGTGCACTGTAGGACAGGAACCAATTGGCAGCTAGGCTGACCTGATAGGGAACTGAAGCCTGTCTGTGCTTGTGTGAGTGCAGGGCTGTGATTGGCTATCCCCCTCCTACTGTGCTTCTGGCAGGGACTGTTAGGACACGCCCACCTCTCATTTGAAACTGGGACAGGGAACTGATAGGATCTATAGGGAGCCCCTATAAAGGGGCCATTTTTGCAAACTGTATTCAATTTTAGCCCAAAGTGAAACCAGCACCGTATATTATTCATAATTGCCTAGGATTGGGGTTTTTCCAATCCAATATTTATCCAATATGTCTCCTTTAATGATGCTTACGTCTTATTTAACCGTAAAGGGGGAGATTAAGCAATGTTCCAGTTTTTTTTTTTTGCGTTAAAATCACTCAAAAGAAATTATATTTCAAATACTCAAATGTCTGGTATTTATTAAGAACCCAGAAAACTCAAATGTGAAAATTTGCCATCTAACAGCTTGCCAGTTTCTATAGAAGTCAATGGGAGTTGTTCAAGCCATATTTGCAAACTTGAGGTATTCGAGTTTTTATTTGAATAAGTTTTCCTTATTAATAAATAAGCGATCATTTGATATAGGAGTAGTGCTGAGCCAATCTGTCCCATTTCCCTTGGCCAAAAGTTTGCGAAACTGTGGAAAAATTAATGGAACAGAAACAATCCACGAAATGAGAGTACCACGCAACTTTCTTGATGCACACTTTTTTTTACGCAATCCCACTTCTTTTATGCAAACACGGCCTTTTTTATGCAGGCGTGCCTTTTTTTGATGCAACCTTGAATTTCATGCTGTGAAATTTTGTGGAAGTTTCACAAAACAATTCACCAATGACAAAATGCTGCGAATCAATGCCTGGTGAAAGATTTGCTCATCACTATATTCGAGTTTATTCAATATAGAAAAACAAACTCGAATTCCCAATCTCGATAATTGATAAATAACCTCAAAAGAGTATTATTATTATTATTGTTGAAGGTTAAAACTCCCTGGTGTCCATATGGATAGATCTTCTCCAAAATGTCCTCTCTTCTGTTTGGGTCTCCTCCAAGGCATTCTTATGATTTTTGTGATTATGTTTATTCATCTTGTTGTTGGTTGTCCTTTTCCTCTTTTCAGTTAAATTTTTCAAAATAAAACACCCCACTTAAAGGGGATCTATCGTAAAAATGAATATAAGCTTTATCTCACTGAAATAAGAATCTTTCTAACTATAAAAAAAATCTGTGCTGTTTATAAAATAATAGTTACTCTTTGTTCTACCCATCTCAGCAAATTCTTCTTTCTGTCTTTGCAGTAGGTGAAGTCTAGATTGACAGATTGTCTTGATAGACAGTTAAGCCTAATACATCCTTTGGAGGATGGGTGTTTGCACCTTCAGCCTAAAACATATATTAAAGCTCACTCTTTCAAAATAACCAGCTCCCTGTTTCTCTGCATGCAGGGTGTGTGCTAGAGTCGGTTATTTTGTTAGAATTTTGTTTGTGCTGGTTATTTAAGTTAGCTCTAAAACATCTGAAGGGAAAGGGGGCCCCCCTAAAAGATGTATTAGACCTACCTGTCAATCAAAATCTGATCCAGACAACGGCATGACGAGAGCATGAAGACTGACAGGTTGCTGAGAGTGAGATACTGAAGAATAACTTGATTACAGAGTACAGAGTATTTAATTGATTATATTTAGATTTTTTTTTTATTTCAGTGAGATGAAGTTTATATTGAATTTTCATTTTCGTGATAAATCCCCTTTAAACAAAGTTACACAAATCAATTAGTATAAGCAAGTTATGCAGTACAACTGTGTTATTCTTCTAAGGTCAAACTGTACTACATATTCATGGATATGTTCTATATTATAAGATGCACTGTTAAAGATCTGTGAAGCAAAATAAAGGGTTCCCTGGTAAATAACTTCCAAATGCGTTTGCACATTTCTAGTGCTTTCTTCAGAAGCATATCAGATGAAACAAGTGCAATTAGGAATTAGGCTTTGTTTTTCTTGTACAACATAGTGTAATCTAATATTTTTTTCATTGTGTGCAAATGGGCACTGAAAAATAAGTACAAAAATTGCTAAGAATGTATTTCACATATACAGTGAATCTAGGATTTGGTTCGGACTTCGGCCAAGATTCGGCCTTTTCCGGCAGGATTCAAGTTCAGCTGAATCCACGCTCCTGGCCAAACCAAATCCAAATCCTACAGTTAAGTGAATTTTTGTAATGTAAACACGGAAGTTAAACATTTTGACATTTAAACCTTCCAAAACCTAATTAGCATTAGGTAGTCGGCCAAATCCTTTACGAAGGATTCGGAGGTTCGACCTAATCCAAAAAAGTGCATTCGGTGCATCCCTAACATATACACATTAGTGAATCTGTCCCGTTTCGCTTCGGCAAAAAGTTTTTGAAACGCCAGGTAAATGGGTAAAATGATGGAAAATCTGTGAAACGCGTTTGTCACCCAACTTTTTTTTGCCACACCTGTGCCTATTTTGACATGACTACGCCCAATTTGATGCAACAGCGCCATGCAGTGAATTTTCGTAGAATTTTCGCAAAACAATTTCACCAATGGCGAAATGTGGAAATTCGCTGCGAATCCATGCCTGGCGAAAAAATACAAATGCCACCATAATGGCCTCCATAGTTTGTTTACAATCCTCTTTGGGACGTTAGAACACTAATTTGTTTCTGGAAGAATACTATAAAAAATCCCAATACTATAAAACTTGCCCTGCAGTTAAGTTCTTGAGTGTTTTTGTATGTTTTATTTACTGTGTACAGATGAGTTTATAGTTACCCCATATTCTAGCTTGCCATAAAAAGAAATCTAACTGAAGTATTCCAAGGTACCTTACCTTATCTGTGGGTTTATTTTGGAAACTGTAGCCCCTAAAGTTTAATTGGAGAACAATAGCTTAACTAGGATCCATAAGCTAGGTTATTGTGCCCCAGACTGCTTGCATTATTGATAAATGTTATACTGTTATTATTTTGTGCATCACTCTACGGGTATAAAGTTTGACTTAGATTGTAGAAGTGTCATAGAAAGAAATTCTGTTGAACTATTATCTGTCAGAGAGGTTACTTTGACCTCTGCAATGGGAGTTAGTTAAGCATTCCATTTAAAATGAGGCCTCACAAAACATCTTTACAGCCACAATAAATGTTACATATGGTTGAAAAAACAGGGAATTTGTGGCACATTGATATAAATCCCCTCTTGCTGTGTATATCACAATTATATTCCTCCGATATGTGTAAAAAATGATTTTCCTTAACAATGAGTTGTTTTTTTTTTTTCCATAAAAAGTTTTAAAATAATTACTTTCACATATCAGCAGTTTTAAAAGAGCCGAGGCATAATTTAGCTTAATAACTGCTACATAATTAGAGCAGATTTCTTCTTTAACCTCTGTCTAGGAACATTTCCTGACTTAATCAGAACATTTGTAAGAGACTGCTGCATGTACAGAGCTCTCTAGACATTATTGCCAATGTTGCCCAATTAAACTTTAACTCTTTTTTTTTTATTTTGTATTTAAGAAATTGCAGCTTTTGCAACAACTACATTAAGAATCACAATTTTAATCCACTTGTTTGAGGCAAACATTGTTTTGTGTTTTATGGGATTACATTTGCTACAGCAATATACAAACTTAATTCATTCAAATTGTTATTTTATAAAGCTACAGTTCATTAAGGTTTGATAGGATATCCCAAGGTAGGATATTAAAGGAGAAGGAAAGTTATTTTGGCATTTTACTGCCAATAGATTTGCCACATTAGTGCCACCTAGAACGCTATATTTATTGTGCAGAATGCATTACCATACCTGAGTAAACAACCCTAGAAACTTTCTCTGTTTGTTTTAGATTGATGCTGCCATTTTAGCTTGGTCTTTGTTGCTTCCTGCTGCAGCTCTAGCCTTTATAGCTCAGATCACACATTCTGATGGAAGGGGGAGTGAGATATTATGAATTCTTATGGGAGGCGGAAGCAGGAGAGGGGAGAGAGCTATGCAGACTACGGCCCCGGTAATGAAGGATTTTTCTGAGAGAGGAAGTCTGATGGAAGAAGATGTTTACAAAAAAAGGAGACAAGAAATCCTGTGTTTCTTTTGATAGAGGACTCTGATCAAGCTTACTTAGTTTTTACCTTTCCTTCTCCTTTAAAGAATATACAAAATAAACAAATGTAACTTAAACAGCTATATACTAACTATGATGTAACCTCTTTCTTCAATATAACATTTTTGAGAATGAGTGCTAAAAGGATAAGGTAATAAAAGCACAAAGTTTGGCCAGTTCTTGTAACCCATAGCAACCAAACAGATGTTTGTATTTAAGTTATACCAACATATAGGAATGGATTGCTATGGATTTAACATTTTCACATCTTTTGTCATTGATTGCAGCTTTTTATGCTGTCTGAGGCAATGTTGGGGACACACACACAAAAACCCCACTTTGCTTGGAAACATTCTTTTGTCCTGTCCCTAGTTATACAAATGGAGCAATCTGACTCACAAAAAAACGTGCATGACAGTTTTGTTCAATGGGGATTTGTATGCTCTGTCTGTATCTTGTATTAATACATTTAGATAGATAAAGCTAACTTGCAAAAAGCTTTCAAAGAACTTGGTTCTGGATCATAACTAGTTATGCCAAGGGGCACTATATGAACTAGGTCATAGTTTGCTTCAGCTATAAATATATTTGTATGAACTGATCATTTTAACAAAAGGATTATTTGTATATACTGAATTACTTTACATTTCTTTACATTGTGGAATGCTGCTCAGATTCCATTAACATAAAAACACTATAGAAATACATAGAAACTCCAACAACTTCATCATAGAAGTCTGAACATGGAGATATGAATGCATATACAGATATTGTGTATAAGCATTGTATTATTTGCAAACTAACTAAATTTGGGGGGGGATAATTTAATGAATGTGGACTTGCTTGAGATAATTATCATCTCCATATTTTCAAGTCTAATAATAAATCATTTAATCATTAAATAAGCCCAATAGCATTGTTTTGCTTGCAATAAGGATTAATTGTATCTATTTGGGATCAAGTACAATTTTTTTTTAAAGAGAAAAACAAAATATGTTTTAATATTTTGAATTATTTGATTAAAGTGAAAAGGGAGAATGGGAGATGACCTTCTAGTAATTAGAAGCTTTCTGGATAACAGGTTTCTGGTTATTCCTGTATATATTACATTTTAAATAACCTATACACAAACTTTTTTTATTTATTATATTTTATATTTACTATAAATAAAAACAATTACAAAATCTCTTGCTCCGCCCTCCTAGATTATGGGATTGGAGTAGTGATGAGTGAATCTGTCCCGTTTTGCTTTGCCCAAAAATTTGCAAATCTTTGAAAAGACTTGCGAAACGGCAAAATATCCGTGAAATGGCGCAAATGTAAAAAAAAAATTGTCATGTGCAACTTTTTTTAACGTGTGGCAAAAAAAGGACGTGCCTGTCAAACAAAAAGACACACGTGGGGGTTGTTATGCGCACAGCTGGGTTGTTATGCGCACGGCAATTTTTTGACGCAGCCGACAATTTTTGTCACACAGAGATTTTTTACATGCCACATTTTGTCACCCTTTTGCAAAATAATCCGATGATGGCGAACCACAGAAATTCGCCACTAATCCATGCTTGGCAAATTATTTCCCCTATCACTAGATTGGAGGCAAAACTGGGCAAAACTTGGCAAAATCAGATCCTCTACGCATGAAGGCAACTTATTTCATCAGCATCTTTTTTTCATTCTACAAATTAAGCCCCATTATTTAATATGTATTCACTAAACAGGGCAAAATTAAAATATTCTTTTCGTAATAGGAAATCTGCAGAGTGGCAATAATAAGATGGCCATATACACAGTACATAAGGACAGGTTTTTGCAAAAGTTCTTATAATCAGACTTTGATATAGTAACACCTCAGACAAATAAGATGTCAAGTACAAAACACTGGAAACATCTAAAATGGGAAGTGTAAGCCAATAAATAGGCTTTTTTCTGCTTAAAATAGGGAAAGAAATACTGTAGCTGTATATTAAGGTGAACTTGTACCTTAGTCACCACAGTCATGTAGTGCTATTATTGATCATTTAATTTATAATACATTGTAATTAAAGTGAACAGAAAAAAAAACTTTGAAGAAGAATGGTGATTCTGTAATAACGTATGTGTTGTGTTAGTTATTGTGTGCACTTGGGATATAAGGCAGAACAAATTTTGTTGAATAGAGGAAAAGAGCAGACAAAGCAATAAATCACATTTGTTCTTGTTAAAATGAAATATGCTGAGCACACTGTTCCTTCAATGAAATTTGCCCTTTCTTTTTACTACATTCTCTTTCAAGTAAATTGCATAAAATCTAAGTTTCATGCATTGTGATTTTCCAATGAATAAAAACAAAAACATTTAGAGAACTTAGCGGCATTTCATTTCTATTAGATTCGAGTGAGAGACATCATTAAAAAGAGTTTATTTTTATTGACAGGGTCATTTTCATTGAGGGCGTAAAATAGTGAAATATAAATAAGTAAAGAATGAATGCCTGAATTCTGTAATTATGCCACTGGCATTTTATCTGGAGACCTATCAGGAGCACCCTTAGGCACTCCTTTCCTCTTCATCACCGCTTGCAAGATGGAAGCACCCATAGTGTAATGATGACATTGCTCCTTGGTTTGGCACCAAATTCAAAATAAAAATTTCATTGCCTGATTATTACACATTTCTAGCACAAAGCTGGTTGCATTCTAAATTGACTATTTTAGTTGATCTTCTGGTTTCTGACCCTCCTGTCTGATTCTGACTACTCTGATTGTTGTCTGCCCTGACCTGTGCCTGACATTTGGCTGAAAGGCTCTTCACCCTTTGGATACTGTGTATTAGACTAATTTGTTTGCCTAAATTCATCTTCCTCATTGGTCCTTATTTCAACCCTGGCAGGGTTATCTGGGGCCCACTGGGTACCCGACTCAAGATCCCGCCGCCACTTCTTATTCCACCTCAACCACTGCTGCTCCCACTCCTGCACTGCTTACTTACGGTGAAAAATAAAGATGGATGTGCAATACACTTTATTTTTTCACAGGAAGCAGCAGAGTTGGTACCAGGGCCCAACAGGGTCGGGGCCCACTGGGTTTTTCCGCTAACCAGGTGGGCCAGTCCAACCCTGAACAATGATAAGAGCCAATCCCAGATTATAGTAAGCATCCTTTTGTGCTGCTTATTTTATCATTACCCCCTTATGTAATAAAAGGCACTTAGTTTGCCCAGGAGCGGTAGCCAATAGCAACCAGGTTACACTGGGTTACTGCTCATTGGTAAACTAAGGGGCAGATTTATCAAATTATGATCTTCGTACATTTAAAAAGCACGATACAAAAAAGTCGTATCAATACGATATTTTAGTATTGTGCGTTTTAAAGTCCGAAAAATTCATATTTGAAAATATGAAAAAATCGTATCTGATCATATAATGGCTGAAAAGTAAGCTTTTTTCATATCCGAGCCATTCTAAATGGCGCGAAAACCTTTCTGACTTTGAAACTTCAATGCATGATTTTGGAGGCCTCCCATAGGACTCAATGGCACTCTGCAGTTCCAACTTGGCCCAAGGAAAGTCACGATACCGAAGCTTGAATGAATCTGAAACTTTCGTACTTGGCGCGACAATATGATTTTGTCGCACTTTTTGTCACAAAGTACGAAAAAGTCACAGAAAATACGCAAAAGTTGTAACAAATACGAATTTTTTGTTCGGATTTATTCGGACCAGTCGTACTTTGATGAAAGTAACCATAAGGGGCTGATTTACTAATCCACTAATCCGAATGAGAAAAATTCGGATTGGAAAACGAACATTTTGCGACTTTTTCGTATTTTTTGCGATTTTTTCGTCGCCATTACAACTTTCCCGTAAATTGTCGCGACTTTTTTGTAACTGGTACGACTTGCGCGAATTGTCGCGACTTTTTCATAGCCATAACAAATTTCGTGAATTGTTGCGACTTTTTCATAGCCATTACGACTTTCGCGAATTGTCGCAACTTTCATATTGAGAGCTCAAAAAAGTCGAGACAATTTGCGAAAAAGTCGCAAAGTACCAATCATTACGAAAAAATCGGAAGCTTTTCGGACGTTCGTGGATTAGTAAATGTGCCCCTAAGTGTTAGAGATGTAGCGAACTGTTCGCCGGCGAACTAATTCCCGCGAACATCGGGTGTTCGCAAGTCCGCAAATTCGCGAACTTTTGGCGATGTTCGCCACGTTTTTTTTTGTGCCGCGTTTTTTTGCCTCGTTTTTTTCCGCCGCGTTTTTCCGCTTCGGTTTTTCGCCTTTGCGTATACATAGGAATAGCTTGCGTTTTTTTTTTTGCCGTTATTTTTTGGCGTTTTTTTTACAAAGTATTTTTCAGAGAAATTTTTGCCCTTGATCCCCCTCCTGCATGCCACTGTCCAGGTCGTGGCACCCTTTAAACAACTTTAAAATCAGTTTTCTGGCCAGAAATGGCTTTTCTAGGTTTTAAAGTTCGCCTTCCCATTGAAGTCTATGGGGTTCGCAAAGTTCGCGAATATTCGCGAGTTTTGGCGAAAGTCCGCGAACGGGTTCGCGAACATTTTTGGCGATGTTCGCTACATCCCTACTAAGTGTCTGTTATTACATAACCCCATAAGGTTCAATTGAATTAATAATATTCTTTCACAAGCTCTTGGTGCATCTAAAATATATTTTCAGATTATTTTAACTAATATTGCTGATTTGAATGCCATAAGACCACCTTTTCTATTTCTCTACAGCAGTGTTCACATTTTTTTTATTAGCAGCAAACATTGAGGTTTATTAGTTTGGTTGTATTTCATAAACTGAAGCTTCAGTGATCCCCATAAGTGTAACTCTAGTTGAGAGAAGTGATCACTTTGGCAAGTTTTAGAGTGGGATTCTTATGGCATGTTCATAAGCCCATCACATCAAAATGATGCATTTAAGCAAATAAACACAACTTCACTTTTATGCTAGAAACTTAAGCAAGTGGAACAGAGCATAGATCATTACATGACCAGTTTACTATTCATACTTGTGAAATGGTTGCTGACTGCATAAAATGTAGAAAATTATAGCTTTCTTCATTGCACAGAAAGGCTTGCTACTACAAGCTTAAAGAACAAAGTGCCCTGCATTACAAATGGGGAATAAATCAGCAGGTAAACCATCACACAGCAGTCTAGCAGAGAAATGGACATACTTTTCTAAGTATTAAGATTAAACTTTTAGAAAATCACAATCTGCACTGAGGAATTATACAAAGTTGTGATGTTGCAGTGCTCATAAATGTGCATTTAAAAAAAAATAAATAAATGTATTTTGTAAATATAACCCTTTATTTCACATTATATTGAAATAATTAAGAAATCTTTTGACTGGAAGGGGTAAAAATAGAAAACTTAAATAATGTTCATTAAATTGAGCGCTTGAAAAAGTTAAATATGCATGGCCATGGGGTTTATCCATTACGGTGATATCATGTGGAACCCCCACTCGCATTACTATTTTTAGAGAGCAAAGTATTACACTCTGTGCTGAAAAAAGGCGCCACTAAAAAATACCCATATCTAATATGTTTCACAAATTTTTGCTGTTTCATAAAGCAAAATTGGACAAATTTGTTCATGGCAAAGGGAAAACTTGATGAATAATGTTAGCTTTAGAATCCCCAAGACTAAAACAACATTTCCATGATTGCAACTTTTGGGACTGGAAATCTCTAAAACAGCATACAATTCTGAAAAGTGCTCGCCACATGTATGTTTTTGTTTTTTAATCACATTTTAATGGTATTGAATCCCCGCAAACCACATACCAATTAAACCAAATGGGGAATTGTTAGTTATGTGGAGGTGTAATGTTTAGTTAATATGGATGATTCTGGAAAGGAAAATTATTAGATTAGGACAAACCTGATTTTACAATGAAGAGTCCAATTTGTCCCATACATTGGCCAATTAGTGATGAGTGAATCTGTCCCAAGAAAAAGGCGTGAAGTGGCAAAAATTTCATGAACCGCATTAAAAAATTCCACGGGATGAATTTTTCACCGACTAATTTTTACGGAAGTTTCAAGAAACAATTCACCAATGACGAAATGCGGAAATTCACTGTGAATCCATGCCTGCCAAAAAAATTCGCTCATCACTATAGCCAATTACCTTACATTCTGAGGTCTGTGGCGCCAATAGGCAGGTGGGGGCTGTACAAATACCTTGGCCCTCCAGCTGATCAGCCCTGTCATGTTACATATCCAGAGTT
Organism: Xenopus tropicalis; assembly: GCF_000004195.4. Taxonomy (NCBI): domain Eukaryota; kingdom Metazoa; phylum Chordata; class Amphibia; order Anura; family Pipidae; genus Xenopus; species Xenopus tropicalis. Next base: position 32,686,433 of record NC_030677.2, on the reverse strand, counting down.
ACAAGTAAAAAGATGGTGTAGAAAGTCGGAACCTTATTTACAATGTTTGGTTCAAAGTAATTAAAGTGGTATCTCATATCTAATGATGAGCGGATTTTTTTTGCCAGGCATTGATTTGTAGCGAAATTCCACATTTTGTCAGCAGCAATTTTTTTTCACAAAAAAGTGTGCAAATAAATTTGCCACAGCAAAAAAGTCACCGCGACAAATGTGTCACCGAGACAAAAATGTTGCAGAGCCAAAAAATTTGGCAAAACAAAAATGTTGCTGATTTAAAAATCCCCATTGACTTTAATGCATTTGGAGTAAAAAAAAAAAAATGAGCGAAAAATTGTTGCCAGCGTAAAATTTGTTGTGTGTAAAATTTATTGTGCGTTTTGCCATTTCACTCATTTATCAGCAGCTTTCGGGGAAAGGGACAGATTCGCTCATCACTACTGGTATCTATAAATTGTCTTCTTATATCTATGAAGTCTTCTTTTTCTACTTTTCTTTTGTTACCTTTGTACATAGGGACTAGCATTATTCTAGTCTAGGGTTTTTTGGATAAGGAGTCGTTCTATTATTTGGATCTCCATACCTTAAGTCTACTAAAAAGTTCTAAAAATATTAATTATATCTCAGTTGGGATCAAGTACAAGGTACTGTTTTATTATTACAGAGAAAAGGGAATCATTTAACCATTAAATAAACCCAATAGGACTGTTCTGCCCCAATAAAGGGTAATTATATCTTAGTTGGAATCAAGTACAGGTACTGTTTTATTATTACAGAGAAAAGGGAATCATTTAACCATTAAATAAACCCAATAGGGCTGTTCTGCCCCCAATAAGGGGTAATTATATCTTAGTTGGGATCAAGTACAGGTACTGTTTTATTATTACAGAGAAAAGGGAATCATTTAACCATGAAATAAACCCAATAGGGCTGTTCTTCCCCCAATAAGGGGTAATTATATCTTAGTTGGGATCAAGTACAAGGTACTGTTTTATTACAGAGAAAAGGGAATCATTTAACCATTAAATAAACCCAATAGGATTGTTCTGCCCCAATAAGGGGTAATTATATCTTAGTTGGAATCAAGTACAAGGGACTGTTTTATTATTACAGAGAAAGGAGAATCATTATTAAAAATTTGAGTAATTTGATTAAAATAGAGTCTATGAGAGATCACCTTATTCAGAGCTTTCTGGATAAAGGGTTTTCAGACAATGGATCCTATACCTGTACTAGTTTTATACTGTATTTATAAAAAACAACATGAATCATTATTATATTTTCTTTACTCCTATTGAATGCCATATTGAGCAGATGACTGCACCCTGCATTGACCACAAATACTTAATTAAACACATTTAATATAATCTATGGTTATGTTTGTTCTTTAACTTCGTAATATTTGTTCATTTTAACCATTGCAGTCGTTTTTACATTGCCCCACATGTTTATAACGTCATTAACTGAATCCTTGGCGTCTGGGTTTAGTTGAAACTTGAAGGCAGTTTTACTTTGAGGATAGCCTCGAGAAAGTTTCTTTTCTTAAATCTCATCAACAATAACTCATTTTACTAAGCTCATCAGAATATATTCATCATTTTATTGTGTATTTTATGTTCAGGCAAATCATTTGCATTTAAAATCCCTTTTATATAATTGTGGAACAAATTGCTGTTTAATTTAGATAGAAATGGTTCAGCTTAAAAGAAAATCATGTTGAGATATAAAATAGAGGCCTTAAAGAAATACTGTTTCCTAAGTGCACTTCATTGGTTAAATGAATTGTGCAAATGATAAACACCCACCCAAGTTCCATTAGTTGCTTGGCAACATGTTTTTATGTTCTCTTTTGAAGACAGATTTAGTAAACATACCTAAAAGGCTATGCACGTTTAACCTATTCAAGCCTTAACATTATAGCAAAGTACTGTATATTGATGAGTTGCTTGTACTGAATTTAGTTCCAAGAACCAGCTAGGTTATGAAGGATATACCTAAGGAACATAAAGTCCAGAATATCATTAATTGTAGATATCAAGTACATTTTCATGAATTCAGTGGAAAATGCTGATGTATCCTATGAATACATGCCATGGCAAATCATTAGCCATCAAGCTCTCTAACTAATGCCAAGCTATTTTACACAACTCCCATACATTAACTCACCAAATGCAAAAATTAGTTCTCCCTTATGTCTTATCCAGCAAAAACTGTGTATATAAAGCTAAACATATAAAGCAGCAATGTACAAAGTTTAATTTCAGACTGAAGAAGTTTCCTTTCTTCTTTGGGACCTAAAAATTCAGACTTAAACAAACAATACACAATGACATAAGGGGTTAATTGTAAGTCATAATCAATGCATATTAATGTAATTCCCTGTAGACGAGAAAGTAGTGGGAATAGTCAAAAGTCAAACGTTGTTGCAACTTAGTGCTGCTGTTGCAGCTAGCATAGCACTGTCACAATCACAAAAACAGATGTATAATCCCAGTCTATAATATCTTAGTCATCTTATTTACAAAAACAACATTACATGTTACATAGTAACATAGAAACATACTAAGTTAGGTCGAAAAAAGACACATGTCCATCAAGTTCAACCATAATGCCTATATATAACCTGCCTAACTACTAGTTGATCCAGAGGAAGGCAAAAAACCCCATCTGAAGCCTCTCTAATTTGCCGCAGAGGGGAAATAATTCCTTCCTGACTCCAAGATGGCAATCGGACCAGTCCCTGGATTAACTTGTACTGAGAGCTATCTCCCATAACCCTGTATTCCCTCACTTGTACTGAGAGCTATCTCCCCTACCCCTGTATTCCCTCACTTGTACTGAGAGCTATCTCCCATAACCCTGTATTCCCTCACTTGTACTGAGAGCTATCTCCCATAACCCTGTATTCCCTCACTTGTACTGAGAGCTATCTCCCATAACCCTGTATTCCCTCACTTGTACTGAGAGCTATCTCCCCTACCCCTGTATTTCCTCACTTGTACTGAGAGCTATCTCCCATAACCCTGTATTCCCTCACTTGTACTGAGAGCTATCTCCCATAACCCTGTATTCCCTCACTTGTACTGAGAGCTATCTCCCATACCCCTGTATTCCCTCACTTGTACTGAGAGCTATCCCCCCTACCCCTGTATTCCCTCACTTGTACTGAGAGCTATCTCCCCTACCCCTGTATTCCCTCACTTGTACTGAGAGCTATCTCCCATAACCCTGTATTCCCTCACTTGTACTGAGAGCTATCTCCCCTACCCCTGTATTCCCTCACTTGTACTGAGAGCTATCTCCCATACCCCTGTATTCCCTCACTTGTACTGAGAGCTATCTCCCATACCCCTGTATTCCCTCACTTGTACTGAGAGCTATCTCCCATAACCCTGTATTCCCTCACTTGTACTGAGAGCTATCTCCCCTACCCCTGTATTCCCTCACTTGTACTGAGAGCTATCTCCCCTACCCCTGTATTCCCTCACTTGTACTGAGAGCTATCTCCCATACCCCTGTATTCCCTCACTTGTACTGAGAGCTATCTCCCCTACCCCTGTATTCCCTCACTTGTACTTAGAGCTATCTCCCATAACCCTGCATTCCCTCACTTGTACTGAGAGCTATCTCCCATAACCCTGTATTCCCTCACTTGTACTGAGAGCTATCTCCCATACCCCTGTATTCCCTCACTTGTACTGAGAGCTATCTCCCCTACCCCTGTATTCCCTCACTTGTACTGAGAGCTATCTCCCATAACCCTGTATTCCCTCACTTGTACTGAGAACTATCTCCCCTACCCCTGTATTCCCTCACTTGTACTGAGAGCTATCCCCCATAACCCTGTATTCCCTCACTTGTACTGGGAGCTATCTCCCATACCCCTGTATTCCCTCACTTGTACTGAGAGCTATCTCCCATAACCCTGTATTCCCTCACTTGTACTGAGAGCTATCTCCCATACCCCTGTATTCCCTCACTTGTACTGAGAGCTATCTCCCCTATCCCTGTATTCCCTCACTTGTACTGAGAGCTATCTCCCCTACCCCTGTATTCCCTCACTTGTACTGAGAGCTATCTCCCATAACCCTGTATTTCCTCACTTGTACTGAGAGCTATCCCCCATAACCCTGTATTCCCTCACTTGTACTGGGAGCTATCTTCCCTACCCCTGTATTCCCTCACTTGTACTGAGAGCTATCTCCCATACCCCTGTATTCCCTCACTTGTACTGAGAGCTATCCCCCCTACCCCTGTATTCCCTCACTTGTACTGAGAGCTATCTCCCCTACCCCTGTATTCCCTCACTTGTACTGAGAGCTATCCCCCCTACCCCTGTATTCCCTCACTTGTACTGAGAGCTATCTCCCCTACCCCTGTATTCCCTCACTTGTACTGAGAGCTATCTCCCCTACCCCTGTATTCCCTCACTTGTACTGAGAGCTATCTCCCCTACCCCTGTATTCCCTCACTTGTACTGAGAGCTATCTCCCCTACCCCTGTATTCCCTCACTTGTACTGAGAGCTATCTCCCCTACCCCTGTATTCCCTCACTTGTACTGAGAGCTATCTCCCCTAACCCTGTATTCCCTCACTTACTAAGAATCCACCCAGTCCCTTCTTAAAGGTATATAAAGCCAGCACAACTGGTTCAGGGAGGGAATTCCACAACTTTGCAGCTCTCACCTAATAGAATTTCTAACTGCCCTTGAAAGCCCACCCCCTGGCAGGCAGACAAGCACAAACACAAATTTCAATCTGCAAGTCACCCTCACCCTAATGTGAGATTCTATAATTTCAATAACGCCATTAGGCACACCTTGGCTATAACACTTGGGATAATATATTTTGAAAACAAACTCTTTGGCATGTTAGAACAATTATCTGATTCAGTAAGGAAAGGGGGGGGGCACAATTACTTTTGTCCTCAAACCCTAGTTGGTCAATATAATATCTATTTAATTAAAATGATATTTCCCCATGTCCATTTTATATAAAATTATTTTGCAAACAAAGAAACATGGAGGCATGATTAGGATAGTATGTTTAGTTCTATTTTCTTCTATACCCTGTTTTGTTTGAAGTGAAATGTCAGTGATTTATTTTGATTTGATATAAAGATATGTTTTATGGTGTTCTGTATCTATATTTTTTTCCGCAGCATCACATAAATTAAGATTGCAATATCCACACAAAAGAATAACATAGAATTTTCCTGAGTGCTTTATTGGCCCTTTTCCATTTTCCAAATTATATGCCTCAATGATTTTTTTGAAGTATTGTTAACTAGTTTCCATTGAGTTAGGAGCACGTGTACCATCAGTAGTACTATTATTTTCAAATGGAAGGTAAAGTAGGTAAGTTATCAATCAAACAGATACTTTATTTTCGGTCTGTTTAAGAAACATTTTTAATTTGATTTTTTCTTTGATATTTTTTTTGTTATACTGTGGACTTAGTTTCTTTTATTTTTAAAGTTTTTATTCAAACCAAAGTGACAAATATGTGTATATATATATATATCAAAGTGACAAAATATAAAATGAAAAAATATACAAAAAAATATATCAAAATGTGATTGGTTTTCATATTTCATGTTCAGGTGTAAGGCCTCCTCAGACTTTGGTACTTCAATCAGTCTACTTGGCTTTTACACATCTACCTGAGGATTGCTCATTGAGTAAATCCCTGTGGCAGTAGGAAAGAGTTTGTCCAGGAGGTAAAAATACAACCTTTGATCTGGCTGAAAATTGGGCAGATGTCGGGCTGGATTAAAAATGCCTGTTGGGTGGAGAAGCAAATCAAGGGCCAAACAATAGGATCAGTCCTATATTGCCCAGCTCAAAGTGAGCATATCGAGTTGTATGGGCACCTTAAGAGGTGGAGTAATCTGGGAAAAAAATCACAGAATCAAAGGAATTGAAGGAGTGGGGGGGGGGGGGGTAGGGGATAGCAAATGTATGTAGGGACTGTGATCTGTTGGTGGGTGAAATCTATTTAGTTTTGGGGGAAATCGTTAAAGTCCTGGGTAGACTGTTGAAAGGGAAATATGTGAAAGAGGGTTAAATGGTGCTTTTGTAGGTTAAACTAATGGTGATGCTGTTAGAGTGCTGTGGCTGCAGTGCTTATTTGCAGAGCTCACACCTGAACACGTGTGGTTGTGCCCTTCAGAATGAAAAGCAAAGACCCGTGCTTCTCCCATGAATACAGTGCTGACTGCATTCATTGTATTTATGAGGGGCCGATGCGCAGGGAGTACTGTTACAAGATGTATCAAAGCCCCGTAGTTACTAACTGCCTAAGTGCAGGGTTGCCTTATGCTTGATACCATACAGGTACATAGTGCAGCAGAGCCCTGTACTCACCAACTGCCAACACTGCTGTGCTACATCGCTACTTCCCCCAAATAATGTACAAAGATGGTAACAAAAAACTGTCACACTCCTGGCCACAGGACTGCAGAATTAAGTTATTGTAGATAAATAACCAACAAAATATCTATGTGTGAAGTCTCAAAGATAAAAAAAGAAGGAGCCTTTACCTATCGCATATTCCCTTGGGGGCACATTTGGCCTCATTTGAGACCATATATATGCTCCAAAACAGGATTTTACCATCTCTCCCAATATCCAGTGCATTATAAATACACCCAACAAGCCACATAGGTAGATTTATAATTAACACCCATTTTTTCCATAGCTGTATCTCCTCTGATTCACATAAAGAAACAATAATTTCAAAACCTCCCTCTAGAATTGCTAAGTTAAACAACACTTTTTATAAAATGCGTAACACACTGATTTCATTAACGACTGCTGACTAAAAGGCTTTCTAAATAAAGAATGATAGACCGGAAAACTGAACTGCAGCAGCAGCTTAACCAGTGGTTGTGATGTTTTAAGCACTGGCACCAGTGATATGAATTGATTTGCATTTCATTTTGTGAGTGCATACTTGGCAGCCTTTAGAGCTATGAGATATTGCCACCTTAGAGGTTTCCTCTGGGTTTTATTTTTGGATTTATATAACATTTCAGAGCTATTCTATTTTCATCTGGCATGGAATTACATTCCAACTAATAATATCTATTGTTCTACCATCATTAAATCTAAAGTTTATACTTGCAAGTTTGTGTTTGATTGACCTTGCAGGTCCCTAAGTTTGTTATCATTTAAGTTCTTCAGTTTCCATCATGTAACTGTAGTATTTTAATGCATTTGTTATTAAGTGGGAATCTAAATTAAATGGTGCATTGAGGGTTTTCTTACTACTTTGCCTCCTTGAGTTTGATATGATGAGTATTATTAACACAGAGTATAACATTGGCAGCGCTTATAGAGAAGAGGAGACAAGTATGACCTTTCTATAGATGGCTGGAGAAGGGCAATTTATTTACAGAGCACTACAATATAGAGCAGAAGTGTGTTCATTTATTAGACAAAAGACTTCTGACAGCTCACAGTTATTAACTGCATGCAAACAATTATGGCTGAAATTCCTTATCTAACAGCAAGAACATTTCTATATTGTACACAGGCCTTGAAACAAATATTCATATACCAGTAGCAGCAGAACTTCATGGGTTATTTAAAGAGATAGCATACGCACAGAGTAAGGAAACAAATGGGTAATACTGGGGACATGTACTACCTTACATCAGGGACTATACAAGTCCAGTAGATAACTCAGGACTAATACAAATAAATGTTGTTAGTAATGTCATTAAAAGTAAAAGAGAAACCTTGACCATTTGTGCCAGCGCCTCTAGACAGGCATTTCATGAAAGAGCTTTAATAATAATGTTTTCATTAGTCTACGGAAATGTTTTTCAGTTTGTTGTTGTAAAATACGCAACATATTTATATCACCTGCTTTGTTATTGATTGCTGTTTAGTGCTGCATATACAGAACTCGCAAGGTCTTGTTATACCATACAGCTACAATATATTAGTGGGACTTTCTATATAACTCACTTATCAAAGCAAAAAAAGCACTACATTTTTCCATTTTTCACTGATGCTCTGCTCTAAAGGCCCTCCAAATATATAAAAAAAAATTAATAAATCCAAAGTTTTGGAATTGCATTCTTGCCACTAGCTTAAATAACAACAAAAGCTTAACGAAAAAAGTGGGCTAGAAATGTTGCACTTTATGTTTTGGCTGGATCAACTTGTACTAAGAGCTATCGTATTCCCTCACTTGCTAAACGCCATCCAACCTCTTCTTAAAGCTATATAATGTATCAGCCAGTAATATAATGTATCAGCCAATACAACTGGTTTTAATGCAGCTCAAAACCCTGTTTTCCCTTGCAGCTGCTGCCTGGCATTGCTTGCTACAGCCAAGTTTATTATCTACAAGGACTCCAAGGTCCTTCTCCATTATGGATTTGCCTAGTGCAGTCCCATTAAGGGTATAAGTGGCTGCATATTTTTACATCCCAGGTGCATGACCTTACATTTATCCACATTAAACCTCATCTGCCACTTAGCTGCACAGATTGCCAGTTTGTCAAGATCCTGCTGCAGGGATGTCACATCCTGGATAGAATTTATTGGGCTGCAGAGTTTTGTGTCATCTGCAAACACTGATACATTACTCATAATACCCTCCCCTAGGTCATTTATGAACAAGTTAAACAAAAGTGGTCCCAGTACAGAACCCTGAGGGACCCCACTGAGAACCTTATTCCAAGTAGAGAATGTGCCATTAACAACCCCCCTCTGTACCCGATCCTGTAGCCAGTTTACATGGAAGCTCTGAAACTGCAATTAGCATAAACATTTAATAATCAGTCCTGTAGCATCAGTTTATATTACAGGCCAACCTTGTTTTCTGCTTCATAATTTGCTAAAAACCTTAATCTCAGCTTCTCAGCAGTTGCCCAGATCACACTGAGAATGTGCAGTGTACATCCCCAAAGATGGGGAGCTCCTGTCACAACTGCAATTGAGATGTAGAAACTTTAGGCTGGTGAAGTAAATTCAGTATATAAAATATGACATTTTAACCATATTTATTTTTAGGGTTTAGTTCTCCTTTAACCTGCTGTCTCAAAGTCTTCTGTAGAACACAGCCCAACCATTAAATTGCACCTGCTCTTTAAGCTATTGCTTTGGTTTAGCAAATCTTAACCCTTATTCAACCAGACCATAATGCACTTAAAAAACCTGTGCTGGGAGGTCTCCTTGACCTCCTTGGTCCAAATTCCTGTTTTAATGTTGAACTGTTCTACTGATGTTTAGAATAAATGTTTAAACTTGGCTATTAACCTAACAGGGGTGATTTGCTTAATGTACCACAATTGCGGGACTGCAGATTTCCCCACAGTCAGCTGCATGAAGAATTCTATTTATTAAAGGTTCTTGCATCAGTATGCACTCCTTGCACTTACATATAGTTGTACCTACTGACACAGAGGAACTCTGAAGCTCCAGCTATCTCAGAAACAGGTGACTCTGGAGCTACCATCTATGCCAATAGGCTCCGTGTAGATATGCTAAAAGGAACAGGCACACACTCATGCCAAATGCCAGAAATCTACAGCACTTTAAATATTTAGTGCAGCTGCATCAGATTAGCTAAATTTGCAAAACGCATTGAATCCAATGGGAGTTTTTTTTTTGTGCAACGAGCAAAACCTCTCATCACTACTTGCCCCCAATAAAGATTTATGCAGTTTAGTTACTATCAAATACAAACTAATGTTTTTATTATTAAAGATACTTATTTGCTTAAAATTGGTTCTGTTGGACATACCTATCCCATAATTTGGAGTTTAACAAATTGGTCTCCAGATAAGGGATCCCATACCTGTACCATAACTGTTGAGTTTGTTTGTTGTTCAGCCCAATGGTGCACAACCCAACCTGACCGAAATAATTCGCCAGGCATGGATTTGTTGCGAATTTTCGTGTTTCGCCATTGGCGGATAATTTCACGCAATGGGCGTCAAAATTTGCTGCGGAAAAATTTTCACATATAAAAAATTTGACACGCATGCCAAAATTTTTCGCCGTCCAACATTTTTGCCATTTCGGGAATTTTTCACCGAAATGGGACACATTCACTCATCACCACTGACCGCATTTTTTTTAAGTAGCAAAAAGAAATAAAATGTGTGTCCTATTTCCTCTCCCCTGTTTTCGCAAAAGTTTACCCAGTACAGTTTATATCAGTTACAAATCATTCTCCCCAACATCCCAGCAAAATGTTACTTAGTACAAGGACGCGAACCATTACTGTGCTGCGTAAAGACAATAAACTTCTAAAGCGACTCTCAGCGACAACAATTAATCGTAAATGCCTAATTAAGTTTAGATGGAAATCAGTGCAAACCATAGCAATGCTGCCTTCCTTTTAAGATGCAGTCTTTTAAATTCCATTTTTATTTTAAATGAATAACAAGAAGTAATCAAATTCATCAATGTTTGTTTTAAATGAATCTTGTCAGTGTGCGGCTTTACTTAATTGACTTGCTGCAAAGAAACCTGCTGAGTCGTCGGCTTACGAGACCTAAGGCTGCTTTTTTTTTTCTAAAGGCGAAACTGCTGCCCCGAATTTATCTACCGCGGTGATGATTCTATAGCTGGACGAAAAGGTTAATAGTTTCAATTCCAGTCGCTGTAGTTGAAGGCTCTAAGAATTTGCTCGATGTTAAGAGTATTGAAGAAAAGATAGGAAGAAATGAAAAACATTTTCATCGTTCACTTCCCACTCTCATGCGCTTAGTAAATTTTCATTTTTTCCTTTGTCATGAAAAAGTTTTTTAAACCCTTGAATGCATTTATTCATCCTTATACATTTTTTATTTCACATTAATGACAGTGGCACATAGGGCGATTTTTGACTTTTATTCAGGGCCAGATAATCTTTCAGCGAGCCTTCCCATCAGCCCTTTCTTATATTCACTATTAACCTATATAATCTCTATACTATTGGGTACTGTCTCCATCTAATTGTTATAGGGGTGATTTCTGAATGTCCGGTTTTCATTTGGCCATGGAGTCCCATTCTTACATTGGCCATGGAGTCCCATTCTTACATTGGCCATGGAGTCCAATTCTTACATTGGCCATGGAGTCCCATTCTTACATTGGCCATGGAGTCCCATTCTTACATTGGCCATGGAGTCCCATTCTTACATTGGCCATGGAGTCCAATTCTTACATTGGCCATGGAGTCCCATTCTTACATTGGCCATGGAGTCCCATTCTTACATTGGCCATGGAGTCCCATTCTTACATTGGCCATGGAGTCCCATTCTTACATTGGCCATGGAGTCCCATTCTTACATTGGCCATGGAGTCCCATTCTTACATTGGCCATGGAGTCCCATTCTTACATTGGCCAGGGAGTCCCATTCTTACATTGGCCATGGAGTCCCATTCTTACATTGGCCATGGAGTCCCATTCTTACATTGGCCATTGAGTCCCATTCTTACATTGGCCATGAAGTCCCATTCTTACATTGTCTTTTTTTGCCAAAGACTTGACATGGCAGTGTCTGAAATCATTATCCATTATCTGAAGTAAGTATACTGTATTGGTATACTCAACTGTGATTTTTCTTCTAAAATATACATGGTTCCATTTGTTGCATTGCCCTTGAAAAAGGCCATACAATTATGATATATAATAATAGAGAACAAAGTACAACAAGAGGTTATTTAATTGTCTAAATAATAAATAATAATTGACATTATAGATATTTTCAGGATGTTGAATTGGTCAATAGATTAAGCAATTCATTAATAATTTATTGCATGAAGCACATTTTCACCGTCAAGCATATGAATTCACATTATATACATAGAATGATTGTTGGCTATACCATTGCAAGCTCATGTTTAGATTATAAATAGGGATGTAGCGAACATCACAAAAAAAGTTCGCGAACCCGTTTGCGAACTTCTGCCAAAAAGTGCGAACTTTTGCGAACTTTGCGAACCCCATAGACTTCAATGGGAAGGCGAACTTTGAAACCTAGAAAAGCCATTAATGGCCAGAAAACTGATTTTAAAGTTGTTTAAAGGGTGCCACGACCTGGACAGTGTCATGCAGGAGGGGGATCAAGGGCAAAAATTTCTCTGAAAAATACATTGTTGTAATCAGTAATCAGAAAATAAAAGCAGTCCTTACAAGGACTATTGGGTTACAGCAGATGAGATCAGAAGGACAGCTGCCCACAGCAGCTACATACAGAGCAGTAGAAAGTAGATTACTAGTCAGCAAAGCTACCTAAACTGTCCCTCAAACCCCTGCACAGCTCTCTCCCTATGCTAACTCATCAAGCACACACAGGCAGAATGTAAAATGGCTGCTGGGCTTCGGTTTATATATGGAAGGGAGTGGTCCGGGGGTGGTCCAGAAGGGAGAGCTGCCTGATTGGCTGCCATGTATCTGCTGGCTCTGGGGTGAGAGGTCAAAATTTGGCTCCAGCTAAGGCGAACCCAAAATTGCGAACATCGCTAAAAGTTTGCGAACTTGCGAACTTGCGAACACACGATTTTCGTGCGAATTAGTTCTCCGGCGAACAGTTCGCTACATCTCTAATTATAAAGAAAGGGATAAGAGAGGAAAAATGAGACAGTGAAGAGGGAAATGAGTAAGGGGAAGAGATACAGAGAAAGGAAGAGGAGGAAAGATGAAGAAGAATAGGCATAGTACAGTAAGGACGTTTAAGAATAAGAGTAATAAGAGACTCTACAGATAACTTTTCTCCTGAGTGTAAGCAATAACTCTGCCATAAAAACATTTATTCTGATGGTTGCATAGAGAGCTTTTTAATCCTGCAATTGTAAGATTCAAGTTTCTCTATTAAATTAAGAAAGTTTTTCTATTCAAGTATTAAAAGGGCCATTTCACCTTTCCATTTCTGGGCAAGTAAAAGTCTGGCTACTTCTAAAATATGAGCTACCAGAAGCTCATCAAAGAATTCCAAGGAATGTAAATGGAGATTCTGGAGAGCTGTTAAAGCTGAAAGGGGCACCAGGCAACTTTGGTCAAGTACTTTAGGCCAGTATGATAGTATGAATATATGAATATATGAATATGAGATCCTTCTTGGCTGAAATTTTTCCAGCACAGATGGAGATGGGATAAAAAAAACACTGAATTGGGTAAATGCCACTTTTTGCGTAGATCTTCAAACAAGGATAAATTGTTAGCCAACGAGGTGATTCCAGCCTGTGTCCACAAAGAAGGGATACAATTAGATATAAAACCCTTCAAAGTCACAAATGGTATTTTTAGGGTGTAAGCCTAGTGGATTGGTGTGCATAAAAGAGTCCCAGACTTTGAGTGTTGCTTGCTTGGAAGGAAATAGTAAATGTGTTTCAGAGGGATCGATGCAACTTGTTCCACAGGGGAAAAAAAAACTGTTGATAAGTTTCCATCTTGATGAACCCATTGAAGTTGTTACACTGTGGAAAAAATACACTGAGCAAAATTCAAACAAGTAGCTTGATAAAGAGCTAAACAGAGATAATAAAGATAAAACCACAAAAATCTGAATATTAGTACAGGTATAGGACCTGTTACTCAGAATGCTCGGGACCAAGGGTATTCCGGATACGGGATCCCTATACCTTATTGATACTACAAAATCAATAAAACATTAATTAAACCCAATAGGTTTGTTTTACCCCCAGTAAGGGGTAGTTATATCTTAGTTGGGACCAAATACAAGGTACAGTTTTATTATTACAGAGAAAAAGGAAATCAATTTTAAAAATCTGAATTATTTGATTAAAAATGGAGTCTATGGGAGACAGGGTTTCCGTAATTCAGAGCTTCCTGGATAATGGGTTTCCAGATAACAGATCCCATACCTGTATACCCCCTCCCCAATTTCTGGACTGTTAATTTGATTAACTACCTTCTCCTCCTGTCACAGTTGGCACTTAAAAACAGACTTACCTTAAATTGGTTTTTGTTGATAACAAGTTGTCTAATTCCAGGCAGTGTCATTCTGTGGCTACTAAAGCAAATAAAGTGCTGTCTTGTATAAAAAAGGGCATTGACTCAAGGGATGAGAACATAATTTTGCCCCTTTATAGGTCCCTGGTAAGGCCTCACCTTGAGTATGCGGTGCAGTTTTGGGCTCCAGTCCTTAAGAAGGATATTAATGAGCTGGAGAGAGTGCAGAGACTGCAACTAAACTGGTTAAGGGGATGGAAGATTTAAGCTATGAGGTGAGACTGTCGAAGTTGAGGTTGTTTTCTCTGGAAAAGAGGCGCTTGCGAGGGGACATGATTACTCTGTACAAGTACATTAGAGGGGATTATAGGCAGTTGGGGGATGTTCTTTTTTCCCATAAAAACAATCAACGCACCAGAGGTCACCCCTTTAGATTAGAGGAACGGAGCTTCCATTTGAAGCAGCGTAGGTGGTTTTTCACGGTGAGGGCAGTGAGGTTGGGGAATGCCCTTCCTAGTGATGTGGTAATGGCAGATTCTGTTAATGCCTTTAAGAGGGGCCTGGATGAGTTCTTGATCAATCAGAATATCCAAGGCTATTGTGATACTAATATCTACAGTTAGTACTAGTGGTTGTATTTATAGTTTATGTATGTGAGTGTATAGATTGGTAGGTGTGGGTTAGGTGTGCTGGGTTTACTTGGATGGGTTGAACTTGATGGACACTGGTCTTTTTTCAACCCTATGTAACTATGTAACTATGTAACTATGTTACAAATACTAAATTGGGTTTGGTCAAAACTGAAAAGTATGTTTTTTTCTGGCAGATATCTGCTCCTCCTGTGCATAGTGACACTAATATGCCTTTTCTGTCACTCCATACGCACAAAGGGTGGAATTGGGCAGTGTTTTATTTGCCTCTGCTGTGTGTGTGTGTGTATATATATATATATAATTGCAGAGAGATGATGAATAAAAGGCTCTATTGTCAAGCTTTTTTTATTTTCAACATTTATTAATAATAAATACAAGACTAAAACCCATCTGATAATGCTGATACAACTTACCAGCAAATGATCAGGGCAAGACTTTTCAAGAACCTAGACAGCCTGCAGCAATTTTAGCTTGTTAATCTTTGAATGTTCTTTGAATGATAAATTATTAAAGTCTCACATCTGCAACTGTTCAGTAACTATCATAGTTATATGCTATATGTTGTTACTATTAGTCATTAAAGGGGCTATATAGTAAAAAAAAAAACAATCCTTGTGTGTGTTATTTAGATCAAATGGAATACATTTGCAATACTGTAATATACATAAAACCAGGGTTGGACTGGGCTGCTGGGACACTGGGAAAAATCCCGGTGGTGGCCCTGACACCTTCTGCAAAGGGCTAAACCCCAAAGCACTACAAGATTCTGTCACTGGTCAAAATTGTTACCTATCCTCCATGTGCATTTATATGGATGCATAACATAAATACTGTGCTAACAATATATGCTCTCTTTTTTTTACACTATTCTGCAACTGTAATGTTCAGCAGTATGCAATATGATTATATGCCACATGTATAACAATATGAAGAAAAAGTGTCTTTATAACATTTACTAAGCAATTTTTTCGCCAGAACTCGAGTTTTTCAAAAACAAGTTTTCAAGTTTTATTGTCATATACAAATAACAATGAAGCATCATTACTGTAATGAAATTTTTTGACCCGTGTTCCTCCCAACTTTACATAGACAAAAAAATACAAATACAAATATTAAATATAATAAAAGTGAGCAATAAAGGTACAAGTATTTACAATAAAAAATGCAATTAAATATTTGAAATTGTGCAGTGAGGATTTAAAGTGGTTTTGCTTCAAGGTACACTGCGCAGAGTCCAGTAGTTATGGGGAGGCAGAATGTCAGCAGTTCAGAAGCCTGATGGCTTGTGGGTAGAAACTGTCTCTGTATCTGCTGGTGCGGGTCTGGATGCTCCTGTACCGCCTGCCTGATGGTAGGAGCGTGAAAAGTCTGTGGCTGGGGTGGCCGGGGTCAGAGAGGATCCGCTGCATCTTCCTCCTACAGCGCTGTCTGTACAGGTCCTGCATGGCCGGCAGATCAGTCCTGGTGATGCGCTGTGCTGATCTCACCACCCTCTGCAGAGCTTTGCGCTCCAAAGCATTACAGCTGCCATACCAGGTGGTGATACAGCCGGACAGAATACTCTCAATGGTGCATCGATAGAAGTTTGTGAGTATTCTGGAGTCCATGCCAAACCTCCTCAGGCGCCGCAGAAAGAAGAGCCGCTGTTTTGCAGCTTTTGTGATCACACCAACGTGGTGAGAGTCATTAAAGGTTACTTAACAAATGTACTTCTCTGTATATTCCCCTTATAACTGTGATGGTTTCTTTACTTATGGGAAGAGTAAGGCAAGGCCTTCACCATGTACTCAAATCCTGTTCACTACTGTGCATCTTAAAACACCGGATCAAATCAATTTGTCCACAATTGGATTAACATATTAAACTGACGCAGTTTGTGCTTTTACTAGTGGCACTCCCACTTCTGAGAAAAACAATGAAAAAATGAGACATCTGGTGGTCTGGCATCAGGTTTTACTCCCTGAGTTGATAGTAGGTAGGGAGCACTGGCTGCAATTACAGCTAGAAGTCTTTTTGGGTAAGTTCAGGGTCATACTGGGCCCCGGCCCTAGTTTGCCCCACTGACCCAGACCCGATCCTGCCGGCACTCTCCCCACAGACCTCCCTCTTTCGTTCGCGCCTAAGTAAGTATTAGATATGCATGCTTGGGGGAAGGGGCAGGGAGTGTGTGTGAGCGGTGGGGGCCCCCGGGGTGTGGGGGGGCCTGGGTGGCAGCCCCGTTGGGCCCCACACACATCTGTTTGACCCTGGGAAAGTTCACAGAGAGTGATGGTCAAATCCGTCTCGTTTCACTTTGCCGAAAAACTTGCAAAAATGTAAAAAAAAAATAGCAAAACAGCAAAGAAGAAGAAAACGAGAAACGTGGCACACAATGACTTTTTGCCCGTTTTGCTAAAAAATGTGCCAATGGTGAAAAATTTCCCCCATCACTTTTTCGCCCATCACAGCATTTTTTCACACGGTTTGGCAGTGATTTTGGCCTGATCTCCCAGGTAGATTCTCTCCATGGAGCTCAGGTTAGTGAGATATCCTTTGGTGCTTGGCACAGGGCTAACAGACTGACCAATTGCAAACGTGGTGCCTTTATATAAAAGGAATCCCATGCTAATCCTTATAACCATAGGCCTGTTTGTTTTACAGATGAAGCGCTGGGCATCCCATAAGGTGTCTGTATATCTATGGTAGGAAATTTTTTGGAGAGTAATAAGGGAACTATATTGGAATACATTTCAAGTCCCAGCACTGACAAATAATGAAACCTAGACCTCCACCACCTTTTTACATTTTTTATTACTATGTACTAAAATAATAATCATTTTTAGTGGCATCTATTGGCCAAATAGGCCATAACCCATAACCAACTCCCCCTCCCATTTGTAGCCTGGGGTCGTACGTGGGGAATGGGCATTGCATTAACAGAGCTCTGGGTTTATGTATAGAGGACAAACTAAAGCCCTTCATACATAAAAATTACATGTTTTAGGGGTACAACACCCAAACTCCCCACACTTCTTCGCCCTATAGCGGCGCAGGCTGCTTGTGCTTTTCTAAGTGATCCCGCCCCCATCGTTTTGTGGCGCCGCTCCGAACCCACCAATTTCCCATTGACTTTGACAGGGAAGATTTTCAAATTGATGCCGCTCTTACAGCTGTAAAGCTACAATCCCCAAACATGAATAACATAATCATGGGGTCACCCCAAATGAAACAGCGACATTTGTTGTATGACCCAGTGGGAGGGGACAACAACAGCCAATCAAATTTCACCCATTGACTTTTATGGGGAAATTGAAACTGCTGCCAATCTTACAGCTTTGAGGCTGCACTCCCCAAACTTGAATCAAATAGTCATGGGGTCAGCCTGAATGAAAATATGATATTTGTGGGCGGAGCTAAAACCAGCCAATCAGATTTTACCCTTGACTTTCAATAGGGAAATTCTACCTGATGCCATTCTCACCGTATTAACACCAGGGTCCCCAAATTTGGCAGAGTTAGGCACCAGGTAACTGCGGTTCAAGGTTAGAAAAATTGGTCGGAGTCACCAACAGCCAATCAAACTTTATCTATTCACTTTCAATAGGGAAAGTCAACCTTCTGCCAGTATTAAGCCCAGGGTCCCCAAACTATTCACATTTGGTCACTAGGGGACTGCAGTTTTAGGTTTAAAAAAGTGGATGGGTCCACCAACAGCCAATCAGATGTCACTCATTGACTTTCAGTGGGGAAATTTAAATTGCTGCTATTCAGACACTATTAAAACCAGGGTCCCCAAACTTTTCAGGGGTTTTTTTACTATATAACTGTGGTCCAAGGTTAGAAAAACTGGGTGGGGCCAACAACAGCCAATCAGATTTTTATTTAGTGACTTTTAAATAGAGATGTAGCGAACTGTTCGCCAGCGAACTAATTCGCGCGAACATCGGGTGTTCGCAAGTCCGCAAATTCGCGAACTTTTCGTGATGTTCGCAATTTGGGTTCGCCGGCACCGAAAAAATCGTAAAACTTACGATAACGGTACGAATTCTCCGAAAAAAACGCAAAACTTACGATAACGGTACGAAAAAGTCGCAAAACTTACGATAACGTTACGAATGATCCGAAACAGTCGCAAAACTTACGATAACGGTACGAATGATCCGAAAAAGTCGCAAAACTTACGATAACGTTACGAATGATCCAAAAAAGTCGCAAAACTTACGATAACGGTACGAATGATCCGAAAAAGTCGCAAAACTTACGATAACGGTACGAATGATCAGAAAAAGTCGCAAAACTTACGATAACGTTACGAAAGCTCCGAAAAAGTCGCAAAACTTACGATAACTTTACGAAAGCGCCGAAAAATACGAAAAAGTTGCAAAATTACCGATCATTTCGAAAAACGGCGTGTGTCAATTTTTCAGAGGTTTTTGCCCTTGATCCCCCTCCTGCATGCCACTGTCCAGGTCGTGGCACCCTTTAAACAACTTTAAAATCAGTTTTCTGGGCAGAAATGGCTTTTCTATTTTTTAAAGTTCGCCTTCCCATTGAAGTCTATGGGGTTCGCAAAGTTCGCGAATATTCGCAATTTTCGGCGGAAGTTCGCGAACAGGTTCGCGAACTTTTTTTTGAGGTTCGCTACATCCCTACTTTTAAACCAACATAAAATTTGTTCTCAAACTTCCCTTTCTAGTTTATATAGAGCTTCTGTACCCAGTGCTGCACTGGGCTTTTAGTGTTGTTGTTTCTTTTTTGCCAATGTAGAAAGATAAATAAATAAAGCACCAGATTCTCCTGTCTCCTTACCAAGGGGCAGTTTTATCAACATTCAAGATAATGAGAATGAGTTGATTTCCTACAGGAAACCAGCGGCAAGAAGCCCAGGAAATATATTTGCAATCATCGATTAACAAAATTACTGTGTTTCGATTCTTCAAAAAATTTCTGGAAAAAATTCATGAAATGCTGAAATTTTACAGAAATGCATTAAAATCAGTGCCCATTGCTTTTACACCAAATGCATTGGAGTTATTTGGCATATTTATCCACATTTTTTCTCCCGCCAAAGGAATTGAAGTCAGTGTGTGTTTTTTCTTGTGATTTTCTCCCTGTGGAAAAAAAACATATGGCAAAAATCTAGCTCAGATTAACTAAATCTGTATCAGGTGAAAATACTTGTTTATCCCTCTTTACACTGTAATACACACAGAGCTGCTGGTACCTGACATGAGTTCTAACAGAGCAAGGTGCTTAAAACTGGGTCATACCCGGGAAGGGGGATCAGTGAGGAGCCAATGATTACGCAGCACCAGGGCATTTTTCAGAGACAAGAAACCAGATGTCAGAATCTAACTAAATAACTGGAACACTTAAACTGAATTTCATAGAATTGGCAAGAACGCCAACAACCACCAAACCAAAATCTGTTTGCTCAGGCAATGAGCCGACGGGGGAAGGAATAAGCCCCCTTTAGCAGCCGACTGGACAATACTCTACTGCTAATTCCTATCCTGGCTGAGCTGATTCCCCGGCAATTGGTTTCTAATTCAAGTTTCTGAAACTAGAATATTTGTGATTTATTAAACACAAAATAGTTCAAATAAATAGATCAATATTTTGCAAAGGATAATGAAAAGTAGAACGTGATTTTAATGTGATCAAGTTATTTTACATGATTTGAGGGATCAGTTTTTCCATATCCAATTTTTCTTATAAACAAGCAAGAAAACAATTTCGAGTTTTCTCGTTTTTGTCAGATTGAAATACTCGAGAGTTCTCTTATTCAGACTTTAATAAATCTGCCTCCCAGCTTTAATAGTTTGTATGAGTGGGGGCAGATTCTGTTTTAAATCCGGTGCACATAGCAGTGTTATTTCAAATCTGAACGGAATTCTAAATGCATCTTCTGGTAATCTGTTCGCTCTGGAATCAGCTGTAAAAGCTGTAAAATCAGCAAGTGGGATGACACTGTACTTATTAGAGCCAATCTAGAACAAACTAGTGATTTTGGAGAAAAAGAGTTTCCCTTCATGTTAAGAAATATGTTAGCTTACCGGGCAATTAAAGGGCAAGGAAAGCTGAATTTACCAGGGTTCCTATATGTTAGTCCCAATTTGACCTGAAATGTAAGTGTTAACCAGATGGCTGATTTTACAGTAATAAATTCACTGGGGGTGACCAACATATTTGAGAATTCAGCTTCCCGTGTCCTTTTAAAAGGATATATCCAGCTGTCAGTCTGTCAGGTTTTGTTCTTACTTTTTCAGTTTATTAGTGGCTTAGTGTCCTGCTTTATATTGATTTTTACCACAAATGCAACTTTATTAGAGATGAGGGATAGTAGGAGCTGCATTTGGGGCACTGAATGCCAGTTTCCTAGGATCGCCAATGTTGATTTACCACCTGAGGATTGGCAGTAGACTGTAGGATAGGTACCAGGGTTAGACTGGGCCCCAGCGGCCCAGACCCAATCCCTGTTACCACTCCCATGGGTGCCGGTGTTCTCCCCTGACGCATTTCACTTAAGCGCGTTCAGGGGAGGATGTCGGGCAGGGGGTTAGTGAGCACGACGGGGACTTCTGCAGGTGAGGTGTCTGACGGGGGCACCTTGCTGGGTGCGCGGCCCATAGGGTGTCAGCCCCAGTGTGCCCTGCACCCCCCAGTCCGACCCTTATAGGTACAGAGCTGTAGGTTGGTGATCAAAAATCTCTGTATATGGTCAGTGGGGGCCATATTTGTTTCATTAGAAAGAAGTAAGAATTAATAGGACTTATTTATAAAAATATTACTGTGTACATGCCTCCAAATATCAGCACATTATCATCATTTTTTTACTCACATTTTTACTGAAAAAATTGTCCATGACTTTAAGTAATAAGGAGTCATTTACAAAAATCTGGAGTAATTTCCTCTCTTAATGCCCCCCCCCCTGTGCTGAGCCCCAACATGGACAGGTTTCAATTTTCTGGTGAATAAATCGCTCAACTAACTGGGTTACACCTCTCATTATTCAGTAGGATTTACACTAAACATATATATATCAGAATGCCTTTCAGTGCTAATTTAATCACCTAAATATTACAACAAACATGTAAACAAACATTTTTCTGCAATGTCAGTGCATCTTTCACATAAAGTAATGTTTCCTTATTAAGTCTGAAAATGAAATGAATCAAATGATGATTACTACACTGGTGCAATACATAGTTACATAGTTAAGTTGGGTTGAAAAAAGACCAAAGTCCATATTGTATATAGAATTATACTGACCTATCTATACACTAACATACATAAACTATATATATACAAAAAAATCCTATTGGGTTTAATTAATTTTTTATTGATGTTTTAGTAGACTTAAGGTATGGAGATCCAAATTATGGAATACCCTTGGTCCCGAGCATTCTGGATAAGGGGTCCTATACCTGTATCACAAAAGCGTTGATTCAAACTGTATTATGAGAGCAGAGCAATTACCAAGACAGAGCTTTTTTTCAAAGAATCCAGTAGTAGAATGAAGCTACAGTATTTTGTCTGTGGAGATTTTGATGGATTATTATCATTGGACTATATGGATATTATTGATCATTTACCATCTATGTAATTACTTGTATGCTTATTACTTCAAGAGCTTATACTTTGTAATAAATCATCACATAACTTTTTCTACAAAATCACTGTGGCCCACTCTTTCCTACATTTATATCTTTATCTTTATCCCCAAGATGCTTACCCTAAACAAATAAAAGTCTAGTGTGAGGTTTCTTATCCTTGGCAATAACTGCCAAATCCAGGCTACACTTTCCCTGTAACAATGTCACATGTCACATGATGAGAGTTGACTTGACTTCTCAGGATTTGACAGTTGGTCCAGTCCGTTGGTTGCCATTGTGGTGAGAGGTAAGCCTGATTTTTGTTGCTAAATAACTCTGATTTTAGCTAAAAAAGAGAGTGGAAATAGCGGGGTGATATCCCCCAGACTATCTGATGTTGCTTTTCTTACTGGTTTTAGTGAATCTGGAGACATTTCCCCTAAAATAAGCTTTGAAGATGCCTATAAACGATAAACACAAAATGGTTTCTTCCAGACTTATGTTCTCTCACCTTGTCCTGTCAGCTCTGTATTGCACCCTTCTATCCACGAGAGGGAGAGGGCTAATGTTTGCTTTATCTATGCAGTAATGGATGTGTACAGGTAGAGAACAGAAGCAACTTGCTTGCACTCCATTCAATCAGACATTCACTTTGCTAATATTTATACTTTTGTTTGCAACCAATTATGGTCGGGCCCTTATAATATAATAGATATATATTAAGGAGCAGTGATGAGCGTAAGTGAAAGATCCTGTCTCATTGTGATGAGAGATGACTTCACACGTAGGGATGTGACAGTTGGGGTGAGAGGTAAGCGTGCATCCCCTAAAATGAGCTTTAGAAATGCCTTTAATGTTAGCGTTGTTTGGGAGACACAGACTCAGGCTGTTATGCAGGGCTTACAGCAAATACACCTTTTTTTCTCTGAGGTCCCCCCAAAAAGTGCAACATTTGGGAGCCCCTGTGCCCCACCATAAAATACTTTATTTTTCTTTGAAGAGTGGATAACAAGTGTGAACGATTTCTACTTCATTGAGGAAATTACATCATCCCTATCCCTAACTCCACAAAAATTTATAGCGACCTGGCAACCTTGGGTCTCCTACCTAAATCTCCACAACAGATTGTAAACTAACTACTTACTAACTTAAAATTAGACCAACAGCTATTTAACCATGTTACTACTGCAGAGAGCATCTCATAGTTTTCAAAGTTACTTACCTTGTTAAAAATCTGTATTGTTTTTCTTGTATATCAATCGTAAAGTCATAGTCCTTGAATGCCGTATGTACAATTTGAAATACACTAAAAGTAAATGTCAATGTTATTAGACGGTAAAGGAAACTGTATGTACAATGTAATATCTACATGCACTCTAAAATATAAGCTTGAATACAAAAAAAAAAAAATACTTTATTTTTGTTCCCAGTATTGACAGGCTCCTTAGAGTTTTGCCCCTCTGCCCCAGGTATATGCCCCACTCTTATGGACCAACCTGAACATGTAACTGAATTTAAAAGAATAAATACCAATATTTTCTCCTGTTACAGAATAACATTTATAAGTAAGTCTTGTGCACTTTCCCTTCAATTGCCCTGGCTGTGGGGGGCAATAAGGTGAATGACAGGGGCAATATTGAATAAAACAATGTTTATTGCTACTCCTTGCTGTTACCCTATAATATACAGGCCTGTGGCCTAGTTGCCCCCTGAGCACGTACTGCCCACATGTCACATGCCTTGGGCTCCCAGCCCCCTAACCAGTTGTTTAATTATCTCCATGCCCTGCATTAAATGTTCCCTATGTCGGGGGGGGGGTAATTATCAACACTGGGTCATTGCGACCAATCATATTTGTGTTTTCATAGTTCTACCTGTAGTTAGAAACAAAGCTGAGCGCTGATTGAATGCTATGGGTTACTGCCCAGGTACAATCTTGCCCAGTGTTAATAAATAAGCCCAACTGTATTTGTTCGCTTTTCACTCACTATGGACACAGGGCCTAATTTCCAATTCTTTACTAGTGGAGGGGGATCAGTCTAAATGAGGGGTTCTGAAATTGTGGGGATGCCTTCCTCTGTATTTCATTGGAAATATTAAGTGCTAAATGCATTAACCCTGAAGTTGACTTGTACTTTTTATTCCCTTCTCTATACAGATTGCTACAGTGCGCGACTGGCTGTGGGTTTTTTGCGGTTTCGGCGCTTTCACCGAATTTTTTGGATTGTGATTTTTTCTGGCTTTCCTTTAGTTCACTTTTTCCATTCTTAGTTGAACTTGAGGAAAGCCAGCAGCTACTGAGGGGCCCCTTGGGGTACTCGGCCTTGGGCCGGACCCTCTGTCCGAACCTTTTGGTTCTTTTACCATCTTCAGACAAGCTCTTTTTTAAAGGTAATCTAGCAAATCCAGTTGATTCAGTTCATGATTTTATCTACAGCAAGTCTGCCTTAAATTTACTAGAGGGGGGGGCAATTTGTTAGGTTACTTATCTCTTTCCTGGGCTTGAGCTGTTTTTATCAAAATGGGCACCGACCCAATGTAGTTTTCTGTAGGCGGGGCTGTCCCATCTTCCCACAGCTTCCCAGCATCCCCTGGGCCTTAGTCAGACTTGGTGCAAGTGCAGTACAGAACTTTTCTATAGAGTTCCACATGTACCAAGTCTGGGCTGCAGGGGATGCTGGGAAGAAGCTGGGGGAAATGGTGGCAGCCCACTCTGCAGAAAACTACCCTGGGGCATAAAGCTCAGGCCTTTCCCTCTGTAGCATTGAAGTTAAGAAATGCACCAACTCATGGATTCAATTTTAGCATTTGGAGAGTCATTGAGCCGCTTTCCTGAGTTGCTCCTGGGAAACACAAACAGGGGAAATACTGGGAATTTAACCTGTAAGTCCTTATGCCTAATGTACTATTACAGAATAAAGGAGCAGACAAAGGGGTTTGGGAGGGTAACTGCCCCTTTCATGGCATATTAGTATATGTGAAACTCTTTGTATTGCTGTACCTAATATAATGCTCATTTGTATCTGTGCCTTTAGATTTCCATCGCTCATTAGAATGGCGTCGTTTGAGGTAATTCCTCTGTTTCTTTTGTACAAAATCCTTTCTCGTCAGAGTCGCTGTTTCCCTGTCACTATTCTATAGAAGCTCCCCTTAAGCAGCTCTCTGTCTGTCTGTCTGCACCTCTCCCACTTCTGTCACTGCTTCTTTTTATTCATATGGGCAGGAGCTGCCATACCATTTACCTGTGTGCAGATATAGCAGCCAACAGGCACCCAAAGCAGCACTATGGCAGCTCCCACGTATATGTATAAAGGCTGAGCAGTCCTGTTGTACACAGTATGCCTTCCTTAGTATAAACACCATCCTACAGTTACAGCGCTGATACTATTCTGCTAAACAATATACACACTGTCCCACAATTACAGCTCTTCACCTGACACATCTTGCCTTACTATACACACTATTCTACAAGGTCCATCTTGCCTCACCATACACATATTCCCACAGATACAACATCATTTTTGCATTGTGTCCCTAATGCGCTTTTCCTTTCACTTACAGATGCTCTACGCCATTTTAGATGACTTCAGGGCGGACTCTGATGACTTTGAAGCCCTTGCATCCTATTATGGTAAAATCCTTTATTAATCATCAGTTCCTTAAGTCGCTGTGCTTGTCAGTAGGATACAGGCTTTTCCCCAACATAGAGTCCCAGTAATCCGAGTTACCTTCAGCAGCTTTATGTGGTCTTATACTTACCTTGCCGATTGTAGGTACATAACTATGGCTGGTTGCTATGGAGGGCCATAGCAACCACATAGTTAATGTATAAATTGGATTATATTTTTGCTTCTAAATGCCCAGATTCTGCTTTATTGCGACTGATTTAGTCTATTATGTTGGTTTTCCTTATTTTATTGCACCTGGTTTTGTTAGGGTTTCTTTATTATTCGTATTTACTTGCCTACAAATGGCGAATTGAAAGGCAAATGCGTTCCAGAGAACTTTTGCATATACACAAATGCTCTGCGTGATTATTATCTTAGGACATGAGGGTATATTCCTGTGTATCACTTCTTTCTGCCTTTTTTGATTTTGTATACCCTAATGAAGACCCTCTACGGGTCAAAATGCTGTGGGCTTATGCATTCATTTGTTGTATTGTACTTTAGACCAATAAATTCATTCTTTTATGTTCTTTATTCGTGAGTGTGTGGCGGTGCGTCTGTGGCACTCTGGGAAACAGTGTTCCTTTAAGTCAAAATGTAACAGATAGGAAAAGTGCCAACATGGTGTTTGTAATGGGCAAAGGTGGCGTTAGTTTATTATATGTGAATTCCTCTCCCCCTTTAGCTCAATGTTTAATACTAATGTGTTTCCCTTGCAGAACATCACTACAGGCGCCGGTACGGAAAGATTGTAGACCTGTAAGTAAAACCAAAATGATCTTATTATATGTTGGGAATCATTGTGATATGGGGGAATTGCAACATTTTATTAATGCTTAATGGGATTTTTCTTTCAGAGAACACTTTCTTATAATGAATATGGTGGATCCCAGAGTTACGGATAAGAGGAACATCAGGGACTATCTGGCAATGATCCACTTTATGGTAAGGAGTTTAGATAAATAGGGAATACATAAGTTTAGATTGCCAGCTCTTGTCCCAGCATATTTTATGCCTAAATCTTTGTTCCACATGATCAAAAATGGCACATGGCTCAAGCTACGTAGCCACAGTGTTCATAAGGCTAATATGTGAGGGCTCAGTCTTCCTAAAGTCCCTGCGACTACAGAAGGAGCTGGAAATGGTACGATCCATGCGAGTCCATTTGGAATAATGAAGTGGCCTATAGTGATATTGCAGCCGAATGGTAATTGCACAGTGGCGCTGCCTCATATTTCTGCCTCACAGCTGCCACTGAGATGGTATTGCTGCTGCACTTTCATTGTAAATGAGCCCCTAGGAGTCAGTCAGGGAGTCACAATTATAATAAGGAGGCAGATAAGACACTGGGATCCAGCCCTTCCTTTATAGGTCTGATTCCAAGAGGAATAGGACTGATCCATAGATTCCTTTCTCACCCTGGGACTTTCTTTTATGTTACAGGAACAACTAGAAGAGTTAGAAAGGCAACATCGCGTCCTCTGCACCGAACGGTTGCTGACTCCTGTAAGCATCATTATTATTATTATAGGAGAGGTTATTATTCACTATGTGTCTCTGTAACAATAAGGAACATTATTATTCACTGTATGTTTTGCTTTCTGGGGGGGCTTCTAAATTCACCCACCTACAGTAAGTGCCATTTTCACTGGCAACAATAAAACTGTTGCAATGCAGTATGGGGTGATGCCCAGACACTGCATACAGTTTTGTTACCCACGTGAGCACAATAATGGCATTGGTACAAAGCAGCGCTTAACATTTACTCTCTTCTCCCACAGTACACACCAAAAGAGCGACTGTTACGGGGGGAGTATTTGGAGATCCTGCGACTTCAGAACGTAAGTTCCCTGATCACTTCCCCTGATGATTTCTTGGGTATTTATTGCCATTTATGCAGGATTCATGCAATACTTTTAGGGAACATTAACCTGGGTTTGTGCCAATATTCGCAGAAAAAGAAGTATTAGTAACCACTTCCTACATATTTGCTTTGATCAGTTTATTGCAGACAGGGTCATTGTATATGAGGTGCTTTTGGGGCATTTTGCCCGCTGGGTTTTCCCTACATGACAGAAGGCAGACTGATGCTCAGGGAGACTTACAATACCACATGTCCCTTTAGGATTTTCTATTTATCTGCTACTGACTATTAAGGAAACAAACACATACCTACCAGAGACCAGGCGCTACACTCCCCCAGGGTATCCCACCCCCTCACTGCCCTCCCTGTATAAAGGAACTATTGGCACCATCTATACAGGCATAATCATAACTGTCTCCTTTCTTTTCCCTTTGCTCCTATCCTTGTGCCTCCCCTGCACTCGCAGACCGTCAGATCTCTTCTTCTGCCCATTATTTTAAACATCTGGGAGAAGGAGAAGGAACTGCTTGAAGCTGCCAGGTATGTATTTTGCAAATTACACTTTCCGTTCCAGTTATTGACACATAAGATCAATATATTTACTTTTTCCTTATGTGAATGTGGGTGCTTTGGCCACTTTCATAATAAAAACAATTGAATCTTTAAGAAGCTGCTTTTCTAGGTGCCTACAGCCATAGCATGGATCTCAGTTATTGCTGACATCCCAATACATGCTTTAAATCTACTTATGAACATATTAAGGGAAGCCAAAAACAATTCTAGATATGGATTATACACATACTAAGGGGGATACACAGATGGAGCAAGATAAACTGAAGCACCTTGCATGTATAACTAGATCCCTTGCCCAATAAAATGTATGCCAGTCTATCAATTTAGTCTGACCAACTCATCCAATATACCCAATGTCCCCCCACCTCAAGGGGCGGTAGGTGTTTTCTAAACGGTGACAACGGGGTGAAGCCTATCTCTATGGCAAATCATGAAACCTACTCAGCTTAGTAACTGCCCAATTTTTACCTTAGGGACAGCTGTGTAGCAGGTTAAGCTTAGGCAAAGGAAATAAGTATATATTATTCCTCCAGTGATAATAATTCCAAAGCGTTGATCCAATCAATGCTTTGGAAGCAATTTACAATACTGATTTTTTTTTCCACTTTAGGATGAGTGAAAAACAACGACCTCCTGCTGCAGAGGACTTAATAACGACTCAAATAGAGCCTCCTACTGCAGGGGAGGAAATACCACCTCAGATAGAGCCTCCTACTGCAGAGGAGGAATTAACAGCTAACATAGAGCCTCCTACTGCAGAGGAGGCAATACCACCTAAAATCGAGCCTCCTGCTGCAGAGGAGGTGATAACACCTAAAATAGAGCCTCCTACTGCAGAGGAGGTGATAACACCTAAAATAGAGCCTCCTACTGCAGAGGAGGCAATAACACCTCAGATAGAGCCTCCTACTGCAGAGGAGGAATTAACAGCTAACATAGAGCCTCCTACTGCAGAGGAGGCAATACCACCTAAAATCGAGCCTCCTGCTGCAGAGGAGGTGATAACACCTAAAATAGAGCCTCCTACTGCAGAGGAGGCAATAACACCTCAGATAGAGACTCCTACTGCAGAGGAGGAATTAACAGCTAACATAGAGCCTCCTACTGCAGAGGAGGTAATGCCACCTAAAATAGAGCCTCCTACTGCAGAGGAGGTAATACCACCTAAAATAGAGCCTCCTACTTCAGAGGAGGTGATACCACCTCAAATAGAGCCTCCTACTGCAGAGGAGGTAATACCACCTAAAATAAAGCCTCCTACTGCAGAGGAGGTAATACCACCTAATATAGAGCCTCCTACTGCAGAGGAGGTCATATGCACTGAAGAACCTCTAGGCACCGAGCAGATAATAAACATCCAAGAACCTCCATCTGCAGAGGAGGAAATCAATGAGCAAGAAGAGCCTCGAGCTGTGGAGAGACTAACCCGGGGCAGACGGGTACGCCGCGCCATCGCTAGAAGATTGCAGAGGATTTCGGTAATGTATCTGTGTACTGCCAATCTCTTTTCATCTGCAGATGCACCATGTTAGCCTTGTTTTACTTAAGGGTATATTTATCATGCTGTATAAAAAGTGGAGTGAAACATTACCGGTGATGTTGCTCATAGCAGCCAATCAGATGCTTTGCTTTGGTTTTCTAACTATTGAAATCTAATTGCTGATTGGTTCCCCTGGGCAACATCACCGGTAATGCTTCACTTCGCTTTTTACACAGCATGATAAATATACCCCTAAATGTCATTCCATTCACTCAGGAGGCCTGCACAAATAATCAAACAATAGAAAGGCGGCCATTGCAAGCATGGCAACTCCTACACCTGGCTGCCCAGTGTATGGCTGTCCTTAACTTGAACTAGGTGGCTGACTGAGTAGAAATCTGGCCAATTATATAGATATCACTGCTGATTCCGTGGTAGGCCAACGAAGGGGGGGGGGGGGATATGGTAATTCTGATTGGGCTGCTGTAGTGCTGGCTTGGAAATGGATTTTCCCATTGGAAACTAGTCAGGCACTAGGTGATCAATACAGAGATTAACAGTGCCACCCCAGGTAGCTGATATGCGGTAGAACCAGACTAAACCTTTTCTATCCTCAAACAACAAAAATGTGTCTATAATTTATTCCTATTTCAATAATTTCTAAACTATTCCTCCTTTTTTTTCAGCACTCCGCCAGAAGAATTCTCAGGGGGATCTGCTGCCATCAACCTCCCCCTGCTCCCTAATTCCCTACCCTGCACATCATTACACAAGCATCCACCCACTTAAGAAGGTGAAAATTGTGTGTTAATTTGTATGTGGGAAAGTGTTGTTACTTGGTATGACCACTAGGTGGCAGCAGAATTTAGTTAATGTTTATTGGGATTGTATAAGTGTAGTTCACACCCTGACCACTAGAGGCAGTGTGGGGCAGAAGGTATAAAAAGGGGACCACACCCAGAATTAAGGGTCTTTGTGGGAGAACACGGAAGAGGCCAGCTGAAGGAAAAGAAGAACCACCTGTAGGGTAAGGAAAGGGTAGAACAGGGCAGCTGAAAGTGGAGCAGGCACTAGGTGTCTGAGTCAGGGTTATGTAGCATGGGCCGCCTATTGCCCCAACCAGGAGAGTAGAGGGAAACAGTGTTTCCAGTGGATCATCCACAGAAAAGGGACCCAAGCGGATAGGGGTAGGCTACAAGAGGGCTTGTTGAGCTTCGACTAGGAGTCTGCCAGTAAAATTCCTGGTGGAATAGCAAAGGGGCACCGCAGGGAGTGCCGGATTGCTGAGCCAGGTGGGGACAGGAGATCCCACTGAGACTGGGGACAGTGGTGAAGAGCCAAAGGTAGCTATCTGGGGACTACCTCTGGTAGCTACCTTTGGCTCTTCACCACTGTCCCCAGTCTCAGTGGGATCTCCTGTCCCCACCTGGCTCAGCAATCCGGCACTCCCTGCGGTGCCCCTTTGCTATTCCACCAGGAATTTTACTGGCAGACTCCTAGTCGAAGCTCAACAAGCCCTCTTGTAGCCTACCCCTATCCGCTTGGGTCCCTATTCTGTGGATGATCCACTGGAAACACTGTTTCCCTCTACTCTCCTGGTTGGGGCAATAGGCGGCCCATGCTACATAGCCCTGACTCAGACACCTAGTGCCTGCTCCACTTTCAGCTGCCCTGTTCTACCCTTTCCTTACCCTACAGGTGGTTCTTCTTTTCCTTCAGCTGGCCTCTTCCGTGTTCTCCCACAAAGACCCTTAATTCTGGGTGTGGTCCCCTTTTTATACCTTCTGCCCCACACTGCCTCTAGTGGTCGGGGTGTGAACTACACTTATACAATCCCAATAAACATTAACTAAATTCTGCTGCCACCTAGTGGTCATACCAAGTAACAACACTTTCCCACATACAAATTAACACAATTTTCACCTTCTTACACACTTACCTGCTCACTGCCTACTTAACACAAACTCCCAGTCACCCCTAAAACTAAACACAACTACACAACTGCCTGCCCTCCCACCCCTCCACACAAGTGCCCAACCCACCCACCTACCAATACTTCCCCCTACACACAGACCACATATAGCCCTGATCCAGGGATCAATACCGACTGCCGTTTCTAGGAGTCAGGAAGGAATTTTTACCCTCAGTGCAAATTGGCCTAGCACAGAGGTTTTTTGCCTTCCTCTGGACCATTGGCTATTAGGAATGCCCCACCCAAAATACATTATTTTTCAATAAATCCTGTGTCCACCAACAGGTTTCCCCATAAACATGTCTCTGTGTTTTTCTTGAATCCCTTTGTTGAGTATTGGGGGGGGGGGGCTTCTCTGCCTCATCTGCTTATGGTGACTGATCAATTGTGAACTTGGTAATTAATACCACAGAGGGGCTGCTCAAATTGGGCAAACTGGGCAAAATTGGGATTAGTTGAAGAAATGAATGGGTTTATTTCTCTGCAGGGAGTTGTTGGAATGGGTTCTGCTGTGGGACTTAATTGGTTAATGTGTACCTGATGAGGCTGAAAGACACAGGGAGCCATAGACACAGATATGAGGGTATCCTGCCTACTATATGTTTATAAAGTGCAGATAGGGGATTATAGGCAGATAGGGAGTGTTGTGTTTTCCCATAAAAGCGATCAGTGCACCAGAGGCCCCCCCTTTAGATTAGAGGAATGGAGCTTCCATTTGAAGCAGCGTAGGGGGTTCCTCACGGTGAGGGCAGTGAGGTTGGGGAATGCCCTTCCTAGTGATGGGGTAATGGCAGACTCTGTTAATGCCTATAAGAGGGGCCTGGATGAGTTTTTGAACAAGCACAGTATCCAAGGCTATTGTGATACTAATATCTACAGTTAGTACTAGTGGTTGTATATATAGTTTATGTATGTGATAGTATAGATTGGTAAGTATAGGTTGTATGTGCTGGGTTTACTTGGAAGTGTTGAACTTGATGGAATCTTTTTTCAACCCTATGTAACTATGTAACCAAGTTCCTTTCCCATGTTGTGTCTCTTCCAGTTTAAAAAATACCAAAATACCCACCAGGTGTAACATAGTCTGTGGCATTTTCTATTGTGTTTTGCTGGTAAGTCTTTGCATTCTAGCTATCTCACTATCTAGAGGCAGGATTTAACACTCAAAAAATGATTTAATGGTATAAAGGTAAATATGTGAATTGTCAGTAAAGCTTGATAAAAGGCCAAGTTTGGCCTAAACATTTCTGTAATGTCCTACAAAGTACAATAAAGGCATTCAGTGCCAGAATTAGGGGTAGGCACATGCCTAGGGCACAAGAATTGGGGGGATCTGGGCATGTACCCCTTTTGTCTCCTACCCATAGTTGCCCCCCCCCAAATTCCCCCCCACCTTCCTCCCCAGTAGCCTATGTGCACATGTTCATTTACTTATGTGTGCACACTGTGTGCCCGCCAATGGTGCAAAACATACATTTGAGTCATAAACTCCAAAAATGAAATGTTAATTTGTTGTGTGAGAAGAATATGTAGCATATTAGGTAAAATATCTGAGGTGGAGGAAATGCCTATGATTGAAAGGTTCAGCAAGAATATCTATATGGGGGTGTGTAAGTGAGGATTGCATAAAGTAACTACAAATATGATGAGATTTCCCAGCTAAAATGCACCAGAACTCGGGTGTATTGTTTGGAGTGTCCTTGTGGTCTACTATATGTATGAAAGACAAATGGAAAATTAAAGGAGAGAATAAATTAACACATAAAAAAAGTAGAAAAGGGAGTTGAGAGTCAAATCACATTAAACAATTCCATACCTCCCAACTGGCCCGATTTTCATGGGACAGCACCTCTTTTAACAGCTCAGCCAGCAGTCCAGGATTCTTACTGAAAATTCCCTCATTTCCCTTTGATCTCCTGCATTGAACCTGCACTGAACACTAAAAAAGATACAATGTTTCCCAAACATAATGAAAACGTAGCTTTTGGCAGAGAGCCCAGAAAGTTAACAAGCTACACCTGCACTTAGATAAAACTGTGACTAATAAGCTAAACAGGTCTCTTGGGGGAACTGAGACTTGCAGCTTAAAGTGTCATTCTACTTTTTTTTAGCTAAACTCTAATAACACCTAATAAAAGACCCCCAAACCCCCAGAAATGTTTTCAAACTTAAAAATAACCTGACAAATTTTGGTGGGAGGTAAAAACCCTAATGGATTAACATTTTGGGGTATAACAGCAATGTCAACTAACTGGAGGGGCAGTGACATTGTTAGGAAAACACTGCAGGAAGAAACCAAATAGATTTATAACATAGAAACTTTCACTTTGAAGGGATTATATATTGATATAAATTTGAGAGCATTTTTACAATGAAACAGTGAATTGCACATATATATGTAAGCACTTTATCAATTTTACACGTATGAAAGCACATCGCACTTATATATATATATAAACCAAAACGAACAGGTCGCTCCACACAGGACTTATGTAGAACAAAAAGGTTTATTAGTAGATTATAACAAAAACTGATGTTTCGGCTGGTGTTCCAGCCTTTCTCAAAGTTACAAAACTAACAGAGTAACAAACCTAAATACAAAAAGTGGCGGGTAACAAAAACAATGACGTAAACGCGACGTGTGAACAGACTAAATACAAATGGGGAAACAAATAAAAGTAAATTGGTCAATAAATAAATCCGGTAAAGTGAACCATGCTCAAAATAGAGTGGTATATCCTGTGTATAGATCGCATTCAAAAGTGTACACTAGAGAAAAGCTATAACATATACATCCAAAAGAAATATAACAGTTCATGTATCGCATCGCGTGGTGTGTATATAGAGGGACTCCTAATAGTGATGGGTGAAAAGTTTCGCCAGGCATGGATTCGCGGCGAATTTCCACGTTTCGCCATTGGCGGATTGTTTCGCGAAACGGATGAAAAATTTCCCCGCGGAAAAATTCGCGCACGTCCAAAAAACAATAGTGCGCGACAAAATAATAGCCGTGGGCGACGAAACAATAGCCGCGCGACAAAATAAGAGCTGCGGGCGACGAAACAATAGCCGCGCGACAAAATAATAGCCGCGGGCGACGAAGCAATAGCCGCGCAACAAAATAATAGCCGCGGACGACAAAACAATAGCCGCAGGCAAAGAAACAATAGCCGCGGGCGACGAAACAATAGCCGTGCGACAAAATAATAGCCACGGGCAACGAAACAATAGCCGCGCGACAAAATAAGAGCTGCGGGCGACGAAACAATAGCCGCGCGACAAAATAATAGCCGCGGGCGACGAAGCAATAGCCGCGCAACAAAATAATAGCCGCGGACGACAAAACAATAGCCGCAGGCAAAGAAACAATAGCCGCGGGCGACGAAACAATAGCCGTGCGACAAAATAATAGCCACGGGCGACGAAACAATAGCCGCGCGACAAAATAATAGCCGCGGGCGACGAAACAATAGCCGCGCGACAAAATAATAGCCGCGGGCGACGAAATAATAGCCGCGGGCGACGAAACAATAGCCGTGCGACAAAATAATAGCCGCGAGCGACAATTTTTTTGTCGCACAACATTTTCGCCGTTTCGCAATTTTTTTGCCGTTTCGCGGATCTTTTGAAAGATTCGCAAATTTTTCGGCGAAGCGAAACGGAACAGATTCGCTCATCACTAGTAAAAAGGCCTGAGCACAGGCTCAGTTCCTGGGGATACTACTCTTACAACTGTGCCCCACATGGAATAAAATATCCCTTTGTTATTTTATTATGTCTGGCCCTAGAATTTTTTTATTTTTTTTTGTTATGAACAAAAGCATGTATAAAAGGCCCTAAATGTGGTTTTAAATTTTTTTTGCATTCAGGGTCTGGATGCAGGTGATAAGGACAGGATTCTGTTGCAACCTGTGCCTACAGGGGCTCCCTAGCATGCAAGTTAGGGGACATGTAGGGGAGGTATAAGGACTTGTATATGTTCTAATCCAGGGATCCCCAACCTTATTTACTCGTGAGCCACAGTCAAATGTAAAAAGACTTGGAGAGCAACACAAGCACCATAAAAGTTCATGGAGGAGCCAAATAAGGGCTAAGATTGGCTATTAGGGAGCCTCTATGCACACTATCAGCTTACAGGGGCTTTATTTGGCAGTAAATCTTGTTTTTATTCAACCAAAACTTGCCCCCAAGTCAGGAATTCAAAAATAACTCCCTGGTTTGGGGGCACTGAGAGCAACATCCAAGGGGTTGGGGAGCAGCATGTTGCCCCTGAGCCACTGGTTGGGGAACATATTTAAGTGGTAGATTTTGAATGTAAATGGTTTGGTATGTAGGGAAGTATTTATGTCCAGTGCCACCATAGGCACCTAAGTACCCCCCTAGATGGAAGAAGTGACATCACATGCAGGGCTGTGTGTGGTATCAGTTCTGGTGCACGTGGCTTCACTCCCCCCCCCCCCCCCCCAGCTCTGCCGCTGGATTTTCACTGGTAAGTCTGGTGGCTGGGGAGGGTTCTTTTTTAAAAAAACTTTATTAATTATATAGGCACCTGAGGGCCACCCCCTAGGCACATACAGTACCCTCAGGTTCCTATATATAAATACAGCCTTGCTGGTATGTCTCTTGATAAAATAAAATGAAGGATTAAACAACAATGCATTAGAGTACAGGATTACACAACAGTTTTAATTTAATCATATTAACTATTCAGGTTTCTAAGCAAGGTTAATGTACTTAAGGGATTTTTAATGCTATTTTGTTCTTTTGGATTCAATGCCACTGTTTATAAACATACCTAATTTATAAAGTAAACAGAAGTGGAAAATGCAGATACGTTTTTTTTAAAAAACATTTGAATTATTTCCAGAGATTTTATGCAATGCCTTAATAAGTATGCCCCTTAGAACAGGGGTGCCCAGACTTTGTCCCCTTGTGATCTACTCTTGCCTCCAGGCCACCGTCGCGAGATCTACCATAATAAAAGTAGCACACCATCTATGGCGCAGTGCAAACCGCAAGAACAAAATATCAGTAACAGTGGGCTCTGCTACCGGCATTATAAACATGACAGTGTTTATCACAAGCTGAATTTATTCAACATAAGGGCAGGTGAGTAAGTTGCACTGCTACTTACTGTGTGTAGCCATGTAGCACTGTAGCAGCACAGTTCTAGGCACGCTTTTCCTTTTAGGCATTCCCATGCATGCCGTATGCATTCCCCTATTGGGTTCTAAAGGAGCCTAAGGATTTCAGAAGCACTCAATTGAACCTAAAGATCATTAGCATCTATTGCATTGTTGTTCGTAAGAAAGAAACAAAACAACCAACGTGAAGCTATTAATGAGGGGCATTGAAGGAAACACACAAACCAGGCAGGTTATGCATTTAGCTTGCTTTTAAATACTATCTTGGATTTCTTTCCATTAAAACAAAGATAAAGCAAATACAGAGGATCTACTTTTAGCTTCCCTGCTGCAATAGTTATGTATAATTATATTTTTTGAAAATGGTTACAAATACAAGAGCATTGGAACAGAAGGTTAAGTGTCAAAGCATCTTGCTAAACAGTTGAACTTTGACTTACAAGCTAATTCACAACTGAGTTTTATATCAAAACATGGTGCATTCCAAAGCCTGGCAGGCTTACTAATATTAATTAGAATCATATTAAACTGTACTGCTGACATTTCTCTGCACACATATCACTAAATTCCATAACATTTGCTTTGTTATATCCCATAAAGTACCCTAATTCCTTTATGAATAAAGAGCTTTTAGGCAAGATTTGCCATCTGTACATCTGGGATAGATTTCTCAAAATGGGCAATTTTAACTTGAAAGGCAAAATATTGGCCTGGAATGGTTAGATGTTACTAATGACTATTTTGCTTTTAAAATAATTGTTTTCAATTGTAGAAAGTTCTGCACAGCAAGAAATAAAAAATGGATACGAACAACTTAAACTGGAAAAAGTGCTGGAAAGGAGTTCTGGTTCTCTCAGTTGGTAATGTGGGAAAGGGGTTAATAAATGAATAAAAAACCATGGCTTGTTAAATTAGAAATGGTTTCTGTAAACTTGGCAAGACCCCAGTTTTGTATCATTTTGTTTGTATTACGTTGGAAGCAGCAGCTGAAGTGGAAAGGTGACATTGTACACGGACGGCAGGGAGGTCAGGGAAACAGTAGCACTTTTTTTGTGCAAGAAA
Organism: Xenopus tropicalis; assembly: GCF_000004195.4. Classification (NCBI taxonomy): domain Eukaryota; kingdom Metazoa; phylum Chordata; class Amphibia; order Anura; family Pipidae; genus Xenopus; species Xenopus tropicalis. Next base: position 32,648,526 of record NC_030677.2, on the reverse strand, counting down.
TGACTTTCTACGCTTTCGACTCAGCATAGTGCAAAGTTATTGCATAAATGATGCATAACTTCTAAAGATTTGCCAAATACCTAACGCCTTCGACTGGGAATCTATTATTAATGTCTTAATTACAGCGTTGTATACTGCCCAGTTCCACAGTGTGTTAGTTAAAGACCTAATCATTTGTTTCATTAAATGTTTCTGTGCCGCTCTCCTCATGATCATTTATTTTAATCTTTCCACTTCCTTTTCCTTAATTTCAATGTTACGAACAAGTTCATCCAAGACAAAATAATATATAATAATCTATCATCTGTCTGTCTATCCATCAATCTATATATGGGATGGGCAAGACTTGCAATCAAGCAAGGAGGGAAAAAGTTTCAAATGTTTCAGAAATCTGTGCTAGAATTCTGCTATGGGTTTGTTTCGCTGGAAAAAAAAGTTTTTTTTTGCTCCGGGAAACAACTCAGGAAAAAAACAACTACATAATTTTATGCATTTTGCATTTTATATTGACATAAAAAAACCAAATGCTTTCCCATTGACTCCAATGCTTTTGCCAAAATTTCAGCAAAATTTTGCCTTTTTCACAAATTTTTGTGGAAGTGAACACTTGTTCATCACTATCAGTGTATAAACTTTTATATATCTTTCAGTCAATTTGTCTATCTAATCTACCTAATATTTTCTTTGCCAGGTGAAACTCACACAAGGTTTAGTTCCCCTATCACTAGGGAGCCACATTTGCAATGTGAATAATGTCAAATAGGACAAGAAAGCCCTTACATTTGGGTAGGTTACAGGATTTATTCTGGTCAATGTGCCACTCTACTAAAATTGGCAGGTTATTATTAGAAGGATCATGTATAAAACTGCTGCTGGGCCACCATTACACAAATATTATTTTCATTTTCAGGTGAAATTTACACAAGATTTAGTTCCCCTTACACTAATGAGTCATGTTTGCAATGTAAATAATCTCTAACAGGACAAGGGAGGCCTTACTTTTGGGTGGGCAGACCAACAGAATGTATTCTAATCACTGTCACTCTACTAAAAAATGGCAGATTATTATCAGAAGGATCATGTATAAAACTGCTGCAAAACCATTCCTTTTATGACGCTGTTGGAAGTTAAAGGACAATGAAAGGTTAATATAAATTAAAAGTAAGTCTAAAGGCATTCTTTTTAAGTACTTACTGCATATCTAAATTCCCAGATCCCTGCTTGCTTCTCTGAGATATGGTGCTGGCAGCCTACAGCAGTGTTAAGACTACAGTGACATCACTGAAATCTCTCTCCCCTTCCTGTAGGTGCCAGCGGCAGCCTTCCTATTCTCTGAGCATGTGTGTAACTTGATCCTGTCTCCTGTTCTGAGCTACACATGCCCACCAGCCAATCAGAAGCGGATCTGGCAGAGGGGAGGGGGGGAGGGAATGAAACACATGTGCAGTATGAAGCAAGGAGGGAAAGGAAGGGAGAATACCTTTTTAGAGATGGCTGCCTGTTCTAGAAAATGTGAAGTAAGTGTGACTGAGTAAATATTTGATTAGGTGAGCCAAAAGTGTGGCGTTTTTACTAAACAATAGGAGGACTATTGGGCAGTATGCTTTTTAAATTTTGACTTGCATTCTCCTTTAAGTTGCTTGTACCCATGTTAATTTATAACTGTTTATATATTATATAATTTTTTATAAACCAACATACTATATTGTATACAGGTATGGGACCTGTTATCCAGAATGCTGGGGACCTGGGGTTTTCCAGACAAGAAGTCTTTTCTTAATTTGAATCTCCACTAAAAAAAACATTTAAACATTAAATAAAGCCAATGGGATTATTTTGACACCAATCAAGAATAATTATATCTTAGTTGGGACCAAGTATAAGGTACGGGTATGGGAGCTGTTATCCAGAATGTTGGGGGGGTGTTCCAGATAAGGGAACTTTCTGTAATTTGGATCTCCATAACTTAAGTCTGCTAAAAATCATTTAAATACTGAATGAACCCAATAGGTTTGTTCTGCCCCCAATAAGGGGTAATTATATCTTAGTTGGGATCAAGTACAGGTACTGTTTTATTATTACAGAGAAAAAGGGAATCATTTAACCATTAAATAAATCCAATAGGGCTGTTCTGCCCCCAATAAGGGGTAATTATATCTTAGTTGGGATCAAGTACAGGTACTGTTTTATTATTACAGAGAAAAAGGGAATCATTTAACCATTAAATAAACCCAATATGGCTGTTCTGCCCCAATAAGGGGTAATTATATCTTAGTTGGGATCAAGTACAGGTACTGTTTTATTATTACAGAGAAAAGGGAATCATTTAACCATTAAATAAATCCAATAGGGCTGTTCTGCCCCCAATAAGGGGTAATTATATCTTAGTTGGGATCAAGTACAGGTACTGTTTTATTATTACTGAGAAAAGGGAATCATTTAACCATTAAATAAACCCAATAGGACTGTTCTGCCCCAATAAGGGGTAATTATATCTTAGTTGGGATCAAGTACAAGGTACTGTTTTATTATTACTGAGAAAAAGGAAATCATTTTTAAAAATTTGAATTATTTGCTTATAATGGAGTCTATTGGCGGTGGCCTTCAGATAATTTGGAGCTTTATAGATAACAGGTTTTTGGATATTGATCCCATACCTGTACTTTACTTGTGGGTCTAGATACTTTTTCTAGATTTTGTTGTTAGCTTTTGTGACACAGCATTCATTTTACTTGTATGACGTGGAACACCTGGTTAACCAAAATAAATGATACACAGAATAAATGATATTATTACGTAAGCGTATGTATAATGTTGAGTTAATGGAACGTGGGTTATGCTATCACCTATCTATAGCTGAGAGCCAGGCCAGTGCTGGGTGACAGCAGATCGATGTCACATATCTGCCTTTGAAGATGCAATACCAGAACTGCAGGAGAAATTTCTCTTTGTCTTTCCGTCAGGAGAAATAAAGCTCTTCTATCATCTGGCATGATATAATTCATGAGTATAAATCAGTCTATTCATTAATGAACTCTTCCATGCTTGAATTATACTCTGTCATATTGGCTATCACATAAAAAAACAGAATTTATACAATCCCACTTTTAATGTTTGCTCATTTTAGATTTATGATATCTGGTATTTGATTGCCTGGTGCATATAAACAGCTCGGGACATTAATAATCAAAACGCCAGAAGGAAATTGCTGCACCAAAGGGTTAAGTATGGCGATGTCTATACTTTTTCACCTACAATTTGGAATTAAAATATTAACTGGAGCCAAACTCCATGTCTTTCATGAATCTGTATCAAGTAAAGTTGCCACCAAGAACGTAAAGGGACCCAAAGCCTACTCCAGTAACAAGCAGCTATGTATATAAATAATTTTATGCAACAAGAGAGTGTCATTATTATAAAAAAAAATTAGAAATCTGAATCTATGAGTATCCTTTCTCCCACCCTTTACAGGCTGATCAGGAAATGCTTTGTGCCTGGGCCGTATATAAGGAAAAGGGCTGTCCTAGAGGGTTTCTCCTTTCATCCTCCTTTATCTCTAGTGAAGGCACTTCATTTAACTCTTATCCTGTTGTGCCAAAGGCTTTAGGAGCAGTTATCTGTCCCCCAACCCACAATGACATGGAAGGTTCTTTATATTATTCTGGTTTGTTACTAAAGCCCCAATATCATGTTAAAGGTTCTGCACCATGTATTATCAATATGCCGGAGACAAATTCAAAAATGTTTGGAAATCATCCAGATATATCCATATCAGAGCTTCTAAACCACATTAAACCATGAGAGGGGGGAAGACCTGAAACAAGGATATATAGATGGGCATATCTAGTCGTGATATCCTATTCCAATAAATCATCAGTAATGTACCTGTACATATGTCCTTCTGAAGATCAGTGGCAAGAAATATATTTTATATTATTGTAGTTTGCTTGTGATGAAGCACCAATATCATGTACAGGGTCATTCAGAACAAAATGATTAAGAAATATTTGTAATTCATGCATATATATATATATCCATGTCGGAGTTTCTAAACTTACTGAACCATATTTGGGGCAGGAGGGGCAGAAGACATGAAACAAGAATATGAAAATGGGTGTATCTAGAAGTGATGTAACAACACATCACTCTTTATTAATTCATTGAAGATTAATAGACATACATAAGTTATCAAAGGGGAACTCCACCAAAACACAACTTGAGCTATTTGAAAAGAACACATACTTTTAAGAGACTGTACAATGTACATCAATTAAAATACATGCAGCCTTTTCATGATTTTTAATGTAATAATATGGTTTTGAAAAAAAACCAAAATATAACAGTAGTCAACTCTCCTCAGCCTGCCTGCTCCAAATCCCACAATTCCAGTGGCAATCGTAGGGGGCTCAGACCGTGGGGTCCGCTTCTTCTACTGAAACTCTGCGCACTTGCTATATATGCACAGTGAGCAGATGCACGTGTGCACATGAGCGAGGGAGGTAGCATGCACGCTGGCGGGGAGAGGGGGTCAATAAGGGAAGCAACATCACAGTGCAATGCATTGTGGGTTATGTATTTCCTGCATGCTGTCTGTAAGCTGTGAAAAAGTTGTTACAATTTGAAACATCAATGTTTTAGTCCCTCCTCCCCTGCCAGGATTTCAAATGATGCAGAAAGAAAAGAACTGTTTTGCAACTGAATTTTAGCTTATAAACATGGTATTTATTCACTTTATTAGAGGATTCTGTGTTGTGTGGGGCTCTTTAACAAATGTTGGTTTTGTAAGACCTTTTTCATTTTCTTCTATGGACATTTGGAAAGTACAATAGATGAGAAAAGGATGGACCTTATCATTAACCTAAAATGGAGACTCATATTTGCTACTAATGTTCTCACAATAAAAACTACATTTTAATCACGCTATGTTTCATTACTGATTTACTTTAGGCATTCCTTCTATTATCAGTTCAATAGACAAATTTCTCAAGAGATTTCTTATAATGGTAAAAAGGAACATTTAAATTATCCAAATCAAAGAGCTCATCAAAAAGAGCATCTGGCTCAGAAACAGTCTTGTTGACCTAAACTAATCTGAGACTAAGTTCCGTAAGCAGATGTTGCGTGAAGAACATTTCATCTGATCTATGAAGGTATTGATCAGAGGATGCACACAGCAATCATTGCAAACCTTCTTCATTTTAAAAATTGTACAGTAAAGATTTTACTGGAAATGCTTATTTTCTACATGGCTTTGCTTTTACCCAATAGAAGTCTCATATAAATCAGATATTTCTCTATAGGGATCTTGAAATAATAAAGAAAAAAAAAAGGAAAAACACTGATGGTATTAAGTTGTTCTTACTTATCCCTTTCAAATACCTCCTAGATTTTCCATAATAATATTTTAAAGGGGGCATTTACTAAGCTGCAATATTTCAGGTTGGGCTTTTTGTCACTGAAGATTTATTATGTGAAAAAATTGCAACAATTCTGAATCTGAAAATAAAGCAGCTAAATCAGATAGAAGTCAATGGGAGATGTCCCTTTTACAACTGGAGGATCTGTCTTTGCTTCTTGATTTTTAGAGGTTTTTGGGTTTTTTGATGATGGCAATAGTGATGGGTGAACCTGCACCGTTTGCGAATATTTCAAAAGCTTTGCGAAACGGCAAGAAATGAATAAAACCGGGAAAATGTTGCGCATCAAAAAAAAAAAAATGCTGTGCGCGACAATACGCGTGACAAATCTTTTGATGCTCGCAACAATATGTTTGACACTCGCAACAATTCTTTTGACATAGGTGGCAATTTTTGGATGTGCGGTGAATTTTTTTTTTTTTTCGCTGCAAAGTTTGTTGCCCATTTTGCAAAAAAATCCGCCAATAGTGAAATAAGGAAATTCGCCGTGAATCCATGCCTGGTGAATTTTTTCACCCATCGCTGGCTGCTATTTGTGTAACACGAAAAAAAACACACTTATTGCGCAACAAGTCAAAGAAGTTGTGGTTTTTGGGACTTTTATATGACTTGTTATGGTCATATGGTGATTTTTTGATAAATGACTGCCATTTGTGAAAATTAGTTCTTTGGCGGTTTCAAACTAATATAAATCTGTATAAAATGAGTTTTATATAATCATCCCCCCTAAGATCTGTGCTTAAATCATTGAAGGACAATCACTTCAGGGGTAGAGCGTAGCCGCAGTTGCTTGCATACAGCTGACTTGTTCAGAAGAAAGAATGGCTACTGCATGATTTTAAAATAATCCCATGATTTGTATTTTATATTGTTATAATTTAATTTTCAAATATCCCTACCTTAGAAAAACATAGGTTGTGGTTTCATACATTGCACTAGTTGGTTTTATCTTGTGATGTGGGCAGTCCTTCACCAATTTAATTCATTTTTTACATTTTTTTTTTAATTTTCTATGCTTCTTTAAGAAGATCATCAACCAGAACATTGGCACAATGAACAGGAGTTCAGGAGACATTAACAACACAAAAAAGTCTTGACTGAGCTGTAAAAAGTTAGGGTTTTTCCCCTTGATCTTTAAAGAATTTGTGTGCTGCCAAATAGAAGGTGTTATCATGGAAATACAGTATTTCAGAAGCCTATTTAGGGTATCAGTGGTTATCTTGCATTTACTAAGCAAAATATCCAACTCCAATGTGGCCCCTGCAGCTGCCCAATGAAGCATATAATGTAGGGGCTGCACCAGAGTTGGATCTATTGCTTAGCAGAGTGGCATTTGTAAAATAATTCCCTGCCATCTGTTAGTTACCTAGCTGAAATCCCACTTAAATGAAGTCAGGCTGCTGAGTTAAATTGGATTTAAGCCAGATAATAGCAAGTACAAAAGCTCTAGCACTGGAGAAAGTTGTCTGCCAAGCAATAAATCCAACAAAGTCATAGAATCAACCCATTTAAGGAATGCGGCTAATGGGCAGGATGAATGGAAGTCAACCCTTGTTCAGAATTTCTAGCTATAAAAAGAGCTAATTAACGGCACTGCAAAGTTGTCATGATAATAAAATTATAGTTCAGATAGGGTTGCCATACCATTATTATGAAACTGGATACTGTTTTTATAGTTCAGCAGTAATAAATTCAGATTTATTCTGAAATTGTATTGGTTTGTGACTTGAAAGAAACATTTACTGCAATAGGTACATTTTATGGGGATTCAGTGTAAAGGGGTGCTATGGCAACTGTAAGTGCAGGTGGTTTGGACTGCCACCTCTACAAATTATGAAAAGTTGCATAAAATTCATCCTATTCAAAGACTTTATTCTAACTCACAATGTACAGTATGTACGGAGCTTCCATTTGAAGCAGCGTAGGGGGTTCCTCACGGTGAGGGCAGTGAGGTTGGGGAATGCCCTTCCTAGTGATGTGGTAATGGCAGATTCTGTTAATGCCTATAAGAGGGGCCTGGATGAGTTCTTGAACAAGCAGAATATCCAAGGCTATTGTGATACTAATATCTACAGTTAGTATTAATGGTTGTATATATAGTTTATGTATGTGAGTGTATAGATTGGTAAGTATAGGTTTGTGTGCTGGGTTTACTTGGAAGGGTTGAACTTGATGGACTCTGGTCTTTTTCAACCTTATTTAACTATGTATCAGAGTTGTAACCCAATGTATACAACCATATAACTTTTATAGTTAATGCTACTTATTAATTATATGTACCTGATGAATAGGATAAATAGACTGCATGGCTGCCAAGATTTTCTACGAATTCAACTGACTGCCAAAGCCATTGGATCAAAGGATCAAAAATGCCAACTTGTTTATTTGTTGCCAGTTTACCACAGTATAAGTTAAGTTATAGTATGTTATAGAATGCAATATTATTGACACAGTTTCAATTGGTCTTCATGTTTTATAGTTTCTGAATGAGTTGCCCTCTTCTGCTGCTTGCCATCTTTGAAACAGAGGGCACTGACTGACTACAGCCAAAAAGCTATACACTGTAGCTCTTTGAGATTACAATTGTTTTATTTTTGTTAGTTTTATTTCCCTTTCCCAGTCATACACCAGTCTCTTATTCAAACAACTGCCTGGTTGCTAGAGTAAAATGGAACCAAGCAACCAGATACATCCTGCCAGAAGAACTGTGATCTACCCCTTTATAAATTCCTGTTATGTATTACTGTACACTGTTATTGCCAATACTGATCCAGTTGCTAGCCATATTTGCCTGTTAGCTATGGCTATATTTTCAATGAAACTATAAAAGTAAGAAAGTCAATTATACTTTATAAGGAATATACTTTTACACATTATCTCTTCCAAAGAGAGCAAGGAAATTTTAGATTAATGAAGAGAAAATCTAATTATTTCAAACTCCTAGGACAAAAGTTATAATGTTAAATAAGAGAGAAGTTTGGTTTGAAGAAAAACTTCATAGTTAATACCAAATAAAAAGAGGAATATTTTTTAGAGTGCAATTACTTGATTGTGTAGGATAATTAGTGGTCTAACAGTTTCAAATGAAACCTTTGCTTCTCGACTGTCTTTGAAAATCATGAATTATGTAATCATCCTCGTGTACTGGCAGAGGAATTGTCAGTATTAGATTGCCCTAGTTCATATAACGCTCAAAGTTCTCTCTCCATTGTATGCACCTTAAGAACTAGAGCAAAAATACTCAGAGGATTTTAAAAAGAGAGAAAACCCCCCACACAAAGGAAATGTTTAAATATTATGCAAGTGCCCTACAACAAAACAGCTGCATATTGTTATTAGAGCTTTACATTGTGCGCACTAACAACCTCTCAGCTTATATGCAAAGCATTTCATTAAAGTAACTTTACATTTAAACTATTTATCATAATTATCATATCTAGCTATCCATCTATCATCTCTTATTTATCTGTTACTGCATCTAATGATCATATCATTTACATATCCTTTAATCTTTTCATTTGGCTTCCTAAATTTGAATGTTACAAAAATGTATCAAAGGTAGAACAGTATGTGTAATGTATAAGGAAAGATTCTATCTATCTATCTATCTATCTATCTATCTATCTATCTATCTATCTATCTATCTATCTATCTATCTATCTATCATCTGTCTATCTATCTATCATCTATCTATCTATCTATCATCTATCTATCTATCTATCTATCTATCATCTATCTATCTATCTATCTATCTATCTATCAATCATCTATCTATCTACCATCGTACCTTAAGGTTACCATCTGTCCCCAAGCCCCAGGGATTGACCTTGTTTTGGAGCTGCTGTCACTGTGTCAGTTTGTCCCCATAGGTATCCCCGTCTGGCAAATAAAAGCCCCTTGAATCCCTGGGATGGACAGGCTTTCAGACATCCATCTAAGTAGGTTCTTGAGCATGGAGGACACAGATTGGCCAATGAGGGAGCCACAAGCAGTAGCAATTTTAAGTCGCTGTAAAACCTGAAGCACCTCCCTGATGGCCAGTTTGTATACTGAAGGAGTTTTTTTCACTCACCAATGGCCATGGAGCTGCAGAGTGCCATTGATTCCTATGGGAGACTTTCCTTGGGCCAGGTTGGAGCTGCAGAGTGCCATTGATTCCTATGGGAGACTTTCCTTGGGCCGGGTTGGAGCTGCAGAGTGCCATTGAGCCCTATGGGAGACTTTCCTTGGGCCGGGTTGGAGCTGCAGAGTGCCATTGAGCCCTATGGGAGACTTTCCTTGGGCCGGGTTGGAGCTGCAGAGTGCCATTGAGCCCTATGGGAGACTTTCCTTGGGCCGGGTTGGAGCTGCAGAGTGCCATTGAGCCCTATGGGAGACTTTCCTTGGGCCGGGTTGGAGCTGCAGAGTGCCATTGAGCCCTATGGGAGACTTTCCTTGGGCCGGGTTGGAGCTGCAGAGTGCCATTGAGCCCTATGGGAGACTTTCCTTGGGCCGGGTTGGAGCTGCAGAGTGCCATTGAGCCCTATGGGAGACTTTCCTTGGGCCGGGTTGGAGCTGCAGAGTGCCATTGAGCCCTATGGGAGACTTTCCTTGGGCCGGGTTGGAGCTGCAGAGTGCCATTGAGCCCTATGGGAGACTTTCCTTGGGCCGGGTTGGAGCTGCAGAGTGCCATTGAGCCCTATGGGAGACTTTCCTTGGGCCAGGTTGGAGCTGCAGAGTGCCATTGAGCCCTATGGGAGACTTTCCTTGGGCCGGGTTGGAGCTGCAGAGTGCCATTGAGCCCTGTGGGAGACTTTCCTTGGGCCAGGTTGGAGCTGCAGAGTGCCATTGAGCCCTATGGGAGACTTTCCTTGGGCCAGGTTGGAGCTGCAGAGTGCCATTTAGCCCAATGTGAGACTTTCCTTGGGCTGGGTTGGAGCTGCAGAGTGCCATTGAGCCCTATGGGAGAGTCTCCTTGGGCCGGGTTGGAGCTGCAGAGTGCCATTGAGCCCTATGGGAGACTTTCCTTGGGCCGGGTTGGAGCTGCAGAGTGCCATTGAGCCCTATGGGAGACTTTCCTTGGGCCAGGTTGGAGCTGCAGAGTGCCATTGAGCCCTATGGGAGACTTTCCTTGGGCCGGGTTGGAGCTGCAGAGTGCCATTGAGCCCTATGGGAGGCTTCCAAAATCATGCACAGAAGGATCAAAGTCAGAAAAGTTTTACCGCCGTTTACGGTCGTTCGGATACAAAAATTTGTGACTTTTGGATCGCCAATATGATGTTGTCGTGACTAATAGGATTTTTTCATTTTTCGTGATATTTGTGATCATCAGAAATTATCGTATCCAATCCGAATTTTTCCCATTGGGGATTCCAACTCGCGTTTTGATAAATCTGCCCCTTAGTGTGCATATCATGGCTGCCTTTGTTGCTCTGGAAGCTGCCTCTGTGGTTGGTAGAAAGAATCAAACCCTGTTCTGCATTTACAACAGGGGCTGTTCCATTTCTGGCTTTGTCAGTCACAAGAAAGATCATAGAGACTGCCCAGCTGTACCCATCACAGCTGTACCCACATGTTCCAGTGACCAGTAGCAGCAGTGCCCAACCATAGCACCCTCTGCAGGCAGAACCACTAAGTGCAGGCTGGCCAGGCCCAGATTTGTGGAGAGGCCAAAGAGGTCCGGGACTAGGGCGGCAGAAATTTAGGGGCAGCTTGCCGCCCCGCCGCAACAAAATTGTTAAATTTTGCTCCTATACGGAGCAATGGGGACCTCTCCCCACTGATTCGTATGGGAGTTTAAATGTATGGTATGCGCATGCGTGCTCGCGCTCTCTTCCACGGCAGGGGGGGTTTGCGCATGCGCACTGGATGAGGGGGGGGGCGACCAGCGGGGGCGGCCTAGGGGCGCTCGGAACACGAATCCGGTGCTGAGGCTGGCTGCCACTGAAACTCTGAGAAAACTGGTATAGGTACGGGATCCCGTATCCGGAAACCCATTATCCAGAAAGTTCCGATTTAGGGAAAGGCGATCTCCCATAGACTCCATTATAAGCAAATAATTCTAATTTTTAAAATGATTTCCTTTTTCTCTGTAATAATAAAACAGTTCCTTGTACTTGATCCCAACTAAGATATAATTACCCCTTATTGGGGCAGAACAGCCCTATTGGGTTTATTTCATGGTTAAATGATTCCCTTTTCTCTGTAATAATAAAACAGTACCTATACTTGATCCCAACTAAGATATAATTACCCCTTATTGGGGGCAGAACAGCCCTATTGGGTTTATTTAATGGTTAAATGATTCCCTTTTCTCTGTAATAATAAAACAGTACCTATACTTGATCCCAACTAAGATATAATTACCCCTTATTGGGGGCAGAACAGTCTTATTGGGTTTATTTAATGGTTAAATGATTCCCTTTTCTCTGTAATAATAAAACAGTACCTGTACTTGATCCCAACTAAGATATAATTACCCCTTATTGGGGGCAGAACAGCCCTATTGGGTTTATTCTATATTTAAAGGATTTTTAGCAGACTTGAGTTATGGAGATCCAAATTATGAAAAGATCCCTTATCCGGAATACCCCAGGTCCCGAGCATTCTGGATAACAGGTCCCATACGTGTAAAGCTGAAACTACAATAAAGAGCCTGATTCCATAAAGGAGTCGTGTGTAGTGATGACGCGACCACTCCCTTTTTTGACATGAGGCAATTTTTTTTTTACGTGTGGCAAATTTTCACGGAAGTTTCGCAAAACAATGGCGAAATGCGGAATGCTCATCACTAGTCATGTGTTAGTCCTACCCAATGTCCATATCCTCACATGAACTGGTGCCATTACAATCCAGTCTGCTTCAATGTTCTAGGTTTAAAATCATCTAAGCTTTAAATATTTTAAAAAATATATATATAAATATATATACTTTCAGAAGAATTCTGTATGCACTTTAATGCAAAAAATATCCAGAGAGTAAAAAAAAAATGGTTTTATTTACCATATGTTAATCATCCATAATAAGTAAAAGGAATGTGCCCTGACATAACTGCATGACTTATAGATAGTGAGAATGTTCTGTGAACAGAATACTGCTTATAGAATGAATAATGCTGCTCACATTAGCCTTAAAAGAACATTTTGTTCCACACATGATTACTGAACACAAATGATATCTATTTAATTATATCATTTATGTTTATATGTGTCTGTTTTTTAGAGATTTATAAAGTAAATATCTTGTTTTAAATCTGCTCTATCTATCATCTATCTATCTATCTATCTCTCTCTCTCTCTCTATCTATCTATCTATATATCTATATATCATCTATCTATCTATCTATCTATCTATCTATCTATCTATCTATCATCTATCTATCAATCTATCTATATATCTATTATCTATCTATCTATCTATTATCTATCTATCTGTCTATCATCTATCTATCTATCCATCTATCTATCATCTATCTATCTATCTATCTATCTATCTATCTATCTATCAATCAATCATCTATCTATCTATCTATCTTTCTCTCTATTATCTATATATCTATCATCTTTCTATCTATCTATCTATCTATCTATCATCTATTATCATCTATCTATTATCTATCTATCTTTCTATCTATCTATCTATCATCTATCTATCTATCTATCTATCATCTATCTATCATCTATCTATCATCTATCTATCTATCTATCTATCTATCTATCTATCTATCTATCTATCATGTATTGTCTATCTATCTATCTATCTATCTATCTATCATCTATCTATCTATCTATCTATCATCTATCTATCTATCTATCTATCATCTATCTATCTATCTATCTATCTATCTATCTATCTATCTATCTATCTATCTATCATCTATCTATCTATCTATCTATCTATCTATCTATCTATCATCTATTGTCTATCTATCTATCTATCTATCATCTATCTATCTATCTATCTATCTATCTATCTATCTATCTATCTATCTATCTATCTATCTAATTATAGATAAATGCCACAGGTTTCACTCTAAAAAATGCTACTGACCTCTGTAACTGTATGCAGGAAAAGGTAATGTACCGTGCAAACTAGTCAAAATGTTACAGGGAAATAAAAAATAAAAAAGTGGTATGAAGTTGATACCTTTATTGGCTAACTGAGATTATTATAGCAAGCTTTCAGAACATTTTAGTTCAATCAGCTTGAAAAAGGAATTAACATGTTCTGAAAGCTTGCTATGGTTATTTCAGTTAGCCAATAAAGGTATCACCTTTATACCACTTATTTTTTTTATTTCAAAAGGGTTACCCTGTAACTGTATGCAAAAAGGAATTTATTCAGCACAAAAAAACATTTGAACACCTTTATGATTTGGGGAGTAGAGGTGGTAAGAATTGAACTTTCAAAAGCTTTATATACTGGTGAACAACAGAGACTAATTTTGACTGTCAATCCTTTGTACAGTAACACGGGGCAGCTATGGCATTACGCTTTACCAACATATTGATGGATTTCTTGGAAGAATCCTTTGTACATACATCTGTGTCACTTCTAGATCATTGCATGCATTAGTGGCATTATGTAGATGGTTACTATAGGGGGAATTTAGTTATTATATAATATGCAATTATAATTACTAACATATAACAAAATGCCTACTTGTCTGTAAATATGGTCTGATTTATCCTGAGAAACAATCAACAATTATAATTTGAAGCTACTGTATTTTGTCAATAACATTCCAAGTGATTACTATATTTCCGTAATGATTGGTTATTGTCCAGGTAATTGTTGTTGTTCGGCTTTTTACATCTGTTATGAACGAGATATCTTAGATCCTACGCTTTGAGTTGGTGAAGAAAAGTTGTGTTTATTGGTATCTATAAACTAGTCAATCTTTTGGGTATTAATATGATCTTTTTGTACATGTGGAATCCATGTGGATTTTTATTTTGATTAATAAAGTTCATGCAGAGACATATTTTGTGTAAATGGTTGTTTTGTGCATGTTTCCCCTAAATGGTTAAATTTCCTTCCTCCTCTTTTTTTGCAAATCACGGTGAAATGCGAATTGCACACAAAAATTCACAAATGAGATTGCGGTTTGCATGAGCAGACCCACTTTGTGTGTTTATTGTGACTATAGCAATTTGTAAAATCAGTTGTGGCATAATTTGAACGCAATCTGCAAATATATATTATTTAAAAAGCTTTTGCACCGTGAATATAAAAATCGCAATTATGTTTGCACATTAAATGCACCAGTCTTATTGAAGGGCAAATATGTTCACTGTGCGAATAATTCTGCACTGCGTGACTTTTATAAATGACCCCCACTATCTTTTCAGTCTCAGCTCTACGTTTCTAGTCCTCCAAAAAATATTCAAATTGGGAAAGCAATGTACAGAGGTCTGTATGTTATTGCCACCTTTTGGTGGGAGACTGTAACTGCACTTTCTGAAGCAGAGAGATCATAACAAATTCATGCTGTTGAAGCTACTCCAACATGCAGTACTTTAAATCAGTCAGGGATAAATACATATATATAAAAATATATTTTTAGTTGAAATAATAGCTTTCCCTTTGCTACATTTAACTTATTTTCCAATTTAATTAGTGAATTCGTGGAACTTTTTCCTCACTCTGTGAATTTTGGTGCCGCGAATTTTTGTGGCAGTTTTGCGGGGAAAAAAAATTGCCAATGGCGAAATGCAGAATTTCACAGTGAATTCTTGCCTGGCAAAAACATTCACTCATCACTAAATATAATCTTTATTTAGCACTGCGGAATATGTTGGTGCTATATAAGAAATAATAATAACCATTGCTAGTAACTATAAAATAAAGCACAGCAACAAAGACAAAGTTGTGGGTGCACCACAAAAATTCATATAAAAAAAGAGGTCATCCTTCATCCATATACCTGTATATAGGACATTAAGACATTCTGTACATTAAGCTACCAAGCAATGCCCCCCCCCCCCCCCCCCCCGCTTTAAGCAAAACAGGCATTGTTTGTCCATATATTGCAATATATACAAGCTGGCCAACTACGTCACAGTCACCCCTGGTCTGGCCAGTCCTACACTTACTTTTCTGATTCATTCAGAATTCTACTGCTTTATTATACATTTTTCAACTGGACTGAGTATTACCTTGTTCTCAAGGATAAAACCCCCAAATGATGAGAATATCTTAATATCCTATATACATGGATAATACATGAATGCAGGGGATCTCTTGTTTTTGCCTATATGGAATAAAGCTATTGGGGGGACCAGGACCCTTTATATGCCTTTGATCACCCTACTACATATCTGGGGAGGGTGTATTAGGATTAAGCAAAAAGGTACAGGTTACGCAGCATATAATATATAAACTGTGTAGAATACAATGGATATAGTTCTTACACAGGAAGACAAACAGGGGTTAAAGGCAAACTACAGACTAACAACTTCTCATGTGAATTAGGACATTAACTGCCAAGAAATTTTTATCTATAGGTACTTAATCAAGATACAAAGTTTAAACAAAAGAAAAAGGGAAATTTGCTTTTCGGCATTATTGGTCTTTTATACTGTTGTAGGAGGCAGTTCTAGAGCTTCTGACTGTAATTGAGGGCAACTGTTGACCAAATACCCCCTGCTGTCATTAATCTGAACGGCGCTTTTTGCATTTCTAGAAATTAAAGTGCATACTTCCAGTGAAGGTCTGAACATGAACAAGCACAGTTACAATAGCTTTCTGGTCTGAATGAAGGGTGGTCTACCTTGGGCATCCACTCCAACAATGTATCATTGCACTTTCACTTTCTCACCTTGGAAAAGACACTTAAACATCCTTAAACAGTCCCATAATTAGTTTTTCACTAATAATGTGTATGTTTTAGGCGCATCCCAGACTGCCATTTTCAACATTTATTACTTTTATTATATCCTTATTTAAGTAATTAAGATTAAGTCCTTCTTAAGACATACTTTAATGGACTTATTTATCAATTTTAAAATTTTCGAATAAAACTCGAATAAACTCGATTGAGTAATATAGGCCAGGGGTCCCCAACCTTTCTTACTCGTGAGCAACACTCTTGATGTAAAGAGCCTTAAGGGAGCAACACAGGCACCATAAAAGTTCATGGAGGAGCCAAATAAGGGCTAAGATTGGCTATTAGGCAGCCTCTATGCACCCTATCAGCTTACAGGGGCTTTATTTGGTAGGAAATCTTGTTTTTATTCAACCAAAACTTGCCCCCAAGTCAGGAATTCAAAAATAACTCCCTGGTTTGGGGGCACTGAGAGCAACACCCAAAGGGTTGGGGAGCAACATGTTGCCCCTGAGCTACTGGTTGGGGACCACTGATATAGTGGAAAAAAATAGAATTTCTCGAATTTGGGAGTTTTCAAGCTTGAAAAAACTCACAAATTTTTAAAAGCCAAATTTGTAGCACTTAGTAAATATTGAGCATTCAAATTTTTTAGTCATAATTTGAATATTGAGAGTTTTAGTGCAAAAATATTTGGATTGTGGCAAAATTTGAGCTTTGAAATTTAAATGGCCTCCTAAAACGTCAGTATAAATGCATCTATACCTTTCAGGGTCGCTTCATATTTCTTTTTATAATGTATTTACATATTTAAAAGACAGAATTGAGAGGAAGAATTACATGCTAACGTAGTAGTTGACATTGAAAGAAAAGACACATTTATCAAGTTCAACTGTTTGTTCAGATAATTCCATGCAATAGTATGGGCTTCAGCAGAATTCAGACTCATCAGATTTACTACTGTCAATTATCCCGGCATTGTCCATATCAGAGAATATACAGTAGCTCTTTAAACCCTGAATAAAATACTTTGGAAATTCTCTAAGTTCTCTACGAAGAGAAATGGGGCAGTGGATTATTCAAGCTAAGCACATAAACTGCAACGCGAGGCAGACATTCAGGCAGACACCGCTATATTGGAAGATAATAGCCTTACTCCATCAATCTAGTGCACTGCTGGAGCTGAACAGATTTTTTGCTCATTAATGATCATTGTAACAAATATAATTTCTTCACGTCAGTCCTCATTAACCATCAACACTGAAGAAACGCAGGTGGATTTTAATTTGAAATGACAAGATATGCGCAGCCTAAAATAGAGAACTGGAGAGGTTGAACATCGAGTAAATGATCTGGTGGAAGAAGCAAGGTCAACTTCGAAGACTGCTCAACAAGTAAAGTCTCAATTATCCACTTGTCAAAGGGAAAAACAGCATTTTCACTTACCTGGCAGAAATCAGCCATTGGCTGCATGGTAAATTAAGCTCAGTCTATATCTTTTTATGGTAGGCTTTGCTGCTTCAGACATGGATGCAATGCAAGAATAATAATGGTGGGCGAAGGGCAGACAATGATTTTGGTAAATCCCTTTTTCTTGTCACATTCGATGTAGATATGATTTAAACCAAATTAAAATCTAAGCAGCATTGTATCATTACAGAGCTTGAGAAGATGTTCGGGAATATTAAGCCATATTTTGGGTCTCTCTTTGGAAGTGGGTTGTGCAAAATTTAAACTGAAGGTTGTTATGACATTGTCCTTCCAGTTGCATAAAAATAGTTACTCTGTCTATGTCACCATGATATCCACATAGACTTTATTTGTATTCAACATTATCTGTTGTAAAAGATGACAATGAAAATGAATATTTTATATTTTGTTGACAACCATGCTATGTATTTGTATCCCAAGGTAACGTAGAACCTGTAAGCTCATCAGTAACCAACTAGATAAGACCATAGTCTATATTTTCTAAAATTCTTACTATCATTCATATAAAGGATCTATTATCCAAAGTGCTTGAGAACAGAACTTTTCTAGATAACGAATTGAAACCCGACGGTTTCACAACAGTTCACACTTCCAGTCATGTACTTTGAAGGATTAACACCTTCATCAATGAGAATCTTGGTACCATTGTGATTGGATCATACCATCTTACACCTGTCAGTTTCAGCTAACACCTAACTGAACAAGTTCAATGGAACCATTGTGATTGGATGTCTGTGACTGTACTACCATCAAGAGTTTAAATACCGGGGAATTCCCTACCAGTCATTTGAACTGAAGAAGCCACTCGGATGAGTGGTGAAACGTTTTCAGGGAAAAACTCAGAAAAGTCCAGTTGTTTTAGACTTAATTCTTCTAGATACTGTATATCATGACCTGGATGAATGAGAATCTTCATAGACATAAAGAATTGTAATGTGGATTGCATAAGTCTAAAATATGAAATAAACCCAACAGGAGTGGCTCACACAACACAAATCCTGCCCAAGCAGGGCCGTCATCAGAAACTTTGGGGCCCTGCACAAGTTATTTTTATGGGGACCCCCATGAACACCTTACGTGTGCAATATAAACAGTTAATGTTACTATAGAATAAGCAGTTAATATGAAGAGTTTCATTGATTAATGTGCTAATAAGTCACTCAGTTTATTGGGGGTCAGTGGAGTTTGCCCTAAGTTTAACCCCTTCCAACTTCCCTGTCCCTGCTTTGTGCTGTCATTGCTTGGTATGGAAGTTACGCAAGTATTCGCATAAGTTATAAGTGATATTGCTGGGGTCCAATAAATTAGCCAGTAGTAGTTCATAAAAATAGTAAAAATAATTAATGTACTAATAAGTCAGCATTTTAATTGGGGGGTCAGCGGAGGTTATATGTAAGTAACAGAAGTTAGTTTTTGCATAAGTTACATCAATTGCATAAGCCGAAGGGCCCAATGATGTTGCTGTGGGGCCCAATAACCAGTCATTCCCCTGCTGCAAAGTTCATGTAGAAGACGCTAATAATAGTAAATAGATCCCAATATAAACAGCTGAGGTTACTCTATAATAAGCAGTTCATAAAAATAGTTAAAATGAATAATTAATGTCTAAGTCAGTTCATTGGGGGTCAGTGGAATTTACCTTAAGCTTTTTAATTCATTGGGGGTCAGCGGAGTTTGCCTCTTCTCTGCATTGTCTTTTGCTTGATACGTAAGTTTCTAGGTAAGTTACATAGTTTTCTCAGCAGGTTTTGCAGAAGTTACATAAATTGCATAACTTTTACGATGCGACCAGTCACGGGGCCTGGCACAGCTGTACCCCTCCCCCCCCCTGATGGCGGCCCTGTGCCCAAGGGTTGAACAGTATATTTGTGAGTGCAAAGAAGCCAGCGAGTCTAGTAAGTGAGGTACGTAGGAGGCAACTGGAGACAAGTTTGACCAATCTGGGTCAGAGGCAGGCAGTTTATGTTTTAGGTCAAGGCAGGCAGCAAAGGTTCATGGTCAAGTAACAGTAAGGTCAATCAAACAGGAACCAGTCAAGAAATACAGGCAACATCAGCACCACATCCTCCTTAAGTAGCATCAGATTTGGCACCAATCTGTGTGCGTTGTGATGCACTGGGTCGAAGCATGCATGCACCATCTATGCACAAATAGGAATCTGTGCGGCCATATGCACACATAAGTACAATGATGTGGTAATAGACAGAGTCGGACTGGGATGCCAGGGGCCCACCAGAAAACCTCAAACATTGGGCCTATTTTTCTTCATTTTCTCATTTAACTTCTTTGTTTTACTAAGTCTGTTTTCTTTACATGCTGTTATCTATTCTTCAATCTTTTTGTTTCCAAGCAAAAAAGGGAATGGCCATGAAATAGGCGAAATGGTTAGAGGCAGAAGGGCCCACTGACACCTGGGCCCACCGGGAGTTTTCCTGGTATCCCAATGGACTAGTCCGACACTGATAACGGAAACGCACCGTCACAGTTGTGACAAGGTAATGTTTTATATCTACAGGAGAAAAGGAAATCATTCGTAAACATTAGAATTATTTGCTTAAAATGGATGCTATGGGAGATGGTCTTCCCATATTTCAGGTTTTCCATATAATGGACCCCACACCTGCTAATACTGCAAAAAATTCTTGGACTCAAATGTAGACATATGATAGAAATTCTCAGTATATCGCTTACAGGCAAAGACAAGTTTAGAAGAATTTATTTTTGCCTTAGTGAAAGAGAATGTGTGATAGTCAAGCTGTAAGCAAAGCTGGAAAATACACCATTCCATCAAGTTCAACTCAAATATTACTGTTTAGAATTTTGGATACTATACTGTTAGAACTGTTTTTAGCCTTGAACTTTTTCAATATACTAATGAGATCTGAAATGACAGCTTTTGAGTGAACTTACAAGTCGGAGACAGCGAGGATGCACAACACTCAGCAATGTGCAATATATAAAATTCTATTTGAATTTATACTGAAGTCTGTAAATAGATAGTAACTGGAGAGATGGAAATAGAGAGCGTGTATTCTAAAACAAAACAGTAATCAAAGAGGAGTATTGGGGAAACAAGACGAAGAAGCAAAGGCAAAGAAAATTTGCCAAAGCAAAGAAGATTTATATATACAGGTAAGGGATTATGTTCTTTTATCCAGAATGCTTAGTACCTGGTGTTTTTTGGATAAGGGGTCTTTCTCTAATTTGGATCTCTCTAAGATCTCTCCAAGTTTAAATAATTTAAACATGAATTAAACCCAATAGGATTGTTTTGCCAGGATAGGATTGCACCTGCGCATATCAACTATATGGAGGGAATAGCACAAGAGGTGCCTGAGCTAGTGCCATTCACGACATATAGTTGATATGCGCAGGTGCGCACCCCCCACTTCCGGTTTGGATAAGCGGAAGTGGGAACATGTATAATTCATTGTGACACTAAAAGATGGCTGTTTTGATTAATTTTGCCATCTTGTTCCTGAGGAAGCATGTTGGATACACGTGGTTTACATGTTCATTCCACATCCAGACATTGTGAGTAGCCTGTAATGTGCAGGATTGTTTTTAATTAACGGCATTACACATTACATTACATGTTGGACCCTTCCAAAGGTCTTTTTGCAGGGGGTCTGTTGCCCTCTAGTTACACCACTGGAGTACAGATATATGATCAATTATCCAAAATGCATAGGACCTGGGGTTTTCATGATAAGGGATTTTCCCATAAATTGGATCTCTGTCCCTGTAACAAAGCCTGAAAAACAATATTTAAACTTTTAATAATCCCAATAGGGTTTTTTCGCCACCAATTCCTTTATATTAATTAGGATCAAGATCAATGTACAGGTGTGGGACCTGTTACTCGGGACCTGGGGTATTCAGGATAAGGGATCTTTCCATAATTTGGATCTCCATAGCTTTAAATATTAAATAAACCGAATAGGATTGTTTTGCCTCCAATAAGGATTAATTATATTTCAGTTGGGATCAAGTACAGGTACTGTTTTATTATTACAGAGAAAAGGGAATCATTTAACCATTAAATAAACCCAATAGGGCTGTTCTGCCCCCAATAAGGGGTAATTATATCTTAGTTGGGATCAAGTACAGGTACTGTTTTATTATTACAGAGAAAAGGGAATCATTTAACCATTAAATAAACCCAATAGGGCTGTTCTGCCCCCAATAAGGGGTAATTATATCTTAGTTGGGATCAAGTACAAGGTACTGTTTTATTATTACAGGAAAAAGGAATTTAGAATTATTTGCTTATAATGGAGTCTATGGGAGATGGCCTTTTCTGTAATTTGGAACTTTCTGGATAACAGGTTTCCGGATAAGGGATCCCATACTTGTACTAACAAAATCATTTTAATAAATAAAACTATTTGCTTAAAATAGACTTTCCGATCCCTGATTGGTTACAATGATTTCAGTACAATGATAACATCTAACCATAATGATTTCTTAATTGGAGACATTTTTTTCAAAAAGATATTCTGTTTTGTAAGAAATCCTTTCTTTCTTGATGCTTCTATCTATTTTTTTCCATTTACAATCCAAAAACCCATCACTAAACCCCGTCTAACAAGCAGTTTACAGCTATGTACAAGATTATATTAGCTTTCCCAGCCACCGCTTCTATTTAGCAATGGGTCTTTTTCCACTGTTGGTTTTACTATGTAATTTATAGACTGCAACTTATCTTATTAGATCCCTTCCATAAATGACGGCTAGGTGTTTAGTCTTTATACTTTAAGTGCCTAGTGACTGGAGTTTTAGTGCGCTCTCTATATTGTGAATGATGGGTGTTTATTTTTTTAAATTCAATTTTCTGTTTTTTAATTAAGACATCATATAAGCAGAAGGGTTTTTTTTGTTGCTGTTTTTTATTATTCAAACTATAAATTTGTGGCTTGATTTTTTTAGGAAAATAGAGAGTATTAGAACATCTAGTGGAAGAAGATAGAGAGGTTTTTCTTCTAAGCAAGTGATCCCCATCCAGTGGTTTGTGAGTAACATGTTGCTCCCCAATCCCTTGGATGTTGCTCCCAGTGGCCTCAAAGCAGGTGCTTATTTTTGAATTCCTGATAAGGAGACAAGCTTTGGTTGTATAAAAACCAAGTATAATGCCAAATAGACCCTTCTGTAGGCTGCCAGTCCACATGGCGGCTTACCAAACAGGCAATCACAGCCCTTATTTGCACTCAAGGAACATTTTTCATGCTTGTGTTGCTCTCCAATAGTGATAAGCGAATCTGAAAATCTGATCTGAAAGAAAACGCAGAAAAATTTGTGAAATGCATTTGTCGCGCAATTTTGTTGTCTTTTTTGTCGCCCGCATCTATTTTTGTTGGCGCATGTGCTATTTGACGTGACTGTGCCCTTTTTGACATGACCATGCCCTTTCTGACGTGACTGTGCCCTTTTTGATGCAACTGTGTCCTTTTTTTGACGCGGCCACACCCAATTTGATACGACTGCTCCCTTTTTGACGTGACCGTGCACAAATTTTTTTGCGGTGAATTTTCACAGAAGTTTCGCAAGACGATTCTCCAATGGCGAAATGTGGAAATTCACTGCGAATCCATGCCTGCCGAAAAAAATTTGCTCATCCCTACTTTTTCCATTTAAATGTGTCTCGTGGGTATAAAAGGTTGAGGATCCCTTTTCTAAACCTATGGCAAACTAAGGGGCTTATTTATATATTAATCCTAGGCTTTAGTGCATGAGAATAAGAGCTTGATGGAAGCTTTGGAAGATTTTTCATGAATTGAGCACGTGCAATAGTTGGTCTTATGGGTGAACTGAATGAAGTGAGTATACCTAGCAATCTGGACTTGGTGAAGACCATTCATCAATGGGACCATTTCAGCCAGCACTGATTCATGATTTCTATAGTTACAATATGGTGTAAAATACTGTGTTTCCAATTTTGAGAGTTTATAGCTACGCTCTCTCCTAAATCAATTACATAGCTTTTATTAAGTGTTTTTACATAGTGTACGGCATCATTAATGAGGCAGTGTAAACTATATTCTAACAGTTTTGTTATTGAATTTGTATCCTATTTTAAAACCCCTGAGTGCATGAGATACTGTAGAACTTTACATTAGAAATACAGATAAGCACTTATACCAATGTACCAAACAATAATTAGCTGAAATAGAGCTATAAGAACATATTCTACTGATCTGGGTTATGAACTCTTAATGAGTTTTATCTGAAAGAACTGTGCTTGACCTAAAATGTGTCTGTTGCCTAGAGCACGAAGAACGAGAATAGAATCTTTTCTCACTAAGCATAAGGAAGATATAGACAAGTTTAGCATCTTGTGTACTCAGATTATCAAATAAATAACCTCGTGTGAAGTCGCAGATGAATAAAGGGATTAAGAAAGTTTCATAAATGTACAGATTTCGTCAACGTACTGTAGTTAAAATTTTGTGAAGCATTTGGTGAAAATCTACATTCAGAATTTGTGTTTGTGCTGTGAGTATGATTTGCCTAACAGACAGCCCTGGTATATTGTTTCCTTTCACATACACCATATTGTATTTTGGTGGCCCTGTCCACTGCTTGATTTTCACCTTTCTATGCCTTCCTTCTATGAACCCTATATGTATAGTTATCTCCATTTTGCACCAAATGTCATGTGTATGTTTGTGGAATTTTGAACTATTTGGAAAGACACATGTATGGATTTGCCTTGACAAAGCCTTTGAGCGAAACGCGCGTCGGCGTGTTTACCCTATGCTATTTATCCTTGTGCCGAGGTAAACATTACTAAGGTGTAGGCACAAGGATACTAACTGACTTAATTAAGACTGATGCTCTGAATTCCCGCTGTTTGTTGAAGGGGTGACGGGGCGTGTGCCCATGTAGCATTAACTCTCATGCCGAGGTACTAAAACATGGAGTGGTAGGCATGGGATTTTGACTAGCCAATTAATTTGTCTTGTTGATCGACCCCTGTAGTGATTGCAGGGATTTATACCTTTTTGCGATTGGCATCTTTCTGTCATATATTTGAACCTCTGTGCCGAGGTATAAGAACAATAAGGTGTAGGCACAGAGACTCTATTGCTTTAGAATCGAGATCGCTATCGTAAATCCTCACCGTCAAATTGTGATTGGGAGGAGCGTATAATTCCGTAGCTAAATCTCTGTGCCGAGAAAAAAGAAGTGTCGAGGTGCAGGCACAGAGCCCTGTTAATGTCTAATACCATGAACAAACTCCCAATGGATCCTTGAATTCTCGTCTTGGAAGTGGGGATTAGGCGGCGTGCATAATTAGTGCTGTCATTTTAGCGTTGTCATTTTAGTCGCCGAGTTTAATAAGTATCGGATTGGAGCTAGGACTGCATGATACTGTCGGCTAAGAGAGAACGCCTCTGTAGCCCTTAAGCCGCGTACTGGTTATTGGAGTATTGGGGACTAGCGGTAGGTGGAGAAGTAAAATCTGTGAATGCGTGAACAATGGCTCGCAAGGGTGGGCACTAATGTTGCTGTCCCTTGAGTGGGAAAAGGGACACCTTGAGATCCTATAATCCCCATCTTCCCTTGCTAGACCATTGAAGTCAGCTTAATAACGTCTGACAGCTGCAACCAGATTGCAAATCAATTGTTTTACCGATCGATCCCTGTAATGATTGCAGGGATTCACAATAACTCTCGCAATTGACATCTTTACCATATATTTGAATCTCTGTGCCGAGGCAAAGAACAATAAGGTGTAGACACAGAGATTCTATCGCTTCAGAGTCTGAGATCGCCAGTGTAAATCCTCACCGTCAAAGTGTGATTGGGAGGAGCGTATAATTCTGGGATTAATATCAGCGTCGAGGTAAATGAGTTGAAGTGTAGGCACAGAGCCCTGTTAATGCAATGTCTGAGTAAGACCGGCTATTTAACACTCACGCACTTTTTTGAGACTCCACCACGCTAGGTACAGAAGGCAGGGACATAAAAATAAGTGGAGTACCTTTCACAAAACTTATCCTAACCAGGGGGGAGTAAGTCCCGATTGCATGTACTTAATAAAGACCGACTGCTTCTCACTCAATAAGCGTTGTAGATTATAACGAAAGCAGAAACTCTCCCTTACTCAAACAATATGTGGGAGTTATAGTTCAGGTCAATTGTCAATGACCACCGGACGAATCTTTGTCGATTTTAGTATAGCGATCTAGACTCATGTCTATGCCATAACTAAATCATAACTTATACTAATAACGTTGTGAGTGATATAACATAGACGGTTGGGGAATCGAACCCTGAAACAAACAGGTTAGAAACTTACCGTACGTTCCTGTCCCTATGTGCTTCACATGAATCAGGTACATTTGTTGGCCAATCGCAAAATATATACAAATGAATAAAGAAACGTGTATGCGCCAAGAGGTAGTAATTCTTTATTAAAATCTGAACGCAACAGTTTGGGAGGTTAGGGAGTCAAACCATAGAACCCTGTGAAATAAACAGGTTAAAAACTTACCTTGCACTCTGGTTCCGATGCGTATTACACGATTCTGATACAATTGCTGGTCAATTTGTAACAAAGTAGAGATTTCAGGATATCATCAGCAGAACTGCTTACACTTAATGCAATTGTTACATTTGCTATACTGATCTGAGGAATCTACTTAGTAAAAACCTCGAGAGAGAAGTAATGTGACAGTGATCACAGCTATGTCAGTATAAATAAATAAAGCATAGGGTAATGATTTTAGAAACTTTTCTTCTTGCTTTTCTTTCTTTTTAAACTTTATTTGTTTTAGCATTTCTATAATAAAGGTTAAATTTTATTAGCTATAGGTGTGCCAGTCCCATACATGTGTCTTTCCAAATAGTTCAAAATTCTTATCACACATCTGTGCACCCTATAATAGAGCTGTAGTGCGAGGTTTTTCCCAAATCTACAAGTGTATGTTTGTGGTACACCATTTCGGATTGGCTACTGCACTTCAAGTTGATACATATAGAAAAAACTGGATAGATGAGCAACCTTGCAATAATTTTCCTACTACATACAGTAGCTTTATAAAGAGGACACACACCTTCCCACTTTATAGAAGCCATTATCTCTGCCTGCTAGATTGCTTTAAGGTGGAAAAAAGTGCACACACACATACACACATATACACACGCATACACACACAAACAGTATACACACATATGCACACACACCCAAACTCTTCAGATTTCTGAGATACCACAATAATAAATCTGCTTGAACTGTAATGTGCTTTGAAATAATCATCTTAACCCATAAAGGTTTATGACCCTTTGATTTTATTAGAGCGCAGACAGAACAGTGTATGCCTGAAAAGCACAAACAAATACACTCTAGGTGTCTATAATGGTTAACACTGGTTGTAAAAGTTTATATGTGAGAGTCTAAATAGGCAATGTTGTTGCACAGTGGAAAAATGGCAGACGGAGTTGTCTTGCAAAACACGGGTCTTGTTAGAATGCAAGTCTGTATTTTCTCATTGTGTTTGTATATGTTACTAACATTGCTCCAGTATCTTCCTGTACTTCAAAAACATGCTGATAGATTACTTGGTTTCTATTATCTGCCACAATGGTGCCTTTATGTTTTGACCTTAAGGGCAATGGCAGGTAAAGCATTTGAATAGCTTAATCACTAATGACAAGCGGAATTTTTCAGCAGGCATGGATTCGCGGCAAATTTTGCATTTCACCATTGGTGGATTGTTTGGTGAAACGGAAACAAAAATTGCCCCGGAAAAATTTGACATGCAACAAAAAAGTTGTGCGTGTCAAAAAAAAAATGACAAAGTTTCACAAATTTTTCGACAAAGCAAAACAGGACAGACTTGCTCATCACTATCAATTACTGAAAAATCCTTCCACTGCATTTTCCTGTGATTAAACTATTCAAATGTTTTACTTCCAGCGATTTCTGTAATTAAATTAATACAGGCACTTTTTCACCCAGTGGGAACTAAGATTTCTTGCAGATGACTGTGAGTGCCCTGTCTGTCGTCACCATCACAAGAAGCCTATGGCTACAATCTGCTGTAGGTCCTGTAGCTTACTATAGCTCATCTGCAGGTACCTCAACAAATGGCTGAAAGGGGTGGTATCGCGTTATCATTAGATAGATGTTTATTATTCAAAATTGTGGTGGTGATTTAGGGTTTACTATATTGCATATATTCATTTAGCAGAGCAACCCTTGTGTTTTCAGATATCAACACGTTTACTAAAGGGACCTGACCAAACTAGGTTTGAAAATTATGTATACTCAAAAGGGGCACTTACTGGTATTATAAACAAAATACATAAAAACAAAGTCCAATCGCTCCATGTAACTTGATGGCTCTGATAAATGTTTAAGATGGTGTGCTGGTCCCAAACAGGCAGAAATTCACAAATAGACATTTTCCCATTGTATAAAACTACATTAGCACATTTATTTAAACAAAGGTATTGCACTTACAATTTTAGCAGGAAATAATATAATTCATCAGAAAACTCTTTAGTAGTATTTTTCTCCAAACAGAGGAGATTGTTCAGCTTGGTAGGTACAAGACTCTCCTGATGACTTCACTTTGCTAGTGTCCATCCATGTAAGTTCAGGGATAACACGGAGGTGAGACTTTTGGTCCAATAAACTTAAAGCAGCTTTATAAAGTATGATGTTTGCTGCAGGACCAGTTTGACTTGTACCCAACCCTAACCTGCCATGTATACCTACGCGGGACTCATGGGTTTGGGGATAGCTCATACATCACTACTTGTGATGAGCAAATCTGTCCCTTTTCACTTCACCTAAAAATTCTCGAAACATTGAAAAAATTTGCAAAATGGTGAAAAACGTGAAAAATGATGTGCGTCAAAAAAATTGTCACGTCACTAAATTTTTTTGTCAATGGCGAAACATGGAAAATCACAGCGAATCCATACCTGGTAAAAAATGTTGCTTATCACTAATCACTACTGAGCAAATTTTTTCACCAGGCTTGGATTCGTTGCAAAATTCTGAATTTCACCATTTTTACAAAACTGTTGCAAGTATTTGGCGCAACCAAAATTCCCAGAGTGAGGAAATAATTTCAAAAAAAGTTGTGGTTGCGTCCAAAAGTTCCAAGCATGTCAAATAAGTCACGGTCACATAAAAAAAAGTAATGCGGTAGCCGAGCCATCACTAATCACTAGTGATGAGCGAATCTGTCCCTTTGTGAAACATCAAGAAATTGCGAAAAATCAGCAAATCATGTTTGTCGCGCAACTTTTTTGTTGCCTGCATCTTTTTTTGATGCGCAACAAATTTTTTTGTCGCAAATTTTGCCGAAAGTTTCTCAAAACAATGTGCCAATATCAAAATGTGGAAATCGGCTGCATATCCATGCCTGCCAAAAAAATTTCCTCATCACTACTAATCACTACAAGGAATGCCTGATTTATCCCTTTCTGTTACATGGATACTAAAGGGGAAAGCTTTACTGTGTCTTCAATGTTTCAATTCCGAGCCAAAAATTATATTATTTAAAAATAAAAAAGCCATGGTTGCCTCATGCAGTTCTAATGAAAAAGGGAAAACTCTGTCTCACTAGATTTCAACATATTAGTTGAAAATTACAAAGTGTTTAAAACATAAATTACAGGGGATCAGTTTTAGATTGAAATCATTTTAATTCAGCAAACAATAATTCTTATCCCACCATTGTAATTAAAGTTTTAAAGATTACAATAGCATAATGCTCGCTAATGAAAGTGAAAATTTCTATGCGTATCCATTATTATATCATTCCAATGAGTGCTGTTTGAGTCAGGTTCTTGCAATAAAAAGGCAAATGCCTTGTGAGGATCCTACAGACTTCAGGCCTCCGCTGTTACTTCATCTCCCAGCATCCTTAGCCAGCTGTGAAACAAGGTAGCATTGAATTGATAAATTAGACCTTAAATCACACATGAGTTGAAAAACAAATATTCTCCTTTCCTGGATGTATTGTTAATAAATTGACTTTTATTCACTTTGAACACTGAAGATGGCCCAAAATAATAGCCGTGTGACAAAATAATAGCCACGGGCGACGAAATAATAGCCGTGGGCGACAAAATAATAGGCGCGCGACAAAATAATAGCCGCAGGCGACAAAACAATAGCCGTGCGACAAAATAATAGCCGCGGGCGACAATTTTTTTTTGATGCACAACATTTTTGCCATTTCCCAAATGGAACAGATTCGCTCATCACTATCCATGAGCTGATTGGATACTGTGTCATTTTGGATGGATGTACTGATCTGATTGATTGGGTCATCTGATCAATCCTTAAATGTGTTGACCAGGTAATCGCTAAGGGTAATTTACGAACAAAGTGATGCTGATGCCATTCATTAAAGAGACTTGCATCCTTCTATCACTTCCATACAGTAACCCTAAGCACTATGGCATCAGTCATGCCTCTTCTGCTGAACCGATGCTTGGAACCCTAGAGCTACACCACCATGTTGATAATTAAAGAGTTCTTATAGCAATATATATAATGCACAAATGTTTCTTTTGTAGTGAAATTAGTGGTAATTAGTGATGAGCTAATCTATCCTGCTTCGCTTCATCCAAAAATTTGTGAAAAGTCATAAAATTCACGAAATGCGGGTACTGTGCAACTTTTTGACGCAACCACACCCTTTATTTGACATAGTTGCACCTTTTTTGATGCGACTGAAAAAATTTGGCTTTTTTGATGCAACCACACAATTTTTGACTCGCCCACGCCCTTTTTTGACAAGTTTGCACCTTTTTTTGGACACAACTGCAAGTTTTCCATGGTGAAATTTCGCGAAACAATTCGCCAATGGCAAAATGCAGAATTTTACTGTGAATCCATGTCCGGCAAAAAAAATTCACTAATCACTAGTGCTAATGCGATTTCACTCAAAGCAGCTACAATTCCCCACTCAGCCACAATTGTGCTAGAATTCTGGGGGATAATTATGCATTTTTGGGTAAAAAACAGTGTACAAAAATTGCACCTTCACTTCGGCACTACATTCATAAATGGCCTTTACTGTTATGCTGTATGGTCCATGGAAGAAAAATTCATACACACACCAGGGAACATCATTGGGCAGGCAGGTTTTCATTTAGTGAATTCTAATGGGAATGCAAACACCTGGGCTCAGAGCGCCCATTCTTTTTTATTGTGTATTGTACAACATATTCCGGATCAATTGAGCCTTCATTTACTAATATATATCAAGTCAAATCTACACAAGTAACCATTTTCTAAGCGATAAAATGATCATTGCTCTCATGGAATCATACAGTATATAATAGTACACTGACAACACTGAACAAATCTATCATTAATGCATGATGGGACCTGTGCAATCTGTGTCTGCTTCAGGGTGTACATTATAAAATAATCTGTGAGCTCAATCTCTATTTTTAAATTAAAATATCAATTCTTCTATAGGTTGACATACATATAATGATAATATTCCACCCAACTACATTTCCTACTTGTCACTACTTACTTGTCTCTAGATCTCATTTTTGCATTTGATCTCTCTTAAAAAAAAAATATTACTTGATTCAGATGAACAATGTAACATTTTAGTTTGTAAGGCTGGAATTTATTCATGTATTTGTAAAGGTTATGGGTAGAGTGATACAAACTGTGTCTGGGGGATGCAAACATTATGATTGTGCAATACTGTGCATACTGCCAGTGCTAAATTGTACAAATACAGTCCTATAAACCAATTAAAAATTCATTTTGAACACTCATCTACAAGTTGAGAAATGAAAGCCAAGATTTGATTGCTAGAATTCTGTGAACTAAATTACTTTAACAACTGCCCTGAGTTACTGTGACCTGGAGCTTATATCCAATGTAAAGGAAAGCCCTGGAGATATAAGCACAGGGGCTGCATGACAAGGGATCTGAATAACCAGCAGCCAGATTACACTGGTTTATGTTTAGAGATTTTCAGAACCAGGTGCAACTGTGATTAGGTGAGAAGGAAAGAGTTAAGGTAGGAGAAGGCTGGCCTGGGGAGGGGCGGAGAAAGAGAGGGATGTGATGTCAGAAAAGCACTCACTTCCTTATCTTCTGAGCAGGTAGAAACATCCCACCAACCCTCCCTCTTTTTGCATATTTTGCGAAATGTCAGGAGTTTCTCTTCTTTTGGTTTTCATATTATCTATTAATAACTGAATGTGGAATTTTACCTGAATGCATTGTTATATTGTGCTTTCTGTATCTTTATATGGTATAAACTTGAGAGTCAGCATTGTGTTTAATTCATGTTAACAACGATTTTTGATCCAGGGAATGTTTCCGATCGCCCAGGGGGTCAGGAAGGAATTTTTTCCCTCTTGAGGCATAATTGGCACTAGCTTCAGGTTGGGTTTTTTGCCTTCCTCTGGATCAAACCAGTGGATATATGATAATATATTTAAAGTTTTATTTGTCACAGCAGTGGTAGGACCTTGCCAGAGTACTGCACAGGTCATTTTAGCAGAGGGAGAAAGGAGGTTCTCTCCTGTGACTGCACGGTGGATTGATAGATACAGACGCTACTACTGCTTGTGCTAGGTGACAGCCTGCTTGGATTTCCTATCATCGAGACACTGCAGATCCAGGACCGGCAACAGGGCTGCTGAACTTCTCTCATGGTTGGTAATGCAGCTCCTGCTGGTAGCAGAGTTTGGGGCCATCCTCTCTGTAGGTAGAGGCAGTCTAATACTCATTCAAGTCTTCAGCGAGGAATGGCAGAGCATAATAGTGACCTCTTATGGAATTATGGCTTTAGAATATTGCCTTGGGTTAGGCTGGCAAGGTCCTATTTATTTGATAAAATGTGAATAAATGCTGTGGCCATTTTCTCCACCTCTGTCTCCTGGTGTTTCATTAAGATATGTAACAAGGGGGTTCAGTGGGGTGCCTCACGGCGAAGGGTCAATTGAGGAGTCCCCTTGTCATGTATATCCAAAAGGCTCTTAATGTATATGTTTTGCAGGTTATGAAGCTGCTGTGTCACGATAAACATTGGCAATGCAAAAGTTAATGCAAAATCATCTTTCTAAGGCATAGTTATTTTACTGATTCCTAGCTGCGTAACAGTTGCCTGTGTTGCCATGCCAATAGAAAGAGAACACAGGATTTTATGAGCGCTGTGCAAGTCCCGAATGAAAAAGGACAATGATATTGGTTTAATTTATGTCAAGTAACTTCATATGATTAGGATCATGCAGTTTTCTTCCTTATTCAATCAGTGAAAAATCACCTGGTAGGTATCCTATTTTTATGGAAGGGTTTATTTAAATGATTATACTTTCTTTTTCTCCATTATTTCTCCATTATTACAAAAGCTAAAACTCACTTATGCTTAAAAAAAATTATCATTTTTGATTTGCTGAGTGGACTGTGTGGGAAGAGTTCACTCCATTTCTAGCAACCCATAGCAACCAATCTACATCAACAAACATGTTTGGTTTCTGTGGTTTAGCATCTGTGGCTTATGGGTTATGAGACCTGAAAGAAGCTTTCTGTCCCATTCTGTACTGTATATGTTTAAATTTATGATGGTTTTTTCCATTATTTAGGAAAATTAAGGCCAAATAACCCAATGATCATGTTGCGTATTACCACCATAAATGCTTGAGATATATCAATATTAAAAATTGGAGGTGAAAAGCTGTTTTAAAAGTTGTTGATTTTTTTTCAAAAATGAATGGAGTGCTGATTGAGGTTTTTTTTCACTAATCAACTTGATTGAGTTTTCAAGATTAAATTTTTTTCTTAAATATGTGGGGTTTGAGTTTACTCAAACATGTGTGTTGGGGAAGAAATACAGGGTAACAAGGGTTATAACTAGCGATGAGCACATTTTTTAGCCAGGAATGGATTCGCTGCAAATTTCCACATTTTGGCATTGGCGAATTGTCTGGCGAAACTTGTAGCGCGTAAAAATGGACGTGGTCAAGTCAAAATGGATGAGGTTGCATCAAAATGGGCACGTTTCTCTAATTTTTCTGTTGTTTCGCAAATTTTTCGCAGAAGTTAAACAGGACAGATTCGCTTATCACTAGTTATAACTAGTGATGGGCGAAAAAATCCAGCAGGAATGTATTTGCAACGAATTTCCATGTGTCACGAAACTTCGCAACTCAGCCAAAAATTTCACCTGCATCAAAATAATTGTCCCCCCCTGTCAAAATATGCGAAAAAAATGCGTCAAAAGAATCGTCACACGTCAAAAAAGAATTGCCTCGCTTGTCAAAAGAATCGTCACGCATCGATAGAAAATTGATAGAAAAGCTTAGAAATAGTGATGAGCGAATCTGTCCCATTTCACTTAGCCGGAAAATTTGCAAAACGACGGGAGAATTTGCGAAACAGCGGAAAACCTACGGAATGCGTTTGTCGCACATGTGTTTTTTTTGTTGCATGTGTCTTTTTTTTTTCCTGGGACCGCACTTATTTTTGACACATCAGTACCTATTTTTGATGCGACCGTGCCTATTTTGATGCAACCTCTCTGAGAATTTTCACGAAGTTTGGAAACAATTCGCCAATGTCAAAATGCAGAAATTCACTGTGAATCCATGCCTGCTAAAAAAATTCACTACTCACAAAAGCATCAGCATTTTTATTGGTAATAAAAAAAATGCTATGTGTTTCTGTTTTTCTGTAATTTAGCATCACAAATGTTATTATAATCATACCCTTATTATATACTCAAAGTATAAAGAACTTTCAAAAACAGATTGAGCAAAAAAAGCTGAATTTGCCGGAGTTATTGTTCAGTGTGTACCGTCAAATGCGAGCATCAAGCTGTGTACAAAGAGGATTTGTTGGAGTCATTGTCAGGCAAATAGATAACTGTTCATGATTTCCTACAGACCAAAGTATGAGAACGGCCTTTAAATCTGAAGTATTTGGGTTGTTAATATGCTGTTATATGAGCCGCTGACAGAAACTCAGCTTTGCAACCCCAGTACTGCATATTTCATTAAACAAATTCCACTTAATGTTCATGCCTTTGCTTAATTTATGAGGCACTTTGAATGCGTTTGTTAATACATTTTTTTTTTATTATTTGTATTAGTTCTATTGAATCCTACCCATTTAACAGCTGGATTTCCATAAACATACAGATCCTTGCCTGTATAGTTCCTACCAGTTTAGGAATATTTTATGAATTTCTGATATGCTTCTTGACCTACCGAAGGGCTTAGCGCATTTGCATAGTGTACTTTTCTGCTGCTTGCCCTCAAGGACTCTTTTGGAAATTATATCCAACAAATAAATGAGGCTATCCTGCTGTGCAAAAACAAATAGACAAATAAACAAACCAAATGAAAGTACCTATCTTATTAGTTTCCTAAATGAATAGAAATTCTCATAACAACATTCTGTACCTGTGTATATTTAGATTAGAAAATTGTTCTGCAGAGAACATTATAACCTAGCATTAACTTTGCCTGCAATTGTCCCTATTTCTTACTGTAATTGTGTTTGGGCTGTTTATGGATAACAAGCATAGAATATCAAGAATAATACACCGAAACATGGAATTCTGAAGATGTTTTTTGTCCCTCTATGTCTTTTTATTTTGCTAAAGTACATGCTTGTTGATGAAAGTTCATATGTCTGTGTCTATTACGCAAACAATTTCTAAAGCTTTATAACTTAATAGACGGAGAGAATCTACAGGGCCAACTGTTTGTGTTCATTACAAAGAACATGGGGAAGTTTTCTGGAACAAAAGAACCATTGGTGAAGTTAATTAGAACAACCTTTAAATATTTTATGTGATACAGAGGTGGCTTACAGGAAAATGCAACTTTTTACTTGGTATTTTAAAGCTATACAATCATTAGATAAATTCCTGACAATAATGCAAAATGAAAAGTGTTGTGGGGGCATCTTTAGGGTGATACATGTACGGCATGGCAACTGAATAAGGGAGTGTCAATAAGAGTGAAACAAAGCATAGGGGCAGGTCAACAGATCATTAAAAAATGGATAACACAAGATATATAGCAACATGGGGTGTCACATTCCTCCCTCAGAGCCATTAGTTATGCTTCAATATCGCTGGTGTTAATTCTTGGATAGAGTATCATTATAAAAGAGGGCAATACTAGAGAAAAGCAGGCTCGGGTCCAGAAGAGCAAATCCTGCTACAGAAGGTTAAATAGGAAAACAGGAATTAATTTACTTAGCTAGAATACATACATAGTGGTACAATATACACAATCAATTTGAGATTTGAAATATGCCTAATACGACTATTTTCCAATGGCCTCAAATATGCTAAGGCTATTCTGTTTTACCAAATGAATAAGGCCTTATGGACCAACACTATTCTATATTATATAATACTTTTATACAATGGTTTTCACTGACGTAGCTTTGTTAGTGGCAATATTTTCCCAACATATACTCCCCCACAGCTATATATAATTTCTTTCACTTATCTCTACCCATATAGATTGTAAGCCCTTACTGGCAGGGCGCTCATTACTTAATGTTTCAGTTTGTCAGTTATTATGTACTTGTGTGTATAGCACTATGGAGTTGGAGTTGGTGCTTTATAAATAAATGTAATAAAATATAATGTAATGTAATGTAATAATACTAATAATATTACTTATAATTGTTATTATTAATTTAGTTTGGTTAATCAAATTCTGTTATTTTGTTTATGGTTCCAATGCCTTAGGCATAATGATGTTCAAATTATAAAGATTAAATGCAGAATGCGAATAATAAGGAAAAAGATCACAGAAACAGCAGCAGTACTCCTATGTTCCTTAAAGCGATTCTGTAAGATTCTTCAGCTTACTCTATGTAAAATGTCATCAGCTTGAGTCTAGATACATGGAGAATGAGTGCCTGTAATACTTATGGATGCAGTAGATAGGGCACTGTCGCTAATATATACATACAGTATAGTGCTGGGCAAATGTTTCATAGTAAAAACAGGTATTGGATGTGATTGGATGTTGGTAACTGTATTACTTTTAAGGGTTTAAATGAGAGGAAAATTCCTACCACTCAGCTGAACTGAAGAAGTCACTTGGATGAGTGGTGAAAAGTTTTCAGTTGCTTTAGACTTAATTCTACTAGATACTGTATATTGGGACCTGGATAAATAAAAATCTTTATAGATGCTCACAAATATGGACTTTACAAATAAGACTTGGCTGAGGAGGTACAAAGCTTGTGCTGGTATAATTTTAACTTTAATTGCTACATTTTTGCTGTTCAATAAACATATGTCAGCACTGGGGTAGAAGGTCTTCTATGTTTTTTAGCGTGTAAGGAGAGCTTCCGCTTGGGAACAGTAATTTTACCTCTGATCCATGAATAGGTGCCATGAATTTTGGGTCATCATTTGGTTTTCAGCAACCTGAAGGTCATGTACCAAAGGTTTTGGGGCTATTTTTATAATAAATAATAAAACAGTAGCTTTTACTTAATGGTAACTAAGTTGCATGGACCCATGTTGGAGAAATGTTCTTCTACATTTCATCTACACATGCAAAGAATTTTTTTGGTCTCCAAAAAAACCACTAACTTAATAAGAGAGACCATCGATTTGTGAAAAATGCTGCATGTAGTCATGTACTGTATTTAATGTTCATGTATTCTTTCATGGTGTAAAACCTTTCCATACATCTGCATGGCTAAACCTTATGATAGTTTTCAAAAATTTTACTTTCAGAATGTTTGATTGACATGAATTTAGATAGATTGCAATATAATGTAGTACAGGTATAGGACCCATTATCCAGAATGCTCGGGACCAAGGGTTTTCCGGATAAGGGGTCTTTCTGTAATTTGGATCTTCATACCTTAAGTCAACTAAAAAATCAATAAAATATGAATTAAACTCAACAGGATTGTTAAGTAAGAGTAGAGAAAAAGGAAATCAATTTAAAAAAATCTGAATTATTTGATTAAAATGGAGTCTATGGGAGACAGGCTTTCTGTAATTCGGAGCTTTCTGGATAACGGGTTTCCGGATAACGGATCCCATACCTGTACAGTTACTCCTCAGGCAGACTCCTCTTCAGTTTTGCAAAGATTAGATGTAGTTAGGCATTGTCATCATACCTTTTGGTTGTTAACCCATGTATGATAGACTGATTAATCCGTGACATGGAATGTGTTTCATGTAAGACCTTCATTATTGTCAATTGATAATCAACCATTTTTCTATACCTTACCACAGTACCACCCATATGTAATAAAAGGTATTATGTTTACACAGGGGCAGTAACCCATAGCAACCACCATGATGTTTGCTTTTAAACAGATGACCAGTAAATGCTGCCTGTTGATTGGTTGCTATAGGGCTTCTGGGCAAATTCAGCATCTTTTATTATTTATTATTATTTATTCCAT
The DNA here is from genome assembly GCF_000004195.4 of Xenopus tropicalis. Lineage (NCBI taxonomy): Eukaryota > Metazoa > Chordata > Amphibia > Anura > Pipidae > Xenopus > Xenopus tropicalis. Next base: position 32,610,413 of record NC_030677.2, on the reverse strand, counting down.
AAATATAAAAACATTTTGATACAGACTGATTATTTTCCCGACACTCTCCACTGCATAAAGACATATATTACAGATAGAAGGGATGTCTGCAAATTATTTGCCAAATAGTTTTAAGACCGGACTGTTTTTTATTCACATATAATGTATCATTAGTAAGGTGGCCTATGAGTTCAAGAAATATAATTTGTTACACTATTCAAGACCCTCATTTATGTACAACTGATATACAGTACATGCTGCTTTATTTTTTGCTTGTGCACACATTAAAGTGTAAGGGTATAACCGATGTAAGTTTGCATGCATAATAATTACTATTTAATTTCTTTCTTTTTTCTTTTTTTTCAATTTAGCTGATTAATTCTATTTATGCCTCTACTTGTGATGTGTACTGAACAGCAAAATGTCACAGTCTTCCAGACTAAGTATAATTAATCTCACTGCTGACTGATTTGCTATAAAACTTTATCAAGATCTGTCAAAAATTCATAGCTGTTTTAGATATCAAAGAACCATGACTGTGATTATTGCGATCATTTATAGAAAAAAAAATATTAATAGCATATCTGTACAAATGGGTATTTATATAATGCTTTCCAAAAGCATGACATGCAAAATGTTATATAGTTAGAACAAATGTACACTAAATGGTTCTTTTATATGTATGGAGGTGTATGCATTGGTGCATTTAGCAGAAGTGCATTCTGAGAGGGATGTGGGAGGAGGGGGTTATTCTTCCCCTTTACAGAGCGCTGGTAAGGCCCCATCTAGAATATGCTGTTCAGTTTTGGTCTCCAGTGCTCAAACGGGACATTATTGAGTTAGAGAGGGTCCAGAGAAGGGCAACTAAGCTGGTAAAGGGTATGGAAAGTCTTGGTTATGAAGACTGGAGAAGATGCACTTAAGGGGTGATATGATAACTGTGTATAAATATATAAGGGGATCATATAATAACCTCTCTAATGTTTTATTTACCAGTAGGTCCTTCCAACGGACACGAGGGCACCCTCGAAGAAGGGAGGTTCCATTTAAATATTCGGAAAGGATTTTTTACTGTGAGCAGGCCCGGATTTGTGGCGAGGCCACAAAGGCCCGGGCCTACGGTGGCAGAAACTTAGGGGCGGCATGCCGCCCCGCCGCACAAAAATTCTGACATTTTGCTCCCATACGGAGCACTGGGGACTTCTCCCCAGTGCTCCGTATGAAAGTTTAAATGTCTGCGCATGCGCGCTTGCATCGGCACGGCGTGGTGGGAGGTGGTTTGTTCGCGCATGCGCAGGGGGGGAATAGGGGCCGGCCTAGGGGCACCCGGATTTGAAATCCGGCGCTGACTGTGAGAGCTGTGAAGTTGTGGAATTCCCTCCCCGAATCAGTCATGCTGGCTGATACATTATATAGCTTTAAGAAGGGGTTGGATAGCTTTTTAGAAAGTGAGGGAATACAGGGTTATGGGAGATAGCTCTCAGTACAAGTGAGGGAATACAGGGGTAGGGGAGATAGCTCTCAGTACAAGTGAGGGAATACAGGGGTATGGGAGATAGCTCTCAGTACAAGTGAGGGAATACAGGGGTATGGGAGATAGCTCTCAGTACAAGTGAGGGAATACAGGGGTAGGGGAGATAGCTCTCAGTACAAGTGAGGGAATACAGGGGTATGGAAGATAGCTCTCAGTACAAGTGAGGGAATACAGGGGTAGGGGAGATAGCTCTCAGTACAAGTGAGGGAATACAGGGGTATGGGAGATAGCTCTCAGTACAAGTGAGGGAATACAGGGGTAGGGGAGATAGCTCTCAGTACAAGTGAGGGAATACAGGGGTATGGGGGATAGCTCTCAGTACAAGTGAGGGAATACAGGGGTAGGGGGGATAGCTCTCAGTACAAGTGAGGGAATACAGGGGTAGGGGAGATAGCTCTCAGTACAAGTGAGGGAATACAGGGGTATGGGAGATAGCTCTTAGTACAAGTGAGGGAATACAGGGGTATGGGAGATAGCTCTTAGTACAAGTGAGGGAATACAGGGGTATGGGAGATAGCTCTCAGTACAGGTGAGGGAATACAGGGGTATGGGAGATAGCTCTCAGTACAAGTGAGGAAATACAGGGGTATGGGAGATAGCTCTCAGTACAAGTGAGGGAATACAGGGGTATGGGAGATAGCTCTTAGTACAAGTGAGGGAATACAGGGGTATGGGAGATAGCTCTCAGTACAAGTGAGGGAATACAGGGGTATGGGAGATAGCTCTCAGTACAAGTGAGGGAATACAGGGTTATGGGGGATAGCTCTCAGTACAAGTGAGGGAATACAGGGGTATGGGAGATAGCTCTCAGTACAAGTGAGGGAATACAGGGTTATGGGAGATAGCTCTCAGTACAAGTGAGGGAATACAGGGTTATGGGAGATAGCTCTCAGTACAAGTGAGGGAATACAGGGTTATGGGAGATAGCTCTCAGTACAAGTGAGGCAATACAGGGTTATGGGAGATAGCTCTTAGTACAAGTTGATCCAGGGACTTGCCATCTTGGAGTCAGGAAGGAATTTTTACCCCTCTGTGGCAAATTACAGAAGCTTCAGATGGGTTTTTTGCCTTCCTCTGGATCAGCTAGCAGTTAGGCAGGTTATATAAAGGCATTAAGGATGAACTAAATGAACATATGTCTTTTTTTCAACCTAACTTACTATGTTACTCTGTTACTATGTAGTGGGCAACACATAGGCATCCGCTGGTAGGGGACAAAAAAGCACAGGGAAGCTATAAGGGTCACAAGTGTCTGATCAAGGTGCCAGAGCACAGTCTACACAAACTATTACCCCAGGTATTCAGCAACTGTATGTGCTTTATGAGGTCATTACAAGTTATCCACAAAGCGACACCGAACACAGTATAAATGCACAATTAATAAATTAAAGCCAAATTGTGTACCTCTGGGTGGGGGTGTTCGCTTGTCAGTGTGGATATTGTAAGATCTGTAACTAATGTTTGAAATTGGGAGTAAATCAGGCTTAGTTGAAAAGCCAAATGGAGCAGAAAAGAGCTCCCAGAACCTCTATTGTTATTAATGTTACTTGTTACTTACTGCTACTCAGAAAAATGAAGGTATAAAGCTTTTGCTCATATGTTCATAAGTCACAGCATACAGGTCTCATCTTTTATTTAAACTAACTTGATTAATAACAAGGGAGGTAGTAAGTGTTAAAACAAATCAATGGTGTGTTACTGCTTTAAAATGTGTTTTAAATAAAAAGAATAGGCAGTATTTAATGGAGCTTATTCTCCACAAAAAAAGAGATATGTCTCATCTCTGTGCAGGTTTTAGCAGTCACTTTATTAGCATTTATTAACAGGCACATATCAGGTTGTAGTATGTTACTGGTCATTCACTTTTCCCCTGGATTATAACGGATAATTATGTGAAGTTCAGGACATTTTTATGGCAGCCTGGAACTATTGCATGTTATGCACTGTAAAAACCAAATGGGTATGGTGGCCTTTGAAATGAATGTCTTCCAGTGCCTAGATTACCTCTGTAAAACTGAACAGCTTTAAAGTGGTATTATCTGCATGATCTATGTAAAAATTAAATATAGTTAAGCAGAGACTGCCGTGATGGTTGGTTCTGAGGATCTTCACTATAGCCTTCATGATACAGTTACTACATGAAATTTGATTAAATTGGGAATTGCAATGCAAGGATGACCTTACAATCACAAGCAGCAGGGCTATGTAAGAATAAAAGAAGGAGAAGTTAAAATGCAGTCAGGTTGCATTCAATGAAACCCTATTAATCACATTTCTTGTGGGTTTATACTTCATTGCATGACCTTGTAAATCTGTGATTTATCTTCAGCAGGTTCTGGTGAATACAGTAGCACAGTGCCCAGCATGCTTTACATATGTGAGGGAGGAGTGACTAGAGAAAATATCTTCTGCCATGAACAAGGGTACTTGTTAGCACTAACTCATGCAGCCCACATCCTCACATGTATGCTTACGTGTTTAATATATCTAACAATACCAAAAATTATGTAAAAAACATATGCTACAGGTAGGTACAAGTTTACCTTTATTGACCAAGTCCCATGTTTTGAGACATGCAGCATTAAAGTTGCTGCTGGAAAGCGCTGAAATGCCTAAAGAAAGCGCTGAGGGACTGGGGAGCCGAGCTACATAGGATTTCCCTCCAGCTAACAAGGAGTTAATGAGGTCAGCTTACTGGGCGGGAAAGAAAGCAGCTTTTACTCACCCCTCCCCTTCTGCTTGCCAGTTTTCTCTGCAGGGGTCACACAGCAGGCACGGAGCTGCATCTCCCTCCCTCCCTCCCTGTTTAAGAGCAAATAGCTACACCCATTGGTCGGCATAATCTGTTATTTGCATGCTTTAAATAATTTTATTTGCAGGCTTTCCAAAAAAAAAAAAAAAAAAAAAAGTTTTTTTTTTTGTATAATTTACATTTCGGTTTGTCACAGCAAATGGCGGGGGACAGTCCTTGGCCATTTATTTTCTGGTGGTGTTTTGAGGGTTTTTCACATGCCCACTGCTTTGCAGTGGCCGGCATTCGTTTGAAACAGTTAAATAAAAAAAATGTTGTTGCGATGTTTGGAAAAGTTGTATTACATGGCAAGGACTGTTTTGTTCTATGTTATGAAATAAAGCTGTGGCCGAACTCCACCCACAAAAAGAAAAGCCCTGGTGTCATAGTGTTTTTTCTTGGTTAGGCATTGTAGGCAAAAGGGGTCAATTCTGGTGGGGAGGGAATAAGTCTCCACAGTCTAGAACCTTCTTGAAGCCTGTCTTTTTCAAATAACTTTGGATATATTTTGCTATAGGTCAATGGCTTTCACTGGCACCCTTTGCTCACTGAAAGGTTTCAGATTAATGATGAGCAAAACTTTTTGCCAGGGACGGATTCGCTGTGAATTTCGCTATTGGCAGATTGTTTCGCACACAAAAAAAATTTTGCACATGACAAAAAAAGGGTAAAAAAAAATTGTCACACACATAAAAAAAATCGTCTCACTTGTCACTTTTTTGATGCATGCGACAATTTTTTTTTGCACACATAATTTTTTTAGATGTGCGTCATTTTCCACATTTTGTGAATTTTCCTAAATTTTTTTAAAGTTTTGTCACACACAAAAAATCGTCAAGCTTGTAATTTTTTGATAATTTTTTTACACGTCATGAATCTTTTTCCCCGAAGCAGGAAAACAGGACAGATTTGCTCATCACTATTTTAGATATATGAGAATATTGCTGCATGCTCCTTTTAGCTATAGTTATCTAAAACAGAATAAAAGATTTCACCCCTAAAGGTCCCCATACACGGGCCGATAGAAGCTGCCGATATTGGTCCCTTGGAGGGGCAGAAACTATTGGACTGGCCGACCGATATCTGGCCTGAAATTGGCCAGATATCGGTCGGCCAGGTTAGAAAATCCCGTCGTATCGGGGACCGCATCGGCTCGTTGATGCGGTCCCCGAACTGACTGCCCCATTGCCCCTTGCAGAATTCGATCGTTTGGCCCCAGGGCCAAACGATCGAATTCACCGACATGCCTCCCCGATATCGCCACCCGTAGGTGAGGATATCGGGTGAAGATCCGCTCGCTTGGCGACATCGCCAAGCGAGCGGATCTGCCGGTGTATGGCCACCTTAAGTTTCTTACACCAGGAGGATCTAACACAGCAAATCCAGTTTCTCTTCAAATCTCACACTATCTCACACATTCCACATTCACACCCAGTCTCTGCTCACTGCAAAATTTAGATCTGAGCTCCTTTTTCCATTTGCAAACTTGTGGTCCTGTTTCCTTTTCATCTGTATATGTAACGTGATTACATATGGACCTCAGATCAGAGAAAAACATCAAAATTATTGACAGGAAGAAGATCTTGTTATGTTCTGACTGGTCCATATATTATATTATATATTAGTTCTTCCTTCGGTTATTTATTTGCTTACAGAAAAATATTGGTGGGCACCCACAATTTAACTCTGGTGCCGTTAACAGTCAGGCAGACCATTAATTAGACATCTCTCTAAGTATGCTGAATGAAATCTGTACTCTTATTTTATAGTAATTTGTTTACTCAGAACATGTTTTGACGGCTCATTAAACTGTGTCAAACTGTGAACCAAATCAGCCATATTTATTTATTTATTTATTTAAAAACAGCTATGGGACCTGTTATCCAGAATGTTTAAGACCTGGAGTGTTCCGGATAAGGGATCTTTCTGTAATTTGGATCTCCATACCTTAAGTCTACTAAAAATCATTACATAAACGCAATAGGATTGTTTTGCTGCCAATAAGGATTATTTATATCTTAGTTGGGATCAAGTGCAAATTTCAATTATTTGATTAAAATGGACTCTATGGACTTCCCTTAACTTGGAGCTTTCTGGATAATGGGTTTCTGGATAACAGATCCCATACCTGTGTGTGTGTACTTATACAGTATATATGTATTGTCTGAGCCAACAAGATTGACAAGGCCTTCCCATTGTTTCATGAGATAGAAATTCACAAAGAAAGACAATAAAAGAAACACAAACAAGAAACGTTCTAGTACATAGTTAGTTACATAGTTACATAGGGTTGAAAAAAGACCAGTGTCCATCAAGTTCAACCCATCCAAGTAAACCCAGCACACACAACCCACACCTACCAATCTATACACTCACATACATAAACTATAAATACAACCACTAGTACTAACTGTAGATATTAGTATCACAATAGCCTTGGATATTCTGATTGATCAAGAACTCATCCAGGCCCCTCTTAAAGGCATTAACAGAATCTGCCATTACCACATCTCTAGGAAGGGCATTCCTTAAATCTTCTGTAGAAAAAACTGCACTGTAGGCTGCTGGAATGTAGATATGGCAATCCAAAGTGTGAAAACAGGTTTTATTTTATGATGTTTTTAGAAACATATTTGTAATTTGCAGTGCAATTTACATGTTGGAATTCTATCAATCACATTTTGCATGTGAAATCCAGGCACATACCTACAAAGTGTCTTTTGTACGTTCACATTTAATTAGATCTTGTTGCAAGCCATCAAAATGTTGATATTTGTAGACTACATAATATTGCATGACTACTTATATTCATTGCAGCAGGCACACCCATCATTTATTTGCAGTTTGTAATCTGCTGCATCTGCTGACTTAACACCAAATTAAAATGTTACAGCCATTTTAGAAATAGGAACTTTTATGGACTCTTAGCGATCCCCATTGCAATAGATCTAAAAGTTATACCTTTTCTGAGCTTTCAGCAAAAACTTTTAAGTTAAGTCGTAAGGCAGGGATCCCCAACCTTTCTTACTCATGAGTCACAGTCAAATGTAAAAAGACTTGGAGAGTAACACAAGCACCATAAAAGTTCATGGAGGAGCCAAATAAGGGCTAAGATTGGCTATTAGGCAGCCTCTATGCACACTATCAGCTTACAGGGGGCTTTATTTGGTAGGGAATCTTGTTTTTATTCAACCAAAACTTGCCCCCAAGTCAGGAATTCAAAAATAACTCCCTGGTTTGGGGGCACTGAGAGCAACATCCAAGGGGTTGGGGAGCAACATGTTGCCTCCGAGCCACTGGTTGGGGATCACTGTTGTAAGGATGATTGTATTGGTTTGAAAATTCTGGAAAACATAACTTCCTTTTCCCATAAATGGTGTCTTAAATAAAATGGTAAAAATCAATATATATCTACATGTTGCATATTTGTTCATGACACATAGTCAGGATCTAGTAAATTAATTGAACAGTTTCTTTTGCTAAATCCAAGGTAATCAGAACAGAGGCAACAAATCCAAATGCTGCCAGGCCACCCAGAAATACAGTCCTGAATGTGCTCACTCTCAATAAGTGTTTGTAGTTAAGTGGCAATGGGGTGAAGTCTTTTGAGCAAGAGTTTTCAGAAATGAACATTTCTAAAGGATAAGCCATTTCAGCATTATTTTGCCACAGCTACTGTGGTACTATTTGCTCATTTGGGTATAATTTGTTATAGGATAAACAAATTCCTTTTGGGGCAGTCTGCATATGTAGGGCTGTGAGCACAATATTATGTGTGGACAACATTATGTGGGAAGCTACCTGTCTAACATCTCATTCCAAAACCAAAGGTGTTAGAAAGATGTTAGACATCTCTTTGCTGCAAAAACAACATTTACCATTTGCTCTTCTAAAGGCCCCCATACACGGGCCGACTATAGCTGCCAATATCGGTCCCTTGGACCGATTCGGCAGCTAATCCGCCCGTGTATGAGCAGAACAGAGCGGCCTGGCCGACCGAGATCTGGCCTGAAATTGGCCAGATCTCGATCGCCCAGGTTAGAAAATCCAGTCGGATCGGGGACAGAACCGACTGCCCCATAACCTCAAATGTAATCCGATCCTTTGGCCCCAGGGCCAAACGATCAGATTATTTTTTTTTTAAGTCCCTTGCTACCCGATATCGCCCACCCGTGGGTGGGGATATCGGGTGAAGATCCACTCGCTTGGCGACATCGCCAAGCGAGCGGATCTTATAGTGTATGGGGACCTTAAGAAGGCTTTCCAATAGATGTTGGAACTTAGTTATTGTTTGGCTTTAGGGCCTGACTCACATTAATATTCCTCTTCTTTCCGTAGGGGTTCAGTTAAGCTAAGGCCAGCATAGTTCTCCTACTGCCATATCTACTAACTGTGGGATTTATTTTATTTACTGTGTTATTACCCTGCTGAAAGGAAAGGGCATTCTCCAAATTGTTGCCACAAAGCAGAAAGTCTGCCCAGCAACCACCCAAGTTGGGGGTGGTGGGCCATGGCTGCTGGCCAGTGAGCTGGGAGCATGCCTGGTTACTAGGCAACCCCTGAACCTATCACCATCCCTACTCTAGTACCTCATGTCAGAAGAAAGTGATTCCTGTCAGGGAAGAAAGCTTTACAACTTGTTGATTCTGTTATTATTGTGATATGTTCTGTTTATGTATCTCATGCCTAGGTTCTTTATTGTCACAGCTTTTATTGGGCGGATGGTAACATCTGACAGCGTAGTCTGGAGATAATTTTGGTGAGTCAAGCGGCTGGTCAGCACTCAGCATCTTATGGCTGGGGCCAGCTGCAGGAGACTCCTGGTACAGCAGGGTTCAATTCGTGCCTGCCGGGCCCCCCGGCAGTTTGCATATTTTGTTAACGTTGTTTTTTCATATATATGTTTAATAAAAGCTGTGGCCGCTAATTTATCCACACAAATGTCGTTGTGTCATTATTGTGAATGTTTGAGCGGCCACAGTGGCCCTCCCAGCTCATCTGGCCTTTTGGGCAGCCAAGGACATAGTTGTCAAGAATATCATTGTATGGTGTATGTTGCACTGGTGTTAACAATAATGAGCTTGACTAAAAAAATAATTCCAACAATTAGAGGCATATTTATCAAAATTTGTATTTGTGTAATTTACACACAAATGTAAATTCACATGTAAAAAATAAAACCCAAATGTTACCTTATTTATTAAAAAAAATTGATTAAAAAATGTGATTGAATAAAAGTGTAAAAAAGTGAATACCTTGGAGGAGTAATTTTCACATCATTTTTAATCCATCACAAAGCTTGAAAAAATTCTGAAAAACTTAAAAAGCTCAAGTTGACTTGAATTAAAAAAGTTCAAATTTTAAGTAGGACTTCCATCTACATGGGTGATAGCTCTCAGTAGAAGTGAGGGAATACAGGGGTAGGGGGGATAGCTCTCAGTACAAGTGAGGGAATACAGGGGTAGGGGAGATAGCTCTCAGTAGAAGTGAGGGAATACAGGGGTATGGGAGATAACTCTCAGTACAAGTGAGGGAATACAGGGGTAGGGGAGATAGCTCTCAGTACAAGTGAGGGAATACAGGGGTAGGGGAGATAGCTCTCAGTACAAGTGAGGGAATACAGGGGTAGGGGAGATAGCTCTCAGTACAAGTGAGGGAATACAGGGTAGGGGGATAGCTCTCAGTACAAGTGAGGGAATACAGGGTAGGGGAGATAGCTCTCAGTACAAGTGAGGGAATACAGGGGTATGGGGGATAGCTCTCAGTACAAGTGAGGGAATACAGGGGTATGGGAGATAGCTCTCAGTACAAGTGAGGGAATACAGGGGTATGGGAGATAGCTCTCAGTACAAGTGAGGGAATACAGGGGTATGGGGAGATAGCTCTCAGTACAAGTGAGGGAATACAGGGGTAATGGGAGATAGCTCTCAGTACAAGTGAGGGAATACAGGGGTATGGGAGATAGCTCTCAGTACAAGTGAGGGAATACAGGGGTATGGGAGATAGCTCTCAGTACAAGTGAGGGAATACAGGGGTAGGGGAGATAGCTCTCAGTACAAGTGAGGGAATACAGGGGTAGGGAGATAGCTCTCAGTACAAGTGAGGGAATACAGGGGTAGGGGAGATAGCTCTCAGTACAAGTGAGGAACAGGGTAGGGGAGATAGCTCTCAGTACAGTGAGGGAATACAGGGGTAGGGAGATAGCTCTCAGTACAAGTGAGGGAATACAGGGGTATGGGGGATAGCTCTCAGTACAAGTGAGGGAATACAGGGGTAGGGGAGATAGCTCTCAGTACAAGTGAGGGAATACAGGGGTATGGGAGATAGCTCTCAGTACAAGTGAGGGAATACAGGGGTAGGGGAGATAGCTCTCAGTACAAGTGAGGGAATACAGGGGTATGGGAGATAGCTCTCAGTACAAGTGAGGGAATACAGGGGTAGGGGAGATAGCTCTCAGTACAAGTGAGGGAATACAGGGGTATGGGAGATAGCTCTCAGTACAAGTGAGGGAATACAGGGTTATGGGGGATAGCTCTCAGTACAAGTGAGGGAATACAGGGTTATGGGAGATAGCTCTTAGTACAAGTTGATCCAGGGACTGGTCCGATTGCCATCTTGGAGTCAGGAAGGAATTTTTTCCCCTCTGCGGCAAATTAGAGAGGCTTCAGATGGGGTTTTTGCCTTCCTCTGGATCAACTAGCAGTTAGGCAGGTTATATATAGGCATTATGGTTGAACTTGATGGACGTATGTCTTTTTTCAGCCCAGCTTACTATGTTACTATGAAATTAATCAATTTCATGTTTTTAATGCAAAAATAAATAACCCTTTTAGTGTCAGCACTGTTTTGGCCATATAGTATAGCTTGTATCTCTTCTGGGAACTGTTAAGAGGGCTTAATAGAATTGTGTTTTATGGCTCAAAGTAGTTAATTGTGTCCAGTCACTAAGCGGCAAAAGTGTAGAAGATTCTAAATGGAGATGGTTCCTCAGTTTCATGGAATATAAAAAGCTATCCAGAATTGTTTGTAAGGAAAAACTTGTATTCAACACAATAGACCAATATTCCATATTTAGGCTTCATTGCACAGATCCACACCCAAAATATACTTAGCTCTTTACAACGACTGAGAAATGGGAATCCTTTCAGAAGTTACAGAAGGTACAAAAAAGACTTGCTCCGGCCCCATTTTTTGTCTATAAATCACTGTGAATACAAACATGAGAAACTTTATTTTTCTTTCAGCATGCAGTTCTTTTGAATTATAAAACTTCTCGAGGTCAGAGAGCAGAATAAGAAGATTCTGATGTGTTAATTACTTTTCATGTTGTTAAAACAATTGTCAGACAGAACCTGTTAAATATGTATCTATAACTCTGAATACTGCAGGTTCAGAGATTTGTGGAAGAAAAATAAGTACTGCATCAAAATAGGAAAAATATACAGATTTAATATGAAACACTGATATATGGGGAGGTGTGGCCCATGGCAGTAATTTACAATTAACTGGATTGTGTTACTAATGAAAGAAAGTCTACAAATATGTCATTAAAGTCATGGTCATGCCTCCTACTAATCCACATGTACTGTATATAATTTGAAAATGGTATCTTCGGGGGAAAAGGAAACTTTTCAGAATCAATAAGAAGTTACATGATGGTTTCTTTTCTTTACCACTGACACAGCTGGGCACAGGGAGCAACTCAGAGATTAAACTTAATATATTAATTAATATATAATATATGTCTGTTACAATGTTAACTTCGATCAAGAATAGACACTAGTCATAATAACCTGAGAGTGCTTTCATGACCAGTGTATATATATATATATATATATACATAAAATTATAATTATTATTATTATTATATTTGTATATTAGATATATAATATACACACACACACATATATATATATATATATATATATATATAAAAACTATACACCCAGCACTCCATTATATAGCTTCAAGAGAAAATTAAAAACCAATTTTGCACACACTGAAGGAAAAATGTCTGCATTTTAGTGAAAAGAGACACGTTTAGTTACACGGTTTGTACAAAGTATGCATAAGCTGACGCGCCCCGTCAAGGCAGTGTCCTTGCGTCAGTCCTAACCTAGGTATATGCAGTATATAATACAAGCCACTCACCTACATGCACCCAATTAGTTTTGATTGATGGGATGAGCTGTATTTTTTGGATATATTTATATATATATATATATATATATATAAAAAAATCATTATATATATTATTTAAAAAAAAAAATTAAGTTTTTCAGCCACATTGAAAATGAAAGCGATTCGATTCTCACCGGCGTGTGACTTTTTTCTGTTAAAAAAATATAACCTTAATTATTTTGTTCAAGACTTTTCTTAATTTAGCTAGCATTTAGGGCAAAAAAATCCTAATAGTAGTGCCTGTTTTGCCTGCATGTTATTCTATGCTTGTGTTTTTTTGTCTTATACACTTATGGGGTCCGTTATCCGGAAACCCATTATCCAGAAAGTTCTGAATTATGGAAAGGCCATCTCCCATAAACTCCATTTTAAGCAAATAATTCAAATTTTTAGAAATTATTTACTTTTTTTCTGTATTAATAAAACAGTACCTGTACTTGATCCCAACTAATATATAATGAATCCTTATTGGAGGCAAAACAATCCTATTGAGTTAAAATGATGTCAAAATTATTTTTTTAGTAGACTTAAGGTATGGAGATCCAAATTACAGAAAGATCCCTTATCCAGAATGCCCTGGGTCCTGAGCATTCTGGATAACAGGTCCTATACCTGTACTCGAGTTTTGAAAACTATACCCCTAAGGGCCTTATTTAGCACAATGTAAATTTGAGGGAAAATGAGAGCAGTTGCCTATATAAGAAAAAACACAACAGAATATTATTGGGTACATTTTTTCACAGAAAAAAACTTTTTATCCATTCATTTTCTATTAAGAAATTAGGAAAAATGTATAAACCAATATAGTTGTTAAATAATACTCTTGTTGACCGTGCCAGCTTTTACTTGGGTCCCTGTTTTTTTTATTGCTGTGCTTTTTCTGAATCGAGAAAAAACAACTTGATTTTTGATAAATTATCCCCTAAGTGGACGTACGTCTTTTTTCAACCTAACTTACTAAGTTACTATGTTACTATGTTACTATGTTACTATGTAAGTGTATATACACACATACAGTATATAAGAAAAACTCTTCAGATAGCACTACAGCTAGCTCTCACTTGTCTGCATTCACCTGATAAAGGACAGAAACAGACCTTAAGATGTTTATGGAAGCAATGAGCTCTAAGGTATTGTAGTTCATATAGAGGGGCGTGATAAGAATGTTGAGAGCGCTTCACTGACTGATGTCTGAGTGCAACAATGCCATTTTAAAAGGAAAAAATGTTGGTTCTAACTTCATACTTCACCTCATTGTAAAATCCAGACTCTGTTAGTACATATTCATATTTATAAGTTGTAAGCTGGGTTAAAATAAATATGGATAAATGCAATTCTAAATAACATAAACAAACATTATGTGACAGTGAAAAGCCTGGGTGTCTCTGCTACAAATATTGTTGTTAACAAATGTTAAAACCAACACAAACATCATATTGTTTATTGGGGGAACAAGTATAATTTGGTGAAGAGTACAATAGTTTGAGACAGGTATGGCATCCCTTACCTGGAAACCATTTATGCAGAATGCTCTGTATTACAGAAAGGCGTTCTTCTATGGAGTTTATTTTAAGAAACTATTTTAAAGACTAACCCCCCCCCATATGTAATAAAAGGCACTTACTTTGCCCAGGAGCAGTACAACATAGCAACCAATCAGATGTTTGCTTTTAAACAGGTGACCAGCCAATGCTACCTGCTGATTGCTTTCTATGGCTTACTGCTCCTGGGCAAACTTAGTGCTTTTTATTACATAACCTCTTATATCTTATATCTGTAATAATAAAACAGTAAGTTGTACTTGATGGTAACTAAGCTGCATGAATCCATAATGATGGCAACCAAATCTGGGTTGATTTAATGTTTACATGCTTTCAGTAGACTTAAGGCTTGAAGATCCAAATTACAGAAAGATTCCTTATACAGATGACCCCAGGTCCCAAGCATTCTGGATACCATTCTTGTATACCAGATTTATAATTTTGGAATCTACTTAAGGTATTGGAGATCCAATTTATTTAAAGAACCCAAATTCAGAACATCTCTGGCCCCAAGAATTCGGAATAATAGATCACCTACCTATATATCTGATTTATGATATTGGTATCTATTCACATGCACCCACAAAGAGCAGCCATATTCTGTAGTCAGCTGGCTCTACTTGTTGTCTACTTGTTACTTATTCTTGTGCACGCATTGTGGGTATTTTATTTGATGGACCTTTATATGGTTTTGTTCTTCTAGCACTTATTTTTAGTCAGCTAAAGGCCATAAGACAATGTGTTACTTACAAAGCAGATGACGTGAATGTGTGGATGTAATTAAGCATGTACATTGTTTAGTTTAGTGTAGCAGCATTCGTTCTGACAATGCTAATAGCTTGACTCTGATTTTGTCACTTGTTCCACTTCTCTGGTGCTCTCTGTCATTATAAGTACCTTAGCGCTGTCTGCAAATAGAACTGGTTGAAGTGTATAATAATGAGTAATGAGGCATGTAACACATTTTTTAATTGTTTTCTTCTGCTTCAACAATGATTATTTGTATACATTTTGTAACAATGCACAATCATAGATTATATACTTCTATTTTTACTTTTTAATCCAGACTAATGGCTTGTCCAAAAGGCTATTTAGTAGTGTATTGAATTAAAAATACAGCCAACTAATCAAAAAAGATTTGTTTGGAAAGTCACAGTATGAACCCTTCATAACCCTTCACAGAAGATCCAACTATCCAAAAATTGCTCTTCTTATTCCCAGCAAAACTATTTAGGGCCTATTACACATTTTTGAAAAATTAAAAACCTAGAAAAGAGTGATGTTAATGTTTAAACTTTTCTTTCTGTATATTTTACAAAAACTTAAATGTATAGTAAGCTACAATTTTAAATTCCCCATTTTCTTTGTTGCAGCTATTAGGGCAGATTAATAAAAATTCAAATCTTAAAGAATTAATATATTTTCTTGGGAAAACATGTTTTTTTCCAAAACACATCAGTTAATAGAGATTCTCTAGCAGAATCCTGAATTGGAATCTGTTTTCCAAAAACGCAAACAGATTTTTTTTTTTATGCAACAGCGCCCATTTGACTTGCGACAAAAAAAATTCCAGACAATTAATTTTTCCGCTGCGGATTTTCACGAAAGTTTCGTGAAACAATTCTCCAATGCGGAAATTCGCTGCGAATCCATGCCTGGTGAAAAAATTTGCTTATCACTATTCCACAGTCACGTGACCTGTGCTCTGATAATCTTCAGTTACACTTTACTGCTGAGCTGCAAGTTGGAGTGATATCCCCCCCCTCTCTCAGCAGCCAATCAGCAGAACAATGGGAAGGGAGCAAGATAGCCACTCCCAGTAGGTATCAGAATAGCACTCAATAGTAAGAAATCCAAGTCCGGCTTGGGACTCCTCCAGTTACATGGGAGTAGGAGAAACAATAGGTTACCTGAAAGCAGTTCTAATGTGTAGCGCTGGCTCCTTCTGAAAGCTCAAACTCAGGCACAATGCACTGAGATGGCGCCTTACACACCAATATTACAGCTAAAAAATACATATGTTGGTTCAAGAATACAATTTTACATGGTAGAGTGAATTATTTGCTATGTAAACAGTGTAATTTAGTAATATAAACAAAATTAATAAAAAATTTAAAAAAAGTATACCCTAAAAATCATGACAGTATCCCTTTAACCCTTTTGTCACTGAAGAAAATCTTCATGGATTGGCACATTTAACAAGTGTCTGAGCAATCAAATTTTATTCTATCCTATGGGTGTCGGAATTCACCCAAATGATTCTGAAAGTCCTAGTAAAAGTAAAATAATAGGAATTATTTACAAAATTTGCTTTTTTAGGGGTGACCTTGTGAATTGGTAAAAAAATTTCTCCCAGAAATGATTTAGGCAACTGGTCTAACTTACCAAGTCAAAACGATCAAAACATACTTTTTAGTCCTAGTTATTGGTTTCTTTGGCCCCATATGTCAATAATAGAGATGTAGCGAACAGTTCGCCGGCGAACTAAGGCGCGCGAACATTGGGTGTTCGCAAGTTCGCGAACTTTTTGCATATGTTCGCAATTTGGGTTCGGCGCATTTTTTTTTCCGCTGCGTTTTTTCTCTGCGTTTTTTCTCGCCCTAAAAATGCCGCACATGGCGTTTTTCAGCCTAGTACTGGTGTAAGCAAATCCCGTTTCCATGGTGCTAATAGTGCGAAATAGCAAAAAACGCCTCATATTTCCGCTAGGTCTGCCATCTGCCTTTGCGGTTTTACGCAACGCTGTGTCAACAAGTATTTTTCAGATAAATTTTTGCCCTTGATCCCCCTCCTGCATGCCACTGTCCAGTTTTCTGGCCAGAAATGGCTTTTCCAGGTTTTAAAGTTCGCCTTCCCATTGAAGTCTATGGGGTTCGCAAAGTTTGCGAATATTCGCGCTTTTTGAGGTTCGCTACATCCCTAGTCAATAAAACTATGTCAGATTCATTTTGTGATTTGTTGTGATGTGTGTGCAAAGCATGTTGAGGCTACCATTCAGGATTGTCATATACTTTTCCACATCCACAAGAGCTGCCCCTTCTGCTAGTCCCTCAGATACAGTAGCTATGCTACATACGATTTGCTTCAAAATAATTATTGTATTATCTAACATGGTTTCTTCAAGCTCCTTCCTACCTCCTCCCCCCACTCCTTTCTTAATAACATTTTATGTGCTGCAACCTGCATCATAGATTCACAGAGTTTCCAGGTTTCCAGAGTAAATGTACTAACCCCCTACCTCCTTTACCTTACACTAATTAATTACTGGTTTACCAGTAAACAATGCATATTTACTGTCTAAATAGACAAGGACCTTAACCAGCGCATAGGCCACCCTACCTTATGTTTTACTTTAATTGCCTTTTAGAAGAGTGTCTTTTTTTACACAGCCTTTATACATATTGACATTTTATTTATATTGTATCTGTTTTGAAAAAAGATAACATCAGGGTGTGTATAGAAAGATGGATGCAGATATACAGATAGATAGATAGGAACAGGTCAAAGCAGGCACTCACGTATAACGAAGTAATAATTTGCCTGGGTGCAGTATAAAGTGAGCATACAAAACTAGAAAGAATATGCCGCACACTCAGGTCTTAGATGCAAAAAAAAAAAATTTATTTGGATCAAGGACTGACGTTTCGGCCGCACAAGCAGCCTTTGTGCGGCCGAAACGTCAGTCCTTGATCCAAATAAGTTTTTTGCATCTAAGACTTGAGTGTGCGGCATATTCTTTCTAGTTTCAGATAGATAGATAGATAGATAGATAGATAGATAGATAGATAGATAGATAGATAGATAGATAGATGGATAGATAGATGATAGATAGATGGATAGATAGATGATAGATAGATAGATAGATAGATGGATAGATAGATGATAGATAGATGGATAGATAGATGATAGATAGATAGATAGATGGATAGATAGATGATAGATAGATGGATAGATAGATGATAGATAGATAGATAGATAGATAGATAAAAATGATGGAATTAATAGTACTAAACCAGTATCAACTTAAGTAGAGATGTAGCGAACCTCACAAAAAAAGTTTGCGAACCCGTTTGCGAACTTCCGCCAAAAAGTGCGAACTTTTGCGAACTTTGCGAACCCCATAGACTTCAATGGGAAGGCGAACTTTAAAACCTAGAAAAGCCATTTCTGGCCAGAAAACTGATTTTAAAGTTGTTTAAAGGGTGCCATGACCTGGACAGTGACATGCAGGAGGGGGATCAAGAGTAAAAATTTCTCTGAAAAATACGTTGTTGACACAGCGTTGCGTTTTGTGCTGTAAAGGGCAGAAATCACTCTACATTCCTAAACTTGTGTAAAAACTGCTTTAAAACGTCCGGCACCTACATGCCAATCAAGTCGTGTAAAGGTTACAGCCGGTTCACACGCAAAGACAAAACGCTGCAGTAGTGGATACGGAATATATTATTGCTGGTGGAAAAACATCGCTCAGGTGATTTTATTGCAATGCAATGTCACTACTATGTGTAACGTGTTTGGTGCACTACTATGAATAACAGCAAACAGCGCTGGACAAAAAAAAGTGATCTCTGGTTGGTGCTGGGGGTGAACTACTAGGAGAAGTACACCAGTCCCCAACACAGCTAGACTAATAGCACTGGGCTCTATAAATTACAGTAGCAAAGTAAAAAAACACAAATAAAAAAAAATGATGTGAATGTGTGGTTGGTGCTTAGTGCACTACTATGAGCAGCACACCTGTCTCCAACACACACAGATGGAGCTGCAGTACACAATGAAAAGAAGACTAGAGTAACAGTAATCAGAAAATAAAAGCAGTCCTTACAAGGACTATTGTGTTACAGCAGATAAGATCAGCAGGACAGCTGTCCCCAGCAGCTACATACAGAGCAGTAGAAAGTAGATTACTAGTCAGCAAAGCTACCTAAACTCTCCCTCAAACCCCTGCACAGCTCTCTCTCTATGCTAACTCATCAAGCACACACAGGCAGAATGTAAAATGGCTGCTGGGCTTCGGTTTATATATGGAAGGGAGTGGTCCGGGGGTGGTCCAGGAGGGAGAGCTGCCTGATTGGCTGCCATGTATCTGCTGGCTCTGGGGTGAGAGGTCAAAATTTGGCTCCAGCTAAGGTGAACCCAAAATTGCGAACTTCGCTAAAAGTTCGCGAACTTGCGAACACCCGATTTTCGTGCGAATTAGTTCTCCGGCGAACAGTTCGCTACATCTCTAATCATAAGCAGTAGCTGTACAAGGATCCAAAAAACATGTTACTATGTGTAATGGCAGTAAACAATCGTGGATGAAAAACAAGATTTACTATTATTCATTAGTCACTATATTAGAGAGAGTGGGTATAGGAGACATCCAGGAAGAAAGCTGATTAAAAAAGCTTTCAATGTTTATTATATGGCAGTTAGGCCATGCAAGGCATTGAATATCGTACAAAATAAAACTTCTCCTAATCTCCTCAAAGCTATATGTGGCATACATCTACCTTTACCTTTGTAGTTTTGTTTTTTTTCAAATCCGAGCTCCACGAATGAGTTAAAGGCTCTACAAAGAATTCTACGCAATGGAAATGACAAATTCAGGGAATGAATGATGACATAAAAGAATGACTTATAATTCTACCCCATAAATCTAATTTCATCTTGACAATTCTCAAGTCCACTTAATTTGTGCTACCGTTGGCGGAGTCCTCTCCTTCATTGTTCCTATCCAGTCACTCAGAGATGACCCAGTAAAAATGTTAAACCACTCTATTATTATTTGCCACTCCAAGTACTAAAATGTGTCTTTATTGACCTTCCGTCTATATAATTGTGCTGTTGCACTCAAACCTGAGTCATTCAGGTCACACAGCATAAATCTTATGCAGCTTCATTCTCTCCATTTTAAAAGTTTTAAATCCTTATTCTCAAACACAAAGACTTAAAAGGAAAATTCTCTTCAAAGGTAAAATAATCAAATTTCAATAAAAACAAACAAAATATAGTTTTGTTGTACAGGTATAGGACCTGTTATCCAGAATGCTCGGGACAAAGGGTATTCCCCGATAAGGGGTCTTTCCGCAATTTGGATCTCCATACCTTAATTCTACTAAAAAAACAATAAAACATTAATCAAACCCAATAGGATTGTTTTGCACCCAATAAGGATTATTTATATCTTAGTTGGGATCAATTACAAGGTACTGTTTTATTATTACAGAGAAAAAGGAAATCAGTTTTAAAATTCTGAAATATTTGATTAAAATGGAGTCTATGAGAGACAGGCTTTCCGTAATTCGGAGCTTTCTGGATAATGGGTTTCCGGATAAGGGAGTCCATACCTGTATCTCTCTTTTTGTAGAATAGCTGTGTATTATCATTTAATGGTTAAACTTAGGTCTTAACTTCTATAAAACCACTTTCACATTTTGTGTTGGTCATACCTAGAATTTATGTCTAAAATAACCTACAAATGTCTATATTTTTAGCTGTATATAATAATAATAATAATATATGGTGTCTTCATATGTCATAGGCGACAGTTTAGAACCAGGAGGCAATCAGTCCCTTAACTCAAACCCAACTCACCCCTAAACAGCTACAAAAATAGATCCTTACAACACAGAACCAGCAACATGTATATTGTTCTTGCCTCAGTCTCCTTCATTACCCATCACTCATGGTCATGGTGCACATTCTCAAAGAGTGTTCCATCTTCCTGATGTGCTTCCTTGGCCTGCAAAAACAAAGACAATCCATGAACTACTGCCAATTTATCACTTACCTCTTCCAGTCTATATTTACTAATTGGACTGCAGCAGAAAATATGTTACTGGTATTCAGACCTCAGTTATCACCTATTTGTTGCTGTCCATAGCTGCTTACCTTCTGCAGGCTGCAGAAGTAGTTGCTGTACTTAAGCATTTTAAATCAGAGTTACAATGAACTGTTTTATTCAACTTTTATAAATCTTATTCTCATGTTTGAACCCACTCTTGCCAATGTTTCAAGCTGGTCAAATCCGATAATCCACGTTCATACTTGTTTACTGTTAAAAGAGATTAAAAAATGGTTGTTATCCTTCCAGAGTTGAAGAGGTTAATCTATTTTCTTCAAAGCAGTACAGCTGCACTTCATCAGTTCCAAACAGCAAAAACAAATTCAGTTTGCCCAAAAAAATGCTCAGTGTTCTATACCGTATGCTTGTAGTTTTTTTTTTCTTTTTCTTAGTAAATTAATGTCATTGTAGTAGTTAATTGAAAGGGAGGTTTAATCACTAGATTTTTAATATTTATGGTGTATATTCTTATTATAAAGAAATGTTAATTCTGATTTTATTAAAAATAATAGAAGAGAATAGAATAGAATAAAAGAAGCCTGGTAACAGAAGGCATACATTTAATGAGGCACATACCATTTGACTATAGGTTGGACATAGGCAGGTTGTTTATATAATAGGTACATTTTTCATTCAGCTCCAGGATAATCGTTCTTTGCTCCCCTGACTGATTTTACTGTTACAGAACAGCATGGATCAGCAGGTATCATTGTCCAACATAGAATTCAATTGGCCTGTTCTTAAAAACACATGAAAATAAGAAAATTAGACCTGAAGGACATAGAAAGACCAGACTGATTAAAATGGTTACCTTTCTATCTGGGAGATCCTTCCTTCAACATTTAATGCAGAAGAAAATGCTAAAAGATGCAGTATTATATTACCCCATATTTTCATGGGCCTCAAGCAGGGTTGGGTGGGGCTTGACCTATCCAAAAAGTTATGTTTGTCACCTTAATAGGGGGATGCAATGATAATAGTGGAACCACATACACATACTGACCTGACAGAAAAATAGATATTCTGCATTTGGTCTTTCTTATCTGCATTTGTCTTACATATACTTTTTCATTTGATGGGGACTTTGTAAACTCATTGGTAATGGGTAGCAGACCCAGACTGGCAATTTGTGGATTCTGGCAAATACCAGAGGGGCTGCTGTAAGATTACATAGACAGTCAATATTTAGTGGGCTGGTGGGGGGCTATTTGGGCCTCTGTGACCTTGAAATGAAGTCCTATTTAGTTTTTCTGTTTATTATTTTCCTGGCTGTTTGTTCTCTCTCACATAGCAAGGTTGCGTGATCACCAACAAACCAAGTTCTTATAGCCAGTGCTAATATCTATCTTGAGCTGGTTTTTACCTGTTGTTTAATACAGAACAAACAAACACAGTTACATTATTCAAAAACACAATGTCACTTACACTGTTAGTTATACTAGAGGCTAAAAAAGATACACAACAGTGCACTTAAGGAGAAAGCTTCTATTCATTCTGAACTTGCCTAATGGTTAGTCTAGAGCAGACATGAGCAAAGCTTTTAAGATGCCAATTTGCTGTTTTTTTTTAAGGCAGGATGAACCATTAGATGGTCTTTTGCGATTCTTTCATTATTCCAAGAAAACCCTATTACGATAGAAAATATTTTGAGAAAATATATAAAAAAGGACTTCTACCGTTTATTCAATATTATTGAAGAAAAAAAATTACGTGCAAAAATAAATACTTACATTTTTTCATGTATAAAAGGAAATATTGTTCTAATTTAAACAACTTTTCAATTCATTTTTTTGCAAATGTAATTATCAAAAGTGATATCTTTCTATCCTATTCTTTTCACTGCTGGCCTTGACGGGCAGAATGAAAACAAAAATAGCGAAGCAGGCAGGCACTCCAGGATCACCAAGAAAAAGTAGTTGTTAAGCTCAGGTATAATGCTATAAAGCCTTACGCGTTTCGTACCTTTATGGGTACTTAATCATATGCCTATGATTTTCTTGCTGCTACCTTAACATCTAAGTAGGTTTGTGCATTCCTGCAAGCTCCGATTCTGCTGTAATCAGCTGCACTCTGATTGGGTCTTTCTTCTTCTGGCTTCTACAATCAGAATGTAGCTCTCTTGACAGACAGTGAAATTGACCAATCAAGCCACAGATGTAGGCAGGACTGAGGGGAAGAAGACTGCAGAAACGAAGACTGATAACTTTACCTAAGATCCTCACTAGCTCTGTACATTTGCTGCAGATTTCATCTCCCACAGGTACTATATTATATATGCTCTAAAAGGCTGACTCCCTAGCTGAAATTAAATAATTTTTGTAAGATGGCATCCGTAATATACTTTTGACCCTTTCTCTAGTCATAAATGAACTCTTTCCCCCTTAAAAAAACAATTGTTCTTTTATATTTCTTTTTAGCTTGTTTTTGCACTTTTTTCACTTTTATTACTGTTTTGTTCATTTCTAGTTAGTTACAGTGGCACCCTTATGAGTGCATGGCTAGGAAACAAACCAATGTTGTGTACCAGTGCCATTTTTATAGTGCGAGGGCCTTAATATCCCATCAGTACCCACTGCATTTCACTGCATATAATGTGCTGGTTTTGTAAATACAGACTGCATCTCACTCTATATAATAAGCATTTTAGGGTGAAGAAAGCCCTCCCACCCACACTTTTGCGCAGTATCCCTGGAAGTCAGTGGGAATCGCAAGAGGTAGTTGGGGGGTTCATTTTTACACCAGCAGCGAATCCACTTAGTCTCACATTAGCTGCAGGTCAGTCTGTGTATAGCCCATCCTTAGCCTCCCCAAACTAAAAAGTCACCCTCTGACTATGAACAACTCATAATTTACAGTATAAAAATAAATTAAAAAAAAAACACCTAGTGGGACCTGAGCCCACAGAGCATATAATACCTCCGTCAGCTACATAGCCAAAATAAATCTGGGAATAAGCCCCAAAGGGCAAGCATTTCCCACCACAGCCTCTTGACACCATAAGCAGGCTGAGCCAAACGCTTTGTCCAGCAAGGATTGCACCTCATGCAACACAACTTTTTTTGCAGAACACACCCTGGCCACCACACCCTTAAGGTTCACCAGCTTGTTGTTAGGTAACTGACATTCCATGCAAACTATCAGAATTCAGAGTCTATCAGAATTCCCAGAAACTTAATGGAGGTGGTAGGCCATTCTGGCTTGTCCTCAACCCAGCAAATGGTGACACTTGGGGGCCCTTTCATTAAAGCACAAATTTTCACTAATTAAAAGCACAATTGGAAAAAATTTGGAGTAGCCACGATAATTTCTGATGTGCAAAAATTGTGCAAAAATTCATTTCTTGGTCATACAAAAATATTGTTGTTGTGATCCGAAAGTCACAAAATTTTCGGATCCGAGTGGTCGTAAACGGTGTGAAAACCTTCCTGGCGTTGAAACTTCAATGCATGATTTTGGAAGCCTTCCATAGGACTCAATGGCACTCTGCAGCTGCAACTTGGCTAAAAGATAGTCACAATACCAAAGCTTGAATGAATTCCGAAATGGTTGTAGTCCGCGAAAAAGTCATGCAATTTTAAAAATATTATTGTGGTCATTACAAAAAGTTCTAATAATGAGAAAAAAACTGAGGCTGAATTTACCAGTCACCGTTTTGGGGACAATTACTAGCGGAATACCTTGAGATTCAGGAAAAGCAAGGAACTGGAAACACCAATTAGTCCCTCACCACTTTGCGAAACAGATTCTTACTACAATCCCAAGGTTGGAGTTCTGTGCAGGGGATCCTAAAACCCTCTGAGGACTTCTCTCCTCTTTGCATCTAATTGATTGGGGTAACTACCTAGCCAATGGCTAGGCCCTTCTTAAGGCATCTTGTTTTGGGGTGGTTTCTCCATACCACTGAGCACAACTACATGGAAATGTGCAGATGCAAGTGCTTCTGCATATGGTTAATATTTCTCCATGGAGCATGTTATTTTTAATATCACAATAATAGGCTCCTTTACTACTTCTTACTGTAATGTGGGTCTTAAATGCTAAAGTTAATATCTCTACTTTTTTTTAAGTTATCAAATTAAACAAAAATATAAAAAACATAAACCATGTAGCCTTAAAACCTGTTAAAAGACCCAAAACACAAGTTTTATGCTGTCGGAATGTGCAAATGTTATTACACAGATGTTGCATTAGATGTTAGGACATCCCCTATGGTTTTAGTGCTTCAGTCTCAACATTTAATTTTTGCAGTTTTACTAATGATTTTCCTACTGTGACAAAAATGGAACAAGCTAGAGAGTAAAAAATAACAAAACTGCTGGAATTCCCAAATAGTGGTTTCTTGTAAGTGCATTCCCAATGATCTGTTTTTTAGCAAACAAATTGACAATAATTTTAACAGTTAACATTTATTTACATTAATTTTCCCAAATCTGTGTACAGACGCGAATGCAAATGAAAAGTCTTAAATTAAGGTAATGAGCCCAACAAAAATGTCATGATTTAATGCAAAACACAGTCACAGTTAGACTTTGCAAACAGTAGTTTCATAACATCTAGTCACTAGATTTACTGATATTTTGAATTTTGAGCTGAATAAAAAATTTGGGCTGCTGTCGGGGCAGTAAACTTCTGTTTCTCTGTGATTTCATGGGAAAGGAAGTACTATGTCACATCTGGTTCATTAGATATGTTTAAGTTCTATTATCTGCCCTCCAAATGTGAAGGCAAAAAAGAAAAAAATATGCTCATACTTTAATGATTTGCTGCTCTTGCGTTAAGCACTGACACGTCTACAAGAACTCAACATTGCATGTTTAAATGTTGGAAGGAAGATGGTTTGATAAATCCGAACAGAACAATTAGGGGGCATTTACTAATCTTCTGATTATATTTTTTTTTCACGATTCGTAATTCTTTGGATAAAACTCAAATTGTTCACAAAAACAACACACTTTTTTGCCATTTATTATACGTCGAAACTGCGAAAAATTCAAATGTAAAAATATGCCATCTAAAAGCTGTCGAGGTCATGTAGAAGTCAATGGCTGCTGTCCTTTTTCAATGGCTTAATCTTTCTTTGCTTCATGGTTTTAGAGGTTTTCAGGTTTTTTTGCCACTTTAATTTGTGGGACAATATGAATAATTAGGTTTTTTTCATTCATATTTCTTTTTTAAAAGGCTATTTTAATTAATCACTTGGCATTAGTGGTTTTAGAGAAAATTCGTTTTTTCGTGGTTTCAAAAACCTCTAAAACCACGGATCCCTGTTTGTTTAAATTTATTGTGAAGAACTGCATAATTTGCTAGCTATATATACTATATAAATAAATAGTGATGGGCAAAATTATTTGTTAGGCATGGATTCCGCGGCTCGCCTTTGGCGGATTGTTTCGTAAAATGGGTTACAAAATTTCAGCACACAACAATAAATTGTCGCCCGTGCCAAAAAATTTACACTGTTCCGTAAATTTTTTGCCAATTGCACAAATCTTTTGAAAGATTTGTGAAAGATACCACTGAAACAATTTTATTAACAAGGCAGTCCTTTGTACGATACTATGTGAAATGTCAATTGTACAATTTCAGTGTGAAATTCATTGTTTTACCAATGGTAATCCAGTTGAATGTTGCCTTGTGTTGTGTTTCTCTGAAAAAAATAGAGATGTCATAATTGTTTGCCCCTTGTCTTTCACAACAACCAATGGGATCAGAACCCTCCTCAGCTCTCCTCCTGTCTGTCTAAATAGATGCCTGAGCACCTTGTTTGGAAGAAATTGACAACACATACCGCATATACTCGAGTATAAGCCGAGTTTTTCAGAACCAAAAATGTGCTGAAAAAGTCACCCTCGGCTTATACTCGAGTATATAGGTAATTTGAAGATTTAACTTGCTGGTGTTCGTTGCGCATCCCCCCACGCCTTCATATGATGGGAGCTGTTAGAGACTAAACGGCAAGTAAGTTGCATGCAAGGCTGCACGTAATCATATGCTTTCTGTATGTAAACAGTACACGCAGTGATAAATTGTTGCCTCGAATTCCACGTGCCTTGGCGCACACAGGGGAGCGCACAGTAGCTGTTAGCAGTAGCTGCTACATTTTCCACCCTAGGCTTATACTTGAGTCAATACGTTTTTCCAGTTTTCTTAGGTAAAATTAGGTACCTCGGCTTATATTCGGATCGGCTTCTACTCGAGTATATATGGTAAGTCTTTTTTTTGTGAAACACATATAGTGGGAAAGAACTTCTCTAACAAGGTATTGCAATGTATTTCCTATTGCAGAACTAAGAACACCTTAACCACAATGTCATTATTATTATTATTATTAATATTTATTTATAAAGCGCCAACATATTCCGCAGCTCTGTACAATAAGTGGGTTTCATACATTGGACATAAAGAGTAACATATAAACCAACCAATAACTGATACAAGAGGTGAAGAGAGCCCTGCCCAAAAGAGCTTACAATCTACAAGGAGACACAAGGTGTGGGAATAGGCAAGATCAGAATTAAGCAATGTGAGAGGTGTGGCACAGGTTATTGCTTTTATCAAAGTAAAGCAATGTGAAAGCAATGTAATTTTGCCTTCCCTTTGACTCCAATGCATTTCTGCAAAATGTTGCCATTTGAAAAACTTTCATAATATTCAATAAGAATGAAAAACTGTAACTATAAATCACATTAGAAATGGTTTACCAGCACAAAATAAATGTATACCTGGAAGTGGAGGATGAAAGTCATGCCTTTGTTAAGATTACAATTGTTAATACCCTTGCTATGGTTTAAAAAAAACCCAAAAAAAACAGTAGTAAGAAAGCTCTGAAGAAAGTGAACGCTATGCTACCATCCATTGCATGACTGTGTATTGATTAAAACAGTAGGGAAAACCATCAGTTCAGATATTGCTCTTTATCCAGAACGGTTTAGACTTGAATGAAAACAAAGCCCTTGCTTAGATGTGCACATACATGTTGTGTCCTAATGAAAGTGTGAAGGGCAATACAAATTGCATGCATTTGAATTAAAGCTACGTTCCACTAAGAAATGGACTGACTGCAGCAGTCTATCATTAATCACAAGCACAACTTTCCATTTTTAGCTAAGAAGCAATTTCAGAGCCCTAACATTACTTCCAAGGCAATGGACAGGGAAAAAGTTCCATGTTATTTTGCAAATATTCCAGTTACAATTTAACCTCCATATGTAATAAAAGGCACTAAGTTTGCCCAGTAGCAGTAACCAATAGCAACCAATAAGATGTTTGCTATTTAAACAGGTGATCAGTAAATGCTTGCTGCTGATTGGTTGCTATGGGTTACTGCACCGGGCCAAACTTAGTCCCTTTTATTACATAACCCCTAAATCTTTAGGTGTATACATAATGATAATATTTTTCTGATGAAATAAATCCATGGGCATAACCATTTATACTGTTTACTATGTTTTCATTGACTTTGATACTCACTTTTTAGTAGCTATTTAAAGGAACAGTAACACCAAAAAATGAAAGCGCTTTAAAGTAATAAAAATATAATGCACTGTTGCCCTGCACTGGTAAAACTGGTGTGTTTGCTACAGTAACACTACTATAATTTATATAATAAGCTGCTGTGTAGCCACGGGGGCAGCCATTCAAGCTGGAAAAAAGGAGAAAAGGCACAGGTTACATAGCAGATAAAAGATAAATTCTGTAGAATACAATAGTGTTTTATCTGTTATCTGCTATGTGCCTGTGCCTTTTCTCCTTTGAATGGCTGCCCCCATGGCTACATAGCAGCTTATTTATATAAATTATAGTAGACTTTCTGAAGTAAACACACAACTTTTACCAGTGCAGGGCAGCAGCACATTATATTTTAGTTACTTTTATACACTTTCATTTTTTGGTGTTACTGTTCCTTTAAGTAGCTGTGCTAGACAAAGCAAATTGGATGACGTACAAGATATATTTAGGGCTTTGTGTATATATATATATATATATAGCAATAAATATTCCGTGGCCGGCACACCCTTAAAATTTGTCAAAAATGTATTCAAGATATATTGTTAAAAAAATCCGACGTTTCTGTCCTCACTAGGACCTTTCTCAAGGATCCTTGAGAAAGGTCCTTTATTGCTAAATACTTTAATTTTGGCTGTGTACCCCGCAAAGTATTAAGCTTTGGAGTGCAGACACTACAAGGACTAATATATATATATATATAGGACCCATTATCCAGAATGCTCGGGACCAAGGGCATTCCGGATAAGGTGTCATTCTGTAATTTGGATCTCCATACCTTAACTCTACTAAAAAATCAACAAAACATTAATTAAACCCAATTATTTATATCTTAGTTGGGATCAATTATAAGGTACTGTTTTATTATTACAGAGAAAAAGGAAATCAGTTTTAAAATTCTAAATTATTTGATTAAAATGGAGTCTATGGGAGATGGGCCTTCCGTAATGCGGAGCTTTCTGGATAACGGGTTTCCGGATAAGGGATCCCATACCCGTATATATATATATATATATATATATATAAAATATTGATATATATGATATGTAAAATATTATACTCACTGCCCTTTGAATGAACAGAAACACCAAAAATCAAAGTGTTTTAAGTAATTAAAAAGGAAAGCCCAGGAGCCATATGTATAGGCTGCATGACAAGGGATCCGAATGACCAGCAGCCAGATTACACTGGTTTATGTTAAGAGATTGGCAGAATCAGGTGCAACCGTGATTAGTTAGAAGGAAATAGTTAAGGCAGGAGAAAGCTGGGCTGAGGGCAGAGAAAGAGAGGGAAGTGATGGCAGAAAAAGAAACACTCACTTCCTTATCTTCTGAGCAGGTAGAAACTTCCCACCCACCAAGATATTAAAGTAAAGTGGGCCCTGCTAAAGCAATGTTGGGGCTAATATATGAGGAATCTCTATGGAATTTGCAAATGAGAAACTGTATTAGAATTTCATCAGTTTGATCAACTTAGGAAAAAGGAAAAATAATCAATTTGATCAAAATTGTCAATTATTATTGCCGTGGCTTTCCAGGAAATTGAAACCTCAGACGCCCAACTGGTGTGAGGTATCACCTATAATGTCTTTGTAGGCTATAGAAAAGTAGAAAAGTTTTTGTAACTCTGATCTTGCATCTTCCAGAGTTTGATACAAATGTAAAGGAAATGTTAAGTCAACAAAAGATTGAACAAAAAATGAAGAATGCAATGTTTAAGATTTAATGCACTTCAATCTTTGTAGTTGACACAACTCCATATTTTTTTATTTTAGTCAACCGATATGTATTTTACATGTGCTAGGCTGTTTGAGCAGCGATAATCACACAATGGGGCCCATTTACTTACTCACTAACGGGCCGAATGCGTCCGTTTTCGTAATGATCGGTATTTTGCGTTTTTTTCGGAAAATTATCGCGACTTTTTCGTTACCAATACGATTTTTGCGGAAAAACGCGAGTTTTTCGTAGCCATTCCGAAAGTTGCGATTTTTTCGTAGCGTTAAAACTTGCACAAAAAGTTGCGATTTTTTCGTAGTGTTAAAACTTGCGCAAAACGTCGCGCCTTTTAAGTTTTAACGCTATGAAAAAAGCGCAACTTTTCGCGCAAGTTTTAACGCTACGAAAAAATCGCAACTTTCGGAATGGCTACGAAAAACTCGCGTTTTTTCGCGCAAATCGTATTGGTAACGAAAAAGTCGCGATAATTTCCGAAAAGTCGTAAAGGCGCCGAAAAAATCGCAAAAAATACGAAAAAGTCGCAAAATGTTCGTTTTCCAATCGGAATTTTTCCAATTCAGATTCGAATTCGTGGGTTAGTAAATCAGCCCCAATGAGTGCATTTTAATGTCAGTAGTGGGGAAGGTTGAGGGATATATATGAAGTTCATAAATGTAACTTCTTGCTACCTTTTCAAGTTACATAATTTCTTGATCTAAGTCTTCTAATGATAATGGAATATGTCAAGAAACTCTGACTGCCACTTTTCCAATCATCAGTTGTCTGACATACAGTTGTATCCAGGCAAAAAATGTTTGGAGTCATTAGATGTTCCATTGCCTTAAGAGTGGTCTGGCTTAGTCACTGACTTTCTGTCATTTCCGAAAGCAAGATGGGATGTAGTAGGACTAGGGGTTTAAACAGAAGGTGCACATCATTTGCTTCAATCTAGAAGGAAAGTCCATCAGAAGACAAAACAGTGCCTAAAACAGTAAGAGATGAGTGACTCTTCCCTTTATCCAAATCCAACTGAGCCAAGCAAAACAAAGGAAATAATTACACACACAAGTATATCAAACCCACTATACAAGCCCTCTTTGTCTGGCTAATTATGATTATCTGCTAATTAACAATTTCCTAATTTGCCAATACACAGCCTATTGCACAAACTTATTTTCTCCCCTGACATGGAAGTAACAAAAATAACTTCCCAGGATTAATTAGTGTTCGGAACATTTGTGTTGATCACCTAATAAAAAACAAGTGCATTACTCAATCTATGTTTTCAATGCCTAATTTACAGACAACCTTTAAATATGACATCCACCCCCCCAAAAAAAAAAAATCTCTAATCAAAAACATTTTAGGAGGATACAACCAAAGCTTATATTTACAAACAAAGAAAGAACGGATTTGAAGACCAGCTGGTGCATTTCGATGTGTACCCTGTTGTTAAGGCAACTAATGTTCTAAAAATATTTTACATAAAAGGACATCACCTCAAGTGCTGCTTTGAGTAGTCATGGAAACTAAAATGCAAAAGCCGTACAAAAGACAAGTAGGGTTGTAGACACTTTCATTTGAGTGAAATAGTGTATTTTCTATGGAATTGTTAGGCTAACATGTTTTTTTAATGCCCTTTGTGTTTTGGTATGTTTTCTCTTTAATGGTGCTTTACATTAAACTCGCCGTAACAGAGTGCTTTGCTAATATACCTAATTATTCTCCTCGGTGAAATGTTATTAGGCAAAAATTAATATTTCATTAATCTTGTTTTGTCAGGTATTAGAACTAGAAGGAAGTTTTGGCACTCCACAACTCTAATTGCAATGTTAAACATCAATCAAAATAAAAGCACAGAGAAACTATTGTTAGACTGATAGATGGAGTCAAGATTAGCAATTATATTACCCAGCATATTGTGTTAATCTTACAAAGAAACACGTCTTCATCAGAATATGTGATGTGTTAAAGGTAAAAGAAGGCAAAACTGGTTTGAATGTGAGAAATAACTTTAGAAAGCCATCTTTATAGAGAAAAAAGCACCCTGAAGTCAAATTCTGAAATTTACAAATTGTAATTTTTGTAGTAAAATAACAGCCAAAAATATATTAAATATAATTTTAACTATCCATGTGGGGAAAGGTTTTTATATCCTTCCTCCACAGAAACACTCATTTGTATTTCAACCCTTGGTTGCAGCTTATCAGTTAAAAGTTAACATTATACTGTATGTTTGCTAAGCAAGTTTCCTTCCTGAAGGTTTATGGTGGCCCTTTTGGGATATTTCTGCAGGGTCCGTTTGCTTCTAACTTATAAACAAATAAATTAGGTTGAGGAGACTGCCTCATACAGACAAAAGCAAACAAAAGGAATTCTGGGAGTGGATTCCAAACTCTTAAAAAAAATCCCATTTACATGGGTTTATCCTATAGGCTACAGCTCACCCACTGGGTTTGAAGCTGAAGCCAGGACAATAGCTGATCAGATTCCCAACTACAGACCGGTTTCGCCCTTCTTGGGGGCTCATCAGTGTAGTGTAGGGTTTTCTGATCAGCTTAGGTAGAGTCACCATGTGGTTCTACAAACAAATAAATTAGGTTGAGGAGACTGCCTCATACAGACAAAAGCAAACAAAAGGAATTCTGGGAGTGAATTCCAAACTCTTAAAAAAAAAAATCCCATTTATTGTCCTGGCTTCAGCTTCAAACCCAGTGGGTGAGCTGTAGCCTATAGGATAAACCCATGTAAATGGGATTTTTTTTAAGAGTTTGGAATTCACTCCCAGAATTCCTTTTGTTTGCTTCTAACTTATACAACTGAATAATGATGAGCAAATCTGCCCAGTTTCTCTTTGCAGAAAAATTTGCAAAACTATGGAAAAAATTGCATGGCATTGAAAAATGTTAAAAATGCAGGTGGCGCATGTTGGTTTCCGACGCAACCACTGCTTTTTTACGTGACCATGGTCTTTTTTGACATGGCTGCACCTACCTGACCTACCATGACCGTGCCTTTTTTCACGTGATCACATTTTTTTTAGACGCGACCGTGAATAGGGATGGGCGAAATGTTTCACCAGGCATGGATTCGCGAAACGGATGAAAATGGATGAAAACAATTTGCAGCATGTCCAAAAATTGTCGTCCGTGCGGGCGTCAAAAGAATAGCCGCGTGACAAAAGAATAGCCACGAGACAAAAGAATAACCGCATGATGAAAGAATAGCCATGGGCGATGAAAGAATAGCCGCACGACAAAAGAATAGCCACGGGTGACAAAATAATAGCCGCGCAACAAAAGAATAGCCACGGCCGACAAAAGAATAGCTGTGGGCGACAAAAGAATAGCGGTGCGACAAAAGAATATCCTCAGTTGACAATTTTTTTTTGTCGCTCAACATTTTCGCCGTGTCGCGCCATTTTCGCCGTGTCGCTCCATTTTCGTGAATTTTTTGCCATTTCGCAAATCTTTTGAAACATTCGTGCATTTTTGCCAAGCGAAATGGGACAGATTCGCTCATCACTAACCGTGAATTTTTTGCTCCGAAATTTTGCTGAATTTTCACAAAACCTAGTTCGAACCCTACTCCATGTCTTTAGTAGGGGCAGGAAAGCATTGTTTTTTATATTGTCATGTAACGTCAGTCTGAATTCATTACTAATCAACCTTGTAAACTAAATTTCCGAGTGGGTATATATTATAGATGGTATGTTGGTCTCTAAGGTTGGGTAACTGACAGTAGCTCACATCATGTGTGGGAAAAGAAGATGGAATACTACTGGGGGCATCATCTAATGTTAAGATTTTCACTTCTAAAGATCTGTTGTCCCCTGGGGCTATAACACGAGCCAAAAACTGGCAGTCATCTACTAACAGCAGACAGATTTGTGCACTAACCCATGGCAACAATTAAATATTAACATTCACTATTAACAATAATAACTGATTAATATCACTAGTATTTATTACCATTGATTGTATTTGGACTGGATTCAGCAGTTTTATTAGAACATTGGATCACCATCAGAGAGCTGAAAATGAAACTGCTGACCTGCTTAACCACCTAAAATATCAACTGTAAATTTTGTCTCAGATTGTGAGGACCATGATGAAGAGTTATAAACCATGGAGTAGATCATGGAGTAACACCAGGTGACAATATGCTATTATTAAAGCTGATATTTTGCACTGTTTTCTCATGATCTATGATATTATCCTGATAAATATATAGAGGGATGCACAGTATGCACACTGGACTATTGTTGTTACAATAACGGCTCCAGGGAAGTATCCATAAGGAGCAATAGTCTTCCTTAAGACTGTATGTAATTACTATAAAAACACTCAATTGTTTTGGTTCTTTAACAAATCTTACATTTCTATAAATAAACACTGTATATAGAGATGTAGCGAACTGTTCGCCGGCGAACTAATTCGTGCAAACATCGGGTGTTCGCGAGTTCGCAAACTTTTCGCGTATGTTCGCAATTTGGGTTCGCGTGGCGTTTTTCAGCAAATCCCGTTTCCATGGTGCTAATAGCGCGAAATAGCAAAAAACGCTGCATATTTCTGCTAGGTCTGCCAGCTGCCTTTGCGGTTTTACGCAACGCTGTGTCAACAAAGTATTTTTGCCCTTGATCCCCCTCCTGCATGTCACTGTCCAGGTCGTGGCACCCTTTAAAACAACTTTAAAATCAGTTTTCTGGCCAGAAATGGCTTTTCTCAGTTTTAAAGTTCGCCTTCCCATTGAAGTCTATGGGGTTCGCAAAGTTCGCGAATATTCGCACTTTTTGTACTTTTTTTTGAGGTTCGCTACATCCCTAACTGGATATATGTGTATATTTGTTAGTTTCTCAACCTCTTCTGGCTGCAAACGACACAATCATGTGTTCATCTGTTCCTCCACTTCTACTTAGTGCCGTTAAAAATAGCGGCTAATCCTACAATCAAAGAGCCGAAGGCTCTTGTAACTTGCCAATCGATATTCGCCCCATGTAGATCCTTCTGAGTTGGTTGGATAAAAAATAGAAGTAGGTGTAAAAATAGCAAAACATGTTCATATCACACACATGCCTATAAACACTTTGTACTAATATGTGAGAAGACTGGATAGAGTTTAAAATTCTGTGCCCAAGAGCATATAAATGGTTTTGGTTGGTGACTAACTTTTTGATGTGCAACAGAAAGACATTTTGAATTCATAAATGAAAGTTTTAGCCCTGGATGTCTAAATCTAGATTTGGATCTATCAGTCTTTAATGAAATTCAGTAATTTAATTCCATGTATTGTTGTGAATTTGATACATTGCTTATAATCACATTTATCATCATTCAGTTGAGGGCACAAAAACAGTAAGATATTAGTATCAGACAGTGCTGACAAAATCTTCTTCCTGACAATACACACTTTTTATACCATAAAGTATCACTGCAGCACATCTTGAAGGTTCACCCTGATGTGTTAGTGTCCTGGCCATCTGCTACTGGGACTCAAACAAGCTGTTTTGCAGTTTATATGCAAATATAATTTACTTATTAATAAAATGTGCTGATGCAAAGACCCCCCATTCTGGAATATATTGCATAGCAATAGTTGCTATTTTAGCCAGATTTATCCCTCAGTGTTGACTTTCAAAATTATTATAATGGTTTTACAGGTATCGGACTCCTTATGCGGAAACCCAATATCCAGAAAGTTGTGAATTATGGAAAGGCGATCTCCCATAGACTCCATTATAAGCAAATAATTTAAATTTTTAAAAATGGTTCCCTTTTTCTCTGTAATAATAAAACAGTACCTTGTACTTGATCCCAACTAAGATATAATTACCCCTTATTGGGGGCAGAACAGCCCTATTGGGTTTATTTAATGGTTAAATGATTCCCTTTTCTCTGTAATAATAAAACAGTACCTGTACTTGATCCCAACTAAGATATAATTGCCCCTTATTGGGGGCAGAACAGTCCTATTGGGTTTATTTAATGGTTAAATGATTCCCTTTTCTCTCTAATAATAAAACAGTACCTGTACTTGATCCCAACTAAGATATAATTGCCCCTTATTGGGGGCAGAACAGTCCTATTGGGTTTATTTAATGGTTAAATGATTCCCTTTTCTCTGTAATAATAAAACAGTACCTGTACTTGATCCCAACTAAGATATAATTACCCCTTATTGGGGGCAGAACAGCCCTATTGGGTTTATTTAATGGTTAAATGATTCCCTTTTCTCTGTAATAATAAAACAGTACCTGTACTTGATCCCAACTAAGATATAATTACCCCTTATTTGGGGCAGAACAGCCCTATTGGGTTTATTTAATGGTTAAATGATTCCCTTTTTCTCTGTAATAATAAAACAGTACCTGTACTTGATCCCAACTAAGATATAATTACCCCTTATTGGGGCAGAACAGCCCTATTGGGTTTATTTAATTGTTAAATGATTCCCTTTTCTCTGTAATAATAAAACAGTACCTGTACTTGATCTTAACTAAGATATAATTAATCCTCATTAGAGCCAAAACAATAAATACTGTTTAAAAAATTTTCTTAGTAGACTTAGGGGCTGGTTTACTAATCCACGAATCCGAATCCCGAATGGGAAAAAAACGGATTGGAAACGAACATTTTGCGACTTTTTCTTATTTTTTGCGTTTTTTTTGTCGCCGTCACGACTTTTTCGTGAATTGTGGCGACTTTTTTGTAACCGTTACGACTTGAGCGAATCGGCGCAACTTTTTCGTAGCCGTTACGACTTGCGCAAATTGTCACGACTTTTTCGTATTGAGCGCTAGTTAACGGCGGGCAAACCTTTCTGATTTTTTCAAGACGAAAAAGTCGCGACGGCGGCGCAAAAAAACGCAAAATACCGATCATTACGAAAAAAACGCATTCGGACGCTTTCGATCCGTTCGTGGATTAGTAAATCGGCCCCTTAATGTAGGAGATCCGAATTATGGAAAGGCCCCTTATCCAGAAAACCCCAGGTCCTGAGCATTCTGGATAATGGGTCCCAAACCTGTACTTAAGTTACTTGTGTGTTTCCTTTTTAGATGATCTAGACTGACTAAAATCTTTCTAATACAGATAACCATATTGATTCAGATTTTTCAGTTTGCAGTCATTCAAGCAGCACAGTAGCAGTGCGAGTCAGGAGAGGCAAGTACCATCTGGTTAGAAGCAGAATAGGGTTTCACATTAATAGACTCTAGGAAAGAGAATTACAGCAGTGAATCAACAGTATTACCTAGAAGCCAGGGTGATGAGGTGATGCGTCAAGAAGATTGTTCATTAGATGAGCTAATACTGACTTAAGCTCATTATACAAAGTGCAAAGAACATTTCTCCCTTAATTTTTTTAAACATCAGCAGCATAAGCCCTTTGCATACTTAAAAGAGCAGTTAAAACTGCTTCATCCTCCATCCAGAGTGGAAATCCATGCCGGTAAAGATGTCTGTGAAAGATGTCCTCTCTGTCTCCAAGAAAATGATCTTCTAATTTAACTTCATAAAAGGCAGCAAAAACATAATTTCAATATTTTATTCAAAATGATGCTCTTATTTTCATTAGAATGTTGACATATTTTGTCACTGATACTAAATTATTAAAGGGACTGTTCACCTTTGATTTAACTTTTAGTATGATATAGAGAGTAGCATTCTGAGACTATTTGCAATTGGTCTTCATTTTTATTATTTGTAGTTTTTTTTACTAGTTATTTTTAGTGATGGGTGAAATAATTTGGCAGGAATGGATTTGCTGCGAATTTCCACATTTCACCATTGGCAGATTTTTTTCTCAAAACAGGTGACAAAATTCGCCACCCAACTGCCACCCCCGCTTCAAAAAATCGTCGTCCATGTCAAACAAAACATTGTTGTGTGCGTAAAAAAATGTTGCGGGTGCCATTTTTTTTGATGTGCACAAAAAATTGTCGCACACATCAAAAAATGCTGCGCCCAACAATTTGGGCATCATTTTTAACGTTTCACAAATTTTTTAGCAAAGTGAAACAGGACAGATTCGCTCATCACTAGTTATTTTACTTTTTGTTTAGCAGCTCTCTAAGTTAGAATTTCAGCAATTATCTGGTTGCTAGTATCCAAATAACCTTAGCAATCAGGGAGTGGTTTAAATGAGGAATAAGATCCAGGAACTCAAACCACTCATGCATCTCTTAGCGTTTTTGCACTTATTCTTGGGGAATACTTAATGACCCCTCATGTTTGGTTCTTATTAGAAACTATTACACGTGGACAGCCAATAATGGTGGGGTACTTGAATGTTCTAGCTCAAACCCACTTCCCACTTAATTGTTTTTACAGGTATAGGTTCTGTTATCTGGAATACCGGAAGCCCCAAATATCAGGAAGGCCATCTTCCATATAATCCAAATCTGGTATAATTAATGTTTAAATAATTTTTTTGTAGACTTTTAGTAGACCAAATTACCAAAGACCCTTATAGCTGGAAAACCCCAGGACCCAAGCATGTTGGATAACAGGCCCCACACTTATATGTTCTACAGTTGGGAACAGTCTTTATCTATTGTCCAACAATTATCGGTTTGCAGTACTCTCTCTCCTTTCCATTGTATATACCAATAAATTAATCAATACACAACTTTACCTCAAGTTGTACTGGAACAGAATGCAGCCCAAGTTCTTTTCTACCTTGTTTCTAAATTGACTATTAATGAGGAGGGCCTACTTTCAGAGGGAATTACAACCTTTGTTGTAGTTATAAAAACATGGTGGTTTTCCCTGTAACCATTGTTGTAATATAGTTTGTTTTGGCTGCAACTGTGAAATAATACCGGAATTTATTGTTTTCTGTTATTTTTGCCAAAGTTTCACATTCTAAGGACCCATGGAAAGAGGTCTGAGTCATCTGCATGCCCAAACTGGGCCACTTCCTCATAAATGGTTGGAGAGGACAATCAACATTGTTACAGGTCTTCTGTCATACCTCCACATCATGAACATTTATGTGTGTATTTTCTTCACTTTTTTTGGTCTTAGATTTTTTGCTATTTATGACCCATATGCTATTTGTAAGGCCATATCTTGTACTTGCATGAGCTTCATACTAAACCTATGTACATCATTGTTTTTGGTCAACACGGTAGCATTATGAAGAAGCTTGTTTTCAGATTAGGTGCACTGAGTTAAAAATTTCGATTAAAGAAAGGTGCCCATCAGTACTCTTATGTTTTGCTGATGGTTCCTGACTACAAAAACTGGGATCCCTACTCTATTCAGAGCTGTATACAGAACAGGACATGGTGTAAATAATTCTATGCATGTACCCAGCAAATATAAGCATAGTTCTAAGTGGTCAGAGTAACTGTACCAGAGCAGTTGTGAATATCTACCAATGAGATCTTTACTAGTGGTGGAAGTAGATTGGCTATGGTATGGCTAGGGTGTAAACTGATCTTATGGAGTGTAGGTGAGAGTCTGGCAAAGTATTCTGCTCTCCCTTCATAAACCTTTCTTTTTCAAAAGTAATTCCCATGCGTGATTGCTATGAGAAAGGTGGAAGCTGTTTAGTCTGTCAGTAAAGGGTTATGTGTGCATTGTAAACTTTGAGAACAAATAGGCAAATTTGCAAATTGTGAATCCAGGTTAAAGGGTTCTGGTTATTTGCAGGAACACTAAGGGGCAGATTTATCACAGCGTGAAATTAGAGCTCGCCACAGTACAGTTCCACCATTCTCTATTCATTCCTATGGGATTTTTAAGAGGCTTATTTATCAAATGGGGAACTCTATCTCACACTTTGGTGAGCTCTAATTTCACACTATGGTAAATCTGCCTCTACATGTCTATAGGTTTCCAGTATACATAAAAGACCAGGATCACTTTATTTTATTTTGCAGCAGTGATTTAAGAGTTAAGTAGCAGGATTAATGAGTTTACTATGAGTGTGTCTCTGCACATAAATACATTGCATTATTAAGCATTTGAAAGCATGACAGTACATCTACACATTTGTTTTTATTTCGCATTCTACATGAATTAAACAAAACAAACAAATCAGGTTTGAAGCATGACGATGACTCCAATCGTTTCCCATTCTCTGATGATTTTGTTAAACATTATTGTAAGCTTTTCTAATTTAACATCTTAAGATGATTTACGATTCTACAAATGGTTAGAACTTATCGAGGGAAGTTTTTTTTTTTTTTTTTTAAGAAATAACAAAAAAAAATTGAGTTCAAGAAGGTTACTGTAGTCATGGAAACTGAAGCTCTTTATCTAAAACTCAGAAAACAAAGTAAAACCAATGCAGAGCACTAGTGCTCATACTGCCCTAACTACGACCTTAGCTTTTCTGAAAATTGTCCGATCTCCAAATAAATGAGTTATGATTTTTTTTCTAAAGAAGCTTTAATACTAGTCTTACAGAGTGTTTTTTAACCTAAATGTTAGAATGATAGAGCCTTGGCTCTTAACCAGGCTTTTTTCCGGCTATAGTATGCATTTGTTAGAACAATTTGAGAAAATAGTATACAAGAACATTTGACTGAATTTCAATTTGTCGTTTAGTATCAAAAGGTCATGTTGTTTTACCAGAGCTCATGATTCATCAGCAGATAAAAAACATTATACATGGAGGATTTATTATCCAGACGCCCATTATACAGAAAAAGTGCTGTAATATGGGAATTACATTGGATTTTTCTTTTAAAAAAAGCAATATCTCATGTTTTAATGATTTGCTTTTTCTTTGTAATGATAAAACATTACCTTCTGCTTAATGATAACTAAACTAGAATACAATTATATTGATGGCAAGCAATTACATTCAGTTTTTAATGTTTAACATTTATCCAGCCGCAAAATAGATAAAATATTTGTAAACCATTTTTTTTTCATAAAAAAAAATATATCCAACTGCAATTATATGAAAGTAAGAGAGATGAAGTCATAGGAGAGGTGTCACGGAGCTGTTAACTTGTTACCTGCCCATTATTCTGTTGAAAGGAAGGGGGTGACATCACTCCAAATTGCAGTGCAATAGTAAAGAGTGACTGAAGTTTGGCAGAGCAAATCACATGGCTAGGGGCACTTTAGAAAATAAGGATATGGCTAGTCTTAGATCTTTTTAAAAACAGGATTCTGCTAGAGAAGATCTAATAAATGATGCATTTTGAATCCCTTTAAAGGGGTTGTTCACCTTTGGGTCAACTTTTAGTTTGATGTACAGAGTAATATTCTAAGACAATTTGCATTTTAAGATTATTTGTTGTTTTTTTTAACTATTTCATATTTTGCTCGGCAACTCTCCTGTTTGGAATTTGTCTCGGGTTGCTGCCCTGCACTGGTAAAAGTTGTGTGTTTACTTCAGAAAGTCTACTATAATTTTTATAAATAAGCTGCTGTGTAGCCATGGGGGCAGCCATTCAAAGGAGAAAAGGCACAGGCACATAGCAGATAACAGATAAAACACTATTGTATTCTACAGAACTTATCTGTTATCTGCAATGTAACCTGTGCCTTTTTTCCCGTGGCTACACAGCAGCTTATCATATAAATTATAGTAGTGTTACTGTAGCAAACACACCAGTTTTACCAGTGCAGGGCAACAGTACATCATATTTTTATTACTTTAAAGCTCTTTCATTTTTTGGTGTTACTGTTCCTTTAAGCAGTATTGGTGCAATGATTCATTTGATAATAAATGAAAGCAATTTGTATTACAAAACCTTTACAAGTAACTGTTTTCTCCAAAAACACAGTTTGCCTTGCTAACAAAGTTGTATGGGTTAAACTATTATGGAAAACAAAATCCTGCACAAGGGGAAAAAAGCAATTGATACAAGAACACACACGGAAGTTAAGGAACTCACTTGTAGTTTTTTCACTGATCTTGAGCAGAAGACATACAGTACCAATATTTGAAAACTAAAAAGTTGGACATTTTGGCCAGGCCCTTATTTACCACAGACACTCTAAATAAATTCACCCCCCTCCCCCTTACATCAAAATCATCACAATACTCTGGCTTCTTTCTAGTACGTTTTCTATTCACCTTTTTGTTTTTTTAAAGAAATGGAGGTTATGCAGCAACACAAACTGCTGTTTTTGAGACTAAAATGGTCCTGCATAGAAATAATTTTACCATTCTGGTGATAATGAGATGGCAACAAACCTAACAACAATATACCTATAGCAGTAATCTCTGGCACTGGTATTGGTCAGTGGTTTAACCCTTCCCTGCCAAGCACATAGGTACTACGGTGTTTTAAAAAAGGCAGTTTCCAGCAGACACCGTAGTACCTACGTTTTCTTTCCCTATGTCAGATGTCACAGATGTGACCCAAACCCCTTAGGCAACGAGCGGAGGGAGTTGGGGGGGATGGTCACATCACATCTGCTGCTTGTACTGCTTCCTGCTTCCCCTCAGAGCCGCCTCCCACCTATTTCCTTCCGACGAGTGCATCATGGAGGAGCAGGGAACCGATCTGATCTTCAGGACAGGTAAGTGTGAGTTTATTTTTGTTTGTACACACTTTTACACACACTTACATACATTTATATACATTTATACACACATACAACATACTTTGCACACTTATATACACTTGTGCACATGTATACACAAAACTTTAAAAAAAATTTTTTCATTTTACCTCTTTTTTTTTTTTATTTCCCTCAAAAACTGTTTATTTTGACAGCGTGACTATTGGATCAGATATTCTGACCACTAATTATGCTGTTGTGTGACTTATTTTGTTGTTTCATTGATTTGCACATTTTTATCCCTATATTAGTATTCCTGATCTGTTTTAGCATAGCTTTGCCATGTGTAACTTTGGTGTACAAAAATAACTTTACCTATTTTGAATTCATCAGAATGTGTACTTTCCAAAAATATATAGTTTTCTGGGGGTCCCTGTGTAGTTTGGGGGTCTTACTGCATATAATAGGCCGTCAGGGGGCTCTGTGTGCAAAAGCTGAGCTGGCAGGCGAGAAATCCATATACGCTATTTTCATTTTGGGGTCAGTACATACCGCAGACTTTGGTATATCTATGCATATTGGGCATCAAACTGTTCAGTAGGCCTCTGGTGTTCCTATTTGGGGTGAGCTGCCTTTGTACGCAAGAAATTGTGTGAGATAAATGCGGCAAACTGCAACATTTTTATGCGATTTTCTCAAATGTCATAAAAAACACTAACTTTAGGAAAGCTTTGCAGATTGGTACTTTGGTGTAGAAAGGACTCTTTACCCTTGTTGGATTTGTCAGAATGTGTACTTTCCAAAAATATATGGTTTTATGGGGGTCCCTGTGTAGTTTGGGGGTCTTACTGCATATAATAGGCTGTCAAGGGGCTCTGTGTGCAAAAGCTGAGCTGGCAGGCGAGAAATCCTTATGCGCTATTGTCATTTTGGGGTCAGTACATACCGCAGACTTTGGTATATCTATGCATATTGGGCATCAAACTGTTCAGTAGACCTCTGGTGTTCCTATTTGGGGTGTGTTGCCTTTGTACGCAAGAAATTGTGTGAGATAAATGCGGCAAACTGCAACATTTTTATGCGATTTTCTCAAATGTCATAAAAACCACTAACTTTAGGAAAGCTTTGCAGATTGGCACTTTGGTGTAGAAAGGACTCTTTACCCTTGTTGGATTTGTCAGAATGTGTACTTTCCAAAAATATATGGTTTTCAGGGGGTCTCTGTATAGTTAGGGGGGTTACGGTACATAATACGCTGTCGGTTGGCTCTGTGTGCAAATGCTAAGTTGGCAAGAAATCCATATGCGCTATTTTCATTTTGGGTTCAGTACACACCACAGACTTTGGTATATCTATGCATATTGGGCATCAAACTGTTCAGTAGGCCTCTGGTGTTCCTATTTGGGGTGATATATTGCATTGTATGCAAGAAATTGTGTGAGATAAATGCGGCAAACTGCAATATTTTTATGTGATTTTCTGAAATGTCATAAAAACCACTAGCTTTAGATAAGCTTTGCAGATTGGTACTTTGGTGTAGAAAGGACTCTTTACCCTTGTTGGATTTGTCAGAATGTGTACTTTCCAAAAATATAGGGATTTTAGGGGTCACCCTACATTTCTGCAGCTTCTACCCCTCATAAAACTGCCATGTGTTTATGAATTAGGTAAAGATAAGCCATGAAATTAGTGTGCACAAGGTATATTTGGGGGTCTCTAAGTGCCATGAGCTTTGATAAACCTATGTACAGTGGGCATCAAACTGTTCAGTAGACCTCTGGGGTTCATATTTAGGGTGTTTTATCTTGG
This sequence comes from Xenopus tropicalis, assembly GCF_000004195.4. Lineage (NCBI taxonomy): Eukaryota > Metazoa > Chordata > Amphibia > Anura > Pipidae > Xenopus > Xenopus tropicalis. The sequence goes on along the minus strand of NC_030677.2, from coordinate 32,566,052 downwards.
TAACTAATGACCTGTAGAAAATAAGATGCTGTATAGTGGAAGTTTTGAGGTGATTTTTGGAAATGCCATAAAAATCATCAAACTTAGGAAAGCTTTATGGCTTGGTACTTTGGAGTAGAAAGACATGGGTACCCATTTTAGATTCGGGGGGATGTGTACTTTCCAAAAATATATGACTTTCTGGGGTGAATGTACTTTTTACTAGCATTATCCCACATATAATGATGTAAATGTATTGATTTTGCAGAAGCTGAAATGACAGAAATGATAGTTCATATGGGGGTATGTTCTCATTGGGGCCCCTACATGCCACATACTTAGGTAAACCTATACATATTGGGCATCAAACTGTTCAGTGGGCCCCTGGCGTTCATATTTAGGGTGTTTTATCTTGGTACCTAATGCTATGTGGGAGATAAGATTCTGGAAACTGGAAGCTTTGAGTGGATTTTTGGAAATGTTATCAAAATTGCCAAATTTAGGAAAGCTTTGCGGCTTGGTACTTTGGAGTAGAAAGACATGGGTACCCATTTTAGATTTGGGGGAATGTGTACTTTGCAAAAATATATGACTTTCTGGGGTGAATGTACTTTTTACTAGCTTTATCCCACATGTAATGATGTAAATGTTGATTTTGCAGAAGCTGAAATGACAGTACATATGGGTATATGTTCACATTCGGGCCCCTACATGTCACATACTTAGGTAAACCTATACATATTGGGCATCAAACTGTTCAGTAGACCTCTGGGGTTCATATTTAGGGTGTTTTGTCTTGGTAACTAATGACCTGTAGAAAATAAGATGCTGCATAGTGGAAGTTTTGAGGTGATTTTTGGAAATGCCATAAAAATCATCAAACTTAGGAAAGCTTTATGGCTTGGTACTGTGGAGTAGAAAGACATGGGTACCCATTTTAGATTCGGGGGAATGTGTACTTTCCAAAAAATATATGACTTTCCTGGGTGAATGTACTTTTTACTAGCTTTATCCCACATGTAATGATGTAAATGTTGATTTTGCAGAAGCTGAAATGACAGAAATGACAGTACATATGGATATATGTTCACATTCGGGCCCCTACATGCCACATACTTAGGTAAACCTATACATATTGGGCATCAAATTGTTCAGTGGGCCCCTGGCGTTCATATTTAGGGTGTTTTGTCTTGGTACGTAATGACCTGTAGAAAATAAGATGCTGCATAGTGGAAGTTTTGAGGTGATTTTCGGAAATGCCATAAAAATCGTCAAACTTAGGAAAGCTTTATGGCTTGGTACTGTGGAGTAGAAAGACATGGGTACCCATTTTAGATTCGGGGGAATGTTTACTTTGCAAAAATATATGGCTTTCCTGGGTGAATGTACTTTTTACTAGCATTATCCCACATGTAATGATGTAAATGTTGATTTTGCAGAAGCTGAAATTACAGTACATATGGGTATATGTTCACATTCGGGCCCCTACATGCCACATACTTAGGTAAACCTATACATATTGGGCATCAAACTGTTCAGTAGACCTCTGGGGTTCATATTTAGGGTGTTTTATCTTGGTACCTAATGACCTGTAGAAAATAAGATGCTGCATAGTGGAAGTTTTGAGGTGATTTTTGGAAATGCCATAAAAATCGTCAAACTTAGGAAAGCTTTATGGCTTGGTACTGTGGAGTAGAAAGACATGGGTACCCATTTTAGATTCGGGGGAATGTGTACTTTCCAAAAAATATATGACTTTCTGGGGTGAATGTACTTTTTACTAGCTTTATCCCACATGTAATGATGTAAATGTTGATTTTGCAGAAGCTGAAATGACAGAAATGACAGTACATATGGGTATATGTTCACATTTGGGCCCCTATATGCCACATACTTAGGTAAACCTATACATATTGGGCATCAAACTGTTCAGTAGACCTCTGGGGTTCATATTTAGGGTGTTTTGTCTTGGTACGTAATGACCTGTAGAAAATAAGATGCTGCATAGTGGAAGTTTTGAGGTGATTTTCGGAAATGCCATAAAAATCGTCAAACTTAGGAAAGCTTTATGGCTTGGTACTGTGGAGTAGAAAGACATGGGTACCCATTTTAGATTTGGGGGAATGTGTACTTTCCAAAAATATATGGCTTTCTGGGGTGAATGTACTTTTTACTAGCATTATCCCACATATAATGATGTAAATGTATTGATTTTGCAGAAGCTGAAATGATAGATCATATGGGGGTATGTTCTCATTGGGGCCCCTACATGCCACATACTTAGGTAAACCTATACATATTGGGCATCAAACTGTTACTTTATGACCTTTAGGAGTTAAGACACTATAGACTGGAAGCTTTGAAGAGATTTTTAAAAAATTTCACAAATTTTGATAAAAACCAATAACTTTAGGAAAGCATTGGGACTTGATAGTTTGGAGTAGACAGACAGTTGTGCCTATTATGGATTCCCCAGAATCTCTTCTTTCTAAAAATGTAAAATTTTCTGGGATAAACTTTCTGTTAGCGGAATTTTTGGCCTTAAAATCTAAAGTATGCAGCTTTCTGGAGCAGTGCTTTGGAAATTTGGTAGTATACTGCTGGGAGTTTGTGACCTATACAAGTGAGAAATCTCCATAAAACTATATATATTTGGTATTGGCACGTTCAGGAGACATGGGACTTTCCAAATCAGGTGTATTTTCATGCATAAAATAATTTTTGTTTCTGGTATGTGTGTTTATATTATGGAAAATATAATTTTTTTTCATTTTTTAGACATTTAGAAGCCTATATCTTGTTGCAAAATTGGAATTACACAAAAATTCTACCATATTTTAAAAGCTTAGGTTGTCCTGAAAAAAACAATATATTGTTTTCCTGGGTAAACTAAAAGTTCCCCCAAGGAAAGGCCCCTAAATTGAAACAGTGCAAAATGTTCAAAAACTGTCTGGCAGTAGAAGTTCCGCTTTGTTCAAAACGGCTGGCAGTGAAAGGGTTAAGGAACTATTTAATAGAAACTACTTGCATCTCCATAGTAATTAAAAAAAACAACCTTAGGGACAGATTAACAGTATATATATTTTTTCTACTATATAAAGAGAAAAGTCTGTGGGCAAAATATTTCTACTCCAAAGTGAATAAGTCTGCAAGTATATTAAGAATTATGATAGAAAAATATTTCCCAAGATACAACCAAAGGTAAATTTTGCTCTCTGGATTACATTTTATAATGAAAATCTTCTCTGGGTAACTACATCTGCATGATTGTTCAGAAGATTGAGAGGAAAAAAAGAAGGGAGGTTGATTTGATCAAGATTAAAAAAAATTTCCAAATAAGAAATATTAATCAGTCTAAAAGAGCTTTTTTAAGGCATAATCTACAGTATATACTTTGATATATTGATAGCTGTGGAAATGGCAATGTGAGAAAGTAGATTTCAATATAAAGGAGCTATACATGTCTGAATTCTGTTCCAATTTAGTGTTTGCATTTCTATATTTAAAACTCAGAAACACAGATTTCTTGTTAGATATACTTATTTATAGCAGGGAGCTTGATCCCTAATTATCATTAGTGCATATTGCTGAATATACTTTCTAAATCAGTAATAAAAAGACTAACAGGTTAAGTTAACAGGTTGGAAACACATTATTGCAGTGGTTGACAAATGTTTTTGTTTTATTGGTCAGATCAGCCATTAGCTCATAAAATCACTACAGCTATAGGAAAACAATAATATTTTTATAGTTTATGGTCTGAAATAAAAGTCATTAACAGAAAAAATATAAGAAGAAACATTTTCTGCATTAAATATTTTATTTAAGGGGCTCATTTATTCATTTTTAAGAGAATCCCATAGAAATGTATGTAAATTGTGGCTCATTGGGTTTCTTCTACAGAAAATTGTAAATAATAAAAAAATGGGATTAACAAAAAAATCCCCACAATCATGGGGGAAAAAACCCCACTCTGGAAAAAAAAACCACAGATTGAGAAAAGTCTTTTTACTGTGATATAGGCAAATAATCTTGAAAATGTAGAAATCAGCCCATAAGTATATGGACTTTTTTTTTTTTTTTTGCTCTTTTAAAACATTTTATTGAAGTTTTACAATAAACATGTAGGATGAATAATGACAAATTATTGAAACATAGGTTGTACAACAATAGTCACATTTGACAGTTTGTCCTTCAAGAAGATAAGAAATAAAGAAAATAGAATACTTACAAAGAAACAAAATAAGTAATTAAAATAGAGAAAAACTGTCACGGTCGGCACCCAATACCAGAACAAGTGCCAAGCACCCTGGTCTCGGCTCGTGCTTCGACAGTAGCGTGACCGCCTTTGGCTTCGGGAGGAGCCCTCAGCTACTCGGATGCCACCTGGACTTATACGAGAGGTGCAGAGCAGGAGTTCTGGCTAGCAATGGGGCACGACAGTATATAAGTCTTAAGGCCGATGGTCACGGTACAGAAAAGGGTAGGCAAAATACGTGGTCAAACTTGCAGGGTCGAGGCGGGCGGATAACTAGGATCGTCAGGCAGGCAAAGGGTCAAACCGGGTAAACAATCAGACGGATGAGGCAGAAACAGTAGTCAGAAACAGGCACGGATCAGGATACAGGATAATCGGAATCATCAAAGCCAGGCAGGGAAATTTTCCTATTGAGACTTAAACTTTTACTAACACTAACCCTACTCCCATTTATAACAAGAAATTAATGTTGCCTGCACATTAACTGTTTCTATGGCTTGGGACAAACCTGGAAACACCACCACTGTTATTTGCAATCCTTGGAAAAAGCCTACTGAACTCCTTTCCCAAATTGAAATTAACTTCTTTTTTAACACCAACCCTAACTGAGATTCTATAATTACTTTTTGAATACCTTTTACAAAACAGGGTTCATTTTTTATTCCCCAGGATGCAAGGGGCACAAGAGTACTCCCCTTAGTGCTCATATAACAAGTACTTGTGCCCTGGGGAAGACTCTGTAACTCATGCTGGATTAATAGTCCTCAACCCATAGGGCAGGGGGTAGGGACAGGTCCAAGTTGCAGACTGTGTCTCGTGGAACTCCCTCGGGAAGCAGCCTGGAGCCATTGAGAAAATGACAAATATGGTATGCTAAGTGAAGAAACAAACAAAAAAAAGATTTCACAACCTCTTAAGGGTTTTTCTTACTGAGATCTTCTTCATATACAGTATGACCCCTGGCATTTATTATGGAAACCACTTATTATGTTTTTATCATTAGAAAAGGGAAAAAAATTGCATTTTAACATGTTTTAGAAGTCAAGTATTACTAATCCTGGGTAATCTTTACTCTAGTTTTCATAAAAAATAAAAAAATGAATAAATAGAACAAAGAAACCCAACATAGCTTAATAATTCTTAACCTATTACCAGTAAACAGTTCCAGATGAAGAGAGGATTATGAATTTGCTTTTCAGTTAACTTAACAGGTTCTTTTATAAAAAGGAGTATATATGAAGCCTGAACAAGCAAGAAAAAGATTAGAGCACATATTTTAAAATGTATTGATGAAAGCAACCAGCCCATGGAAGATACTCCTTTAGCAGCTTGACATTTTATCCACAGACGTAGTTTATATCCAGATAATGGTTTTAGTCATGATTTTCCAGGAAAGGTATTTTAAAAGCTGTTGTGAAGAGAAGACATATATTTTTGTAAAGAACCAAGTGAATAGAAGCAGAAATACTGATGAACAGATAAGAAGTTCTGCAGCCAGAGTAAAAAAAAAAAAGGTATATATATATATATATATATATATATACAGTATACATATATATTAAATACTTTTCATATATATACTTATAAATACTTATATATACAGGTATAGGACCCGTTATCCAGAATGCTCGGGACCAAGGATATTCTGGATAAGGAGTCTTTCCGTAATTTGGATCTCCATACCTTAAGTCTACTAAAAAATCAATAAAACATTAAAGGAAAAGTAACACTAAAATTTCTTAAGTAAAAAATCTATTCTATCCTGCTCCAATAATTGCCCTATCCTGCACACATTTAAACATTTATTATTTTGAATGCTTTATTAGCAGCAAAAGCAGAATCCACTATGCGACGATCGACTTCTCCTCCTAGCCTTCCTTCTGTATAGGAAGGAGCTCTGCATCGCCATATCGCCCTATTTCAAATGACCGGAAGCCAAGTTTTAGCAGGTATTTTCTAATAAAGCATTCAAAATAATAAATGTTGTGCAGGATAGGACAATTATTGGAGCAGGGTAGAATAGATTTTTTTACTTAAAAATGATTAGTGTTACTTTTCCTTAAATTAAGCCCAATAGGATTGTTTTGCATCCAATAAGGATTATTTATATCTTAGTTGGCATGATTTGCAAGGTACTGTTTTATTATTAGAGGGAAAAATGAAATTGGTTTTAAAGTTCTGAATTATTTAATTAAAATGGAGTCTATGGGAGACATGCATTCTGTAATTTGGAGCTTTCTGGATAACGGGTTTCCAGATAAGGAATCCCATATCTGTAATAAAAATAAACAAATTGAAAATTGTGTTTCAGGCAGCCAATGAATCAATTAATTTGGTAATGTAAAATATGAGCAAAAGTAATATCACTAAACAATTTCATTATTTGTTTTGGTTTTAAATTATTTTTGAGTCGATGTCCTGGCATGTGATCACTATTGATTCCACTTGGTAAACATGATCAAGGGTTAATAAATTGGTCCCTAGAATTAGTATAATAAAAGGTGCACAGTTTGCACAGGTCTAGCAGTGTGAGTGGTAAGACCCAGGCAAATATTTTGCCTTAAAAGTCTCTATGGCAGACATGTTTTTATGTGCCATTGTTTATTTTATGACAGATAATGCCAGTACTGATGTGGATGTTATCACTGAAACTTCTCTCCCCATCTAGTCATCTAAGGGGCAGATAAATCAATTCCAACAAAAAAATGTGAGTGCAGAAAAAAGCAGACAAAATGCTATCAACCTTTTGCTTTTTCCTTCTCAAACACTAGCTTCTTAAAGAAAAAAATCTTCAATCAAATAGTTGAGTTCAATTGATTTTGTAGAAAAAAAAAGATAACACCATTGGCCATGTCTGTAAGGAGCAGTTTTGTTTAAAACTTTTTTCCCAGTAAACTGGTAGAATAAAGAAGAGAATAGAGAATATTCTTCTTGACTTTTACCAGCTTTTACTTGCCATGTTTTTTCTACTTAATTTTTACATTTTTTTCTTTATTAAATCCCAACTATTGAAGATTTCAGAAAAAAAAAAATGTTTTTTTGCCATATTTTTCTCAAATCAAGAAAAAAATGCCAACTCTGCCCCATATTCTCTTAAATTCACTTTGCTGGGTTTTTGAAAAAAAACAAACAAAAAAACGTATTTTATGCTCACTATTTTATTAGTACAGAGCTCGGTATTCTATTTGTCTATTCATGTATTCTTTGGTATACATATAGAAAGATATCTAGATTGGACAGACAAGTGGTTAGTAAGTCTGGCTCTAATTCTAATGTCAAATTCTCTTGACCTTGAACAATGTTCTTAATATATCTGTGCCTCAGGCGCACACATTGATTGTGAGATCCCAGGGGCAGTGGCTCAGTGTCTTGAAGATCTGCTTGTAGTACTGCATATAAATGATAGAGTTAATTATGAATGAAGATTATAATATCAAAACATAGTAGATACAGTAGCTGTTTTGCTGTAGGCATTAACATTGTTTTGTCAGTAGAACAATGATTCCATTGCACACTAAGGGGCTGATTTACTAACCCACGAATCCGACCCGAATTGGAAAAGTTCCGACTTGAAAACCAACATTTTGCGATTTTTTCGTATGTTTTGCGTGTTCTGTACGAATTTTTCGTTACCAATACGATTTTTGCGTAAAAACGCGAGTTTTTCGTATCCATTACGAAAGTTGCGTAAAAAGTTGCGCATTTTTCGTAGCGTTAAAACTTACGCGAAAAGTTGCGCATTTTTCGCGTAAGTTTTAGCGCTACGAAAAATGCGCAACTTTTTACGCAACTTTCGTAATGGATAGGAAAACTCGCGTTTTTACGCAAAAATCGTATTGGTAACGAAAAATTCGTAAAGAATCCGAAAAAATCGCAAAACATACGAAAAAATCGCAAAATACCGATCATTACGAAAAAAACGCAATCGGACTCCATTCGACCCGTTCGTGGGTAAGTAAATCAGCCCCTTATTATATAAATAACTCTGCTATACATGCTGCCAAGTCTGCACCTTATTACACTTTGGGTTCATCAAAACAAATACCTCTCCTATTCATATATTTGTTATTGATTAACAAATATTTTCATCGGGTCATTTTGGTTAACATAATACTGTATAATGCTAATTAGTGATGAGGGAATTTTTTTGCCAGGCATGGATTCACAGCGAATTTCGGCATTTCGCCATTGGCGAATTGTTTTGCAAAATTTCAGTGGAAAATCGCAGGAAAAAAATTCTTTGTGCGGTCACGTCAAATTGGGCAGTGTTTTTTCCAAACACTGCTTAAATATTTTCATTTATTTACAAAAATCTCTGCTGTCAGTTAGGGTTTATTTGTTTCTTCCTCTTTGCTGGTTATTAGGGCATGAAGGTTCAGGAACAGCTAATGTGGCACTGTGTTAATATAATTTTCTATGGAAAAATAGATCATTTATGTTTATTAGATATTTTTTTTTTTTACCAAACACAGTACTGTAAAACCACTGCATGACTTTAGGATTACTTTAATAACTCTCTGTATAGATTAAAGATATTTGATTGGATATGAATGCAGACATTATTTTTTATTTTGTAATATTTGATAGGATAGCTGTACATCAGAACTATGACTATGTGCATGGTATGATCCACAGACATGTAGTATTTAGAATTATATATAGTTACATAGTTACATAGGGTTGAAAAAAGACCAGTGTCCATCAAGTTCAACCCATCCAAGTAAACCCAGCACACCTAACCCACACCTACCAATCTATACACTCACATACATAAACTATAAATACAACCACTAGTACTAACTGTAGATATTAGTATCACAATAGCCTTGGATATTCTGATTGATCAAGAACTCATCCAGGCCCCTCTTAAAGGCATTAACAGAATCTGCCATTACCACATCACTAGGAAGGGCATTCCACAACCTCACTGCCCTCACCGTGAAAAACCACCTACGCTGCTTCAAATGGAAGCTCCTTTCCTCTAATCTAAAGGGGTGACCTCTGGTGCGTTGATTGTTTTTTTATGGGAAAAAAGAACATCCCCCAACTGCCTATAATCCCCTCTAATGTACTTGTACAGAGTAATCATGTCCCCTCGCAAGCGCCTCTTTTCCAGAGAAAACAACCCCAACCTCGACAGTCTCACCTCATAGTTTAAATCTTCCATCCCCTTTACCAGTTTAGTTGCAGTCTCTGCACTCTCTCCAGCTCATTAATATCCTTCTTAAGGACTGGAGCCCAAAACTGCACTGCATACTCAAGGTGAGGCCTTACCAGGGACCTATAAAGGGGCAAAATTATGTTCTCATCCCTTGAGTCAATGCCCTTTTTTATACAAGACAGCACTTTATTTGCTTTAGTAGCCACAGAATGACACTGCCTGGAATTAGACAACTTGTTATCAACAAAAACCCCTAGATCCTTCTCCATTAAGGAAACCCCCAACACACTACCATTCAGTAGATAGTTTGCGTTTATATTATTTCTACCAAAGTGCATAACTTTGCACTTATCAACATTGAACCTCATTTTCCAGTTTGCTGCCCAGTTATCTAATTTTGTCAAATCGCTCTGCAAAGCGGCAGCATCCTGCATGGAACTTATAGTTTTGCACAATTTAGTGTCATCAGCAAAAATAGAAACAGTACTGTCTATGCCCACCTCCAGGTCATTAATAAACAAGTTAAAAAGCAAAGGCCCAAGGACTGACCCCTGCGGTACTCCACTAACCACACTGGTCCAATTAGATTATATTGAATAAAAAATAAGAAGAATCCTTTACTGTTCCTCTAAAACAGTAGTTTTCTTAATTGTTCTTTTCAAAGCTCATGTTAAAGGCCACAATTTTTCCACAGCCCCCCTAGGTTTATAACAAGGCTACAGACATATGAAAACATTCTATCAGCTATTCAAGTGGGGTCCTTATGACCAGGTTTGGCCACAAAAAAACAAAAAAGTTGTGCAGTGAAAAATGTCACGCGGTACCCATGGAAAAGACTTCAATGTGTTTTGTGATTTTTTTTGCAGTTTTGCAAATTTTTCTGCAAAGTGAAATGGGAAAGATTCATTCATCGCTTCCTCTGCACTCACCTATTATCAATGTATGCCTTTGCACAAAAATTTTTCCTTTGCAAAACTTTAATATCACTGACCAATGCAGCATTGAGCCTGTTGTGCCCCCTTTTCCTCCCCTTGTTCCCCAAAAATACAATGGACACTTAATTGGGGAGAGAAGGCCGCAGTTGTTTATTGCAAATTATTTAATATACTGTAAATCAGCAATTGTATATATAAAAAAACCATAACTACTATTAAACCATTTGTAAATCCAAACATTAAACAGTAGTCAAATAACTTATACAGTATCTGACCCTGAGCCCAGGCCCAGAGCCTGTGTCCTGTCTACTACCCAAGTCCCATTTTGGGATTATCCATCTCCCTGGGGACCCCAGGCCTACCCGGTTACCCACTCACTTTACTAACTGCACCCTTTAAATTTCCTCTGGGGCTCAAAGTCGACCCCACCCCCCACGCTGCGACTAATGACTCCAACCTGTTTAGGAGGGAGGGAGGGATGCTGTCAGCTCCTGCTCCTCTTGCCCGCTGAAATTCTGGTGAGTTCACATCCAGGGAGGGGCTTCTTTTTAATCCCTGCCCTGACCTGTAACCCTGGGATATCCGAAAGGGGTAGAGAAAAGGGGGGGGGTCGCCTCCTAGCTTAGTCATGCCCTTCTTCCCTTTTGTTTTACTCGGGTCATTGGGCTTCCTTCTGCAAACCCTGAAACTGGTTAGTAACCACTTCTGACTAGTGATGAGTGAATCTGTGCTATTTTCCTTTGCCAAAAAATTTCTGACAAAAAAACCTGCGAAACGGCAAAAATGTTGCGTGTCAAAAAAAATTGTCAACAATATTTGCACAATTTTTTGGACGCACTCCATGTTTTTATGCAAGTGCCTAATTTTTTTTGACATTCATGCAGCGAATATAGACAACAATCATGGATTAAAAGAAACCTTTTGGGAGCCACACCAAAAGAACACATACATTTCAGGAAAAATAAGTCAATTTTAAAGGAGAAGGAAAGTCATTTTGGCATTTTACTGCCAATAGATTTGCCACATTAGTGCCACCTAGAACAATATATTTATTCTGCAGAAACCATTACCATACCTGAGTAAAGAGCCCTAGAAGCCCCCTTTGATAGCAGCTGCCATTTTAGCTTGAACTTGGTAGCCGTTGGAAGCTTAGATAACACATTCCTAAGGGTGGGGGAAGTGAGTTCTTATGCAGGGTGGGGGAGAGAGAAGAGAATTGAGCAGACTCAAGCCCCAAACCTGAAGGAGCCCTAAAAGAGTGGAAGTCTGACAGTGAAGAACATGTTCCCAAAAAAGCAGAAAGAAAGAAAGAAAGAAATCCTGTGTGTCTTTTGATAGAGGACTCAGCATTTCTGTGAGTGCTTATGGCTGTAGTTACATAGACCTTTCTGATAAAGCTTATTTAGTTTTTACCTTCCCTTCTCCTTTAAAACTTACATTCAGGTAATTTATAAAGCAAAACAATTAAAATATTTATGCAAGTCAGTTGCTGTGGCTACTAACACACACTTTGGTTTTTACTTATTTTTTATTAGTGTAGGTTGATAATCATCTAATAAAAAACAAAGCGATCCACTTGGCTTCCAATAGTTCATATTATTTCCTCTTTATAATGTGTAATCACTTCATAATTACCTTGACAGATAGTATTAAATACTCCCACATTTCCACATCAGTGAATTCAAATTCTGCTGCTCCATGAGTGCTAAACATGGAAAACATCCACGTATCAAATGAATCAAAGAGGAAAGAAATCATGTTTTTCTTAGATTACGTTTGTTACCACAGGATGTCAATCAGATGTTCATTTCCTGTCAGTCTAGATTAAACAGCCTGCAAATGTGAAACATTTTATATTCGGTAATATATTAGCTTTGTAAAAACATTTCAGAATATCAAACTTTTATTTTGTGTTTATAGACTGAGTATTTAACCAGGAGATATAATTGTGCTGTACAGCCTAAGCCTCAAATGAATGAATTAAACAGTGGTGTGGCTAATGTCCACTGACACTTTGCCCCCGCCACCTAAATACCTTCCTAATAATGTCCCTTTACACATATGGACTGCATTTAGTGCATGTGGAATTACTCTTTTGGCCACTTGGACCACAGATAATTTTCATATGAACCAACATCTTACAACCCCCCCCAAAAAAACCCATTGCCTGCTATTCACTGGATTCTATAAGAGACTAAACAAATGAAGCAGGGTAAGTAGGAAATTCTCAGTATTAGAAAAGTGACAAAATTCTTTTCAAGAAACAACAAAAAGTTTGAATTTAAATACCCTATATATGGCTTTACAAATGTAACCACAATGCATTTATTAGGTCTCAGTCTTTAAGGGGGGGGCATTTATAACTATAGAAATCGTGTACCTTGTAGGGCGTCATTGATTTCAATGCATGTCTAAAGAACTATCCCTGGTTAAATAGCTGAACTAGCAACTCATTTTATAGGTGTCCATATTTTGAGCTCTGATCTGATATCTTTAATTAAATCAGTGTGAATAATTACTCTGCCTGTAGCTTGGAAGTTTGTTCTATTTTTTAGAAAATATTTAAAAAAAATCCAAAAAGTTAAGCAGTTTATCTTATTAGGGTAAGTCCCGTATAAGCACAGGCTGACAATCAGCCAGTATGCTTGAGAAATCTTCTTCTTGTGTCTGCATCCAGAAGCTTTGAATTTGCCTAGGTGCAGGCACACACACCTATGTGTATGTCAGACTAATGTGTGTCTTGGCATTAGTTGGTATATTGGCTGCCTTTCCTTGCACCCCGATAAATTCAGTGCTTCTGGGTGCAGGCACAATTAGAAGGTTTTTCAAGCGTACGGGTGGATTGTCAGCCTGTGCTTATACGTAGACTGACAATCCACCTCAAGGGGCCTTACTAGTGATGAGCACATTTTTCCAGCAGGCATGGATTTGCAGCGAAATTCCACATTTCGACATTGGCAAATTTTTCCTTGAAACAGCCACAAAATGTTGCAGCAGAAAATTGGGGAGTGGGTCAAAAATTGTTGCAGAGGCATAAAAGAAAGTTGTGATTTGGGAATTTTTCACATTTTGCAAATTTTTCAGAAGTATCACAAATTTTTCGGCAAAGAGAAATGAGCTCATCACTAGGTCATACCCTAAACATAGAAACCAGTAAGGCACAGGTAATTAGCTTTCGAGTTTTCTTGTATTGTCAATCCCTATCAAGGCCTACAATTTATCATTTGAGTCAGTGTAAGTAATCGTTTTCCCTCTTCTCTGTCTTTTATCTCTTTTGATTAGTATGTAAAAAAAATTTTTTGAGACCTTCAGAAGTTCTTCATTGTTAAACTGTCACCTTATACTAATGTGAAAGTAAAGGAGCTCAGCCTTTTGACTAAAATCGAATAAGCAAATAATGGCAGTGCTAGTACCAGTAAGAATATTGTCAGGTATTTCCCAATACAAAGCCTTAATAATAGAAGTTCTAGATGTTCTTCGGTTTGTTTCACCTCATTCTACATGGTTTATTTTGATAGCTTAATAGGATCATTCAAAATTAATGAATTCCCTTATACATATTTATAGGGACACCTGGATATACAGCCAAGTTAAGATTCATAAAGATATATTTATAATGACAGAAGGGTCAGATTAAATTTTCTGCTGAGAATCACTTCATTCATCAATTATTGAATTGTATCCCTAAAAGCCCTTATGGATATTCATTCTGAATGCATAAGTGTTCTTTATTCTGGAAAGTTATTAAAACAGCAACAATACAGCAATAAAATGTAAAATCCTAATATCACACTACCATTTTTAAAAGCTTCATAAACACTGCTAGTAGGGTTGTAACATTACAGCCCAGAACCTACAAGTTTTGATCTATTATTGTATTAACTACTTGCATAACATAAGGGGTGATTTATCAATGTTCTAGTTTAATTTTTTTTCACTATTCGAGTCTTTTGCGCTAAAAAAACTTGAATTCAAATTATGGTTCAAAAACTCAAATGTCTGGTATTTATTTAATGCAAAAAACCTGAAAACTCAAAACTTTGTCATCTAAAAGCCTGCGAGTTTCTATAGAGTTTCCATAGAAGCCCAATAGTATACAGTAGAGGGATGTAGAACCATTCACCAGAGCACTCTGCTGGGTGACACACACGTGGGGCTTCTATGGAAACTCTATAAAAACTTGCAGGCTTTTAGATGGCTAAGTTTCAAGTTTTCAGGGTTTTAAAAAAACAAAAACAAAACACAGACAATTGAGTTTTTATAAATATAGATCGATAGATAGATAGATAGAGATGATAGATAGATAGATAGATAGATAGATGATAGATAGATAGATAGATGATAGATAGATAGATAGATAGATAGATAGATAGATAGATAGATAGATAGATAGATAGATAGATAGATAGATAGATAGATAGATAGATAGATAGATAGATAGATAGATAGATAGATAGATAGATAGATAGATAGATAGATAGATAGATAGATAGATAGATAGATAGATAGATAGATAGATAGATAGATAGATAGATAGATAGATAGATAGATAGATAGATAGATAGATAGATAGATAGATAGATAGATATAAGGTTTGGGAGAACAGCAAGCAAAAACAAGGCATTCGGAGGTCTAACTGTGTTCTTCACTAGTGAACTAATGTTTCAATCTTTATTAAGACCTTTGTTCACCCTGAGTTAAGTCACAAATTTTGACCAAATCGTGGAAATAACCACTTTTTAAATTAAATTAATTGGTTTTGATCTGGAGAGTGCAGTACGTATACAGAGGGTTGAGGAGAGGTATAGGGTATTGCCAGTGTATAACAGGGTCAAGTTTTGGTTGCTGCATTCCAGCAAAATGGCCAAAAAGTCCCAGACTTTTATTGACAGATGCCAGCAACTGAAATTGTGCAGATCCAGTCCATGTGCAACTAAGCCACAAATAACTGGAACATTGTGGTCCATAATATTATACCCTTCAGGTATAGTAAAGCTAATAGGGTTCCTAGTGGAGTGATTAGGGGAATGTTGGTCTGTGGGCCTCCCTCCAGTGTCAGGTACAAATGTCTGCTTTGTTTCCCTTTGACCCGTTTAAACAGTTAAATAAATAGCACATACTTCAATTTCTCTATCCTCTAGCTTACTTTTTTTATTCTTATTTAGTAAATGTGCTATTTAAGGCATAAGATCTTTAAAAATGTAGCACCTCCCTTACCCTATATATGAGGGCTCATTCCTTGGCCCTGATAAAAACCATTTCTATGAAAAAATAAATTGATAGACAAGATATACCGTATATATTCGAATATAAGCCGAGTTTTGGAGCACTAAAAATGTGTCAAAAGCGGTTATACTCAGTATATGGTATGGATGGCCCCCACGGACTTGTGTCCTGCGTACCTGCGCCGTGCTCTCCTATGCCAGCTTCCAAAATAAACTTGGATCTGTAAATCGTCACGCGCCCCTTCAGTTACTCGTGGCCTGATCTTACAAGGTCTAAGATCAGGCCACGAGTAACTGAAGGGGCGCGTGACGTCACTGGCGCGACTGCGGCGCCAAGCAGATCAGAAGCGCGCACAGGTGAAGAGCAGAGCGCACAGTTAGGATGGCGTTCTCGGAAGCTGGCATAGGGAGAGCACGGGCGCAGGTACGCAGGGACACAAGTCCTCCAGTAATGGCCTGCAGTATATGCAGTATGCAATTAATCCTAAACGATTTTGCTATGTAGGAGTCAGGGGAAACTTTATCTTAGAATTTTAGATGGTTTCTGATTAATAAAAAATTATTTTGTTTCACCGACACTTGTAATCCATGCATTTATAGTATCAAACTGGAAAGGGCTATTGTCATTGCTGTTTTTATTACCTTAGGCATTGGTAGAACATCACAGATTACCAATGGCTGCACCAACTCCTGTACTATTTCTGCTAATCTTAAATGTGCTTTTCTTGGTAATCAATATAGACTCAATATAGACTTTGGAATCCCATGATACTAGTGGAAGGCCAGCCTGAGTAGGGGATTATCTAAATGTTCCGTCCTGGTTTTGTCTGTCCTGTTTTATGCCTGTTCCAACTTGCTCCTACCTGTCCTGCACTTGTCAGGCCAGTTGTTCCCATTCTTTGCCTTTTCCAGTCTCTGCCCACTCCACCATGTCTAGTCCCTTTCTAGTACCTTTCTTAGGCCACCACTGTCTAAAACACTATACCATATATATTTCTTAAGCTAGACAGGGGGCAATTTTTGGGATACTCAATTAAACCAAAGTGTGAGCACACTTTGTGTGCTGGCTCACTCGCACCAGTCCTACTGGTGACACCCTAGGCTTATACTCGAGTCAATAGGTTTTTCCAGTTTTCTTAGGTAAAATTAGGTACCTCGGCTTATACTCGGATCGGCTTATACTCGAGTATATACGGTACTCCCCTTCACCTCCTTATTTCCTTTGTCCCCTAAATAATTCCAATTTTATGCCGTGCCTCAAATAATGCAACAGCCTCCTTAATGGTCCTGTACTATCTATTATATTCATTCTTATTCTGCTAGCTCAGGCTGTCTCTTCTCTCCAATGACTTTCCAGAGTTTCCATAGGAAATGCAGTATACTCATGTTAGATGTTAAATAAAGAATCAGATTATTTCTGATGTTACCTATTTTTTGGCATTCAAGCGGATAAGCCACAAACACAAATAAGAATGAGCCTATAAAACATTTCAACACAGTAGTTTTTAAGATTTCAGACTATTCAGATGCTTTGCTGATCCTATACCAGTATTTTGTGCACTCAATCTGTTAAATATTAACACAAAAGTGCATTGAAACTTTTAAACGACAAGGAAATGCTATCACACTATGGGGTGATAAGCTCTTTTGTGCCTCAAATTGCAATTCAAATTGGGGTTTTTTGCACTTAAACTGATGAATTTGAATGTTGGATTCCAAAACTATAATATTTGATATTTATTATGGGCAAAAAAAATTTGTCAAACTTCAGCTTTTAAGTTCATGTAGAAATCAACTGGAGTTGTCTTAGGCATAAGCCCCAAGGCATATTTATCAAAATTCATTTTTTTTTTTCCAATTTGAATAAACTCGAAATTTTGCCAAACTCAAATGTTTGCTTATTTATTAAAAAATCAAACATATTATTAATTTACCAAATGTATATTCGAAATGATTGGTTTAAATGTATTTCTACTTAATGATATTGCATATTTGTATATATACAGTATATATGCATGCATGGGACCTGTTATCCAGAATGCTTAACACCTGAAGTTTTTCGGATAAGTAATCTTTTTGTAATTTGGATCTCCATACCTTAAGGGGGAGATTTATCAAGGTTCAAGTTTGATTTTTTTTCGGGATTCAAGTTTTTTTGTGCTAAAAAAAACTTCAATTTGAGTTATGGTTCATAAACTAGAATGTCTGGTATTTATTAAGTGCAAGATACTTAAATATTAGTCAGTGGGAGTTTTCCTAAGCCATAATTTCAAACTCAAATTAATTTATTATTTTTTCAGTTTGTAAACTCGAAAAAATTCAAAGTATTTGAGTATTTCTTATTCAAACGAGTTTTCCTTATTAATAAATAAGCAATCATTTGCATTTGCAAGCATTTTTAAAAATGTGAATTATTTGCTTATAATGGAGTCTATCACGAAACAACATGAATGTTGTTTAGTAACGCCCACTCCAAGGAGGTGTTAAGTTTCACAGTAATTATTGTGACATTTTATGTTTTTAGCTCTTAAAATATGTCTGTGATTTATAGACTATTTCTATTTGATAATTATTGCAATGCAATGGACATAGTGCTTTGCGATAATTTAGATTTTGCATTTGCCATATGACTATTAACACATGCAAAAGGACTCATTACTTGATTCTACATAATTTTTTTAATGCATAAAACTATGGGGCACCTTTACTAACCCACGAATCCGAATTGGAAAATTCCGATTGGAAAACGAACATTTTGCGATTTTTTGTATTTTTTGCGATTTTGTTCGTCGCCGTTACGATATTTCAGAAATTGTCGCGACTTTTTCGTAACCATTACGACTTGCACGAAAAGTCGCGACTTTTTCGTA
Source organism: Xenopus tropicalis (assembly GCF_000004195.4). Lineage (NCBI taxonomy): Eukaryota > Metazoa > Chordata > Amphibia > Anura > Pipidae > Xenopus > Xenopus tropicalis. The sequence goes on along the minus strand of NC_030677.2, from coordinate 32,547,624 downwards.
AACCGTTACGACCTGCGCGAAAAGTCACGATTTTTTCGTATTGAGGCCTCCCATAGGACTCAATGGCACTCTGCAGCTCCAACCCGGCCCAAGGAAAGTCTCCCATAGGGCTTAATGGCACTCTGCAGCTCCAACCTGGCCCAAGGAAAGTCTCCCATAGGGCTGAATGGCACTCTGCAGCTCCAACCTGGCCCAAGGAAAGTCTCCCATAGGGCTCAATGGCACTCTGCAGCTCCAACCCGGCCCAAGGAAAGTCTCCCATAGGGCTCAATGGCACTCTGCAGCTCCAACCCGGCCCAAGGAGACTCTCCCATAGGGCTCAATGGCACTCTGCAGCTCCAACCCGGCCCAAGCAAAGCCTCCCATAGGGCTCAATGGCACTCTGCAGCTCCAACCCGGCCCAAGGAAAGCCTCCCATAGGGCTCAATGGCACTCTGCAGCTCCAACCTGGCCAAAGGAAAGTCTCCCATAGGACTCAATGGCACTCTGCAGCTCCATACTAAAGCTTGAATGAATCCGAAACTTTCGTACTCATCGCGAAAGCTGCAAAAAAGTCGCGACAATTCGCGCAAGTCGTAACGCTACGAAAAAGTCGCGAAAATTTTGCGAAAATTTTGCGCAAAATACCGATCATTACGAAAAAAAACGCATTCGGCCCGTTCGTGCATTAGTAAATGTGCCCCTATGTGTTAAGAGATAATGACCTTTTGTGAATCAGCCCCTCTGAGAGATGGCTTCCTGTTATTCAGAACCTTCTGGATAATGGGTTTTTGGATGATGGAACCCATTCCTGTATATATTTACCAAATTATAGAGAAAACAGCTGTGCTGCAAAAGGTTCCACTACTTTTCAGCTTCTTTACTTCAATAACTTCCTTGAAAACTAAAAAAGAACATTTAACATTGAGGCTGTTACTGATATGTTTAATTAAGTTTAGGTGCCACTTGAGAGTTATATGTAAAATAAATAAACTGAGCTTGACCAAACAAGAATGACAGAGGTTTAACAGGTGCCAGAGTGCAATTCATTGTGGACCTACAAGTTCAGCTTAAATGGTGTCAACTGCTGTTAAATTTGGCTCTATCCCCACAGAGTGTTTCAATTTGATTTTTGCCTACCAGACTTAAATATTCAGCAAAACGACGTTATTCACAAACACTGATAAGCAATTAGCTGTGGAAATGTCTCCATGAAAATAAGTCTTTGGCATATATATCATGACTCCTGTAGAGGTTTATTGATTTTTTTCAGTCTACTTGCATATTCAGGAAGAAATGATCAGTATTGCAATGCTGCACTGTATAGATTTCTAAATTTACTGTGACAAAGGGCAATGAAACTCTGTGATTAAGATAAAAGAAACTTTACAAGGTTATGCAGTTCCCTCTTGATTATACACCTACTTCTTCATGACATCTCCATAGAGGTGATTAGTCAATGCTGCTAGATAATCAAGTTCTATTTACATTGCTCTTAGACTTTGATCAAAAAAATGAAACACACCCACTCTTTGGCGGCAAAACTATAATGGAATATTTAAGCACAACTCCTCAATCTTTAGAATATACTTTGCATTAATCATTGTCAAAGTACATTTGTAAACCCTTTAAAAAATTAATCGTGGGCTATTTTAATGTTTTAGGATTTTTTTATGAGAAAAGATAGATAGATAAATAGATAGATAGATAGATAGATAGATAGATACTGTAGATAGAGCTGGCTAGAAAAAATGTAGATAGCAACACTATGCTCATTCTGAAAGGGACATATAATCTGATGTGCAGTAAATGAAAGTTTTGATGTTATTGTGTATATTAGTCAGTTAGAGATAATGAGTTCCTATCATACATGTATCATTTGATGTCATTGTGCATACAGGACCAACAGAAATGATGTCTGGGGGCCTACAGTATTTATATCTTTTCTATACCAGGTTTCTATCAAGTGTGAAGAAATCAGCTAGACAACTCCAGAAGACCCCTAAAAAATAGGTTCCTTTAGATGATAGACCCCATGGAATGTCTACTGAATATTTACAGTTACGGCAACCTAAACTTGTACTCTTTTCTCAATTCAGGACCTTTACTCCAGGACCCAACTATTCATGTTCTGAACATGGAACAATGGCAAGAAGGGCTCAGCCTGAAAGTCAGTTTCAATTCCGGGGTCAGAATCTGAATAGCTCTCTCCTCTCTCCCTTCTCTGGCTCCCCCCTCTCATAAGAATTCATAAAACTCACTCCCCCTCCCTTAGGAATGTGAAATCTGAGCTACCAACAGCTAGAACTGCAGCAGCAATCTTAAACAAATGGAGGGATCTTATCTTCTAGGGCTCTTTACTCAGGTATGGTAAAGCTTTCTGCAGAATAAATATAGTGTTCTAGGTGGCACTAAGTGGTGAATCCATTGGCAGTAAAATGCCAAAATTACTTTCTTTCTCCTTAAGGATTATTTGACCATTAAGGTAAACTTTTAGGCGATCACCTACATACCGTCCTCGACATTTTTAGAACTATGGCTGAATGCCATGTTATTTTTACTCACTTGCATTATGTTTTAGCTGATTTTTTTAATCTACATGAAAATATAGTATTGGAAGTGTGCATTTCCCTAATTTCATTATACAATGACATTAAATGCTTGATTAACCCTGTCCCATAGACCTTCACTAACCATACAGTATAAGATAAGCTCAAATTATTATAATTATCTACATCATCCTTTTGCATAGGGTAACTTGTGAAACTTACAGAGGGAAGATTTTTAGAAATATGCTTGAATTTGGCATTGAAATGTTTGTTAAGCATTCCTATTACAGTAAATGGCAAAGCCAGGTAAGGTAATTTTAGCCAAGACATCATCCTATAGGATCTACTGTATCATTAAACATAAAATAATCTTGCCACTCACACATTGATTTGTAAGTCCTAAAAAATAATTGTACTTTCCCATGTAAATAACCCAGAGCTATTTTGCCATGCTCATGCCTTGCTGGTGGATACTCCATATGCAACCATTTTTTTTTGTCCCACAATAAAATTCACAATAGACCTCCAATTCTTTTGTTCTCAGAAGCGAATAAATACTTCAGCGTGTGTCTGAAGAAATGGCGCTTGTTTTCAAAGAATCTTTCCAGGCACCCATATAATGAAATAGAGGATTCTGACTGCATAAAATAAATTTGCTGCTACTGGATGTGTTTTATTTATAATAAACATTACCTGCTGTGTAAAAAATTCTTTTCAACTTTACAACAATCAAGGCCAGGAGCATTGCATCAACAGTCGGGCTTGCTTATTTATTTATTGTGTATTTCCATGAGCTTTCAGATTTCCGTTTTAGGGTCAGGAATTTATCTTTCCCTCTGTGAGGTTGAATTGGAGGCTGGCCTGCTGGGAAATTGGTATTTGCGTTCTCCTGGATCAGGGTTTTAGAGGGACTTGATTCACTGCTATCTTTTTATCAACTTCACGTACAGCGTACAGCGTATACTCTACATGTACAGAAAATATCCCTTCTTGCTCCATTTTTCATTGGCAGAATAACTACTTGCTGCGTTTTGAATCTACAGTAAATCGGAAAAAAAAAAATCTAGTTAACTTAATATTATTTCATTACTTAGCTTTACCATGGGAAGAACAGCAAGATTTAGTCAATTAAATATTTCCATTACATATAGTGAAACTAGCAAAGCTTTTTGCCTCAAAGCTATATCTTAGGCTGAGACTTAAACATCAATCTCCTGCTCGGCAGCAGCTATTGGGCAGGCAGCCAGATCCTCTGAGAGTATGTATAACAAATACTAGGCTGCTTGATTCATTTTCACTCACTGGAATAGCATAACATTAAGTTTGAGCATAAATACAAACTTTCTCTTTCAAATACAGAGTATCCTATTTAGTAATATCTAATTATGTTTAAAATGTTCATATAGATAATGTATATTGCAGAGTAGAGCATTCATTCAATCATGGCAGTACAGGGAACACCTTTATACTTTATAAAGCTTTGCAGAGTGGAAATGTATCTGCTAATGAGAAAATCTTGCAGTAATGGCAAATCTGGCTGCAATTTTGGACTACAGCACCTAGAGCCCACCAGGGAACGGGATATTTATGGCTTCTCTCAAAAACACCAGATACAGCTAAAATAAATAGGTGTTGCAGAGCACTACAGTGAAATAATGTATTCCTTCTTCTTAAACAGCTCTGGATCAGTACCAAGGTACTTAGTCTTTGTACCATAGAGTTTGTTAGATATGTTTTAAAACCTAAGGTTCAGGAGATTAAGTAACAATTATCCAATAATTACCTAAACAAGGATTACCTAAAAGAAAGGAATGTAAGTGTGTCTGCACATATGAATAGTCCAAAATGGAGGAGGAAAAGAAAGTGTCTCAGTTTAAACAAATCAATTAAAGATGCTGGCCGTGTATATCCTGTAGTTGGGTGCCCCAACTATATAAGAGAAAGGCAGGGCTCACTAAGGTGGTAGGTGTTAATGGCTCACCCAGAGTTACTACTGACCTGGGTCTAAAGTCCCCGCACCCCCCTCCCCCACCTCCACTTCTGGACCAGCTGGACCACTTAGCAAAAGCTATTTAGGAAGATAGATTGTTTTTTGACTTTTGAAAATAGAAGTCAATTTTTAAGAGTGCAGGAAGGATTGCGTGTCATTTTTTCCCCTCTCTAAAGGGGAGCACTCTACACTCGAAAAAATTAGTCTGGGTGATTAAATTAACAAAGTAAGCAAAATATAGAACTCAACAGGGCTTTGAAAAATATAAAAAGTGATTTATTTAGTGATGTACCAAGCCCTGCTTAGTGCATCCCTTTAAACAAAACAGGTATTGTTTATCCATATATAGCATTTTTTTGTGGTTTTTGTGGTCACACCCTCATTGCACCCTCTTTGCTTGAAGAGGATGTTCACCTTCAGATAATAGTCTGATCTGAGACTCTCTCTGCTTCTCTCTCCGGCTTCATTTGAATATCTTTGATACCATTGGCTGGCAAGATTCAGCCAATCAGACCAATTCAATGCAAAAGAAGTAAGTTCAGTGTCAACTTCCTATTTTGGGCTGAATGCAAGTTGGTGTTGGTGATCTCTTCCAAAGAGAGTAGAGTGCAGAGGAGAGAGAACTTTACCAGCACTGATCCTGCTCTGTAGTATTGTAGTATAAAAACTACATATTTTAAATAATGAAGATGAAATACAAGAATGTTTTTTCTGTGACGACAAAAAAAAATATTCCTGTATATGGATAAGCAATTGCTGTCTTTGTATTTTTTTTGTGTGTGTGTGTGTGTGTGCATATACTTGTCAGTGAATAGATATGTCTGTTTAGGTATGTGGGTATCTTTTGGAAGGGTTAAACTTGATGGAATTTTAGTTTCATAGCTAATTTACCCAAATTTAAAAAAGTAGGATTTCCATAACTTATTGCTTTTAGTAGTAGGGAAGTTGACCTTTGCATCAAGACTTTTTTGTAGTATCTAAAAGTGTTTATGTGCTGTAGTTAAAATAGGAAAAACAAAAGGCAAAATAATGTATCTTGACACAATATCTAACCACATAGAGTTAGCGATGTAGCCTACATGACACAAGTGTTACAATACAAGTCTAGATAGCAGGCCAGCTAATACATGCAATACTGTTTAAAAATCATCTACTAGTTAAACATGCAATGCCACTATCGTCCTAGCCCCCAGTTCTTTCAAAAGTGTTTTTGGAGTCTTTTGGAGCTTTTGGAGTCTTTATTTGGGCATTTGCCCTAGAACTTTCTCTCAGTGTTACTGGGCTTCTTTGGTATAGGCTATTATTGGAAGCTGCAATGTCCATTTATTTTAGAGTAAGGTATTTGCCTATGAGTGTGATATTGTCCCTTAAAAGGAAAGAAAACTTATTGCAGATTGCCTCATACTATTATCTACATCATAACTACATTGTCTACATCATACAAAAGTATTCAAACATGAAGGTTCCATGAAGTATCTCATATTTTATATTTGAGGTTGTACCTTCTTCATCTGTGAAATGAAGCCAATAACTCGATGTTCTTTGAGTTCTATACTGTATGCTGAGCAACTGTAAGAAATGAAAATGGTAGGGGATGTGCTTTTCATTGTTCCATTTATAATGGTAATATTATTACAAGGCCAACTGATATTTCTCTGATTTTGCTCAGTTGGTTTTTACCATCATGATTTAGCATTTTCTGCACATAAAATTTGTTTTCTGAAGCATTCCATTTTTAACCTTGATTTAAACTACAGCTTTAGACTTGACAGTATATCTTTGTGGATTCATGTTACAAAGTAATATGTAGCATTGTATTTGTAGTCTTTGAAAATCATGTCTTTTGAAGTTTTTTTAAAGACTTGGTGTAACTCGGAAATCATCGCAATCAAATGTTTCCCCCTACCTTTTGAAATTACACTGTGACCTTCTATTATGTTATTTTTAATACAGGGAAACAACATAAAGCATTATAAAGTAAGAAAAATGTATCATATTAACTTCCTTCTCATTATCCCTAAAATACACACTAGTAAAAAGGCTAATGGAGAACTAAACCTTGATGATTATAATTCCTGTATATTATATACCGAGCTTAATACACCAGCTGGATCAACTGCATTTATTTGTGACATTTATAATACAGTATATTGTGTGTCAGTCCCTAAGTTTAGGTAAGTGACAGCAGCACAGAGTACAGATATCCCTTATCCGGAAACCCGTTATCCAGAAAGCTCCGATTTACGGAAAGCCTGTCTCCCATAGACTCCATTTTAATCAAATAATTCAGAATTTTAAAACTGATTTCCTTTTTCTCTGTAATAATAAAACTAAGTACCTTGTAATTGATCCCAACTAAGATATAATTACCCCTTATTGGGGGCAAACCAGCCCTATTGGGTTTATTTAATGGTTAAATGATTCCCTTTTCTCTGTAATAATAAAACAGTACCTGTACTTGATCCCAACTAAGATATAATTACCCCTTATTGGGGGCAGAACAGCCCTATTGGGTTTATTTAATGGTTAAATGATTCCCTTTTCTCTGTAATAATAAAACAGTACCTGTACTTGATCCCAACTAAGATATAATTACCCCTTATTGGGGGCAAACCAGCCCTATTGGGTTTATTTAATGGTTAAATGATTCCCTTTTCTCTGTAATAATAAAACAGTACCTGTACTTGATCCCAACTAAGATATAATTAATTCTTATTAGATGCAAAACAATCCTATTGGGTTCAATTAATGTTTTATTGATTTTTTAGTAGACCTAAGATATGGAGATCCAAATTACGGAAAGACCCCTTATCTGGAATACCCTTGGTCCCGAGCATTCTGGATAACAGGTCCTATACCTGTATGTGCAGTGAATCAGCAGAAGATGGGGAGCTACTGGGGCATTTTTGGGGGCACAGATCTTTCCTGCTAAAGGGCTGTGGTTGCCTTGGGCTGGTACAAAACCCAAAAACATAATGGGGATCATTTAAGGCTCAAACTCACAAGTTTTTCTTTAATAAGTTCAATGTGAGTTTAAGACGCATATTTGAGTGCACCTAAACATATTTTGCTAATTGATTCCATTATGTTCTTCCAGGTTGTACTCACGAGCGTCCACAGTTGCACTTTACTCCATTGTGTTACATTGTGTTTTTGAAGAATGCATTTTCTTGCATTCAACGTGCATTTATAATTTGGTAGAACTGCAAATTTGCCAGTGTTTATAAATGAGCCCCAAAGTCTAGCATTTCTACCCTACTTTATTAAACTTAGTGCTTTCTTTATTAAGTTTACCAAAAAATGAATAAAGGAACCAAACATGAACTATCAGCAACACCATACCTGTTTAATACATTTTCCACCTGTTATTCCTATCCAAACTTTTTTCTTCTGAAATGTAAGAAAAGCTGTGCTGACATTTATACAATATGACAGGAACTTTGGGTCCCCACACTGTTCTGTCTGGACTTTTTGGTTGTTACTCTTTTTGTGTTTTCATTCTTGATATTTTAAAGATAAAAATAAAAAAAAACTTTCAACCATGGCATTATATTTTTACTATACAAAAACCTTCTGCTCAATGTCTACTACCTGTATGGTCAAAATAAGAAAGAACTGCTTCCTTCAAAAATCAAGAATCATGCCCTTTTATACAATTCCACTATATCTGGATTTATCTCCCAGCTTCTTAGAAAGAGGCAAGAAAATTCTATGAGTGAATAGCAGTTTTCAACTATTTAAATCCCACAGGAAAGAAAAGGAAAGCTGGTTATTGTGATAGCTTTTTAATGGACTAACAATATATACTGCTATACTACTATGTCTTCTTTTTTATACAATGTGTAAATTAATGTTAAAAAAAAATGGATGATAACTATGTTTCTATGTTACAATAATAATAGCAGAAAGCTGAATGTATGCAAATTTGTGCAGAGAAAATTGCCAGATATGTAAAAAAAGATGCATCAAAATAGGCTTGGCCCTTTTAAAATAGGCAAGGTCCCACCGAAAAAGAGCACAGCCGTGTCAAAAAAAAAGCCGCGATTGGGGCAAAACAGGGAGTGGTCATGTCAAAAAAGGTGCATGCATCAAAATGGTGTGCAAAAAAAAAAGTGTGGTACCCATGTTTTGTGAATTTTAGCCCTTTCGAGAGTTTTTCCATAGTTTCGCTAATTTCTGGCTGAAGCCAAATGGGACAGATTTGCTCATCACTGTATAAAAAGCTGTGTAAAATACAGTAAAGGAAGAAGTTCGCCGTCCAAACACAAGGCTTTACTATGTTATTTTCTGTAAGTTCTGGTGGAAGAAAAAACATGTAAAAAATGATGGTAATTTTAAACCATTCTTTACATGCTGTTTTTTACACGCCGAAGCCTGGTGATGTGTGGCAAATGTTATCATAGTTTTGTACACAGCATAATAAATCTGCCCTTTACTGTATATGTAATAATAGATGCTGTGTGCTGAGGTGCCTTTAAGATGACCAGTAGATGCCACCTGCTGATTGGTTGCTACAGGTGTCTACATAGGCCTATAGTAAACTTTGCCCCATTAATTGTCAATTGCATATATGGCTGATTAGCAGAGATTTAGATACATTCTGCATGCCGACTTAGAGCTACTGTACATCCATGAATCTAAACTCCGTTTTGTACAATTATTTTCCAAAGCTTGGTTAATAACTTTTCGGTACATTATTAGGCACACAGCTCAAACTTTCAACCTGAACCCCTGCTATAATTGAAACTATTGAAACTGGATGAAACTTTAAAAAACATGCCCTGTAAATAGATCATTTTTATTCACATGTAAAAATTCCTCCCGGCCATTCAAAATATATTGGGATTATTTACCACAGAGCATTTGGTTTTATTGATTCCAGCCTTGGATTGTAAAATAACTATTGAGATACTGTAACTGGAGTCACTCAATAAAACAGTAAACGTCTGCACAAATGTAAATTATGCACTAATTCTCTTTGACTTGTATGCAATTTGACATTACATATGCAGATACAATCTGCAATCATAAAGAAAGCTTACATGCAAAATGTCAAGTTACAAATGAAGTCAACCTTTTCATGTGCCTAGCGGAACAGCAGCTGCTAGGGAACAGAAGCAAAATAACAATAATACTGAATTTTTGCTGACGGTGGATACAAATAACAAAAATAAATATCATTCAACCTCACTTAACTTCTGCCTTCGTTTCAAAATATGTGTGTTTCATTGGGCTTGACAGACTACAGCTCTGAAGGCATGCATTGGAGCTCAACATCGTTTGCTTTTTTAAGCAGTACTGTTAATTAGTTAAATTGCATTGCTTGCTGTGGTTTTAACACCCCCTCATTCTATTCAAGTAGCCTATGGTAAAATGTCTTCAAAGGAGAAGGAAAGGCTAAGTCACTTGGGGGTGCCAAAATGTTAGGCATACAAATCAGGAGTTTTCCTTGTCTATACTTGTCTAGACTTTTTCTAGACTTTTTTGTAAGAAAATGTCTTTGTTATTTACTAATTTACTACATATAAATAATACCTTTGTAGTTCTTTTTAGTATATATGTGTAGGGAGGTAGTGCTGGGTCCCTGCACTTATGCCCCCCCCCCCCATGCAGCTGTTCCCTGTAGGAGAGCAATAAGTCTGTGTCTGTCTGTGGTGAGCAGCTGCCTAGCAATCAGCTGAAAAGCAACTCGGGGCTGCAGGAAGTTGCAAAGCAGCCTGGGAGCCACCAAAAGGAAAAGGAAGCTGGAAAACCTGGCACAGGAAGTCAGGAGGAGGAGAAAGAAAGCTCCAGAGCTCAAGAAGTTGCATGTGGTCTTAGAGGGCTAAACAGCACAAGAAGAAGCTGTCCTTTGGAACAGGCTGGTACAGGGAAGGCAGATCCTGTACCTGGAGAGACAGAGATCCTGTGAGGAGTCCTGACTGGAGGAACAATCACCTGCAGGGGGATCCCCATCTGAGTATCTAATGGGGCTAGTAGTCACACGGCATGTCTGTAGGTGCTGGACTTGCCTGAGGGTTCTGTGTAAAGCATCCAAAGAGATTTTGGGAGTGAGTTTAATTAAAGTACTGAAATAGCTGAGCTAAAGGACTTTACACAGTTAGTGAGATAGCTTGCACTGGCAGAGGTAGTTAGCAAGGCCCTTATTGCCACTTTGTTAGGAGTGTAACAATGTCAAAAGTGCCAGAAGCGGTGTGGATAGGGTTACATATGTATGGCCTGTGTAAGGTGCAACCTTCTGTCTTGTACTGCTGGTTGTCCTCTGCTTTGACATGGAGTTCTGTTGTTAGAACTTAAACAATCCACTCAAAAATATACGTATTAATATGGAAAATTAAACATTTGTTTAACATATGGGCATTCTTTTTCTTAAAGAACAACAAAGAGTTGATGTTTGCTTATCTTATTGGTATATTTATCATGCTGTGTAAAAGTGCAGTGAAGCATTACCGGTGATGTTGCCGAGGGCAACCAATCAGCAATTAGATTTCAACAGTTAGAAAACCGAACCTACACATCTGATTGGCTGCTATTAGCAACATCACTGGGAATGTTTCACTCCACTTTTTTACACAATATATAAATATACCCCTAAATGTAAATAGCACATGGCAGGCTTACCAGTGATGTTGGAGAGATACCAGAGACACATCTATTTACAACCATGACTCGAAACATCTCCATGCCCCAGGATCATCTACTCCATCTACCTATTTTTTATGGCCATAAATAAAATCCTTCTTCCCAGTTAAGGACCCATGTACTGTATGCTTACATTTTGGTGATGATGTTCTGCCATGACCTCTTCCACTGCAAACTCTTTTTTTCCCAAGAGAGAAATCCAGAAGGATTTGTCTCTTTATATTAGCAGTTTTGGCATATATCAGACCTTCCAATACTTAAAAATAAGCCTCCCCCCCACCCCCCCAGTCTATTGAGCATTGACATGCTGTGTAACTCTTATCACATACTTACTTAGAGTACATTAAAGGTGGCCATACATGGGCTGATTCTAGCTGCCAAAATCAGTCCCTTAGACCGATTCGGCAGCTAATCGGCCTGTGTAGGGGCACCAACGACGGGCCTGCTGGACCGATATCTGGCCTGAAATCAGGCAGGTTAAAAAATTTAGTCGGATCAGGGACCGCATCGACTTGTTGATGTGGTCCCGATCCGACTTCTCCTATTCACATCATTCTAATTTGATCATTTGTCCCCAGGGCCCTGGATTCGCCTGATATTGCCCATCCGTAGGCAGGGGATATTGGGAGAAGATCCGCTCGCTTGTCGACATTGCCAAGCGAGTGGATCTAAAGGTGTATGGGGACCTTTATACACAATCTGCTTTCCCTGTTTGGACAAACACCACATTTGAAAGCTGAGGAACATGGGCCCCACGGGCCATATTTACTCTATAATAGCAAATGTTAAAGCCAGCTGAACAATCATTTTAAACAAGCTTTTTCATGGCAAAGCCATTTTAATTTACAGCAGGCATAATCTAAATTTAAGAAAAAAGCAGTTGATAGGTGTTACATTAAAATCTAGTCGATTCTTGCCTGCGCAGCACCAATGGCCTTAATCCTTTTTACATCTGAAGACTTTTTAAGATGTTTGCATTACTAACTGGCAGCCAAGTGACATATTAGTGTATACTTTGCCTAATAACTACTATTAATGAATATTAAATTCCTATATCTCTCCAATAAAAATAGTCTGTTGACTTTTAAGTGGCCTCCTCTAACTGATATGACAAAGTGAACTAGTAAGTAAAATGGATGGTGAATAAAAGTCAAAGTTAATAAATAGTTCTCATTTTCCAGCCAGCGTAACTGTCGCGCTTTAGCATTTCATAAAATTATCAAAATTTGCCAGGATAAAAAGATTTAAGTAGTTTTGTAGAACTCTCATAAGGTGAGAGCTGCTGCAGTTATTCTGGGAAATTAAATTACTTTAACCGAAAATCAAAAGCAATTTACTGTAAAATAGGAAAATTATAGCATAAATCCCCCACTTTCAATCCAGCAGTACATTTGCCATATAGATCTTTCATGATTGTAAATGTCAGGAAATGGAAAAATTACTAAAGAAAAGATTATATAAATTTATTAGAAAACCTTACAGGGCACAGACATTTTTATTGTTAAGAATAAAAAATGAACTCTAGCTAATGTGCCACATGTCATATTAACTGCAAAGCGTAGGGAAAAACATGCTATGTATACACAGCATTTTCATTAAGTATTGCTTGCTGTGTCATATGTCCAGATTAAAGTTTGCTGCAATGATAGTGAATTATAGATATTATAATGTTATTTTCACCACCAATAAGTATCACAAGGATTATAAAGTTTTACCCTGTATATGGTGATCAGAATTCAGCAGCAGAAGTTTCTGCTACACTGTATTTGCATCAAGTAAAGTTCTAATAACTGTGCCCTTATTACAACTGTGAAACAGGATACTTGGTAGACTATGGTCAACATACAGTCTGTGCCCCTATTACAACTGTACAAAAAGATACTTGGTAGACTACGGTCAACATACAGTCTGTGCCCCTACAATACTACTGTAGAACAAGATACTTGGTAGACTATGGTCAACATACAGTCTGTGCCCCTATTACAACTGTACAACAGGATACTTGGTAGACTATGGTCAACATACAGTCTGTGCCCCTACAATACTACTGTAGAACAAGATACTTGGTAGACTATGGTCAACATACAGTCTGTGCCCCTATTACAACTGTACAACAAGATACTTGGTAGACTACGGTCAACATACAGTCTGTGCCCCTACAATACTACTGTAGAACAAGATACTTGGTAGACTATGGTCAACATACAGTCTGTGCCCCTATTACAACTGTATAACAGGATACTTGGTAGACTATGGTCAACATACAGTCTGTGCCCCTACAATACTACTGTAGAACAAGATACTTGGTAGACTATGGTCAACATACAGTCTGTGCCCCTACAATACTACTGTAGAACAAGATACTTGGTAGACTATGGTCAACATACAGTCTGTGCCCCTATTACAACTGTACAACAGGATACTTGGTAGACTATGGTCAACATACAGTCTGTGCCCCTACAATACTACTGTAGAAAAAGATACTTGGAAGACTATGGTCAACATACAGTCTGTGCCCCTAAAATACTACTGTAGAACAAGATACTTGGAAGACTTCGGTCAACATACAGTCTGTGCCCCTAAAATACTACTGTAGAACAAGATACTTGGTAGACTAGGCTACAGTCAACATACAGTCTGTGCCCCTACAATACTACTGTAGAACAAGATACTTGGAAGACTATGGTCAACATACAGTCTGTGCCCCTAAAATACTACTGTAGAACAAGATACTTGGGAGACTACGGTCAATATACAGTCTGTGCCCCTATTACAACTGTACAACAGGATACTTGGTAGACTGTGGTCAACATACAGTCTGTGCCCCTACAATACTACTGTAGAACAAGATACTTGGTAGACTATGGTCAACATACAGTCTGTGCCCCCTATTACAACTGTACAACAGGATACTTGGTAGACTATGGCCAACATACAGTCTGTGCCCCTACAATACTACTGTAGAAAAAGATACTTGGAAGACTATGGTCAACATACAGTCTGTGCCCCTACAATACTACTGTAGAACAAGATACTTGGAAGACTACGGTCAACATACAGTCTGTGCCCCTACAATACTACTGTAGAACAAGATACTTGGAAGATTACGGTCAACATACAGTCTGTGCCCCTACAATACTACTGTACAACAGGATACTTGGTAGACTATGGTCAACATACAGTCTGTGCCCCTACAATACTACTGTAGAACAAGATACGTGGTAGACTATGGTCAACATACAGTCTGTGCCCCTACAATACTACTGTAGAACAAGATACTTGGAAGATTACAGGCAACATACAGTCTGTGCCCCTACAATACTACTGTACAACAGGATACTTGGTAGACTATGGTCAACATACAGTCTGTGCCCCTAAAATACTACTGTAGAACAAGATACTTGGAAGATTACGGTCAACATACAGTCTGTGCCCCTACAATACTACTGTAGAACAAGATACTTGGAAGACTATGGTCAACATACAGTCTGTGCCCCTACAATACTACTGTAGAAAAAGATACTTGGAAGACTATGGTCAACATACAGTCTGTGCCCCTACAATACTACTGTAGAACAAGATACTTGGAAGACTACGGTCAACATACAGTCTGTGCCCCTACAATACTACTGTAGAACAAGATACTTGGAAGATTACGGTCAACATACAGTCTGTGCCCCTACAATACTACTGTACAACAGGATACTTGGTAGACTATGGTCAACATACGGTCTGTGCCCCTATTACAACTGTACAACAAGATACTTGGTAGACTATGGTCAACATACAGTCTGTGCCCCTACAATACTACTGTAGAACAAGATACTTGGTAGACTATGGTCAACATACAGTCTGTGCCCCTATTACAACTGTACAACAGGAAACTTGGTAGACTATGGTCAACATACAGTCTGTGCCCCTACAATACTACTGTAGAACAGGATACTTGGAAGACTATGGTCAACATACAGTCTGTGCCCCTAAAATACTACTGTAGAACAAGATACTTGGAAGACTTCGGTCAACACACAGTCTGTGCCCCTACAATACTACTGTAGAACAAGATACTTGGTAGACTATGGTCAACATACAGTCTGTGCCCCTATTACAACTGTACAACAGGATACTTGGTAGACTATGGTCAACATACAGTCTGTGCCCCTACAATACTACTGTAGAACAGGATACTTGGAAGACTATGGTCAACATACAGTCTGTGCCCCTAAAATACTACTGTAGAACAAGATACTTGGAAGACTTCGGTCAACATACAGTCTGTGCCCCTAAAATACTACTGTAGAACAAGATACTTGGGAGACTACGGTCAACATACAGTCTGTGCCCCTATTACAACTGTACAACAGGATACTTGGAAGACTATGGTCAACATACAGTCTGTGCCCCTAAAAAACTACTGTAGAACAAGATACTTGGGAGACTACGGTCAACATACAGTCTGTGCCCCTATTACAACTGTACAACAGGATACTTGGTAGACTGTGGTCAACATACAGTCTGTGCCCCTACAATACTACTGTAGAACAAGATACTTGGTAGACCAGTGCTGTCCAACTGGCGGCCCGCGACCCCCCTCTGTGTGGCCCCCCACCTGTCTGGCTGCTTTGATGGCTTACTCTTGTGTAAGCTTTAAATGGTATCAGTACTGTGATTAACTGCCCCCCCTGCATGGTTCTCACCTCAGATTTAGGCTGTAATCAGGCTGTATTGTTTAAATATGTAATCCCCTGTACTGTTCACACCTTTTAATCTCTGCATTGTTCACCCCCTGCAGTGTTCACACCTCAGGCTCAGGCTGTGATCACCCCCATTGTTCCCCTGTTCACACCTCAGGAGCAGTAGAAACCCACAAATAATCCCTGCATACTACAAAAAGAACATATACTGAGGTGGTACTGCAATTAAAACGTTTTTAAATATATAGTTATTGTGCAGACTGTTGGAGCAGTGCCAGCATTGTGTCACTGTAGGCTGCCTGTGTGTGCCATACACACAGGCAGCATACGGCAAGCAGAGTATGGCACACACAGGCAGGGTAAGGAAGGCAGAGTATGGCACACACAGGCAGGGTAGGGCAGGCAGAGTATGGCACACACAGGCAGGGTAGGGAAGGCAGAGTATGGCACACACAGGCGGGGTAGGGCAGGCAGAGTATGGCACACACAGTGAAAGTATGGCACGCAGGCAAGGTAGGGCAGGCAGAGTATGGCACACACAGGCAGGGTAGGGAAGGCAGAGTATGGCACACACAAAGGCAGGGTAGGGCAGGCAGAGTATGGCACACAGGCAGGCAGAGTATGGCAGGTTTTTGCTG
Source organism: Xenopus tropicalis (assembly GCF_000004195.4). Lineage (NCBI taxonomy): Eukaryota > Metazoa > Chordata > Amphibia > Anura > Pipidae > Xenopus > Xenopus tropicalis. The sequence goes on along the minus strand of NC_030677.2, from coordinate 32,531,132 downwards.
TACTACAACCAATAATATGGGCATGGTCATGTGATAACATGGGTGTGGTTTCAAGTGGGTGCGGTTTCAAAAAGGGGAGTGGTCAAAACTGGCTTCCATTATCGGCCCTCCACCACGTATGTTGGAAAAATTCCGGCCCTCGGTACAACAGAAGTTGGACAGCACTGTGGTAGACTATGGTCAACATACAGTCTGTGCCCCTATTACAACTGTACAACAGGATACTTGGTAGACTATGGCCAACATACAGTCTGTGCCCCTACAATACTACTGTAGAAAAAGATACTTGGAAGACTATGGTCAACATACAGTCTGTGCCCCTACAATACTACTGTAGAACAAGATACTTGGAAGACTACGGTCAACATACAGTCTGTGCCCCTACAATACTACTGTAGAACAAGATACTTGGAAGATTACGGTCAACATACAGTCTGTGCCCCTACAATACTACTGTACAACAGGATACTTGGTAGACTATGGTCAACATACAGTCTGTGCCCCTACAATACTACTGTAGAACAAGATACTTGGTAGACTATGGTCAACATACAGTCTGTGCCCCTATTACAACTGTACAACAAGATACTTGGTAGACTATGGTCAACATACAGTCTGTGCCCCTACAATACTACTGTAGAACAAGATACTTGGAAGACTATGGTCAACATACAGTCTGTGCCCCTATTACAACTGTACAACAAGATACTTGGTAGACTATGGTCAACATACAGTCTGTGCCCCTACAATAATACTGTAGAACAAGATACTTGGAAGACTTCGGTCAACATACAGTCTGTGCCCCTAAAATACTACTGTAGAACAAGATACCTGGAAGACTACGGTCAACATACAGTCTGTGCCCCTATTACAACTGTACAACAGGATACTTGGTAGACTGTGGTCAACATACAGTCTGTGCCCCTACAATACTACTGCAGAACAAGATACTTGGTAGACTATGGTCAAAATACAGTCTGTGCCCCTATTACAACTGTACAACAGGATACTTGGTAGACTATGGTCAACATACAGTCTGTGCCCCTACAATACTACTGTAGAACAAGATACTTGGAAGACTATGGTCAACATACAGTCTGTGCCCCTAAAATACTACTGTAGAACAAGATACTTGGAAGACTTCGGTCAACATACAGTCTGTGCCCCTAAAATACTACTGTAGAACAAGATACTTGGTAGACTAGACTACAGTCAACATACAGTCTGTGCCCCTACAATACTACTGTAGAACAAGATACTTGGAAGACTATGGTCAACATACAGTCTGTTCCCCTACAATACTACTGTAGAACAAGATACTTGGTAGACTATGGTCAACATACAGTCTGTGCCCCTATTACAACTGTACAACAGGATACTTGGTAGACTATGGCCAACATACAGTCTGTGCCCCTACAATACTACTGTAGAACAAGATATTTGGAAGACTATGGTCAACATACAGTCTGTGCCCCTAAAATACTACTGTACAATAGGATACTTGGTAGACTGTGGTCAACATACAGTCTGTTCCCCTACAATACTACTGTAGAACAAGATACTTGGAAGACTTCGGTCAACATACAGTCTGTGCCCCTAAAATACTACTGTAGAACAAGATACTTGGTAGACTAGACTACAGTCAACATACAGTCTGTGCCCCTACAATACTACTGTAGAACAAGATACTTGGTAGACTATGGTCAACATACAGTCTGTGCCCCTACAATACTACTGTAGAACAAGATACTTGGTAGACTATGGTCAACATACAGTCTGTGCCCCTACAATACTGCTGTAAAACAAGATATTTGGTAGACTACAGTCAACATACAGTCTGTGCCCCTACAATACTACTGTAGAACAAGATACTTGGAAGATTACGGTCAACATACAGTCTGTGCCCCTATTACAACTGTACAACAGGATACTTGGTAGACTATGGTCAACATACAGTCTGTGCCCCTACAATACTACTGTAGAACAAGATACTTGGAAGACTATGGTCAACATACAGTCTGTTCCCCTACAATACTACTGTAGAACAAGATACTTGGTAGACTATGGTCAACATACAGTCTGTGCCCCTATTACAACTGTACAACAGGATACTTGGTAGACTATGGCCAACATACAGTCTGTGCCCCTACAATACTACTGTAGAACAAGATATTTGGAAGACTATGGTCAACATACAGTCTGTGCCCCTAAAATACTACTGTACAATAGGATACTTGGTAGACTGTGGTCAACATACAGTCTGTTCCCCTACAATACTACTGTAGAACAAGATACTTGGAAGACTTCGGTCAACATACAGTCTGTGCCCCTAAAATACTACTGTAGAACAAGATACTTGGTAGACTAGACTACAGTCAACATACAGTCTGTGCCCCTACAATACTACTGTAGAACAAGATACTTGGTAGACTATGGTCAACATACAGTCTGTGCCCCTACAATACTACTGTAGAACAAGATACTTGGTAGACTATGGTCAACATACAGTCTGTGCCCCTACAATACTGCTGTAAAACAAGATATTTGGTAGACTACAGTCAACATACAGTCTGTGCCCCTACAATACTACTGTAGAACAAGATACTTGGAAGATTACGGTCAACATACAGTCTGTGCCCCTATTACAACTGTACAACAGGATACTTGGTAGACTATGGTCAACATACAGTCTGTGCCCCTACAATACTACTGTAGAACAAGATACTTGGAAGACTATGGTCAACATACAGTCTGTGCCCCTATTACAACTGTACAACAAGATACTTGGTAGACTATGGTCAACATACAGTCTGTGCCCCTACAATACTACTGTAGAACAAGATACTTGGAAGACTTCGGTCAACATACAGTCTGTGCCCCTAAAATACTACTGTAGAACAAGATACTTGGAAGACTATGGTCAACATACAGTCTGTGCCCCTATTACAACTGTACAACAGGATACTTGGTAGACTATGGTCAACATACAGTCTGTGCCCCTACAATACTACTGTAGAACAAGATACTTGGAAGACTATGGTCAACATACAGTCTGTGCCCCTAAAATACTACTGTAGAACAAGATACTTGGTAGACTACAGTCAACATACAGTCTGTGCCCCTACAATACTACTGTAGAACAAGATACTTGGTAGACTATGGTCAACATACAGTCTGTGCCCCTACAATACTGCTGTAAAACAAGATACTTGGTAGACTACAGTCAACATACAGTCTGTGCCCCTACAATACTACTTTAGAACAAGATACTTGGTAGACTATGGTCAACATACAGTCTGTGCCCCTACAATACTGCTGTAAAACAAGATACTTGGTAGACTACAGTCAACATACAGTCTGTGCCCCTACAATACTACTTTAGAACAAGATACTTGGTAGACTATGGTCAACATACAGTCTGTGCCCCAACAATACTACTGTAGAACAAGATACTTGGAAGACTATGGTCAACATACAGTCTGTGCCCCTACAATACTACTGTAGAACAAGATACTTGGAAGACTATGGTCAACATATAGTCTGTGCCCCTATTACAACTGTACAACAGGATACTTGGTAGACTATGGTCAACATACAGTCTCTGCGCCTATAATACTACTGTACAACAAGATACTTGGTAAACTACGGTCAACATACAGTCTGTGCCCCTACAATACTACTGTAGAACAAGATACCTGGTAGACTATGGTATTTAACAACCATTACATTTTGTTCATATTATAAAACTTTGCTGACTTTGTAGGGGGTGGGTGTGGCTGGTGATAATAGAGAATCAATTCATATAACCATTCATCCACATTGTGCAACTCACACACATTTTTTTAATTCCTATTGGGTTTTTAGAATTGCATTTACCAATGGGTGAGTTTACCATTTGATAAATAAGCTTCTAAAAATCCCATAGGAATCAATAGAAAGTGGGTGAGTTTTTCTGTGGTAAACTCCAATTTCACATTTTGATAAATCTGCCCCTAAGACCCCTAAGTGTTTAGATACCTTTACACTTGAGGTTTTTGGGAGCCAAACCTCCGTCGGAACAGTAATTATAGTTCAAAAACATTTAGAAAAATAAATATGAATCTTGACATACACATAAAAAAAACTAGAGTAGTAATCTCAAAATGTATACAATTTGAATGTTTATAAATTAAATTAAAGAGAATACAAAGCATAAAAGTATCAGAATGTCATCCCTGAGGAACTCAATGAATATAGAATCAGTATAACATGACTGTTTGTCCATACAGAGTTCATTCATTACAATGAAAGAAATCCAATACAAAATAAATTATTCAGTCAATGATGATAAGACATCAATGTTTTGTGGACCCAAATGAAGTTGGAGTTAATCTATGTCTTGTTATTAAGTTGTGCTGCCCTCCACCTTTTAATACAATCATCTGAAAAAGATTTGGCAAAACACAGGATTTAGTAATAGCTACTGGAATATTCAAATTCAATACTTATTACTAAGTCCTGTATCGTGCCAAACATTTTCACACCACATATATATTTGTATGTGAGTGCAGAAGCATTTTAGAACAGGTAAAGGCTTCCATGCATGTCTAAAATGACTACAATATGCAGAAAATAGAGGAAAAAGTGGTCTTCTGAAGCAATCAGATTCCAACCTAAATAGTGCAGACAGGCTTCCCTGTAATACTATCTGCGACAGGTAATGTTCATTATATACATATGTACAAGTATGGGATCTGTTATCCAGAATGCTCGGGACCTGGGGTCTTCTGGATAAGGGATCTTCCGTAGTTTGGATCTCCATGTTTTTAAGTGTACTAAAAAATAATTTGAAAATTAAATAAACCTAATAGGACTGTTTCTCATTCAATAAGGATTAATTATATCTTAGTTTGGATCAAGTACAGGTACTGTTTTATTATTACAGAGAAAAGGGAATCATTTAACCATGAAATAAACCCAATAGGGCTGTTCTGCCCCCAATAAGGGGTAATTATATCTTAGTTGGGATCAAGTACAGGTACTGTTTTATTATTACAGAGAAAAGGGAATCATTTAACCATTAAATAAACCCAATAGGGCTGTTCTGCCCCCAATAAGGGGTAATTATATCTTAGTTGGGATCAAGTACAAGGTACTGTTTTAATACTATGGAAAAAAAGGAAAGAATTTCTAAAAATTAGAATTATTTCTTTAAAATGGAGTCTATGGGAGATGGCCTTTCCATAATTTTCTGGATAACGGGATTCCGGATAACGGATTCTATACCTGTACTACATTACTTTTCTCTCCTTTCACTTTGCTATAAAATAGCAGCAGCAGGTCCCTTCAGTCTGTGTGCACCCAAATTAATGCTCACCATCCACGCAGTTTTGTTAAGAGGAAGTAACATCACTACAACTTAATTTAAGTAACATTTTGCATTAGGGAAACATATATAATGTGTTATATCTAATATCTAATATATATAATATAATATATACATATAAAATATAGTTATTTAGCTTAACATGTATAAATTGGCACTTTATCTTCAAACAGTCTGGCACAAAAAAATAAACCATCTCATAAGGATCACTGCAGTAAATATATTTAAAGAAAAAATGTCTCAAAAAGCCCTACGCGTTTTGTACCTTGTTGCAATATTTAAACTTTAAACCACCAATCATAAACAGTGTCACACAGTTGACATCATAACAGTTGGCATCATAACTGTGTCACACTAAAGCTGCTGAACACTTTTTGATTGTAAATAAGTTCTGCAGGAATTAGATATTGGGATTAAATAAAAAAATCACAAAAAATATTGCCCATATTTGTGTTTACGACTGTTGGTGGTTTGTGTATACATACATTGCCAAACTGCGCTTGGGAGCATGTTGGGTGTGTATATTACATGCAACTTCATTATTATCTGTGTATGTATTTAAGCTCTGTGAACCAAGTACTGTACTCCATTATGGCAGAAACGTATTCACTTAATTAGCAGATCATTTAAGCTGGTCTTCATAAATAAAAAATTCCAAGTATTCTGCGATCTCCTTCATGCGGATCCAGTGCTGAACACCAAACACTATAAGGTAAATGTTAATGTATAAAAAGTGATGGGAAAAATATATAAATTATATATATAGTATACAGGGAGGAGCACACCCTATACAAGTCCAAATGCCCTTGGTGCAGGTCAAAAACAAAAATATAATAGAAAGAGTGCCGCACACACAGGGACTTGATACAAAAGAAAAAGTGGTTTTATTGAAAAAATCTGTGCTCTTCCTCAGGGACAAACCAACAGACCATATCCCAACACCCACAGTAAATACCCCCACCACACAAAATGGCACCAGAAAATATTATATATATTAAAAAAACGACTAGGATTATTTTGTCACCAATAAAGATTAATTATATCTTAGTTGGAATCGAGTATAAGATACTGTTTTATTATTACAGAGAAAAAGGAAATCAGTCTTTAAAAATGTGAATGGTTTGATTACAATGGAGTCTATAGGAGATGGTCTTTACATAATTTGGAGTTTTCTGGATAGCAATGTCTGTACTCTTTAATTAACTCTTCATATTAATGAAGTTCAAAATAAAAGGGCTAGATTCCAAGCAGCATATTTATTAAAAGTCAACCTTTGGGTCTGATATAGTTGATGCCAAATTACACATAGGGGCTGATTTACTAACCCACGAATCCGACCCGAATTGGAAAAGTTCCGACTTGAAAACGAACATTTTGCGACTTTTTCGTATGTTTTGCGATTTTTTCAGATTCTGTACGAATTTTTCGTTACCAATACGATTTTTGCGTAAAAACGCGAGTTTTCCTATCCATTACGAAAGTTGCGTAAAAAGTTGCGCATTTTTCGTAGCGTTAAAACTTACGCGAAAAATGCGCAACTTTTCGCGTAAGTTTTAACGCTACGAAAAACTTTTTACGCAACTTTCGTAATGGATACGAAAAACTCGCGTTTTTACGCAAAAATCGTATTGGTAACGAAAAATTCGTAAAGAATCCGAAAAAATCGCAAAACATACGAAAAAATCGCAAAATACCGATCATTACGAAAAAAACGCAATCGGACTCCATTCGACCCGTTCGTGGGTAAGTAAATCAGCCCCATAGAGATGGGGCTGGATGTAGGTACCCCATAGCATGCTCCTCTTGTACTTCTTTAAGAAAATCGAGGGATACTCAGACATACTGATAGGCTGTGTACCTTTCACGGGACTTTTTAGTCTGGCTTATGGGGCACAATGCAGCAGCACTAACAGCTCTATATAAGTAGGGAATTTTGACAAATAAATCTCAGCACAAAATATTCTGCTTAACAAACTGGCTCAATGACATTTAATATATATTTCACAGCATTAGCTAAAGCATAATGAATATTTTTTCTTTTATTTGAGATGGTACTCTAACTGCAAGTGGTAGATTTATACCCATTACCATATTTTTCTCTGCTGTACGTAATGTTCACATGACATCCTATGCTTTCTCTATGTCTAAGAAAATATTCTCATCTTGAATTGAGGTGATGTGATTTTAAAAGTCTGAGGGATCAGCCTCCTAAAGTAACATTGCCTGAAATAATATTATTTGAAATAAAGCAGTATAGCAGGTTGATGGAAAATATTTCATTGTTCAAACCCTTATAGCTACATAGTTACATAGGGCTGAAAAAAGTCCATCAAGTTCAACCCTTCCAAGTAAACCCAGAACACACAAACCTATACTGACTTATCTATACACTCACATACATAAACCATTAATACAAACATCAATACTAACTGTAGATTTTAGTATCACAATAGCCTTGAATACTATGCTTGTTCAATAACTCATCCAGGCCCCTCTTATAGGCATTAACAGAATCTGCCATTACCACATCACTAGGAAGGGCATTCCCCAACCTCACTGCCCTCACCGTGATAAACCCCCTACACTGCTTCAAATGGAAGCTCCATTCCTCTAATCTATAGGGGGGGCCTCTGGTGCGTTGATCATTTTTATGTAAAAAAAAAAGACCAAAACTACAGAAAACGGCCATTGACAGTTTTTGCATATTTTCTAGCAAAGCAAAATGGGGCAGTTTTGCTCAACACTACAAATAAGTAAAAATGGCCTTTGAGCACTAAAGAACATACAACAGTTAAAAATGAATGAATCTTCTCTAATGTTAACCTTTTACATCATTGTAGGGATGTAATAGACCTCCATCCCTATGTAATATATTATATGTGCCCCATGTACTACGTCCTAATAGTGGGTCATAGGACAAATCCTATACAGCAGAAGAGTGCTAGGACAGCCTCGGTATTTTAGGTGAAAATCTGCATTTTGTGTATAAAGAGAAGTCACATACTTCTTTGTAAGAAGGTTGGATATAGTCACTTTGTGGTACAAGGCCTCAGTGGGCAAAAGTCTGCATGAATGAGGCTCTAGGATGGTTCAAAGGGGCATATTACCTGTCAACTTTTGGGTTTGGTATAACTGATGCCATATTACATGGTTGCGTTCCTAAATTCACTTGTGTTTTCTGCATTGATTGCATATTTTCCTCCATACCGTTTTCCGTTTAGGATGAATGCAAGCAGGGCTAGATTCTTTTGTAAGTAATCAACAATCTAAGGGACCTAAGTGTTTAGACTAGGGTAGGTTTGATCCCTTATTGGCTTCATAAAGGCTATCAGTTTCCAACAAGGCTACTTTGCCTGAGTGTAACCCATTGCAATGTGTGTGTATTGCTGAACGTGTGTTGAATATACCGTTGTCCAATAGTGGAAATTTTCCTAGGTCCCATGGGTATATAATATAGATACTCAACTTTATTTGACAAAGACACATTTACCATTAAAAATCCTATACAGCAGGCTATATTCTTTTATAAATGCCATTTCTTTTGTGCAGTACCACATTATTTTTCTTCTCTTTTGCTATCTATTTATGGTTCGATTGTGAAATCAATGTAATTATTTATGTCTTAAAATTCATTAGAACAAATGGACAATAATGTTTTTGCTTTACAAAACACAAATCCTTTTTATGTTTGATCATATTTTTATCAAGCTAGCTGTTATAATCATTGCTTAAGATTTACACATTATAATAACAAGTTATTAAAGTATTAAAACATGATCAAATATTTACCAATGGAACCACACTGGGTGGTGTGCACCATTCTCACCATCCAACATATGAAAGGAATTGGCTTTGATGTTGGAGGACCAGGTAAACAGTAAAATCCATTATCTACCTTGAGTAGGTTTGAGGCATTTAAATACCTAAATGACATAGGCGGAGATTTACTAATCCACGAATCCGAATCCCAAATGGGAAAAAAACGAACTGGAAACAAACATTTAGCGATTTTGTTGTCGCCGTTACGACTTTTTTTCGCGAATTGTCGCAACTTTTTCGTATTGAGCGCTCATAAAGGCGGGCAAACCTTTCCGACTTTGCATGATTTTGGAAGCCTCCCATAGGACTCAATGGCACTCTGCAGCTCCAACCTGGCCCAAGGAAAGTCTCCCATAGGGTTCAATGGCACTCTGCAGCTCCAACCCGGCCCAAGGAAAGTCTCCCATAGGGTTCAATGGCACTCTGCAGCTCAAACCCGGCCCAAGGAAAGTCTCCCATAGGGCTCAATGGCACTCTGCAGCTCCAACCTGGCCCAAGGAAAGTCTCCCATAGGGCTCAATGGCACTCTGCAGCTCCAACCTGGCCCAAGGAAAGTCTCCCATAGGGCTCAATGGCACTCTGCAGCTCCAACCTGGCCCAAGGAAAGTCTCCCATAGGGCTCAATGGCACTCTGCAGCTCCAACCCGGCCCAAGGAAAGCCTCCCATAGGGCTCAATGGCACTCTGCAGCTCCAACCCGGCCCAAGGAAAGCCTCCCATAGGGCTCAATAGCACTCTGCAGCTCCAACCTGGCCCAAGGAAAGTCTCCCATAGGACTCAATGGCACTCTGCAGCTCCAACCTGGCCCAAGGAAAGTCTCCCATAGGGCTCAATGGCACTCTGCAGCTCCAACCTGGCCCAAGGAAAGTCTCCCATAGGGCTCAATGGCACTCTGCAGCTCCAACCCGGCCCAAGGAAAGTCTCCCATAGGGCTCAATGGCACTCTGCAGCTCCAACCTGGCCCAAGGAGACTCTCCCATAGGGCTCAATGACACTGTGCAGCTCCAACCCTGCCCAAGGAAAGCCTCCCATAGGGCTCAATGGCACTCTGCAGCTCCAACCTGGCCCAAGGAAAGTCTCCCATAGGGCTGAATGGCACTCTGCAGCTCCAACCTGGCCCAAGGAAAGTCTCCCATAGGGCTCAATGGCACTCTGCAGCTCCAACCTGGCCCAAGGAAAGTCTCCCATAGGGCTCAATGGCACTCTGCAGCTCCAACCCGGCCCAAGGAAAGCCTCCCATAGGGCTCAATGGCACTCTGCAGCTCCAACTCGGCCCAAGGAAAGTCTCCCATAGGGCTCAATGGCACTCTGCAGCTCCAACCTGGCCCAAGGAGACTCTCCCATAGGGCTCAATGACACTGTGCAGCTCCAACCCTGCCCAAGGAGACTCTCCCATAGGGCTCAATGACACTGTGCAGCTCCAACCTGGCCCAAGGAAAGTCACAATACTGAAGCTTAAATGAATCCAAAACTTTCGTACTCGGCACGACAGTACAATTATTTCATGACGGCGACGAAAAAGGCGCGACAATTCGGGAAAAAGTTGTGACGGCGACGAAAAAGTCGCGACAATTCGCGAAAAAGTCGCAACGGCGATGAAAAATGGCAAAAAAACAATTATAATGAAAAAAACGCATTCGGACGCTTTTCGGACGTTCGTGGATTAGTAAATGTCCCCCACAGTGTTGACTTTAATTAATTTTTAGGAACTTGTGAGTTCACAGTTGTAATACACCTTTTGCTATTGAAAACTAATAATGATTTAGAAACATTAACACTTTCTGATTCCCATGCAACTGTATTTCCTTGTTTTTCATTTTCCTGATTGCATTATCTTATTCAGTGACCCACTACATTTAATTTTCTTTTCATCAAGTATTGGTTCAATGCAAATGTGTATATTTGATTCATAAAACAGTTTCATCTTGCACTAAATCTGCCATGATATGTTTTATGTGTTTCTAATCTCATGGAAAGCTAATATGATCAACAGCAGCCAGACGGCCCCAAGGAAATATAATTAAAATAAAATATATTCTATAACTAGAAGATAAGCTCCCCTGTATGCACATTGAAAAAAAAAATAAACTATAAAAAAATGTTTCCGTTGAAGATGGTTCTTAAGTCATGCCCTAATCCAATTTTTTCCATTTTATCAGGCTCACACAACACAGAATTCTGCCAGAGGGAGGATCAAGTGTAATGTGCATGGAGAGAAGTGCCAATTACGCAGTGCCAAGGAGGAGGTAGAAGATGAGGTCAAACAAGTGTCTAACTGGCCCACCAGGATACTAGGAAAACTCCCAATGGGCCCAGGTGTCAGTGGGCCCTCTTGCTTCTGACTATTTGCCTATTTCATGGTTATTCCTTATTTCTGTATGGGAACATGGAAGCTCGATGGATGGAAGAATAGAGTATAGTATGTAGAGAAAAGGGACTAGAGAGTTTGAGGGAGGAGAATTAAAGTTTTGAGAGTGGACCCATGGTCCAGTGTTTTCTGGTGGGCCCCTGCCATCTCAGTCCGTCACTGGGTCAAACAGATCTGGGTCAGAGGCAGGTGCGTACATTTAGTAGTCAGGATCAGGCTCAGAGCTGGATGGGTGGCAAAGGATCAAAGTCAGGTGGCAGGCAGAAGGTCAGGCAACAGAAAACAGAAAGGTAATAAGTGTTAGACTTCAGGAACATTCCCAGACAGCCAGGCAAAAAACAGTATGTTAAACTACCTTAAATAGTGTCAAATTTGGTGCAGTGCCATGAATGACTCAACGTAATGTGGTGGGGATGCCTGTGCAATGACTGCAATGGCACCGCTGCAGAATGGGAGCACGCAGAGGTGCGACAACAGTAACTTATTCTGCAGTGAATTATCTTTGCCCCATTTTACTGTGGGGGAAATGGTATTTTTACCTATTTATAAACCAGCAAATTACCTAGAAAGAAATGTGAACTTGCTAAAAGACTTTCATCTTTCATTCCAGAAACTGTTACCACGCTTTACAGCAGTGTAAAGGCTATACATGCCAGAAAGTTTGTTGCTATCTTTAGTAGATCCTTGATAAATGTTAGTATGAGTAATTTATGACTAGTTTTTAATGGTGGTGTGAGGACTATTGTATCCATTAATAGATCAAATGCTGTAGTCAGTGGCAATTTGCTGGATTCCCCTTTAACATTTTCATGATCTTAAATTAGCACCTTTATTGTTAGCATGTAATTCACCATTATACATGATAAGGACTGGATTTAGACTATGTTAATTATAACATAGGTTCTTCAACAAAGAGAAGAAAGCACACAAAAACAAAAAGCCAGTGCAATTATCTAGGCACTGACTGGAGTAATAGGGTAGTGTGTTCAAGGTATCCTTAAAGAGATTCTGTAATGATTTTAATAATATCGTTTTTATAGCTAAATTACACTGTGTACTTGTAAAAAAATTATAATTCTACAATTTCAAATGTCATTTTTGAACCGATAAATGTATTTATTTTTAAAATTGTTGTAATATTGGTGTGTAGACAGCCACCTCAGATTGGTGTGCCTGATCCCAAGCTTTTAGAAAGAGCATGCACTTCACAATCTATTCTTTCTCCTACACCTTATAACTGGAGGAGTCATGACTTGGGAGACCAGACTAAAGCTGGCCACACGTGGCGATTTTCGATCCTTCGTGCAACCCTCCACTGACGTTCAGGGCTGAATCATCAGAAATGGAGGTAGAAACAATTAGACTTCTACCTCCTTCTACCAATTCAGCCCTGAACATAGATTTTGCTCGGGCACCCTCAATGGCACCCGATCAACATCAGCAAGTCGACCAGAATGAGAATATTAATGAGCTGGAGAGAGTGTGGAGATGCACAACTAAACTAGTAAAATGAATGGAGGATTCAAACTATAAGAAAAGACTGTTAAGGTAAGGGTTGTTTTCTCTGGAGAAAAGGCGCTTTCAAGGGGACATGATTACACTTACATTAGAGGACAGTTGCAAAAAACTTGAAACCACAAAAATCTGAATGTTGATAATTCTGCTTCTAATATGTACGGAGAAAGATATGAGGGAGCAACCCTGAAAGGCTGGAGGCATCTGTTGTATTAGTGTTTTAGTGACCACACAGTTACATTACTATCACTGTCGATGACATTTATAAGTGTCTTTAAGTCAACCTACAGTACATGGTTGGGGCCACTCCTCTCATTAAATTATAATGATCTAATGATTATAATTTTAATAGTTCAGTATTTCCTAGCTCCTAACCATATGCCTAGCACATCATCTTTCTTAATATACCGGTTCATATTTAGAACTTGCAATATAAGAACCAATACTAAACATAATTCCTCTTATCAACTAAACATAATTCCCTCATGCTCATGGATAGTTTAGGACCTATTAATACTTCCCTGTCAACCTTATCGCTCTTATTTTTAACTTTCATAATAATTTGTCTCTTGGAATGCTTTTTTCATGCAACCACCCTACCTTCTCTTATAAGATTTAGTCTGCAGAAATAGGAACAATTAGGCACACCATAGCCACCAAAGCCATGAACTTTTTGGATCAGTTTTAACTCACATGGGGAAACCACATTTGATCTGTAAAACTTACAATCGTCCTAAAGATCATTTTGAAACTAATCATCATCATTGATTATAAGATGTGGAACTTAAAATGAAAGAATCACACAACATACATCTTCTAATAGTTGGTACATCATAGTCAAACCCAAGACATTTAACTTTAATGCAATTATTTCCCCATTTCTTTCTATAGCTTAGATCTTTGCCCCTTATATTTTATATGTAAAATATTTTCCTGAAATAGCAGTTGGTTTTCAAACTAATGGGAATGCATTTTGTTGTGCTTACCTTCTGTTTCTTTCTATGTTTCAAAAGAAATCAATTGGATGATGTGATGAGTCAGATGAATTCCTTTTTGATGCTTATTCCGTCAGAAGTTATGAGCACTTCTTTTAACAGTACAAACAAAATTTCCCTGAGATGGAGATTTATAAGCGGTAAATAATTTCTCTGAAATTTTGAAAACTGTCATTTCCTCTTATTATTTATCAAAAATAATGGCTGTGATCTCAGATGTAACATCCTGAAATTGTATTCCCTTGGAAAACTGTCATGTCTGATTTATTTATTTATATATGGGAAATCTCGAATCACTTTGCTTTAGTCTTTACACGTTTTTTCAATTATATAATGAAGAGAGTACCTTCTGGCAATATGCTGAATTTTTAAGTGTGAGTTATATGAGGCAGTAATTCATTCAATATAATTTTAAAATATCATACAATGTGAAAATCCAATTACAATAAAAATGATGTGATAGGCTTTTAGTGCATTACATTATAAAGCTCAGTTGCTTGCAAATAAATTTCAACAAAGTTTTTGAGACCCATAAGCTTTTGTTATGTAGTTATGTAGTTTGTCAGATACTTTCTTTCATATTTGCTGCCCAATAGGTCTCGTTTAGCTAAATGTTGACATACCTCAAGCAGTGAGATAATGTTATGGTGTCTATTCCTCATATAATGTTCTACGGTCTACTAGTTATTTTGTAACGTTTGGAACAATTTTCCAGCCCAGAAGTCCATAGAAATCAACCATCAGTTAGCTTTTACTGTTTTATTGTAGTTTCAGTAAGGAGAACAAATACTTGGCAGGTTGCAGTGGGACACAATTTGATCATAATAAAGTAGTACTCATTGTGTCTGTACTATATGCAATTTATGAGAAAATGTGGGAAAATATGTGCAGTTGAGGAATATGTTCAAAATAATTGTTAAAATAGCAACAATAAGGTTATATAGCAAGGGAGTACAATTGGTCAGTGGGTAGTTATGAGTGAACCTGTCCCATTTTGATTCACTGTAAAATTCGAGAATGTTTGAAAAGATTCATGGAACGGAGAAATATTTCCGAAACAGTGAAAATGTTGTGCATCAAAAAGAACCAAACGTGCGCAGCTTTTTTTTAACGCGTGCGTTAATTATGTAATTCGCCTGCCGCATTATTTCGGCCATCACTAACAGTGGGCTGTGGTCCTGATTTGATTCCGACTTGGGCACTATCTTCAAGGAGTATATCTGTCTTCTGTGCATCTGTGTGGGTTTCCTTCCACACTCTAAAAACATACAGGCAGGTTAATTCCTAATAAAATGCAATCTTACTGTGTGTGAATGTGATAGGGACCTTAGATTGTAAGCTCCACTGGGGCAGAGTTTGATATAAATAATGTATAATCTCTCTAGGGCACTGTGGGATTTTGTTGGTACTAAATAAATTCCAGTTTACTGAAAGACATCTACAGTATACATCATTTAGGAAAAGGTAGTAAAGGCCAATACTGTATTAGAGCTAAATGTCCCTCAAAATAGCCAGCTCAAACACAGAGCTTTTCTTGAGAAACAAACTTTTGAGAGAGAATAGTTAAGAATAATTTGTGATCTGTTATGTTTATTATTTTTTTGCCCACAAACTAAATCTTATATTTAAAGGAGAAGGAAAGGTAAAAACTAAGTAAGCTTTATCAGAAAGGTCTATGTAAATACAGCCATAAGCACTCACAGAAAAGCTGCACTGAGTCCTCTATCCAAAGAAACACTGGATTTCTTGCCTCCTTTTTTGTAAACATGTTCCTTAGTATTAGACTTCCTCTCTCAGAAAAATCCTTAATTTTGGGGGCCAGAGTCTGCGCAGTTCTTTTCTCTCTCCCCCCTTCTGTTCCCGCTCCCATAAGAATTCATAAAACTCACTTCCCCCACCTTAGGAATGTGTAATCTGAGCTATAATGGCTATAACTGCAAGCAGAAAGCTATGAAGACCAAGCTAAAATGGCAACTGCTATCTTAAACAACCAGAGAAAGCTTCTAGGGCTGTTTACTCAGGTATGGTAAAGCTTTCTGCAGAATAAATATAGCGTTCTAGGTGGCACTAATGTGGTGAATCTATTGGCAGTAAAACTTTCCTTCTCCTTTAATATTTTTTTCATGAAAATTTCCCTTTTAAAATAATTGTTTTACCCTAAACCCTGAGGTTTAGGGTAAAATGTAAGGAACATGCCTACTTTGATTTGATTCAGAGTTAATAACATGATTTTTCCATATCTGAGGTTGCAAAAATGTCTATTTTTCCTCACAATGGATGTTCTTTATAAATAATGTGGAAAGAAATAATGAAAAAAATGTTTAAACTAGAAGTAACTAAAAAATACCGTAAGTGAGATAGTATAGAACTTCAAATTATTTCTTTTTTTGTGGTGTTTACATATTTTTGCCAATATGTATTTTTATTTATTTTAATTCATGGAAAATACAAAAGACATAAATATATTGGGAAAGCATATTTAATAAAATACAGCCACCAACAGTCTTAGATTGAGGGGGGAGAGGTTTTTAAGAAAAGGTTTAACAAGGTCTTATTTGAAAGTACTGTATATGAAAAACTTGTTCTTAGTAAAGTTAAACTTTAATCTAATTTAATTAATTTTAGTTAAGAGAAAACTTTTTTGCCTGATACAGTTGTGTGGTGAAATTCGCATTTTGACAGCAGTGAATGTTTTTGTGAATATGTGCTAGAATTTCACTGCGTGTTTTATCTGGAAATAATGTAGGAAAGATGCCAATTGCATTATCAGAATTTCTCCATGCATTTTGTTTTGCAAGAATATAATGCAGTGAAAATGCAAAAGGCATTATTTAAATTTATCTATGCTTTTTGTTTGCATTGGCATAAATGCAGAAAAAATACCAGTTGACCCATTTTGCAATTTTTTCAAGAGTTTTGCTAGTTCTTCAGTGAATCAATATCGCCCGTTACTACTTACATGATCTAGCATGTCTCCCATATGTGATATTCCCTTGGAAATCCATCTGCTAAAAACTGCAGTTATAGTAAATGCTAGCAATTATTCTGTACAGGTATAGGATCCCTTATCCGGAAACCCATTATCTCCCATAGATTCCATTAAAAATAAATAATAATAATAATTCTAATTTTTAAAAATTATTTCCCTTTTCTCTGTAATAATAAAACAGTACCTTGTACTTGATCCCAACTAAGATATAATTACCCCTTATTGGGGGCAGAACAGCCCTATTGGGTTTATTTAATGGTTAAATGATTCCCTTTTCTCTGTAATAATAAAACAGTACCTGTACTTGATCCCAACTAAGATATAATTACCCCTTATTGGGGGCAGAACAGTCCTATTGGGTTTATTTAATGGTTAAATGATTCCCTTTTCTCTGTAATAATAAAACAGTACCTGTACTTGATCCCAACTAAGATATAATTACCCCTTATTGGGGGCAGAACAGTCCTATTGGGTTTATTTCATGGTTAAATGATTCCCTTTTCTCTGTAATAATAAAACAGTACCTGTACTTGATCCCAACTAAGATATAATTACCCCTTATTGGGGGCAGAACAACCCTATTGGGTTTATTTAATGGTTAATTATTCCCTTTTCTCTGTAATAATAAAACAGTACCTGTACTTGATCCCAACTAAAATATAATTAATCCTTATTGGAGGCAAAACAATCCTATTGGGTTTAAATGATGTCTAAAGGATTTTTTAGTAGACTTAAGGTATGGAGATCCAAATTATAGAAAGACCCCTTATCTGGAAAGCCCCAGGCCCCAAGCATTCTGGATAACAGATTCTATACCTGTATTACTGTTTGGTGCAATGCCAGGAATGTTCATTAATATATACTAGGGGGTGTGATGTTTACTTTAGGTTTTACCCAAGACACAATATTCATGACTGATTTCAAGGCAGTGGAATTTTCAAGTCCCAATTATATCTTTAATATATCATTTAATATTGTTTGGCCATCATATTTTTGATTGGCCCAGAATAATTGTCTGACCGTTACTTAAGGGATTAAACATAATAACATTCTTGATTTGCCCTCTATCCAGACAAATTCATTAAATATAATATAAAACCTATTTGGCATCTGGCATGTCAAGAGGAATAATTGTAAAGAAATAAATGATTTTTTTCGAGGATCATAATTTTTATTAAGTCTGGAGACAAAAAGCTTTATATTTCTGAATCTTTGATATAATGTTGTGATACAATTCTGTGAATGGCAACTGCTAGCTCAGTAATACAGTAATCTCTACTTATGTGGAAAAGTGTTTTTGAGCAACTGAAAATTCACTGCGTAAATTGCTTAGGAAAACACATTTATTTTCAATAACCTTACAGTAAGACATTTCTTCAAAGATCTAAAGAGTCTTTTAGCACTTGGGAAGAAACTCTTTGGGATGCCATCACCAAAGCTTTTTGAGGTGGGCAAATAGGCTGATTTTGTGAACTCCAACTTGGATGCCTCTAATACTGCTAGGGGATCTATTATGAATGTGGAGAGGACTATTACAATGCACTATTAATAAAGAAAGAGGGAAACTTTGCTGTTTGCCATAGGTAATATCATGGCTTTGGAAGAGAAAGCCTAAGGCTAAGATCTCAGGTAGTTTTGAACAGAGTGGTCATATTGTATTTTGTATTGGTCCTAGAGAAAGCTTCTTAATAATGCCTATAAAAGCTTGAATGTCAAGTGATTTATTAAAACAAAGCTAAGAAAGATTAGACAACTAAAAAAGGACACCTGCCATTGACTTCTACATGACCTTGCCAGCTTTCAGATTTGAAGCAGTTTTGACGCAGAATAAATGATGAAAAAATGTGTTGTTTTTTAGCAAAAAAAAATCGAGTTTTAGTGCAAATAATGAAAAATTTGCAAAATGCCAGTACATGCTGGTGGGACATGCAGCTCATCCGCTCTGTGGGTTAAGGCAGCCTAATAATCAGTGGTGGATATATTGACATGAGACTAATCTCAAATGCCAACTATGGATGTAAAATCCAGGTCTTCAGTAAAGAACGGCAGAGCATAGCATCAATCTCTTATAGAATTCTGGATTAGAATATTGCCTTGGGTTAGGCTGGCACAGTCCTGTTTATTTTTAAAATGTGAATCAATGCTGTGGCCATTTTACCCCATCTTTGTCTCCTCTGTCTCAGTGTTTTATTAAGGTATGTAACAAGGGGGTTCAGTGGGTTGGCTCAAAGCCAAAGGTCAATTTGTCATGTGCCTGGCAGCAGCATTTAATTCCTTGTTCTATTCATTTATGTTCTGTTTGATTATTATTCCCACAAACATTTAAGGACCCTTTATATATGCTTACAGCTTTGAAAAATTACTTTTGATTTGGTTGGTGCGTCAAATGTCAGATGTATACATTAACAATTGTTACACAAAAATTATTGCTTTGTTCATCATAAGCCTTGCCCCCCCCCTTTGTTTTTTACTTCTATGAAAATGAGTGTCTTGTCACAGGACTTAATAATAATAATGGGCACTAACAGTAAAAACTAATGACCACATAGGAATCATTGTCCCCATAGTTACTGTCACATGCTTACAAGGCTATATTTAATAGTAAAGAAAAGTCTTACTGGTTACCATTATATACTGTATATACTCGAGTATAAGCCTAGTTTTTCAGCACCCAAAATGTGCTGAATAAGTCACCCTCGGCTTATACTCGAGTCGGGTGCCATGGGTCCCTCTAGACTAGCACCCTCTCTCCTTTGTGTGCAAATTAGGCCACCTGCAACCAGACCCTCCAGTGCCCTGGCCTAGCCTCCCACTAGCAATACTTATTTCCCCTTACATCCCTCCGGGACTGGGTCTGCTGCCAGTTTGCCAATGTGCAATGAGCGTGGGGTAGTACTCATATTGTTTTTGTTGACCCTCTTCTCCGCTTACAGAGCTAGTTTACTGTTTGTAGTGAAAAACATATACCCCACTGATGCCTCAATTAATGTAATTTTATTGGTATTTATATTGATTATTAAAACTTAGCAGTAGCGGCTGCATTTCCCACCCTCGGCTTATACTCGAGTCAATACGTTTTTCCAGTTTTCTTAGGTAAAATTAGGTAAAATTCGGATCGGCTTATACTCGAGTATATACGGTAACTATATTTCATTACATAGTTAAAATAAAATACCTGCAAAATAAAATAAACAAATAAAATACATTTATTATAATATCTATACATAACGGATATATAAGATTCCACCGTCCAAAGTACCCCCATTAAAACTTCAACTATAAACATTACTGCTGCTTGTTGACATCTATTTATGAAACAGATGATTAGACCATCACATGAAACTATATGGTTTTATAATGAAAAATATGGTAGGTAGCTGTTCACAAACGATGTGTTCATTTTAAAAGAATTTCAAGCTGCCTAGAATGGAAACTCAACATTCCAAAGGAATAGTACAAAGGAATTATGGTTTTGACATTTACAACATTGAGTGTAGGTAAGAAATAGAAACAATATATGATTCTGTCCAATCTATTTGCAAAATAATAAGGACTGACATGGAGGTGTGAAGAGGTGAACAACAATGTTTAGACTTCTCTCAAAGTAATCTGAAAACAACTTAAATAGTGAAGTGATCTGAAAAGAATCATTTCTGGAAACTATTTGCAGTTAATGGCTGCTGTCCTACAAGGTACTGTGTATTGCACTCTTTGTGGCTGGTATCATTCCAAGAACCCTATAAAGGTTTGAATAAACAATGGAGCTCTTTTTATCTACTTTATTTGTTTCATGCTTTTACATTTTCTTGTATTTGATTATGTGAATATATTGTGTTGTTAAATGACCTTTGGCTTTATATAGTAATACGTTTTTTCTCATGACTGATCACATCAGTCAGTCTGTCAGCACAGACTCAATAGATCAGTCAACGTTGCTACTGATAAATTGATTAAAACAATCAATATTATTATTTTTATTTGCCAACTGAAAACAATATATATAATAAATAGAACAGGTTTTATTTGTAGCTGGAAAATGTTGTTTTATTTGTCGTATAATGTTGTAGAAACAGAGACTTGCTTTAGATAGAGGGTAAGACTTGTCTTGTCATGAAAAAGGCTAAAAAGGCTGCATGTTTATATTTAGTTGTCCATACTGTTATATACTGAGCATCTGAGTTTGCAGAAGCAAACAGTGAGATATTAAATTAAGCCTAAGGTCAAGCTGAGAGATTTCAAAGGTGATTGGAAAGTTCCACAAGTGGGGATGAAGTAGCAGCCAGGTTTCATTATGATCACCACCACTGCCCTTTTGTTTTCTTATAGGATAAACCCAGCATGAAGTGACTTTCAGGTTATGGGCTTGTAAGCAACATTATCAGCTAATTAGGTCAACTGTCTACCTAATAGAGTAACCAGCCAATATACAGCGTCTGCTTCTCCTACACTCTTCACTTCTTCTAACACTTTTCGTTTCTCTGAAGACAAAGTGGCTGCCTAATTCTAATAACATGATTACATCTGGAAGAATCAAACAGAGCAGAGCTCTACCCCTTTGTGATTCTAGTAATAGAGTGTTTGGAGTAATCAACACAGTAACAATTACCCTGAAATCAAAAAGGTGCTGCCTTTAAAGGATCAGTGACAGTGGGGCTCATTCATAAAGTTTGTGCAGAATTATTCACACAGTGAACATATTTGTCCTGCTCTTGTTTATATTTATAAAGCTGCACTAGATTGATGAATGTAATGTTTCAAACATAATTGTGAATTTGGTGGGAATGTCCTTAAGAGTTTTTTAAAATATAGCTTAATCGCAATGTGTGAATATTTATGCACACACTTTATTCGCTAAACAAATTCCATACATATTTATATTCACAAGGTGAAACTATGCACTATATTAGCGCATAACAAACATGCACAGTGGCCATGCTCACGCAAACCTAAATCTTATTTGCGAGCCATTTGCAAATTTTTATGGGCAATGTGCAAAAAAAGGAAAGATGGGCAAAGCATTACAAAATGTAACCTTCTACGGAAAACCATGCACAACACAACCATATGTAAAAAAAAGGTGCGCTGCCTGAACTTTATAAGTGACCACCAATAAGTATGTAGTGAGTTTAAAGAAAATGCAGAAGCCTTCTTACAGGAGACAGTATTGCTATTCACGTTAATATTCTTATATAGAATAGAAAAAGATGTTATTTTTTAAAAAATCATAAATGATGGGCATCAGAAAATATAAAAATGTAATAGGCTTATGTGGCTGATGTTGCCTAATACAGCTCAACAAAATTTATTCTTAGCAACCATATGTCATTTTTCTTTGATTCAAAAGCTGCCTTTATGAATTGACTCTAACCTTAATGTCAGCATAAATATTGTGTTGACTTTTATTTTTTCACAACTAGGGGCACATTCATCAAAACCTTCCAAACCAGCCTATATTGGCTGGCAGCCTACAGAAGGCTCTGTTTGGCAGTACAACTGGTTTTTTATGCAACCAAAACTTGCCTCCAAGCCAGGAATTCAAAAATAAGCACCTGCTTTGAGGCGACTGGGAGCTACATCCAAGGGGTTGGTGAGCAACATGAACCACTGGTTGGGGATCACTGTTCTAAACTCTAACTTATTTTTTTATTTTAAAAAATTTAAACAAACTAATTTCCACAAATGTCTGACATTTGTCAAAAAAATTGAAATGAAAAAGCACTTATGGGAAAAGTTGCTGAAAAGCCATGAAAACTTGTCTCATGAAAACTGACTTTTTCAAATTGTCACACAAAAATCAGCATCAAAAATCCAAAATCCTCTGAAGTTTTGAAGCAAAGAGAGATCTTCCAGGGAAGGGACATCTGTCATTGACTTCTACATGATCTCGACAATTTTTAGCTGGTGAATTGTCGGATTTGGATTTTTAAATGTTTTGTCGCATAGTAAATCTCAAAAAAGTCACAACCTCTGGGGAAGATTTATCAATATGTGAGCTTTAATACATACAAACTTCTATTCATTCCTATGGGATTTTTAGAATTGTATTTATCAAATGTAAGTTCTAGCTTTCACCCATTAATAAATAAATAAAATAATAAAAATCCCATAGGAATGAATAGAACTAGAGTTTTATGTATCAAGCTCTAAACTCACATTTTGATAAATCTACCCCTTAGTGCTCAACAATCCAAATTGGAAAAAAAAAAATCTGTATTTATGAAAGTAAAGATCCTCGAAAAGTCACCAGAAAAAAACCTGGCAAGTAAAAGCTGGTGAGGTTCAATAGAAGTCAAGGACAATTGTCTCTTACAACTTTATTTAATTATTTTCAGTTGTTATAACATACTTCTGAGACAAAACACGTGGGAATATTATGTGATTTTTCTTTATAGGGTTCATCTAAATGGTGCATTGTGGGCAAAAAAACCCATTGTGATTTGAACTGTTTCAATGCACTTTGCGCTATTTAGTTAATGGCCCCGAATGACTTGCTTAAGCAGAGAAAGAGAACTGTAAGCCAAGGAATGTTAACAGCACAATGTGTAATTGGAAAGAGTTTATTTCAACATATTATATTGTGTCAGGCAGATGGGAACATAAAATGTACTCTTTCAATTGACAGCTTAAAGTCTTAGATATTGAATGGACTTTGAAAGTTCAGGCATTAAGCAAATGCAAGAGAAACAATAAATTTCAGAACTTTGAAAAATAGTTAACCTTTCCTATCAGAATTGTTCTTGATTTATATGGCTAATATGATATTTGTGTAAATCGACTCCCTGTTTATTGTAAAGGGAAAATGGAATGGTCAGTGGATGGTTTTATGATATGTTATCTATGACATTATCTTCTGTTTCCCTGTAGTTTCAAATTATTTGAATGACAAAATATATATATCATAATGCACTATATAAAGGAGATAAATATGGATCACTGCACACATTGGCAATTATAACTGTGAGCTGTTATCTTCCAAAGACCACATTGTCCATACAATTAATATTGCTATATTTTAAAGTAGATTGATTATATTTTACATTTGTGCATTCATTCTGGTTGATATTGGTTGGTAGTTCATTATAAACCAGTTAAGACTATGGCTTACATTTTTTAAATCCTTTTTGTCAATGGTTGCAAATAACATAGCATAGGATATAATCACTGATGACTTCATAAACAGATGAACCATGACCCTAGAATAGATGATCAAATAAATTATCATTAATGTCTGCTGATTCTAAAATTCCAAGTAGAAAATGAAGACGGCGTTTCCATCGATTTACAATATGTTGCTACAGATCAATTGGTTCTTTGTGAGTTATATATTGACTAAAAATTCATTACCACATATCACACGGTATCACCAGAACATTGCCAGAGAAATGCAACTGTTTATTTCTAGAAAGAGTCAAAATATGTGATTTATAAATTTAGGTATTTGCAGAATTCACACTTTTTTTTTTTTTGCAAACATGATTTATGTAGATAGTTGTATTTTAACTCATAAACATGCATACATTTTGTGGAGAAATAATCGTTGGAATGTTGACCACTTTAACGGATATTGCAATGTGTTTTGCCGCGCCTGCGCCTAATTTGACGCAACTTTTTTTGATCCGCGACTAATTTTTCAGTAGCTAATTTTTGCAGAAGTTTGCCAAAACAATTCACCAATGGCGAAATGTGGAAATTCACTGCGAATCCCTGCATGCCGAAAAAATTCACTCATCACTAATAAGGATCACTGGGCAGAGAATTAAGGTAACCAAAAGCACTCAATAAATATTTCAAACAAAAGTTTTGCCCCAGTGTTGATTACCTAATTTTGTTGTCAACTGGGGTCAGACTGGAGGGCATGGGGCTACAACCCCAGGGGCCCCCACACCCCCAAGGGGCCCCGTGTCAACCCCAACACCCCCCCATAGGGTCCCCCGTTGGCCGCTTAACCCCCTCAGGGAAGAGCTATTACCAGCCCCGGGGGGCACCGCCGCCCAGCAGGGTCGGATCTGGGCAGGTGGAGCCCACTAGGGCCTAGGGCCCACTGAGATTTTCCTTGGTGTCCCGCCGGCCCAGTCCAACCCTGAATATCTCCCTTAGTGTGTGCTGCTGTACTCACCCAGTCTATTTTCTGTCTGTACATTGTATACACACATAGGATTACTCCTCCTTTATATTTTTTTTTAGGTGATCCCTGTCTGTCCAATAAAAAGGCAGCTAATTGGGATTTTTAATTTGATAACACAAGTTGTAAGTAAGCAGTAAGTAAGCTTAATAAAATTTAAAGAAAGAATGGTGAAAAAAAATGTTGGGACTATAAAAATGTGAAATATAAATGACTATTGAACAGATTAGTCCAGGGAGCATTTGAAATGGATTTAAATTAAACATTATTTGAATTAATCTGCACAGAACAAATTACCATCTACTTGTTGTATTACCCCTCCTTTATATTTTTTTGACAGGTGATCCCTGTCTGTTTATTAAAATAAGCAGCTATTTGGGGTTTTTAGTGGGAAGTAAGTAGATAAATCTTTAAACAGTTTTAAAAAAGTATAGCAAAAGTAATATTCTAATTGTAAACTTAAATATAAATAACTAAAGGACTGATTAGTCCAGGGAGCACTTTAAAACATAGCAAAAAAGGGAAAGTTGTGCTCAACCACTAAATTTTAAACCATTAGGTGGGGGTGCAATTTGGCTGTGATCACAAAATACATACAGACAGCAACAAGAGATCTTCTGCACTCAACCATCATCAATATATATAGGATATTAAGACATTCTGTGCATTAAGTTAACAATAAATGCCCGCCCCCTTAATGCAAAACAGGGATTGTTTGCCCATATATTGCAATATACTTCAAGTTGGCCAACTATGTCAAAGTCATCCCTTTTGACCAGTCCTACACTGACTTATGTGATTCATTAAGAATTCTACTGCTTCAATATACATGTAACAAAGGGACCAACTTTCTTGCTTTCAAGGTTAAGCCCCCAAATGATTGCCCTTTTATTGGCTCCACTGGGATCACCTGACTGTAGCTGGGAAGGGTGGGAGCTACAACATGGCTGCTGGGCACTGCTCCTGTATAAACTATAGCAAAAAAGGAAAATACCTATATATTGATATTAGGTGAGTGCAGAGGATTTCTTGTTGTTGTCTATAAGCACTTAGAAACATTTGGCTAGTTTAAATATATTTCAGTGAAATTTCGCATTTCGCCATTGGTTATTGTTTTGCAAATTTTTTGGCACAAAAAAATTCACAACAAAAAAGGCACACATTGCAAAAAGGTTGTGTGTGACCCGCATTCCGAGAATTTTCCACTGTTTCGCAAAATTTTCGGCAAACCGATACAGGACAGATTCATTAATCACTATTGCAGATCCCATGCCCAATTATCTATATATACACCATGCTATACTACAATATATGTATTATTATCTATAAATGACCCTTGTAATAACAGTAATAGAGCAAACCCTGTGATATTAATCTCATTATAAATCATATTTACATTCCAATAAGTAATAATGGGACTAAAGTTAGGTTTCATTATTTTTCCAGTTATGTTGCTCCTTCCTGTGTTTATTAAGTTTGCTTTTCCAAACCAATTGATTACTCAGTTGTTGTTCTACCACATGGGGTTTTCTTTTGTTTAAATGTTAATATTTTGTTGTAGAACTTTTCCTTCGGTATTTTTATTCTACAAAATCAATGAGTAACGTGAAGGCTAAAGTAATTGTTAATAGAATTATAAAAAGGGCATATCTAAAGACTTTGGACTAGTTTACAAAGTATGGCTCTAAAGCAAAACAACATATACAGTTGTACCAATTATAATTAGTGATGAGCAGATTTTTTCAACAGGCATGAATTCACTGTGAAATTCTGCATTTCGCCACTTTGTACCTCAAAAAAAGTCATGTGATGCAAATTTTTTACAAAGTTTCACAAATTTTTTTTGCAGGCTCATCACTTTTTATAATGTAGTAATAGGGTATAACTGGGTATTTCAAAAGAAGATAGGTACAACCTGTGCACAATTTCCTATTACAGGTAAGGGATCCCTTATCCGGAAACCCGTTATCCAGAAAGCTCCGAATTACGGAAAGCCTGTCTCCCATAGACTCCATTTTAATCAAATAATTCAGAATTTTAAAACTGATTTCCTTTTTCCCCGTAATAATAAAACAGTACCATGTAATTGATCCCAACTAAGATATAATTACCCCTTATTGGGGGCAGAACAGCCCTATTGGGTTTATTTAATGGTTAAATGATTCCCTTTTCTCTGTAATAATAAAACAGTACCTTGTAATTGATCCCAACTAAGATATAATTACCCCTTATTGGGGGCAGAACAGTCCTATTGGGTTTATTTAATGGTTAAATGATTCCCCTTTCTCTGTAATAATAAAACAGTACCTGTACTTGATCCCAACTAAGATATAATTACCCCTTATTGGGGCAGAACAGCCCTATTGGGTTTATTTAATGGTTAAATGATTCCCTTTTCTCTGTAATAATAAAACAGTACCTGTACTTGATCCCAACTAAGATATAATTACCCCTTATTGGGGGCAGAACAGCCCTATTGGGTTTATTTAATGGTTAAATGATTCCCTTTTCTCTGTAATAATAAAACAGTACCTGTACTTGATCCCAACTAAGATATAATTACCCCTTATTGGGGGCAGAACAGTCCTATTGGGTTTATTTAATGGTTAAATGATTCCCTTTTCTCTGTAATAATAAAACAGTACCTGTACTTGATCCCAACTAAGATATAATTACCCCTTATTGGGGGCAGAACAGCCCTATTGGGTTTATTTAATGGTTAAATGATTCCCTTTTCTCTGTAATAATAAAACAGTACCTGTACTTGATCTCAACTAAGATATAATTACCCCTTATTGGGGGCAGAACAGCCCTATTGGGTTTATTTAATGGTTAAATGATTCCCTTTTCTCTGTAATAATAAAACAGTACCTTGTAATTGATCCCAACTAAGATATAATTACCCCTTATTGGGGGCAGAACAGTCCTATTGGGTTTATTTAATGGTTAAATGATTCCCCTTTCTCTGTAATAATAAAACAGTACCTGTACTTGATCCCAACTAAGATATAATTACCCCTTATTGGGGGCAGAACAGCCCTATTGGGTTTATTTAATGGTTAAATGATTCCCTTTTCTCTGTAATAATAAAACAGTACCTGTACTTGATCTCAACTAAGATATAATTGATCCTTATTGGATGCAAAACAACCCTATTGGGTTTAATTCATGTTTTAATGATTTTTTAGTAGACTTAAGGTATGGAGATCCAAATTACGGAAAGACCCCTTTTCCGGAATACCCTTGGTCCCGAGCATTCTGGATAATGGGTCCTATACCTGTACAAAATATGTGGTTCTAGAAGCAAATATGGATGAATAGTGCACCTCAAAAGTTTCTACTCAACATTTACAGGGGAAGTGCCCAGATTAGATGTTACATTTAGGGGCAGATTTACTAAAAAAAAATATTTTTTTAGAAACTCACATAAACTTTTTTTTAATTAAAAAAAATCGATCAGTGACCTATTTATTAATAGTCACGATAATGTGTAGGTTGATCGTACAAATGTTCTCTAAAAGAATTTCGATGAAAGTTTTTAAAAAAACTTTAAGTACATATTGAAACGACCATTCATTTCCACAAAAAAAAGGCACGTTTGCATAAAAAAACAGCCATGAATGGCAAAAAGTCACTTTTGTTTTACAAAGAAATAAAGGAAACAAACAAAATATCTGCCGTAAAATATAATGTTGTTATATTTATAATGATAGAAAACCAAGTTGCTATGTCACTATAAATACTTTAGCTATTAAATGTTCAATAGCTAGGGAAAATAGAGAACAAATAACACTTACTGGGGTTTAGTAGCCTGTAGCAACCAATTATATGTTTACAAATTAAAGTAGATCACTAATGTTTCGTGTTGATTGGTTGCTTTGGAGCTCCTGACTTTATCAAACTTTTTCCATGTTCGTCATACATATGCCCATGGTTACACAGACATTAGGGTTGAATCACTAAAGTACAATAAGCGTTATCGCATGATTTTTTGTGTTAAAATTGACGCGAAAAAATGCGCGATTCGCTAAAGTATTATTGCATGCGTTAAGTCAAATATCACATGCGCTAAATAACGCATGATCGCAAGATGTTAATGTTACTGCATTGCGTTAATTAGCGCGCAGAAATAATACTAACGCATGATTCACAAACACTTAGACGCGCTAAATATCGCATTACTCTGTGCGAAAATGAACACCTACTTGGGGCAGGCGGTAATTATAGAAAAGTACAGTTAATGAGCTTTTGGCAATAAAATATGGACTTTGCAGTGGGATTTATTCAAGTCTGTGTTGGCCCTAGAGTGACGCAGCCGCCAGTTTGCAGCGAAATGGGCATTTTCAGAAAAGTAGTTTTCTGAAAGTAATGGCGTGTATGGCTAATATGGCGTGCGTTTTTTCTTTGTGCGCACTGCGTTAATAAGCAAACGTTGCGTCAAATGCTGCACGAAAATGGTCTTCACGAGTTAAATAACGCAAACAGCATCACGTCTTTATTTTGATGTGTGTCCTTTTAGTGAATCATGCGTTAAGTCGCGAAAAATAAGAGGCAATAAAATTTTTAATGCATGCTATAAATAGCGCTCGTTTTAACGCACAGTGAATCAACCCTGTTATGTGAAAGATGATGACTGAGCATTTGCTAGTTGCCTTCAGACAAAAATGCTTTAGAATTATTTTGACTTAGGACATAGCAGTTATGTACTGAGCCATATAGGGTTTTTTTTCTAAATTTGGTAAATATTGTTTTTGCAAATATATTATTAACCAGTATCAGAAAAACTTCTAAGATATTATTCTTATAGTTAGCATCATTTATAACTTTGACATTGTGGCTTATAAAGGTTAGCTGTCCCTCAGATATACCCAGTAGAGCTCAAAATCTTGGTTCCCTAAGTCTCAATTCAAGGTCAAAAGAAAAAAAATAGAAAGAACATGGAAGAAAATGGGTTAAATAGGTGTAAGTGTGTGGCAGCTAGCATGTGTAATTCTACTTGGCTGCTTGACCTAAGCAGAAGGAACTTTGGCCTTGGAAAATAGCAAACCACAAATCATTAGCCCTTAATGTTGACGTTTGGCTTGTGTGGAAACAAATGGCAAGTCATGCATGTTTTATGCTAACAAAGCACCAAAGCTAGTGAAGGTGTCCATGAAGGAATGTTCATTTGAGAACCTCATAAATAGGTCTGTTTTAATGACAGCTACCCCTTTATCAACTGTATATCATCTGAATATGTAAAACAAAAAACTACTTAGGAGAGAAATTAAAGTGGAACTCCACATTCAAAGCAAATATACGGTATAAATTTGCTATTACAAAATAGGTGGTTCAAGCAAATATCTGGATGAAGAGTGTGCCTTGAAAATGTCTACTAAAATCACCCAGATTAGATATGTCTAATTGTTAATACAGGTATGGGATCTGTTATCCGGAAACCCGTTATCCAGAAAGCTCCGAATTACGGAAAGCCTGTCTCCCATAGACTCCATTTTAATCAAATAATTCAGATTTTTAAAATTGGTTTCCTTTTTCTCTATAAAAATAGAACAGTACTTTGTACTTGATCCCAACTAAGATATAATTACCCCTTATTGGGGGCAGAACAGCCCTATTGGGTTTATTTAATGGTTAAATGATTCCCTTTTCTCTGTAATAATAAAACAGTACCTGTACTTGATCCCAACTAAGATATAATTACCCCTTATTGGGGGCAGAACAGCTCTATTGGGTTTATTTAATGGTTAAATGATTCCCTTTTCTCTGTAATAATAAAACAGTACCTGTACTTGATCCCAACTAAGATATAATGAATCCTTATTGGGGGCAGAACAGCCCTATTGGGTTTATTTAATGGTTAAATGATTCCCTTTTCTCTGTAATAATAAAACAGTACCTGTACTTGATCCCAACTAAGATATAATTACCCCTTATTGGGGGCAGAACAGCTCTATTGGGTTTATTTAATGGTTAAATGATTCCCTTTTCTCTGTAATAATAAAACAGTACCTGTACTTGATCCCAACTAAGATATAATGAATCCTTATTGGATGCAAAACAATCCTATTGGGTTTATTTAATGTTTTATTGATTTTTTAGTACACTTAGGGGCACATTTACTTACCCACGAACTGGCCGAATGCGTCCAATTGCGTTTTTTTCGTAATGATCGGTATTTGGCGATTTTTCGGAAAATTATCGCAACTTTTTCGTTGCCATTCCGAATGTTGCGCAAAATCTGCTGTTTTTTTCATAGCGTTAAAACTTGCGCGAAAAGTCTCGCCTTTTTCGTAGCCATTTCGAAAGTTGTGCAAAATGTAGCGTTCGTAGCTTTCGGATTCATTCAAGCTTCAG
Organism: Xenopus tropicalis; assembly: GCF_000004195.4. NCBI lineage: Eukaryota > Metazoa > Chordata > Amphibia > Anura > Pipidae > Xenopus > Xenopus tropicalis. The sequence goes on along the minus strand of NC_030677.2, from coordinate 32,499,606 downwards.
TATGGTGACTTTTCTTGGGCCAGGTTGGAGCTGCAGGGTGCCATTGAGTCCTATGGGAGGCTTCCAAAATCATGCTAAGTTTGAAAGTTTCGCCCGCCGCTTACGAGCGCTCAATACGAAAAAGTCGCGACAAGATAAGAGCGAATCGTAATGGCTACGAAAAACTTGCGTTTTTTTGCGCAAATCGTATTGGTAACGAAAAAGTCGCGACAATTTCCGAAAAGTCGTAAAGGCGCCGAAAAAAAACGCAAAAAATACGAAAAAATCGCAAAATGTTCGTTTTCTAATCAGAATTTTTCCAATTCGGATTCGAATTCGTGTCTTAGTAAATCAGCCCCTTAAGGTATAAAGATCTAAATTACGGACCCCTTATCCGGAAAACCCTTGGTCCCGAGCATTCTGGATAATGGGTCCAATACCTCTACTACATATAAGGAGCAGTTCCTGATAGCCAGGCATCTAAGTCTTACTTTCTAATCAGTAACCAAAACTATTGCGTGTAATCATTGTTCATCATTATAATCATTATGAGACCTAGATGTCCAAGTGTGTATAAACAAGAATGATACAGAGCGAGAGAATATTAAACATTTAGTCGACTTTCTAGTGATGATTGAATCTGGTTGGAAAAAAAAGATGTGTAAAATGACGCAAGTAAAAAAAAATTGTTGCATGTGTCAAAAAAAAGATAGGCATAATTTTTTTTTTGTTGGGAAACAAATTTTTGCGTCCATTTCATGAAACAATCCGCCAATAGCAAAACATGGAAATTCGCTGGGAATCCATGACATTCACTCATCACTAGACAATTCTGTTAAAGAAACAAAAGCTACAGTATATAAATACAGAGAAAGACTTCCAAAATGTTCCCTATCTTCTGTCAGTTTTTTTCCCATCCTCTTTTTTTTGTGACTTACCCTATTGATATGGCTAACATAGGACCTCTCCTGTATTTTATCAAGGAAAATACAATGGCAGTGAACAAATGTGGTGGGGATATTTATTGATATATAAATTAAGGAGCAAAATGTCTGTATTTTGATTGTTTGTCGTGCCTATTTAAAAATATGTGTAAAATATTTCACAAACAGTTTTGTTGTTGTCCATGTTGTTTTGTTGGTAATAAACCATTAAAATTTGCACAATACTAAAACTTAGAGAATGAGTTTGATCATCTCTAGAAGATTGCCGACTCTGCATCATTAACTAGCTGACTTTCTAGCTATAATTAGAGCGAGATGAGTCAAGGTCATGTGAATTCCCTAGTGATGAAGGTGTTTGCCTCCGTACAGCATCCTACTACAATCTGTAGGCAAACAGTACTACCCTCAGTATAATCATCATTTCCTATATTTTACATTCATTATTTTATTTGTTTTACTTGGAGTAATAAACTATCTCTGGGTTAAAAACTGCAAATCAGTTCTTTCAGGATGATTCATGGAGCTGGCGAACAATCCATATTTTAGCAAATCGTTGCATAGATTAGAGTGGATGTGGAGAAGCAGGTCCAGCCAATAGATTTATGTGAGCTGATATTGAAAGCTGCATCATAAATTGTGAGGAAGCACCATTATTTCAGCTGTGTGAAAGAGACCACATTTCAGGGCAATGAAGATATGTGGTTGTGCAAATATGAGGAGTCACATTCAGAGAACAGTGATCTGTATGTATGCTAATAACTAAGAGGTTAATTGCTAAATAACTGCATTGGGAATTGCCTTTGTTTTGTTTTGTGTAAGATTTTGTTTTATCTATCTGTTTGTGAATATCGGAGTTAAAAGAAATGAAAGTTGGATGCCATAGGGCTAAGAATGGGAATGGCAACACTGAATAATGCAGATCCCATGCTGAATGATCAATATGTACCATAATATGCTACAATATGTGTATTATTTTCTATAAATGACCCCTGTAATAACAATAATAGAGCAAGCCCTGGGATATTAATCTACTCATTTTAAATCATATTTACATTCACATAAGTAATATAATGGGATTAATGTTAATTATTTTTCCACTTAAGTTGCTTCTTCCTGTATTTTTTTAAGTTTGCTTTTCTATACCAATTGATTACTCAGTTGTGCACATTTTGTATAAATCAGTGCCATCAAATTAAATCATTGTTAATTTCTATCTATCTTTCTATCTATCATCTATCTATCTATCTATCATCTATCTATCTATCTATCTATCTATCTATCTATCTATCTATCATCTATCTATCTATCTATCTATCTATCATCTATCTATCATCTATCTATCTATCTATCTATCTATCTATCTATCTATCTATCTATCTATCTATCATCTATCTATCTATCTATCTATCTATCTATCTATCTATCTATCATCTATCTATCTATCATCTATCTATCTATCTATCTATCTATCTATCTATCTATCATCTATCTATCTATCTATCTATCTATCTATCATCTATCTATCTATCTATCTATCTAACTATATTAGTAATGAACGAATCGGTCCCATTGCACTTCGCCGAAAAAAATCTCAAACATTTGCGAAACGAAGAAAAACTTGCAAAACGGCGCAAATGATGTGCGTGAAAAAAATGGTCGCTTCAACGCGCAACTTTTTTTTGTATGTGTCATTTTTTCGCACATGACTTTTTTTTATGACAATGTTTTGCCCATTTTTCATGAAAAAATCCGCCAATGGCAAAACGCAGAAATTTGCCATGAATCCATTCCTGCTAAATTACTTTGCCCATCACTAATCTATATCTATATATCGTAATCTGTCTGTCTATGCGTTTCACAATTTTATCACCAATTCGAGAATTTTTCGGCAAAGCAAAACAGTGAAATTTAATCCAGTTAAACTAATATTTTGAAGAGTAATAGAGGAGAAATCATTTGACATTTTTAAGGAAATATAAACAAAATAAATTATCAATAACATATGCCTTTACTTTGTTATTTACACATATACAATGTAGCCCATATTTTCTCAATATGTACTGTACGGCCTATTTATTGAATGTATTCTAGCAATGCCTGGTTCAAGAACAACTGTGGCGGCCAACAGGGAAATGGTTAATGCTAAACATAATCAGAGCAATAGCTGTACAAACACTTCAACAATGCATTCCATTACCATAGGGATTAGAGTCTCAGTGGGATGTTTAAATTCTTATGAGTATAGCTAATGTATAAAGGTCTGACTGCAATGAAAAATGCATAGATTTATAGAAAACAGAATGCTACCATGGAAAAATGAACGTATATATAAATTGCTTTAGTTTATCTCAAACACAAAAAAACAGGGCTTGTCCATTGTGTGTGCGATATAAATGTTGTATACTGTAGTATAAATTATTTTGCCTCTTTTTTCCTTTTTTTTGGACGACATATAAATCGTGCAATGCACAGTAAAAAAAAAAAAAAACAGCCATTGGCATTTGATTATTCACTGAATCTTCGAGTTTGCCAATTACTGTCACCAATGTTGCTAAGTATTGACTTTGAGGAAGATGCTGTTGCTGATTCCAGTGTTTCTCTTTTCACTCTCGTAGCATCCTATGTTATTGATGCCTCCCTAATGAATCCTCTAGCAAAGCAAATAGTTTCTACATCTATTAACAGGCTAACGTAGGGGAACCATGCATCATTGGAAATAATCAGAATATACTTATAAATGTGCAAGCCATCAGTTGCTGGCTAGGAAATGGAACTTGAGGGAAAATCTAAAAAGTTGAAGTGCTTCTTAAAAAGATCCTAAATAATAAATGGAAGTTAAACTGGGGCAGAGGCACAGAGAGATGTATTACATTTAAACTGGTTATTTATGTATTGTAGATATTATTGGCTGCGCTCTGCACCTACTGTTATTTTTAATACAATCTGTAAAAATAATTTAGTGATGTCAATGAAATGGATATTATTTTTGATAGCTTAGAAAACAACACAGGTGCTTATATGGTATAAATATCCGATTTAATTGTCTGCAAAAGATTTGCTGCTTTTGCTTCGCATAGAAATAAAGGCAACAAATAAAATATCTGACTGAAATTAGAATGTTAATTATAGCTATAATGATATAGAAAACCAAGCTGGTATGTCACTATGAATACTTCAGATATTTCGGGGCTGATTTACTAAAACTAAAAGATTTACTAAAATTAATTTTTTTTTATTTTTAAAAATTCAAATAAACTGACATTTACTAAAAAGTCTGAACTGAGAAAGTACACGTGGGGAAAAGTAATGAAACAGCAACTTTTTTTTTAATTGTCACACCAAAATATCTAGTTTTTCAAATTGTCAGACAAAAAAAACATGATCTTGACAGGTTTTAGTGGCAAATTGTCAAATTTGGGTTTTTAGCCTTTGTAGATCTCAAAAAATTTGACTTTTTTTTTTGGCAACTAAAAAATCCAAATCGGGAAAAAAAATCTGAGCTTTAGTAAATTGCCCCTTAATGTTAAATAGCTAAATATCTCTAGTGAAAACTAGAGAAGAAAAAACATTTACCTGGGTTTAGTAGCCCATGGGAACCAATTATATATTTACAAACTAAAGGAGATCAGTAAACAAATAATGCTGATTGGTTGCTTTGGAGCTCTAGACCCTACCAAACTTTTTTCATTGTTTTTGCAATGCATTATGATTTTGCCAAAAGCATTGTGAAAGATGATGATGACATTGAGCATTTGCTAACTACCTTCAGACAGGAATGAGTTATTTTGACTTATATCAATACGCAATTTGCCCTGCTTCGAACATAGCAGTTATGTGAGCCATTTAGGTTTTTTTTTAACTACCTAATTACGTAAATAATGTTTTTTTTTTGCAAATATATTATTAATAAGAATAAGTGAAATATATTATTCATATAGTTACAGTAGTATTTATAGTTTTGACATATTATATATATACAGAATATAAATGTAAATGTAAATAGTCCTTAGAGTGCCCAACACCCATATCCTTTTTTTTTTTTTTCATTTGTGCATAAAGCATTCCACTGCGCAGTTTCATCAGTTGCAGTTAAGAATTAATTGTATTGTTTCAGGTGACAATACCACAGAAGAATCACACAGTCAATGGTACATGATAGTGCAGGAAATTATTGGATGATTTTTAATTAAAGAAAAAATTATTCTTAATCAGGTTTATAAATAGAAGTCTTCATTGATGGTTCTAGCTCTCTTTGTTTTCTAATCAACTGCAAAGAGACAATAGAAACCTATTCCTGTCTCCTATTGTATATTATTATTATATAGTAACAGTTTTAAACAAAAACGCTACAGTCATTTTACCATCTTATTTTCACTTTTTTCTAATAAATAGGAAGAAATGTATTTTTCCTTGAAAGCCACATCTTTGTTTATGAGCCATTTTAATGCATGGATATATTTATATGGCATGATTGTCCTTTGCAGTGCTCTACAAAACAACGGAAATAAATATTTATAACAATTACAAGTCATCCAAACAATTTAAACATCCATAAAACAACAAACCAAATATACAGTAAGCATTATAGCAAATATAAGGCATGCAAAAAAGTAACAATGAGGGCTATGCTTGCAATAGTTTATATTCTTGGAAAGGAAAAGTGGAGTGAAATATAAAGTATAACATGTAGGAAGTACTAGAGATCCCTGTTCATAAAATATTGTAAGTATATGAGGTTTGGGGGGTGGGGGGGGAGGTAGTTGTTTCAGGGTTAAGTCATAAACTTCAATTAAGAGGTGCCTTTTCAGACTGGCAGCATGGGGAACGGAGTGTAGGGAAAAGGAGAAAAGGGGATAATTATGCCTTGAGTGGAAAAAAGTGACTGGGAAGGAGGAAAAGAATAATACCTGGATCAAATATGGAAGAGTAAAATGGAAGAGTATTTGGCAATAAGACAATGCTGATGCAATGATGTGCAGAATTGATGTCAGCACTATAATACATTGTTTCACTTTACTTTTTATTAACAAAATATTAAAAGTCAAAAGTATATTTTTCCATATACATCATATAAACATAAATTAAAAGGCAGTACCATAAGGAAAATTGTTGACAAGAGGGAGAGGGGGAGGCATGGTGGGCAGGTAGGGGGAGAGTAGGGGAGAGGGGGTAGGTGGTCAGTATAGGTAAGAGGAGTGGGGTTTAGGAAGGAATGGGGGGACGGGGGAAAGGTACAACATAACTCCTATTGTTCACATTGTTCAATATTGCTCTTATCAGGCAAACTCATGTACTGCTCATAGGTTGATGGGGAAGTATTGGAAAGCTGGAAATGGTGCAGTCCCTGGATGGTAGTGTATCCGTTAAGGGCAGGGGGGCTGTGAGGAAATATGTCTGAACCATAATGCTCAGGCACCATTATATTTAAGTACTTAGGTCTGAAAATAATTGAATCTGAATGTTCTTTGCCTTTGAAAACAATCTCAAAGTTTAAATACAAAAATTACAATTCTGCAGTTGTTGAATGATTGCATTATTAATTGTCCAATTATTAATTGAATTCTTTAGAGATTTCTTTACTGAGGGAAAAAAAAATAATCCCTGTCTTCTTTCAAAAGAGACATTTGAAATGACAAAGGATCATCATTTATTTGCTGGAAATTTAATATAAAAGAAAAACATAAAAAGTGAAAAAGGTTAAATAATTGTGAACTCAGATTTTGTGACTATACAAGAAAGAACTTGCGCATGTTTGAAGCCTGACTTTTGGGCAGATAGACAACTCTTTGAGGACAAAATGAAAGTAGTGTGTGGGCACACAGAAATAATGAATTGCAGAAAATGTGAAGTCGTTGATTTAGTTATGAAAGACAAAGAAAAACTAAAATGCTTCTAAACATATATAGCCCCTGTAACAGTAATATGTACTAATTATAGGGTTACTAAATATCCCTAATAAATTCATAGTCATGAAATATCACTGGAGTGAGAATTGACTTTTGATCCCTGGAAGTTTCTTGTCATTTATACTTAAGGGTTATGTAATAAAAGGGACTAAGTTTGCCCAGGAGCAGTAACCTATAGCAACCAATCAAGCAGGTAGGATTTTCTAACATCTTATTAGTTGCTATGGGTTACTGCTCCTGGGTAGTGATGAGCGAATTTTTTTTACCAGGCATAGATTTGCAGTGAATTTCTGCATTTCGCCATTGGCGAATTGATTCGTGAAACTTCTGCGAAAGTTTCTGGTCAGTACTATATACCTACATCTGAAGGAAAAAAGGACACTCATTTGAAGACTGCCAGGTCCAGAGCTACTGGTTCAAAAGAGGTGTTAAAGAGGCCATATATGTTAAAACAAAGCTCCAATCATGCTAATGTAATCAACCCCTCCCCTTCATGAGGTCCCTGATCCCATGCTGGTTATGATAAACAGATTATACTGATTGGAGCAACATTCAGGGGTACAGGTAGGTGTCGTTTTTACTTGATGTGACATATGATGGGGCCATAAAAATGTTCTCTTATTAAGAAAAAAAATTCTTCTCAAGTTTGGTGCTGACAGGGGCCACATGAAGCAGCCAGAACTGTGTTCATCATCCTTGGCATTGATCCCAAGTGGAGATCTAACCCCCATGAGAAATTTCAGTTGATATTTGAGCCAATGTTTTGTTGATGGTAGTGGGAATGCATATGCCTTCAACTTGTTATATTCCACTGATTCTGTTATATAAAACTAAATTATTTTACAAAAGAATTAAGGTAAATTCTGTGAACAAATTTCAAATATATTGGCATTTACTATGCTGTCTATATTGATGAGTCAGTTTATCCTTTATTAGTCACTAGTAGAATGAGGACTTATCTAACTATGCAACACATCTAACCATAAGTGCAGTTGTTAGTGCATTATGTTTTTGTTCTCCTGAAAACTTTACTGTCTTACTGTGCTGAAAAACTAGGCTTATACTTTAGTATATACAGTATGTAAGTTGCTTGTTATATAAATTGTTTAGACAAGACAAGGCGCTTGCTTCCAATATATTTTGCATCCCACCTGTACACATATGTGTTTTTTATTATTTACCTGTATATAAGTGTTTTATGTATTTAAAATCTAATTGAGAAATGACATAATTCTTCTTTAATAGCTTCTAAAACTATAATGCATTACAAGCCAAGCGAGTTGCAATTTACCGTGCATTACGTGAGATGAATGCGCTTGTTTTAATCATGCTAGTAGTTGTTAATGTATTATTGTAATACATGGATTCTTTTTGTAGAATTAATTTGTCGTAAACTGCAAATAAAATAGATGATCTGAACTCTTGTACGATGGTGTGATCATTAAAATCAGAATATTGCCTTCACACAAATGGAAATGTATTATGCCTAAAAGCCTGAACTTTATTTAAAGACACTTTCTCTTGCTCTGAAACCACCATGCAAATGTGTTTCTGGGGGCACAAATTACCAGGTTCTGCACAATTCACTAGAGCTCTGCCCTGTTTCTGATATCTTGGCCAACAAAGGCATTTCCTATCTCACTAATTGTGACTGCAGGCACAGTTCTCTGTGGCGTTTTCACCTCCTGTACCCTTACCAGTTTCTTTTAGACTGCGGTATCAATGCCCTGGGTTCTTTAATTATCAATATTGTATATTCTTTTTGCTTTGCATATTTACATGTATCTGTTCCCAGTTTTGCTGTGGAAGAAAATATATTGGTTCTTTATAAATAAAATATAATTATTGCAACATAATAATAACATTCATAATAATGACAAAGATTATTAAAACTGGATCCAGCACTTATCTGAATGTAAATTATACATTGACCTTGTTTCATTCAAAATGTAAATCCCTGATGAAATTAAATTATTTCTTTGCATAAACAAGAACTCATTAAAGCAGGGATCCCCAACCTTTTATACTTGTGAGCCACATTCAAATGTAAAAAGACTTGGGGAGCAACACAAGCATAAAACATTTTCCTGGGGGTGTCACATAGGTAGCCCTTATGTGGACTGGCAGCCTACAGGAGGCTCTGTTTGGCAGGAGTGATGGGCGAAATAATTTGCCAGGCATGGATTTACAGCAAATTTCTGCCATTCGCCATTGGTGGATAATTTTGTGAAACAGCTTCAAATATGCTGTGTAAAAAAATCACACATAACAAAAAATTGCCATGTGTGTCAAAAAATTGTTGCATGCATCAAAAATATGCAACATTTTCGCTGTTTTGGTGTTTCGCCAATCTTTTCAAAGATTCCCAAATTTTTCATTCACTCATCATTATTTGGCAATACACCTGTTTTTTATGCAACCAAAATTTGCCTCCAAATCAGGAATTCAAAAATAAGCCCCTGATTTGAGGCCGCTGGGAGCAAAAATCCAAGGGGTTGGGAAGCAACATGTTGCTCATGAGCCACTGGTCGGTGATCACTGCATTAAAGGTATAGATAAAGTTCTAAGATGGGTAGACACATCAAATGAAATGATATTGTGATCAAGTGAGTATTATCCTTCATCCAAAAAATATATCTAAAATTATAATTGTTTTCATTCCTACTTGTGTTTATATGAAAAATCTTATCTACCATAATCTCTGGTTTCTGTTTTACCAAATTTACCTGTAAAGACAGAATCCTTTTTTGAAGTTTCATACAAATTTCTAAAGAGTGCTACCTTAAAGGAACAGTAACACCAAAAAATTAAAGTGCATCATAATAATTAATATATTATGTATTATTGCCCTGCACTGGTAAAAGTTATGTGCTTGCTTTTAAAACTCTACAATTGTTTATATAAACAAGCTGCTGTGTAGTCGTGTAGTCAAATTTAAAAAAAGAAGAAAAACGCACATGTTACATAGTGGATAACAAATAAGCTGCATAGATTCCCATTGTATTCTATAGATCTTAGCTGTTATCTGCTATGTAACCTGTGCCTTTTTTCCTTTTTCTCAGCCTGTATGTATAAACTATAGTAGTGTTTCTGAAGCAAATACAGAACTTTTATCAGTGCAGGGCACTGGGAAGACAAGTGAAGATAAGGGAAGACACATAGACAAGACTTTAACAAAGCAATTGCAGAAATCCAGTAAGAGGCACAGGAGAAGGTGGCTGGGCACTTCCCCCTTGAAACAAAATGTTAGAATTGGGGGATCTGAGACCAATGCTTTTGACACTTCTAGCCACCATCCATGTATTAATGACATTTAGTTCTGTGGAATAATAAATGTGGAAAAAAAATAATAAAAAACTACCTCGCACTGCATTAAGAGAAAACCACAGCAAAAAGTATTTGTTCACACTTTGGCATGTTCTACTAGAGAGATATAGGGGACGTAGGGGACGTAGGGGACGTAGGGGACGTAGGGGCGAGAACAGATTCTAATCAGGTTCTCAGAACTAGGGAATCTGTCCCATCTCGCTTCCCCGGAAAATTTGCGAATCTTTGAAAAGATTTGCAAAACGATGAAAAATTTGTGAAATTGCAAAAATCACGCGCGTCAAAAAGAATTGTCGCAAGACATTTTTTTGGCGTGTGTGACAATTTTTCGTTGCACGACAAATTTTGCCACTGCAAATTTTCATGTCCATTTCACAAAAAAACCCACTAATGGCGAAATGCGGAAATTCACCACAAATCCATGCCTCTTAACTCATCACTACTCAGAACCATTCATTCATAGCCTCCACCCCACCCTCTGTACATTGTATTCAACTGAGTCTTACTTCATGCCTACTACTTTACCGTAGCAATTACCTCAGCACGAATGTTAAATTACAAACATTACTCCTTACCTATACCCCTGCCTATTACTCTACCCTGAGAAATTACCTCAGCACATATCAATTCAAGCTAAATTGTAATGAGGCAAAATGCCAACACGCGTTTATGCAATCTCGGTTCAATGAGTAGCAGCAACCTATAAAGAGCCCACCCCATTCCACATCATCACACCATGTACATTGTTCACCAGCAAGTCCACACATTTAAGCATTATACCCTACGTTACACAGGGAAGGAAACGATAATCAGAATTACCATTCAAACTGTTGCTGTTATTTATTATATAATTTGCGTACATATTAGTATGAACAATTGCAAAAAGATATTAAAGATATTTAAGTATCTGGGCACCGTAATTCACAAACCAGCGTTGAATTCTTTCTTCTTATCAGATTACATAATAATTGTAAAATGTGTATTGCTTCTCTCCTTAAAACAACTTGTTTTGTCTGTACTTGCATGGGAATTAATAAATATAGAACTCAAAACGCCTCTTCACACTGCAATGCAAGTCAAAGGACTAAAATGCTTTTTTTAGAAGACAAATTATTATTGAAAGGGCATAGAACAGGCTGTGCACAATATGCCTACTTGACATCTAAGGGTTCTTCAGCATCATATTTTCCACTTATTTGTTTAAAGATGCTGTGCTCATTGAGCTCTGCAAGAAATTTATGACAGTTGCTAAAATAAATGTGAGGATAAGGTTATTCTGCCTGACATTATGAACAGGAAGGGCAGTATATAAACATATAAATATACAGTATATGTTATTTCCTAAGGTCTGTTATGCGCACTGGGAGACTGGTGCATCTTCCTACGGCACAACATACCGGCCCCTGGTTCTCACATGCAGGTACAGTATATGGGCTGCCTAGTTCTTTGACCTTGCGTCTTGACACTGTAATGCAGGCATCATGACACTAATGTACATTTTGATGCTGTTGTGTCATCCCTCTGCATTCAGTGTGCCTTGGGCCCTTTTTCTATATAAATTGGCTGTTTATTGTGCACACTTTACCCAAGTACAGCTCTGTACATAAGCCTTGTTTTGATTATTCTTCTGGTTATTGACCTCGTGCTTGTATTCTGACTATATTCACTTTCTGGCTGTCCAGTCTTCTTGATTGTCCTCGACCACAAATATGCCTGACCCTTGTCTGTGAAGGTATGGGATCCCTTATCCAGAAACCCGTTATCCAGAAAGCTCCGAATTAGACTCCATTATAAGCAAATAATTCTAATTTTTAAAAATGATTTCCTTTTATCTATAAAACAGTACCTTGTACTTGATCCCAACTAAGATATAATTAATCCTTATTGGAGGCAAAACAATCCTATTGGGTTTATTCAATATTTATATGATTTTAAACAGACAAGTTATGGAGATCCAAATTACGGAAAGATCCCTTATTCGAAAAACCCCAGGTCCTGAGCATTCTGGATAACAGGTCCCATACCTGTACTATGTTTTCTCCAATAAATCTCTAGTGTGTTTGGGTTGCTTGTCAGTAAAATAGAATCAGTAAAGAGCAGTACCTACAGGAGTTTCCTGTTACATGAAAGGGAGAGATCTTTCCAAGATCGGTTCCTTAATAACGGACCACAACAAGACCTGGAACAAAAAAAAAAAAAACTAATAACAGATATTTAAATTACATCTCACCCATGTGAAAGCTAAAAACCACACTCCTGGAAAACTTTTCCTTCTTTGATCATGATGAGCATCACACACCTATAACTTGCAACATTTTAAATTGAAGATGTAGGGGACTGTGTCCTCTCTTATTGAAGATTCTTTATTGCAAGGGGGGACAGATGTAAACAAGGTTGCACCAAAAGCATCTGAGTAAATACTGGGGTAAAGGGGGAAAGGAGTATGAAACTGTGCTATCAAGTAATTTTACTTGGTTACACAATCCCTGTATACATCTTGCTGTGAGGTTTACAGCAAGGTTTACACAATATTTTGGGGTGATACAAAGCTTGCCTTAATAACAGTGTCCACAAAATGGCACCTGACTATTTGATGTGATTGTGTAATACCAGAACTGAAGGAAACAAGATTTACATTACTTATATAATGTAAGTGAAGTTTATTTTGCTTAACAAACACAATAGAAAATAATTTTGAATTCTTTCTTAGGGTGACTGGACCCCTTTTAATCTTATCTGTACACCAACGCCTCTTCTACTCCTTTTGTCCTCCTTAAGATTCCTGTCCCGCCATCCTTGAAGGCCATCCTTGAAGCTAATGGTGTTCTACTCTATTTTTTATAATGATTCCTTTGTATCTGCACATACACAAGGGGTATAAAAGCGATGATCACGTAAGAATAAACTGAACAAGTTTGAACTTCCATTGTAGTTGTGTCCCTCTTTTCCCGTATATACGTCTTTTTCCTGGCAGGAGAGCTCCCATGGATTACTACATTTAAAGTCTGCGGTCAGGAACCCTTACACTTGCAAAAGATAGTAAAAATAAATTGTTTATGCTCAACAAAACTTAAGTCATTACTACACTAGAATATATCTTAAAGTAAGAAAAACAGGTTGACACTAAACAATAAATAAAGTACAGATAGATTTGCATTAGATTTGTATTGGCTGTGCAGATTGAATTGATATTTGCAAGAGAGTGCAGATGCTTTATAATTTGTCTTCTGTGATTTTATCAATTAGACTTCTCATCAAGTCCTTCTAATATTGGAGTCCCTGGTAAATGCTTTGTATGCTCTATCTATATGGTCTACTTTCAGATCTAAAAACATTACTGTATATTGGTCTGACTAAAGATCTGTACAATGCCAAGCAACCTCTTTCTATTTTCTTTTCCTATTGCCAATTCAGGCCCCTACTGCATTTTTCTCATTTCCAGCTTATGTTGCTTGCTTGCTTTCAATTTTCTAAGATAACATCAATATTCTTTTACTCTTTGCATTGTAGTGAATTGTCATAAATACAAATCATTTTGTCATCAGCAACATTGAACGTATTTTATTACAAATAATATTCATAAAAAATCATATAGGACTGGACCCAAAATCCCCCCAAATTACACTGACTCAGAACCCAGTTAGGCATTACCCAACCTTCATTTAAATTTGCCAATAATTTGTCTACAACCTTCAAACTCATTATACTGTACTACCCTACAGTCTAAATCTTGGAATACAAATATTGGCTCCATCTGTGTGTCCATAGGAATCTGTAGATTAATTTAGATTTCTTGTTTTCCCTGGAAAAGGGTAAAGATTTAAATACAGTTAAGCAATGTCTTAATTGTCTGTAAATACTATTTTTGCAAGCAACAATTCTTCCACTATTTTACAGTATTTTTACTACTAATTTTAATAGAGCTGAGTTCCTTTTAAAGGAGAAGGAAAAGTAAAAACTAATTAAGCTGTATCAGAAAGGTCTATGTAATACAGCCATAAGTACTCACAGAAACACTGCACTTTGATAGAGTTCTCTATCAAAAGAAACACAGGATTTCTTGTCTTCTTTTTTCTAAACATGCTCTTTGGTATCAGACTTCCTCTTTCTGAAAAATCCTTCGTTCCTGGGGCCAGAGTCTGTGCAGCTCTTTCCTCTCTCCCTTCTCCTGCTCCCCCCTCCCATTCCCCATAAGAATTCATAAAAAAAATCACTCCCCCCTTAGGGGGAGGGGCTACCAGCCTCTAGAGCTACAACAAGAAGCTACAAAGACCAAGCAAAAATGGCAGCTGCAATCCTAAATGAAGGGAAAGATTTCTGCAGAATAAATAGCATTCTAGGTGGCACTAATGTGGTGAATCTATTGGCAGTAAAATGCCAAAATGACTCCTTTTCCTTTATGCATGATACATATCAGGTGATTCAGTAAATACAGTACCTAGTATTTGGATAACTTTCTAGAACTGAAATAGTAAAAGTATTACCTTACCCTTAAGTTGAACAAATGGGTGTTGTAATTTTTTAGTAAACAGCTAAATTATTGCCATAATACTATCCCAACATACTAACACAGACCTTTCTAATCTTGTGTCCATTAATGTTAGTGTGTAGTTAGGCTGATAATTATTGTCTACAATTTGGAAAAACAGCCATTTTTTTTTATTGCCAATTCACTGTAGCTGTGCAATGATCCATTTGATATAAATTTAATTGTTGCCCATTTTTGCAATAGGATCTTTCTTCAATAATTAAACACACTCAATAAGTATTCATTTAAATTTAATTTGTCTAACCATTTTAATGTCCTGACCTTAACTACACTTGCAGCATTTCTAGTAAGCCACATTATTTAAGCTATTAGTTCACTAATATTGTTATCTGATTGGATACCTGAGAGGACAACGAGCACCTGAATTGCTAATCATTATTATTAACATTTATTTATAAAGAGCAAACATATTCCGCAGCGCTGTACAATAAGTTATGTGATTTACGTTCACTTTCTTCACAATGCAAACTGTCTGGGTGATAGGTATGTGGGCATCCATATATAAGTAATCAAAAATGGGAGTCAGTTTTCTGCATCAGGAACTAATTGGCAATGAGATCAAAACAAAGATAAAAATAAAGTTAGAAATAACCAACTAAATACCCCAGTAAAGCACCCTAATTTCATAGTGATGTCATGAGCTGAATATACGTAGCCATAACAAGTGTAACAAGCTAATAACCTTTACTACAGTAGCTGCCTCTCCATGCAGAAAACTGGTACATAAAAAATAAAATCAGCAGCACCCAAAGAAGGGTTTTAAAAATCCCAAAAACAGCATCCACAGCCGAGCATCGCAGCTTAATTAATAGGGAGAATGGCATCCCATGGCATAACACCAAGGCATAACACCAAGCTAATCAGAAGATCAGCATCCTTATAACTTTTTAAAATTAGAATAATTTGCTAAAAATGGATTCTATGGGGGGGGGGGGTAACCTTGGTATATTTTGGAGCTTTTCTGAATAGTGGGTTTCAAGACAAGGGTTCCTAGTTCAAAAACATCACTTATTTAAACCTGAACTGCATGGCTTGGAATGTATGCCCTAATCCAGTGATCCCCAACCAGTGGCTCAGGGGTAACATGTTGCTCCCCAACCCCTTGGATGTTGCTCTCAGTGCCCCCAAACCAGGGAGTTATTTTTGAATTCCTGACTTGGGGGCAAGTTTTGGTTGAATAAAAACAAGATTTCCTACCAAATAAAGCCCCCTGTAAGCTGATAGTGTGCATAGAGGCTGCCTAATAGCCAATCTTAGCCCTTATTTGGCTCCTCCATGAACTTTTATGGTGCTTGTGTTACTCCCCAAGTCTTTTTACATTTGACTGTGGCTTACAAGTAAGAAAGGTTGGGGATCCCTGCCCTAATCCATACAGGGGATGTATGTAGCGGCAACTGCCTCTATACTGTCTTTTATGTTTGATTATGATTGTATTTGAATTAAATATTTAATTCCTAAAATTTACAAAGTTATGTTGAGGAGCCTCATTATAATATAATTAATACATCATCAACATTGCAAATTCACCTTGTCATTGTTCGTCCTTACAACTATTTGTATAGTTTTATTTTAATTGGTCATAGAATCATTACACAATTAGAAGGGGTTGTAAAAATATTTTAAATTGAGCCACATGATTGTATTACAAATTCCAGGGTCTTTGGCAATTTTACTTGTTAAAGGAAAACTATACCCCCAGAATGAATACTTAACCAACAAGAATCTCGCCAAACTGGAATATATACAATTATACAATATATATATATATATATATATATATATATATATACTGTCCCAAAATCGGCACTCACCAAAGCAGCATATAAAAACCAGGTGCTAACCATAAACTTGCATATTCTCCCTCTGAAAGCACTCACGGTATATAATAAAAAAAGAAAATTTTATTTACACAAAAATGTCTACGCGTTTCGATCCATATAGGATCGTCATCAGGACGATGACGATCCTATATGGATCGAAACGCGTAGACATTTTTGTGTAAATAAAATTTTCTTTTTTTATTATATACCATGAGTGCTTTCAGAGGGAGAATATATATATATATATATACAGCCACAGTAAAATCCGCACTCCAAACTTACATTCTGCTTCTTAGTTGCCCGGGTGCTGCCAAGGGATATTACACAACGAAACCACGTACAATAGGCGCACTCCAGGCTCTTTTTCATAAAATTCAAATCTTTATTTTCATACAGCCATCAGATCAACGTTTCGGCTCTGGCCTAGAGCCTTTATCTTGATAAAGGCTCTAGGCCAGAGCCGAAACGTTGAACTGATGGCTGTATGAAAATAAAGATTTGAATTTTATAAAAAAGACCCTGGAGTGCGCCTATTGTACGTGGTTTCATGATATATATATATATATATCTGTTCCACTGACGGCACTCACCAATCGCAGGCCACGCGCCGGGTGCTCACCAAAAATATTCACATAGCTGCAGTAGAAAGCACTCACGGCTCCAATTGTTCAAAAGTATGAAAAAAGTTTTATTGCTCCACACTCACATCGACGTGTTTCGATCCACAAGGGACCGTCGTCCTGATGACGATCCTGTGGTGATCGAAACGCGTAGATGGTATGCTGAAATAAATCACTGACCTGATTGATGCTGTAGCTGTGAGTGCTTTCTACTGTTGAGTTTGATGCATTATTTTTGTCAGCACCCAGCCTTTGCCCCGATACTGGTGAGTGCCGATTCTTTACAAGACTATATATATATATTGCCCTTTTACATCATTTCCCTTGATCCACCATTTAGTGGTGGGCTACGTGCTCCCTCAGAGATCAGCTGACAGGAAATAATGCAGCTCTAACTAACAGGAAGTACTGTGGAAGGAAAAGATAGAACTCTGTCCATTCATTGGCTGATGTAACTTAGCATGTATGTGTGCCTTGGTTTGTTTGTGTGCACTGTGAATCTTATGATCCCAGGAGACAGCCCTCAATTCTTAAAATGGCAATTTTCTATTTAGGATTACCCAATGGTACATACTACTAGAAAAGTATATTTGTATGATTTATTTAGATGAAGCAGGGTTTTACATACAGTGGCTTGCAAAAGTATCCGGCCCCCTTGAACTTTTCCACATTTTGTCACATTACAGCCACAAACATGAATCAATTTTATTGGAATTCCACGTGAAAGACCAATACAAAGTGGTGTACACGTGAGAAGTGGAACTAAAATCATACATGATTCCAAACACCCCACTTTGCAGTTATTTATTTGTAAAAAATGTTTGGAATCATGTATGATTTTCGTTCCACTTCTCACGTGTACACCACTTTGTATTGGTCTTTCACGTGGAATTCCAATAAAATTGATTCATGTTTGTGGCTGTAATGTGACAAAATGTGGAAAAGTTCAAGGGGGCCAAATACTTTTGCAAGCCACTGTATGAGCTTGTTTATGCAATATATTTTTATATTTTAGACCTACATTGTCGGGGGGTATAGTTTTCCTTTAAAGATAATCGCCATAGAAAAAAAAACTTAAATATGTCACAGAATCCGTACAACAATATACATTTTGAATTAAAATGTCAAGTTGCAGAATAAAATCAGAAAACGTATATACTACCTTCCTGTGAGCCTGTTCAGCTTAGATGTCTAATTAGGCTGCAAGCCCCTTGAAAGCTGACACACTTCATCAGGAGAGCTATCAGAATTGATAACAAATTGTATGTTGTTGTCTAGCAAATCTTTATTTTAGTGTTTTATTCTTTAAAAGAACAAACAAATAAAGTGAGTTGCAAATGCTTTAATAAGCGTCGGAATCAGAAAAATGTAGTCATTTTGCAAAGTTCCAGTTCATATGCAGTAATGCAAGTAGTCAAGGATTCATGTCATCTGTAATTATATATAACCATCTTCTTTTTATTAGTACAGCTAATTATTCCAGTCCTCAACTGGATAAAAAGTGTGTCATACAGTACATCTGAAACAGTTGGAGTGGAGGTAGTCATTATGTACAATCCCCTGTGTTTAATCAAAGAAGAATGAACTTTGCTCTGTTCTTATATTTCTTTAGCGTACAGAAAGACAAGTAGCAACCTACTGATTTATTCTATTTTTGTTTAAATGCAACAATTATGAAAAACATGTTTTATGATACCCTACTAGACAGAAAATTATTTATTTTTAGAAGAAATGTGTTTCTTTTCTTTAAGTAGTGATGAGCAAAATAATTTGGCAGGCATGGATATGCTGCAAATTTTCGTGTTTCGGCACGGATGGATTATTTTGCGTAAAGATTTGCAGCGCAACAAAAATATTGTCACCTGTGTCAAAAACTTTTGCATGTGTCAAAAAATGATGCGCAAAATAATTTTGTTTTGCCGTTCAACATTTCATTTTTTTGCGGATTGAAAGATTTGCTAATTTTTCGGCGAAGCAAAATGGGACAGATTTGCTCATCACTACTAATAAGCAAATGGTACACTCTTATTTTAATTTTAGACTTAGTGGGGGCAGTTTGTCATGGACTTTATTATTTGTTTTTCACATTTTTCTAGATTAATGCAGAGTACAAAAAACCATAAAGATAGTTTTTGAGATAAAGGTAAGGGATCTATCCGTTCCTTTTTCTCTGTAATAATAAAACTGTACCTTGTACTTGATCCTTATTGGAGGCAAAACAATCCTATTGGGTTTATTTAAGGTTTAAAAGAATGGTTTAGTAGATAGAGAAGTAGTGAACTGTTCGCCGGCGAACTAATTCGCGCGAACATCGGGTGTTCGCAAGTTCGGAAGTTCGCGAACTTTTCGCGTATGTTCGCAATTTGGGTTCGCGTGGCGTTTTTTTGCTGCATTTTTTCTCGGCCTAAAAACGCCGCACAAGCCACACATGGCGTTTTTCAGCAAATCCCGTTTCCATGGTGCTAATAGTGCGAAATGGCAAAAAACGCTGCGTATTTCCGCTAGGTCTGCCAACTGCCTTTGCGATTTTACGCACCGCTGTGTCAACAAAGTATTTTTCAGATAAATTTCTGCCCTTGATCCCCCTCCTGCATGTCACTGTCCAGGTCAGTAAAGTTCGCCTTCCCATTGAAGTCTATGGGGTTCGCAAAGTTCGCGAATATTCGCACTTTTCGGCGTAAGTTCGCGAACGCGTTCGCAAACCTTTTTTTTGAGGTTTGCTACATCCCTATTAGTAGACTTAAGGTATGGAGATCCAAATCATGGAAAGATCCCTTATAAGGAAAACCCCAGGTCCAGAGCATAACAGGTCTGGATAACAGGTCCCATACCTGTATTGACAAACGTGCTACAGCTCATAACGCATTACGGCATTATACAGTGTTATTATTATCCTTTTCCCTAAAATGTGGGGCTTTCCATTGACAACAGCATAAAGTAACAAATAGCAAGTAATTCATGACATATGCATCTGTGGCAAATGAACACAAAAGTATTTTGATTTTCAGGATACACCCACTGCCCACTAGTCAGAAAAATGAAATGCTAATTTTCGTACGATTTTCGTGTGATTCTTGGGCCATGCTAATCGAGATATTGCACATACCTGTATGAATAAATATTAACACAAACCTTAACTACATTTTTCCACAAATCTGCATTAAACTTAAACATGGTATCAGACTTCATCACAAAAGAGTACAATATTTCAAGGGTTCCAATACTGACCTTTTTTGGAGTAGTCTATTAAAAAATCTTTCAGTATTAGTTTCCTAATTGTGCCATCATGGGATTTCCTACTGGAATTATGAGTGAAGTGAAATAGACGCCGAGCACAATGCCACATAGCTGAGGTCATACTGCATATTATATATATATAGTTTTCAAAAATTTGCACAGCAGGGTATTCTGATCCTATTTTCTCTCAGCAACCCTAGTTTCTTAAATTATTGTAAGGTCCCTTACAATAAGCCCCTTATGTTTCTGTATAAATACATGGTAATGAGCGCCATGTATAAATATATAAGAAGAACACAATCCAATCAGATGAAAATATTGAAGACATTTTTGAAATTTAAATGGCCATTCCTAAATTCCTCTTTATTTTTCCCAAACAGGAATTGCTCCAGCAGCTATTTTAGAAACATTAGCGCTCGTTCTTGGAAAACAATAATGTGTATAAGTTTCAATTGAAACTGGGTGAAATAGAAAAGAATGAGGGGATTAACTGCCCCTTTAAAATGTGTCAAGGACAGGTGGTTACTGACTATTCTATTCCTTTACTATTCTAAGCCGCCATAGGACTCAATGGTTCTCCCCAGCGTAAACCTGGCATCCTTTTTGTCAGTCAAAAAAAATCACATACACTTTTATAAACCTCAAATGTTTGTGTTTTAAAAAAAAAAAGTTTTTGAGAAAATATTCAGAATTATCTTGAATTTTTTGAGTAAGAAATGAAAAACAATCCTATACTGCCAAAAAATATGAGAAAAAAAACTAAACTTTTTTTTTTTAACTTTTCTCAGAAAACTTTAGTAAATGGGCCCCTTAAGTATGAATATGCAAATAATAGAAAGGCTCCTTATCTGGAAAACCCCAGGTCCTGAGCATTCTGGATAACAGATACCATACCTGTACTATTAATAAAATGTTGATCTGGTCTGAGAACAGGTTTAAAGCTCTAGTTTGGATGGAAAACTGAACACAAATAGATGCTATTCCAAAAGGTACTCTTACCTTAACTTGTGGTGAGTGCCAATGAACCCCTTAATCCTGGTCTGTTGAATTATACCCAAGTGCCTACAATGACACAAGTAAACCCTGGAATTAGTCTCCAGTGTTTCTTAGCAGGTTGCATTAGTAGCTGCAACTGACTCTCTTCAGCTGCATCTTGCTCACAGTTTGCCAAAATGAAGGCGAATATGGAACAATGTGTGCATGTTGCAGCCTTTGTAAAATCTGTCATTTCAGTTCTTCCAGTTTTTACAGAAACACAATTCTAATCAAGAGCCAACAATATCAGTGCAGGAACCACAGAAGGAACTGTAACATAAAATATATCTGATTATATGGTATATATGGGGTATACAGTATAAGAACCCAAATGTGAGTTATCAGATGTGAAAGCAAATTCTGATTTTCAGACTTTTGCAAGTTACTTTCCACTAGGTTCAAGTCTTTCATACAAAAATTAAAGAAGAAAGAATTCAACACATAGGGGCTGATTTACTAATCCACGAATCCGAATGGGAAAAATTCGGATTGGAAAACGAACATTTTGCGACTTTTTCTCGACTTTTTCGTAGCCGTTACGACTTGCGCGAATTGGCGCGACTTTTTCATAGCCATTATGACTTTCGTGAATTGTCGCGACTTTTTCATAGCCATTATGACTTTCGTGAATTGTCGCGACTTTTTCATAGCCATTACGACTTTTGCAAATTGTCGCGACTTTTACGTATTGAGCGCTCGAAAAAGTCGCAAAATACTGATCATTACGAAAAAAATGCATTCGGCCACTTTTCGGACATTTGTGGATTAGTAAATGTGCCCCATACTGTACTGATTTAGACATTTGGGTTGTTTAGAGCCCTCATTGTATTAACATTTGCAGCCTGGGTGATAGTATATTTTTTCTTCTTGACTCTCCATATAAAGGAAAAAATACACATACTGTATACAGTAAATACATAGTCTGCTTGACAGAAGTAGAAAGTTGCTATAGAATTGTGTTATAAATAGGAAATAATTATGTTTGTAAGAATGTTGTACCTTAGAAACTCATATACATCAGCCAGTCTGCCCCTTTCTCCATCTTATATTAGTTTATGAAAATTTCATTAAATGCTTCACATGTGAAACATATTTGATTTTCAGAGCAGTGAACCTATTATTTCCATATCTTACATTATCCATGATGATTGTTCTAAATGTTCAGGAGCATATGGCAGAAAAATAAACTAAAGCATTTCACATTACTACTAAAATAGCCATGCAATATACAGACCAGACACACTAATAACTGTAGACAAATATAAATTCATCTCACATCTGCAGTGACTCACACAGAAAAATGACAAACATAAAGTCTACCTTTCTGCATTATGGGGCTAAATGTTCCTATTTAAACCTGTTTTCTGTTCAAAACTTCATCTGAAC
The DNA here is from genome assembly GCF_000004195.4 of Xenopus tropicalis. NCBI lineage: Eukaryota > Metazoa > Chordata > Amphibia > Anura > Pipidae > Xenopus > Xenopus tropicalis. Next base: position 32,476,803 of record NC_030677.2, on the reverse strand, counting down.
TGAAGCTTGCTTTGCTGTAGAACCTGCTGAATCTTTTTTAGACATGAACATTGCCTTTCCAATTATTTGACTAGGTTTGGCCTTTGTCTGATACCTTGGGCTGGATACCAAATACACTTTATGCTATGTTTGGCTGCCTATGCTCAGGGCTGTATTTAGGTCCCCTAGACACCAGACATAGATGTGCCGCCCAGTTTGCAGAATTGATGCCCCAAACATGAATGCTTGTGGTGTCACTTCCGCTATGTGTGATGCCACTTGCGCCAACACCCTCATCACCCCTCATCCCCCACCTTTTACCCTCATCCCCCAGCTCTGCCACCACGTTGACTGGGGAGGATTTTTTATTACCAATTATATAGGCACCCAAGGGCCACCACCCTAAAGCAGTAAAGTAAATAGCTTTTCATTAACAAAGGGAGTCCAGTAAAGATTACAGTCTAGTAAAGATTACAGTCAATTTATCTTGCTTCTGGCTTTTCCTGCATTTATAGGGGTTCTTTTAGAGATTTCTGAAAACCCCTACCTTATCCTCAATATGAATATTCTCTCAGACAATGAAAATACTGTCATACTGTGAGAGAAATAACAGCAAGCCAATCTATGAACAATAAATCCACATGCAAATACCACATGCCTACTAACCTAATTAGATGATAAACCAATAAACTACTGCAGAACATTGGACAAAGGGTCTTTCTAAAATGTATGTCTCTAGGTAGAAATTTCTCTGCTCTAAAGGGAATTTTAGAACGGCCATGTTAGAGCCATAATGTCAGGTTTATAGTACCCATAACTCAGTTTTTTACTAAGTCTGTGTGGCATTTTTTAGTGTTTCTGGGTTAGGAGTCTTTGAGATGTAGGTGCTAGGTGGTGAGATAAGTAGTCTGGTAAATTAGTCTCACCCATGTCAAATTTTGTCACAACCAAGGCCCTAAAAGGGTATTTGGAAACATGAGTATGCACAAAGCTCTTCATTTTTCATACTACAAAGCCCATCACCAAATGGTTGTCTCCATCTTTTCTCTCACACACTAGTAGTTCAGTCAGGCCTTATGACTGAGATTCTATCTTAATAGCAGAGCATTCTACAATCTAAAAATGATTGTTTGCATAGCTGCAAAATATAACTGCATTAATGAGCCGTGATTAAGAGAGGAAAGCTTAGTAAGAGATAAACAGCTTCCTAGCTAGGCATTAATGCAATAAAAAAGTGCAAGCTATAAAATAACTTCCACTGGGAAAAGCTTTAGGCCCAAATGGACTATACAACATCTTTTACAATAAATGAAATTGTGTACTTTCCTCCTGCTTCATTCTCCAAAACTTCATTTTCACTTTGAATTCATAGAGTTGAAAATGTAATCATTCTAAATACATTCAGATTGATACACTCACATTGTGTAAAATAGGACCAGAGAACTAACTATTTTAGAAATATGACTTTAACATGTTAAATAGATGAAATAAAAAATACAGTTGTGTGTAATTCTACAATTACGGTCAGATTTACAGTATCAACTCCACCAAAACCACAAATGTATAGTCATTTAGTAAAAGATACAAATTTAAAAAGGCATAAAAAGGGAAAAAGAAAGGCCTGAAGACCTGAAGCCAAAAGTTGAGAGGATTTTTTGGAAAGTTTAATTTTTAATTAGTGATGAGCGAGTCTGTCCCGTTTCGCTTCGACAACAAATGGCCAAAACAACAAGAAAATTTGTGAAACAACGAAAAATCCGTGACGTGTTTGTCACACGTGTCTTTTTTTGCCAGAACAGCACTTATTTTGCCAAAAAATTCGCTCATCGCTATATTTATTTACAATTAAAGTGAAAAGTATTGCAGTTAATAACCTTTGAAGGGAAATTTAGTGACTTTGATTTATAATTTTGTCATAGGAAATTTTGAAGAAAGGTCACCTGTATGGCAACTGTTATATTTATATCGGTTTCTTTTAGTATAAAATAAATGATCTATTAACCTTAAAATTTGGAGCCAAAATGTAATTTAAAATATGACAAATGTAATTGTTTTATTATATTCTTTATCCCGTTATATGAAAGGTTAGGTAGGATTTTTCATCATGTTTGCTCTGAAACATATTAAATGATAAACTGTAGCCCTAAAAAAAAAAAATGAAACAACTGAAACTTTGCTAAACTGTGCAGTAGGTTTTCATGAATGTCCGAAGTCTTTCAGTTGAAAATAAAATTTTTCAATTGTTTGCACTGAAAATTTTTTCAAACAAATAAATCATTATTGAAAGATTTTTCCGATGCAGGAGATCCCCAACTCTCTTTCTCAGTCATCCCACGTGCATCTTTCATCATACACTGTTTTTGCATCATGAAGTGCTGATGCGGTCCAGTGGATAGAAATATATAGGGGACATTTCTATTAGGCCTGAAGCAGGTCATGCCCACACTACGGGGCACATTTACTAATCCACGAACGTCTGAAAAGCGTTTTTTTCGTAATGATTGGTATTTTGTGACTTTTTTGCGAATTGTAGTGAATTTTTCGAGCGCTCAATACGAAAAAGTCACAACAATTTGCGAAAGTCATAATGGCTATGAAAAAGTCGCGACAATTAACGCAAGTCATAATGGCTATGAAAAAGTCGCGACAATTCACGAAAGTCATTATGGCTATGAAAAAGTCGCGACAATTTACAAAAAAGTCGTAACGGCGATGAAAAAATCGCAAAAATACGAAAAAGTCGCAAAATGTTCGTTTTCCAATCCGAATTTTTCTCATTCGGATTCGTGGATTAGTAAATCAGCCTCTACATGTGATAAGGGATGAAATTGAGAAATGTATGTGTTTCGCCATGGGCGGATTATTTAGCGAAATGGGCGACAGAATTTGCTGCTTAAAAATTGTCATCCGCGTCCAAAATAAATTGTTGCACGTGGAAAAAAATGCTGCGCATCAAAAAAATCACTCACTCATCCATTTTTTTGATGTGTGTCATTTTTTTTTGCTCGTGCCACAAATTTTTTTCGATCCACAAAATTATGTGCACAACACATTTTTTGTTTTGCTACGTGACATTTTTGCGGATTTTCCGCTATTTCTGCGAAGTGAAATGGAACAGATTTACTCATCACTACATGTGATGAAGTAAAGAGGACTGCATTGGCAAGATTTTTGAAAGGCTTATTGTGGTCCATTAGAAATTTGTCAGTTAATATTTGCTAAACTATTCATTTTGGAAAATGCATATGAAAAAATGCTTGTTTAGTGGAGAGAAATCCATATAAAAAATTATTTTGAAGGTGAAGGTATCACTGGATCATCTTGCAATTTTAGCCTTGGCTGAGCACCCATTAACTCTCTGTTCACATTTCTCCTTAACCCCACCAGGCTTATTTTGTGATACAACCATCTTAAATATTATTTTCAAAACAGTACAGACACAGTATATTAGATAGTTCTGGTCGATCTACAGTTTTATCAATGTTACACAAAAGCTGCATTCTTTAAACTTATCTCAAGTAGCTTATATTAACACAGACAGCCTTTGTAGCTGTAAAGCCATTGAATGGTTTTAGTATAGCATGAAAGAGTATTGGATTTAGATTTATTGGATTCACTTTTGATTGTACAAACCTACAGTTCCTTTAGAAAATTATGGAAGTGATGTTCTTGGGCCTTTGGAGATCATGGACATAGAGCTCACACAAGCAATTACTTTAGGGAATCAGAACTTTTATTGCAGCATGGCAGCGCCAACTTTCACCAAGTTTTCCTTAACAATCATATGGTACATAACCTGCATTTAGCTGTTTGGTCTGTGTGTGGAGCAGGCCAGGGCTGGGAAAGTTGGGAAGTTGCTGAACATATGGATTCAGCTGCAATAGTTGCAGCTGGGCAGTCTCTAGGACCTTCCTTGTGGCAGAGCACAGTGTATACTGGTGGCCTTTCATCTTCTGTACCAAGACTTGCAACACTGGTCACTTTGGTAGTCACCTTTGTATGTCAAGCCATCATAAGGCGTGTGGGCCATCATAAGGCTTAGATAAAATAACATCTTACTTTTGGAGCTCTTATTGTTACATCAAATTTTTTAAAAGATAATGTACTGACAGTAGTTGTCACTGATATAATCTGTAATGGAACTACAGGGCTACGTGGTATGCCAAAAGGTTATGTATTCGTCTACTTTTTAAAAGCTGTCCATTAATTACATGGAGAAAGGTTTCAAAAGTAATATATTCATGTTTTCTAGTGATAATTAGAACTATGAAGGACAAATCAATCCCTGCAGTATAGATCATACTTTCAGGGGGATCTGTATAAAGTGAAAATCTCGGTCGCAAAGTGGAAGATTACATCTGCTAAATCAGAGGTTAAGCGCTGGTAGTTAAAAAATGTGTGCTCTTAATGGAACTATGCTTTAAAAAATGCTTGATGGGACCAACAGGTAGATAATAAACTGTAGAAATCAATGCAAGTCGGCTCAGCAATATGAAGAGCCAATAAGTTACTGTATGTCCTGCTATGTCCTGTACTAAAAGGGGTATAGATTAACTGGAGGAGACTGATTCTTTCCCTTTTACAAAGCACTAGTTTGGCCCAATCTAGATAGAATGAGGTGCAGTTTTGGCCTTCATTAGGCAAAAGGAACATTAATGAAATGAATAAAAGTCGAGAAAAGAACAACTAACCACTTAATGGAAGATCTCAGTGATGAAGAAAGACTGGCTATGTTTGAATTGTTTGTGCTGGAGATGAGGCACTTAAGGCAGATCGTGATCATTATCATTATCATTCAATTTTACTTCTCAACAATGACTTGAGAATATTTGCAAACGAAATAGCAAATAGATGCCAGTCTAAACTTATAATGATAAACCTTGATTAGGCAGGCTTTATTAAGAATAGAAATTGTCAAGACACTAGAAGACAGATATAGCAATATCGGACAATTAAATACAGTAAATGGAAGCAATAAGGAGTCCAAACAATATATCTTACTTATTCGAGATGCCATGTCTCTATAAAAGGGACAATAAAGCAACAAGTAAATATATAAAGGAAAGCAACTAAATAAATACATAATAATAAATAGAGAATAACTCCTATTCACTTCATCTTCAGAACTACAGGTTGCCTGCTCTACCAATAAACATGAGGTTTATAAATATCTTCTCACAGGGCACTTTTTAATCCCCTACCCACATTCTGTGTCCAGACCACACGCAGGTTTGACCAGTAGCACCTCAATCTGTGTACAGTGTAAATGTTAGAAACTATTATGTTGCCAACAACTGTAAAACCTGTTAGAGCAACAGGTAACTGCTCTTGCATTTACTGATAAGCAATAAAGAGGGCTATGGTACACATGGAGATTAGTAGCCCTCAATAAATTTGCTCTACCGTGTGTGACTAATCCCAACTGGAAATACTGTAAACAGCCCCCATGGACTGATATCACTCCCCTTGCAAATGGAAATTATAAATATGCACTAGCATATGTTGATGATTTAACCCCTTTTTGGCTAGAATAGCACTTGTCCAGCTAGTAATGGGGTACGTTGGACTCTCTTTCAAAGGATGGTCCTTCACTATGTAGGATTATTATGGAGGTTGCTGTTGATCTACAGCTCCCACTGTCAGATGTAATAATGATGCAAAAGAAGGATGCCAGGCGTTCTTTTGCAGCAAACTCAAACAGAAAAGTCAATGCAGGGTGGTAAATACTCAAAAAATGCAGACAGAATGGCAGGTATGCAGATAAACAAGAATGCAGTAGTATTAAATGATATACTACTATGGAGGACCAGCTGAGTTAAGTAGATGTATGTCCATAGGGTTTCTACCTTAAGTGGTCTGGACTTGAATTAGGGAGAAGACTATGCCTGATTCCCTGTCACTACTGTGGTCCCTTCACTAAGGCAGCAGAGCCTGTAAAAGAGACTATTCCTGCTGTTTTCATGTTTGTAGTCAAAAACCGCTCTTGCTAACTAACACTGACTATGTCACTTTCTTAGAAAGTGCTATTAAAGAACTGACCTGCTCTTGCTACTTCTCATTCATGGGGCCCCTGCTCCTCAATATTACTAGAGGTACTGGCCCCTCTATGGCAGGACACATCTGGGGCCTTGTTGATTCCAGGCTCAGTGGAACATCTACCTGGTTCAACAGATGCAGCCAAAGAGGAAGATCCACCCCCTGCTAAACATTATATTACAGTGTAGCAAAATAAATACATGGGTTTCTGCCCGGTAACAGTGAAATAAGGAAGTGTAGGGTTTAAAGCTATAGGGATTGTTAACTTCCAGTTGTAAGTGGGACATCTACCATTGACTTCTACATGATCCTGACAAATTTTAGCTGGTGTATTTTGCATTCTGAATTGTCACGTTTTTTTACATAATAAATCATGACAAATTTGCATTTTTTCACTCTAACAAAATCAGGTTTTCACCTACAAAAAGCCCAAACTGAAAAAATCAAGCAATAGTAAAGGTCCCTTTTAGTATTGAAAAACAAACCTAAAAGTATGTTACTGTTTATTGCCCATAGTGCAAGCTAGAATGATATATTTTTTCACAGAAAGCTTTACCATACCTGAGTAAACAGCTTTAGAAGCTCTCTTTGTTTGTTTAAAGCTGGCCATACACGCACCGATAATATCATACGAAACCTCGGTTCGTACGATATTCGGTGCGTGTATGGCAAGTCGGTGAGTTGACCGGTATCGCAGGAGGCTGCTGATATCGGTCGACTTACCGATCAGCCAGGTTAAAAGATTTTGATCGGGCGCCATAGAAGGCGCCTGAGCAAAATCTGCCGTCAGGGCTGAATCGGCAGAAGGAGGTAGAAATCTTATTGTTTCTTCCTCCTTATCTGCCGTTTCAGCCCTGAAGGTTAGTGGCGGGTCTGACGATCTTTCGTGTGACCATCGGTCTCAGATCGCCACGTGTGTGGCCACCTTAAGATAGCAGCTACAATTTTAGTTTGGTCTGACTTAACTTTCACCGTCTGCACACTGCTTCTGGTACAGCTCTAAGCTCAGATTACATGGCAGAGATAGGATGGGGGAGAGATGGAAGGGAGAGAATGGAGGGGGATAGAGGAGCAAACTGAACAGTTGTGTTGTGACTTGAAGGATTTTTTCTCAGAGCAGGAAGTCTGACACAGAAGATCATGTATACAGAATAGAAAGAAAGAAAGGTGGTGTTTCTTTTCCCTTAGGACTCCCTTAGCAGCAGTGGCTATATTTACTTTTCTGATAAAGATTGCTTAGTTTTTACCTTTTCTCTCCTTTTAGAAAGATTACAAATGATGTATGCTTATCACTAACTAAAACAGTGCAAAAATGAAAACATGCACAAAAAGTCCAATTGTGGTTATAGTTATATTTATATATAGTTATATTTGCCTCTATTTTGTCCTAAATAAGTTAGTCAATGTACTTTTTCCATCTTTATCTTTTCTCGTTTAGTTTAGGTTTCTATGTATCCACTATTAAATAAAGATGGCATCATTTTATGGTATACATATAAATATGTTACTGAATGACATTAATGAAAGAAAGAAAAAACGAGGTTAATGTATCTTTGCATGCATAACTAGAATCAAATATACAAAACAGTATTCAGAACTGTTGGCACAGGTTTTTGCAATCATATTAACAAGTAAGGGCATTAGTAGCTGCTGAGGTTTGTGCACTGGTATTAAAATACAGGCTCAGATGCTAAGAGATGCATATTTTTATGTGCAGGAGGTGCTGAAGAAGCAGAAATGTTCAGAACACAAACAGCTAAAGTTTGCAGCCCATTTCCTTCACTTGAAGATATGTAAAGGAATAAAGCTACACGATTATTGCAAAACTACATGTAACTAGTTAGGCATCTAATTAAACTTTCTTCAGCGGAAAGCTGAAAGCCAAAATCTCTGCTTAGCTGTACATTTTTCCGACATACAGTAGAAAACTGAACAGTCAAAATAATTTATACATATTAAATGTCAGACCAGTTCAAGAGGAAGACAAAAACTTGTTTTCACAATGACATTTATAAGCTGGCTCTTGATTTAGAAGCTTCTCAGTTGCAAGACATGGTTGTTAAATGTAGTTATATAACATATTCCTAAACGCCATGTCTCATAAAGTGTTAGGAAAGGAGTTAATTAGAAGAAATGCAGTAAAATACTGAGAAGCATTTAAAGTCTATAAACAATGAGCCTGAAAGATATTTTTATAATATGTCCATTAAAATGGAGCTACTTGTTTTCATGAAGAGCACAACGAGTATATACCTTAATTATAGTGATAGCGAATCTGTCCCGTTTCGGTTTGGCAAAAATCTTGCAAAACTGCTGAAAAATGTGCAAAATGTTGAAACGTATTTGATACAGCATTTACCCCACTTGCAGAACTTTTGTCATGCCAAATTTTTGCTGCAGTTTCACGAAAAAATTTGCCAGTGGCGAAATGCAGAATTTCGTAGCGAATCCATCCCTGGCAAAAACATTTGCAGAAAAATATAAGAAAAGTAACTTTCATTCACATTATCCAGAGTGTGCATTATATTTCCGAAAAGTACATTTTGACCATTATTTTAACTAAATTGTTTTCCCGTGCATATCGTTGTAGTATCTGCAGTGTTTCAAAGTGTTTTGCTTAAAGGGGAACTCCACAAACACAACTTAAGCTTTTTGAAAAGTAAACATAATTTGAAGTAACTTTGCAATTTACAGTTAAAAAATATGCAGCCTTTTTATGATTTTTAATGTAATAATTTGGCTTGGAACAGTTCCCTAAGCCCCACCCCCTGTTCCCCTGCTGATCTGGCTGACTACTTTGAGACTCAAATAAAATGTAACAGTAGTTCCCTCTCCTCAGCCTGCCTTCAGCCTGCATCCTCCATATCCCACAATTCCCTGCACACAAGATGTCAGTAAGGAAAATAACATCCCAGTGCAATGCATTATGGGTTATGTAGTTCCTGCATGCTCTCTGTAAGCTGTGGAGAAGTTATTACAATTTGTAACATCAATGTTTTAGTCTCTCCTCCCCACCAGTTTTTCAAATGATGCAGAAAGAGAAGAATTGTTTTGCACCTTCATTTCAGCACATAAAAATGATGTTTATTCATAGATTTTGAAGGAACAGATTACAGTGATAGGTATATTAGGGGGTTCTGTGTTGTGTGGGGCTCTTTAACAAATTTTGGTTTGGAAGCCAGAGTTTCCCTTTAATTTCATTAACATAACTGAGATGCTTACATGGCATTACCACATTCTGGCATTTTTTGACTTCAGATTGTTGCTAGGGAATTGCATTAGAGGCCTAGGTTAAAAGAGGCTGGGTATACTCAAAAGTAGATGTGAGTAAAGGGAACCATCGTTTAGGTGCAATTGAGCACGGGTAGGAAATATTGCAGCGTGCAGGAATTTTGATACTTATGCAGATGGGATTAATGACAATTTGGGGATTATTTGTAGGGCATACAACAATATACTGCAAAGGTGCAAGAAATGCCTTCAAATGTAAAGATTTGGCATAAGAACACATGCTTTTTTTCCCCACTATGTCATTTCCCACTAAATGCTAGTTGGCCACAGGGATAAGGTTAAACAATTAATTTTAATGATTTTGTCAAATTTGTCTTCTTATTCTTCTTCAACTCTTCTAGTTCTGCATTCCAATAATTCCATTTGTCGTGACAGCAGATGAATAAACCAAGGGCTAATATTCCCTTTGAAATTTGCCTTCTTTCCTCTGAACATTTCAATATTTAGCAGAGCTAAGCAGATATTGAGCCCTTGTTGTTTTGGCAACAGTTATAATGATGCTTTCTTTCTAAGTTACGTTTCTATTGATTTGACTTTAGCCACACTGTTGCTATTCTTAAACAAAATCTTCATTAATAAGTAGCCATTCATTTAGCGGCTTTAAAATCACAATCAAACAAAATGTTTTAATAAGAGTAAAATATTGATGTAACCAGGAAATGAAAGCTCCGTTTGGCAAACTCATCTGCTAAATTAAGAACAGTTTGATAATGGTGGAATCTAAATACTGTAAACACGCAATTGTAACCCAAAGCCTTGCGATGCAAATAACGCTTTGCAATAATGTTTTTTGCGCATGCGATATGAGTAGTAACGCATGCGAAATTACTTTGATAAATTGGTACTTAATTATCGAACACTTTTTAACGCAAAAAACTATGTGATAAACGTTAACAGCCTTTAATGAATCGGCCCCACAGAGCTACTAGTAACAGTTATTTGCTACTAGTGATGAGTGAATCTGACTGAATCTGTCCGGAACATTCACTTCACTGGAAAAACCATTTTTTTTTTTGGCTCAACTGACAATTTATTGACACAGGTGACTTTTTTTTTTGCAAAATAAAATCCACCAATGGAGAAATGCAGAAATTTGCAGCAAATCCATCCTTGCCTAATTATTTCCCCCAGTAAGTGTTGACTGATAATTGTCTCTACATGTGTTTTAGCAGAGGCAATTCTCAGTATTGTCTATGGCAGGATATGTTCTGGAGTTTAGTAGCCCTGAAAAAGTAGCTGCTACTAGTAGTTCTGTGTGTCTTCAACCTTAATGTGCAAACGTAATTGCAAAGTTTATTTGTAGTGTAAATGCCCTTAAAGGCATTTTAAATATGGCATATTATTATTATAATTATTATTAACATTTATTTATAAAGCGCCAACATATTCCGTAGCGCTGTACACATACAGAGTAACATATTAAGCAATCAATAACCGTTACAAGAGGTAAAGAGAGCCCTGCCCAAAAAATCTTACAATCTACAAATATTCACAAATTGTGATATTTATTCTCACACTCTGCATCCAAGTTATGCCTATTTTACTGACAAAAATCTATTCGGATTTAATAAAGCTGTTGTCAATGCTCACCCACAACTAAGTTTTTGTTTTATATTTCTGCATCTTAAACTTCTGCCTGCTAAATATTAAATGATTTGCCAGTAAATGTTATATACCAAGGCTGTTCAAAGCTAAAAAAATCCAGATTTACAAATTGAGAGTAGTGATGAGCGAACCTGTCCAATTTCGCTTCAATGAAAATTTCGCAAAACTACAGAACAATTTGTGAAACAGCGAAAATTTTTCTAAATGCGGGTGTCGCAAAACTTTTTTTATGCGCCTATGTTGACGTGACCACAACTTTTTTTTGACACTTGGTGAATTCTCCCCTGCGAATTTTCTCAATGGCAAAATGCGGAAATTCACTGTAAATCCATGCCTTCACTCATCACTAATTGAGAGCAAAACATGGATAGAATGTGGGCAAGCTTAGTAGGAAGCCTTCTACTTCGTGCATAGCATGGGCAATAGAGATGTAGCGAACTGTTCGCCGGTGATCTAATTCGCGCAAACATCGGGTGTTCGCAAGTTCGCGAACTTTTAGCGGTGTTCGCAATTTTGGGTTCGCCTTAGCTGGAGCCAAATTTCGACCTCTCACCCCAGAGCCAGCAGATACATGGCAGCCAATCAGGCAGCTCTCCCTCCTGGACCACCCCCGGACCACTCCCTTCCATATATAAACCGAAGCCCAGTAGCCATTTTACATTCTGCCTGTGTGTGCTTGATGAGTTAGCATAGAGAGAGAGCTGTGCAGGGGTTTGAGGGACAGTTTAGGTAGCTTTGCTGACTAGTAATCTACTTTCTACTGCTCTGTATGTAGCTGCTGGGGGCAGCTGTCCTGCTGATCTTATCTGCTGTAACCCAATAGTCCTTGTAAAAGCAGTTTATTACACAAGTTTAGAAATGTAGTGTGATTTCTGCCCTTTACAGCACAAAATGCAACACTGTGTCAACAATGTATTTTTCAGAGAAATTTTTGCCCTTGATCCCCCTCCGGCATGCCACTGTCCAGGTCGTGGCACCCTTTAAACAACTTTAAAATCAGTTTTCTGGCCAGAAATGGCTTTTCTAGGTTTTAAAGTTCGCCTTCCCATTGAAGTCTATGGGGTTCGCAAAGTTCGCACTTTTTGGCAGAAGTTCGCGAACGGGTTCGCAAACTTTTTTTGTGAGGTTCCCTACATCTCTAATGGGCAATGTTAAAGGAAAACTATACCCCCACAATGAATACTTTATATTATGTTAAGTGACCTATTAAAGAATCTTGCAAAACTGGAATAAATATATCAGTAAATATTGCCCTTTTACATCCTTTCCCTTGAGCCACCATTTTGTAATGGGCTGTGTGCTCCCTCAGCGATCCGCTGACAGGAAATTATGCAGCTCTAACTGTAACAGGAAGTAGTGTGGGAGCAAAAGACAGAACTCTGTCCATTAATTGGCTGATGGGGCCTAGCATGTATGTGTGCCTTGGCTTGTTTGTGTGCACTGTGAATCCTATGATCCAAGGGGGCGGCCCTTAATTCTTATTTAGGATTACCCAATAGCACATACTACTAAAAAAAGTATATTTTTATGAAAATGGTTTATTTTATTGTTATGTGGAAGCAACTGCCTAATCCAAAGGGAGAGGTACTTTGGGGCAGGTAGTGCTGCCTGGGGAAACTGAAAGGGCTCTGGGGAAGGGACTTTGCCAGGACTGAACTGGGAAAGGGTATTTCCTCCAGGAGTGGAGTGTGTGACCGTGTCCTGGAAGAGACTGAGCCAGTAGTGGCTAAACCCCACAGGTTACCAAAGCAGGGTTATTACAGTTTGCATGTTAATGCTGTTTTATTTTCACACCCAGTTATATAAAGTTGATATTTGCTGCAAATTGTATGTGATTATTTCCTAGTGGAAATCCCTTTAAGGTGTGCTCCTCAGTGTCTACTAGGTGGCGGCAGTGTGCTGTAAATCCCAGTTCCCAGTACCTTTTATCTGCATTAGGGAACCAAATCTCCTGCACTAAGCAAGTATTACAGCCCAAAATAAGTGAGTGTGCCAACAAAGGGTTACACATCAATACTTCCTGAATTATATTATAGCATGTCCATTATCTGGAATTACCAAAAATACCGCCCTCCTAACTTTTTGCTTAGATTTTCTCAGATATATATTTTGTATTGTAGTAGCCACTATTCTTGTATTTGCATATTTTATTAGCAGTCACAAAACATTATGACTTTCATCCATCTAAGTAAAAGCCTAATGAATCTAATTATCACAAATGTAAAACACACATTGCCGTGAATGTAAATGCACAGAGAAATAAGAGAACCAAAAGCAAAATAGAAAAAAATATATAAATTTTAATTTTGACAAATCCAATATAATATTAGTATGCTTCGCCATTATATACTTTATATGCATTACAAATAATTTTGATTAATATCACAATGTAGACCTTTATATCCTGCACATCAAATTTGTTTTCCATTTGTAATAATCAAATGCTTTCTAAATATTGAGTAAAGATTATATTTAGTGATGAGCGAATCTGTCCCATTTTGCTTTGCCGAAAAATTCTTGAATCTTTCAAAAGGTTCGGGAAACGGCCAAAAAAATTGTGAAATGGTGACAGTTGTCATTTTTTTATGTGTGTGATAATATTTATTAATGCAGGCGACTTTTTTTGTCATGCAGTGAATTTTTCAGGGAAAAGAATGGCGAAACATGGAAATTCACCACAAATCCATGCCTGCCGAATTATTTCACCCATCACTAATTATATTCATAGGTTATTCTGTGCATGTGGGGCATAATTATCCTTTTTTTGTTACACTTGTGAATTTCATTGACTGACTTGAATTAGGAACTCCATGGCGAAACTTTAAAGAAATGCTATAGAATGCTTGCTCATTCATAGGACTTTGCAGATGGTGGACATTCTCTAGAACAGTGGTAGAAATGTAGCGAACTGTTCGCCGGCGAACAAATTCGCGCGAACATCGGGTGTTCGCGAAATATCGCACAAATCACAACTGGCGTTTTTCCGCAAATCCCGTTTTCATGGTGTTTAGCGCGAAAGAAAAAAAGCCGCGTATTTTCGCTAGAATATCTTGCGGTTTTTTTTTGCGCAACGCTGTGCCAACAAAGTATTTTTTAGAGAAGTTTTTGCCCTTGATCCCTCTCCTGCATGCCACTGTCCAGGTCGTGGCACCCTTTAAACAAATTTAAAATCAGTTTTCTGGCCAGAAATGGCTTTTCTAGTTTTTAAGGTTCGCCTTCCCATTGAAGTCTATGGGGTTCGCAAAGTCCGCGAATATTCGCGAGTTTGGCGTAAGTTCGCGAACGGGTCAGCGAATTTTTTTTTCAGGTTCGCTACATCCCTAAACAGTGGTTCTCAACCTGTGGGTCGGGATCCCTTTGGGGGTCGAATGACCCTTTCACAAGGGTCACCTAAGACCATTGGAAAACACATATTTACGATGGTCTTAGGAATAATTTTATGGTTGGGGGTCACTGTGAGGAACTGTATTAAAGGGTTGCGGCATTAGGAACCACTGCTCTAGAACAATCCGATTCTTTATACAGGTAAACTGGGTTCCTGGAATTGCTCTCAAAACTGCTGACTGAAAGGACTCTTATTCAATTTAGGGGTGGTAGGTTGAGCCAAAGTAGTCAATGGGTGGTACTGGCTCACAGGGTTAGAATAACTAGGATTGGGTTACACTTGCAATACTTAAGGAATTCCCTGAAATCTTCCAAGGCAGAAACACGTTTAGAAGCCTTTCATGAAAACCAGAACTGGACTATGACACATATATATCGTACATAGAGCTGTTTAGCTGTTCAGATAATATGAAACTACATATTCCTATTATATATTATATTGAAGTATTACTAGACAGCAAACTCCACCAGTTTCAGGCCAAGTCAGCAGGCCAAGCATCCTCAACCAACAGCATCACTGAATTGAGGGGCCAGCATTGGGAGAACAATGGACCAGACTAAGGGTGTAGAAGAGGTATGTGCCTAGTGCCCCAACATATTTATATGCATACAAGCATCTCTCTGCCTTATGCCACAAATTTGATAGTGGAACAAAATATATGCACCATGAAAACACTATATTCATGCTCAATGACCATGCATAGTGGCCACCCTTATGCATATACCCATCTCAATAGCAAATATTTGTGTGCAAGTCATGGCTCACTTGATTCACAAAAAAAGGAAAGACAGACACAGCAATGCAATATTTAAGCATTTGGAGGAAAAATTGCAAAACAACCATATGCAAATAAATATGCACTGCATTTGAAGTCCTGACTGCTCTAAGGTCACCAGACAGTTGGATCAAGCACACATGTATAATCAACCAACATGTTTTCTCACTATATTTGTTTCTTCTACAAGGGTCCAACATGTATGTGTATTGTATGCACTCTGTAAAGCAGCTGGTCTCTATAGCTTAGGGAGTCATTTGGCACTCAGGCTTTACCCATTTCAGCCATCACTAATGAAATTACAAATAGGGTTAGAAGTACCTATTGTAGCACAATTGTGACTTGATACTTTCCTGTGCCTTGTTTTGGCTTTTATTGATTTCAACTCTCCTAGTTTACGAGTCTGAGTCTGGGGCACCAGTACTATCTTTGGTGCTTGGTGAGTTTTGAACACTTTACTGTTTCCTGTCTCTGGCTCCAATGGATTTCCACTCAGCTAAGGGGCTGATAGACTTACAATACCATTGTGATTTAGTGAGTATTGACTTTGGATATGTTCCTGTTGAATGCATTTGATTATTAATATTTTATATTTATTAGTGAAAGGTGAAAACAGTAGTCTTACATACTGTATAGTCTTATATATATTGGTATTGTTTCTCTAAAAAAACAGACCAATAAATAAGTCTAGGAAGACACAGCAAAAAATATTTATTGGAAGCAGCAGCCCACTCAGCTCTCACCAGATGTGTAGACTGATGCCCATGTCCCCTTCTTTTTCTTACCTGTCATAGTTAATTAATGGATAAAATTAGAAATCAAACTAGTTCAAGTTCTACCCCCCACTAGTGATGAGCAAATTTTTTCACCAGGCATGGATTCGCAGCGAATTTCCACATTTCGCCATTGGCAAATTGTTTTGACACGTCAAAAAAGGCACAGTCATGCCAAGAAAAGCGCGGGTGATAAAATAATAGCCGTGCTCACAAAAAATTGATGCGGATGACAAAAAAATAGCTGCGGGTGACAAAAAAAAAAAAGCGTGACAAATGTGTTTGGCAAATTTTTTGCTGTTTCGCAAATTTTCTTGCCGTTTTGTAAATTTTCTGGCAAAGCAAAACGGGACAGATTCGCTCATCACTACAGATAAACTTTACAGGGAGAAATATTTTTTCTATCACCCCTATGGTTCAATGATTTTATTTTCAAGTTTATTTTTAATATATTTTATTGAACCATTAGATTATTGTGGGTTTTTTTTAATGCTGCTTTTCGCAGCTACATTATTTCCCCAAAATGCAAGTGCTTGATATACAGGTTTGGTAATCAGAATCATTTAAACAGACATCATCTTTATATAAATGTGTTTCTTTAAATTTAGGCAGCAATGAAGTACTTGAATATGGGAGTTTTCTGTTTATAGCTCTGTGATTTATACGGTTTATCGAAAAATGTGTCAGTTGTAAACAGCTTGCTTAATATATCACATCAAGTGCATCTCTCATGATCAATTGACCATCTCTTGATTTGCAGCAATATTTTAAAAGTATAATATTTCCCCGTAGTCCTTGACCTGCTCTCCTGGCCCCTGAAGATGGATGGGGATTTTCAAAGTAATCAGAAATAATATATCACTAGCCTCTCGGTTTTTAAAGGGAATTACATTGTCTAGATTTCAGCCGGATGCAAAATGTCTTGTACAGTATCTTTTTTTCAAAGGCAGGGGATGAAAATATAAGAGATTCCTGGCAAATTCTCAATTCTAGTTTGTAGAAGTGGGATTCGAAAAAGTCAAAACTGACAGAACTTTTGCAGTGCTGTAATATGCTCTTCAGTCGGATGTACAGACATATCCATTGACAGGTATCTTTTAAAATTTAATTAACAGTCTATTCTAGTAGAATTTTATAGCCTTTATGAGACTCATATAAACCAATCCGAATGAAAAACAACGATTTAATATTTTACGTGCGTCAAAATTCATAACAGCAAAAAAAATGCCGTGGGCATTGTAAAGCACAATAAATGTAAATCTGCGGAGCGGTGCTTGATAGATAAGTGGAAACAGATTTGATATTATAATTTCTGAAAAGTATATGGAACATGAAAATTAATTTTTCAATTGTGTGTTGATCTCCTCTGCATAAAGTGTACCTCCGGATTAAACCTAGTGAAAAATAATAGTTAAAAAGAGGAAACCAACTGCCCTAATCAAAGCAATTCATTTCCTAATTATAGCTATAAAAATACCCACTGATTCAAGTGGGTCAAAGTTGATGGTAATGTGCATTTACTGCAAACATTATTTTGGAGAAACGCACTTCAGTGTGCACTTGATTATTTGAAACGAAAGCAGAGTAAGGAGTAAAAGAAATGCTTTAATAAATAATTAAAGTCTTCAGTTAAAGTTCTTTTGTGTTTACACACTTCTATTAATGAGATAAGGAATCAAATGAGAACTATTATAACTACTGGATAGCCTCTACATAATGTCAACTAACACAAAATTGGCAGATTGAGAACTTGAATGCAAGGCAGGCTACATGTAATAAGCTTTGCTTTACAGAAAACCAAGTCCATATTCCCAGGTGCTAATTTGGGATAAGCTTCAAAGAAGGCCCTTAAGGACCAGAAAGAAATGGAGGGATGGAGCCAAGAAAAGGACCTGGAAGTGTTAGGCTGCAAGGGTTTATGGGAACGTAGTCCAGGCAGTTGATTGGGGTAGAGGGCACAGGAAGAGATAAAAGGGTTGAGTGGGGGAGGCTTGGCGTTATTTTAACTTTAAAGCCGAGCCCACAGCTGGCTGGAGTCAGTCAATAGGAGCCATGGCAAAGGTTGTACAGGTCAAAGGCTAGAGGTGGTGGAGATTAGCTAATAAGGGGAATAAGGGGATCTCTATAGGAGCAGCCTTCAGCGGCTAGTGGTGGAGATTCCGCTGGATAGTGTTATAATATTAATGTGTTGGAATTGCAAAGTTATGTGATTTTTTCAAGTTTAATGAACTTGGCTGCAGCCTTTTCAACCCATTAAAGAAGTGTGAGTCTGAGTGTCAGAAGAAAGGGGATAAGATTCTGGGGTGAGAAGGGTCAGGACTTGACATTGCCCAAGTCATGTGTTATCCAGCATATTGATAGTAACCTCCTTTATCCTTGTCTTTAAAAATCTGCCCCCTGCCTTGGGGTGTAGGTTTCTGTTACCCTGTCACTGAGTTTGCTTTTAATACAGGATTCCTGTTACTAGACTTTGGCTTATTTTCCTGACCTTGTATCCTGAATGCTTTTCCTGAACTTGGACTTGATCTTTGCTTGTTACCTTGCTTTGGACTTTTGCCTGCTTTGTTTGTTACCTACTTTGCCTATCTTGCCTATACTGTTTGTAACAAATAAAGAGAGTGAAACCTGTTTTACCATTACTGTCCATGTGTGTCCTGCCTGTTGCCTAATGCCTGCTGCATCATACCTCCTTACTAAACCCTGCTGAAGACCACCAATCCCGAGAGTGCATCCATGCTTTGCAATATAATGTTTACAATGCTCAGCCAAGCACAAACCAAGAATTTAAATTCGTTGGTTTCATCTTTAAGAAACCAGAATTGTGAAAATAACAAACTCAACTAAAGAGTTGCTATTTTTATCATTCATCTACCCCATAATGTCCATTTCAAGTTTATTGTACAGAGATTATTTAAAAAACATTCCAATTGTTCTGCACAAATCGTTTTATGCTTGGAATAAAAATTTTGGAAATATCAAGAAAATCAAGTTCAGTAAACATCAAATTTAGAACACTTTTAAAAATAATTTAAAGGGGACCTGTCACCTTAAGATATAGATTTATACATTATATAAATCTTGCTTACTTCAGTTTTTACAATGACAGTAAGCAGGTTGGCACCATTTTGTGGGCACTGTTATTAAGGTACTAAAAACTATTATGCCAAAATATGGGGCCTGGTGTCCATGCTTTTGCATTGGCTACACAATTACGGACTGTAAGAAGGATGTGGGAATGAAAAAAGTGCATAGAAAGTGCAGCTTGGCAAGTAAAAGTAATTGTTCTGCCCCACCTTTATGCCTGAGGAATAGAGGTGGGAAAGGCAAAGTATGACTGATATCAGATTTCTGAATGAGTACAGGTATGGATGTTTTAATAAAAAAATAATTTGGGGATTGTGTTAGTTTGAAAGGCTATAGAGATTGGGATATAGAGTCCGAAATAGGGACAGAGACAGAGGTATAGATAGAAATGGAGAAGGCATTAAGACAGGATTAATAGGGATGGGGGAGATAGGGACTGGGCCAAAGAGGAAAACGGCTACAGACAGGGTGTAGTGTGATGAGGCACAGGGTGAAAGTGCAGGGATAAAAGGGAATATTATACACAAGGGCAATGGGACGGGGAAAAGTATGATATTAATAATGATAAGGTAACTAGAGACCAGGTATGGAAGTAGACTATCAATAGTATTGTATTATTTATGAAATATCACATAAATCACAAAAATTGAGTCATTTATGAATGCCTTTTATCGGACATCTCAACGTAAGCCTTTGGAATGATTCAGAATCAAAGCTCCTTTTTAACAGCTTTCATGGTCATTTGATTTTCTAACACTTTAAATAGATTTTTCAATCAACCACTGGCATAACATCATACATTTGAAAACATTTCCTATTTGAAGGTCCCACAAGACTAGATTCTTTTCAACATACAGATTTTTTTTTTTCTATTGATAGTTTAAAACATCTTTCTTATTGTTCCCTTATCATTCACTATTCTACTTATCAATATTTCTTCTTTTACTATTCTTTTTTACTAAACCATTTTGAAATTAATCTTTACCACTTTGCTTGGAGATATTCACATATAGGGGCAGATTTATCAAAATGTGAGATTAGAGTTCACCCATTGATAAAAAGTGGTTGAGTTTTTCTGCAGTAAACTACAATTTATTAAAACTGCGCCTTAATAACCCTAAGGTGCAGATTTATCAAAATGTGAGTTTAGAGCTTAATGCATAAAAACTCACCAATGTTCTATTCATTCCTATGGGATTTTTAGAAGTGTATTTATCAGTGGGTGAAAGTTAGAACTCACCATTTCATAAATAGGCTTCTGAAAATCCCATAGGAATGAATAGAACATGGGTCAGTTTTAGTGATGAGCGAATTTTGTTTGGCAGGCATGGATCCACATTGAATTTCCACATTTTTGTTTTGCGAAACTTCCGTGAAATTGGGTCCGAAAAAAATTTGGCGCTTTTTCTGTTACGTGTCAAATTGGGCGCAGTCGCGTCAAAAAGGGCGCGGCCACCTAAAAAAGGGCGTGGTCACAGCATAAAAAATAGACGTGGGTGACAAATAAAAATTGCGCGAATTTTTCACCATTTCGCAAGTTTTCTTGCATTTTTGCAAATTTTATGGCGAAGTGAAACGGGACAGATACTGCTCATCACTTGTGAGTTTTCATGTATTAAGCTCTAAACTCACATTTTGATAAATCTGCCCCTAAGAGTAGGGACTCCTAGGGACAGATTTATCAAAATGTGAATTTAGAGCTTAATACATGAAAACTCACTCATATATATTTAAAAATCCTATAGAGATGACTAGAACGTGGGTTTTAAGGTGTTAAGCTCTAAACTCTAAGGGGCATATTTTTTTAATGTACGAACGCTCCGAACGTGTCTTTTTCATACTGAGCGTATTTTCTGTGACAATTTTGTACCTTGCACGACTTTTTCGTACTTGGCAACAAAGTTTGTGCGACAAAATCGTATTGTTGCGCCGAGTATGAAAGTTTCGGATTCATTCAAGCTTTGGGCCAGGTTGGAGCTGCAGAGTGCCATTGAGCCCTATGGGAGACTTTCCTTGGGCCAGGTTGGAGCTGCAGAGTGCCATTGAGCCCTATGGGAGACTTTCCTTGGGCCGGGTTGGATCTGCAGAGTGCCATTGAGCCCTATGGGAGGCTTTCCTTGGGCCAGGTTGGAGCTGCAGAGTGCCATTGAGCCCTATGGGAGGCTTTCCTTGGGCCAGGTTGGAGCTGCAGAGTGCCATTGAGCCCTATGGGAGACTTACCTTGGGCCAGGTTGGAGCTGCAGAGTGCCATTGAGCCCTATGGGAGGCTTTCCTTGGGCCAGGTTGGAGCTGCAGAGTGCCATTGAGCCCTATGGGAGACTTTCCTTGGGCCAGGTTGGAGCTGCAGAGTGCCATTGAGCCCTAGGGGAGAGTCTCCTTGGGCCGGGTTGGAGCTGCAGAGTGCCATTGAGTCCTATGGGAGACTTTCCTTGGGCCGGGTTGGAGCTGCAGAGTGCCATTGAGCCCTATGGGAGGCTTTCCTTGGGCCAGGTTGGAGCTGCAGAGTGCCATTGAGCCCTATGGGAGGCTTTCCTTGGGCCGGGTTGGAGCTGCAGAGTGCCATTGAGCCCTATGGGAGACTTTCCTTGGGCCAGGTTGGAGCTGCAGAGTGCCATTGAGCCCTATGGGAGACTTTCCTTGGGCCAGGTTGGAGCTGCAGAGTGCCATTGAGCCCTATGGGAGGCTTTCCTTAGGCCGGGTTGGAGCTGCAGAGTGCCATTGAGCCCTATGGGAGACTTTCCTTGGGCCAGGTTGGATTTGCAGAGTGCCATTGAGCCCTATGGGAGACTTACCTTGGGCCAGGTTGGAGCTGCAGAGTGCCATTGAGCCCTATGGGAGGCTTACCTTGGGCCAGGTTGGAGCTGCAGAGTGCCATTGAGCCCTATGGGAGACTTACCTTGGGCCAGGTTGGAGCTGCAGAGTGCCATTGAGCCCTATGGGAGACTTACCTTGGGCCAGGTTGGAGCTGCAGAGTGCCATTGAGCCCTATGGGAGACTTACCTTGGGCCAGGTTGGAGCTGCAGAGTGCCATTGAGCCCTATGGGAGGCTTACCTTGGGCCAGGTTGGAGCTGCAGAGTGCCATTGAGCCCTATGGGAGACTTACCTTGGGCCAGGTTGGAGCTGCAGAGTGCCATTGAGCCCTATGGGAGACTTACCTTGGGCCGGGTTGGAGCTGCAGAGTGCCATTGAGCCCTATGGGAGACTTTCCTTGGGCCGGGTTGGAGCTGCAGAGTGCCATTGAGCCCTATGGGAGACTCTCCTTGGGCCAGGTTGGAGCTGCAGAGTGCCATTGAGCCCTATGGGAGACTTACCTTGGGCCGGGTTGGAGCTGCAGAGTGCCATTGAGTCCTATGGGAGGCTTCCAAAATCATGCTAGAGGGGATTATAGGCAGATAGGGGGGTGTTCTTTTTTCCCATAAAAACAATCAGCGCACCAGAGGCCCCCCCTTTAGATTAGAGGAATGGAGCTTCCATTTGAAGCAGCGTAGGGGGTTTATCACGGTGAGGGCAGTGAGGTTGGGGAATGCCCTTCCTAGTGATGTGGTAATGGCAGATTCTGTTAATGCCTATAAGAGGGGCCTGGATGAGTTGTTGAACAAGCACAGTATCCAAGGCTATTGTGATACTAATATCTACAGTTAGTATTAGTGGTTGTATATATAGTTTATGTATGTGAGTGGATAGATTGGTAAGTATAGGTTGTGTGTGCTGGGTTTACTTGGATGGGTTGAACTTGATGGACTCTGGTCTTTTTTCAACCCTATGTAACTATGCAACTATGCACAGAAGGATCAAAGTCAGAAAGGTTTTCCCACCATTTACGATCGTTCGGATACAAAAAATTTGTGACTTTCGGATCACCAATACTATTGTGAGTAATACGATTTTTTCTTAGGCATTTTCATGATATTTGCGATCTTCAGGAATTATTGTATCCAATCCGAATTTTTCCCAATTCAGGATTCAAATTCGTGATTTGATGAATGTGTCCCTAAATGTGTTTGTTGGGCTATGGCCAGGTGTCATTGGCTCATTAGGTTGTGTCATGTGTTTTCCATTACCATTTTGAAAAATGGTTTTATTATTTCACTTATAAAAAAAAATGATATTATTACAATCTAGCTCTCATTGGCTTATCTGCATCATCATGCTGTGGTCTAGGCATGGTACCCGCTGTTGTTTCTCAAGTTATAAAAAATAGCTTATATACTGTAACAATCACTTTCCCTGCTTAATTAGCAGCTGTGTATAGTGATGAGTGAAATGTTTCAACAGGTATGGATTTGCACTGGCGATTTTTTGCACCCATTTTGTGAAATGATTTGCCAATGGTGAAATACTGAAATTCGCTGCACGTCAATAAAAAATTTGTGCATGAGTCAAAAAAAATGATGCACGTAAAAAAAATACGTTTTTTTTTTTGACACGTGACATTTTCTGGTTTTCGCAAATTCGTCATTAAATTAGTCATTTTGCAAATTTTTTACAAGTTTAACGAATTTATTGGAGAAGCAAAATGGGACAAATTCGCTCATCACTAGCTGTGTATTAGAAATGAAGGCAAATATACTAAACTCCTCTCTGGAATATGGTAAGGAAGACATTAAAATAAGTAACTTAGAAAAACATTATATAAACATATATACAGAGAAGATATTTGAAGAAAAACAATTTACTGGAAGTTAAAAATTATTGCTCGTAGCATTAACCTTGTCTTAAGAAATTGGGGGGTTGACTGTTTGCTGTTAACATTGCAGATAGGTGCTGGGGGCCTAGGTTTTGTGTTGCTTATTCTACATTATGGAAAAGCTTCAACATGGCTGTACTTTATTAAATCTGTTTAAATGACCAAATTATGAAGCTGAGAGGTAATAATAGCTTTCCATATCATAATGCACATTCCATGTTAACGTCACTAAGATGCATAAACGTATTTGTATTTTTAGAACCTCAACTGAGAGCCAAAATAAATAAATTAATAGATAATTGGACCTTTCTTATGGCAGGGTCAGGTCTCTATTGTCTCATTAACCTCTCCGTGCCATATAAGTTATCAACTCCAATTATCTCTATTCCAAATATTGCTATGCATGTATATACTAAGCACCAATAAACTCTCTTCTTCAAAGATATTGCCAAGGTGAAAAAAACATAAGCTCAGTGGGTGACGGGGGCTAATATGCTTTGCTAAATCACTTATCATGCAACTATAGCTTATGCCAGTGTTGGTATATAATGTGATATTTGCCTAAAAAACTGAATAACAGACGTAATAAAATGTCTTTGTTCCATGTCCTCATTTGCCATCTTCAAATACTTAATATTTTGCTTGTCTTGCTTTTGTGAATTCTAAATCTATGCATATTGCAACTTATCACCAGAACTGAAAAAGGTCCATTTTTTATGCCTAGGTCTTATAATGTATTTATGCAGTATATTAATTATTAATTAAATCCAGTTACTGTCTCATGCATAGAGCTCTGTAATTATTCCAGCTCTTATTACATTAGCTCGTTTAAAGCTTTTCTCCATCAAGATCAGCAGCCCTGATACAAACAATGTTCATTTAGAGAATGTACATACAATATTTTTGTTAATAATATATTCATCATTTCTTATTTCCTATGATGTTTTAAAAGCAAATTTTAGGAATAAACTTTTTGTGGGGTTTTCTATGAAGGGGAGAGGCCTTTCAGTAATGGAATTTCACTCCGCAGCATTTCATTGGTAATTTGATTAAAGCTGAATGTTCTTTATTATTATTCCTACTTAAAAATATATATACAAGGATAAGAACAAAATCTGCTTAAATAAGCTAAAATATTTCCTTTCTGTTTGTACAGAGATAACGCACTGCCAAAACGGATAGAGCAAAATATGCATAAACTAGCATAAAAAGTCAAGACAAGAGTTTCAAAGAACACGAGTTTGGAGTTTTCCCAATGTCTATCAAAATCATAGAAAGTTACCAGAGGACTACAACTGCTACAATTTCTTGCTCACAGTGAGTAACAATATAAAACATCCTATAAATAATGATCGGCAAAATTATTTGCCAGGCATGGATTCACGTTGAATCTCTGCTTTTCAGAATTGGCATTTTCTTTTTGCAAAATGGAAGTCAAAATTCGCAGAAAAATAATTTGCAGCGTCAATAAAAATTGTTGCGCGAGTAAAAAAAATAACGTGCATTCTCACATACGTTGACTTTTTTTGACGTGCGCCAGAGACAGGTCAAGTCGACCGGGCGCTCTAGGCAACCCGGCTGGGCCACCTCGCCCCGCCATGCTTTGGCGTGCATGCACAGTAGGGATGTAGCGAACCTCAAAAAAAAAGTTTGCGAACCCGTTCACGAACTTACGCCAAAAAGTGAGAAAGTTTGCAAACTTTGCGAACCCCATAGACTTCAATGGGAAGACGAACTTTAAAACCTGGAAAAGCCATTTCTGGCCAGAAAACTGTTTTTAAACTTGTTTAAAGGGTGCCACGACCTGGACAGTGGCATGCAGGAGGGGGATCAAGGGCAAAAATTTATCTGAAAAATACTTTGTTGACACAGCGTTGCGTAAAAACGCAAAGGCAGCTGGCAGACCTAGCGGAAATACGTGGCGTTTTTTGCTATTTCGCACTATTAGCACCATGGAAACGGGATTTGCTGAAAAACGCCATGTGTGGCTTGTGCGGTGTTTTTAGGCCGAGAAAAAACACAGTGGAAAAACGCCACGCGAACCCAAATTGCGAACTTGCGAACACCCGATGTTCGCGCAAATTAGTTCGCCGGCGAACAGTTCGCTACATCTCTAATGCACAGTTCGGGGGGTGGGGTGGGGTGCGATGGGTCATTGCCCTCATCGTTGTGCCCTAGGCAGCTGCGTCTTCTGCCTACCCCTAGTTGCGGCCCTGACATGCGCCATTTTGAAAAATCTTCTGCAAGATTCCCACATTTTTCAGCAAAGCAAAATAGGACAGATTCTCTCATCACTACCTATAAAATATTCTTATAACGTAGGGGCACATTTACTAAAATTCGTTTTTTTTCTGGCTTTGAAAGTCGTATAAACTCGACATGGCATACATTTGAATTAAACTCAATCATTGCTTTATTTATAAAATGTCACAATAATGTTTGAATCGTTTGTATGAAACTTTTGAGTTTACATTTGAAAATCCCAAATTTTTCGAGTTGAAAGTATTGTTAACACTCGAAAAATGCTAGTTTAAATGGATGTTCATTTCCAGGAATCCTCTTTATTTTTCCAGGAACAGGAATTGCTCCAGCAGCCATTTTAGGAGCATTGGCGCTCTCGGAAAACCATAATGTGTTTAAGTTTCAAACTGGGTGAAACTGAAAACAATGATGGGATTAAGTATCCCTTGAAGCTGGGTGAAACTGAAAACAATGATGGGATTAAGTTTCCCTTGAAGCTGGGTGAAACTGAAACATACGCGGGATTAACTTGTCCTTGAAAATTTGTCAAGGACAGGCTGTCACTGACTATGCTATTCCTCTACTATTCTAAACCTCCATTATGGGAGTTGCCACGTTGGTGTGATCACAAAAGCGGCAAAACAGCGGCTCTTCTTTCTGCGGCGCCTGAGGAGGTTCGGCATGGACTCCAGAATACTCACAAACTTCTATCGATGCACCATTGAGAGTATTCTGTCCGGCTGTATCACCACCTGGTATGGCAGCTGTAATGCTTTGGACCGCAAAGCTCTGCAGAGGGTGGTGAGATCAGCACAGCGCATCACCAGGACTGAACTGCCGGCCATGCAGGACCTGTACAGACAGCGCTGTAGGAGGAAGATGCAGCGGATCCTCTCTGACCCCGGCCACCCCAGCCACAGACTTTTCACGCTCCTACCATCAGGCAGGCGGTACAGGAGCATCCAGACCCGCACCAGCAGATACAGAGACAGTTTCTACCCACAAGCCATCAGGCTTCTGAACTGCTGACATTCTGCCTCCCCATAACCACTGGACTCTTCGCAGTGTACCTTTATTGCTCACTTTTATTATATTTATTATTTGTATTTTTTTTTTGTCTATGTAAAGTTGGGAGGAACATGGGTCAAAAAATTTCATTACAGCAATGATGCTTCATTGTTATTTGTATATGACAATAAAACTTGAAAACTCGAAAACTCGAAAACTTGATTTCAAAAGTGGAGGGGGGTACAGATGGCACAAAGCAGGGAAATTAAGTGCGCCCCCACAAGGAGAAGGCATGAAGTTTGTGCCAACATATTGGTACTGAATATATTTGTTCAATTGTGAATAACAGGGGCCATGAGTTGATAGTAGGTAGGGGGCACTGGCTGCAATTACAGCTAGAAGTCTTTTTGGGTAAGTTCAGGGTCATACTGGGCCCCGCCCCTAGTTTGCCCCACTGACCCAGACCCGATCCTGCCGGCACTCTCCCCACAGACCTCCCTCTTCCATTCGCGCCTAGGTAAGTATTACATATGCAAGCTTGGGGGAAGGGGCAGGGAGTGTGTGTGAGCGGTGGGGGCCCCTGGGGGGGGGGTCTGGGGTGGCAGCTCCGGTGGGCCCCACACACATCTGTTTGACCCTGGGAAAGTTCACAGATAGTGATGGTCAAATCTGTCTCATTTCACTTTGCTGAAAAACTTGCAAAAATGTAAAAAAAAATAGCAAAACAGCAAAGAAGAAGAAAACGAGAAACGTGGCACACAATGACTTTTTGCCCGTTTTGCTAAAAAATCCGCCAATGGTGAAAAATTTCCCCCATCACTGTTTCGCCCATCACAGCATTTTTTCACACGGTTTGGCAGTGATTTTGGCCTGGTCTCCCAGGTAGATTCTCTCCATGGAGCTCAGGTTAGTGAGATATCCTTTGGTGCTTGGCACAGGGCTAACAGACTGACCAATTGCAAACGTGGTGCCTTTATATAAAAGGAATCCCATGCTAATCCTTATAACCATAGGCCTGTTTGTTTTACAGCTGAAGCGCTGGGCATCCCATAAGGTGTCTGTATATCTATGGTAGGAAAGATTTTGGAGAGTAATAAGGGAACTATATTGAAATACATTTCAAGTCCCAGCACTGACAAATAATGAAACCTAGACCTCCACCACCTTTTTACATTTTTTATTACTATGTACTAAAATAATAATCATTTTTAGTGTCCTCTATTGGCCAAATAGGCCATAACCCATAACCAACTCCCCCTCCCATTTGTAGCCTGGGGTCGTACGTGGGGAATGGGCATTGCATTAACAAAGCTCTGGGTTTATGTATAGAGGGCAAACTAAAGCCCTTTATACATAAAAACTACATGTACTCCTCCTACAGTTTTAGGGGTACAACACCCAACTCCCCACACTTCTTCGCCCTATAGCGGAGCAGGCTGCTTGTGCTTTTCTAAGTGATCCCGCCCCCATTGTTTTGTGGCGCCGCTCCGAACCCCCCAATTTCCCATTGACTTTGACAGGGAAGATTTTCAAACTGCTGCCGCTCTTACAGCTTTGAAGCTACAATCCCCAAACTTGAATAACATAATCATGGGGTCACCCCGAATGAGACAGCAACATTTGTTGGAGGACCCAGTGGGAGGGGACAACAACAGCCAATCAAATTTCAACCATTGACTTTTATGTGGAAGTTTAAACTGAATGAAAATATGATATTTGTTGGATGCCCAAAAGTGGGCGGAGTTAAAAACAGCCAATCAGATTTTATCCTTGACTTTCAAAAGGGAAATTCAACCTGATGCCATTCTCACCGTATTAACACCAGGGTCCCCAAATTTTGCAGAGTTAGGCACCAGGTAACTGCGGTTCAAGGTTAGAAAAATTGGTCGGAGTCACCAACAGCCAATCAGACTTTACCTTTTGACTTTCAATGGGGAAATTCAACCTTCTGCCATTCTCCCAGTATTAAGCCCAGGGTCCCAAAACTCTTCACAGTTGGTCACTAGGGGACTGCAGTTTTAGGTTTAAAAAAGTGGGTGGGTCCACCAACAGCCAATCAGATTTCATCCTTTGAATTTCATTGGTTTAATTTTAAAATGTCATTATCACACTATTTATGCCAGGATGCTCAAACTTTGCAGTTTGTCACTGGGTGACTTAGACTCAAGGTTGGAAAAAGGGGGCACACCCACGAACCACCAATCACAATTCACCTATAGACTTCTATTGTTTAAAATTTAAACTGCTGCCACTCTTTAACTATTAATCCTAGGGGCCCTAACCATTGCAGAGTTAGTCACTGGGTAACTGCAGTTCCAGCTTAGAACAAGTGGGTGGAGCCACCAACCGCCAATCAGATGTCACTCATTGACTTCAGTGGCGAAATTTAAATTGCTGCTATTCAGACATTATTAAAACCAGGGTCCCCAAACTTTTCACAGTAGTTTTTAATATATAACTGTTGTCCAGGGTTAGAAAAACTGGGTGGGGCCAACAACAGCCAATCAGATTTTTATTTAGTGACTTTTAAACCAACATAAAATTTGTTCTCAAACTTCCCTTTCTAGTTTATATAGAGCTTCTGTACCCAGTGCTGCACTGGGCTTTTAGTGCTGTTGTTTCTTTTTTGCCAATGTAGAAAGATAACTAAATAAAGCACCAGATTCTCCTGTCTCCTTACCAAGGGGCAGTTTTATCAACATTCAATATTGAGTTTTTACCACAATTGTTAACATTTTAAATATTATTAATAAATAATTTTAATATTAATAAATATAAATAGATCAACATTTTGCAAAGGATAATGAAGAGTAGAACGTGATTTTAATGTGATCAAGTTATTTTACATGATTTGAGGGATCGGTTTTTCCATATCCAATTTTTCTTATAAATAAGCAAGAAAACAATTTCGAGTTTTCACGTTTTTGTCAGATTGAAATACTCGAAAGTTCTCTTCTTCAGACTTTAATAAATCTGCCTCACAGCTTTAATAGTTTGTATGAGTGGGGGCAGATTCTGTTTTAAATCCGGTGCACATAGCGGTGTTATTTCAAATCTGAACGGAATTCTAAATGCATCTTCTGGTAATCTGTTAGCTCTGGAATCAGCTGTAAAAGCTGTAAAATCAGCAAGTTGGATGACACTGTACTTATTAGAGCCAATCTAGAACAAACTAGTGATTTTGGAGAAAAAGAGTTTCCCTTCATGTTAAGAAATATGTTAGCTTACCGGGCAATTAAAGGGCAAGGAAAGCTGAATTTACCAGGGTTCCTATATGTTAGTCCCAGTTTGAACTGAAATGTAAGTGTTAACCAGATGGCTGATTTTACAGTAATAAATTCACTGGGGGTGACCAACATATTTGAGAATTCAGCTTCCCGTGTCCTTTTAAAAGGATATATCCAGCTGTCAGTCTGTCAGGTTTGGTTCTTACTTTTTCAGTTTATTAGTGGCTTAGGGGCTGATTTACTTACCCACGAACGGGTCGAATGGAGTCCGATTGCGTTTTTTTCGTAATGATCGGTACTTTGCGATTTTTTCGTATGTTTTGCGATTTTTTCGTATTCTTTACGAATTTTTCGTTACCAATACGATTTTTGCGTAAAAACGCAAGTTTTCCTATCCATTACGAAAGTTGCGTAAAAAGTTGCGCATTTTGCGTAGCGTTAAAACTTACGCGAAAAGTTGCGCATTTTTCGTAGCGTTAACTTTTCCAATTCGGGTCGTAGCGTTAACTTTTCCAATTCGGGTCGGATTCGTGGGTTAGTAAATCAGCCCCTTAGTGTCCTGCTTTATATTGATTTTTACCACAAATGCAACTTTATTAGAGATGATGGATAGTAGGAGCTGCATTTGGGGCACTGAATGCCAGTTTCCTAGGATCGTCAATGTTGATTTACCACCTGAGGATTGGCAGTAGACTGTAGGATAGGTACCAGGCTTAGACTGGGCCCCAGCGGCCCAGACCCAATCCCTGTTACCACTCTCATTGGTGCCGGTGTTCTCCCCTGACGCATTTCACTTAAGCGAGTTCAGGGGAGGATGTCGGGCAGGGGGTTAGGGGGCACGGCGGGGACTTCTGCAGGGGACGTGTCTGACGGGGGCACATTGCTGGGTGCGCGGCCCATAGGGTGTCTGCCCCAGTGTGCCCTGCACCCCCCAGTCCGACCCTGATAGGAACAGAGCTGTAGGTTGGTGATCAAAACTCTCTGTATATGGTCAGTGGGGGCCATATTTGTTTCATTAGAAAGAAGTAAGAAATAATAGGACTTATTTATAAAAATATTACTGTGTACATGCCTCCAAATATCAGCACATTATCATCATTTTTTTACTCACATTTTTACTGAAAAAATTGTCCATGACTTTAAGTAATAAGGAGTCATTTACAAAAATCTGGAGTAATTTCCTCTCTTAATGCCCCCCTGTGCTGAGCCCCAACATGGACAGGTTTCAATTTTCCTTTTTTTTTTTTGAGAAATGGCAATATGTTCTCTAGACATGGCCTTTTCTCTGCATTCATCCTTCTTTTCTCCTCATTACATCTTGCCATTTCCATGTCCAGGACTTTTCCCATGATGCAGCAGTCCTCTGGAATTGTATTCCTCATCCCTCATTTCCAGAACCCCCAGGCATTCAAATGCCCAATTAAACGTCAATTTTCTGCCAAGCTTACAGCAAGGAGCCCCCTAACAACTTGCCCCCTTTCCCAACCCTCTCCCACACAGACTACATGCTGCTTTACTGATTCTCACTACTCACTGTCACTATTCCCAGATATGGCTTCTACCCCCTCACAGGGCATTCCCATGTATGTGTCAGTCTCCTTCCCTTTTAGATTGTCAGCACTTTGGAGCAAGGATACCGTTGTCTTTTAACTATATACAGTAAGGCAGGGGCTAGTTATACCCCCTGGCACTTTGCTCTACTCACTATAGAATTCCTTCCACTCTTACTACTGGTGAATAAATCGCTCAACTAACTGGGTTACACCTCTCATTATTCAGTAGGATTTACACTAAACATATATATATCAGAATGCCTTTCAGTGCTAATTTAATCACCTAAATATT
Organism: Xenopus tropicalis; assembly: GCF_000004195.4. Classification (NCBI taxonomy): domain Eukaryota; kingdom Metazoa; phylum Chordata; class Amphibia; order Anura; family Pipidae; genus Xenopus; species Xenopus tropicalis. Next base: position 32,444,866 of record NC_030677.2, on the reverse strand, counting down.
ACAACAAACATGTAAACAAACATTTTTCTGCAATGTCAGTGCATCTTTCACATAAAGTAATGTTTCCTTATTAAGTCTGAAAATGAAATGAATCAAATGATGATTACTACACTGGTGCAATACATAGTTACATAGTTAAGTTGGGTTGAAAAAAGACCAAAGTCCATATTGTATATAGAATTATACTGACCTATCTATACACTAACATACATAAACTATATATATACAAAACAATCCTATTGGGTTTAATTAATTTTTTATTGATGTTTTAGTAGACTTAAGGTATGGAGATCCAAATTATGGAATACCCTTGGTCCCGAGCATTCTGGATAAGGGGTCCTATACCTGTATCACAAAAGCGTTGATTCAAACTGTATTATGAGAGCAGAGCAATTACCAAGACAGAGCTTTTTTTCAAAGAATCCAGTAGTAGAATGAAGCTACAGTATTTTGTCTGTGGAGATTTTGATGGATTATTATCATTGGACTATATGGATATTATTGATCATTTACCATCTATGTAATTACTTGTATGCTTATTACTTCAAGAGCTTATACTTTGTAATAAATCATCACATAACTTTTTCTACAAAATCACTGTGGCCCACTCTTTCCTACATTTATATCTTTATCTTTATCCCCAAGATGCTTACCCTAAACAAATAAAAGTCTAGTGTGAGGTTTTGTATCCTTGGCAATAACTGCCAAATCCAGGCTACACTTTCCCTGTAACAATGTCACATGTCACATGATGAGAGTTGACTTGACTTCTCAGGATTTGACAGTTGGTCCAGTCCGTTGGCTGCCATTGTGGTGAGAGGTAAGCACTGATTTTTGTTGCTAAATAACTCTTATTTTAGCTAAAAAAAAGAGTGGAAATAGCGGGGTGATATCCCCCAGACTATCTGATGTTGCTTTTCTTACTGGTTTTAGTGAATCTGGAGACATTTCCCCTAAAATAAGCTTTGAAGATGCCTATAAACGATAAACACAAAATGGTTTCTTCCAGACTTATGTTCTCTCACCTTGTCCTGTCAGCTCTGTATTGCACCCTTCTATCCACGAGAGGGAGAGGGCTAATGTTTGCTTTATCTATGCAGTAATGGATGTGTACAGGTAGAGAACAGAAGCAACTTGCTTGCACTCCATTCAATCAGACATTCACTTTGTTAATATTTATACTTTTGTTTGCAACCAATTATTGTTGGGCCCTTATAATATAATAGATATATATTAAGGAGCAGTGATGAGCGTAAGTGAAAGTGCATCCCCTAAAATGAGCTTTAGAGATGCCTTTAATGTTAGCGTTGGTTGGGAGACACAGACTCAGGCTGTTATGCAGGGCTTACAGCAAATATACACCTTTTTTCACTGAGGTTCCCCCAAAAAGTGCAACATTTGGGGACCCCTGCACCCCACCATAAAATACTTTATTTTTGTTCCCAGTATTGACAGGCTCCTTAGAGTTTTGCCCCTCTGCCCCAGGTATATGCCCCACTCTTATGGACCAACCTGAACATGTAACTGAATTTAAAAGAATAAATACCAATATTTTCTCCTGTTACAGAATAACATTTATTAGTAAGTCTTGTGCACTTTCCCTTCAATTGCCCTGGCTGTGGGGGGCAATAAGGTGAATGACAGGGGCAATATTGAATAAAACAATGTTTATTGCTACTCCTTGCTGTTACCCTATAATATACAGGCCTGTGGCCTAGTTGCCCCCTGAGCACGTACTGCCCACATGTCACATGCCTTGGGCTCCCAGCCCCATAACCAGTTGTTTAATTATCTCCATGCCCTGCATTAAATGTTCCCTATGTCGGGGGGGGTAATTATCAACACTGGGTCATTGCAACCAATCATATTTGTGTTTTCATAGTTCTACCTGTAGTTAGCAACAAAGCTGAGCGCTGATTGATTGCTATGGGTTACTGCCCAGGTACAATCTTGCCCAGTGTTAATAAATAAGCCCAACTGTATTTGTTCGCTTTTCACTCACTATGGACACAGGGCCTAATTTCCAATTCTTTACTAGTGGAGGGGGATCAGTCTAAATGAGGGGTTCTGAAATTGTGGGGATGCCTTCCTCTGTATTTCATTGGAAATATTAAGTGCTAAATGCATTAACCCTGAAGTTGACTTTTTATTCCCTTCTCTATACAGATTGCTACAGTGCGTGACTGGCTGTGGGTTTCGGCGCTTTCACAGAATTTTTTGTGGATTGTGATTTTTTCTGGCTTTCCTTTAGTTCACTTTTTCATTCTTAGTTGAACTTGAGGAAAGCCAGCAGCTACTGAGGGGCCCCTTGGGGTACTCGGCCTTGGGCCGGACCCTCTGTCCGAACCTTTTGGTTCTTTTTACCATCTTCTGACAAGCTCTTTTTTAAAGGTAATCTAGCAAATCCAGTTAATTCAGTTCATGATTTTTTCTACAGGAAGTCTGCCTTAAATTTACTGGGGGGGGCAATTTGTTAGGTTATTTATCTCTTTCCTGGGCTTGAGCTGTTTTATCAAAATGGGCACCGGCCCAAGGTAGTTTTCTGTAGGCCGGGCTGCCCCGTCTTCCCACAGCTTCCCAGCATCCCCTGGGCCTTAGTCAGACTTGGTGCAAGTGCAGTACAGAACTTTTCTATAGAGTTCCACATGTACCAAGTCTGGGCTGCAGGGGATGCTGGGAAGAAACTGGGGGAAATGGTGGCAGCCCACTCTGCAGAAAACTACCCTGGGGCATAAAGCTCAGGCCTTTCCCTCTGTAGCATTGAAGTTAAGAAATGCACCAACTCATGGATTCAATTTTAGCATTTGGAGAGTCATTGAGCCGCTTTCCTGAGTTGCTCCTGGGAAACACAAACAGGGGAATACTGGGAATTTATCCTGTAAGTCCTTATGCCTAATGTACTATTACAGAATAAAGGAGCAGACAAAGGGGTTTGGGAGGGTAACTGCCCCTTTCATGGCATATTAGTATATGTGAAACTCTTTGTATTGCTGTACCTAATATAATGCTCATTTGTATCTGTGCCTTTAGATTTCCATCGCTCATTAGAATGGCGTCGTTTGAGGTAATTCCTCTGTTTCTTTTGTACACAATCCTTTCCCGTCAGAGTCGCTGTTTCCCTGTCACTATTCTATAGAAGCTCCCCTTAAGCAGCTCTCTGTCTGTCTGTCTGCACCTCTCCCACTTCTGTCACTGCTTCCTTTTATTCATATGGGCAGGAGCTGCCATACCATTTACCTGTGTGCAGATATAGCAGCCAACAGGCACCCAAAGCAGCACTATGGCAGCTCCCACATATATGTATAAAGGCTGAGCAGTCCTGTTGTGCACAGTATGCCTTCCTTAGTATAAACACCATCCTACAGTTACAGCGCTGATACTATTCTGCTAAACAATATACACACTGTCCCACAATTACAGCTCTTCACCTGACACATCTTGCCTTACTATACACACTATTCCACAGAGTCCATCTTGCCTCACCATACACATATTCCCACAGATACAACATCATTTTTGCATTGTGTCCCTAATGCGCTTTTCCTTTCACTTACAGATGCTCTACGCCATTTTAGATGACTTCAGGGCGGACTCTGATGATTTTGAAGCCCTTGCATCCTATTATGGTAAAATCCTATATTAATTATCAGTTCCTTAAGTCGCTGTGCTTGTCAGTAGGATACAGGCTTTTCCCCAACACAGAGTCCCAGTAATCCTAGTTACCTTCAGCAGCTTTATGTGGTCTTATACTTACCTTGCCGATTGTGGGTACATAACTAAGGCTGGTTGCTATGGAGGGCCATAGCAACCGCATATTTGATGTATAAGTTGGATTATATTGTTGCTTCTTAATGCCCAGATTCTGCTTTATTGCGACTGATTTAGTCTATTATGTTGGTTTTCCTTATTTTATTGCACCTGGTTTTGTTAGGGTTTCTTTATTATTCGTATTTACTTGCCTACAAATGGCGAATTGAAAGGCAAATGCGTTCCAGAGAACTTTTGCATATACACAAATGCTCTGCGTGATTATTATCTTAGGACATGAGGGTATATTCCTGTGTATCACTTCTTTCTGCCTTTTTTGATTTTGTATACCCTAATGAAGACCCTCTACGGGTCAAAATGCTGTGGGCTTATGCATTCATTTGTTGTATTGTACTTTAGACCAATAAATTCATTCTTTTATGTTCTTTATTCGTGAGTGTGTGGCGGTGCGTCTGTGGCACTCTGGGAAACAGTGTTCCTTTAAGTCAAAATGTAACAGATAGGAAAAGTGCCAACATGGTGTTTGTAATGGGCAAAGGTGGCGTTAGTTTATTATATGTGAATTCCTCTCCCCCTTTAGCTCAGTGTTTAATACTAATGTGTTTCCCTTGCAGAACATCACTACAGGCGCCGGTACGGAAAGATTGTAGACCTGTAAGTAAAACCAAAATGATCTTATTATATGTTGGGAATCATTGTGATATGGGGGAATTGCAACATTTTATTAATGCTTAATGGGATTTTTCTTTCAGAGAACACTTTCTTATAATGAACATGGTGGATCCCAGAGTTACAGATAAGAGGAACATCAGGGACTATCTGGCAATGATCCACTTTATGGTAAGGAATCCAAAATAGAAGTTAAGTTAAATAGGGAATAAATAGGTTTAGATTGCCAGCTCTTGTCCCAGCATATTTTATGCCTAAATCTTTGTTTCACATGATGAAATGGCACATGGCTTAAGCCACGTAGCCACAGTGTTCATAAGGCTAATATGTGAGGGCTCAGTCTTCCTAAAGTCCCTGCGACTACAGAAGGAGCTGGAAATGGTACGATCCATGCGAGTCCATTTGGAATAATGAAGTGGCCTATAGTGATATTGCAGCCGAATGGTAATTGCACAGTGGCGCTGCCTCATATTTCTGCCTTACAGCTGCCACTGAGATGATATTGCTGCTGCACTTTCATTGTAAATGAGCCCCTAGGAGTCAGTCAGGGAGTCACAATTATAATAAGGAGGCAGATAAGACACTGGGATCCAGCCCTTCCTTTATAGGTCTGATTCCAAGAGGAATAGCACTGATCCATAGATTCCTTTCTCACCCTGGGACTTTCTTTTATGTTACAGGAACAACTAGAAGAGTTAGAAAGGCAACATCGCGTCCTCTGCACCGAACGGTTGCTGACTCCTGTAAGCATCATTATTATTATTATTATAGGAGAGGTTATTATTCACTATATGTCTCTGTAACAATAAGGAACATTATTATTCACTGTATGTTTTGCTTTCTGGGGGGGGGCTTCTAAATTCACCCACCTACAGTAAGTGCCATTTTCACCGGAAACAATAAAACTGTTGCAATGCAGTATGGGGTGATGCCCAGACACTGCATACAGTTTTGTTACCCACGTGGGCACAATAATGGCATTGGTACAAAGCAGCGCTTAACATTTACTCTCTTCTCCCACAGTACACACCAAAAGAGCGACTGTTACGGGGGGAGTATTTAGAGATCCTGCGACTTCAGAACGTAAGTTTCCTGATCACTTCCCCTGATGCTTTTTTGGGTATTTATTGCCATTTCTGCAGGATTCATGCAATACTTTTAGGGAACATTAACCTGGGTTTGTGCCAATATTCGCACAAAAAGAAGTATTAGTAACCACTTCCTACATATTTGCTTTGATCAGTTTATTGCAGACAGGGTCATTGTATATGAGGTGCTTTTGGGGCATTTTGCCCGCTGGGTTTTCCCTACATGACAGAAGGCAGACTGATGCTCAGGGAGACTTACAATACCACATGTCCCTTTAGGATTTTCTATTTATCTGCTACTGACTATTAAGGAAACACACATATACCTACCAGAGACCAGGCGCTACACTCCCCCAGGGTATCCCACCCCCTCACTGCCCTCCCTGTATAAAGGAACTATTGGCACCATCTATACAGGCATAATCATAACTGTCTCCTTTCTTTTCCCTTTGCTCCTATCCTTGTGCCTCCCCTGCACTCGCAGACCGTCAGATCTCTTCTTCTGCCCATTATTTTAAACATCTGGGAGAAGGAGAAGGAACTGCTAGAAGCTGCCAGGTATGTATTTTGCAAATTACACTTTCCATTCTAGATCTGGATTATACACATACTAAGCGGGATGTACAGATGGAGCAAGATAAACTGAAGCACCTTTGCATGTATAACTAGATCCCTTGCTCAATAAAATGTATGCCAGTCTATCAATTTAGTCAGACCATCTCATCCAATATACCCAATTTCCCCCCACCTCAAAGGGGCGGTAGGTGTTTTCTAAACAGTGACATCCCTCCTCATTGGGGTGAAGCCTATCTCTATGGCAAAGCATGAAACCTACTCAGCTTAGTAACTGCCCAATTTTTACCTTAGGGACAGCTGTGTAGCAGGATAAGCATAGGCAAAGGAAATAAGTGTAAATTATTCCTCCAGTGATAAGAGTTCCAAAGCGTTGATCCAATCAATGCCTTGGAAGGAATTTACAATACTGATTTTTTTTTCCCACTTTAGGACCAGGAAACAACAACGACTTCCTGTTGCAGAGGACTTAATAGCCACTGAAATAGAGCCTCCTACTGCAGAGGAGGAAATACCACCTCAGATAGAGCCTCCTACTGCAGAGGAGGAAATACCACCTCAGATAGAGCCTCCTACTGCAAAGGAGGAAATACCACCTCAAATAGAGCCTCCTACTGCAAAGGAGGCAATAACACCTCAAATAGAGCCTCCTACTGCAGAGGAGGTAATAACAACTAAAATAGAGCCTCCTACTGCAGAGGAGGCAATAACACCTCAAATAGAGCCTCCTACTGCAGAGGAGGAAATAACAGCTAAAATAGAGCCTCCTACTGCAGAGGAGGAAATAACAGCTAAAATAGAGCCTCCTACTGCAGAGGAGGAAATAACAACTAAAATAGAGCCTCCTACTGCAGAGGAGGAAATAACAACTAAAATAGAGCCTCCTGCTGCAGAGGAGGAAATAACAGCAAAAATAGAGCCTCCTACTGCAGAGGAGGTAATAACAACTAAAACAGAGCCTCCTGCTGCAGAGGAGGAAATAACATCTAAATAGAGCCTCCTGCTGCAGAGGAGGTCATTTGCACTGAAGAACCTCCAGGCACCGAGGACATACTAAAAATCCAAGAACCTCCATCTGCAGAGGAGGAAATCAGTGAGCAAGAGGAGCCTCCAGCTGTGGAGAGACTAACCCGGGGCAGACGGGTACGCCGCGCCATCGCTAGAAGGTTGCAGAGGATTTCGGTAATGTATCTGTGTACTGCCAATCTCTTTTCATCTGCAGATGCTTTGCTTTGGTTTTCTAACTGTTGAAATCTAATTGCTGATTGGTTGCCCTGGGCAACATCACTGGTAATGCTTCACTCCACTTTTTACACAGCATGATAAATATACCCCTAAATGTCATTCCATTTACTTAGGAGGCCTGCACAAATGATCAAACAATAGAAAGGCATTGCAAGCATGGCAACTCCTACACCTGGCTGCCCAGTGTATTGCTGTCCTTAGCTTGAACTAGGTGGCTGACTCTGAGTAGAAATCTGGCCAATTATATAGATATCACTGCTGATTCCCTAGTAGGCCAATGAAAGGGGGGCGATATGGTAATTCTCATTGGGCTGCTGTACTAGTCAGGCACTAGGTGATCAATACAGAAATTAACAGTGCCACCCCAGGTAGCTGATATGCAGTAGACCCAGACTAAACCTTTTCTATCCTCAAACAACAAAAATGTGTCTATAATTTATTCCTATTTCAATAATTTCTAAACTATTCCTCCTTTTTTTTCAGCACTCCGCCAGAAGAATTCTCAGGGGGATCTGCTGCCATCAACCTCCCCCTGCTCCCTAATTCCCTACCCTGCACATCATTACACAAGCATCCACCCACTTGTAAGAAGGTGAAAATTGTGTGTTAATTTGTATGTGGGAAAGTGTTGTTACTTGGTATGACCACTAGGTGGCAGCAGAATTTGGTTAATGTTTATTGGGATTGTATAAGTGTAGTTCACACCCCGACCACTAGAGGCAGTGTGGGGCAGAAGGTATAAAAAGGGGACCACACCCAGAATTAAGGGTCTTTGTGGGAGAACACGGAAGAGGCCAGCTGAAGGAAAAGAAGAACCACCTGTAGGGTAAGGAAAGGGTAGAACAGGGCAGCTGAAAGTGGAGCAGGCACTAGGTGTCTGAGTCAGGGTTATGTAGCATGGGCCGCCTATTGCCCCAACCAGGAGAGTAGAGGGAAACAGTGTTTCCAGTGGATCATCCACAGAATAGGGACCCAAGCGGATAGGGGTAGGCTACAAGAGGGCTTGTTGAGATTCGACTAGGAGTCTGCCAGTAAAATTCCTGGTGGAATAGCAAAGGGGCACCGCAGGGAGTGCCGGATTGCTGAGCCAGGTGGGGACAGGAGATCCCACTGAGACTGGGGACAGTGGTGAAGAGCCAAAGGTAGCTATCTGGGGACTACCTCTGGTAGCTACCTTTGGCTCTTCACCACTGTCCCCAGTCTCAGTGGGATCTCCTGTCCCCACCTGGCTCAGCAATCCGGCACTCCCTGCGGTGCCCCTTTGCTATTCCACCAGGAATTTTACTGGCAGACTCCTAGTCGAAACTCAACAAGCCCTCTTGTAGCCTACCCCTATCCGCTTGGGTCCCTATTCTGTGGATAATCCACTGGAAACACTGTTTCCCTCTACTCTCCTGGTTGGGGCAATAGGCGGCCCATGCTACATAACCCTGACTCAGACACCTAGTGCCTGCTCCACTTTCAGCTGCCCTGTTCTACCCTTTCCTTACCCTACAGGTGGTTCTTCTTTTCCTTCAGCTGGCCTCTTCCGTGTTCTCCCACAAAGACCCTTAATTATGGGTGTGGTCCCCTTTTTATACCTTCTGCCCCACACTGCCTCTAGTGGTCGGGGTGTGAACTACACTTATACAATCCCAATAAACATTAACCAAATTCTGCTGCCACCTAGTGGTCATACCAAGTAACAACACTTTCCCACATACAAATTAACACACAATTTTCACCTTCTTACACACTTACCTGCTCACTGCCTACTTAACACAAACTCCCAGTCACCCCTAAAACTAAACACAACTACACAACTGCCTGCCCTCCCACCCCTCCACACAAGTGCCCAACCCACCCACCTACCAATACTTCCCCCCACACACAGACCACATATAGCCCTGATCCAGGGATCAATACCGACTGCCGTTTCTAGGAGTCAGGAAGGAATTTTTACCCTCAGTGCAAATTGGCCTAGCACAGAGGTTTTTTGCCTTCCTCTGGACCATTGGCTATTAGGAATGCCCCACCCAAAATACATTATTTTTCAATAAATCCTGTGTCCACCAACAGGTTTCCCCATAAACATGTCTCTGTGTTTTTCTTGAATCCCTTTGTTGAGTATTGGAGGGGGGGGGGGCTTCTCTGCCTCATTCTGCTTATGGTGACTGATCAATTGTGAACTTGGTAATTAATACCACAGAGGGGCTGCTCAAATTGGGCAAACTGGGCAAAATTGGGATTAGTTGAAGAAATGAATGGGTTTATTTCTCTGCAGGGAGTTGTTGGAATGGGTTCTGCTGTGGGACTTAATTGGTTAATGTGTACCTGATGAGGCTGAAAGACACAGGGAGCCATAGACACAGATATGAGGGTATCCTGCCTACTATATGTTTATAAAGTGCAGATTGGGGATTATAGGCAGATAGGGAGTGTTGTGTTTTCCCATAAAAGCAATCAGTGCACCAGGCCCCCCTTTAGATTAGAGGAATGGAGCTTCCATTTGAAGCAGCGTAGGGGGTTCCTCACGGTGAGGGCAGTGAGGTTGGGGAATGCCCTTCCTAGTGATGGGGTAATGGCAGATTCTGTTAATGCCTATAAGAGGGGCCTGGATGAGTTTTTGAACAAGCACAGTATCCAAGGCTATTGTGATACTAATATCTACAGTTAGTATTAGTGGTTGTATATATAGTTTATGTATGTGATAGTATAGATTGGTAAGTATAGGTTGTATGTGCTGGGTTTACTTGGAAGTGTTGAACTTGATGGAATCTTTTTTCAACCCTATGTAACTATGTAACCAAGTTCCTTTCCCATGTTATGTCTCTTCCAGTTTAAAAAAATACCAAAATACCCACCAGGTGTAACATAGTCTGGCATTTTCTATTGTGTTTTGCTGGTAAGTCTTTGCATTCTAGCTATCTCTCTATCTAGAGGCAGGATTTAACACTCAAAAAATGGTTTAATGGTATAAAGGTAAATATGTGAATTGTCAGTAAAGCTTGATAAAAGGCCAAGTTTGGCCTAAACATTTCTGTAATGTCCTACAAAGTACAATAAAGGCATTCAGTGCCAGAATTAGGGGTAGGCACATGCCTAGGGCACAAGAATTGGGGGGAGCTAGGCATGTACCCCTTTTGTCTCCTACCCATAGTAGCCCCCCCCAAATTCCCCCCCACCTTCCTCCCCAGTAGCCTATGTGCACATGTTCATTTACTTATGTGTAGCCTATGTGCACATGTTCATTTACTTATGTGTGCACGCTGTGTACACTCCAAAAATGAAATGTTATTTTTTTATGTGAGAAGAATATGTAGCATATTAATATAAATAAAATATCTGAGGTGGAGGAAAGGTTCAGCAAGAATATCTATATGGGGGTGTGTAAGTGAGGATTGCATACAGTAACTACAAATATGATGAGATTTCCCAGCTAAAATGCACCAGAACTTAGGTGTATTGTTTGGAGTGTCCTTGTGGTCTACAATATGTATGAAAGACCAATGGAAAATTAAAGGAGAGAATAAATTAACACATAAAAAAAGTAGAAAAGGGAGTTGAGAGTCAAATCACATTAAACAATTCCATACCTCCCAACTGGCCCTGATTTTCGTGGGACAGCACCTCTTTTAACAGCTCAGCCAGCAGTCCAGGATTCTTACTGAAAATTCCCTCATTTCCCTTTGATCTCCTGCATTGAACCTGCACTGAACACTAAAAAAGATACAATGTTTCCCAAACATAATGAAAACTTGCAGAGCCAGAAGTTAACAAGCTACACCTGCACTTAGATAAAACTGTGACTAATAAGCTAAACAGGTCTCTTGGGAGAACTGAGACTTGCAGCTTAAAGTGTCATTCTACTTTTTTTTAGCTAAACTCTAATAACACCTAATAAAAGACCCCAAACCCCCAGAAATGTTTTCAAACTTAAAAATAACCTGACAAATTTTGGTGGGAGGTAAAAACCCTAATGGATTAACATTTTGGGGTATAACAACAATGTCAACTAACTGGAGGGGCGGTGACATTGTTAGGAAAACACTGCAGGAAGAAACCAAATAGATTTATAACATAGAAACTTTGACTTTGAAGGGATTATATATTGATATAAATTTGAGAGCATTTTTACAATGAAACAGTGAATTGCACATATATATGTAAGCACTTTATCCATTTTACACGTATGAAAGCACATCGCACTTATATATATATATAAACCAAAACGAACAGGTCGCTCCACACAGGACTTATGTAGAACAAAAAGGTTTATTAGTAGATTATAACAAAAACTGATGTTTCGGCTGGTGTTCCAGCCTTTCTCAAAGTTACAAAATTAACAGAGTAACAAACCTAAATACAAAAAGTGGCGGGTAACAAAAACAATGACGTAAACGCGACGTGTGAACAGACTAAATACAAATGGGGAAACAAATAAAAGTAAATTGGTCAATAAATAAATCCGGTAAAGTGAACCATGCTCAAAATAGAGTGGTATATCCTGTGTATAGATCGCATTCAAAAGTGTACACTAGAGAAAAGCTATAACATATACATCGAAAAGAAATATAACAGTTCATGTATCGCATCGCGTGGTGTGTATATAGAGGGACTCCTAATAGTGATGGGTGAAAAGTTTCGCCAGGCATGGATTCGCGGCGAATTTCCACGTTTCGCCATTGGCGGATTGTTTCGCGAAACGGATGAAAAATTTCCCCGCGGAAAAATCCGCGCACGTCCAAAAAACAATAGTGCGCGACAAAATAATAGCCGTGGGCGACGAAACAATAGCCGCGCGACAAAATAAGAGCTGCGGGCGACGAAACAATAGCCGCGCGACAAAATAATAGCCGCGGGCGACGAAGCAATAGCCGCGCAACAAAATAATAGCCGCGGACGACAAAACAATAGCCGCAGGCAAAGAAACAATAGCCGCGGGCGACGAAACAATAGCCGTGCGACAAAATAATAGCCACGGGCAACGAAACAATAGCCGCGCGACAAAATAAGAGCTGCGGGCGACGAAACAATAGCCGCGCGACAAAATAATAGCCGCGGGCGACGAAGCAATAGCCGCGCAACAAAATAATAGCCGCGGACGACAAAACAATAGCCGCAGGCAAAGAAACAATAGCCGCAGGCGACGAAACAATAGCTGTGCGACAAAATAATAGCCACGGGCGACGAAACAATAGCCGCGCGACAAAATAATAGCCGCGGGCAACGAAACAATAGCCGCGCGACAAAATAATAGCCGCGGGCGACGAAATAATAGCCGCGGGCGACGAAACAATAGCCGTGCGACAAAATAATAGCCGCGAGCGACAATTTTTTTGTCGCACAACATTTTCGCCGCTTCGCAAATTTTTCGCCGTTTCGCGGATCTTTTGAAAGGTTCGCAAATTTTTCGGCGAAGCGAAACGGAACAGATTCGCTCATCACTAGTAAAAAGGCCTGAGCATAGGCTCAGTTCCTGGGGATACTACTCTTACAACTGTGCCCCACATGGAATAAAATATCCCTTTGTTATTTTATTATGTCTGGCCCTAGAATTTTTTTATTTTTTTTTGTTATGAACAAAAGCATGTATAAAAGGCCCTAAATGTGGTTTTAAATTTTTTTTGCATTCAGGGTCTGGATGCAGGTGATAAGGACAGGATTCTGTTGCAACCTGTGCCTACAGGGGCTCCCTAGCATGCAAGTTAGGGGACATGTAGGGGAGGTATAAGGACTTGTATATGTTCTAATCCAGGGATCCCTAACCTTATTTACTCGTGAGCCACAGTCAAATGTAAAAAGACTTGGAGAGCAACACAAGCACCATAAAAGTTCATGGAGGAGCCAAATAAGGGCTAAGATTGGCTATTAGGCAGCCTCTATGCACACTATCAGCTTACAGGGGGCTTTATTTGGCAGTAAATCTTGTATTTATACAACCAAAACTTGCCCCCAAGTCAGGAATTCAAAAATAACTCCCTGGTTTGGGGGCACTGAGAGCAACATCCAAGGGGTTGGGGAGCAACATGTTGCCCCCGAGCCACTGGTTGGGGAACATATTTAAGTGGTAGATTTTGAATGTCAATGGTTTGGTATGTAGGGAAGTACCCCCCTAGATGGAAGAAGTGACATCACATGCAGGGCTGTGTGTGGTATCAGTTCTGGTGCACGTGGCTTCACTCCCCCCCCCCCCCAGCTCTGCCGCTGGATTTTCACTGGTAAGTCTGGTGGCTGGGGAGGGTTCTTTTTTAAAAAAACTTTATTAATTATATAGGCACCTGAGGGCCACCCCCTAGGCACATACAGTACCCTCAGGTTCCTATATATAAATACAGCCTTGCTGGTATGTCTCTTGATAAAATAAAATGAAGGATTAAACAACAATGCATTAGAGTACAGGATTACACAACAGTTTTAATTTAATCATATTAACTATTCAGGTTTCTAAGCAAGGTTAATGTACTTAAGGGATTTTCAATGCTATTTTGTTCTTTTGGATTCAATGCCACTGTTTATAAACATACCTAATTTATAAAGTAAACAGAAGTGGAAAATGCAGATACGTTTTTTTTAAAAAACATTTGAATTATTTCCAGAGATTTTATGCAATGCCTTAATAAGTATGCCCCTTAGAACAGGGGTGCCCAGACTTTGTCCCCTTGTGATCTACTCTTGCCTGCAGGCCACCGTCGCGAGATCTACCAAAATAAAAGTAGCACACCATCTATGGCGCAGTGCAAACCGCAAGAACAAAATATTAGTAATAGTGGGCTCTGCTACCGGCATTATAAACATGACAGTGTTTATCACAAGCTGAATTTATTCAACATAAGGGCAGGTGAGTAAGTTGCACTGCTACTTACTGTGTGTAGCCATGTAGCACTGTAGCAGCACAGTTCTAGGCACGCTTTTCCTTTTAGGCGTTCCCATGCATGCCGTATGCATTCCCCTATTGGGTTCTAAAGGAGCCTAAGGATTTCAGAAGCACTCAATTGAACCTAAAGATCATTAGCATCTATTGCATTGTTGTTCGTAAGAAAGAAACAAAACAACCAACGTGAAGCTATTAATGAGGGGCATTGAAGGAAACACACAAACCAGGCAGGTTATGCATTTAGCTTGCTTTTAAATACTATCTTGGATTTCTTTCCATTAAAACAAAGATAAAGCAAATACAGAGGATCTACTTTTAGCTTCCCTGCTGCAATAGTTATGTATAATTATATTTTTTGAAAATGGTTACAAATACAAGAGCATTGGAACAGAAGGTTAAGTGTCAAAGCATCTTGCTAAACAGTTGAACTTTGACTTACAAGCTAATTCACAACTGAGTTTTATATCAAAACATGGTGCATTCCAAAGCCTGGCAGGCTTACTAATATTAATTAGAATCATATTAAACTGTAGTGCTGACATTTCTCTGCACACATATCACTAAATTCCATAACATTTGCTTTGTTATATCCCATAAAGTACCCTAATTCCTTTATGAATAAAGAGCTTTTAGGCAAGATTTGCCATCTGTACATCTGGGATAGATTTCTCAAAATGGGCAATTTTAACTTGAAAGGCAAAATATTGGCCTGGAATGGTTAGATGTTACTAATGACTATTTTGCTTTTAAAATAATTGTTTTCAATTGTAGAAAGTTCTGCACAGCAAGAAATAAAAAATGGATACGAACAACTTAAACTGGAAAAAGTGCTGGAAAGGAGTTCTGGTTCTCTCAGTTGGTAATGTGGGAAAGGGGTTAATAAATGAATAAAAAACCATGGCTTGTTAAATTAGAAATGGTTTCTGTAAACTTGGCAAGACCCCAGTTTTGTATCATTTTGTTTGTATTACGTTGGAAGCAGCAGCTGAAGTGGAAAGGTGACATTGTACACGGACGGCAGGGAGGTCAGGGAAACAGTAGCACTTTTTTTGTGCAAGAAATGACTTTCTACGCTTTCGACTCAGCATAGTGCAAAGTTATTGCATAAATGATGCATAACTTCTAAAGATTTGCCAAATACCTAACGCCTTCGACTGGGAATCTATTATTAATGTCTTAATTACAGCGTTGTATACTGCCCAGTTCCACAGTGTGTTAGTTAAAGACCTAATCATTTGTTTCATTAAATGTTTCTGTGCCGCTCTCCTCATGATCATTTATTTTAATCTTTCCACTTCCTTTTCCTTAATTTCAATGTTACGAACAAGTTCATCCAAGACAAAATAATATATAATAATCTATCATCTGTCTGTCTATCCATCAATCTATATATGGGATGGGCAAGACTTGCAATCAAGCAAGGAGGGAAAAAGTTTCAAATGTTTCAGAAATCTGTGCTAGAATTCTGCTATGGGTTTGTTTCGCTGGAAAAAAAAGTTTTTTTTTGCTCCGGGAAACAACTCAGGAAAAAAACAACTACATAATTTTATGCATTTTGCATTTTATATTGACATAAAAAAACCAAATGCTTTCCCATTGACTCCAATGCTTTTGCCAAAATTTCAGCAAAATTTTGCCTTTTTCACAAATTTTTGTGGAAGTGAACACTTGTTCATCACTATCAGTGTATAAACTTTTCTATATCTTTCAGTCAATTTGTCTATCTAATCTACCTAATATTTTCTTTGCCAGGTGAAACTCACACAAGGTTTAGTTCCCCTATCACTAGGGAGCCACATTTGCAATGTGAATAATGTCAAATAGGACAAGAAAGCCCTTACATTTGGGTAGGTTACAGGATTTATTCTGGTCAATGTGCCACTCTACTAAAATTGGCAGGTTATTATTAGAAGGATCATGTATAAAACTGCTGCTGGGCCACCATTACACAAATATTATTTTCATTTTCAGGTGAAATTTACACAAGATTTAGTTCCCCTTACACTAATGAGTCATGTTTGCAATGTAAATAATCTCTAACAGGACAAGGGAGGCCTTACTTTTGGGTGGGCAGACCAACAGAATGTATTCTAATCACTGTCACTCTACTAAAAAATGGCAGATTATTATCAGAAGGATCATGTATAAAACTGCTGCAAAACCATTCCTTTTATGACGCTGTTGGAAGTTAAAGGACAATGAAAGGTTAATATAAATTAAAAGTAAGTCTAAAGGCATTCTTTTTAAGTACTTACTGCATATCTAAATTCCCAGATCCCTGCTTGCTTCTCTGAGATATGGTGCTGGCAGCCTACAGCAGTGTTAAGACTACAGTGACATCACTGAAATCTCTCTCCCCTTCCTGTAGGTGCCAGCGGCAGCCTTCCTATTCTCTGAGCATGTGTGTAACTTGATCCTGTCTCCTGTTCTGAGCTACACATGCCCACCAGCCAATCAGAAGCGAATCTGGCAGAGGGGAGGGGGGGAGGGAATGAAACACATGGGCAGTATGAAGCAAGAAGGGAAAGGAAGGGAGAATACCTTTTTAGAGATGGCTGCCTGTTCTAGAAAATGTGAAGTAAGTGTGACTGAGTAAATATTTGATTAGGTGAGCCAAAAGTGTGGCGTTTTTACTAAACAATAGGAGGACTATTGGGCAGTATGCTTTTTAAATTTTGACTTGCATTCTCCTTTAAGTTGCTTGTACCCATGTTAATTTATAACTGTTTATATATTATATAATTTTTTATAAACCAACATACTATATTGTATACAGGTATGGGACCTGTTATCCAGAATGCTGGGGACCTGGGGTTTTCCAGACAAGAAGTCTTTTCTTAATTTGAATCTCCACTAAAAAAAACATTTAAACATTAAATAAAGCCAATGGGATTATTTTGACACCAATCAAGAATAATTATATCATAGTTGGGACCAAGTATAAGGTACGGGTATGGGAGCTGTTATCCAGAATGTTGGGGGGGTGTTCCAGATAAGGGAACTTTCTGTAATTTGGATCTCCATAACTTAAGTCTGCTAAAAATCATTTAAATACTGAATGAACCCAATAGGTTTGTTCTGCCCCCAATAAGGGGTAATTATATCTTAGTTGGGATCAAGTACAGGTACTGTTTTATTATTACAGAGAAAAGGGAATAATTTAACCATTAAATAAACCCAATAGGGCTGTTCTGCCCCCAATAAGGATTAATTATATCTTAGTTGGGATCAAGTACAGGTACTGTTTTATTATTACAGAGAAAAGGGAATCATTTAACCATTAAATAAACCCAATAGGGCTGTTCTGCCCCCAATAAGGGGTAATTATATCTTAGTTGGGATCAAGTACAAGGTACTGTTTTATTATTACTGAGAAAAAGGAAATCATTTTTAAAAATTTGAATTGTTTGCTTATAATGGAGTCTATTGGAGGTGGCCTTCAGATAATTTGGAGCTTTATAGATAACAGGTTTTTGGATATTGATCCCATACCTGTACTTTACTTGTGGGTCTAGATACATTTTCTAGATTTTGTTGTTAGCTTTTGTGACACAGCATTCATTTTACTTGTATGAAGTGGAACACCTGGTTAACCAAAATAAATGATACACAGAATAAATGATATTATTACGTAAGCGTATGTATAATGTTGAGTTAATGGAACGTGGGTTATGCTATCACCTATCTATAGCTGAGAGCCAGGCCAGTGCTGGGTGACAGCAGATCGATGTCACATATCTGCCTTTGAAGATGCAATACCAGAACTGCAGGAGAAATTTCTCTTTGTCTTTCCGTCAGGAGAAATAAAGCTCTTCTATCATCTGGCATGATATAATTCATGAGTATAAATCAGTCTATTCATTAATGAACTCTTCCATGCTTGAATTATACTCTGTCATATTGGCTATCACATAAAAAAACAGAATTTATACAATCCCACTTTTAATGTTTGCTCATTTTAGATTTATGATATCTGGTATTTGATTGCCTGGTGCATATAAACAGCTCGGGACATTAATAATCAAAACGCCAGAAGGAAATTGCTGCACCAAAGGGTTAATTATGGCGATGTCTATACTTTTTCACCTACAATTTGGAATTAAAATATTAACTGGAGCCAAACTCCATGTCTTTCATGAATCTGTATCAAATAAAGTTGCCACCAAGAACGTAAAGGGACCCAAAGCCTACTCCAGTAACAAGCAGCTATGTATATAAATAATTTTATGCAACAAGAGAGTGTCATTATTATAAAAAAAAAATTAGAAATCTGAATCTATGAGTATCCTTTCTCCCACCCTTTACTGGCTGATCAGGAAATGCTTTGTGCCTGGGCCGTATATAAGGAAAAGGGCTGTCCTAGAGGGTTTCTCCTTTCATCCTCCTTTATCTCTAGTGAAGGCACTTCATTTAACTCTTATCCTGTTGTGCCAAAGGCTTTAGGAGCAGTTATCTGTCCCCCAACCCACAATGACATGGAAGGTTCTTTATATTATTCTGGTTTGTTACTAAAGCCCCAATATCATGTTAAAGGTTCTGCACCATGTATTATCAATATGCCGGAGACAAATCCAGAAATGTTTGGAAATCATCCAGATATATCCATATCAGAGCTTCTAAACTACATTAAACCATGAGAGGGGGGAAGACCTGAAACAAGGATATATAGATGGGCATATCTAGTCGTGATATCCTATTCCAATAAATCATCAGTAATGTACCTGTACATATGTCCTTCTGAAGATCAGTGGCAAGAAATATATTTTATATTATTGTAGTTTGCTTGTGATGAAGCACCAATATCATGTACAGGGTTATTCAGAACAAAATGATTAAGAAATATTTGTAATTCATGCATATATATATATCCATGTCGGAGTTTCTAAACTTACTGAACCATATTTGGGGCAGGAGGGGCAGAAGACATGAAACAAGAATATGAAAATGGGTGTATCTAGAAGTGATGTAACAACACATCACTCTTTATTAATTCATTGAAGATTAATAGACATACATAAGTTATCAAAGGGGAACTCCACCAAAACACAACTTGAGCTATTTGAAAAGAACACATACTTTTAAGAGACTGTACAATGTACATCAATTAAAATACATGCAGCCTTTTCATGATTTTTAATGTAATAATATGGTTTTGAAAAAAAACCAAAATATAACAGTAGTCAACTCTCCTCAGCCTGCCTGCTCCAAATCCCACAATTCCAGTGGCAATCGTAGGGGGCCCAGACCGTGGGGTCCGCTTCTTCTACTGAAACTCTGCGCACTTGCTATATATGCACAGTGAGCAGATGCACGTGTGCACATGAGCGAGGGAGGTAGCATGCACGCTGGCGGGGAGAGGGGGTCAATAAGGGAAGCAACATCACAGTGCAATGCATTGTGGGTTATGTATTTCCTGCATGCTGTCTGTAAGCTGTGAAAAAGTTGTTACAATTTGAAACATCAATGTTTTAGTCCCTCCTCCCCTGCCAGGATTTCAAATGATGCAGAAAGAAAAGAACTGTTTTGCAACTGAATTTTAGCTTATAAACATGTTATTTATTCACTTTATTAGAGGATTCTGTGTTGTGTGGGGCTCTTTAACAAATTTTGGTTTTGTAAGACCTTTTTCATTTTCTTCTATGGACATTTGGAAAGTACAATAGATGAGAAAAGGATGGACCTTATCATTAACCTAAAATGGAGACTCATATTTGCTACTAATGTTCTCACAATAAAAACTACATTTTAATCACGCTATGTTTCATTACTGATTTACTTTAGGCATTCCTTCTATTATCAGTTCAATAGACAAATTTCTCAAGAGATTTCTTATAATGGTAAAAAGGAACATTTAAATTATCCAAATCAAAGAGCTCATCAAAAAGAGCATCTGGCTCAGAAACAGTCTTGTTGACCTAAACTAATCTGAGACTAAGTTCCGTAAGCAGATGTTGCGTGAAGAACATTTCATCTGATCTATGAAGGTATTGATCAGAGGATGCACACAGCAATCATTGCAAACCTTCTTCATTTTAAAAATTGTACAGTAAAGATTTTACTGGAAATGCTTATTTTCTACATGGCTTTGCTTTTACCCAATATAAGTCTCATATAAATCAGATATTTCTCTATAGGGATCTTGAAATAATAAAGAAAAAAAAAAGGAAAAACACTGATGGTATTAAGTTGTTCTTACTTATCCCTTTCAAATACCTCCTAGATTTTCTATAATAATATTTTAAAGGGGGCATTTACTAAGCTGCAATATTTCAGGTTGGGCTTTTTGTCACTGAAGATTTATTATGTGAAAAAATTGCAACAATTCTGAATCTGAAAATATAGCAGCTAAATCAGATAGAAGTCAATGGGAGATGTCCCTTTTACAACTGGAGGATCTGTCTTTGCTTCTTGATTTTTAGAGGTTTTTGGGTTTTTTGATGATGGCAATAGTGATGGGTGAACCTGCACCATTTGCGAATATTTCAAAAGCTTTGCGAAACGGCAAGAAATGAATAAAACCGGGAAAATGTTGCGCATCAAAAAAAAAAAATGCTGTGCGCGACAATACGCGTGACAAATCTTTTGATGCTCGCAACAATATGTTTGACACTCGCAACAATTCTTTTGACATAGGTGGCAATTTTTGGATGTGCGGTGAATTTTTTTTTTTTTTCGCTGCAAAGTTTGTTGCCCATTTTGCAAAAAAATCCGCCAATAGTGAAATAAGGAAATTCGCCGTGAATCCATGCCTGGTGAATTTTTTCACCCATCGCTGGCTGCTATTTGTGTAACACGAAAAAAAACACACTTATTGCGCAACAAGTCAAAGAAGTTGTGGTTTTTGGGACTTTTATATGACTTGTTATGGTCATATGGTGATTTTTTGATAAATGACTGCCATTTGTGAAAATTAGTTCTTTGGCGGTTTCAAACTAATATAAATCTGTAAAAAATGAGTTTTATATAATCATCCCCCCTAAGATCTGTGCTTAAATCATTGAAGGACAATCACTTCAGGGGTAGAGCGTAGCCGCAGTTGCTTGCAATACAGCTGACTTGTTCAGAAGAAAGAATGGCTACTGCATGATTTTAAAATAATCCCATGATTTGTATTTTATATTGTTATAATTTAATTTTCAAATATCCCTACCTTAGAAAAACATAGGTTGTGGTTTCATACATTGCACTAGTTGGTTTTATCTTGTGATGTGGGCAGTCCTTCACCAATTTAATTCATTTTTTACATTTTTTTTTTAATTTTCTATGCTTCTTTAAGAAGATCATCAACCAGAACATTGGCACAATGAACAGGAGTTCAGGAGACATTAACAACACAAAAAAGTCTTGACTGAGCTGTAAAAAGTTAGGGTTTTTCCCCTTGATCTTTAAAGAATTTGTGTGCTGCCAAATAGAAGGTGTTATCATGGAAATACAGTATTTCAGAAGCCTCTTTAGGGTATCAGTGGTTATCTTGCATTTACTAAGCAAAATATCCAACTCCAATGTGGCCCCTGCAGCTGCCCAATGAAGCATATAATGTAGGGGCTGCACCAGAGTTGGATCTATTGCTTAGCAGAGAGCGGCATTTGTAAAATAATTCCCTGCCATCTGTTAGTTACCTAGCTGAAATCCGACTTAAATGAAGTCAGGCTGCTGAGTTAAATTGGATTTAAGCCAGATAATAGCAAGTACAAAAGCTCTTGCACTGGAGAAAGTTGTCTGCCAAGCAATAAATCCAACAAAGTCATAGAATCAACCCATTTAAGGAATGCGGCTAATGGGCAGGATGAATGGAAGTCAACCCTTGTTCAGAATTTCTAGCTATAAAAAGAGCTAATTAACGGCACTGCAAAGTTGTCATGATAATAAAATTATAGTTCAGATAGGGTTGCCATACCATTATTATGAAACTGGACAATGTTTTTATAGTTCAGCAGTAATAAATTCAGATTTATTCTGAATTGTAGTGGTTTGTGCCTTGAAAGAAACATTTACTGCAATAGGTACATTTTATGGGGATTCAGTGTAAAGGGGTGCTATGGCAACTGTAAGTGCAGGTGGTTTGGACTGCCACCTCTACAAATTATGAAAAGTTGCATAAAATTCATCCTATTCAAAGACTTTATTCTAACTCACAATGTACAGTATGTACGGAGCTTCCATTTGAAGCAGCGTAGGGGGTTTATCACAGTGAGGGCAGTAAGGTTGGGGAATACCCTTCCTAGTGATGTGGTAATGGCAGATTCTGTTAATGCCTATAAGAGGGGCCTGGATGAGTTCTTGAACAAGCAGAATATCCAAGGCTATTGTGATACTAATATCTACAGTTAGTATTAATGGTTGTATATATAGTTTATGTATGTGAGTGTATAGATTGGTAAGTATAGGTTTGTGTGCTGGGTTTACTTGGAAGGGTTGAACTTGATGGACTCTGGTCTTTTTCAACCTTAAGTTAATGCTACTTATTAATTATATGTACCTGATGAATAGGATAAATAGACTGCATGGCTGCCAAGATTTTCTACGAATTCAACTGACTGCCAAAGCCATTGGATCAAAGGATCAAAAATGCCAACTTGTTTATTTGTTGCCAGTTTACCACAGTATAAGTTAAGTTATAGTATGTTATAGAATGCAATATTATTGACACAGTTTCAATTGGTCTTCATGTTTTATAGTTTCTGAATGAGTTGCCCTCTTCTGCTGCTTGCCATCTTTGAAACAGAGGGCACTGACTGACTACAGCCAAAAAGCTATACACTGTAGCTCTTTGAGATTACAATTGTTTTATTTTTGTTAGTTTTATTTCCCTTTCCCAGTCATACACCAGTCTCTTATTCAAACAACTGCCTGGTTGCTAGAGTAAAATGGAACCGAGCAACCAGATACATCCTGCCAGAAGAACTGTGATCTACCCCTTTATAAATTCCTGTTATGTATTACTGTACACTGTTATTGCCAATACTGATCCAGTTGCTAGCCATATTTGCCTGTTAGCTATGGCTATATTTTCAATGAAACTATAAAAGTAAGAAAGTCAATTATACTTTATAAGGAATATACTTTTACACATTATCTCTTCCAAAGAGAGCAAGGAAATTTTAGATTAATGAAGAGAAAATCTAATTATTTCAAACTCCTAGGACAAAAGTTATAATGTTAAATAAGAGAGAAGTTTGGTTTGAAGAAAAACTTCATAGTTAATACCAAATAAAAAGAGGAATATTTTTTAGAGTGCAATTACTTGATTGTGTAGGATAATTAGTGGTCTAACAGTTTCAAATGAAACCTTTGCTTCTCGACTGTCTTTGAAAATCATGAATTATGTAATCATCCTCGTGTACTGGCAGAGGAATTGTCAGTATTAGATTGCCCTAGTTCATATAACGCTCAAAGTTCTCTCTCCATTGCATGCACCTTAAGAACTAGAGCAAAAATACTCAGAGGATTTTAAAAAGAGAGAAAACCCCCCACACAAAGGAAATGTTTAAATATTATGCAAGTGCCCTACAACAAAACAGCTGCATATTGTTATTAGAGCTTTACATTGTGCGCACTAACAACCTCTCAGCTTATATGCAAAGCATTTCATTAAAGTAACTTTACATTAAAACTATTTATCATAATTATCATATCTAGCTATCCATCTATCATCTCTTATTTATCTGTTACTGCATCTAATGATCATATCATTTACATATCCTTTAATCTTTTCATTTGGCTTCCTAAATTTGAATGTTACAAAAATGTATCAAAGGTAGAACAGTATGTGTAATGTATAAGGAAAGATTCTATCTATCTATCTATCTATCTATCTATCTATCTATCTATCATCTATCTATCTATCTATCTATCTATCATCTATCTATCTATCTATCTATCTATCTATCTATCTATCAATCATCTATCTATCTACCATCGTACCTTAAGGTTACCATCTGTCCCCAAGCCCCAGGGATTGACCTTGTTTTGGAGCTGCTGTCACTGTGTCAGTTTGTCCCCATAGGTATCCCCGTCTGGCAAATAAAAGCCCCTTGAATCCCTGGGATGGACAGGCTTTCAGACATCCATCTAAGTAGGTTCTTGAGCATGGAGGACACAGATTGGCCAATCAGGGAGCCACAAGCAGTAGCAATTTTAAGTCGCTGTAAAACCTGAAGCACCTCCCTGATGGCCAGTTTGTATACTGAAGGAGTTTTTTTCACTCACCAATGGCCATGGAGCTGCAGAGTGCCATTGATTCCTATGGGAGACTTTCCTTGGGCCAGGTTGGAGCTGCAGAGTGCCATTGATTCTTATGGGAGACTTTCCTTGGGCCGGGTTGGAGCTGCAGAGTGCCATTGAGCCCTATTGGAGACTTTCCTTGGGCCGGGTTGGAGCTGCAGAGTGCCATTGAGCCCTATGGGAGACTTTCCTTGGGCCGGGTTGGAGCTGCAGAGTGCCATTGAGCCCTATGGGAGACTTTCCTTGGGCCAGGTTGGAGCTGCAGAGTGCCATTGAGCCCTATGGGAGACTTTCCTTGGGCCAGGTTGGAGCTGCAGAGTGCCATTGAGCCCTATGGGAGACTTTCCTTGGGCCGGGTTGGAGCTGCAGAGTGCCATTTAGCCCAATGTGAGACTTTCCTTGGGCTGGGTTGGAGCTGCAGAGTGCCATTGAGCCCTATGGGAGAGTCTCCTTGGGCCAGGTTGGAGCTGCAGAGTGCCATTGAGCCCTATGGGAGAGTCTCCTTGGGCCGGGTTGGAGCTGCAGAGTGCCATTGAGCCCTATGGGAGACTTTCCTTGGGCCAGGTTGGAGCTGCAGAGTGCCATTGAGCCCTATGGGAGGCTTCCAAAATCATGCACAGAAGGATCAAAGTCAGAAAAGTTTTACCGCCGTTTACGGTCGTTCGGATACAAAAATTTGTGACTTTTGGATCGCCAATATGATGTTGTCGTGACTAATAGGATTTTTTCATTTTTCGTGATATTTGTGATCATCAGAAATTATCGTATCCAATCCGAATTTTTCCCATTGGGGATTCCAACTCGCGTTTTGATAAATCTGCCCCTTAGTGTGCATATCATGGCTGCCTTTGTTGCTCTGGAAGCTGCCTCTGTGGTTGGTAGAAAGAATCAAACCCTGTTCTGCATTTACAACAGGGGCTGTTCCATTTCTGGCTTTGTCAGTCACAAGAAAGATCATAGAGACTGCCCAGCTGTACCCATCACAGCTGTACCCACATGTTCCAGTGACCAGTAGCAGCAGTGCCCAACCATAGCACCCTCTGCAGGCAGAACCACTAAGTGCAGGCTGGCCAGGCCCAGATTTGTGGAGAGGCCAAAGAGGTCCGGGACTAGGGCGGCAGAAATTTAGGGGCAGCTTGCCGCCCTGCCGCAACAAAATTGTTAAATTTTGCTCCTATACGGAGCAATGGGGACCTCTCCCCACTGATTCATATGGGAGTCTAAATGTATGGTATGCGCATGCGTGCTCGCGCTCTCTTCCACGGCAGGGGGGGTTTGCGCATGCGCACTGGATGAGGGGGGGGCGACCAGCGGGGGCGACCTAGGGGCGCTCGGAACACGAATCCGGTGCTGAGGCTGGCTGCCACTGAAACTCTGAGAAAACTGGTATAGGTACGGGATCCCGTATCCGGAAACCCATTATCCAGAAAGTTCCGATTTAGGGAAAGGCAATCTCCCATAGACTCCATTATAAGCAAATAATTCTAATTTTTAAAATGATTTCCTTTTTCTCTGTAATAATAAAACAGTTCCTTGTACTTGATCCCAACTAAGATATAATTACCCCTTATTGGGGGCAGAACAGCCCTATTGGGTTTATTTAATGGTTAAATGATTCCCTTTTCTCTGTAATAATAAAACAGTACCTGTACTTGATCCCAACTAAGATATAATTACCCCTTATTGGGGGCAGAACAGCCCTATTGGGTTTATTTAATGGTTAAATGATTCCCTTTTCTCTGTAATAATAAAACAGTACCTGTACTTGATCCCAACTAAGATATAATTACCCCTTATTGGGGGCAAAACAAGCCTATTGGATTTATTCTATATTTAAAGGATTTTTAGCAGACTTGAGTTATGGAGATCCAAATTATGAAAAGATCCCTTATCCGGAATACCCCAGGTCCCGAGCATTCTGGATAACAGGTCCCATACGTGTAAAGCTGAAACTACAATAAAGAGCCTGATTCCATAAAGGAGTCGTGTGTAGTGATGACGCGACCACTCCCTTTTTTGACATGAGGCAATTTTTTTTTTACGTGTGGCAAATTTTCACGGAAGTTTCGCAAAACAATGGCGAAATGCGGAATGCTCATCACTAGTCATGTGTTAGTCCTACCCAATGTCCATATCCTCACATGAACTGGTGCCATTACAATCCAGTCTGCTTCAATGTTCTAGGTTTAAAATCATCTAAGCTTTAAATATTTTAAAAAATATATATATAAATATATATACTTTCAGAAGAATTCTGTATGCACTTTAATGCAAAAAATATCCAGAGAGTAAAAAAAAAATGGTTTTATTTACCATATGTTAATCATCCATAATAAGTAAAAGGAATGTGCCCTGACATAACTGCATGACTTATAGATAGTGAGAATGTTCTGTGAACAGAATACTGCTTATAGAATGAATAATGCTGCTCACATTAGCCTTAAAAGAACATTTTGTTCCACACATGATTACTGAACACAAATGATATCTATTTAATTATATCATTTATGTTTATATGTGTCTGTTTTTTAGAGATTTATAAAGTAAATATCTTGTTTTAAATCTGCTCTATCTATCATCTATCTATCTCTCTCTCTCTCTCTCTCTCTATCTATCTATCTATCTATCTATATATCTATATATCATCTATCTATCATCTATCTATCTATCTATCTATCTCTCTATCTATCTATCTATCTATCTATCTATCTATCTATCTATCTATATATCATCTATCTATCAATCTATCTATATATCTATTATCTATCTATCTATCTATCTATTATCTATCTATCTATCTATCTATCTATCTATCTATCTATCTACCTATCTATCTATCTATCTATCTATCTGTCTATCATCTATCTATCTATCTATCTATCTATCTATCATCTATCTATCTATCTATCTATCTATCTATCTATCAATCAATCATCTATCTATCTATCTTTCTCTCTATTATCTATATATCTATCATCTTTCTATCTATCTATCTATCTATCTATCATCTATTATCATCTATCTATTATCTATCTATCTTTCTATCTATCATCTATCTATCTATCATCTATCTATCATCTATCTATCATCTATCTATCTATCTATCTATCTATCTATCTATCTATCTATCTATCTATCTATCTATCTATCATGTATTGTCTATCTATCTATCTATCTATCATCTATCTATCTATCTATCTATCTATCTATCTATCTATCTATCTATCATCTATCTATCTATCTATCTATCTATCTATCTATCTATCTATCATCTATTGTCTATCTATCTATCTATCTATCATCTATCTATCTATCTATCTATCTATCTATCTAATTATAGATAAATGCCGCAGGTTTCACTCTAAAAAATGCTACTGACCTCTGTAACTGTATGCAGGAAAAGGTAATGTACCGTGCAAACTAGTCAAAATGTTACAGGGAAATAAAAAATAAAAAAGTGGTATGAAGTTGATACCTTTATTGGCTAACTGAGATTATTATAGCAAGCTTTCAGAACATTTTAGTTCAATCAGCTTGAAAAAGGAATTAACATGTTCTGAAAGCTTGCTATGATTATCTCAGTTAGCCAATAAAGGTATCACCTTTATACCACTTATTTTTTTTATTTCAAAAGGGGTACCCTGTAACTGTATGCAAAAAGGAATTTATTCAGCACAAAAAAACATTTGAACACCTTTATGATTTGGGGAGTAGAGGTGGTAAGAATTGAACTTTCAAAAGCTTTATATACTGGTGAACAACAGAGACTAATTTTGACTGTCAATCCTTTGTACAGTAACACGGGGCAGCTATGGCATTACGCTTTACCAACATATTGATGGATTTCTTGGAAGAATCCTTTGTACATACATCTGTGTCACTTCTAGATCATTGCATGCATTAGTGGCATTATGTAGATGGTTACTATAGGGGGAATTTAGTTATTATATAATATGCAATTATAATTACTAACATATAACAAAATGCCTACTTGTCTGTAAATATGGTCTGATTTATCGTGAGAAACAATCAACAATTATAATTTGAAGCTACTGTATTTTGTCAATAACATTCCAAGTGATTACTATATTTCCGTAATTATTGGTTATTGTCCAGGTAATTGTTGTTGTTCGGCTTTTTACATCTGTTATGAACGAGATATCTTAGATCCTACGCTTTGAGTTGGTGAAGAAAAGTTGTGTTTATTGGTATCTATAAACTAGTCAATCTTTTGGGTATTAATATGATCTTTTTGTACATGTGGAATCCATGTGGATTTTTATTTTGATTAATAAAGTTCATGCAGAGACATATTTTGTGTAAATGGTTGTTTTGTGCATGTTTCCCCTAAATGGTTAAATTTTGCACTGCTGTGCCTGTCTTCCTCCTCTTTTTTTGCAAATCACGGTGAAATGCGAATTGCACACAAAAATTCACAATTATGTTTGCACATTAAATGCACCAGTCTTATTGAAGGGCAAATATGTTCACTGTGCGAATAATTCTGCACTGCGTGACTTTTATAAATGACCCCCACTATCTTTTCAGTCTCAGCTCTACGTTTCTAGTCCTCCAAAAAATATTCAAATTGGGAAAGCAATGTACAGAGGTCTGTATGTTATTGCCACCTTTTGGTGGGAGACTGTAACTGCACTTTCTGAAGCAGAGAGATCATAACAAATTCATGCTGTTGAAGCTACTCCAACATGCAGTACTTTAAATCAGTCAGGGATAAATACATATATATAAAAATATATTTTTAGTTGAAATAATAGCTTTCCCTTTGCTACATTTAACTTATTTTCCAATTTAATTAGTGAATTCGTGGAACTTTTTCCTCACTCTGTGAATTTTGGTGCCGCGAATTTTTGTGGCAGTTTTGCGGGGAAAAAAAATTGCCAATGGCGAAATGCAGAATTTCACAGTGAATTCTTGCCTGGCAAAAACATTCACTCATCACTAAATATAATCTTTATTTAGCACTGCGGAATATGTTGGTGCTATATAAGAAATAATAATAACCATTGCTAGTAACTATAAAATAAAGCACAGCAACAAAGACAAAGTTGTGGGTGCACCACAAAAATTCATATAAAAAAAGAGGTCATCCTTCATCCATATACCTGTATATAGGACATTAAGACATTCTGTACATTAAGCTACCAAGCAATGCCCCCCCCCCCCCCCCCGCTTTAAGCAAAACAGGCATTGTTTGTCCATATATTGCAATATATACAAGCTGGCCAACTACGTCACAGTCACCCCTGGTCTGGCCAGTCCTACACTTACTTTTCTGATTCATTCAGAATTCTACTGCTTTATTATACATTTTTCAACTGGACTGAGTATTACCTTGTTCTCAAGGATAAAACCCCCAAATGATGAGAATATCTTAATATCCTATATACATGGATAATACATGAATGCAGGGGATCTCTTGTTTTTGCCTATATGGAATAAAGCTATTGGGGGGACCAGGACCCTTTATATGCCTTTGATCACCCTACTACATATCTGGGGAGGGTGTATTAGGATTAAGCAAAAAGGTACAGGTTACGCAGCATATAATATATAAACTGTGTAGAATACAATGGATATAGTTCTTACACAGGAAGACAAACAGGGGTTAAAGGCAAACTACAGACTAACAACTTCTCATGTGAATTAGGACATTAACTGCCAAGAAATTTTTATCTATAGGTACTTAATCAAGATACAAAGTTTAAACAAAAGAAAAAGGGAAATTTGCTTTTCGGCATTATTGGTCTTTTATACTGTTGTAGGAGGCAGTTCTAGAGCTTCTGACTGTAATTGAGGGCAACTGTTGACCAAATACCCCCTGCTGTCATTAATCTGAACGGCGCTTTTTGCATTTCTAGAAATTAAAGTGCATACTTCCAGTGAAGGTCTGAACATGAACAAGCACAGTTACAATAGCTTTCTGGTCTGAATGAAGGGTGGTCTACCTTGGGCATCCACTCCAACAATGTATCATTGCACTTTCACTTTCTCACCTTGGAAAAGACACTTAAACATCCTTAAACAGTCCCATAATTAGTTTTTCACTAATAATGTGTATGTTTTAGGCGCATCCCAGACTGCCATTTTCAACATTTATTACTTTTATTATATCCTTATTTAAGTAATTAAGATTAAGTCCTTCTTAAGACATACTTTAATGGACTTATTTATCAATTTTAAAATTTTCGAATAAAACTCGAATAAACTCGATTGAGTAATATAGGCCAGGGGTCCCCAACCTTTCTTACTCGTGAGCAACACTCTTGATGTAAAGAGCCTTAAGGGAGCAACACAGGCACCATAAAAGTTCATGGAGGAGCCAAATAAGGGCTAAGATTGGCTATTAGGCAGCCTCTATGCACCCTATCAGCTTACAGGGGCTTTATTTGGTAGGAAATCTTGTTTTTATTCAACCAAAACTTGCCCCCAAGTCAGGAATTCAAAAATAACTCCCTGGTTTGGGGGCACTGAGAGCAACACCCAAAGGGTTGGGGAGCAACATGTTGCCCCTGAGCTACTGGTTGGGGACCACTGATATAGTGGAAAAAAATAGAATTTCTCGAATTTGGGAGTTTTCAAGCTTGAAAAAACTCACAAATTTTTAAAAGCCAAATTTGTAGCACTTAGTAAATATTGAGCATTCAAATTTTTTAGTCATAATTTGAATATTGAGAGTTTTAGTGCAAAAATATTTGGATTGTGGCAAAATTTGAGCTTTGAAATTTAAATGGCCTCCTAAAACGTCAGTATAAATGCATCTATACCTTTCAGGGTCGCTTCATATTTCTTTTTATAATGTATTTACATATTTAAAAGACAGAATTGAGAGGAAGAATTACATGCTAACGTAGTAGTTGACATTGAAAGAAAAGACACATTTATCAAGTTCAACTGTTTGTTCAGATAATTCCATGCAATAGTATGGGCTTCAGCAGAATTCAGACTCATCAGATTTACTACTGTCAATTATCCCGGCATTGTCCATATCAGAGAATATACAGTAGCTCTTTAAACCCTGAATAAAATACTTTGGAAATTCTCTAAGTTCTCTACGAAGAGAAATGGGGCAGTGGATTATTCAAGCTAAGCACATAAACTGCAACGCGAGGCAGACATTCAGGCAGACACCGCTATATTGGAAGATAATAGCCTTACTCCATCAATCTAGTGCACTGCTGGAGCTGAACAGATTTTTTGCTCATTAATGATCATTGTAACAAATATAATTTCTTCACGTCAGTCCTCATTAACCATCAACACTGAAGAAACGCAGGTGGATTTTAATTTGAAATGACAAGATATGCGCAGCCTAAAATAGAGAACTGGAGAGGTTGAACATCGAGTAAATGATCTGGTGGAAGAAGCAAGGTCAACTTCGAAGACTGCTCAACAAGTAAAGTCTCAATTATCCACTTGTCAAAGGGAAAAACAGCATTTTCACTTACCTGGCAGAAATCAGCCATTGGCTGCATGGTAAATTAAGCTCAGTCTATATCTTTTTATGGTAGGCTTTGCTGCTTCAGACATGGATGCAATGCAAGAATAATAATGGTGGGCGAAGGGCAGACAATGATTTTGGTAAATCCCTTTTTCTTGTCACATTCGATGTAGATATGATTTAAACCAAATTAAAATCTAAGCAGCATTGTATCATTACAGAGCTTGAGAAGATGTTCGGGAATATTAAGCCATATTTTGGGTCTCTCTTTGGAAGTGGGTTGTGCAAAATTTAAACTGAAGGTTGTTATGACATTGTCCTTCCAGTTGCATAAAAATAGTTACTCTGTCTATGTCACCATGATATCCACATAGACTTTATTTGTATTCAACATTATCTGTTGTAAAAGATGACAATGAAAATGAATATTTTATATTTTGTTGACAACCATGCTATGCATTTGTATCCCAACTGCCTAAGGTAACGTAGAACCTGTAAGCTCATCAGTAACCAACTAGATAAGACCATAGTCTATATTTTCTAAAATTCTTACTATCATTCATATAAAGGATCTATTATCCAAAGTGCTTGAGAACAGAACTTTTCTAGATAACAAATTGAAACCCGACGGTTTCACAACAGTTCACACTTCCAGTCATGTACTTTGAAGGATTAACACCTTCATCAATGAGAATCTTGGTACCATTGTGATTGGATCATACCATCTTACACCTGTCAGTTTCAGCTAACACCTAACTGAACAAGTTCAATGGAACCATTGTGATTGGATGTCTGTGACTGTACTACCATCAAGAGTTTAAATACCGGGGAATTCCCTACCAGTCATTTGAACTGAAGAAGCCACTCGGATGAGTGGTGAAACGTTTTCAGGGAAAAACTCAGAAAAGTCCAGTTGTTTTAGACTTAATTCTTCTAGATACTGTATATCATGACCTGGATGAATGACAATCTTCATAGACATTAAGAATTGTAATGTGGATTGCATAAGTCTAAAATATGAAATAAACCCAACAGGAGTGGCTCACACAACACAAATCCTGCCCAAGCAGGGCCGTCATCAGAAACTTTGGGGCCCTGCACAAGTTATTTTTATGGGGACCCCCATGAACACCTTGCATGTGCAATATAAACAGTTAATGTTACTATAGAATAAGCAGTTAATATGAAGAGTTTCATTGATTAATGTGCTAATAAGTCACTCAGTTTATTGGGGGTCAGTGGAGTTTGCCCTAAGTTTAACCCCTTCCAACTTCCCTGTCCCTGCTTTGTGCTGTCATTGCTTGGTATGGAAGTTACGCAAGTATTCGCATAAGTTATAAGTGATATTGCTGGGGTCCAATAAATTAGCCAGTAGTAGTTCATAAAAATAGTAAAAATAATTAATGTACTAATAAGTCAGCATTTTAATTGGGGGGTCAGCGGAGGTTATATGTAAGTAACAGAAGTTAGTTTTTGCATAAGTTACATCAATTGCATAAGCCGAAGGGCCCAATGATGTTGCTGTGGGGCCCAATAACCAGTCATTCCCCTGCTGCAAAGTTCATGTAGAAGACGCTAATAATAGTAAATAGATCCCAATATAAACAGCTGAGGTTACTCTATAATAAGCAGTTCATAAAAATAGTTAAAATGAATAATTAATGTCTAAGTCAGTTCATTGGGGGTCAGTGGAATTTACCTTAAGCTTTTTAATTCATTGGGGGTCAGCGGAGTTTGCCTCTTCTCTGCATTGTCTTTTGCTTGATACGTAAGTTTCTAGGTAAGTTACATAGTTTTCTCAGCAGGTTTTGCAGAAGTTACATAAATTGCATAACTTTTACGATGCGACCAGTCACGGGGCCTGGCACAGCTGTACCCCTCCCCCCCCTGATGGCGGCCCTGTGCCCAAGGGTTGAACAGTATATTTGTGAGTGCAAAGAAGCCAGCGAGTCTAGTAAGTGAGGTACGTAGGAGGCAACTGGAGACAAGTTTGACCAATCTGGGTCAGAGGCAGGCAGTTTATGTTTTAGGTCAAGGCAGGCAGCAAAGGTTCATGGTCAAGTAACAGTAAGGTCAATCAAACAGGAACCAGTCAAGAAATACAGGCAACATCAGCACCACATCCTCCTTAAGTAGCATCAGATTTGGCACCAATCTGTGTGCGTTGTGATGCACTGGGTCGAAGCATGCATGCACCATCTATGCACAAATAGGAATCTGTGCGGCCATATGCACACATAAGTACAATGATGTGGTAATAGACAGAGTCGGACTGGGATGCCAGGGGCCCACCAGAAAACCTCAAACATTGGGCCTATTTTTCTTCCTTTTCTCATTTAACTTCTTTGTTTTACTAAGTCTATTTTCTTTACATGCTGTTATCTATTCTTCAATCTTTTTGTTTCCAAGCAAAAAAGGGAATGGCCATGAAATAGGCGAAATGGTTAGAGGCAGAAGGGCCCACTGACACCTGGGCCCACCGGGAGTTTTCCTGGTATCCCAATGGACTAGTCCGACACTGATAAAGGAAACGCACCGTCACAGTTGTGACAAGGTAATGTTTTATATCTACAGGAGAAAAGGAAATCATTCGTAAACATTAGAATTATTTGCTTAAAATGGATGCTATGGGAGATGGTCTTCCCATATTTCAGGTTTTCCATATAATGGACCCCACACCTGCTAATACTGCAAAAAATTCTTGGACTCAAATGTAGACATATGATAGAAATTCTCAGTATATCGCTTACAGGCAAAGACAAGTTTGGAAGAATTTATTTTTGCCTTAGTGAAAGAGAATGTGTGATAGTCAAGCTGTAAGCAAAGCTGGAAAATACACCATTCCATCAAGTTCAACTCAAATATTACTGTTTAGAATTTTGGATACTATACTGTTAGAACTGTTTTTAGCCTTGAACTTTTTCAATATACTAATGAGATCTGAAATGACAGCTTTTGAGTGAACTTACAAGTCGGAGACAGCGAGGATGCACAACACTCAGCAATGTGCAATATATAAAATTCTATTTGAATTTATACTGAAGTCTGTAAATAGATAGTAACTGGAGAGATGGAAATAGAGAGCGTGTATTCTAAAACAAAACAGTAATCAAAGAGGAGTATTGGGGAAACAAGACGAAGAAGCAAAGGCAAAGAAAATTTGCCAAATCAAAGAAGATTTATATATACAGGTAAGGGATTATGTTCTTTTATCCAGAATGCTTAGTACCTGGTGTTTTTTGGATAAGGGGTCTTTCTCTAATTTGGATCTCTCTAAGATCTCTCCAAGTTTAAATAATTTAAACATGAATTAAACCCAATAGGATTGTTTTGCCAGGATAGGATTGCACCTGCGCATATCAACTATATGGAGGGAATAGCACAAGAGGTGCCTGAGCTAGTGCCATTCACGACATATAGTTGATATGCGCAGGTGCGCACCCCCCACTTCCGGTTTGGATAAGCGGAAGTGGGAACATGTATAATTCATTGTGACACTAAAAGATGGCTGTTTTGATTAATTTTGCCATCTTGTTCCTGAGGAAGCATGTTGGATACACGTGGTTTACATGTTCATTCCACATCCAGACATTGTGAGTAGCCTGTAATGTGCAGGATTGTTTTTAATTAACGGCATTACACATTACATTACATGTTGGACCCTTCCAAAGGTCTTTTTGCAGGGGGTCTGTTGCCCTCTAGTTACACCACTGGAGTACAGATATATGATCAATTATCCAAAATGCATAGGACCTGGGGTTTTCATGATAAGGGATTTTCCCATAAATTGGATCTCTGTCCCTGTAACAAAGCCTGAAAAACAATATTTAAACTTTTAATAATCCCAATAGGGTTTTTTCGCCACCAATTCCTTTATATTAATTAGGATCAAGATCAATGTACAGGTGTGGGACCTGTTACTCGGGACCTGGGGTATTCAGGATAAGGGATCTTTCCATAATTTGGATCTCCATAGCTTTAAATATTAAATAAACCGAATAGGATTGTTTTGCCTCCAATAAGGATTAATTATATTTCAGTTGGGATCAAGTACAGGTACTGTTTTATTATTACAGAGAAAAGGGAATCATTTAACCATGAAATAAACCCAATAGGGCTGTTCTGCCCCCAATAAGGGGTAATTATATCTTAGTTGGGATCAAGTACAAGGTACTGTTTTATTATTACAGGAAAAAGGAATTTAGAATTATTTGCTTATAATGGAGTCTATGGGAGATGGCCTTTTCTGTAATTTGGAACTTTCTGGATAACAGGTTTCCGGATAAGGGATCCCATACTTGTACTAACAAAATCATTTTAATAAATAAAACTATTTGCTTAAAATAGACTTTCTGATCCCTGATTGGTTACAATGATTTCAGTACAATGATAACATCTAACCATAATGATTTCTTAATTGGAGACATTTTTTTCAAAAAGATATTCTGTTTTGTAAGAAATCCTTTCTTTCTTGATGCTTCTATCTATTTTTTTCCATTTACAATCCAAAAACCCATCACTAAACCCCGTCTAACAAGCAGTTTACAGCTATGTACAAGATTATATTAGCTTTCCCAGCCACCGCTTCTATTTAGCAATAGATCTTTTTCAACTGTTGGTTTTACTATGTAATTTATAGACTGCAACTTATCTTATTAGATCCCTTCCATAAATGACGGCTAGGTGTTTAGTCTTTATACTTTAAGTGCCTAGTGACTGGAGTTTTAGTGCGCTCTCTATATTGTGAATGATGGGTGTTTATTTTTTTAAATTCAATTTTCTGTTTTTTAATTAAGACATCATATAAGCAGAAGGGTTTTTTTTGTTGCTGTTTTTTATTATTCTCTATTTAAAACTATAAATTTGTGGCTTGATTTTTTTAGGAAAATAGAGAGTATTAGAACATCTAGTGGAAGAAGATAGAGAGGTTTTTCTTCTAAGCAAGTGATCCCCATCCAGTGGTTTGTGAGTAACATGTTGCTCCCCAATCCCTTGGATGTTGCTCCCAGTGGCCTCAAAGCAGGTGCTTATTTTTGAATTCCTGATAAGGAGACAAGCTTTGGTTGTATAAAAACCAAGTATAATGCCAAATAGACCCTTCTGTAGGCTGCCAGTCCACATGGCGGCTTACCAAACAGGCAATCACAGCCCTTATTTGCACTCAAGGAACATTTTTCTTGCTTGTGTTGCTCTCCAATAGTGATAAGCGAATCTGAAAATCTGATCTGAAAGAAAACGCAGAAAAATTTGTGAAACGCATTTGTCGCGCAATTTTGTTGTCTTTTTTGTCGCCCGCATCTATTTTTGTTGGCGCATGTGCTATTTGACGTGACTGTGCCCTTTTTGACATGACCATGCCCTTTCTGACGTGACTGTGCCCTTTTTGATGCAACTGTGTCCTTTTTTTGACGCGGCCACACCCAATTTGATACGACTGCTCCCTTTTTGACGTGACCGTGCACAAATTTTTTTGCGGTGAATTTTCACAGAAGTTTCGCAAGACGATTCTCCAATGGCGAAATGTGGAAATTCACTGCGAATCCATGCCTGCCGAAAAAAATTTGCTCATCCCTACTCTCCAACACTTTTTCCATTTAAATGTGTCTCGTGGGTATAAAAGGTTGAGGATCCCTTTTCTAAACCTATGGCAAACTAAGGGGCTTATTTATATATTAATCCTAGGCTTTAGTGCATGAGAATAAGAGCTTGATGGAAGCTTTGGAAGATTTTTCATGAATTGAGCACGTGCAATAGTTGGTCTTATGGGTGAACTGAATGAAGTGAGTATACCTAGCAATCTGGACTTGGTGAAGACCATTCATCAATGGGACCATTTCAGCCAGCACTGATTCATGATTTCTATAGTTACAATATGGTGTAAAATACTGTGTTTCCAATTTCGAGAGTTTATAGCTACGCTCTCTCCTAAATCAATTACATAGCTTTTATTAAGTGTTTTTACATAGTGTACGGCATCATTAATGAGGCAGTGTAAACTATATTCTAACAGTTTTGTTATTGAATTTGTATCCTATTTTTAAACCCCTGAGTGCATGAGATACTGTAGAACTTTACATTAGAAATACAGATAAGCACTTATACCAATGTACCAAACAATAATTAGCTGAAACAGAGCTATAAGAACATATTCTACTGATCTGGGTTATGAACTCTTAATGAGTTTTATCTGAAAGAACTGTGCTTGACCTAAAATGTGTCTGTTGCCTAGAGCACGAAGAACGAGAATAGAATCTTTTCTCACTAAGCATAAGGAAGATATAGACAAGTTTAGCATCTTGTGTACTCAGATTATCAAATAAATAACCTCGTGTGAAGTCGCAGATGAATAAAGGGATTAAGAAAGTTTCATAAATGTACAGATTTCGTCAACGTATTGTAGTTAAAATTTTGTGAAGCATTTGGTGAAAATCTACATTCAGAATTTGTGTTTGTGCTGTGAGTATGATTTGCCTAACAGACAGCCCTGGTATATTGTTTCCTTTCACATACACCATATTGTATTTTGGTGGCCCTGTCCACTGCTTGATTTTCACCTTTCTATGCCTTCCTTCTATGAACCCTATATGTATAGTTATCTCTATTTTGCACCAAATGTCATGTGTATGTTTGTGGAATTTTGAACTATTTGGAAAGACACATGTATGGATTTGCCTTGACAAAGCCTTTGAGCGAAACGCGCGTCGGCGTGTTTACCCTATGCTATTTATCCTTGTGCCGAGGTAAACATTACTAAGGTGTAGGCACAAGGATACTAACTGACTTAATTAAGACTGATGCTCTGAATTCCCGCTGTTTGTTGAAGGGGTGACAGGGCGTGTGCCCATGTAGCATTAACTCTCATGCCGAGGTACTAAAACATGGAGTGGTAGGCATGGGATTTTGACTAGCCAATTAATTTGTCTTGTTGATCGACCCCTGTAGTGATTGCAGGGATTTATACCTTTTTGCGATTGGCATCTTTCTGTCATATATTTGAACCTCTGTGCCGAGGTATAAGAAAAATAAGGTGTAGGCACAGAGACTCTATTGCTTTAGAATCGAGATCGCTATCGTAAATCCTCACCGTCAAATTGTGATTGGGAGGAGCGTATAATTCCGTAGCTAAATCTCTGTGCCGAGAAAAAAGAAGTGTCGAGGTGCAGGCACAGAGCCCTGTTAATGTCTAATACCATGAACAAACTCCCAATGGATCCTTGAATTCTCGTCTTGGAAGTGGGGATTAGGCGGCGTGCATAATTAGTGCTGTCATTTTAGCGTTGTCATTTTAGTCGCCGAGTTTAATAAGTATCGGATTGGAGCTAGGACTGCATGATACTGTCGGCTAAGAGAGAACGCCTCTGTAGCCCTTAAGCCGCGTACTGGTTATTGGAGTATTGGGGACTAGCGGTAGGTGGAGAAGTAAAATCTGTGAATGCGTGAACAATGGCTCGCAAGGGTGGGCACTAATGTTGCTGTCCCTTGAGTGGAAAAAGGGACACCTTGAGATCTTATAATCCCCATCTTCCCTTGCTAGACCATTGAAGTCAGCTTAATAACGTCTGACAGCTGCAACCAGATTGCAAATCAATTGTTTTACCGATCGATCCCTGTAATGATTGCAGGGATTCACAATAACTCTCGCAATTGACATCTTTACCATATATTTGAATCTCTGTGCCGAGGCAAAGAACAATAAGGTGTAGACACAGAGATTCTATCGCTTCAGAGTCTGAGATCGCCAGTGTAAATCCTCACCGTCAAAGTGTGATTGGGAGGAGCGTATAATTCTGGGATTAATATCAGCGTCGAGGTAAATGAGTTGAAGTGTAGGCACAGAGCCCTGTTAATGCAATGTCTGAGTAAGACCGGCTATTTAACACTCACGCACTTTTTTGAGACTCCACCACGCTAGGTACAGAAGGCAGGGACATAAAAATAAGTGGAGTACCTTTCACAAAACTTATCCTAACCAGGGGGGAGTAAGTCCCGATTGCATGTACTTAATAAAGACCGACTGCTTCTCACTCAATAAGCGTTGTAGATTATAACGAAAGCAGAAACTCTCCCTTACTCAAACAATATGTGGGAGTTATAGTTCAGGTCAATTGTCAATGACCACCGGACGAATCTTTGTCGATTTTAGTATAGCGATCTAGACTCATGTCTATGCCATAACTAAATCATAACTTATACTAATAACGTTGTGAGTGATATAACATAGACGGTTGGGGAATCGAACCCTGAAACAAACAGGTTAGAAACTTACCGTACGTTCCTGTCCCTATGTGCTTCACATGAATCAGGTACATTTGTTGGCCAATCGCAAAATATATACAAATGAATAAAGAAACGTGTATGCGCCAAGAGGTAGTAATTCTTTATAAAAATCTGAACGCAACAGTTTGGGAGGTTAGGGAGTCAAACCATAGAACCCTGTGAAATAAACAGGTTAAAAAACCTACCTTGTACTTCGGCTCCGATGCATAGAACCCTGTGAAATAAACAGGTTAAAAACTTACCTTGCACTCTGGTTCCGATGCGTATTACACAATTCTGATACAATTGCTGGTCAATTTGTAACAAAGTAGAGATTTCAGGATATCATCAGCAGAACTGCTTACACTTAATGCAATTGTTACATTTGCTATACTGATCTGAGGAATCTACTTAGTAAAAACCTCGAGAGAGAAGTAATGTGACAGTGATCACAGCTATGTCAGTATAAATAAATAAAGCATAGGGTAATGATTTTAGAAACTTTTCTTCTTGCTTTTCTTTCTTTTTAAACTTTATTTGTTTTAGCATTTCTATAATAAAGGTTAAATTTTATTAGCTATAGGTGTGCCAGTCCCATACATGTGTCTTTCCAAATAGTTCAAAATTCTTATCACACATCTGTGCACCCTATAATAGAGCTGTAGTGCGAGGTTTTTCCCAAATCTACAAGTGTATGTTTGTGGTACACCATTTCGGATTGGCTACTGCACTTCAAGTTGATACATATAGAAAAAACTGGATAGATGAGCAACCTTGCAATAATTTTCCTACTACATACAGTAGCTTTATAAAGAGGACACACACCTTCCCACTTTATAGAAGCCATTATCTCTGCCTGCTAGATTGCTTTAAGGTGGAAAAAAGTGCACACACACATACACACATATACACACGCATACACACACAAACAGTATACACACATATGCACACACACCCAAACTCTTCAGATTTCTGAGATACCACAATAATAAATCTGCTTGAACTGTAATGTGCTTTGAAATAATCATCTTAACCCATAAAGGTTTATGACCCTTTGATTTTATTAGAGCGCAGACAGAACAGTGTATGCCTGAAAAGCACAAACAAATACACTCTAGGTGTCTATAATGGTTAACACTGGTTGTAAAAGTTTATATGTGAGAGTCTAAATAGGCAATGTTGTTGCACAGTGGAAAAATGGCAGACGGAGTTGTCTTGCAAAACACGGGTCTTGTTAGAATGCAAGTCTGTATTTTCTCATTGTGTTTGTATATGTTACTAACATTGCTCCAGTATCTTCCTGTACTTCAAAAACATGCTGATAGATTACTTGGTTTCTATTATCTGCCACAATGGTGCCTTTATGTTTTGACCTTAAGGGCAATGGCAGGTAAAGCATTTGAATATCTTAATCACTAATGACAAGCGGAATTTTTCAGCAGGCATGGATTCGCGGCAAATTTTGCATTTCACCATTGGTGGATTGTTTGGTGAAACGGAAACAAAAATTGCCCCGGAAAAATTTGACATGCAACAAAAAAGTTGTGCGTGTCAAAAAAAAAATGACAAAGTTTCACAAATTTTTCGACAAAGCAAAACAAGACAGACTTGCTCATAACTATCAATTACTGAAAAATCCTTCCACTGCATTTTCCTGTGATTAAACTATTCAAATGTTTTACTTCCAGCGATTTCTGTAATTAAATTAATACAGGCACTTTTTCACCCAGTGGGAACTAAGATTTCTTGCAGATGACTGTGAGTGCCCTGTCTGTCGTCACCATCACAAGAAGCCTATGGCTACAATCTGCTGTAGGTCCTGTAGCTTACTATAGCTCATCTGCAGGTACCTCAACAAATGGCTGAAAGGGGTGGTATCGCGTTATCATTAGATAGATGTTTATTATTCAAAATTGTGGTGGTGATTTAGGGTTTACTATATTGCATATATTCATTTAGCAGAGCAACCCTTGTGTTTTCAGATATCAACACGTTTACTAAAGGGACCTGACCAAACTAGGTTTGAAAATTATGTATACTCAAAAGGGGCACTTACTGTTATTATAAACAAAATACATAAAAACAAAGTCCAATCGCTCCATGTAACTTGATGGCTCTGATAAATGTTTAAGATGGTGTGCTGGTCCCAAACAGGCAGAAATTCACAAATAGACATTTTCCCATTGTATAAAACTACATTAGCACATTTATTTAAACAAAGGTATTGCACTTACAATTTTAGCAGGAAATAATATAATTCATCAGAAAACTCTTTAGTAGTATTTTTCTCCAAACAGAGGAGATTGTTCAGCTTGGTAGGTACAAGACTCTCCTGATGACTTCACTTTGCTAGTGTCCATCCATGTAAGTTCAGGGATAACACGGAGGTGAGGCTTTTGGTCCAATAAACTTAAAGCAGCTTTATAAAGTATGATGTTTGCTGCAGGACCAGTTTGACTTGTACCCAACCCTAACCTGCCATGTATACCTACGCGGGACTCATGGGTTTGGGGATAGCTCATACATCACTACTTGTGATGAGCGAATCTGTCCCTTTTCACTTCACCTAAAAATTCTCGAAACATTGAAAAAATTTGCAAAATGGTGAAAAACGTGAAAAATGATGTGCGTCAAAAAAATTGTCACGTCACTAAATTTTTTTGTCAATGGCGAAACATGGAAAATCACAGCGAATCCATACCTGGTAAAAAATGTTGCTTATCACTAATCACTACTGAGCAAATTTTTTCACCAGGCTTGGATTCGTTGCAAAATTCTGAATTTCACCATTTTTACAAAACTGTTGCAAGTATTTGGCGCAACCAAAATTCCCAGAGTGAGGAAAAAATTTCAAAAAAAGTTGTGGTTGCGTCCAAAAGTTCCAAGCATGTCAAATAAGTCACGGTCACATAAAAAAAAGTAATGCGGTAGCCGAGCCATCACTAATCACTAGTGATGAGCGAATCTGTCCCTTTGTGAAACATCAAGAAATTGCGAAAAATCAGCAAATCATGTTTGTCGCGCAACTTTTTTGTTGCCTGCATCTTTTTTTGATGCGCAACAAATTTTTTGTCGCAAATTTTGCCGAAAGTTTCTCAAAACAATGTGCCAATATCAAAATGTGGAAATCGGCTGCATATCCATGCCTGCCAAAAAATTTCCTCATCACTACTAATCACTACAAGGAATGCCTGATTTATCCCTTTCTGTTACATGGATACTAAAGGGGAAAGCTTTACTGTGTCTTCAATGTTTCAATTCCGAGCCAAAAATTATATTATTTAAAAATAAAAAAGCCATGGTTGCCTCATGCAGTTCTAATGAAAAAGGGAAAACTCTGTCTCACTAGATTTCAACATATTAGTTGAAAATTACAAAGTGTTTAAAACATAAATTACAGGGGATCAGTTTTAGATTGAAATAATTTTAATTCAGCAAACAATAATTCTTATCCCACCATTGTAATTAAAGTTTTAAAGATTACAATAGCATAATGCTCGCTAATGAAAGTGAAAATTTCTATGCGTATCCATTATTATACCATTCCAATGAGTGCTGTTTGAGTCAGGTTCTTGCAATAAAAAGGCAAATGCCTTGTGAGGATCCTACAGACTTCAGGCCTCCGCTGTTACTTCATCTCCCAGCATCCTTAGCCAGCTGTGAAACAAGGTAGCATTGAATTGATAAATTAGACCTTAAATCACACATGAGTTGAAAAACAAATATTCTCCTTTCCTGGATGTATTGTTAATAAATTGACTTTTATTCACTTTGAACACTGAAGATGGCCCAAAATAATAGCCGTGTGACAAAATAATAGCCACGGGCGACGAAATAATAGCCGTGGGCGACAAAATAATAGGCGCGCGACAAAATAATAGCCGCAGGCGACAAAACAATATCCGTGCGACAAAATAATAGCCGCGGGCGACAAATTTTTTTGGATGCACAACATTTTTGCCATTTCCCAAATGGAACAGATTCGCTCATCACTATCCATGAGCTGATTGGATACTGTGTCATTTTGGATGGATGTACTGATCTGATTGATTGGGTCATCTGATCAATCCTTAAATGTGTTGACCAGGTAATCGCTAAGGGTAATTTACGAACAAAGTGATGCTGATGCCATTCATTAAAGAGACTTGCATCCTTCTATCACTTCCATACAGTAACCCTAAGCACTATGGCATCAGTCATGCCTCTTCTGCTGAACCGATGCTTGGAACCCTAGAGCTACACCACCATGTTGATAATTAAAGAGTTCTTATAGCAATATATATAATGCACAAATGTTTCTTTTGTAGTGAAATTAGTGGTAATTAGTGATGAGCTAATCTATCCTGCTTCGCTTCATCCAAAAATTTGTGAAAAGTCATAAAATTCACGAAATGCGGGTACTGTGCAACTTTTTGACGCAACCACACCCTTTATTTGACATAGTTGCACCTTTTTTGATGCGACTGAAAAAATTTGGCTTTTTTGATGCAACCACACAATTTTTGACTCACCCACGCCCTTTTTTTAAAAGTTTGCACCTTTTTTTGGACACAACTGCAAGTTTTCCATGGTGAAATTTCGCGAAACAATTCGCCAATGGCAAAATGCAGAATTTTACTGTGAATCCATGTCCGGCAAAAAAAATTCACTAATCACTAGTGCTAATGCGATTTCACTCAAAGCAGCTACAATTCCCCACAATTGTGCTAGAATTCTGGGGGATAATTATGCATTTTTGGGTAAAAAACAGTGTACAAAAATTGCACCTTCAGTTCGGCACTACATTCATAAATGGCCTTTACTGTTA
This sequence comes from Xenopus tropicalis, assembly GCF_000004195.4. Taxonomy (NCBI): domain Eukaryota; kingdom Metazoa; phylum Chordata; class Amphibia; order Anura; family Pipidae; genus Xenopus; species Xenopus tropicalis. The sequence goes on along the minus strand of NC_030677.2, from coordinate 32,399,921 downwards.
TGCTGTATGGTCCATGGAAGAAAAATCTATACACACACCAAGGAACATCATTGGGCAGGTTTTCATTTAGTGAATTCTAATGGGAATGCAAACACCTGGGCTCAGAGCGCCCATTCTTTTTTATTGTGTATTGTACAACATATTCCGGATCAATTGAGCCTTCATTTACTAATATATATCAAGTCAAATCTACACAAGTAACCATTTTCTAAGCGATAAAATGATCATTGCTCTCATGGAATCATACAGTATATAATAGTACACTGACAACACTGAACAAATCTATCATTAATGCATGATGGGACCTGTGCAATCTGTGTCTGCTTCAGGGTGTACATTATAAAATAATCTGTGAGCTCAATCTCTATTTTTAAATTAAAATATCAATTCTTCTATAGGTTGACATACATATAATGATAATATTCCACCCAACTACATTTCCTACTTGTCACTACTTACTTGTCTCTAGATCTCATTTTTGCATTTGACATCTCTTAAAAAAAAAATATTACTTGATTCAGATGAACAATGTAACATTTTAGTTTGTAAGGCTGGAATTTATTCATGTATTTGTAAAGGTTATGGGTAGAGTGATACAAACTGTGTCTGGGGGATGCAAACATTATGATTGTGCAATACTGTGCATACTGCCAGTGCTAAATTGTACAAATACAGTCCTATAAACCAATTAAAAATTCATTTTGAACACTCATCTACAAGTTGAGAAATGAAAGCCAAGATTTGATTGGTAGAATTCTGTGAACTAAATTACTTAAACAACTGCCCTGAGTTACTGTGACCTGGAGCTTATATCCAATGTAAAGGAAAGCCCTGGAGATATAAGCACAGGGGCTGCATGACAAGGGATCTGAATGACCAGCAGCCAGATTACACTGGTTTATGTTTAGAGATTTTCAGAACCAGGTGCAACTGTGATTAGGTGAGAAGGAAAGAGTTAAGGCAGGAGAAGGCTGGTCTGGGGAGGGGCGGAGAAAGAGAGGGATGTGATGTCAGAAAAGCACTCACTTCCTTATCTTCTGAGCAGGTAGAAAGATCCCACCAACCCTCCCTCTTTTTGCATATTTTGCGAAATGTCAGGAGTTTCTCTTCTTTTGGTTTTCATATTATCTATTAATAACTGAATGTGGAATTTTACCTGAATGCATTGTTATATTGTGCTTTCTGTATCTTTATATGGTATAAACTTGAGAGTCAGCATTGTGTTTAATTCATGTTAACAACGATTTTTGATCCAGGGAATGTTTCCGATCGCCCAGGGGGTCAGGAAGGAATTTTTTCCCTCTTGAGGCATAATTGGCACTAGCTTCAGGTTGGGTTTTTTGCCTTCCTCTGGATCAAACCAGTGGATATATGATAATATATTTAAAGTTTTATTTGTCACAGCAGTGGTAGGACCTTGCCAGAGTACTGCACAGGTCATTTTAGCAGAGGGAGAAAGGAGGTTCTCTCCTGTGACTGCACGGTGGATTGATAGATACAGACGCTACTACTGCTTGTGCTAGGTGACAGCCTGCTTGGATTTCCTATCATCGAGACACTGCAGATCCAGGACCGGCAACAGGGCTGCTGAACTTCTCTCATGGTTGGTAATGCAGCTCCTGCTGGTAGCAGAGTTTGGGGCCATCCTCTCTGTAGGTAGAGGCAGTCTAATACTCATTCAAGTCTTCAGCGAGGAACGGCAGAGCATAATAGTGACCTCTTATGGAATTATGGCTTTAGAATATTGCCTTGGGTTAGGCTGGCAAGGTCCTATTTATTTGATAAAATGTGAATAAAATGCTGTGGCCATTTTCTCCACCTCTGTCTCCTGGTGTTTCATTAAGATATGTAACAAGGGGGTTCAGTGGGGTGCCTCACGGCGAAGGGTCAATTGAGGAGTCCCCTTGTCATGTATATCCAAAAGGCTCTTAATGTATATGTTTTGGCAGGTTATGAAGCTGCTGTGTCACGATAAACATTGGCAATGCAAAAGTTAATGCAAAATCATCTTTCTAAGGCCATAGTTATTTTACTGATTCCTAGCTGCGTAACAGTTGCCTGTGTTGCCATGCCAATAGAAAGAGAACACAGGATTTTATGAGCGCTGTGCAAGTCCCGAATGAAAAAGGACAATGATATTGGTTTAATTTATGTCAAGTAACTTCATATGATTAGGATCATGCAGTTTTCTTCCTTATTCAATCAGTGAAAAATCACCTGGTAGGTATCCTATTTTTATGGAAGGGTTTATTTAAATGATTATACTTTCTTTTTCTCCATTATTTCTCCATTATTACAAAAGCTAAAACTCACTTATGCTTAAAAAAAATTATCATTTTTGATTTGCTGAGTGGACTGTGTGGGAAGAGTTCACTCCATTTCTAGCAACCCATAGCAACCAATCTACATCAACAAACATGTTTGGTTTCTGTGGTTTAGCATCTGTGGCTTATGGGTTATGAGACCTGAAAGAAGCTTTCCTGTCCCATTCTGTACTGTATATGTTTAAATTTATGATGGATTTTTTCCATTATTTAGGAAAATTAAGGCCAAATAACCCAATGATCATGTTGCGTATTACCACCATAAATGCTTGAGATATATCAATATTAAAAACTTGAATGAGTCAAGTGGAGGTGAAAAGCTGTTTTAAAAGTTGTTGATTTTTTTTCAAAAATGAATGGAGTGCTTATTGAGGTTTTTTTTCACTAATCAACTTGATTGAGTTTTCAAGATTAAATTTTTTTCTTAAATATGTGGGGTTTGAGTTTACTCAAACATGTGTGTTGGGGAAGAAATACAGGGTAACAAGGGTTATAACTAGTGATGAGCAAATTTTTTAGCCAGGAATGGATTCGCTGCAAATTTCCACATTTTGGCATTGGCGAATTGTCTGGCGAAACTTGTAGCGCGTAAAAATGGACGTGGTCAAGTCAAAATGGATGAGGTTGCATCAAAATGGGCACGTTTCTCTAATTTTCTGTTGTTTCGCAAATTTTTCGCAGAAGTTAAACAGGACAGATTCGCTTATCACTAGTTATAACTAGTGATGGGCGAAAAAATCCAGCAGGAATGTATTTGCAACGAATTTCCATGTGTCACGAAACTTCGCAACTCAGCCAAAAATTTCACCTGCATCAAAATAATTGTCCCCCCCTGTCAAAATATGCGAAAAAAATGCGTCAAAAGAATCGTCACACGTCAAAAAAGAATTGTCTCGCTTGTCAAAAGAATCGTCACACGTCAAAAAAGAATTGTCTCGCTTGTCAAAAGAATCGTCACGCATCGATAGAAAATTGATAGAAAAGCTTAGAAATAGTGATGAGCGAATCTGTCCCATTTCACTTAGCCGGAAAATTTGCAAAACGACGGGAGAATTTGCGAAACAGCGGAAAACCTACGGAATGCGTTTGTCGCACATGTGTTTTTTTTGTTGCATGTGTCTTTTTTTTTTCCTGGGACCGCACTTATTTTTGACACATCAGTACCTATTTTTGATGCGACCGTGCCTATTTTGATGCAACCTCTCTGAGAATTTTCACGAAGTTTGGAAACAATTCGCCAATGTCAAAATGCAGAAATTCACTGTGAATCCATGCCTGCTAAAAAAATTCACTACTCACAAAAGCATCAGCATTTTTATTGGTAATAAAAAAAATGCTATGTGTTTCTGTTTTTCTGTAATTTAGCATCACAAATGTTATTATAATCATACCCTTATTATATACTCAAAGTATAAAGAACTTTCAAAAACAGATTGAGCAAAAAAAGCTGAATTTGCCGGAGTTATTGTTCAGTGTGTACCGTCAAATGCGAGCATCAAGCTGTGTACAAAGAGGATTTGTTGGAGTCATTGTCAGGCAAATAGATAACTGTTCATGATTTCCTACAGACCAAAGTATGAGAACGGCCTTTAAATCTGAAGTATTTGGGTTGTTAATATGCTGTTATATGAGCCGCTGACAGAAACTCAGCTTTGCAACCCCAGTACTGCATATTTCATTAAACAAATTCCACTTAATGTTCATGCCTTTGCTTAATTTATGAGGCACTTTGAATGCGTTTGTTAATACATTTTTTTTTTATTATTTGTATTAGTTCTATTGAATCCTACCCATTTAACAGCTGGATTTCCATAAACATACAGATCCTTGCCTGTATAGTTCCTACCAGTTTAGGAATATTTTATGAATTTCTGATATGCTTCTTGACCTACCGAAGGGCTTAGCGCATTTGCATAGTGTACTTTTCTGCTGCTTGCCCTCAAGGACTCTTTGGAAATTATATCCAACAAATAAATGAGGCTATCCTGCTGTGCAAAAACAAATAGACAAATAAACAAACCAAATGAAAGTACCTATCTTATTAGTTTCCTAAATGAATAGAAATTCTCATAACAACATTCTGTACCTGTGTATATTTAGATTAGAAAATTGTTCTGCAGAGAACATTATAACCTAGCATTAACTTTGCCTGCAATTGTCCCTATTTCTTACTGTAATTGTGTTTGGGCTGTTTATGGATAACAAGCATAGAATATCAAGAATAATACACCGAAACATGGAATTCTGAAGATGTTTTTTGTCCCTCTATGTCTTTTTATTTTGCTAAAGTACATGCTTGTTGATGAAAGTTCATATGTCTGTGTCTATTACGCAAACAATTTCTAAAGCTTTATAACTTAATAGACGGAGAGAATCTACAGGGCCAACTGTTTGTGTTCATTACAAAGAACATGGGGAAGTTTTCTGGAACAAAAGAACCATTGGTGAAGTTAATTAGAACAACCTTTAAATATTTTATGTGATACAGAGGTGGCTTACAGGAAAATGCAACTTTTTACTTGGTATTTTAAAGCTATACAATCATTAGATAAATTCCTGACAATAATGCAAAATGAAAAGTGTTGTGGGGGCATCTTTAGGGTGATACATTTACAGTATGGCAACTGAATAAGGGAGTGTCAATAAGAGTGAAACAAAGCATAGGGGCAGGTCAACAGATCATTAAAAAATGGATAACACAAGATATATAGCAACATGGGGTGTCACATTCCTCCCTCAGAGCCATTAGTTATGCTTCAATATCGCTGGTGTTAATTCTTGGATAGAGTATCATTATAAAAGAGGGCAATACTAGAGAAAAGCAGGCTCGGGTCCAGAAGAGCAAATCCTGCTACAGAAGGTTAAATAGGAAAACAGGAATTAATTTACTTAGCTAGAATACATACATAGTGGTACAATATACACAATCAATTTGAGATTTGAAATATGCCTAATACGACTATTTTCCAATGGCCTCAAATATGCTAAGGCTATTCTGTTTTACCAAATGAATAAGGCCTTATGGACCAACACTATTCTATATTATATAATACTTTTATACAATGGTTTTCACTGACGTAGCTTTGTTAGTGGCAATATTTTCCCAACATATACTCCCCCACAGCTATATATAATTTCTTTCACTTATCTCTACCCATATAGATTGTAAGCCCTTACTGGCAGGGCGCTCATTACTTAATGTTTCAGTTTGTCAGTTATTATGTACTTGTGTGTATAGCACTATGGAGTTGGAGTTGGTGCTTTATAAATAAATGTAATAAAATATAATGTAATGTAATGTAATAATACTAATAATATTACTTATAATTGTTATTATTAATTTAGTTTGGTTAATCAAATTCTGTTATTTTGTTTATGGTTCCAATGCCTTAGGCATAATGATGTTCAAATTATAAAGATTAAATGCAGAATGCAAATAATAAGGAAAAAGATCACAGAAACAGCAGCAGTACTCCTATGTTCCTTAAAGCGATTCTGTAAGATTCTTCAGCTTACTCTATGTAAAATGTCATCAGCTTGAGTCTAGATACATGGAGAATGAGTGCCTGTAATACTTATGGATGCAGTAGATAGGGCACTGTCGCTAATATATACATACAGTATAGTGCTGGGCAAATGTTTCATAGTAAAAACAGGTATTGGATGTGATTGGATGTTGGTAACTGTATTACTTTTAAGGGTTTAAATGAGAGGAAAATTCCTACCACTCAGCTGAACTGAAGAAGTCACTTGGATGAGTGGTGAAAAGTTTTCAGTTGCTTTAGACTTAATTCTACTAGATACTGTATATTGGGACCTGGATAAATAAAAATCTTTATAGATGCTCACAAATATGGACTTTACAAAATAGACTTGGCTGAGGAGGTACAAAGCTTGTGCTGGTATAATTTTAACTTTAATTGCTACATTTTTGCTGTTCAATAAACATATGTCAGCACTGGGGTAGAAGGTCTTCTATGTTTTTTAGCGTGTAGGAGAGCTTCCGCTTGGGAACAGTAATTTTACCTCTGATCCATGAATCCAGAGAGGGAATGGGAAAAAAAATCCCTTTGGCTGCCCCATCAACCTCCCCCTGCTCCCTAATTCCCTACCCTGCACATCATTACACAAGCATCCACCCACTTAAGAAGGTGAAAATTGTGTGTTAATTTGTATGTGGGAAAGTGTTGTTACTTGGTATGACCACTAGGTGGCAGCAGAATTTAGTTAATGTTTATTGGGATTGTATAAGTGTAGTTCACACCCCGACCACTAGAGGCAGTGTGGGGCAGAAGGTATAAAAAGGGGACCACACCCAGAATTAAGGGTCTTTGTGGGAGAACACGGAAGAGGCCAGCTGAAGGAAAAGAAGAACCACCTGTAAGGTAAGGAAAGGGTAGAACAGGGCAGCTGAAAGTGGAGCAGGCACTAGGTGTCTGAGTCAGGGTTATGTAGCATGGGCCGCCTATTGCCCCAACCAGGAGAGTAGAGGGAAACAGTGTTTCCAGTGGATCATCCACAGAATAGGGACCCAAGCGGATAGGGGTAGGCTACAAGAGGGCTTGTTGAGCTTCGACTAGGAGTCTGCCAGTAAAATTCCTGGTGGAATAGCAAAGGGGCACCTCAGGGAGTGCCGGATTGCTGAGCCAGGTGGGGACAGGAGATCCCACTGAGACTGGGGACAGTGGTGAAGAGCCAGAGGTAGCTACCTTTGTGGATGATCCACTGGAAACACTGTTTCCCTCTACTCTCCTGGTTGGGGCAATAGGCGGCCCATGCTACATAACCCTGACTCAGACACCTAGTGCCTGCTCCACTTTCAGCTGCCCTGTTCTACCCTTTCCTTACCTTACAGGTGGTTCTTCTTTTCCTTCAGCTGGCCTCTTCCGTGTTCTCCCACAAAGACCCTTAATTCTGGGTGTGGTCCCCTTTTTATACCTTCTGCCCCACACTGCCTCTAGTGGTCGGGGTGTGAACTACACTTATACAATCCCAATAAACATTAACTAAATTCTGCTGCCACCTAGTGGTCATACCAAGTAACAACACTTTCCCACATACAAATTAACACACAATTTTCACCTTTTACACACTTACCTGCTCACTGCCTACTTAACACAAACTCCCAGTCACCCCTAAAACTAAACACAACTACACAACTGCCTGCCCTCCTACCCCTCCACACAAGTGCCCAACCCACCCACCTACCAATACTTCCCCCCACACACAGACCACATATAGCCCTGATCCAGGGATCAATACCGACTGCCGTTTCTAGGAGTCAGGAAGGAATTTTTACCCTCAGTGCAAATTGGCCTAGCACAGAGGTTTTTTGCCTTCCTCTGGACCATTGGCTATTAGGAATGCCCCACCCAAAATACATTATTGTTCAATAAATCCTGTGTCCACCAACAGGTTTCCCCATAAACATGTCTCTGTGTTTTTCTTGAATCCCTTTGTTGAGTATTGGAGGGGGGGGGGCTTCTCTGCCTCATCTGCTTGTGGTGACTGATCAATTGTGAACTTGGTAGTTAATACCACAGAGGGGCTGCTTAAATTGGGCAAACTGGGCAAAATTGGGATTAGTTGAAGAAATGAATGGGTTGTTGGAATGGGTTCTGCTGTGGGACTTAATTGGTTAATGTGTACCTGATGAGGCTGAAAGACACAGGGAACCATAGACACAGATATGAGGGTATCCTGCCTACTATATGATTATACAGTACAGATTGGGGATTATAGGCAGATAGGGGGTGTTGTGTTTTCCCATAAAAGCAATCATCGCACCAGAGGCCCCCCCTTTAGATTAGAGGAATGGAGCTTCCATTTGAAGCAGCGTAGGGGGTTTATCATGGTGAGGGCAGTGAGGTTGGGGAATGCCCTTCCTAGAGATGTGGTAATGGCAGATTCTGTTAATGCCTATAAGAGGGGCCTGGATGAGTTGTTGAACAAGCACAGTATCCAAGACTATTGTGAAACTAAAATCTACAGTTAGTATTAGTGGTTGTATATATAGTTTATGTATGTGATAGTATAGATTGGTAAGTATAGGTTGTGTGTGCTGGGTTTACTTGGAAAGGTTGAACTTGGTGGACTCTGGTCTTCTTTCAACCCTATGTAACTATATAACTATGTAACTATGTAACAAGTTGTCTCCTACTCATAGTTGGGCCCTTGCCCCCCCCTAAATTCTTTTACCTTCCTCCCCAGTAGCCTGAGTGCACATGTTCATTTACTTATGTGTGCACACTGTGTGCCCGCCAATGGTGCAAAACATACATTTGAGTCATAAACTCCAAAAATGAAATGTTATTTTGTTGTGTGAGAAGAATATGTAGCATATTAGGTAAAATATCTGAGGTGGAGGAAATGCCTATGATTGAAAGGTTCAGCAAGAATATCTACATGGGGGTCTGGTGTTAATTCTGTGAGAATGGCAGCAGATTGAATTCCCTCATTGAAAGTCAATAGGTAAACTCTGATTGGCTGTTGGTGGCTCCGCCCACTTTTTCTTACCTTGAACCACAGTTACCTGGTGCCTAACTCTGCAAAGTTTGGGGACCCTGGCGTTATTACTGTGAGAATGGCAGCAGGTTGGATTTCTGCCAAGTCAATAGGTAAAATCTGATTGATTGTTTACATCTCCGCCCACTTTTGGGCATCCAACAATCATCATATTTTCATTTAGGCTGAGCCCATGATGGTGTGATTCAAGTTTGGGGAGTGTAGTCTTAAAGCTGTAAGTTTGGCAGCAGTTTCAATTTCCCCATAAAAGTCAATGGGTACAATATGATTGGCTGTTGTTGGCCCCTCCCACTTTGCAGTTTAAAAAAAAACAAAAAAACCTGAATGCGTAGTCACCCAGTGACTGACTGTGCAAAGTTTGGAAAATTTGGCATCAAACCAATAAAAATCAATAGGTGAAATTTGATTGGCTGTTGGTGGCTCTGCCCACTTTTCAAAACTTAAACTGCAGTCCCCTAGTGACCAAGTGTAAAAAGTTTGGGGACCCTGTTGTTAGTACTGTAAGAATGGCAGCAGGTTGAATTTCCGCCAAATCAATAGGTAAAATCTGATTGGCGGTTCACAGCTCTGCCCACTTTTGGGCATCCAATAATCATCCTATTTTCATTCAGACTGAGCCCATGACTATGTGATTCAAGTTTGGGGAGTGTAGCCTCAAAGCTGTAAGATTGGCAGCAGTTTCAATTTCCCCATTAAAGTCAATGATTAAAATTTGATCGGCTGTTGTTGGCCCCTCCCACTTTGGGGTCATCCAACAAATGTCGCTGCTTCATTCGGGGTGACCCCATGATTATGTTATTCAAGTTTGGGGGGTGTAGCTTCAAAGCTGTAAGTGTGGCAGCAGTTTGAAAATCTTCCCTGTCAAAGTCAATAGGAAAATTGGGGGGTTCGGAGCCACAAAAAGTCGGGGGGCCAGATCGCTTAGAAAAGCACAAGCAGCCTTTGATCTCCTACATTGAACCTGCAGTGAACACTAAAAAAGATACAATGTTTCCCAAACATAATGAAAACGTAGCTTTTGGCAGAGAGCCCAGAAAAGTTAACAAGCTACACCTGCACTTGTAGAGAATCTAGTACCGATAAATATACAAAGAATCTTCTTTATATATTTATCTGTACTAGATTCTCTCTGATAGTTTAGAAACAACTTTTCTGACTAGTTTTTGATTTTATTAGAAACTTTTTCATGTGTTTTCTATGCACGGTTGGTGGGTGATTACTGGCCATACATTGTGTGACGTCATCAGCTGCACTGTGGCGCCAATTTAGGAGTGGGTTTGTGTGCCATGTTTGTGCACTTTGAGAAAGGCTGTGGAGACAGCCAAAGCGTTAGTTTGACGTTTTGTTACAATAAATGTATTCTTTATCTTTTCACTAAGTCCTGTGAGTGCGGCATCTGCTTTATTTATTTTTTTATATATATATATAGTGCGAGAGATGCAATAGAAAAGATCATTGTTTGGTGTGTTTTCCACCAGTGTTAATGGTGGGATACAAATAGCACCAGGTAAGGCTGTGTTTTATGTGACTGGCTTAGGAAAAGCCAAATGAATAGGTCCCTGGAGTAAATGGAGGGTTAATTGGTTAGGTCCTCCATTCCAAACTACCTTTAGGCTGATGCCACACGTGGCGTTTTTACTCTGCGTATTTTCTCAGCCTAAAAACGCCGCACAAGCCACACAGTCCCTGACTATGGCGTTTTTCAGCCTAGTACTGGTGACGTAGCAAATCCCGTTTCCCATGGTGCTAATAGTGCGAAATAGTAAAAAACGCCACGTATTTCCGCTAGGTCTGGCAGCTGCCTTTGTGTATACATAGGAATAGCTTGCTGTGCAAATACTGGCGTATTTCGGCAAATGCTTGAAAAATCCGTGGTAAGGCATTTTCTAGCATATTTACGCATTGTGTGGTTTCCTTCTAGTCTTTTCAAGTTATTTCTATGGATGATGATATCATTTCAGCCGCCGAGAGAATTAGAAAATACGCAGCGTAAAAACGCCACGTGTGGCATCAGCCTTAAGGTTTTCAGTTGGCCAGCTGTAGGGAGCTGCCTGATTAGGCTGCAGGTGAGCAGCCAATAAAAGGGCTGTATTATTACACAGGAGTGGGAGTTGGGACCTTGACTGAGTGAAGGTCACTCTCAGAGCAGGGCACAGGGCACAGGGCACAGAGCAGGAGGGCTGCCTGTGTCAGGAACTCCCAGAGGAGCTGGGGGGGCCACCTGCCACTGCAGGGAGCAGAGGGAGTTATGACCAGACGGATGAGTGCTGAGAGGACTCAGCAAGACTTAAGGTGAAGCCTGAATGTTCCAGAGTGTGGAAGTAACCCTGGAAGGTGAGAGCCCTGAAGGAGGGACATATCATAACACTGAACTGTTTATGAACTGTCTTATGTTCCTGTTGGGAAGAATTGGCCCTAAATAAACCTGTGTTTTGCCTGAAGACGTGGTGTTCCTGTCTCTGTGCTCCAGACCCTCTGCATGCCTGCCTGCCTGCCATTGCTAATTCCCCCAAAATTGCGTGTACAGGCAGTCAGCATGTCACAATATATATATATATATATATATACGTCTTTTGATTGACAATTCCTTTAAAGCAATACCCAAAAGCCCTTGCAACAACCTCACACAAGCTGAAAAAGTAGCCATTTCCACAATTGCTAACAATCCAAGTCATATGATCGGCAGACAAGGGAGGGGCTGTGGTGCTAATTGATTACTGTGACTATAGAAAAGAAGTACTTAGACAACTAAATGACGTCTCTGTATACAAACGACTTGATGGGGACCCTACTGCCCAGTACAAGAAATGTGTAGACTCTGCTCTCCAATGTGCACTTCTACAGGGCCTTATTTCTGAGACAACACACTCCTTTCTCACACGACCACCCGGTGTTCCCCATTCTGTACACACTTCCTAAGAGCCATAAGAATGATGTGACCCCACCAGGAAAACCGATAGCGCAGTTCTGCAACCTTTCTAAACAAACTCAAAAGTTCCTTTCCACTACCTTCTAACACACTACTCTCCACCATGGATGTCACATCACTCTACACTGTCATTCCAATCGACCAAGGTATTGATGTTGTCTGCAATTCACTAATACACGTTGCGGAGCAAACTAGACCGAAGACAGAATTTTTTATTGACCTACTGGAATTGTGTTTAAAATTGAACTACTTTAAATTTGAACTCTGCTACTACATGAACTACTTGTCAGCAAAGAATAGGCTATTCTTTCTTCACAGGACTCAATGCTTGAGAGTGCTGTGAAATCCAGTAACAAGTCACAAGAGGACCAGTTAACATTCTTGACGGCAAATACCCCCTCCACGAGATGGATCACTAAAGCAATCCACTTTCATTGGTCAGTATTTCAAAAAAATAAAACATTACCCCCTGTGTTTAAGGTGCCATGTAGGATAGCCTACAGGAGAGAAAGAAATCTAAGGGATCTACTGGTGAAGAATGATCCTACACATTGCTATCAACAGATAGAAACCTCCAACTGGCTACCCTCCTCAAAAACAGTTTGTTATCACTGTTATCATCATTATCATCTACATTATTAAGTGCCCCCGTGGCTTGGCCTACGTGGGCAAGACTATCACCAACTTCAGGGATAGAATGGGCAATCACCGGTCGGCAATACAAACTGCTCTCACAATGGGCAAGGGCGATACACCAGTGGTTAAACACACATTGGCCAGTATGAGGAGCATGATTATTGATTTTGTTCCCAGCCCTCCAAGAGTGGAAAAGCGAGAGAGACTACTACTTAGAACCGAACTAAGATGGATACATAAGTTGGACGCTATCAGCCCACAGGGCCCAATGAACTAATTTCTTATGCTCCGTATTATTAACTCTATATAAATAATGTACCAAGCTTAGAGTCATTCTACCCTTTCTCTGCCTTGTAATAGCACTGTCCTTCCTTGTGACCTCTACCCGCACTATATGTCTCTTACTTTCTCTTACACTCACTCTGTATAGCCTAAATTACTATACAATGTAAGTATATGGGACCTCAGTGGACTCATGAGCACTATCTGTTATATTACAGTTCTTTTCAATGTACTGCGCAGTGAGGCTAATTATGGGCCTTTAACTCGCTGTCATGTTCACTCTGCAAAACTTCAACCAACCTCTTGTTTAACACCATGTTCCCTCATACTAAAGGGTTGGTTATATCATTTGCACTTGGATACATGTCTGTCATTTTGGGTGCTTTATTGGATGGATGATGTGCCCTTTACCACTGGATATGCCCTAATTCAGTTTGTGGCCCAGACAGGTGGTGGACTACACCTAGTATCCAGCGTCCTTGTGGTCCTTCGTACCACACACTATATTTGATTAGCAGACTCCTTTATCTGTATGTGTGGTGATAACATTCACCTACGTTCAGAACTCTAAACCCTGTGCCCCTAACCCACTGCCTCTGACTGCGTTTTCTTCTACATTAGTGCTCTGAATACCACCTTATCGGCCTTATGAATATGAGGTTCCCATTTTTTAACAACTCATCACTTTTTACCTTTCCCTTTATTTTCCCTCCCTTCACAGTGAGTTTCTCTACTTTGTGTCAGCTCTTCGTACATCACTTTACTAACATGTTATGTCTGTACCAATCTTCACTGGTCTGGTATCTACCGCACCCTTTTAATAGATGTGTGATCTTTTGTAAGACAAATGGTTCAGATATTGTACATCTATATAAAAAGATATTCTTGTGACATATGTTACTAGGATGATGGTATCCCAGCAACTTGACCCATACATAATTATATAAATTTCATAATTTTCCTAATACAGGTCTATAATTAATGAACTTACTATTTTATTTGTGTAAGTCCTGCGAGTGCTGATCCTTCCTTTGGTATATATATAAGTGCGATGTGCTTTCATATGTGTAAAATGGATAAAGTGCTTACATATATATGTGCAATTCACTGTTTCATTATAAAAATGCTCTCAAATTTATATCAATATTTAATCCCTTCAAATTGAAAGTTTCTATATTATAAATCTATTCGGTTTCTTCCTTCAGTGTTTTCCTAACAATGTCACCGCCCCTCCAGTTAGTTGATGTTGTTACACCCCAAATTGTTAATCCATTAGGGTTTTTATTGGGGTATTGCATACCTCCCAATATTTGAAAAAATGCAAAGAGGGACAAAAAGATAAAAATTATGACTACTCCCATTTTTGCAACCACACCCCATTAATACCACTCCCATTTTGCAAAATTTGGCAGGTTATTTTTAAGTTTGAACACATTTCTGTGGGTTTTGGGGTCTTGTATTATGTGTTATTACAGTTTTGCTAAAATAAAAAATGGATTTGCCTTTTAAGCAGTAAGAATCCTGGACTGCTGGCTGAGCTGTTAAAAGAGGTGCTGTCCCACGAAAATCAGGCCAGTTGGGAGGTATGGAATTGTTTAATGTGATTTGACTCTCAACTCCCTTTTCTACTTTTTCTATGTGTAAATTTATTCTCTCCCTTAATTGTCCATTGGTCTTTCATACATATTGTAGACCACAGGGACACTCCAAACAATACACCTAATTTCTGGGACATTTTAGCTGGGAAATCACATCATATTTGTAGTTACTTTATGCAATCCTCACTTACACACCCCCATATAGATATTCTTGCTGAACCTTTCCTCCACCTCAGATATTTTACCTAATATGCTACATATTCTTCTCACACAACAAAATAACATTTCATTTTTGGAGTGTATGACTTAAATGTATGTTTTGCACCATTGGCAGGCACACAGTGTGCACACATAAGTGAATGAACATGTGCACATAGGCTACTGGGGAGGAAGGTGGGGGGGAATTTGGGGGGGGCAAGGGCGCTGACTATGGGTAGGAGACAAAAGGGGTACATGCCCAGCTCCCCCCAACTCTTGTGCCCTAGGCATGTGCCTACCCCTAATTCTGGCACTGAATTACATTAACATTTATTTATAAAGCGCCAACATATTCCGCAGCGCTGTACAATATGTGAATGCCTTTATTGTACTTTGTAGGACATTACAGAAATGTTTAGGCCAAGCTTGGCCTTTTATCAAGCTTTACTGACAATACACATATTTACCTTTATACCATTAAACCATTTTTTGAGTGTTAAATCCTGCCTCTAGATAGTGAGATAGCTAGAATGCAAAGACTTACCAGCAAAACACAATAGAAAATGCCACAGACTATGTTACACCTGGTGTCATATTTTAGTAATTTTTAACTGGAAGAGACACAACACAACATGGAAAAGGAACTTGGTTACATAGTTACATAGCGTTGAAAAAAGACCATCCATCAAGCTCAACCCTTCCAAGTAAACCCAGCACACACAACCTATACTTACCAATCTATACACTAACATACATAACTATATATACAACCACTAATACTAACTGTAGATATTAGTATCACAATAGCCTTGGATAGTGTGCTTGTTCAAGAACTCATCCAGGCCCCTCTTATGGGCATTAACAGAGTCTGCCATTACCACATCTCTAGGAAGGGCATTCCCCAACCTCACTGCCCTCACTGTGATAAACCCCCTACGCTGCTTCAAATGGAAGCTCCATTCCTCTAATCTAAAGGGGGGGGCCTCTGGTGCGCTGATTGCTTTTATGGGAAAACACAACACCCCCTATCTGCCTATAATCCCCTATCTGCACTGTATAATCATATAGTAGGCAGGATACCCTCATATCTGTGTCTATGGCTCCCTGTGTCTTTCAGCCTCATCAGGTACACATTAACCAATTAAGTCCCACAGCAGAACCCATTCCAACAACTCCCTGCAGAAAATTAACCCATTCATTTCTTCAACTAAACCCAATTTTGCCCAGTTTGCCCAATTTGAGCAGCCCCTCTGTGGTATTAATTACCAAGTTACACAATTGATCAGTCACCATAAGCAGAATGAGGCAGAGAAGCCCCCCCCCTCCAATACTCAACAAAGGGATTCAAGAAAAACACAGAGACATGTTTATGGGGAAACCTGTTGGTGGACACAGGATTTATTGAAAAATAATGTATTTTGGGTGGGGCATTCCTAATAGCCAATGGTCCAGAGGAAGGCAAAAAACCTCTGTGCTAGGCCAATTTGCACTGAGGGTAAAAATTCCTTCCTGACTCCTAGAAACGGCAGTCGGTATTGATCCCTGGATCAGGGCTATATGTGGTCTGTGTGTGGGGGGAAGTATTGGTGGGTGGGTGGGTTGGGCACTTGTGTGGAGGGGTGGGAGGGCAGGCAGTTGTGTAGTTGTGTTTAGTTTTAGGGGTGACTGGGAGTTTGTGTTAAGTAGGCAGTGAGCAGGTAAGTGGGTGGATGCTTGTGTAATGATGTGCAGGGTAGGGAATTAGGGAGCAGGGGGAGGTTGATGGCAGCAGATCCCCCTGAGAATTCTTCTGGTGGAGTGCTGAAAAAAAAGGAGGAATAGTTTAGAAATTATTGAAATAGAAATAAATTATAGAAACATTTTTGTTGTTTGAGGATAGAAAGGCTTAGTCTGGTTCTACCGCATATCAGCTACCTGGGGTGGCACTGTTAATCTCTGTATTGATCACTTAGTGCCTGACTAGTTTCCAATGGGAAAATCCATTTCGAAGCCAGCACTACAGCAGCCCAATGAGAATTACCATATCCCCCTCCTTCGTTGGCCTGCTAGGGAATCAGCAGTGATATCTATATAATTGGCCAGATTTCTACTCAGAGTCAGCCACCTAGTTCAAGCTAAGGACAGCAATACACTGGGCAGCCAGGTGTAGGAGTTGCCATGCTTGCAATGCCTTTCTATTGTTTGATTATTTGTGTAGGCCTCCTAAGTAAATGAAATGACATTTAGGGGTATATTTATCATGCTGTCTAAAAAGTGGAGTGAAGCATTACCAGTGATGTTGCCCAGGGGAACCAATCAGCAAGTAGTTTCAACAGTTAGAAAACCAAAGCAAAGCATCTGATTGGCTTCTATGAGCAACATCACCGCTAATTTTTCACTCTACTTTTTATACAGCATGATAAATATACCCTTGCACTGGCTAACATGGTGCATCTGCAGATGAAAAGAGATTGGCAGTACACAGATACATTACCGAAATCCTCTGTAACCTTCTAGCGATGGCGTGGCGTACCCGTCTGCCCCGGGTTAGTCTCTCCACAGCTGGAGGCTCCTCTTGCTCATTGATTTCCTCCTCTGCAGATGGAGGTTCTTGGATTTTTAGTATCTTCTCGGTGCCTAGAGGTTCTTCAGTGCATATGACCTCCTCTGCAGTAGGAGGCTCTATATTAGGTGTTATCACCTCCTCTGCAGCAGGAGGCTCTATTTTAGGTGGTATGACCTCCTCTGCAGTAGGAGGCTCTATTTTAGTTGTTATTTCCTCCTCTGCAGTAGGAGGCTCTATTTTAGTTGTTATCACCTCCTCTGCAGTAGGAGGCTCTATTTTAGATGTTATCACCTCCTCTGCAGTAGGAGGCTCTATTTTAGTTGTTATTTCCTCCTCTGCAGTAGGAGGCTCTATTTTAGATGTTATCACCTCCTCTGCAGTAGGAGGCTCTATTTTAGTTGTTATTTCCTCCTCTGCAGTAGGAGGCTCTATTTTAGATGTTATCACCTCCTCTGCAGTAGGAGGCTCTATTTTAGTTGTTATTACCTCCTCTGCAGTAGGAGGCTCTATTTTAGGTGTTGTTACCTCCTCTGCAGCAGGAGGCTCTATTTTAGTTGTAATTACCACCTCTGCAGTAGGAGGCTCTATCTGAGGTGTTATTTCCTCCTCTGCAGCAGGAGGCTCTATTTGAGTGGCTATTAAGTCCTCTGCAGTAGGAGGTCGTTGTTGTTCACTGGTCCTAAAGTGGAAAAAAAAATCAGTATTGTAAATTGCTTCCGAAGCATTGATTGGATCAACGCTTTGGAACTCTTATCACTGGAGGAATAATTTACACTTATTTCCTTTGCCTATGCTTATCCTGCTACACAGCTGTCCCTAAGGTAAAAATTGGGCAGCTACTAAGCTGAGTAAGTTTCATGCTTTGCCATAGAGATAGGCTTCACCCCAATGAGGAGGGATGGCACCGTTTAGAAAACACCGACCACCCCCTCGAGGTGGGGGGGCATTGGGGTATATTGGATGAGTTGGTCAGACTAAATTGATAGACTGGCATACATTTTATTGGGCAAGGGATTTGGTTATACATGCAAGGTGCTTCAGTTTATCTTGCTCCATCTGTGCATCCCCCTTAGTATGTGTATAATCCAGATCTAGAAATGTTTTTGGCTTCCCTTAATATGTTCATAAGTAGATTAAAAGCATGTATTGGGATGTCAGCAATAACTGAGATCCATGCTATGGCTGTAGGCACCTAGAAAAGCAGATTCTTAAAGATTCAATCGTTTTTATTATGAAAGTGGCCAAAGCACCCACATTCACATAAGGAAAAAAGTAAATATATTGATCTTATGTGTCAATAACTGGAACGGAAAGTGTAATTTGCAAAATACATACCTGGCAGCTTCAAGCAGTTCCTTCTCCTTCTCCCAGATGTTTAAAATAATGGGCAGAAGAAGAGATCTGACGGTCTGCGAGTGCAGGGGAGGCACAAGGATAGGAGCAAAGGGAAAAGAAAGGAGACAGTTATGATTATGCCTGTATAGATTGTGCCAATAGTTCCTTTATACAGGGAGGGCAGTGAGGGGGTGGGATACCCTGGGGGGAGTGTAGCGCCTGGTCTCTGGTAGGTATGTGTTTGTTTGAACTAAAGGAAAGCCAGAAAAAATCACAATCCAAAAAATCCAAAAACGTTGGTGAAAGCGCCGAAACCGCAAAAACCAACAGCCAGTCGCGCACTGTAGCAATCTGTATAGAGAAGGGAATAAAAAGTACAAGTCAACTTCAGGGTTAATGCATTTAGCACTTAATATTTCCAATGAAATACAGAGGAAGGCATCCCCACAATTTCAGAACCCCTCACTTAGACTGATCCCCCTCCACTAGTAAAGAATTGTAAATTAGGCCCTGTGTCCATAGTGAGTGAAAAGCGAAAAAATACAGTTGGGCTTATTTATTAACACTGGGCAAGATTGTACCTGGGCAGTAACCCATAGCAATCAATCAGCGCTCAGCTTTGTTTCCAACAGCAGGTAGAACTATGAAAACACAAATATGATTGGTCGCAATCACATTGGACACATACATGGGAATGCCCTGTGAGGGGGTAGAAGCCATATCTGGGAATAGTGACAGTGAGTAGTGAGAATCAGTAAAGCAGCATGTAGTCTGTGTGGGAGAGGGTTGGGAAAGGGGGGCAAGTTTTCTTGCTGTAAGCTTGGCTGAAAGATGACTTTTTATCGGGCATTTGAATGCCCAGGGCTCTGGAAATGTCATGGAAATTTTTTCAGGAAAAATGTTGAGTAAAAAAATGGCGATAATGTGCTGATATTTGGAGGCATGTACAAAGTAATATTTTAGTAAATAAGATCACCAACCTACAGCTCTGTACCTATCAGGGTCGGACTGGGGGATGCAGGGCACACTGGGGCTGCCACCCCAGGGGCCCTGCACCCCTCAAGGTGCCATCAGCCACGTCCCTCGCAGGGGTCCCCGCCGTGCCCCCTAACCCCCTGCCTGACATCCTCCCCTGAACGCGCTTAAGTGAAATGCGTTATGGGAGGACACTGGCGCCCATTGGAGTGGTAACAGGGATTGGGTCTGGGCTGCTGGGGCCCAGTCTAAGCCTGGTACCTATCCTACAGTCTACTGCCAATCCTCAGGTGGTAAATCAACATTGGCGATCCTAGGAAACTGGCATTCAGTGCCCCAAATGCAGCTCCTACTATCCCTCATCTCTAATAAAGTTGCATTTGTGGTAAAAATCTATATAAAGCAGGACACTAAGCCACTAATAAACTGAAAAAGTAAGAACCAAACCTGACAGACTGACAGCTGGATATAATCTTTTAAAAGGACACGGGAAGCTGAATTCTCCAATATGTTGGTCACCCCCAGTGAATTTGTTACTGTAAAATCATCTGGTTATCACTTACAGGGGATTCACAACAAAAATGGTGGGAGAAACTCCTAATCACAACACCAAATTTTAACAAACCTATGTCTTTAATATATAGACATCTAATTTCAGACAATTTAGAAATAACTCCCAGTCATAGAGATGAATGGGAAAAAGAACCAAAGTTATCCTTAACAAGTGAAAGTTGGTATGCAATATACAACTCAATCCAAAACACAAGAAATGAATTATAAGTTGATATCAACCAACTAATGTTGGTGATGCCAATTAGAAGAGGGCACCTACACCCATACAGTATATGGTATACTTGCAAAAGTTTTAAAAAGTACTGGGTAAACATCCTAGAAAATGTAGAGGTCATCACACAAGAAAAAATTAAGGTTTTACCCAAACTAATCCTTCACTATGACATTAAGACACACTAATGTATTTAAGAACAGATTACTAATTCATATGCTTCAGGCAGCAAAGGCCCTGGTTCTTAAGAAGTGGAAAAGAGTTGAACCCCCTACATATCAGGATTGAGTGAAACTTATGGAGGAGATGAGAAAAATGGAGGATATTATGGCAATTCTCCATAATAATAGCCAGAAATATTGGAAAGTGTGGAACCCATGGTTAAATCATTTTCAACTAACTAATTGAAAGACATATCTTTATAGACCACTTATATCATTATGCAATTGCTTAGGTACAGTTGTCTCAAACTGAAGGGAATAAAGTAAATAACTTACACGAGCAAGATGAGGCTACCCACTCCCTTCCTCATTTTGATATTTAGTCTACTTATCCATATGCAAGAAGATGGAATATAAGAATATATACACAGACTACGTTATGTAGTAAATTGAGATTTTCTTATCTCTTTCTGTTCCCCCATCCACCCCTTTTTTCCTTCTGTACCCCAACCTCTCCCTCTTTTGATAATACAGTAAACAAAGATTTAACAAAAAAAACATATACCTTATATACTTGAGTATAAGCCGATCCGAATATAAGCTGAGGTACCTAATTTTACCTAATTTTACCTAATTTTAATTTTACCTAAGAAAACTGGAAAAACTTATTGACTCGAGTATAAGCCTTGGGTGGGAAATGCAGCAGCTACTGCTAAGCTTCAATAATCAAATAAATAACAGATAAATAAATATATAACTTTAGGGAAAGAAAAATGCTACAACAGCAGACAAAAGCAAGTTTGGGAAGGCTAAGGAAGCTGCCATACTAATTATCAAGTACAGTACTTGCCATCCTGCTGCGTGCACTCCCGTCCTGCTGTGTGCGCTCCATCGTATCAATTGTGTGCTTCACTCATATGCTGTGTGTGCTCCCATCATATTAGTGCTTTGTGCTCGTCCCATCGTATCTGTGTGCTGTGTGCGCTCCCATCATATTAGTGCTCTGTGTGCGTCCCATTATGGCGCGTCGCGTTGGAAGCATGACAAAGTCATTAGGGTGACTTTACTAACTGATAGATACTCACAGACCATTACTGACATCTGAATATACTTTTACTTCTTCCAAACCCTTCAGCATGCCAACCTAGTCTGCGTTCTGTCTCGGAGCAAGCTGTCTAGCTCGTGTTATTCTCAAGACAAGTTATTCTACCACTTACTTACTGGTTTGTGTAGGTCTTACATTCCCCAAGCTGAATGAATGGCACCTAGGTGCCACCATCAGCGTATTCTGGTCCGGGGGTTCCCTAGGCACCGGACCAGTGAGTGCCTATGGTCTATGTGCAATGATGTCACCAGAAGTAACTTTTCTCAAGTGTTGCGAGGGAACCCCCCCCAACTCTGCTGCTGAATTTGATAGGAAACCATCTAATGCCAGGGGAAGGGTCTTTTTTTCACAAAGTTTTATTTACCATATCCAATGAGGACCACCCCCCTAAAGCTGCCCCCTAGGCACAGGCCCTCAAGTGCCTATATGGTAAATACGCCTCGGTGTATATACCATTATCACAAATGTTTGTGTGTTAACTTACAGGTATATCCATATTATTGGTAGTCATAGCTTACAAATGGATACCTCTGTTCCAACGATTATGGTTTATAAAGAAAAGTATTTTCTTATATGCCCGCAGCTTGGCAGGAAGAAAGCTTCTATATAAATAGCTAGTTCCTCACCACCGCTCCTCACCTCACCTTGTTCCTCAAAGAGAGAGACAAATTGAAGAAATCCACTGCAGGGCTGTGTGCGCGTCCCGTTATGATGTGCGCATGCACCGTTCACGGGGGGGGGGTGGATGCACGCAACAAGCGCATCTGCAAATCCAGATACTTGAGTATAAGCCGAGGGTTACTTTTTCAGCCCATTTTTAGCGCTGAAAAACTCGGCTTATACTCGAGTATATACGGTATATGAAGTGGGTACTGTAGTGAATATAAAGGAGAGGATGACTGTGGAAATGTGAAATGAGAAGTAAGGAGTAAGTACAGAGCATATAAAATGAGGAATGGAAATTTCTGAAACATATCCCAAAACTCATTACATAACATTATCATCATATTAAGATGAGCATTCTGTGCCGGAATGTTACTTGTGAACATGATGGGTTCAATTTCAACTAAAACATTGCAAAAGTAAGTCTCAATTAATGTAGCTTAAAAAAACTACAAGTTATTTGTGCATGTACCAATACAGTTGGATTGCTATTACTTAAGAAATACTTATATAGAGTTCTTTGAATACCTCATCAATTCAATTAAAAATCTAATACTAATACAATCCCAAAATTTCCTGTAGACATCAATGAAGTTTTTACAGAAAACCATTCGATACATTTTTCTTATCAAATAATTTTTTACTCAAATATTTAAAAAAACAAATGTCATCCATAGGAAGAGATGGTCACATGATCCATAAAACCAGGGCTGCTACTGCTGAAGACTTATGTCCATATAACTTACATTTGTTTTTACAGTCCTATTTTTTTTTTTCCTTAATAATAAAATGTCAGAATAATCGGTCATTGCTAACGACTGGTATAAAAAATACATGCTTTCAGCTAGTTGAAATTACAGAATGAAATGTGTTCAGAAAAGAAATAACATTATATCATATTGGATTCAATTTTGAAAATGTGCTGTTGACTCCTGGGTAAAACAGCTCAACTTGATGCTATTCACTTTCTCATTTAATTGTGGTTTTAGGGGGGAATGCTGGTTTTTTTTTAAGGGGTCGGGAACAGCATTTCTTTGGGCCACTTAAATTGTCATTTAATTTTTTTTACCCTGCATCTGCAATAAAAGACTAATGAGACAGCAAGGATAAGAGACAGCAGAACAAGGGGAATTATGCCTTCAGGACTGTTTCCAGTTAGTGCTGCTAGGAAGACAGCAGCTCTGTTTCTGAAACAACGCAGCACTTGCTAAATCAAATCAGTAAATACTCTCTGGAAATTCTGGTTTACTTACTTTACTTAACAACTTTTCCAATTAAACTTGTTTATAACACAAACTGTTTAAATTTTAGACTCATTAACTAATTACACTCATTAGACTCATTTTCTTTAAGAAAAAATACAGAAAAGATGCTTTCAGCATGCACAGTGCAATGTAACTAGGCAGCTGCATAACTTGGTCGTGCCAGGCCCCCCTGCAGAAAATCTGGGGGGGGGGGGGGCTGGTAAAACTATTACCTCCTCCGCCACCCCCTCCCGGCCCTCTCACACCACACTTGCAGGCCTTGACCATGCCGCTAAATATAATGGTAGAGCATAGGATGGAGTGCTTCCACCAGTACGCAAGAGCCCATAAGGGTCAGGTGCCTTCTAGTATAGGGGCCCCAAACTGCCATAAGCCCAAAAAATCAACCATTTGAAGAACAAATATACTGTAGGCACAACTGTTGCTGTGAAGGGGCCGGGGGGGTGAGGCCGGGAGTTTGGGGGAGACTAAGGTACAGCACCCCCAGGGCCGGATTTGTTTTCAGGCTGCCCCCATTTCCCCCTTTACCCCCCCACGCATGCACATGTGTGTCCATTTAACTCACATACGGAGCAGTGGGGAGAAGTTGCCCTGAAGTTTTCTGTGTCCAGTCCCCATTGCTCCGTATTTGAGCAAAGTTTCATGTCACCCCTAAATTTGTGCCGCCCTAGGCCCGGGCCTTTGTGGCCTCACCACAAATCCGGGCCTGAGCACCCCGGTCTACTGTATGCATATTTACGCCACCGTAACTAAGCGTACATTATGCAAAATCAGTTGCCGCTGAATGTAGTAGTTTTACTATAGACATAGGTGATTGGTGATTTTTGTGCTTAGGGGTATAATTAAAGGATATAATGGCAATTTATGTATAATAACCAGTAGCTCACATGGCAGGATATCATTCACTGTAGGGAATTCATTGGTTTAGGGAGGTGGGGTGGCTTATTTATCAGTTTTTGAATTAATGAATTTTAGAGCTTTTTTCAATTTAAAGAAACTCGATTTTACTAAACTTAAATGTTTGCTTATTAATTAAAAAATGCAAACATAAAAAACTCAACTCAATTGGTCTACAAACTCTCAAAAACATTTGAAAAACGCTAATTGAAAAAAAAACACATACATTTTTTCTAGGACAACTCCCATGGACCTCTACATAAACTCACAAGCTTTTAGATGCCATAGTTTTACTTTCAAGTTTTTTTTTTTGCTTAATAAATACTGACCAGTCACATTTTGGAAACTATGTTTTTGTGTATATACTGCCAAAAGTGACAAAATTCTGTATAGTGTGTAGCATAACAGAATAACAGACCCCATACTTTGGGGGGCATTTACTTATGCTCGATTTTTTCAGTTCAGGTATTTTGACCCCAAAACCTCCACAATTTTGATGCTGTTTATTATGCGACAAAACCACAACAAATACAAATGCATAAATATGGCATCTTAAATCTGTCAAGATGATGTAGAAGCAGGTTCGGACTTGGGGGTGCAGGGCCCACTGGGGCCCTGCATCCCCCAGTCCCACTGACAGATGCCCCTTTTATAACTGGAAGATCTTTCTTTGCTTCATGGTTTTATAGGTTTTCTGGGATTTTTGGCATTGGCATTTGTTCTACAATACGAAAAAGTTTCGGTTTTCATGGTTTTTCTGTGACTTTTTTCAATTGTGCTTGGATCTTTTGATAAATGAGTTTAGTTGCTGGTTTCCTGAAAATCCGAATTTTTATAAATGCCCCCCTTTCTTTTTGAAGCCAAAGTTCGACAAACTTCTTCACGCTGCATAGATCGAATCAGTTTTAACTCAAATTTGGCAGTTGCAGAAATATTCCTGAGTCTATAATTTTCTTGGATAACTCAGTTTTTCAGTAAGATCAACAAGAGATACTATAAATAATAAATATATGATTTGAAGTTTTTTCCTTTTCATGGTGCATGTTATGTAAATATTCATGACACTTTATGAGAAACCCAATACGCCAATAACTATGGATGCTCAATAAATGTTACTTCTTTGAAATGCAGCTTACTAAAGCTCAATGTAAACGAACAAAACTGCTTACTTCCATGTAAATGAACTTTCTATTCTAGGCTGCAGATCAGGTAGCCAGCTTTATTGACATTTGGCAAATGTACAGATAGATACAAACATAAACAACAAAGCTGGCTAAAGTTTTAATTATTTCTAGATCCATCACTCCTCCCTTAATACAAATAGTGATGCCTCTAGCCTTTAATGGATATCATTTTATTAGCAAATCCTGTCATAAAAACCCTGGAATTCATCCCATGGGAAAAGTTAATCTTCAAAATAACCTTAGAAAAGATTGAATGAAGCTTGAAAGATGATCAAATTAGCTGATATCAGCAGAGAAACTGATTAGACCCTTGTCCCTACTTTTTAGTTAATTATTTTATTTAACATATGCTCTTGTCTCCCGTTTATAACTTGCTCTCTGGTTTATATTGGAAACAATTATTGTCTAAAAAAAAAAAACCCATGTGCGCAGCAGAAAAAAGCTGTAGAAGATGATTTCTCTGTTCAAATTTATTGGCTTCAAAAGTATCGACCTGGAATTTACAGTAGGTAGAGTAAGTATGAATATGTCTGTCAGGCAGCAGAATCAATAGGATGACAGCACAATGAGTTATGATGCATAGTAGTACAAATCACACGAAGGTCTGCAGAACAGAGTAAAATACTCTAATATTAACCATGACGATTCCTATAAACTACTCTTACAGGCAAATTTTGGAGTCTGCTATGAAACATTAGAAGATAATTGTGTGCCGGTAATTTAACTGCACCAGATTTAAAGGAGAAGGAAAGGCTAAGTCACTTGGGGGTGGTAAAATGTTAGGCACCCCCAAGTGACTTTAATCGCTTACCTTGTACCCCGGGCTGGTGCCCCTGTTAGGAGAAAACAGCACCAGCCCGGGGTATCTGTAGCGATGCGCTTCCTGCTTCGTTTTGCAACAACTAAATGACAGGCGCATGCTCAGTAGAGTGAAAAGCCGACTTCTCTGTTAAAGTTCCGCTTCTCACTGTACTGCGCTCGCGATACAGGAAGGTGGAAGCGCTACAGCTACCCTGGGCTGGTGCTGTTTTCTCCTAACAGGGGCACCAGCCCAGGGTACAAGGTAGGCGATTTAAGTCACTTGGGGGTGCCTAACATTTTGGCACCCCCAAGTCACTTTACCTTTCCTTCTCCTTTAATGGGCAGTGTTTACCTGTACATACTGAGATTATAATATGTCTAATAACTAAAAGCAGTCACTGGGATGTTAAATATTGTGCCACTAAATGCTAAAAATGAATGAATATGAATGTGTTATATCAACACATATCTCATCAGATGTGTAGTCATATAATCTACAAAGACTGTTATGTTATGTTATAGTCAGAACGTGTCATTTATCATGTATTGGGCAGGGTGCAAATGTAGAGAATAAGCGGAAGTTAGCATGTTTTATGTGGTTTGCTCCCTGCACTAGCAACTTTTGATTACATATTACAATATAAATTCATTGAAATTCAAAAATTGTATCTGTCTGGCTTATTAAATAGTGATCAGCAAATTTGTTCCATTTTGCTTGGCCGAAAAATTCGCAAAACAGTGAAAAATTCACACAACTTTTTTGACGTGACTATTTTGATGCAACCACACCTATTTTGATGTGACTGTGCCTTTTTTTGACGCACGACAAAATTTTCCGCTGCAAATTTTTGCTGAAGTTTCGCAAAACAATTAGCCGATGGCGAAATGCGGAAATTTGCTGGCAAAACGATGCCTGCCGAAAAAATTCTCTCACCCTATTTTTAAGTTCTCTGCACTGCTGGTTCTAGCAGAAGGCAGAAAACTTAAAATATCCCCTTTTCACTTCTAGAAATAAACATTTGTTTGTTACACTGACATACTGGATCCCACAGATTAAAAGGAAAACATGATATCCTACCTGTGCTGCAGGGAGCAGTCCCCCTTGCCTTAGGCCGAAAGAATGAAGCAACCCTGCTCCTACCTTGTTCCATTGAGAAGTGATGGATTCTGGAACTTGAAGTCCCTCTGCTTTTCATAGCGGAAAGCAGAGGCTTTCCAGAATCCATTATGTTTCAACAGGTGCGGGCCAAGCCGACCGGGCACCCTAGGCAACCGGGTCGGCCACCTCGCCCCCTATTGACAAGCGGCGGGGGCAATGAAAAAGGAGCTAGGGGTAGGCAGGAGAGGTTCCTGCCTGGCGCCCCCCAGTGTTTGCGCCCTAGGCAGCTGCCTCTTCTGCCTACCCCTAGTTCCGGCCCTGCGTTACAATGGAACAAGGAATGAGTGATTGTGATACTCTGTGAGCATAACCAGGGGCACTCCTGAATTGAGGCAAGGTGAGAATCTGGCCACAGACAGTTACCAGGGATGGCAAAAAGCCGTATCTGGTTCTAACTTTAAGAGCCACATTTTTACTTTTTCTGGCCTGTTCTGGACCTTTTCTGTACCTGCTCCAAGTCTTAATCTATAAGCGTGGAGCAGGAGAGAGCGGCGGCAGCAGCCCCAGGATCACCACTGAGCATAACAGATGTTGAGAAAACGTTTGTTAGTATAGAGTATTCAGTAGAAATACCTTTAAATAAGTTTAAAGCAACTGGACTTTCTGTGTTTTCTTTACTCATCACTGAGCAGTCTAGCTACACCTAAAGGAAAAGGAACACTTTCTTAAGGATGCATTTACAGCAAACTGGCGCAACCATCCCTAAACAGACAATATCTTTACCCCCAACAGTTTCATAACAATTTGTGCTTCCACTCATGCACATTAAAAGATTAACACCTGCCTCAATGAGACTCAAGGTACCATCGTGAGTTTCAGTTAATACCTATCTGAATAGTTCAATGTAACCATTGTGATTGGATGCCTGTAACTGTGCCACCTTAAGGGTTTAAATGTCAGGGAATTCCCTTCCACTCAGTTAAACTGAAGGTGGTTGGATTAGAGGTGAAATGTATTAAGAAAACTCCATTTGCATTAGACTTATTTGCTTGTGAAGATTCTCATTCATCCAGGTCATGGTATATCTGTAGTAATAAGTCAAATCAACTGGACAGCAAGTCTAGTTGATTTGACTTATTACTACAGATGTTAGACTTATGACTGCTAGATATTGGTTTGTCAGTATAACACAGTTAACACAATGTTTATGTTGTTGGAAGAGGCAAACTGAGAGAACAGAAAGGAATAAAAAGCTTTCAGCTGCAATTAAATGACCAAAATGTATTTATGCAAAAAAGAGTTTTGTGAAGATGACGTAAAGCGCTTTTAGCAACACTTACATTGTCCCAAAAATGTGCTTGATGTAGGAACTATTGTTGTTTGAAATAGGAAAATAGCCTTTGTAATAAAAGTTTTGAACCATTTATGTTGTGCAGTACATTTCTATTGCCTTTTTTTTTTTCCAAGAAGCGACGCAACTTTATCCTATCATTCAAGGCGTGAGGTGACAGAGTGTTGATGAGCCCGTGAACCTATAAGCATTCTCTTTTTAGTAATGCTATATCTCTCAACCTTTCCGTTTTTGTAAATCACATGTTCCATCCCAAGGAGTTTGAGAAGATTTATATTATGATTGCCACTTCTACGGTGCTCTGCAAAAGGTGTATTAAATGCACTCCTCGCGGCTTAGATAAATGTCCTGTATATCTTGCTTTCTGTAATACTTCTGCCAGCGTGAAAAGACCACAGGAGCACGTTATACAATAAACAGCGGAAGAGGTATTAAATGCAATCCATGTACAGAAGCCACGCTGGGTTTTGAAGGTTTTGAACAAAATCCTTAGTAACACTGTAAGTTACAAGGCATGAATCTACCAAGGTTTAAAGGGCTATAGTAATGTCTGAATATTTCATATCAATATAACCAGACATTATTCTTGGTTTTAAGTCAGTTAGGGGAAAATTTATCAGTGTGAAATTAGAGTTTGCCACGTTTACTCAAATTCATTTTTTCTGGTCTTGAAAGTTACCGTATATACTCGAGTATAAGCCGATCCAAATATAAGCCGAGAAACCTAATTGCTATTTTTTAATATAGTTTCAATAATCAAATTAAATACCAATAAAATAACATTAAATGAGGCATCAGTGGAGTATATATTATTAAATATTTATTTCAAAGAAAAACAGTAAACTAACTCTGTAAGTGGAGAAAAGTTTCAACAAAAACAATATGGTCTCAATAATGATACTTTAAGAGTACTACCCCCTTAGCTCAATCAGCAACCAAGCTAAAGCACAAACAGTTAAAACTATATATAGTTTATATAGAATATAAAGTGCAATGTCTAGTGCAGAATGGGACAGGTGAGGATGGTAGATGAAGATGAATTTGGGAGCGGGCCAGGGCAATGGAGGGTCTGGTTGCGGGTGGCCTCATTTGCACACAAAGGGCAGAGGGTGCTAGTCTGGAGGGACCCATGGCACCCGACTCAAGTATAAGCCGAGGGTAACTTTTTCACCACATTTTAGGTGCTGAAAAACTAGGCTTATACTCGAGTATTTACAGTATATAAACTGGTATAAATTCCAATTAAACTCGATCATTGCTATATTTATAAAATGTGACGATAATGATTGAATTGTTCGTACCAAGATTTTGTATTTACATTAGAAAATTCCGATTTTTTTCCGAAATTTTTGTTGAAACAGACGTTCATTTCCATGAATCCTTTTTATTTTTCCCCAGGAATTGCTCCAGCAGCCATTATAGGAGCATTGGCACTCTTGGAAAACAATAATGTGTTTAAATTCCACTTGAAACTGGGTGAAACTGAAAACTATGATGGGATTAACTTCCCATTGAAAACGTGTGAAACTGAAAACAATGATGGGATTAAGTTCCCCTTGAAGCTGGGTGAAAGCAAAAACAATGGTGAGATTAACTTCCTCTTGAAAATGTGCAAAATATAAAACAATGAGTGAATTAACTTCCCCTTAAAGCTGAGTGAAACTGAAAACAATTAGGGGATTAGGTTGTCCTGAAAAATGTGTCACTGGTTATTCTGTTCCTCTACTATTTTCTCTACTCTCCACTAAGCCCCCATAGGACTTAATGTTACTCAACAGATCAAACCTGTCAATTTTTTTACAAAAACACTTTTAACTAAATATCAATAAATCATGAATTATGGGAGTTATTTTTGAAAAAAATCAAGTTCTGTTGAAAACCCATTCATAAATCTTGAAATTATCTAGAAGTAAGAATAAAATCTGACTTTATCTCAAAGTTGCTTAGTAAATGTGTCCCTAAAATTCCACAGTCCTGTATTCATTTCTATAGAATTTTTATGAAATGGTGAACTCTAACATTTATCCATGAATAAATATACCTTTAAAAACATTACCAAGGGATGTGAATTCATGTAAATGACTTTAGTTACATTTAAAGAACAAACAAAGGTATCTCCCCCAATGTGGCAAATTCTTGAGACTCCAAATTTGACCAATAAACACAACCTAAAATAGCGAAATCAATCTACCTCCTAGAGACAATTTACTAGTTTTCTAATTATCAAGTTTTCCTAAACTTACATAATTATTATGAAACAAAAAATATGAAAACAAAAAAAAAACCCACATTATTTCATTCTTTTTAAAAAATTGAACTAATGGGGTTATGTAATAAAAAAGTTTTCCCAGGAGCAGTTACCAATAGCAACCAATCAGTAGGAAGCATTTACTGGTCACCTGTTTAAAAGCAAACATCTTATTGGTTGCTATAGGTTACTGCTCCTGGGCAAATTTAATGCCTTATAATGCATACGGGGTAAGAAACAGGGTAAATGTTGAAAATACACCAGTGTTGGCTTCGATTGAGAAATCTTGTAAAATTAACTGTGGAAAACTAGAATGTAGAAAAAAACACTGCTAAGATTGAATTATCAAGGGTAAAGTAAAGAATGTTTTTAACAAAACTACTGACCACAATAAAACTGTCATAACATGATTACTATAGCATGAGGTTAGGAAGTAGTTATCATGATAATATTGTTTGACAGTCTTGTTCGGTTATTTATTAATGGAATGAAAATCATTTTGTCATCCCATGGACAAGTTGCCGATTGGTTGGCTTGACTCCTGCAACTTTCTCTTTGAATGCTTGAGTTGCCAATGCCAGTTTCAAATTAAAAGGTGCGATTTGATTCATTTTATTGATCAGGTTTGTGCTAGTTCCTAGTTCATACTATTTTCTTCAGTTTGCTCATTGCACTGCACTTTGGAAATAAAATTAGCAACACCCTCCTTAGGTAGATAAATCATACGCATTTACAGCCGGACTACACTAGGCACATTTTCAGTAAGGAAAGAATCATATAGTTTATCAGATAAGGAGCTTCCGTTGTTACAAGGGAAACAGTCTCATATTTGCCTTAGCTCTAACTCTCCGTTAGCTAATGTAAATATCAGAGGGAGAAGTAATAATCTCCGCTGCATGCTGGGTAATGCGCAAAGCTTGTCGGGTAAATTAGGGGAGCTGCAGGCTATTGCATGTATTGAAAATTATGATTTAATTGGTATCACTGAGACCTGGTGGGATGAAAAATGCGACTGGGCCGTGAATTTAAATGGTTACACACTTTTTAGGAGGGACAGAGGGATTAAAAGGGTGGAGGGGTTTGTCTTTATGTAAAGTCAGATTTAAAGCCATGTAATAAAGAAATTACCAGTGAAAACGTTGAATCTCTTTGGGTAGAAATTTCAGCAGGGCTAAAGGTTACAAAGAAAATGATCATTGGTGTAGGCTAAACCACCCCGTATAGGTGAGGGGGATGAGACCCAGCTACTGTTGCAAATGGAGGAGGCTTCACAATTGGGTCAAGTTGTTATTATGGGGGACTTTAATTATCCGGACATTGACTGGAGTAATGGGGTGGCTAAGTCAGAAAAAGCTAGTAGGTTTGTAAATATGCTAAATGACAACTTTTTATTTCAGGCGGTTAAAGAACCTACTAGGAATGACTCTATTTTGGACCTGGTGATATCTAATAATACTGAACTCATCTCTAACATTTGTGTGGGTGAGCATTTGGGGAACAGTGATCACAACATGGTCTCCTTTGAGATAATGCAGCAGAGACAGCTCTATAAGGGAGTAACTAAAACGCTCAATTTTAGACGTGCAGACTTTGCCAGTATAAGGGCATCTCTGCAATGTGTCAACTGGGAAAGGCTTTTCATGGGGTTAGACACAGAAGGAAAATGGAACATCTTTAAAACATTGCTTTGTAGGTATACACAACAGTATATTCCCCTTGTAAGCAAGGAGAGGCATCGCAAAGCAAAACCCTTATGGCTGAATAAAAGTGTTAGTGTCGAGGTTGGTAAGAAAAAACGTGCTTTTAAAGCATTCAAGTTAGCTGGGACAGCAGAAACTTTCATCAGGTACAAGGAAGCAAATAAAGCATGCAAAAAAGCTATCAGGCAAGCTAAAATAGAGATGGAAAGGGATATTGCAGCTAGGAGTAAAAAGAATCCTAAATTATTTTTTAATTATGTGAATAGTAAAAAAAATTTCAAGTAGCTGCTTTGTCTGCTGAAATCTTACATTTGGTCACTGTTTTTTAAACAGCATTAAAAATAGGCCCCTTAAACCAAAGATTTAATGTCACCATCCAGAGATTATAGGGGGAGTTTATAACATTTGTATTTTTAAGGTTTTATCATTTAGATTGTAAGCTCTATGGGTTAGGGACCTCCTACATTCTCTGTCTCACACCACATGGCACCTAATCCCTGTGTATTTATACTTATTTATTGTATCTATTATAACACTTGTCCTCCCTGTGTGTAATTCTGTATATTGTAAGATTGTTCAGTGCTGCGTATTCTTGTAGTGCTTTATAAATAAAGTTATACATACATACATACATTTTTTAAAAACCATGATTAACTTGTTTCCACTAACTAAACATGCTTCATTTACTAACAAAATCGAAATTGAAAAAGTACAAATGAAAAAATTTACAGAAAAAAAAGGGAAAACTGCGACTTTTTTTGTTGAAAACCACAACTTACTTGTATTATTGCTCAAAAGGCAGCATAAAAAAAACTAAAAAAAACCTCTAAACCATGAAGCAAAGAAAGATCTTCTAATTGTAAAAGGTACATCTGCCATTTTGCTTTGTTTTTCTGCAACAAAATTGAGTTTTCGACAACAAAAAAACTAAATCGCAAATATCAAGCATTAGTAAATTGTTTTTCTTTCCTGTCTGGTAAATTACTCTTTGCTTTGGAAGATTTTACCGAAAACAAACCAAGTATTTTTAAGTGTCATGAAGTCTCATGTGAAATTGATTTGTATTAAATTATAAAGACAGGCAACAATTTCTTTGTGTAAAGCATTATAAAGAAAACAACTTGTTTATTAGAATAGGCAATTATTACAGTTGCATTTTATCCCCACAATTGCAGCACAATCATGCCTATGGGCTTGGCTTGTAACTCAGTGGGGATGGATAAGTGCGGGTAAGTGTATATTAAAAAGGATTTCCAGTATTTCGGTTTGCAAATCAAAGTACCAGAGACTTTGTATGTTTCTATAAAGACTAATTATGTAAAAGTGGACACTTATGTCTCTAGAAAATTTTAATCCCTTTTCATTTTTCAAATTATAACAGATATGACATGTAGATAATCGAATCAGTCCGTAAGCAAACCATTAGCCCAGGCAAACACATGACAATTCTGCTGTTCATAATGTGAAGCAAACTGCAGTCATAAATACCTATTCTACACAAGTCAGTCTGCTTAACATTCTTCAATTTTTATCTTTGTGTTAGATTAATGTGCCAAACCTTTGCATGAATGCGTGATCAAATTTCTAATTATAATTTGTAACTTTTTTGGTTTCAGTGGTGTATTATCCATAATCATAATTAAAAAAATCTTTTTTCTATTGCTTGATTTAGAATAGATTAGGATCATTATTCTGCACTAAAGGAAAGAAATGAGCATGCAGAACAGAAAGCAGATGATTAAGGTGATTTACTGGAATCTTTTGGACATCATTTTTTAAGAAATTTGGATGGTAGAGGAATGGACTGAAAGTAATACTTTTGCAAAAGGTTGATTGCTACCTAGAAAAAGACCAAATTATAGTATTTACTGTATCACTACCATTGTAACCAGTAAAACTAGAACATGTTAGCCTACTGTATAGCACTGTTATTTACTTCTGACATAGGTTAAACTCTCTAAGGGGGTGTATCTCTTTATTAACCCCTTTAGTACCACTGCAGTAGACATGGTTTCAGAATAAAAGTACTTTCAGGAGTGTGCATGTATAAGTGTATCTAGGCAGATTGTTTAGGGTATTAGGAGAAAAAAGCAAAGATACTGTGCATATTGGCTTGATAGCCTGCAGCTGGAGTTATTGGGACTACAGATGAAAATAAACAAAGAAACAGAGGAGAAATTAACCATTACGATTAATTAGAAAGGCTAGGCCCATAGAATTATAACCCAGGAAGAGTACCAGCTGATTAACAACAGGCCCTGGTTTGAATTTGTGAGATATTTCCTAAATAATTATAATAATCAAAAAGGATGAACAACTGAGCTAATTACTCTCCACACATCACGTCTCTCGTACACATAATACAGGTGAATCAAACTTTCCATTTTTAATGACAGACACAAACGTTTTTCTGCTAAAATATATGGTACAAAGGGAGTATTGCTTTGCAATGACTGATCCAATATTTTTTTTCACTTTATGAGCATATTATTTAAAGAATACGTTTAGAAACTAAATGTATGCAGGTATGTAAGTTATGAAGGCATCAATTGCCTGAAAAAGAACCAAAAAAGTGCCCAATTTTTTGTCATTCCAAAGTGGCGCCAATGCTTGCCTGTAATAAAGAAATTATAATTAGCGATCAAGCTACTTGCATTTCAAATAGTAAGCGATTACATGAACAGCTTTAACATCTATTTTCTTAGATTCTCCATTCATATTTGTGAAATTTCTTTGTGTAAGCAACTAATAAAAGCTGAATAGGGACTGACTTCTTAGCATCTGATGGATGTATGAAAAAACAAAATGCATCAGGAAAAAACACGTGAGCAGAATATTCTTCATTTAATGTTGACTATTTCCTCAATAGAGATGTAGCGAACTGTTCGCCGGCGAACTAATTCGGGTGTTTGCAAGTCCGCAAATTCGCGAACTTTTGGCGATGATCGCCATTTTGGGTTCGCCGTGTTTTTTTTTGCGCCATGTTTTTTTGCCTCGGTTTTTTCCGCCGCGTTTTTTTGCTTCGGTTTTTCGCCTTTGCGTATACATAGGAATAGCTTGCAGGTTTTTTTGGCGTTATTATTTGGCTTTTTTTTACAAAGTATTTTTCAGAGACATTTTTGCCCTTGATCCCCCTCCTGCATGCCACTGTCCAGGTCGTGGCACCCTTTAAACAACTTTAAAATCAGTTTTCTGCCCAGAAATGGCTTTTCTAGGTTTTACAGTTCGCCTTCCCATTAAAGTCTATGGGGTTCGCAAAGTTCGCGAATATTCGCGAGTTTTGGCGAAAGTCCGCGAACGGGTTCGCACACATTTTTGGCGATGTTCGCTACATCCCTATTTCCTCAACAACGTCATGGTGAACACTTCATCTGATCAGAAAATGTGAAAAACCACCACTGTCAGTCAAAGTGATTTTAAAACATTTCAATGAGACAAATTTATTAATAATCCCATCATTTTAATTAAATTGTACATTACTGTACCAAATCTCTGGTGACACAACTGCAATTCCACGAATCTGACCTTATTTAAGAAAACTTTAAAAATTGGTTCCTTATGTTTAATTGCAAAAAAATATTTTTTGCAAATTTTTTAACAGTGATTCAATTTTTCAAATTTTGAAAAAAAAAGTATCCACATGGTAAAATTTAGATCAGAGCTCACAAGGTGAAACAATGATTGTTTCAAGTTCTTTGTATCATAAATCTCAGAAGTCATGGAATTTGGAATTGCAAAAACTCAGATTTCAACCCATGGACCGCAAATGCTTCATAAATGTAACACATAGGCACAGAATTATCAAAATGTGAGATTAAAGATTCATTCCTATGGGATTTTTAGAAGCATATTTACAGTATCAGTGGGTGAAAGCTAGAGTTCACCATTTGATAAATACACTTCCCATAGGAATGAATAGAAAGTGGGTGAATTTTTCTGTGGTGAGCTCTCACATTTTGCTAAACATGCCTTATAATGATTACTTCATATTTGCCTACATAGTACACAATTTTCAAAACTCATGCATTAAAGAAGTGCGACACCCCCTTGTTCAACATGAGTACAACAAAAAAAATAACCATAAAAAAATCTATGATTTTTGTTTTATTTTTAGATAAACAGAAGGATTGATGCTAATCCATGTTTGGTCTCTGCAAGGTGGATAATTAGATTACCAGTGCACAGATTGTCCCCTTGCATAATAGACTTCTGTTAATAAATCAGTCACAACAGTTAACAAGTTAATTTAATTATCTACCATTATATAGTCCGTTCAGTTGACTTTCTGGAAGTCAAGTTCACAGGCTGGAGTGAGGCACAACAATGAGTGAGTTAAACAATCCTAACATTGCAAACTATAAAAAATAAAAACCACAATACAAAGTTGCATGGGTGCTTGCATGCTCCTCATCCTTCCATGCTCTAACACACATTAATAACCATGCAAATGACATCTAAATACATATAATTGATCCATCTGTCACTTTAAACATCTGCTATAAATACAAATCATACCATCTGTACTTATATATGGTCATTTCACTCCCTACAGAAATTCTATGTTGTATATGTGTATGGGATACTGTAACAGCCATTCAGTAAAAGCTTCTGACCATAAGACATGGACTTTTTGGAATGAGGTCCATAACATACGGTCCTTTAGAGGTAAATGTTTTTCCCTACAGACAATCAACTTCCATTCACATAAATGTTAAATGTCCAGATAGTTCTGCCAGTAGGTGGGTATATTCACCGAATACTCATTGGCACAGATCTGTAGACATCTAAATTGTAAGCTCTACAGGGCAGAGTACCCTGTATTCATTTGTATGTATTGTTATACTTTGTATTTATCTATTATTATCTTAATAATCCGCTGTTTGTATTAATGTATTCTACTGTACAGCTCTGCGTACATAAGTAGCACTTTATAAATAAAGATATACATACATACATACATACATACATACATACGTGTCTCAGAAATTTCCGTTTATAAATGAGGGGGAAGCAGCTATATGTTCCACCCAGAAGCCAAAGCAAACAAAATTCCTTGTGCACCATTAGACTGACTTTTAAATAGGGAAATTAGAATTTTGGTATGGGTCAGGATTTAACTGAATATTTTGTTGAAGATTTCATAATTATCCAAATCCTAAAATTGTGGATTTGGTTCATCAAAACATGGCAGCTTTTAGAAGCAGAAGGGCGCACAGCTTTTTAATTATTGGGGACATGTTTTTTTACCAATTTAATAGTAAAACACTGATCATTTTTCTGGATTTGCTCTATACATGCAATTTCAATTATTCGGTAAATAAGATCCTTCTTATTTAGCAATTGGGTCTCTTTTAAAAGAAGAACCGCTACATATGTTTTCTCACACTAATGAATTATTGATCCAACAGGCGCTTAGTTAAAAATTTATTCTTAGGGAAAGTCAAGCAAGCGTTCTGACATTTTTTATGATAATCTGTCCACTGTGACCACTTTTTCATTGGAGTCTGCCTATCATTTTCATTTTACCTTGGCAGACAAAGCATTATAGCATCTCCAATATACATTAATAAACACTTACATGCAATTCAATTAGGAGGTAAGCAACATTGCCTAGACCAATAACCTATGCCAATATATTTTCCTTGATATTTTTAATTAATATTGTGATTTGTGCCAATAACCATTAAATATTACATTATACATCTTATTACTATTTAGGCACAGCTAGTCCAATAACCTGTTCTGCTTATCTCTGGGTTCGAAATAAGGCATAATGATTTATATAGAAGTTTTTCTTTGTTTAAATCTTCCATCCCCTTTACCAGTTTAGTTGCAGTCTCTGCACTCTCTCAGCTCATTAATATCCTTCTTAAGGACTGGAACCCAGCAGATTGTCTTCATAGATTTTAGAAGGTCTCAGTTAGACATGAATGAGTCTATGGCAGGAGAATGCACTCAAAAGAGACCTAGCCATTGCACTTATAGGCAAGTAATACACTGTCTAACTAAGACCATCATCCAGAAGAAAAAAACAATAGAATTCTACAAAATGGTCTGGGGTGCATTTTAATCAAACACAAATTTTTTAAACCCCTTCTATACCTACAGTACTATAGTATTTAAACACATTTTCACACAACATGGGAAATATTATAGAGTTCTATACAATTCTAAACTGTATAGAACTGACTTTGCTCTGACAAAGTTTTTTTTTCAGTGTATATCAAATGGAATGGTTTTTAGAAAGAAGGGGAAGCATTATAACACCAACAGGTGATTTTTTTTCACACAGTTCTGGCTTAACAATATAGTTTAAAGTTCACTTTGCTGTTATAATAAAATGTAATGTATTTTAGGCCTTATTCATTTACAGTACCTATGAGCATTTTTATTCCATTTGTGCTTTGCAGTGTTGGAGTAAAATATAGAATTTAGCCCCCTAATGAAATGTCTCACTTAGAATAAAAGTTTTTTATTAAAGTGGACACTCACAAGGTGCTTTTAGGCCTGACACAATACTATTTCTTAGATTTTATCTCATGTTTTTTATTATTTCGCTAAATGACACACAGTGCTCATTTAATAACACCAGGCAAGCAATTTATGAGTCAGGAACTGAATTGCTGAGACTCATAGACCACGGCCATCCATATATATATATATTCTTTTTTTTTTTTTTTAAATACTGCTCCAGTCTCTGGTTGAAATCAGTATATGATTTTATAGCTTCTGATCTCTTGGAAAGAGTTCCAGGTAGCCTAATCACAAAATAACATTGCCCTTGGATGTAATTATTAGGCCTGGAAACGGTATCCTATTTCTTAGATTTTTATCCCTTGGTTTTTTTTTAATTCTTTCTCTAAATGGCACACAGGGCTCATTTAATAACATTGGGCAACCAATAGAGAAACCCAGAACAAACAACTAGCAGTTAACCTTTGCTTGGAGTACTAAAGGAAAAATAATCAAGGAAAATGTCTCTTTGACTGGGTGCAAATGAAAACCTATAATGAAATGAAAACCTATAATTTTGGGATGACCAGCCAGCAACCTTTCTTTTGTTTATAACTTCAACTCTTAATATCCCCCCTGAAAGCCTTTCATACTATGGAAGCTGAAGCTTATACTTTGCTATTAGGCAAGCTCCTATATGCGCAGCCCTGGTGTCACAAGTTACTGTTATTACAGATATTCAGATAAATAATATATCTCTTTAAAATAGAAATCTAATCACTCTGATGTAAATGGCAATTTTGTTTCAAGCTGAATTTAATATTTCTACTTATATTCACAGCTTACATATTAATTTCCCTGCTTGCTGACAGTTTTTACACAGGTTGTTTGATGTGCTAAATAAAATATATCTTTCTTGCTAACTCCCATTGAGAACATTTCAAGCTGAATATATGCTGCCAATTTTACATTTTGCTGTAAATTATTACTCTTGCACAGCTATGTGAAATTAACCAATGATTCCCATATATATTTATATACATATATTCTTCCTTCCAATCCAGCTGCTAATCTTATTTGTTGCCTGAATATAATCAGCAATTGACTGAAGTATCCTACTGAGGGTACAGTAATTGCAGAGTCCTTTTTATGATGTATAGACTTAATTGCTTGTTGCATAAGATGTATAGAGAGACCATTTTGCCACAGCTGTATATATAAGAATGCAGTTCTTTTGACACTCAAGGTGAACCAACGCTATTTTTTATGCTTTTCTAATGGAAACAATTCTTCAGATTTCCAGCCGTTTCTCAGTTAAAGAAGTGGCAGAATGCATGTCTGCTATCAGAAATACTCACAAACCTGGAGGATTATGAACCAGTTACTATATTATATGAGCCAGTACTATATAATAAATGCACTTTATGAATCAAGAACTGAACTGCTGAGACTCATAGACCACAGCCATCCAAATATTCTTTTTTAAGAAAAAGAAATTGCCCCAGTCTCTTCCTATAAGGAGTAATCCAAAATAGCAGTGCCCTTGGATAAAATTTCCTCACAAGCTCACTACATAGGATTCTGGACCAGGACATTGTTGCCACATCTTAGCACCCATGTTGGCCTTAGTTCCTGGGTGCACTCTAAAAAGTACTCTTGCTGAACAGGGCAAGAACTAGGGGTAGGCAGAAGAGGCAGCTGCCTAGGGTGCAACGATTTTGCCATTGCCCCCGCCGCTTGTCCTTAGTGGTGGGGGCAATGACCAATCGAATCGCGCACCCCCCCCCCAATGCATGCGTGCCAAAGCACGGGGTGGGAGGAGGGGTGTGGCGGCCAACCGGGTTGCCTAGGGCGCCCGGTTGGCTTGGCCCGCGCCTGATGCTGAGTACTCTACTCTGGTTCCTGAGATAGTTTCTTGTTATGGACTGTAGGGTAGAGGAGCCCGTAAACTGCCAGGAGTACCTTTTAGGTGTAGCAGGAGAGCCCTGCCGACCCCAGTGTTCACCAACGCCCTTTTGGCGCCCAGGACTTTCTGCGGTGGAGGTATTCAAGTGAACGCAGTACAAGAAGGGATCAGGTGGAGGCGTAGTCAAGTCAGGCAAAAGTCGGTGGCAGGCAGCAGAGATTCGGGAGTCAATAGTTAGGCGAAAGTCAAAAACCAGTAAGGCAAATGAAATAAAGCTTTAGCAAGGATCAGCAAACACAGAACCAGCTTGGGCAATTCAAAACAAACAAGAAACCACTTTTAAATTCAAATTTGGTGCCAAAAGTGACCTCAGCGTGTCTGCATGCGTCACGATGCAGCGCCACTCGCTACTGTGCATGCGGCGCCCCGGGACAGTACGCACCAGGGTGCGCTGATGAAGGATAGAGTGCGCCTACATGGAGGAGCCCGGGGACCGCCGCGCATAGAGGTAAGAATGTGTGCCAGACGCCCGGGCCTCCTTACATTCCTCCTGATTGATGCTGTTTTGGCGTTAAAAAATTGAGCATTAATAAATGCCCCCCCCCCCAAGTGTTGTGTGGTTGAATACATCTGTGTGCGTGCACATGGAAACCATGGCGATAGTTAATTAACCCTGGCAGAATTGTACTTTTATACTTTTTTAGCACTTTTCCTGCTCATTATTTTATCTTCCTTGAAAGAAAGTTACAGTTTATTACATTTTGCTCCCACTGAAATGCATCTGACATGGACTTTTTCTCTTGTCTGTATTTCCAGATCATCAGTTCTGTAGATAAGTGAAGTATTTTGATCTTTCAGTTGTTTCTGTTATATGGACATGCCAAAAAAATATGCACTTCTATCTTATAATTCTATTTCACAGGATGATTCCCAAGACTCTACTTGATTTTCTGATGTCCAAAAAGATAACTTCAAAATCTGCTCTAATGTTACGTTTCAGTGTTCTAGAACTTCCTATAACCAGTGTGGGTTTTGTGGTTTTATTCTGTCATATTTTTATTTCATATAGAACAATACAAAATAAAAACAATTCACGTTTCCTTGAATGTTTTTAATAAAAGGAAGGGCAGCTTTTGTTAGAATTTTGAGCGTTTCTCTGCTCAAGTCTCTTAGGGGATACATTTATATACTCCCAAATACATTTACTTATATAGAAAAATGACTAAAATGCCTTTGACAGTTCTTTGCAAGATATTCACATAAGTATGGATTTCTGTGCATAGAATATAAGCTGAACCATAATATTCCCTCTGGGGACATAGCCATAGGCATTGTAGTGCTTGACATGCCTGGGCATCAGGCTAGCTTCTAAAAATGGTATCTGCTGAATAGAGTGTTGAACTATGGCCATGTAGCTGAATGGAATACCTGTTGTGTTGTAACAGTGCAACCCCTTGCGGTTCACAT
This sequence comes from Xenopus tropicalis, assembly GCF_000004195.4. Taxonomy (NCBI): domain Eukaryota; kingdom Metazoa; phylum Chordata; class Amphibia; order Anura; family Pipidae; genus Xenopus; species Xenopus tropicalis. The sequence goes on along the minus strand of NC_030677.2, from coordinate 32,357,490 downwards.
AAAGAATTAAAAGTACCAGACTTTGTACACCTCAATATAACAGATATATAGAAAAGTATCTAGCACAGACTGTGGGTTAAACTTGTCTCACACTATTCCTTGCTGCCAAGAAGGCTCAATGGGACTTATCCCAAAAATAACACGCTTAAGCTGTACTTGCAGTAATGGGTGCCAAACTTAATTAACCCAACTAGTATTTATGCCTGGCCCTGCACTCTGCCTTCCTGTGTCTGTTAGGTGAGCACTATTAACACTGCATGATTACTTTTTATTTTATTTATGTGAGTTTATTGCATTTTTAGTTCTTTATTGCTAGTGATTGGTTTGTTTGGCCTATAAACAATGCCTGCACAGCAAGACCAGTGAAACTAAGATTTTGAACAGCAATCTCAGTGTGTGATAACCCCTGGCATGGCAAGGGGACTCCTCAATTGACCCTTTGCTTTCAATCATCCCTCTGAACCCCATTGTTTCACACCTTAATGAAACAACAGGAGCCAGAAATGGGATAAAATGGCCACAGCATTTATTCACATTTTATCAAATAAATAGGACCTTGCCAGCCTTAGCCCAAGGCACTATTCAAAGCCAGAATTCCTTAAAAGATTGCTGCTTTTCCTTACTGAAAGCCTGAGATCAGCACTATGTCATTATATCCACCACTGAGTGTTAGACTGCCTCTACCTACAGAGAGGTTTTCCCCAAACTCTGCTACCAGCAGGAGCTGCATCTCCCACCATGAGAGAAGTTCAGTAGGGATGTAGCGAACATCGCCAAAAATGTTCGCGAACCTGTTCGCGGACTTTCGGCAAAACTCGCGAATATTCGCGAACTTTGCGAACCCCATACACTTCAATGGGAAGGCGAACTTTAAAACCTAGAAAAGCCATTTCTGGCCAGAAAACTGATTTTAAAGTTGTTTAAAGGGTGCCACGACCTGGACAGTGACATGCAGGAGGGGGATCAAGGGCAAAAATTTCTCTGAAAAATACTTTGTAAAAAAAAGCCAAAAAAACCGCCAAAAAATAACGCAAAAAAAAAAACCGCAAGCTATTCCTATGTATACGCAAAGGCAAAAAACCGAAGCGAAAAAACGCGGCGGAAAAAACCGAGGCAAAAGAACGCGGCGCAAAAAAAACGCGGCGAACCCCAAATGGCGAACATCGCCAAAACTTTGCGAATTTGCCGGCGAACAGTTCGCTACATCTCTAAAGCTCAGCAGTCCTGCTGCCGGTCCTGAATCTGCAGTGTCTCGATGATAGGAAATCCAAGCAGGCTGTCACCTAGCACAAGCAGTAGTAGCGTCTGTATCAATCAACCCACCGTGCAGTGAAAAGAGAGAACCTCCTGTCCCTCTGCTAAAATTTCCTGTGCAGTACTCTGGCAAGGTCCTACTGCTGCTGTGACAAATAAAACTGCCAGTGCTAATTATGCCTTAAGAGGGAAAAAAAATCCTTCCTGACCTAATGGCGATCGGAAACTTTCCCTGGATCAAAGATTTGACATTCCTTTAACATAGATGATACCATGCAGACACATTTATACTGTATAACATTACCAAAACCACAATATAACAGTGCAAATAGGAAAACATCAACATTCTGTTATTAAAGGACAAGGAAAGGCTAAGTCACTTGGGGGTGCCAAAATGTTAGGCACCCCCAAGTGACTTTAATCACTTACCTTGTACCCTGGACTGGTGCCCCTGTTAGGAGAAAACCACACCAGCCCGGGGTACCTGTAGCAAGCGCTTCCTCCTTCGTTTTGCCAGCAAATTCCCAGGACCGGCGCATGCGCATTAGAGTGATAAGCTGACTTCTCTGTTAAAGTTCCGCTTTTCACACTACTGCGCATGCACGCGACCGAAGAGGGAAGGAGGAAGCGATGCAGGTACCCTGGGCTGGTGCTGTTCTCTCCGAACAGGGGCACCAGCCCGGGGTAAAAGCTAGGCGATTTAAGTCACTTGGGGGTGCCTAACATTTTGGCACCCCCAAGTGACTTTGCCTTTCCTTCTCCTTTAATAGATAATATTAGAACATAAAGAAGGGAAACTCCTGGCATTTAACAAAACATGCAAAAAAGAGGGGAGGGTGGAATGTTTCTACCTGCTCAGAAGATAGCAGGTGAGCTGCTTCTCTCGTGGCATCACATCCCTATCCTTCTCCACCCCCAGCCCAGCTTTCACCCCCATGACTCTTTGCTTCTTACCCAATCACAACTACATTTAATTCTGCCAATCTCTAAACATAAACCAGTGTAATCTGGCTGCTGGTCATTCAGATCCCTTGTCATGCAGCCCCTGCATTGCAAAAATTAGCAGTTTGTTTGTTTAGGGTAGAAAGACATATTTATGCTTACTGTTACATTACTGGGGAAAGAACAGTCTTTATCACACATAAAATGTAAAAAGAATTGTTCTGCAGAACACGAACATTTGTAGGCAGTACTTTCATTTTGGGTTTTTTACATACCACACAATTTGATGCCCACTATGCATAGGATTACCAAAGTGTTTAGAGGACCCCTGGCATTGATAATTATGAAGTTTTATCTACTGTATGTAACTAAGGAAATGTAGATGCAAATATCATGTAAAGAAGGCAGTACTTTTGAAATATCATGAAAGAATCTAATTTTAGCAAAGCTTTGCTTTTTTTCTAGTAGAAATACATATTTACTTCTCTTGAATCTGTCAGAATGTGTACTTTCAAAAATATATATTTTTCTTGGGTCATAAATCTTCTTACAAATGTAGAAAGGGTAGGTTTTCATATTCTCCTAAAAAAACAATATCTAGGGCTACATTTAACAAATCACGAGTTCGAATCCCGAATGGGAAAAATTTGGATTGTATACAATAATCTCTAATTTATTCACGATAGTATCGTATTGGCAATCTGAAATTTTCATACCGAAGGATTGTAAACAGCGGGAAAACCTTTCCGACTTTGATCCTTCTGTGCATGATTTTGGAAGCCTCCCATAGGACTCAATGGCACTCTGCAGCTCCAACCTGGCCAAAGGAAAGTCTCCCATAGGGCTCAATGGCACTCTGCAGCTCCAACCTGGCCCAAGGAAAGTCTCCCATAGAGCTCAATGGCACTCTGCAGCTCCAACGCGGCCCAAGGAAAGTCTCCCATAGGGCTCAATGGCACTCTGCAGCTCCAACCTGGCCCAAGGAAAGTCTCCCATAGAGCTCAATGGCACTCTGCAGCTCCAACCTGGCCCAAGGAAAGTCTCCCATAGGGCTCAATGGCACTCTGCAGCTCCAACCTGGCCCAAGGAAAGTCTCCCATAGGGCTCAATGGCACTCTGCAGCTCCAACCTGGCCCAAGGAAAGTCTCCCATAGGGCTCAATGGCACTCTGCAGCTCAAACCCGGCCCAAGGAAAGTCTCCCATAGGGCTCAATGGCACTCTGCAGCTCCAACCCGGCCCAAGGAAAGTCTCCCATAGGGCTCAATGGCACTCTGCAGCTCCAACCTGGCCCAAGGAAAGTCACAATAACGAAGCTTGAATGAATCCAAAACTTTCATACTCGGCACGACAAATTTTGACGCAAGGTACGAAATTGTCGCAGAAAATACGCTTGGTGCATTCAAACAAACACTCGGAGCATTCGTACTTTAATAAATGCCCCCCTAGTGTTCCTATGTACTGTAAGTTAAAATGTCCCCTTAGAAAATGCCCCTAAGTTAGAAGACAAAATATTGAAAAATTGCCAGGCAGTTAATACAAATAAAGTGTAAGAATCAGCTGAAAGGGTTACACACTGCGCATTACTGTAGATCAGTTTGTTAATTCGCAAGAAATCCATTTCTGCAAAGCACATTTACACATCCTTATGAGATCAATGATTGAATCCCACTGCTATATAAAGACTTCTATTTAATACAGTGTAGTGTGATAAAACTGAAAGTACAGTACGAATTAAAAGGAAGAGAAGAACATGAGTAGTATATGAACGGAGAGTGTATGTGGTGCTTTTACACTTGCCTTTAATATCAAATGAAGCTAAAAAATTATATAAAAGTTTTTCCTACAGCTTTGTACCATTACTGTTGTTTTATCACAATGAGGGTTATCTAGCTGCAAGCCAAAGTAGCCTTCTTAACCTGACTCAGAAGGTGAATCCCTGCGAGGCAAAACTGCTTAGAATTTTATCACGGACTTTCTTATGATAATAATGATAAGCTCTTAAAATCCATCTTTAATAACTTTCCCTAATGAATATTTTAGAGAGTTCTCGGTAACGCTACAGAATAAGTTAACTTTAAAGAACTTAAATTGTTCATTATGCAGCACAATCGCAAAGAATACTACACATTAAATTTGATTTAAGAGCCATTCAAAGTCTTGTTAGCATCTTAATGAGAATGTTATCAGTTCAATGGTAATTAACCTAAAATGTTATAAAATTTGTATTGAGTCAACAGGTAAAACTTGCGCCTTGGCACACAATAGCCAATGTGACAGCAAGGTTATATGGGAAAAAAAGAAATGGGATCTCATGGCTAATTTTTATCCCGGTCATGGTTACACTGTACATTAAAGTAGTGAAGTAATAATTGGTTTTTAAGTGAGGGAACTTTTGACTGACTTTGGAATCATTAAAAAGCCTTGTATGCCAAGAATTCCATAAGAATGATTTCTCAATCGGCTACAGGCTCTTTGCCAGGGATGGGCTGCACCTCAATGATGATGGGGCAGCTGCTTTGGGGGAAAAGATGGCTAGAGGGTTGGAGGAGATTTTAAACTAGGAGTGGGGGGGGAGGGTGCAGCGGGAAATTCTGTGGTAGACAGGATAGATGAGGTAGTGGGCATAGTAAGGAAAATTGGGGGAGGAGACTTGCTTCGGGATACTGATAATGGCAGGGAGGCCCATAAGTTGTTTACACGTCATTCTCACGCCGGAACCAGTATTAAATGTATGTTTACCAATGCAAGGAGTCTGACTGGTAAAATGGGAGAGCTGGAGGTACTGGCGTTGGAGCGGAAATATGATGTGATTGGTGTTGCTGAAACTTGGTTGAATGAGTCTCATGACTGGGCTGTTAATATTGGGGGGTATACATTGTTTCGGAGGGACAGGGGCAATAGGAAAGGAGGAGGAGTGTGTCTGTTCATTAAGCACGACTTAAAAGCAAATATTAAGGAGGAAGTGATGGGGGTAACAGAGGGAGCTGAATCCTTATGGGTTGAGCTTCTCACAGATAGTAAAGAATCTACCAAGCTAATTGTAGGGGTATGCTATAGACCCCCTAATGTAAGCGAAGAGGAGGAGGCCCAGCTCCTGTTGCAAATAGAAAAGGCTGCTAGTTTGGGGCAAGTGATAATAATGGGGGATTTTAATTACCCTGATATTGACTGGGGCAATAGTACTGCCAGGACAGTAAATGGGAACAAGTTTATAAACTTGCTGCACGACAACTTTATGTCACAGGTTGTTGAGGAGCCAACCAGGAACAATGCTATACTAGATCTAGTGATCTCTAATGACCCAGAACGTATAGCAAATGTGCAAGTGGTTGAACCCCTGGGTAATAGTGACCATAATGTTATTTCATTTGATGTTTGGTGCAGGAAACAAATTTACACGGGGGCAACAAAGACACTGAATTTTAGGAAGGCAAATTTTAGCTCCTTAAGGGCAGCGCTTCAGGGCATAGATTGGGGCATTATGTTTTCTGATAAAAATACAGAGCAGAAATGGTTGTCATTTAAAATGATATTAAATCATTACTGTTCTCAATTCATTCCATTAATAAGAAAAAGTAGAAGTGTTAAGAATCACCCTATGTGGCTTAACTCTGAGGTAAAGAAGTTAATAGGGAAAAAAAGGAAAGCTTTTAAGAAATATAAGTCAGAGGGGACAGTAGCTGCGTTTAATGAATATAAACACTATAACAAGTGTTGTAAAACAGCAATCCGGAAGGCAAAGATAGAAAATGAGGAGCGCATCGCGGCCGAGGCCAAGACTAACCCCAAAAAGTTTTTTAAGTATATTAATAGTAAAAAGATGCAGGTTGAGGGTGTGGCCCCATTGAGTTATAATAACAATATGGTTACAGCGGATACAGAAAAGGCAGATGTGCTTAACCAGTTCTTTTCTTCTGTGTATACAGTAGAGGAGCCAGTGGGCCAAGTCTCACCCAATAGCTTCACTGTTGCCTCAGCTCCAACTACACAGTGGTTGGCACAGGATATGGTGCTTAAAGGGTTACACACGATAAATGTAAACAAGGCACCTGGGCCAGATGGAATACACCCTCGGGTACTGAGAGAGCTAGGGGCAGAATTGCAGTGGCCCTTGTTTCTGATATTCTCAGACTCTCTTTCATCAGGTATGGTACCTAGTGATTGGAAGAAGGCGAATGTCACTCCCATATTTAAAAAGTGAATAAGATCTCAGCCTGGCAATTATAGGCCTGTAAGTTTGACATCCGTGGTGGGCAAGTTATTTGAAGGCTTGTTAAGGGATCACATTCAAAATTATGTAGTGGAGAATGGCATTATGAGCAGTAATCAGCATGGCTTTATGAAGGACAGGTCATGTCAGACCAATTTAATTGCTTTTTATGATGAGGTAAGTAAGAAGCTGGACAGTGGGGATGCAGTAGATATAATCTATTTGGATTTTGCCAAAGCATTTGATACCGTTCCCCACAAACGACTGCTTTCTAAGCTAAGGTCTATTGGTCTTAGTGAAGTCGTTTGCACATGGATAGAAAACTGGCTACAGGATCGGGTACAGAGGGTGGTTGTTAATGGCACATTCTCTACTTGGAGTAAGGTTCTCAGTGGGGTCCCTCAGGGTTCTGTACTGGGTCCACTTTTGTTTAATTTGTTCATAAATGACTTAGGGGAGGGTATTATGAGTAATGTATCAGTGTTTGCAGATGACACAAAACTCTGCAGACCAGTCAATTCTATCCAGGATGTGACATCCCTGCAGCAGGATCTTGACCAACTGGCAATCTGGGCAGCTAAGTGGCAGATGAGATTTAATGTGGATAAATGTAAGGTCATGCACCTGGGATGTAAAAATATGCAAGCCCCGTATACCCTTAATGGGACTGCACTAGGCAAATCCATAATGGAGAAGGATCTTGGAGTCCTTGTAGATAATAAACTTGGCTGTAGCAAGCAATGCCAGGCAGCAGCTGCAAGGGCAAACAAGGTTCTGAGCTGTATTAAAAGGGGTATAGATTCACGGGAGGAGGGGGTTATTCTTCCCCTTTACAGAGCACTGGTAAGGCCCCATCTAGAATATGCTGTTCAGTTTTGGTCTCCAGTGCTCAAACGGGACATTATTGAGCTAGAGAGGGTCCAGAGAAGGGCAACTAAGCTGGTAAAGGGTATGGAAAGTCTCGGTTATGAAGAAAGACTGGCCAAGTTGGGTCTGTTTACACTGGAGAAGAGGCGCTTAAGAGGTGACATGATAACTATGTATAAATATATAAGGGGATCATATAATAACCTCTCTAATGTTTTATTTACCAGTAGGTCCTTCCAACGGACACGAGGGCACCCACTCCGTTTAGAAGAAGGGAGGTTCCATTTAAATATTCGGAAAGGATTTTTTACAGTGAGAGCTGTGAAGTTGTGGAATTCCCTCCCCGAATCAGTCGTACTGGCTGATACATTATATAGCTTTAAGAAGGGGCTGGATGGATTCTTAGCAAGTGAGGGAATACAGGGTTATGGGAGATAGCTCTTAGTACAAGTTGATACAGGGACTGGTCCGATTGCCATCTTGGAGTCAGGAAGGAATTTTTTCCCCTCTGAGGCAAATTAGAGAGGCTTCAGATGGGGTTTTTTGCCTTCCTCTGGATCAACTTGTAGTTAGGCAGGTTAGGTATAGGCATTATGGTTGAACTTGATGGACGTATGTCTTTTTTCAACCCAACTTACTATGTTACTATGTTACTATGTAAGAATGCATATATCTATGCCTCCATTGACTAAACAAAAAAAAAACTGACTCCAAAACAAAGTCTGCATATAGGGAGACAGATTACTGATGGGGGTAGCGATACAGATTTTTTATCTGATTATATGTAGAAAGCTTCTCATATCAGTTAGATAAATCTGATAATTCATTTTCATTTTCCTCATTTACATTTTCTTAGGGAAACAAGGGAACAAGTAAAAATTTGGTTCAAAGACAATAAACAAACTTAGCAACCAGTCAGCAAAGAGAATTTACTGATCTGTATACCCAGTATACCCAGAATTCCAGAAGAATGTATATTTCTGTGCCTCCATTCATAAACAAAAAAAGACCTGACTCCAAAACAAAGTCTGCATATAGGGAGACAGATTACTGATGGGGGTAGCGATACAGAATTTTTATCTGTTTATATGTAGAAAGCTTCTCATTTCAGTTAGATAAATCTGATAATTCATTTTCATTTTTCCATTTACATTTTCTTAGGGAACCAAGGGAACAAGTAAAATGTTGGTTCAAAGACAATATACTTGTTAAGCAAAGGATAGCTTACAAAATCCTTCTGCTGACATTCAAAGCCCTTCATTCCTCTGCTCCTCACTACATTTCTTCAATGGTCTCCCTGTATGTTTCTGGTCGTCTCCTCTGCTCCTCTCAGAGCCTCCGTCTTTTTACACCATCCACACCCACTGCGCTCTCTTGTCTTAAACCTTTCTATCTCGCTGCTCCTTACCTCTGGAACTCTATCCCTGAATCCCTCCGTAGGGAACACTCACCCACTCTCTTTAAGAAAAAGCTCAGCTGTTACCTTCTGGAGCACTAAAATATTATTTTGCCCAGTCCTGCGCTTAAGGGCAACTGCCCATACCTGGTGCACTCTTGTCTTCCAATTTGTGCCTGTATGTTACCCAACCACTTAGATTGTAAGCTCTACGGGGCAGGGACTTGTCCTCCCTGTGTGTAATTTTGTATTCTGTAAGATTGTACAGCGCTGCGTACTCTTGTGGTGCTTTAAAATAAAGTTATACATACATACAATATACAAACCTAGCAACCAGTCAGCAAAGAGAATTTACTGATCTGCTGTTTGCTATGAGCACTTGAACTGGGTGTCATGGCCCATCCCTAGTAATCTTTTATTCATAGTCTAAATGTATTTTATGTTGGTGATTCAGTGCCAAACATTACAGAGTATAAAAGGGTTAAATTAGTCATGTATAAGTTGGCTGGTAATCGTAATACAATCCTAAGATGTGCTGTTGCCATTTTGAATACAATACCTTTCCATATGGAAGATCCTTCCTCTGCTGTGAGTATTTCCTCTCGTACCTTGACTTCTTCTTCACACCTACAGCCCAGACAAAGGGATAAAATAGTATCCTCTTTCTGAAAGATGGAATTAGGAAATACAAGGGAATACGTTAGGGAGTATGTCCCAAGAAGAAGGGTGTGTGTCTGTTCATTCTTGAGAGACATAAGATTAGGATGGAACTGGGACAATGGCTCCTGATCCATATTATTGAAACTAAGAAAAAGAAACTATCTTTCGCTAATAAAGGGAGGACTGAAGATCAGCATTACTCCCATTAATGCTCTTTGGATTCTTATGGAATTATCTGTCAATGTGGATCTGTGGAACCTGGAGGAACATCAAAGACTGCAGTATACAAATCTATACAATATTCAATGAAGCAGACAATAACCAGTCAAAAGGAATCTATGTTTATATAGAGGACAATTGAGGGATTAGTTATGGTAAATATGGTTATGGTTGCATCATGAATTAGGCATTGCCTGAATATGCTGAAATGAAGGAATCTTGAATTTTTAATAAATCCTTGATAACTGTGAAGTGAGTCTATAACTGTAATGAGAATAAGAGGCCAATTTCCCACCTCATATCTCTTAACTCTGTCAACTCAATCAAGTGGAGGAGAGCTTAACATGCTTAAACAGCTCTAGATTGCTGCTTTGCTAATGCATGGCTTTTCTTGCAGGAAAGCTCTTTCTTAGAAGTAATATGAAGCATTTAAATATTCCTAGCAGAGGCTGTCCCTTGGGTCTTTAGTTAAGGAAAGTACAGAGCTCTTACTAGTCAATTGTACAGTTTCAAGAGAATTATATAGGTCTTGGAATTTCTTGTCTATGGGGAGTGCTCTTATAATTACATTGAATGAGTCTATAGTATAGTGATATATTGTTTATTATATTCTCTAGAGTTCTCTATAATTTATGATTAATGTATTGGAGGAAGTCTTTGGGGAAATAGGGAGAGACAATAGATATATATGTAAGTGTATTTTTAAGTAAAACATTTTTAATTCAATATAGCTAGTTTAACCATTGAGTGTACATTCATAGCTTTTAATGATTCTTTTGTATATGCACTGAGCTTATGAGCTATACACAGTCTATCATCTATCTATCTATCTATCTATCTATCTATCTATCTATCTATCTATCATCTATCATCTATCTATCTATCTATCATCTATCTATCTATCTATCTATCTATCATCTATCTATCTATCTATCTATCTATCATCTATCTATCTATCTATCTATCATCTATCTATCTATCTATCTATCTATCTATCTATCTATCTATCTATCATCTATCTATCATCTATCTATCTATCTATCTATCATCTATCTATCTATCTATCTATCTATCATCTATCTATCTATCTATCATCTATCAATCTTTTGCCCTACCAGCAGTAATACCAAATATGTAGCATTTATTTATTTGTATTTTATTAATACATTTCTAATAACATCCTTATTGCATGTCATTTTTACTGTAAACTTTATATACTTTTATTGGCCTAGATGATAAACTCGCACCCATATTATCACAGATAAAAATAGGCCCATATTTATATTGTAAATGGAATCATTATAAATCATTTACAGTTATGTATAGTAATTGCAAACCTTGCAAAACACAGGTATGACAAGCTCAAGGCTATCCGCAGCATATAAAACAATAATGAGGAGAAAAACACAATTAGGCAAAGAATGTGGGACATCAAACACTAGAGTTATAGGTTATTTGCCAAGGGTTTGTTTTTTTTGAGAGTCTATTTCTGATCATTTCACGGGGAATCTTTTTGCAGATGGAGAGATCATCATCATTTTTAACTATCCATAGTTATTAATTTTAAATTTATAGATACCAAAGGTAACACACAAAGTACAAATTCTAGCCAACATTGCACAGCCACCAGGAATCCCTTGCCCTTAGTACCCTTGGGCATGCACAGTAACATTTTGCAGTTCTACTACACTACGCATGCACAAGTCTGCCAACAGAAAGGGAATGCTAGAAGGTACAAGTAAAATAGAAAGATTCCCAGGCCTGACCATTTTTTCAGCCTTGGAGAAAATTTACCATCTAAATTCACATGGGGGGGTTTGTAATATATTGGTACCCTCCAGTGAATTAGACTTGTCCTTAATTTCAAATTATGGAAGGGCTCAGTGTAGCTTGGGCTCTTCATTTGCTAAATAATGGTTTATCGAGAGCTAAGTTGCTCTAAATCAAGGATCCCCAACCTTTCTTACTCGTGAGACACTGTCAAATGTAAAAAACTTGGAGAGCAGCAAAAGCACCATAAAAGTTCATGGAGGAGCCAAATAAGGGCTGTGATTGGCTATTAGGCAGCCTCTATGCACACTATCAGCTTACAGGGGCTTTATTTGGTAGTAAATCTTGTTTTTATTCAACCAAAACTTGCCCCCAAGTCGGGAATTCAAAAATAACTCCCTGGTTTGGGGGCACTGAGAGCAACACCCAAGGGGTTGGGGAGCAACATGTTGCCCCTGAGCCACTGGTTGGGGATCCTTACTCTAAGCTGTATTCTCTTTCTGATATAGAATAAAATCAATCCCAGAAAGAATTTACTGGTCACCTGTTTAAAAGCAAGCATCTTTGGTTGATCTGTTGCTATGGGTTACTGCTCCTGAGCAAACTTAGTGCCTTTTATTACATATGGGGTTAATGTTTGACACAAGAACTGGAATAAGTTGCAGTGCAATGAAGGCTTTAATAAGGGGTTTAAAATGAATAAAGATAAAAATGATGTAAAAATGAATAAAGATAAGCCAAAAATGCATGCTAAAAGAGAAGCACATAGGCCAAGGCAGGTTGCAGATTATAAAACACACCAAGAGTCAAACTAGGAGATCAGCATTAACAACAGTGGGACAGGATAAGATACTAATATGAGAAGGATACTCTTTGGATATTCTTGACTTGATCACAGCAGGAGGCATGCTTAAAGATTCCCTTCATTGGGCAATGCAACTGGAGCTAATACTGGTGTGAGCCAATGAAAACAAAGGCAAGGAAAAGTCATCACCATTATTTACATGCTGGGCTCCCACTGCCTTCCATGGACACAAGGATCCCAGTTCCAGACTAGGCACATCCTAACACCTATGTATAGACTGTATCATTTGCCTTGTGCATCAAATGTATCAATAAAGCCTGGTTCATTTGTATATAAATAAGAATGACTTTATATGTTTGTGTATCTTAATGAATATGATTTTCACACCTTACTGAATAAATAACTTAAAATCTTTCAAGCCGAAACAAAATGAATTTCAATGACTGAAATGTAAAAATGTACTCATTTATATTTGAATGAACCTTCCAATGCAGGAAGAAGCTCATTAAACAATTTGTCTCAATCTAGTTCCTATATTACTTAGTATACAAACGAACCCATAGAAATTTAAAGTACAGGTTATCCATTATCCGGAAACCCATTATCCAGAGAGTTCCAAATTGTGGAAAGGCCATCTTCCATAGGCTCCATTTTTATCAAATAAGTCAGTTTTTAATAATGATTTCCTTTTTCTGTGTAATAATAAAATAGTACCTTGTACTTGATGGTAACTAAGCTACAATATATGCTGATTTCTGAAAATGTTGCCAAGTATTTAATAAGACAAGAAATAGAATTATATATATATATATATCTACATTATTGTAAGACCGGCACACCCTATAAAAACATCAACAACACATTGCACAGAATTATCTGACATTTGAGTTCTCACTAGGACCTTTTCAATGATATATTATAAGGATATACAGGTATATATATCCTTATTATATATCATATTTTATATATATATGTATATTTATATACTGTATATATAGTTTTTTATATTGTTCCTTTGTTACAAGAGTATATTAGAAATAAAAACTGAACCCAGCTTTCATTTTCCTGAATTAACTATCGCCATTAAGGATTGTATAAAACAAGGCAAAGCAAAAAAAATACCCTATTATATTTACAGGTTGCAGGTTACAGATGGAGCAAGCTGTTTTGATAATGCACAACACGAAACTACTAGTATGAGACCTGTTATTCAGAATGCTCAGGGCCTGGGGTTTTCTGGATAAGGGATCTTTTTGTAATTTGGATCTCGAACAATCATTGAAACATTAAATCAACCCAAATGGTTTGTTTGCCGCCAATATGGATTCATGCAGCTTAGTTACCATTTGATTAAAATGGAGCCTACAAGAGATGACCTTTAATTCAAAGCTTTATGGATAGTGGGGTTCCAGATAACAGATCCCATACGTGATCCCATGACATGATATCACATGGGTAGCCATGAAAGCCAGACTTCTGCCTACAGTTTCCTCCATCTGTACTCTTAACAATGAGATGTAAATGAATATTTGTATTTTTAACAGCTACTGGCACTATCTTCTGAATCTAAAGGAGAAGAGTAATCTGTTTAAGTATTCTTTGCCTGTGTTCCATTCCCCCACTGAAAATGCATTAGATGCTTTAATTGAGCTGAAATTAGAACAAAGATATTTTATTACTTACACATATGAAAATAATTTCATTTGATAACACAAGGCCATGCATGTTTCTGTTAGAATAATTAAAATATGGCTTCAACTTAAACTATAAATATGCTTTATATGAATTATTCAAACTGGTTACTGTATATGGTGGGCATGTGTGAAATACACATGGAAACATCCTGTTTTTATTTTAATGATATTAAAATAGAAAACATAAAAGTAGGTCTAAGCCATGGGAACTGTTTTAATATTGCAATACACCGGTCTGATTATAGATGCTTGTCCTAAAGCAAAAGAGAGACATTTAATGCAAAGAGTGAAAAATATATACTTTTTCCCATTTCAATGTCAAGCCTGCTATTGGAGAATTAAAGCAGCACAGAGTAAGAGCTGTTGTGCCCAGTGGGTGGCCTGAGGGTTTTCTGTCAGCATCTCCATCATGCGCTACACGAGCACTTAAAGCCATTCACATTGTTATGAAACCTCTGGAAAGATAATTGCAATCCTGCATAAAGACTAAACAGTGCGTCGGTATGGATGGAAATAGCAATTTATTTATTTTCCACCAGAGCACAGTGCACAAATGTCCAAAAACTGCCCTATGTGCGTTTTTCATGGTGGTCCCATGTCTTGGAGCTGCCTTATTCAAAGGTTATTGCTTACTAACGCCAGTAAGTTATTTCCTCTGTTTCACGTATAGAGATGTAGCGAACTGTTCGCCGGCGAACTAATTCACACGAAAATCGGGTGTTCGCAAGTTCGCGAACTTTTAGCGAAGTTCGCAATTTTGGGTTCGCCTTAGCTGGAGCCAAATTTTGACCTCTCACCCCAGAGCCAGCAGATACATGGCAGCCAATCAGGCAGCTCTCCCTCCTGGACCATCCCCGGACCACTCCCTTCCATATATAAACCGAAGCCCAGCAGCCATTTTACATTCTGCCTGTGTGTGCTTGATGAGTTAGCATAGGGAGAGAGCTGTGCAGGGGTTTGAGGGACAGTTTAGGTAGCTTTGCTGACTAGTAATCTACTTTCTACTGCTCTGTATGTAGCTGCTGGGGACAGCTGTCCTGCTGATCTCATCTGCTGTAACCCAATAGTCCTTGTAAAAGCAGTTTATTACACAAATTTAGAAATGTAGCGTGATTTCTGCCCTTTACAGCACAAAACGCAGCGCTGTGTCAACAAAGTATTTTTCAGAGAAATTTTTGCCCTTGATCCCCCTCCTGCATGTCACTGTCCAGGTCGTGGCACCCTTTAAACAACTTTAAAATCAGTTTTCTGGCCAGAAATGGCTTTTCTAGGTTTTAAAGTTCGCCTTCTCATTGAAGTCTATGGGGTTCGCAAAGTTCGCAAAAGTTCGCACTTTTTGGCAGAAGTTTGCGAACGGGTTCGCGAACTTTTTTTGTGAGGTTCGCTACATCTCTATTCACGTACATAGCCTTTTACCAATGATGAATTAATCTGTCTCATTTAGCTTCACCAAAAAGTTTGCAAACATTTTCTTTTATCGTGCAACTTTTTTTCAACAGCCATTGGAGTCTATAGCTATATTTTTCACGGCGAAACCTGCCAAAAAATGATGCTTATTACTACCTATTACAATTATCTATCATACTCAGGCAAAACCAAAAGAAGTTTATCAGGCTTGCAGTTAAGAATCAGAAGGAGTAAATAAAACATTGTAAATGAAATTCAACACCCTCTCTACACCAATCACTAGTGAATGATATAATAACCACTATGGCATACACCCTTTCTTGCTGGCAAGGCACCCACAACATTTCTAAACCATGCCAGTAAGGTGCTTGCTAGCAAGGCCACCTTCATTCTTTGTAGTAAATTCTATTACTTGACTACCCTTAGAGGGAAGAAACCTTTCTGTAGCAATAATAAGTCTCTATTTCCTCTGCAAGTGCACTTGTGAGTGCAATGAGGGCAATCTCCTTGGTTTTTTTCGACAATGCACCATTTCCCCCACAATTATGGCATAATTGCAGATACAAACAGGCAATTCTCTCTACACAATTGCCCTGTGTCTTTGAGACAAGTTTTTCTGAATAAAATTGCATCTTAAATTGAATCTTGTCCACTTCACGTGATAAATGTTCTTCTCACTGATTTGAATCTGGCCCAATATGTGCAATGCTACTTTATAAGCTGAGCTTGGTTCCACCCATCTGATTTATGCCCCAAAAATATTTTCCTTTTTCTCTGTAATAATAAAACAGTACCTGTACTTGATCCCAACTAAGACATAATTAATCCTTATTGGAGCCAAAACAATCCTACTGGGTTTAATTACTGCTTAACTAATTTTTTAAGTAGACTAAGGGGCCGATTCATTAAAACACGAGTTCGAATCCCGAATGGGAAAAATTCAAATTGGATACGATCATTTCTGAAGATCGCAAATATCACGAAAATGCTTCTGAAAAAAATCGTATTAGTCACGATAATATCGTATTGGCGATCCAAAAGTCACAAAATTTTCATACCGAACGATTGTAAACAGCGGCAGAACCGGTCCGAATTTTTCGCGCAAGTGTACGAAAAAGTCACACAAGCGGGCGAAAAAGCCACGCGGGAGTATGAAAAAGTTGCGCAAGCGTGAAAAAAATCGTAGAAGATACGGTCGGAGCATTCGAATGAACGCTCCGAGCGTTCGTGTCTTAATAAATCTCCCCCTTAATGTAGGAGATCCAAATTACAGAAAGATCCCTTATCTGGAAAACCCCAGGTTCCGAGCATTCTGGATAATGGGTCCCATACCAGTAATACTAATATTAATAATAGTTATAGAGTAATAAAATATAACAGCTTATTTCAGTTAATAGTCATAGCAATGTTTTGCTCCTGGTGTGTAAGGCCTTAGCCAAGCCATGTTTGTGTTTGTATGTGAGCACATTTGCTGGATTGTATCAAGCTGGGCGAGAAAGCTTTATTTTTGCATTTACCGTTTTTTGGCATTGGTTTTATTCTGTCCACTATGCTTTCTTAACACTTAAACAACATGCACATTGTTAAGATAAACAAACTATGTTTGTAAAATGTATACAAGCTGCTAAAGGCTTTCTAGAAGGTTTCACAATGGCACACTAGAGAGTTATATTCAATGAAGCCGACACAGCTTTGTGTAACACAGCCAGGCAGCATTAGCTTTGCTGTTTTAATTAACCGAGCTCAAACTGAAAGCAATGCATAAAACTAAGTCTTGGCTCTTGGAAGAAGAAGTATAGCAACTATTTTAACTTGTGAAATCAATTGTCATAGCAACTAAACAGACCCTCTCACTATTTATATCTCCATTGCCCCTTTATAAATACTTCTTTATATATATATTTTCAAAGGCGAAAATGCTAGCCCTGTAGCATGAACAAAAGGTGCCCTAACAACTTCATTTTTTGTGGAATTGGGTAAACCTAACCTGTATTGATAGCATATAATATTAGCAATACAGTGCATCGTAAGTCTAGCTGTAAAATACTTGGTATAAGAAGCTTGCT
Source organism: Xenopus tropicalis (assembly GCF_000004195.4). Classification (NCBI taxonomy): domain Eukaryota; kingdom Metazoa; phylum Chordata; class Amphibia; order Anura; family Pipidae; genus Xenopus; species Xenopus tropicalis. The sequence continues at coordinate 32,340,199 of NC_030677.2, read as the reverse complement.
AAGTACATTTTTTATTTATCATTTTATTTTATATACATATAATAGTTCAAAGTAATGTATAACATGTATAGGATGCAGTTAGTAACCATTAAGAGACTGAAAAACATGAAAAAAAATATAAATAAAGTAAATTAAATGTATTAATAATAAACAAAGTAAAGAGATAAAGGAAGTCTTTTTTGTGAGAATTGTTAAAGGAAAACTATACCCCCCATACAATGTATGTCTCTATAAAAATATATTTCATAAACCAGCTCATATGTAAAACCCTGCTTCATCTAAATAAACCATTTTCATAAAAATATACTTTTTTAGTAGTATGTGCCATTGGGTACTCCTAAATAGAAAATTGCCATTTTAAGAATTAAGGGCCGCCCCCTGGGATCATAGGATTCACAGGGCTCGCAAACAAACCAAGGCACACATACATGCTAGGCCATGCATAGGCGAGGATTTGTGGCAAATTTCCATGTTTCGCCATTGGCGGATTGTTCTGTGAAATGGGCGATAACATTTACCGTGGGAAAAATGAAATGCGTGAAAAACATTTTCACCGTTTTATGATTTTCTTTGCCATTTTGCAAAGCTTTTAAAAGCTCTCTATTGCCACAAGAGCGATCACTTCCTGTCTGCGCTCTTCAAAAAGGGACTGTGTGCGCCCCTGTGGATGTTTTGCTTTCCTGAATTAGCTAGCAGTTAGGCAGGTTTTACTTAGTCAAGTAAACATGTGTCTTTTTTTCAACCGTATAAACTAAATTTGGGTTAGGGTTAGTTATAGGGCAGGATGAAAATGCATTTGTTCAGGGCCCCCAACTTGTGAGGAGACTAACGTCATTATGTAAGTACAAATTATATTGGTGTAACATTTGTTTTCCAACTTGTGTCCCTCCTGCTCATTTTTAGCCAAAATTCTGACCATCCTCAGGCACATATGAGCTCCAAACCTATTTGACCAACAGAATCTTCTCTTCTTCCCGGTATCTCCTGATCCCAGACTCTAGTCACAATGCTTTTACAGGACTTACATTTGCTGCATCAGAAATGATTTTCTAACAAAAAGAGTTCCCATGTGCAAAGAATTTAGGGGAAAAATAAAAGTATTTTACGTATATAAACATTTTTTACACATTTAATGTACACATTTGAACATTTCTTTAATAAAATGTATAGTCCTGGCCTGCAATGTGCATGACTTTTATAGCGGTCCTAAGTAGAGACAAATACGCAGTAATAACATTTTGCTTCTTTCATTCCCTTGAGAGCAATACAACCTTGTTCACGAGCAGCCATAAAGGTTATTTATAATTGGTATGTCTTGCATAGTCCTTGAAAAACCACATTATAGTTAGAGGTGCATATCAGCATATGAATAGAAACAGCAAGATATGAGCTCGATCAGATTTAACTTTTTACCCTGCGCACACCTCAGTAAATATTTATGGCAAACACTGGATTTATTTCCGTTTGTTTAGCTACACAAAGTTTAATGTAATAACAGCCCTACGAGGATTGAGGATACAGAGGTGGATGATTAAATGGTGCTGATCTATACCAAAATATGATGTTATTGTATTAAAATTTCATTTCAGTCTTTTTTTTTCTTTAAAGATAATATACTTATTTACAAATATATACATAATACACAGAATGGACTGCTGTGCAGAATATAAAAGGCAAACTGACCTAAAACCAGATTTAAGATACTTTTTAGGTGCCATAGATTATAGAATCTGTGACTCTAACAAATAAGTTTATTTCTTACTTTTGGGATTCTATTTTCCCCTACAGGAAAAAACATGTTGCCTAGCAACCTGGGGTATTGGTTAGGGCAGCCACGGTTGGCACTTACTATACCCTTAGAATGAATACGTAACCAACAGATAGTTTATTTTATGTTAAGTGGAAGAATCTTACCAAACTAATATATATATTAAAGTTTAATATGTATATATAAAAAAAAAATGACGCGCATCAAAAAGCATTGTCATGAGCATCAAAAAACATGGTTTTTTTAGCCGGTTCGTGAATCTTTGAAAGATTAGCTAATTGTTCAGCGAAGCAAAATGGAACAGATTTGCTCATCACTAGTCAGATACACTGCTCTGTGAGAAAGGCCTGGTGTCAGGACTTGATCTTGTTATCTCCATGTGTAGTTAATTACTCTATTACGACCCTTTATAAGCCTGCTCCTGAACTTGCTTTTAACTTGATCATTAAGCTCCTTAGCTGGGATCTTGTCCTCCTGTGTTCTGGTTGCCTTTGACCCATTTGGTTCCTTGTCCCCTGTCTTGTTCCATCCTAGCCCTGTTCTTGTGGATCTCCTGGTTTTAACTCTCCGTCTGTTCCTTGACTTCACTTGTCTGCTTAGAGTTGCCACCTGTGCCGGTGGTTTTCACAGGGAAGGCGGGGAAGAGGAGGGGCTGTGGCGCCACGGGGCAGGGAAGAGGCAGGACCATGGCATCACTAGGTGGGGTTATGACATGGAAATCGTCTCAGTAAGTCTTGCCCGGTTTTCCTAATCGGGCAGGAGTTTTTATCCCGGACATTCCTTCCGAAAACCAGGCTGTCCGGGTCAAAACCAGACAGGTTGCAACCCTATGTCTGCTGCCTGTCCTGAATTCTGGCCTGTTACTGGACTCAGCCTGCCATTTACCACTACCACTGGCCGGTATATTTATCCTTGTTTTCCTTTCGCACCTGAAGCTATCCTGTTATTTTGCCTTAATTAAAGCTTTGCATTCACTTATCAAGGCCTCCTGTCTACGGGTATACTCCGGGTTACCCAGTATATAGGCTCCCTTCTGCTTGCCTCTCCACAGTGACTGAATGTAACACCTGGCATGGATACAGAGCTGTAGTATATAAGCAAAACATCCAATGCTATGAGGCTAAGCTTCAGACATGGCTTTAACCATGTTAGCTGCATTGTCACTAACAGTAATATGGCATTTACCTGTGAGAAAGTCCCATTTCCTCCTTGTTTCTAGTACAGAATACGCAATTGCTTGGTATGAAAAGCTTTTACTTTACACTGCAAAACTACACTTCTGGGACTGAATTCAACATCAATCCAATGCGCTGTCAAGCTAATATATGATTGAATACCGTACTCTGAAGTCCATGTGTCACATGTGAAAACTAGGGCATTTCATCTGTCAAGTGCATATCTAACTTGCTTCATCACTTTATCATACATGTCAGGTATTACTTTGTCAGAGAAAAAACAATGAGATGGAACTTTGTACTTTGTTTTTTGGAGTAAATCCAGCATCTTTAACAATAGGAGTAAGGCTGCAAATCTACTTCTACTATTCCATCAATAGCAGTGTGAATTTTAGCTGCATGGGGGTTATCAGAGGACCACTGATGTTTCTGTTTTGCGTCTTGCTTTAGGCTGGCAGTTTGTAAAAAAGTGGATTTTTGATGGTGTTTTGGACTTGGAGGTACAGTAGTGGAAACCTCTGGCAATGTGCTGCCAGGCATTGTAGAGTTGATTTTGTAATACCTTGCAGAATGCCTCAGACATAGATGTTTTAACCTTACCCTGCCACATTGAGATAACTGTACAGAGCAAACACAACATCTTGTTTTTGTTGAATCACCCTCTTTCACTGAGAAATGTTTCCAAACTGGACTGATTTGAAATTTGTTTTACATTAATTATGTTTGTCAGGTGGCTGCTCCTTCACTATAACCTGCAGATGACAATGAATATATGTCAGAGGTTGCAGTAGGAATGCTTGCTAGGGGTGGTGGCAAGGGACCCAGGTAAGTGGTGGATTATAGTTTGGCTGCTCTCACTTGCCTATGCTGCTGCAGAAGGTGGCCAGGATGGCAGGCAGACATGGTTGGTAGTTTCTTAGATGACAAGCATTCCAATGGGGGTATAACATGTATGATCCTTGTTAATGGTTAAAATGTTGCACTTACTTATAGAACTCATAGAATTTACTGTTTCTATGTATTTATCTCTTATCTTATTGTGTGTTTAATAAAAGGTATGGCATGTTTATATCCTACATTTCATCAATGTCTTTAAAAAAGGGTGCTTTGGGGGAGGATTGAGATGGAACTGGAAAATGTGGTATGTTGGGGCGTTGAGCAAGGAAGCCTGCCGGATTGATGCTGCACTGTCAAGTCCAGGCAGGGCAATGTAATCTTAATGTACTGTAGCTTCACAATTGTTTGGTAAATAGTATCTATTGTGCAGGAAATAATGGTTTCGGATTTAGTTTGGTGCTCAGCAAGGATTCAGTACAGAACCAAATCCAGGATTCAGCACATACCACATTTTTTTCCATAATATTAGTGTAGGTAGGAAGAGATTCAAGTAGATTATGGCCAATGAGTTAAATCATGTGCAATTGCAATTGGACATTTTTAAAGTTGGAATTGTGTAATTTCTGGTGATTTTCATCAAAATAACTACTGTTCCTCAATCTTCAGGTGCAAATACACTGCATCTATTGATGCAGGCTACTATGGGAACCATGGGGCTAAAGGTATCTCCGAGGTATTCGGAGCTTTAGGGTTCCCTAGCATTAATAGATGCACTCCATGCAAGGACTCAAATACCTTTAATGGATGATGTTAATTTGTGCAACCACTGAGTCCATCTATGGGCGGCTGCAGCTGCAGTAGTGCTTCATAAATTAGCCCTCTAGAGCCTGCTATGAACAAATGTACAGAGAGTAAACAATCCTACCTATCATGTTGATTTCCTATGTAGATGTATTTGGTCTTCATATTTACAAAAAATATATTGCTGGTAAATTTGGAATATGGGCACCGGCCCTAGCTGGTGATTTGCTGGCTGGTTGGTCAAATACTGGCTTTGTGGCAACCCTACTTATCAGCAGGGAAGCAAATGGAATGCAAATGGTAGAGTCCCGGGCTAATCACTGCTTCACAATGCCAGCCTCTGCTATGGGCAATACATTCCTATTCAAATCGATGGAAGCTCCTCATGGCTGTCCTGGCCAGCATCTAGCAACAAAACTGAAATGTGACCTAATGCTTAGGGATTTAAACGGAAATATTAAATTGCGGTAAACACAATCATTGCTATTGTACAAAGTGAATTAACTGCAAAGTAGTTTTCTGCTAGACTGAATACTTAAAATATGCATTTAATGGGCCACTGCGATCCGAAAATGAAAAGCCTTTATAGATGTTCAAATATTATTTGTCTGTGTGCTGAAAACTATTAAGTACATTTTTTTTTGGAGCATTTTGATTTAAAATATTTCCCATCCAATGATTGTTTAGATGGCAGCGACTGAGTTCTGAGTTACAGAAAAAAACTTCAGTATTAAAACAATTCGGCTTATCATTTATTTGCAAGGCACATTGAGCCCCGCAGCCCTTCGTTGCCATCTCCTTGGCTACAAAAGCAGCTTTGTCCTATGAAACATTTTTAGAACTTCTGAAGCACAGACAACATTGCTAGCGCAGATTAAAATGAAATTAGATTAATGTATATATGATGCCCTTTTATTTTTAAGTCTACTGGCCCTTTAAAGATAAATAGTTTGTTAGTTGAGAAACAGAAAAAAAAATTACTTCGATTACTAAGTGCTTTCATTGCCATTTTCTTTCCCTCTTCTATAATTATTTTCATTTTAATCTCAACGTAGGCTCCCTTAGTAGTAAATAAATGGCTAGAATGTGTAGATAGAGTGTCCCTGTAATATTAGCGGCAGGCACAGGTATGAATTCCCAGTCACTTCAAAACATCAGTCCAATTCGCACAGATAAAAGTTTGGGGTATTGCTGAAAAGGGCATTATTCACACACGCAGTGCTCCGGCTACCTATTATATCAACCACGCTGTTTCTGCTGCCTGCTCTCTCTGAGGTTTTATTGCTCATTTAAAAGTGGCAGGTCTCGCTGCCTCTTGATATCTGTGCTGTACATGACGTCTTTTCTCATCAGAAGCAGTGATTCCTTTAGAGAGTTTAGTTGAACTCTATCTTTCAAGAACTCATAAGTGACAAAATGAGCGGCGCAGAAATACATCATGAACATTGTGCGAATTCCGTGCTGTTAAAATAGGCTTACGTTACTTGCTTAACTTCAGCACAGGAACTTTTTTTTTTTTTTTTTTACCTTTATAAGGCTCATATCTTTTTAACTTTATGGCACATCAAGCCGTAGACTGCAAAGTGAAATATATTTCAAATTCACATGGAGGTAATTAGGGTTTTTCTTTATGTCGGGAAGGATTCTTATCAACAGTAAATGTTGAAAGGTGAAAATTCTAAATATGCCATACACATCGTTATGAAAATATTTTCTAATCTCACTTTATTACCTGACGGTTATAAAAAAAAAAGTACATCTTGTTGCTATTGGAGTGCTAAACCTGTAATACCTTTACTTTAATTCCTAGAAGGGTTTATGCAGCCTAGGACTGGACCCTTTCACCGTTGGGGGAGGCTATTTCTTTTTTCAGGTTAAAGTTTCCCTGTAATTGGTCAGTGGTGTCAGATGTCTGTGGTCTTTAAAAAGGGAAGTCATCATTCATCCTTCCTCTTTGGACTTCCACTTCAGAAGGGAGGGGATACTGCTGGGGAGCCATGGAGCATTAGACCCCAGTAACATAGAAGTGGACTGCTTGGAGCATAAGACCCCAGTAACATAGAAGTGGACTGCTTGGAGCATAAGACCACAGAAACATAGAGGTGGACTGCTTGGAGCATAAGACCACAGAAACATAGAGGTGGACTGCTTGGAGCATAAGACCCCAGTAACATAGAGGTGGACTGCTTGGAGCATAAGACCCCAGTAACATAGAGGTGGACTGCTTGGAGCATAAGACCCCAGTAACATAGAGGTGGACTGCTTGGAGCATGAGACCCCAGTAACATAGAGGTGGACTGCTTGGAGCATAAGACCCCAGTAACATAGAGGTGGACTGCTTGGAGCATAAGACCCCAGTAACATAGAGGTGGACTGCTTGGAGCATAAGACCCCAGTAACATAGAGGTGGACTGCTTGGAGCATAAGACCCCAGTAACATAGAGGTGGACTGCTTGGAGCATAAGACCCCAGTAACATAGAGGTGGACTGCTTGGAGCATAAGACCCCAGTAACATAGAGGTGGACTGCTTGGAGCATAAGACCCCAGTAACATAGAGGTGGACTGCTTGGAGCATAAGACCCCAGTAACATAGAGGTGGACTGCTTGGAGCATAAGACCCCTGTAACATAGAGGTGGACTGCTTGGAGCATAATACCCCAGTATTATAGAGGTGGACTGCTTGGAGCATAAGACCCCAGTAACATAGAGGTGGACTGCTTGGAGCATAAGACCCCAGTAACATAGAGGTGGACTGCTTGGAGCATAAGCCCCTAGAAACATAGAGGTGGACAAGAACAAGATGGGGGGAGCTCTTGGTTGTGCTCTCCTCCTAAACTTCTAAATATCTGTAGATTTCTATTGAGCCACATAAATATATATATATGTTTAAATTCGTGTAATGTACATATAGCAACCAGGAGGAACATATTTAAATGGATTCTGTCATCATTTTAATGGTATACTTTTTATTTCTAAATTACACTGTTTACATTGCAAATAATTCACTCTGACAATTTAAATATGATTCTCGAACCAACAAATGTATTTTTTTAAGTTTTACTATTGGTGTGTAGGCGCCATCTCAGTGCATAGTGCCTGAGTCTGAGCTTTCAGAAGGAGCCAGCACTACACCTTAGAACTGCTTTCAGCTAACCTATTGTTTCTCCTACTCAACGTACTGCCAATAGGACCCAATTCTCATTATAGAAAATCAGGGCTTCTCCTGCATGGGTGCTATTCCATGTCTACCACCAGGTGGGGCATGGGAGCACGTTTAGCAATCTGAATTCATTTGATCTTTACAATGCTAAAATCTCCTCCAGCCTTCAGAAAACTGATCTACTTTTTGGAAGGGTAAGGGAGATGTATTTGGGGCAAGTTCCTACTGCTCCTTACTGTATGTAATATATTTGTGGTGCCACTACCCAATGTCTCTTACTTGATTTAATGTATTTTGGGTGCTGCTACTTCTGACCCTCACCGTATAATGTATTGTTCATAGAAGTCAATGTACCATTACTTACAAGTGCATACTGATATACAGTATATATATATATATTAATGGCTCATAAAGCATTGTATATTATCTGGCAAAGAAATGCTTAAAGTCAACCTAAATTATTAGGATGCAGTATAGGCAGTTTTCCCTGTTTACCTACTTGTGAAAATTCAGGACAGTACCAGCAGTGCTATTAGCTCATGGAGGCACTATCAGCCTCTATGGCTGATGCTGTTATTTTGTAACCTGCCCATTGATCTGCTGATCGTCTGCTGGGGGAGGGGGGGTATGGGGAGGTGATTTCACTTCAACTTGCAGCACAGCAGTAAAGAGAGACAGAAGTTTATCACAGAACATGAGTCCGGGCACCTGGGAAAGTAAGAAAATGGCTAGCCCCATGTCCAATTTCAAAATGAAATCTAAAAAATCTGTTTGCCCTTTTAAAAATCCTGCTGGAGCAGAACTATTAATTGATGTGTTTCTAAAAAAACATGTTTTCCCGTGACATTATTTCTTTAACCACAAGTAGTGGCTCAAATCTATAGAAAAAGGGGTCAAAAATATCTAAAAATGTTGCCAATATAACAAAATAAAAAAAGATAAAATATAATGTGCTGCTGCCCTGCACTGGTAAAAGTTGTGTGTTTACTTCAGAAAGTCTACTATAATTTATATAAATAAGCTGCTATGTAGCCATGGAGGCAGCCATTCAAAGGAGAAAAGGCACAGGCACGTAGCAGATAACAGATAAAACATTATTGTATTCTACAGAGCTTATCTGTTATCTGCTATGTAACCTGTGCCTTTTCTCCTTTTTTCCAGCTTGAATGGCTGCCCCCGGGGCTACACAGCAGCTTATGATATAAATTATAGTAGTGTTACTGTAGCAAACACACCAGTTTTACCAGTGCAGGGCAACAGTGCATTATATTTTTATTACTTTAAAGCTCTTTCATTTTTTGGTGTTACTGTTCCTTTAAAGTAAAACTCAAGGCTCAGATTTGTTTTTCTTTTTTTTTTTATAAAACCACTTAATGTATGATGCTATTATACATAGATCAAATAGCTAAATAAAACCATTATTACATATGAAAAGTTTATTTATGCAAACCACTCTAAAAAAGACGATCAAAAGGGAAAATCTTACAATAAAGATTTGAAAAATAATCCTAAGAATAAGATGTGAATAGAGGGGAATAGTTATTGAGATGAAAGGGTTATGTAATGACTGTGACCTTTCAGTAGCTGTAGCTGAAGGTTGTTAAGAACCATGTTTGGTCTCAATCATTATGGAAGGCTCAAAGGAGGCAGGATTCTTTCCTCCCTTGCTTTCTATTGTGTAATTGTTATAGTAGAGAGTTAGCAATCTTTTATGTCTGGAAGCCTCAACTGACTACTCTTTTATTACATCTGGTCATCTGGTGTCCACAGTAAAGCTGGATATCCATAGATGGTGCTGCAGAAGGCCTTGGGCTCCTGAAGAGCCATGTAGCTCTTATTTTATATCTCCCTTACGGTCACCATGACGGTATACTAACTGGATTGTTGAAAAAAAAAACTTCATTTTTGTTTGCACAGGTAAATTTGTTCTTGGGGATTAATTAAAGGGGGCTTAATCACTTTATTATATTTTCTTTGAAAAGTCAGAAAATGTGAAGGGAAAAATAAAAAAGAATACCACATGTGGTCACGTATCACATATGGTCTGCCACAAATAATCTTCCTCAGTACTGAGGTCCTAGGTTCAACTTCAGTCATTACCTGCAAGGAGTTTGTATATTCTCACACAAAAGAATGTCCTCCTAATTTAAAATACATTTAATGGAGGTTAATAGGCTCCTGATTATTTACTAGTGACCAGTACTAGAGATTTACAAAGCAGAGGTAATCTTTTTTTGATGATAGATAGATAGATAGATAGATGATAGATAGATAGATGATAGATAGATAATAGATAGATAGATAGATAGATAGATAGATGATAGATAGATGATAGATAGATAGATAGATAGATAATAGATAGATAGATAGATAGATGATAGATAGATAGATAATAGATAGATAGATAGATAGATAGATAGATAGATAGATAGATAGATAGATAGATAACCTTTGCTGTTAGCCAAGTGGATCATGACCAAATGTTAAACCTTTGCTGTTTTAGATATTCAGTTTTAGTTTAAACTATATGTAGGGTAAAAATGAAATGTTTATCCCAAATCTTAGGTGTATCTGGGAGATCAAACAGGCATTCTCCCCACATCGTATAGTACCTGCTCTTCACACTGGGCCCTCCAGCAAAATCTGCAGGTCACCAAGGGGAAAGTGTCCCACAGTTAAACACGTGCACTGGAACTGACATATTTGTCTACATTTAATATATTTCCTCTCGTGGTAACCTATGTTCCTTAATATTGACCTTTTTGAGATACATTTTCACCTATATGATTTGAGTATAAATTGTTTATGTCAGGGTTAGAGATGTAGCGAACTGTTCCCCGGCAAACTAATTCGCGCGAACATTCGCGGGCGTTCGCGCAAATTCGCGGACTTTTGCCGATGTTCGCCACTTTGGATTCGCCGCGTTTTTTTTTGGCGCCGTGTTTTTTCGCCTTGGTTTTTCCGCCGTGTTTTTTCGCTTCGTTTTATCGCCTATGCATATACATAGGAATAGCTTGCGGGTTTTTTTTGGCGTTTTTTTTGGCGTTTTTTTTTGGCGTTTTTTTTACAAAGTATTTTTCAGAGAAGTTTTTGCCCTTTATCCCCCTCCTGCATGCCACTGTCCAGGTCGTGGCACCCTTTAAACAACTTTAAAATCAGTTTTCTGGCCAGAAATGGCTTTTCTAGGTTTTAAAGTTCGCCTTCCCATTGAAGTCTATGGGGTTCGCAAAGTTCGCGAATATTCGCGAGTTTTGGCGAAAGTCCGCGAACGGGTTCGCGAAAATTTTCGGCGATGTTCGCTACATCACTAGTCAGGGTCATAATAATATTCCAAACTTGGATCAAATTTCAATTTTGTTACCTAAATAGATTGATTATTTCCATCCTGTAATTTTTTTATTTTATGATACAACTGAAGCACAATTTAGCATAGCGCATAGGCAACACAGATCTAGGGCAAGTGATTAAGCCAGGTTTCTAAAATGGCCACTGGAGCACTTCCTGTTTGGAAAAAAAGGCGGCTTCAAGGAAATGAACATCCGTTTAAAATTCTCCATTTTTTTTCAAGAATTTACAGCTATATTTTTGAACATTTTGGGAAACTTTTGCCAAATTTCTCAAATTTTTTTAAAATTAAATTCTCGAAATTCTCGGACAATCAATTTACAAGTGACTGTGAATATGAAGGGACTGTGAATATTAATAACTGTGAATATGAAGTGACTGTGAATATTAATAAATACATCATTGATCGGTTTTTTTTTTAACCAAGAAACTTTCAGGGAGTAATGTGAGTTTCTAAAAAAAAAAAAAATAGGCTTTTACTAAATGTGCCCGATGGAGTCTATTTTAAGCAAATAATAGTAATGTTTAAAGATAATTTCCTATTTTCTCTGTAATAATAAACAAGATCCTTGTACATGATCTTCACTTAGCTGCATGGATCCATATTGGTGGAAAAACAATCCTTTTGGGTTTATTTAAGAACATTTTTAGCAGAAATAAGGTATTTTGGTACAAATTACAGAAAGCCCCAGATCCCAAGCATTACAGATAATCGATGTGTTACCAGTTATGTAAGGTTTTCTTCCTATGGTATATACTGTATATACAGTGGTGTGAAAAACTATTTGCCCCCTTCCTGATTTCTTATTCTTTTGCATGTTTGTCACACAAAATGTTTCTGCTCATCAAACACATTTAACTATTAGTCAAAGATAACACAAGTAAACACAAAATGCAGTTTTTAAATGAGGGTTTTTATTATTTAGGGAGAAAAAAAATCCAAACCTACATGGCCCTGTGTGAAAAAGTAATTGCCCCCTGAACCTAATAACTGGTTGGGCCACCCTTAGCAGCAAAAACAGCAATCAAGCGTTTGCGATAACTTGCAACGTGTCCTTTACAGCGCTCTGGAGGAATTTTGGCCCACTCATCTTTGCAGAATTGTTGTAATTCAGCTTTATTTGAGGGTTTTCTAGCATGAACCGCCTTTTTAAGGTCATGCCACAACATCTCAATAGGATTCAGGTCAGGACTTTGACTAGGCCACTCCAAAGTCTTCATTTTGTTTTTCTTCAGCCATTCAGAGGTGGATTTGCTGGTGTGTTTTGGGTCATTGTCCTGCTGCAGCACCCAAGATCACTTCAGCTTGAGTTGACGAACAGATGGCCGGACATTCTCCTTCAGGATTTTTTGGTAGACAGTAGAATTCATGGTTCCATCTATCACAGCAAGCCTTCCAGGTCCTGAAGCAGCAAAACAACCCCAGACCATCACACTACCACCACCATATTTTACTGTTGGTATGATGTTCTTTTTCTGAAATGCTGTGTTACTTTTACGCCAGATGTAACGGGACACGCACCTTCCAAAAAGTTCAACTTTTGTCTCGTCGGTCCACAAGATATTTTCCCAAAAGTCTTGGCAATCATTGAGATGTTTTTTAGCAAAATTGAGACGAGCCTTAATGTTCTTTTTGCTTAAAAGTGGTTTGCGCCTTGGAAATCTGCCATGCAGGCCGTTTTTGCCCAGTCTCTTTCTTATGGTGGAGTCGTGAACACTGACCTTAATTGAGGCAAGTGAGGCCTGCAGTTCTTTAAATGTTGTCCTGGGGTCTTTTGTGGCCTCTCGGATGAGTTGTCTCTGTGCTCTTGGGGTAATTTTGGTCGGCCGGCCACTCCTGGGAAGGTTCACCACTGTTCCATGGTTTTGCCATTTGTGGATAATGGCTCTCACTGTGGTTCGCTGGAGTCCCAAAGCTTTAGAAATGGCTTTATAACCTTTACCAGACTGATAGATCTCAATTACTTTTGATCTCATTTGTTCCTGAATTTCTTTGGATCTTGGCATGATGTCTAGCTTTTGAGGTGCTTTTGGGCTACTTCTCTGTGTCAGGTAGCTCCTATTTAAGTGATTTCTTGATTGAAACAGGTGTGGCAGTAATCAGGCCTGGGGGTGACTACAGAAATTGATATTGAAATTGAAAATTGAAATTGATAAACCACAGTTAAGTTATTTTTTAACAAGGGGGGCAATCACTTTTTCACACAGGGCCATGTAGATTTGGAGTTTTTTTTCTCCCTTAATAACGTAAACCTTCATTTAAAAACTGCATTTTGTGTTCAATTATGTTATCTTTGACTAATAGTTAACAGTTTCTGATGAGCAGAAACATTTAAGTGTGACAAACATGCAAAAGAATAAGAAATCAGGAAGGGGGCAAATAGTTTTTCACACCACTGTATATATATATATATTGTATTTATGATTAAATATTTTGATATCTTGATGTTCATAAGTTTATTGTATCAAAACATCTATACTGAATATATTTTATACTGTAACCTCTTTTTCAGATTCCCATAACTTTGTTTACCCTCTGGAATAAATGTTTCGAACACAATGTTTTTCAGGGTATGCTTAGTAATATTACTGTAGCGCCTCACTTGAAAGTTTAAAAGGTTAGTTCTGGATTTGTTTCCATTACTCTCAGCTAAATGTTTAGCAGCATCTCCCATCCTTTGTATTTTCTGTATATGCTTGCCTGAATAGCTCCCCGAGTGCTGCCAGCACTTCCTGCATTGAGAGGCAGAAAGCACAAACAGTATCAGGGTTGTTAAGATTCTGCCTTTCATTCCCTTACCTTTTTCTTTTTTAAAAAAAAAAAAACTCCTACAGGGGCAAGGAGGGTTTCCATTGTTAGTGCAGAGAATGCAATTACACTCTCTGCACTAGAAAGCTGAGTTTCTGGTTAAAAAACTTTTTTTTTGCTGCCCCTGATAACCTGTAGGCAATGGCATCTGAGGCAGGTTTCTCAGCTTGCCTTATGGTTATAAGTGCAGCTCACAGGTATGGGATCCCTTATCCGGAAACCCATTATCCAGAAAGTTCCAAATTTCGGGAAGACTCCATTATAAACAAATAATTCACATTTTTAAAAATGATTTCCTTTTACTCTGTATTAATAAAACAGTATCTTGTACTTGATCCCAACTAAGATATAATTAGTGATGAGCGAATTTTTTAAGCAGGCATGGATTCGCAGCGAATTTCCGCATTTCGGCATTGGCAAATTGTTTGGCTAAACTTCTGTGAAAATTCGCAGCGGAAAAATTCGTCACGTGTCAAAAAAAGTCACAGTTTAGGTGCGTCACATACAAAATGGGTGTGGTTGCATAAACAATGGGCGACCAAAAAAGATGCGGGCAAAAAAAAAAACATTCAGGCAACAAAAAAAGTCACGAGACAAATGTGTTTTGCAGATTTTTCACCGTTTCACAAATTTTCTTGTCGTTTCGCGAATTTTATGGTGAAATAGGACAGATTCGCTCATCACTAGATATAGTTAATCCTTATTGGAGGCAAAATAATCCTACTGCGTTTATTTAATGTTTAAATTATTTTTAGCAGACTTAGGGTATGGAGACCCAAATTATTGAAAGATCCCTTATCTGGAAAACTCCAGGTCCCGAGCATTCTGGATAACAGGTCCCATACCTTTATAGAACAAATTATTCAGGAACAGAAGCCCAATCTCCATACATACCTGTATATGACAATTGTAGAATTGTAGAAGTAAACTCTTGTTCATCTCTGTAAATAATAATTTAGCCACTATATTGACTTACAGTTGATTTGATTGCAAGAGTTCTAATGTTAAAGACCACCCTGGGAATCATCACCATGTTTACAGAAAATTTCACAATCCATGATATATTATGCAATAACCTTTGGCTTGATTTTCTTAATATACTGTAGGAATAAGATTTGCCCTTTAAAGAGCTCCTGGGGAAAAATATGTATTATCTTTAAAGAGCATGGAAACCACCAATTCAATTCCTGCACCACTGGCACTTACAATCTAAGGTAAACTGAGCAATTAAATGACAAGATTCCCTGGGGTGAGGTGCCAAAATGTTAGATATCCTCCAGTAAATCACCATGTTTTTTTCCAGAGGCTGGTACTTTTCATGGGGGGAAAATGCACCAGACGGGGAAAAAAACTAACACACCGCCATTATGCTTACCTTTCCCAGGCTTCAGACTTATGCACCCACAGTGGACTTAGATTTTTAGATTATACTATGCTGTGCATTCCCTTGAGACATGTGGGAAAGGTAATTAAAAGGGTTCTTTGCCTTTAAATTAACTTTAAGTGTCATGTATAGAGTCATATTCTGAAACAATTTGCAATTGGTCTTTTTTATTATATGTGGGTTTTGTTGCTAGGGTCTGAATAAAAAATAATTAAAAGAAACAGTAACGATAAAAGTTTAACCTTACAGCAATAGTTTTGGCTACTGGAATCAAAGATCCCAATTTGAAAGAGGCAGAGTAAGAAGACAAATAATTCAAAAACCACAAAAAAAAAGAAAGACCAGTTGAAAAGTTGTTTTCAATTCTATGCTAACTTAACATGCTAAAAATTAACTTAAAGATGAACAACCCCTTTAAAATGGTTCTGTGGCTTTGTGTTAGTACTTTTGTATTTATAAGAGTTTTTACTCAAGTCTGTGCTCCTTTTTAGAAAGAAGCTCAAAAAAACTAGTGTCCATTAATGGATCAGTTTATCTTACATTGTAAGGTCCAGTGAGGCACAGACTGATGTGAATGATGTATAATCTTTGAGTAATATGTCTATGAAATATAAATAAAGAATAATAGTAATACAGGAATAGGACCCGTTATCCAGAATGCTCGGGCCCAAGGGTATTCCAAATAAAGGGTTTTCCTTAAATTGGATCTTCATACCTTCAGTCTACAAAAAAATCAATAAAACATTCATTAATCTCACTAGGATTGTTTTGTCCCCAATAAGAATTATTTATATCTTAGTTGGGATCAAGTACAGGTACTGTTTTATTATTACAGAGAAAAGGGAATCATTTAACCATTAAATAAACCCAATAGGGCTGTTCTGCCCCAATAAGGGGTAATTATATCTTAGTTGGGATCAAGTATAGGTACTGTTTTATTATTACAGAGAAAAGGGAATCATTTAACCATTAAATAAACCCAATAGGGCTGTTCTGCCCCCAATAAGGGGTAATTATATCTTAGTTGGGATCAAGTACAGGTACTGTTTTATTATTACAGAGAAAAGGGAATCATTTAACCATTAAATAAACCCAATAGGGCTGTTCTGCCCCCAATAAGGGGTAATTATATCTTAGTTGGGATCAAGTACAGGTACTGTTTTATTATTACAGAGAAAAGGGAATCATTTAACCATTAAATAAACCCAATAGGACTGTTCTGCCCCCAATAAGGGGTAATTATATCTTAGTTGGGATCAAGTACAGGTACTGTTTTATTATTACAGAGAAAAAGGAAATCAATTTTAAAAATCTGAATTATCTGATTAAAATGGAGTCTATGGTAGAGAGGCTTTCTGTAGTCCAGAGCTTTCTGGATAACAGGTTTCTGGATAATGGATCCCATTAATATATTCAAACAAAATTATTGAAATTGAATTGGTTGAGTGTACACAACTCCCCACAAATAAACAACTTAGTGGTTTAGTATGGAAAAAAATAATGAAATGGATTTTTGTGGAATTATTATGGTGTCCTATTTGTATATGGCACCATAATAATTCCACAAAAAATAATTTCATTATTTTTTTTAATTTCATAACAAAAAAACAAACAAACTAAAAATAGGTCAGTGCATCAGAAAAGAGCCAGTATGTTACTGTTTTTACCACTTTGTAGACAGAGAAAATATTCAAAACAGTATGGTAGATAAAGGAGCTTTTAAAAAGATATTTTAATGTATGTATGTATGTATATCTTTATTTATAAAGCACTACTTATGTACGCAGTGCTGTACAGTAGAATACATTAATACAAACAGGGGGTTATTTAGATAATAGATAAATACAAAGTATAACAATAAATACAGATAGATACAAGATAAATAGAGTTGCAATAAGTTAAGAGTCAAAGACACAAGAGGATGGAGAATTATCAGAATTAAAAATATTATTCCATCTATATTTAATCCCCATTCCTAATTTTCTGCTATCTCTGTAGGCTTCTCTAATATATTTAAGTAGATATGCATTAAAATTCAATGAATATAAACTATTCATTGGCTATCCAACTGTAATCATTAAAATGATTCCATTCATAATTACTTATTTCAGTGAATATTAAGCCAAGACAACCATCAGATCAAACACAAAAAGCTAAGTGATTGAAATACCTTACAATCTAGGAGGAATTCTGGCTTCTTTTTGTAAGTTCGCACATTTTTAATGCATTAGACTAGAAGGACGGAGACTCTTATGCATAATGACTAGGTAACTAAAATCCTGCATCGACTAATCCAATTGAAACTATTTTAATCTTGGTTCAAAAATATGGAATCTCCATAACATTTAATTTGCTCAATATAATGTCTAACAGAGCAAAACTTGGTAATGATGAGAGCATTAAGATGTTTTTGTCATGCAAACAGTGTTGCATTAAGTGGAACATTTTGGAACGATTCTGCCATCGTATTTTACATAATATGCACATTTCATTTTCTACATCTGTCAGGATTTTTAGGTTTGTAGGTTTTGACTGAATTTTTCGTGACTGAGTTTCACTAGCTTAAAAGATAAATTATGAGCAATTTACATCTGTTGCTTTTCAAAATTATTTTATTAAATATATTTCTTACAGTCTAACCTCATAGCTTAAATCTCCCATCCCCTTTACCAGTTTAGTTGCAGTCTCTGCACTCTCTCCAGCTCATTAATATCCTTCCTAAGGACTGGAGCCCAAAACTGCACCGCATACTCAAGGTGATAGCACTGCGAAAATATTTTGGGGATTGATTTTCTCATGATAGTTATAATGCATATTTTATTTTCTGCATTATTATTCTCCTTCTACCTGCAAATTGAATGCCACCAGGGGCGTTTCTGCCATTAGGCGAGTTGAGAAACTCGCCTCAGGCGGCAGAAGCGCCCCAGTTACCAGGGGCGGCAAAAAGCCGCTCCTGGTAACTTTAAGAGCCGAATTTCCGGTTTTTAAACCGGAAATTCGGCTCTTCTAGTGTAGAGAGCGCAATTGCGCTCTCTGCACTAGCGATCTCACCGCCCCCGGGCACCCGCTCCTGGTAAGCGCTGGGGAGCGGGGGGGGGGGCGACATCCAGGAGCCGCCTCAGGCGGCGATATGTCCGGAATCGCCCCCTGAATGCCACAACTGTCACAAAAGTTGAAGTAAGTACTACATGACATGTCTTTGCAGAGTAAGGTATCACTACAGTATACAAAAAAGAGCGATTGATCAATGCACATTCCCTGATCCCCTGTTTCATAAGTAAATTATCTATGCTAGTGCATGTATTTACACAAAAACAGGGGTTTTTAGTTACAAAATTATGATCATAAGATTGGTAAGCCACCATACCACGTCAAGGTAAACCCCATATGGTGGTCCTATCTATTTACCTCTGGTCATATTTTTCAAAGGCTGGCACTCCCGTGCACAATAGCCATTCTAGACCTGGGGGCTGGTTTGAGTCAGGTTCTAGTATGCCAGCAATACGTGCTTAATTACAATTTAACAGTGCTGTAACTAGAGTATACTAGGGATCACAACAAACAGTTTAAGGCACCATTAAAACAAGTTTGTGTTCATGGGTAATAGCCCTCAACCCTAACTTGGATGGCCCTAGATACCCCACCATACACCTCAGAGTATGGATACCACAGAGTATGGTTCCATAAGGACTAGAACTCTTGGCTAGCATTTGTCAAAAAAACGGATCGCAACTACAATCCCATTATGTCTTGGTTTCATTTATTTTCTATACCTGATTAAGTATGTACCAACAAGTATCCTACTCACTACCAGGAACAACCACCTCCTAGTGTCTCTTATTATTATTAATAATAATATATACATTATCTTTTCTTCTCTTTTTTCCCTTTTTTGTCTCACTTACTGACTGCTCTTTATTAGGACTATAATATATGGAATTGCAGCTTCTGTTGTAATTTTTCTGCAATGTTTAATCCAAATAAAAACCACTGAACAAAAACAGTTTAAGGTATCCCCACTTCACAAACTTTTTAAAGAATGATGTATTGTTCATATCTTGAAGATGGTTTTCAGTCAGATGGCACATTCTATTATGCCTAATACAAGAATATGACTATTATACTCAATGTAATTGTTTTGCCACCAATATGGATTCATGCACCTTAGTGACCCTCAAGTACAAGGTACAGGTATGGGATCTGTTAACCAGAATGCTCGGGACCTGGGGTTTTCGGGATAAGGGGTCTTTCTGTAATTTGGAGCTCCATAACTTTTGGCTGCTAAAAATCATTTAAATATTGAATAAACCCCTTTAGGCTTGTTTTGCCTCCAATAAGGATTAATCATATCTTAGTTGGGATCAAGTACAGGTACTGTTTTATTATTACAGAGAAAAGGGAATCATTTAACCATTAAATAAACCCAATAGGGCTGTTCTGCCCCCAATAAGGGGTAATTATATCTTAGTTGGGATCAAGTACAGGTACTGTTTTATTATTACAGAGAAAAGGGAATCATTTAACCATTAAATAAACCCAATAGGGCTGTTCTGCCCCCAATAAGGGGTAATTATATCTTAGTTGGGATCAAGTACAGGTACTGTTTTATTATTACAGAGAAAAGGGAATCATTTAACCATGAAATAAACCCAATAGGGCTGTTCTGCCCCCAATAAGGGGTAATTATATCTTAGTTGGGATCAAGTACAGGTACTGTTTTATTATTACAAATTAGAATTATTTGCTTATAATGGAGTCTATGGGACATGGCCTTTCCGTAATACGGAACTTTCTGCATAACGGGTTTCCAGATAATGGATCCTATACTTGTACTGTTTAATTATTTCAGTTATTACAGTATTATAATTATTTACTTAAAATAGACTCTGTGGCTTTTCTAGACCTTTCTAAATAATGGGCTTCCAGATAAGGGATTCCATTTCAGTACCACTGGTATTCCAAATAGTTCTATATTACTCTCATATAGGCTGTAAGATAGCATGTACATAATCATTCCTTTATATTCATACAGATATATTCGAGGTACATCTGAGTTTTAGGGCGGCGGCGCGATTTTGCGCAAATCGCCGAAAAAGCCTCGCGAGACTTTTTCGGCGATTTCCTGAAATCGCCCCGCCGCATCTGCCATCCCGCCGGCGACTTACTCGCCGGTGGGATGGCAGGGGTAGGCAACTCGGGGAGATTAGTCGCCCGCGAACAGGGAGTTTTGCCGCGGGCGACTAATCTCCCCGTGTGCCAGAGCCCTTACTGGTTTGCCATACTTATCTGTCTACTTATCTTTCTAAAAAGTTTGGGTTTTATAAATCAATGTTGTTAATACTCTACCAGATTTATGCTTTTGGTTTAGAAGGAACTGGCTTATTTTTATCTTAAGAAATATATTTGAGAATTATTAGCGAGAAGCGATATGCATTCTGTTTTGCAAACCTCATCATTTCCTTGTTTCAAGCCTAGGGCGTAGCAGTATTGTTCAGAAGCAGACAGCTTTAATGTCATTGACTGGCATACAATATATTTCCTAACCTTACTGATATTTCTGCTTGGTTTGCTTTTTTATATGAACTATATTTTTAATGCATCCATAATTAAAAAAACAAAATATTATCTAGTTTAGAAACATGTATTTTTCTAATATGTGAAATGTATTTTATTTGCCAAGTTATGTATTCCAAACACATAATTTAAAAATAGAATCTGGATAAATAAAACATTGGATAAATAATTAAAGTGAACAAAAACGTATTCTGTGCTCTCCAAGATCAGTAGATCAAAGGACATTGAGCCATTTTAAGCTATATACTATTAGCTAATTGAAAATGTCCTCACTTGTAATCAAAGAGATTTTTATACACGTTACAATATATTTAACCTGACCAGATCGATGTCAACGTTTTTTTCTTGTCTGAAAATGTTGTAATACTCAGTGAATCAAATATAATGAGAATAACACTTACCTACTTCTAATCCCAACATGTCAGTACAGACAAGGAGATAGGACCTATAATCTAGCCAATCAAAATGAATCATGACCTATAAGACCAACTGGCTTCCTGCTCACCATTGTTATACATTTGATATAGCAGTACAGAAAAAATATTAATAACTTGGGATGGGAAACCCTGTACTGACATGTCGGGACTAGAAGAAATTAAATTTACAAGTAGCTAAGTGAAATTCTAATTTTCTTCTATGTCCTTCAACAGATGGGATCTACCAAAACCATGTCCTAAAAATCATAAGGGGTGGGAAAAAAAACAAACCCGACGGACTGTGACTAACAAGGCCAGCATAACAGCCATGAAACAGGGAAGCTGGTAACCCATAGCCCCTAAAGGTGAAAGACAAAAACCCTCTACAAGCCATCAGTACGAGAATGTCCCTGAACACGGAAGCGACTGACAGTAAGAGCAACAATAACAACTCCAAACTATATATATATATAGATATATAGGTCCAGGGGTCCAAAGGTTCCCACAGACTAGAAGAACTTCCACAATATGGATGCCACACATAAAATCACCAGCTGGGAAGGATGCTCAGTCACTCACTAGAGGCCACAACCAGAACCCTGCCATTAGCCAGATTGCTAGCAAACACCTACAGACCAGATGACCACATACTGGGGCGGAACAGCAATCATGCATGTAACCACTAGCTCACAAGCCAGCCACCATACATAGAACTTCTAGCACACAAGCCAATCCAATGCACATGCTACATGTAATGCATAAATAAGCCATCATGCATACAATTCATCATTGCACAAGCCTCACACCACACATGCAAACCACTGGTTTACAACTATCCGCAGTGCATGCAAACAAACACACACAGACAAAACTGCTGCCACACCTGCATACATTGATACCCCAGCTTTGCATGGCAAACACCACATATGAAGGCTGCTAGCACATAAGCCATAGCACATTAGCTAGCACTGCTAGCTACCAAGGCACACCTACCAAGGCTGAAGCTGGTGGCTAAATGTGCCGTGGGCCCCAGCAAAAACTGCGCCGTGAGCCACAGCAAAGGCCAGAGGCCATATGCACTGAGGGCCACAGCAAAACACAGAGGTCACATGCACCAAGGCCCACAGCAAAGGCAGGAGCCCTCATGTGCTGACGGCCACAGCAAAGGTCAGGGACCAAATGCGCCGAGGGCCACAGCAAAAGCTGGAACCCACATACATCAAGGTCTCAAGATCTACAACCACATGAGGCAAAGGCCAAGAAGAGGCCAGCAAGCAAAAACACCATAGCAAAGGTCAGCTGCCATGCAAGCCAAGGCCCTAACCAAGGCTAGTGACCATGTGAGCCGAAGGTCAAAGACACAACCAAGGGCCAGCGGCCTGGTAGCTGCTTTATGACCCCTGAGAACAACAAATGGGAATATGCTGACCATTAGTGATGAGCGAATTTTTTAGCCAGGCATTGGATTCGCAGCGAATTGTTTTGCGAAGCTTCAGTGAAAATTTGCAGCGGCAAAATTTATTGCACATAAAAATTTTATGGCGAAGCGAAACAGGACAGATTCGCTCATCACTACTGACCATACTAAATTATGCAAAATTATTAGTTTAATGAAGGATGCATATATATAGGTCAGTATGGGTCTGTATGCAAGTGTATAGATAGGTCAGTGTGGGTCTGTATGTGAGTGGATAGATAGGTCAGTATGGGTCTGTATGTGAGTGTATAGATAGGTCAGTATGGGTCTGTATGTAAGTGGATAGATAGGTCAGTGTGGGTCTGTATGTGAGTGGATAGATAGGTCAGTATGGGTCTGTATGTGAGTGGATAGATAGGTCAGTATGGGTCTGTATGTGAGTGGATAGATAGGTCAGTATGGGTCTGTATGTGAGTGGATATATAGGTCAGTATGGGTCTGTATGTGAGTGGATAGATAGGTCAGTATGGGTCTGTATGTCAGTGTATAGATAGGTCAGTATGGGTCTGTATGTGAGTGGATAGATAGGTCAGTATGGGTCTGTATGTGAGTGGATAGATAGGTCAGTGTGGGTCTGTATGTGAGTGGATAGATAGGTCAGTGTGGGTCTGTATGTGAGTGGATAGGTCAGTATGGGTCTGTATGTGAGTGGATAGATAGGTCAGTATGGGTCTGTATGTGAGTGTATAGATAGGTCAGTATGGACTGGCATAAATAAATAAATGCCCAATCATTGTTCCATTGGTGGTTGAGTTGCTATGTGCATGCCAATATATCATTTGGACAAAAAAAAAAGATTGTTTGCACAGTGAAATAATTTTTAGCATTGTGGACATATTTTCCCCTTTATGGTTTTTATTACATTGCCCAAACAGTTTAGTTATGAATAAAAGCAGCTAAGCAGCAATGGAACAATAAAAAAGTCACGGCAACAAAAATTGTTTTAATACAAACCTTTCAAATGACACTTCACCTTGATTTTCACACTTGAAAAATGTTGACATTGTAACTTTTTGCATATAAAAATCTACTTCAACCTCAAGTGAATAGAGTGTGATTCAAGAAGTGTCTTTTCATATACTGCAAGTCCCTTACATTTAATGCAAGCATCATCTATCAAGGGTTTTATTGTGAGTAAGAGCTGAACTACATAGGAGATTTTGTAGGGTGGTGTTGGATTAACAGATCGCATTCTGCAAGTCGTATATAGTTGCATGGGATACAAAATAATGGGTCTGATAGAAAAATCTGAATGTAAACTACATGAAAGGTTTGACATGAAACGCCTATTGGAAGGGAATGTAACCTTCTAGTTAGATAGGAACCAGGAAGTTGGACCACTGACAAAGTCTGACTCTTCAGTAAATAGGGGGGTATCCAACCAGTCCCGATGTTTGGGGTCCTGGATATTCTGCTGTAGTACTGGCTGGGAACCTACTAACTTCAGAGTTTAAGACTACCAAAATGAGAAGAACAGGCAAGGATGAAACAAAAATGTGGTCAATTTAGGCTAAGGTTAAGGCGGGCAGCAAGTATCGTGGTCAAAAAAAAGGCAGAAGTCAAACTGGAATAAGTCACAAAAACAAAGCTTAGCAGGATCTGAGGCAACCAGAAGCCAGCTTGGGCAATAAGGGAATGACAGGAGAGGTTTAAATAGGGAGTTTTGGCACCAAAACATAAAATGAAGTAAACAAAAAACCATAAACAAAATGGCACCTTTGGCTTCAAAATGTACAACCGCGCATGTCATGACATCACTGCGCCCTGGAACCCTGAGGCGCACACACTGGTTGCCACAAACCGAGGTAGGGGAACGCGTCAGACCAGTGATGCACCTTACAGGGAACAATGCATCTGCATTCTATATGATACAATCTGATGGGGTTAGAAAACCTTCACACACATTCACTGTCAAATGTAAATACATGAACAAAATACTTTGTCTGACCTGACCAACATTACAGCTGTGGGGATCAGATTTCATAGCATCCTACAAAATCTTGTGCGGTTGCACAAGCCACAAAATATGATCAAAATCCCCATGATGTTTAGCCCTAAGATTCTAGTTCTGACCTTCATTGGGCATTAGAAGTATCTTTCAGTTGAGGACCTTTGGGTCCTGTTAGATAATAAATCGAGGTCTCCTTGCTGATGATATGGAAAATATCACCTGCAGCCAGTGCTGCTTAATGCTACAAGAACACGAATAGATTTTGCAAACAACTTCAACCAATCATTTCCTGCTTAAATGTGTCAACTCTGGTTTTGCTTCTGAACTAGGGATGCAACAAATCAAGGATTCAGTTATAGATTCGACCAAGATTCTGCCTTTTTCATAGGATTTGGACTCGGCTGAATCCATGGTACTGGCCAAACCGAATCCTTAAAATCATGTGACTTTTTGTCACATAAACACAGACTTGGTTCAGTTTTCGGGCGATTCTTTCACAAAGGATTCGGAGTTCGGCCAAATCCCAATATAATGGATTCGGTGCATCCATATTCTCAACTAAACCAACTATGCCAGACAGGGCCATTCCTGAACACGTTGTTACTTATCTGGTCCTAATTTAAATGAATTTTTAGAGTAAATGCATATTATTATTATGTATTCTTTTTCAATTGTATACAATAAATAATAAAAAGATGGACACTAACACTGAAAACACCTCTAATATTTATTAGAGTCAATGTTTTTTTAACACTGTGGTGCTGATGTATCAACCCCTTTATTCTCAGGGGTTTCAGATTTGATCATTTTATTTTTATGTTGCAATAATTCAAAAAAATTGTCTAAATTCTTTATTATTATGTGCAAGGAGTTGGGCAAGCATTAGAGCCCATGGCTGCTACTGAGGGAACCCAATGGGTCAGAATAGAGTGACACAGATCTGATAAATACGTTAAATTGTTAAAACCTTCCTGACTAATGGGGAAAAATTCTGACCTTCTGGGAATCATAAAGTATTCCCCTGTTTAATATTTGATAAATCATCTAATGAATTCTTATTGGAGGCAAAACAATTCTATTGGGTTTATTTAATGTATAAATAATCTTTTAGTAGACTTAAGGTGTGGAGATCCAAATTACGGAAAGATCCCTTATCCGGAAAACCCAAGGTCCCAAGCATTCTGAATAACAGGTCCCATACCTGTACTAAAAAGTCTAATGTGACCAGATCTCTGTTAAAATTATACACTGCCTCTGGATTGGCACTGGAATTTATACAATGTACAAAAATAAAATGATATGTAGTAAAATGAAGCTGGGACTGTATTACACTATATGCTTGTTGAATTTCAATGAGATCTGAGTTCTTTGCTCCAATGACTTTCACTGTACCTACTCAATCTTGAAAGTAAGAACACCCCAATAAATATTCATTTTGTTCTGTCTGAGAACAACAACATACAATATAACTATAAAAAATCACTAGGTCAAAACTAGAAACAATTAATAAAAAAAAAAAACACTTAAACATTCTGATAAATAAATACTTGGACCATGTTTTCTTTCTTTGAAGTTTTAAGAGATTCATGCTTCTGTTAAAAATATAACTAATAGTTATTAACTAGTGATGGGTTGAAATAATTCTGCAGGCATGGATTTGTGGCGAATTTCCGCATTTAGCCATTGGCAGATTTTTTTGCGAAACGGGTGAAAGATTTGGCGCGCGTCAAAAAATGGTCGCCTGCATCAAAAAAATTGTTGCACGCATAAAAAACATGACACGCGACAAACAAAAAAATGTACGTGTCAAAAAAGACACGCGCAACAATTTTTTTTACGCGCAACATTTTCGGGAATTTTTGTAAAGAATCGAAAATGTTTTGGCAAAGCGAAACTGGATAGACTCGCTCATCACTATTATTAACACATACTTGTGGTTTCTCAAACCTAGAAATGAACACAAACGTGAAATTACAGAAAGGTGCTGCATCCAGTAACAAAAACGCTTAATCTGTTGCTCGTATATAACAGTTTAGGTGCAAACAAACCGTGAATAACCTGTAACATACATCTTTATATGCAATACTAAGGGGTATAGTTATCATTCTGTGTAAAAAGCGGAGTGAAGCATTACTGGTGATGTTGCCCAGGGCAACCAATCAACAATTAGATTTCAACAGTTAGAAAACCAAAAGAAAGCATCTGATTGGCTGCTATGAGCAACATCACCAGTAAAGTTTCCCTACACGTTTTAGACAGCATGATAAATATACCCCTATATAGAGAGGTCATCAATTATCATTGCGTAGGGAACTTGTTTTTTACTTGTCAAATGACCAACTGAATTATAAACAAAAAAAATCACCTCTTTTGAAAAATTATAAAGATTTTAGAAGTGAAGTCCAAGTTTATGACCCCTTAAAATAGAGGGGACATTATTCTATATATAAATCCTCTACTGTTCCCTTTCTGTCTTGCAAGGCACTAGAACAGTGACAAGTTATAAATAAGCAATACTGCCAGAGCCCCACTCATTACACAGCTTGACTTTGCTAGAATACTTCAAGATTGAAATAAATTTTATTCCTATTGGCTAAAAGATACTGGTACATTGGGTGATAACATTGCAAATATAATATAATTAGAGAGAAAAAAATGATGCATAATTTCATTGTTTTTTACATTCACACAAGTACAAGAGGGAAAAATGACCTGCAGCCTTCCAGCTGATCTTTCATAATTTATTTTCATTTTAATGCCATTTTGGAATGAATTTGTAAAATTTGTCAGTTTTTTTATGGTATGAAAGTGAAAACCCTTTTTTGTTGTAAAGGGAAACTATACCCCCCAAACAATGTAGGAATCTAAAATAATATATTGTAAAAAAATATATATATACATAATACATTTTCATAAAAATATACTTTTTTGGTAGTATGTGCCATTGGGTAATCCTAAATAGAAAATTGCTATTTTAATTACTAGGGGCTCAAAATTAGTGATGGGCGAAATGTTTCGCCAGGCATGGATTCGCGGCAAATTTCTGCGTTTTTCCATTGGCGGATTGTTTCGCGAAACGGATGAAAAAATTCGCTGCACGTCCAAAAATTGTCGCCGGTGTCAAAAAAGAATAGTCGCGGGCGTCAAAAGAATAGCCGCTGGCGACAATTTTTTTTGCCGAAAATTTTTCGGCGAAGCGAAATGGAACAGATTCGCTCATCACTACTCAAAATTACTTGGAATCATACAACTCATGCTCAACACATAAAAACCTAGAGCACACATATACTGTATGTTAGGTCAATTCAACTAATTAATAGACAAAGTTCAGCTTTACTCCCACACTACTTCCTGTTCCTTCCAGTTAAGTTGTATTATTTCCTGTCAGCTGATCTCTGAGGGAGCACACAGCCCATCACTAAATGGTGGCTAAAGGTAAAAGATGTAAAAGGACAATATTTACTGATATAAATACAGGTATGGGATCCCTTATCCGGCAACCTGTTATCCAGAAAGTTCCAAATTACAAAAAGGCCATCTGCCATAGACTCCATTATAAACAAATAATTCAAATTTTTAAAAATGATTTCATTTTTCTCTGTAATAATAAAACAGAACCTTATACTTAATCCCAACTAAGATATAATTAATCTTTATTCGAGGCAAAACAAGCCTATTGGGTTTATTTAATATTCAAATGACTTTTAGCAGACTTAAGTTATGGAGATCAAAATTACGGAAAGATCCCTTATCCAGAAAACCCCAAGTCCCGAGCATTCTGGATAACTGGTCCCATACCGGTTTGGTTTACTTTTTTAGGTCACTTAATATGATATAAACTATCAATTGGTTAATTATTTATTCTGTGGGTGTAATATCCCTTTAAGGAAACAGATAGTATGGAGGAGACACTCAGTATTCATACAGAGACTTATTGTAAAATGCAATAATATGATTGATGTAACTCATTATTCACAGTTAAGGCTTTGAGAAACAGTAGAGTATCATTGAATTTGTCCTAATATTTATAGACAAAGTGTTTAATACTGAGATAATCACACTTGACAGTGCTTTAAAGCAGGAATATGGTTTTGCATATGTATATCACGAACATAGTTGCCAATTTAGAGGCATTAACCTGCCTTTCATTAGAATAACCAATGTCCGTTGCATCAGATAAGCAGGTTAAACTTTGTTTTGGGTGATGCTTTTCATTTCTTGCTAGCACTCCAGACTCGGTGTGTTTCATGTGTTTTAGAAACAAGTAAAGATGTATTGTGTTTGCAGACATTGAGAGAAAATTAGAAGGCCGCAATCCATGTACTGTTGTAGGGAAATAGAACAATTCTTTATTTTAGATACAGTAAAGCCCTGCCTGTGCAGTATCCCTGCCAGATTTGCTTTCCCCTGTGGTTTGCTATGCAGTAGCATGGTTCACTTATCTGTCCACAGTTCATTAAATCTTAAATCTAGGCAGTTATTGTAGTAAGGGATGGTAGATTCTCCTGTGAATGTATTTTTTTACCCAGGAGACCTTGCTCTGTTTTATATACACTGTGACCATTGTACACAAGATCTGTCTCTTTGGCTGTCTGCTGGTCAAAGGAGTAAAACAGAGATCCTGGTATAAGTGCATCCAGGGAACTAGGAATAGTCAGCATTAGGGCTACATTCCTGTTAATAGCACAAGGAAGAGAGACTTAAGCAAACAAGGAGCTTTATGTACACCAAAGCCTTATATTTGGTTAAGTGTTTCAGTGATACCCAACAGTACAAAGAGAAAAAGGTTCCTGGGTTTAAGGAAAAATGTTTTCCACCTGGGAACCTGCTTAAGTGAGTTGGCCAAGAGCTAAATATTGTGCATATTGTACCATTGATCTGGGCTGAATGTGTTATATTCTGTGAAGCTTTACAATTGATCCTACTGTGTCATCACATATTCTTCAATATGTTTTACCTGAGTATGAAAGACAAGACAACAGCAAGTTTGTTGAAACAAGTCTGGGAATGTTGTGACATTTTTGGTGACTGGAGATGAGACCTGGGTCTGTCACAGAGATCCAAAATAGAGTCAGTGCTGTGAAAACAGAAGTCATCTTCCACCCCAAAAAAATTTAAGACAGAAAAATCTGCAAGCATGGCTACTGTCTCAAGGGATGTTGAAGGACTTTTACTTCTGGACTTCATGCAACACAAGACAACCATACCCGGGGAGAGTTATGCCAACACAATGAGTCAATCAAGGAGAAACGACAAGGAAAGCCTACAGCAGGTGAGCTACTTCTTCATGGACTTCAGGGGACTATTTAGAAAAATAAAATAATTTTTTGAAAACTCTTTTCTTTCCTGCTGAGGCAGATACATTATTGAACTTCCTTAATACATTTCCAAAGAAATGCTTAAACTGATGTGTCACAGGTCTTTAAGGTACCCATGCTCGGCTGTGAGTCACTTTAATGTAGCACTAAATTGGCTGTCTACATCTCTAAAAGTAGAGCTTTGGGCTACAGTTATATGATATTTGGAGCAACTTGAGTAAATGTGGTATTTACAGTAGGAATGGCAGCAATGAAGCATACACTATATTTCTGTGACGTTTATCAAGGTGTTAAAAGGAGAAGGAAAGTCATTTTGGCATTTTACTGCCAATAGATTTGCCACATTTGTGCCACATAGAACACAATATTTATTCTGCAGAAAGCATTACCATACCTGAGTAAACAGCCCTAGAAGCTTTCTCTGTATGTTTAATATTGCAGCTGCCATTTTAGCTTGGTCTTCCTAGCTTCCTTAAGGGAGGGGGAGTGAGCTTTATTAATTCTTATGGGTGGGGGAGCAGGTGAGGGGAGAGAGTAGAGAACTGTGCAGCAGACTTGGGCCCCAGGAATGAAGGATTATTCTGAGAGAGGAAGTCAGATACTGAAGAACATGTTTACACAAAAGGAGACAAGAAATCCTATGTAGTGTAGTGTAGTGTTTCTGTGAGTGCTTACGGCTGTATTTCCATAGACCTTTCTGATAAAGCTTACTTAGTTTTTACCTTTCCTTCTCCTTTAACAAAGTGTAAATATGTTAAGTTAATTTTAAGTATACTGTCTTATATTATTGCTATTTGTGGTGGTTGTTTTTTCATTTTTCCCCCCCCCCCAACATTTATAAATGTCTGCTTAAAAAAATAACTAAATACTAATAGAAGGGAAATTACACAAACATAATTAATCATCCTTGTTAACAATCACTGTGTATGAAAACAATTTTGTTCAACTGCATATTTAATCTTTGAGACTCAATAGAAACGTATTTTCAGTTGTGAAACAAATAAATATTTTTCTTCCATGCACAAGAAAATTAGATAGAATCTTCAGCCTAAAGTTATTAGCTCGAAATAATCTCCCATGATTAATGTTTTGTGTAGCTTCCAGACTCAAAATTGAATACAAACTGCTAGGCTTGCACTTTTCCAACCTAGTTTATTGCGTTTTGAATCCACAATGTATTATGTATGAACCTACCAAATTTGTGTTATAACCTTAAAGAGAAAACCAACACTGAAATATAAGTTACTATTCTACGCAGAAGTCACTAATACATTATATTTACAATGAATTAGGCATGCATAGACTATAATTACAGCATTGTGACTGAATATTATATCCTCATAAAGATTCAGCTCAATACAGAGACAAATTCAACACTAATCAAATCAAAAGCCTCCACCTCTACTTTTAACTCTTCTGTAGTTTAAAGTCACATTACTTTTAAAGGAGAAGGAAAGTCAAAATCTATTAAGCACACTATTAAATAGTACTACTATTGCTGTGTAAAATCGCTATATTCCTGGCTTAACTAATGAAAGATTTACAGAGATATACTTACATTGAACGGCGCTGCCATCTTGTCCAGCGTGTTTGTATGGGCTGAAAAGCACAAGCCAGCCCCCCCGCCGCTCTCCGCTCCTGCCACAAAGCCTCCGCCGCTCCCCGCTCCTGCCACAAACCCCCCCAAGCTCCACAAACCCCCCCTTCTCCCTGCTACTGCCACAAACCCTCCGCCGCTCGCAGCACCTGCCCCCCGCTCCCCCCACCTGCTTGTCACAGAGTTCTCTGACGCTGCATCGCCATGGCAACCGCACGCTCCTGCTGTGTGCGCATGCGCCGCCTGCAGTAACAAGTCGCCAAGTCTTGAAGGAGCGATGCATTATGGGAATCTTCTCTACACTGCTCAGCGTTTTTTTTTCCTGTTTGGCTTCTAATCTTCTGAATGGGTGAAGTATGGGGAGACTTAAGGGCACTATTGAGAGAACTGAAGGTATGCCTGCAGCTTGAGATTAACTCTTTATTAGCCTTTCCTTCTCCTTTAAGGGTTTGGATTCAGTTAAGCTTAACGTTCAGTCAAATCCCAGAAAAAACATATTTTAAAAATGTCAGCCCAATCCTTTACAGCTAACATTTATCCACTGACTGATGTGTACTGACTTCTTTTTACTATAACTTGATTTGTCTCATAGAATATTTGTTTGGTCCACTGCAAAGTTCTGCTCAGATCTTCCTTAATGTTTTTCTTATATTATTCTTATTATTCTTATAGACTGTTAGCTAAATAAAGCATAGGAATCAGCTAATTGATTTATAGCTGTGGTCTTATTTTATTGTTGTGTTTTTGCTATCCCAGGTGCTAGATAGTGTACCAAATGATCTGTTACCTTCTGGGTAGCCTGGCCAGGTATGGGTTCCTGTAACAGCCAGGTACAAAGCAGAGATAACTAACTTGCTGTGTTTATAATAAGGGTGAATGCAGAAGTTTCTAATTTATTAGAACAGGTAAATCAGAACCATAAAAAAACTGGCCTGACTGTTATTAGGGATGCACCAAATCCATTCTTTTGGATTTGGCTGAACCCCTGAATCCTTCCTAAAGGATTTGATCGAATACAGAACTCAATCCTAATTACCATATACTAATTAGGTTACGTAAGGGTTTAATCTTCATTGGCATATGCTAATTAGGTCAGGGAAGGGTTAAATTTTCAACATCCATGTTTACATTACAAAAAGTCACTTGATTTTTAGGATTCAAATTCGGTTTGGCGAGGAGCATGGATTCGGCCGAATCTGAATCCTGTGGAAAAAGGTCGAATCTTGGCCGCATCCCAAACCAAATACTGGATTCAGTGCATACCTAATTGTTATGTACACTTATATTGGTGTGCATGTATCTGTAATACACGGTGTAACAACCATGAGATCTAGAGTATTAGATTTGCCATTCGTTAATTGATGCCTATCCGGTGTTTCCAGGGATTGCAGTTTCCAGTTTCTGGTTAAACCGGCCCACTAAGCAAGGTTGACTGACCCTAAGGGGCACTAGAACCTGGGGCTCTAAGCTACTCTACTGATATGAGAAAGAGCCTGACTAATGAACTTTCTGGTTCTAGGCCCTAACTTGGCCCTAGATCTGCAATAGCTACAGTGAAGTTCTATTGGAAAAGAAGCTCAAGAGCCCTAAAAAGCAAGGAGAGTGAAGTCCTTTCCTGACTGGCACTCACTGGTACACTAAGGGGAATCTGCAGTTTGTGCAGCCTCTCCTGCACTTTCCCAACCTTGCCTCCCAGGGAATCTTTCTCCCTGCTGCCAGACCTGTGCATGAACTTTCCTTGCCTTATTGCCTTGGCGTCCTCTTTCCCATCTCTCCTTACACAATCACATGGTATCAGGGTTGATGTTCCCAGATTGCCTAAGGCTGCTACCTGCAGGCTTGAGGTGACCTTTGCATGTGCCTCATTTGTCTGCAAAGTTTGGTTAGGCTTATAGCAAGTTTCCACAAGCAATATTTTGTAGTTAGATCAACAATCAGTACTTTGCAGTTAGATTAACCTTAGTTTCACCTGGATAGAGTTTGTCTGTTCAGTTGCTCCTGAACAGACAGTATAAATAGAACCCCTAAGACTCCAGTGGAGATTATGCCTGTGTATAACCTGTAAGTGAGTGCTCTTTATATGGGTTTCTGTAAATGAAGCTGAAAAGCAAAAGGCATGTAAACAGAAGTAAAAGGGTTGGCTAATACATATTTTAGTTTATGTTTTTGTGCACTGTAACTGGCATAATGCGCAGTAACAAGACTGATGGTCTCACCCAGTTCATATTTGCATGCATGTATGCATATTTTAAAAGGTGTTCCAAAGTGTTGATACCTCTGTTGTGGATGTGAGGAAATCGACACTTTAGAAACTCAAGTTAGAAATCTAGAGAGCATCAACTTTAACACTCAGATCATTTGACAATCTATAGAAAAGACCTAGCTAGGTCAGATTGTACTGGGGAAGGAACAACTGCAGGATGATGAAGCAGTCAATTGGACAACAGAAAGCCTAATGTGGGTAACAGGGAAGCAAATCTGGGGTTTCCTAACAAATTTGCCTGTTTTGTGAGGATGATGAGAGATTGAAAAGATGGGACTGACTTCAGCTGGGTAACCAGCCTCTCTAGCAGGACCTCCTAAGGCTAGGCCTAGATTGATTTTTGTTATAGTCATTTGTAAAGCAGATAGGGTAATCCAGACCATTATAACCTAACAGTTTTCTGTCTACATGGTGCCAGGGTTTGGAAAGGAAGCCCTGAAGCTATAAACTCAGGGGCTGCATGCCAAGGGATCCAGCAGCCAGATTACACTGGTTTATGTTAAAAGATTGAAAAAATCAGATGCAGCTGTGATTGTGTGAGAAGCAGTAAGTTAAGGGGGGGGGATGGAGAAGGATAGGGATGTGATGTCACAAAAGGAGGAATTCACTTCCTTATCTCTGAGCAGGTAGAAACATGAGGCAGAGCTCTCTCTGTAATAGAATGTTATTAGCTGCAGTATATACACACTAACCCCTCACTATACTGCTGGCTATGGGGGTAGAACTATTTGTACAGGCTGCTTGTTAGGCTCTTGCTGTTTGTTTGCAGTTTTACAGCAATTAATCTCACTGTAACTCAGGCAGCATGGAAATCAGCCTGGGCCCAAAAATGTACCCTCTCTATTAAATAGGAATCCAGGCTGGGACATTGAGCTGCAGCTACTGCAACTCATTACAGTATACAGAGAGCTATAATTGGAGTATACAGAGAGCTGTAGTTGGAGTATACAGAGAGAGCTATAGTTGGAGTATACAGAGAGAGTTGTAGTTGTAGTATACAGAGAACTGTAGTTGGAGTATACAGAGAGAGCTATAGTTGGAGTATACAGAGAGAGCTGTAGTTGGAGTATACAGAGAGCTGTAGTTGGGGTATACAGAGAGCTGTAGTTGGAGTATACAGAGAGCTATAGTTGGAGTATACAGAGAGCTGTAGTTGGAGTATACAGAGCTGTAGTTGGAGTATACAGAGAGCTGTAGTTGGAGTATACAGAGAGCTACAGTTGGAGTATACAGAGAGCTACAGTTGGAGTATACAGAGAGAGCTATAGTTGGAGTATACAGAGAGAGCTATAGTTGGAGTATACAGAGAGCTGTAGTTGGGGTATACAGAGAGCTGTAGTTGGAGTATACAGAGAGCTATAGTTGGAGTATACAGAGAGCTGTAGTTGGAGTATACAGAGAGCTACAGTTGGAGTATACAGAGAGAGCTGTAGTTGGAGGTGGGGCTCAGTTGGTAATAAGGCAAAGCCTGAATTCAGTAACTTTCCTGGGCTTTGTTTTAATAACACTACGTATTATACACTAGTTCTATAGATATAATCATTTGATTCAGCAGCCTGCTGTCAGAGTTTGACCTCTAAATTTACTGGGCCTTATCCAGTTGCGGATGTCATCTATCTATATATTATTAACCCATGCAGAACCTGCCAGATAGCCATCTAGTTATTTGGACAACATTCCTGTAGAGGCTACACTTTGTCACTTAGGCTGTGTACCCAGGGCAGAAGTAGTTCTACTGTGTTTCAGCACACACACACACATATATATATATATATAGAGAGAGAGAGTGAGGGAGGAGGGGATAACAGTACAATTGCCCCTGTGAGTGGACCATGTACAGACCTCTCTCTTTTACATAATGTTATTAGTTGCAGTATATACAAATCTACTCCTCATTATACTACCAGCATTGGGGGTAGAACTATTTGGGCAGGCTGCTCAATAGTCGTTTCCTTGTTGTTGTTACAGCAGTTAATTGCACTGTAGTCACTTGGGCAGCAGGGGAGTCAGCCGGGGTCCAAAAAGGCATCCTCTCTATTAAATATAGAAATCCAGGCTGTGACACTGAGCTGCTGCTACTGCAACTCATCAGAGTACACAGAGAGCAGTAGTTTGAGTTTACAGAGAGGAGCTTAGTCAGGAATAGGGCAAAACCTGAATACAGTAACTTTCCCAGGCTTTGGTTTAAGAAGTCTGTACATTGCAGGGTATTTCTATAGATATAGTTCTCGATTTAGCAGCCTTTAGTAGGATCCTTACCTCTAATTTATTGAGTCACAGATTTCAGGTCATGCTCAGAGGACAATCCGCTGCTACTGCGGACAGAACCTACATATAGTATAATCCTCTATTAGTACAACTAGTAGGAGTCCAGATACCGATGGGTAAGTATAAAAAACAGAGCCTGCCTATTGTAGCTTAGCTGGGATGCAACTGACTGTTAGCGAGGCAGGTGCTTGATGGGCTTGGGTCTCGCAGGAGTGTTGATAATTGGCTGCCTAGTTACACTTGCGCACCCAAACCCTAATGGTTGGGTGGCTGGCATGCCAGGTAGTCCATGAAGGCCGATGGTGGTTGATTACTGGCAAGCATTCCCTCTGAAAAAAGGTTTGTATAAGAAAGCCACAGCGCCTGTGAACATACCATACACTTAGCACAATGTCGCTTGCAGTTTCAGGGCACTCAGCTTGCAATTGGGGGGTAGATACAATTTCACCATATCTGTGCAATTATATAGAATTAGCAACCCCAAGATTATATGATAGAGGCCTGCTTACTGTAGCTTCCATTTGCGCGGATGATTTGATCACCTGGGGGGGAGGGCGATCAAGGAGTAAGCGTACAAGCAGGCAAGAAACTAATAGTTATTATTTCTTTCTTTCTGTGGCTAGTTGTCACTACAGTGACTATAATATCAAAGCCTAAGAAAAAGTGGTTGGTTGGCCTTTTTCCCTGAGCTGGGCCCTTATGAGCTAGGCTTGCAAGGTTCGATGGAGGTCTCTGCACAAAGGGATGGGCTGTGGCAAAAAAGCACAGTAGTCTGTACGGGAGCAGCGACAGGAGCAGTTTGGCCTTACCCTCAAAGCTGGGCATTCACAACGTGGAAGGGGGCTACAGAAGCAGCATGGTAGAGTGGTTGGTTGGCCTTACCCTCAGAGCTATGGTAGTGTGTACAGGAGCAGCGAGTGTATGGGAGCAGCAACAGGAGCAGTTTGGCCTTACCCTCAGAGCTGGGGTCTCTGAGCTGGGTCTCCACATGCGTGGAACGGCTGCTACGGAAGCAGCATGGTGGAGTGGTTGGTTGGCCTTACCCTCAGAGCTGGGGTCTCTGAGCTGGGTCTCCACATGTGTGGAAGGGCTGCCATGGAAGCAGCATGGTGGAGTGGTGGTTGGCCTTACCCTCAGAGCTGGGGTCTCTGAACTGGGTCTTCACAATATGGATGGGCAGCTACTGGACCAGTATGGCAAAGTGGTTGGATGACCTTACCCTCTGAGCTAGGCAAGTACAGCCGGAGGGAGGTCTCCACAGAGAGGACAGGCAGCTATGGGAGCAGCTTGGTAAGTGGTTGGTTGATCTTACCCTCTGAGCTAGGCGTGTACAGCTGGAGGGCATGGTAAGTGGTTGGTTGACTTGTGCTCCATTTTTATTAATAGAAGTGCAAGTTTGGTATCCAGGATGGAATCAGATTGCCTTTGAAAAGCCGTGTTTGCATCCTAGTCTACCACATGGGCAGAATACATGGTAATTTGCAGCAAAATAATGCTACAAATTTTTAGTCTCTTGGCCAATAGAATGCTCCAGTGGTTTTTGTTTTTTGTGCTCATCAAATCCTCTAGTTGAGAACTATTTGGGCTGATATGCCAGGCATCCTAGTGGGAAGTTTTGCCTTGCTGTAACGTGTCCAAAAAATATACATCCATAGCTGGCCATGTTGGTAATTGCACATGGTCATAGATTTAAAGGTATTTCAATAAAGGAAAGTATTTATTTATGTTTTGCATACATATGATATTTGAAAAAAAAAAAAAAAATGATATGTATTTATACCATAGAGCTAATGGCCAATGTTTTTCTATCCTGTGGTACAGTATGTGTGATACAAAAAGAAATATTTTATAACATAGTTATACATTTATGGTGGGGACGAACCCAACTGAAGGTTTTCAGTTGGGTTCGTTGTGGCGGTAGGACCTTGCCAGAGTACTGCACAGGAAATTTTAGAAGAGGGAGAAAGGAGCTTCTCTCCTTTGACTGCACGGTGGGTTGATTGATACAGATGCTACTACTGCTTGTGCTAGGTGACAGCCTGCTTGGATTTCCTATCATCGAGGCACTGCAGATTCAGGACCGGCAGCAGGGCTGCTGAACTTCTCTCATGGTGGGAGATGCAGCTCCTGCTGGTAGCAGAGTTTGGGGCCATCCTCTCTGTAGGTAGAGGCAGCCTAATACTCAGTGGTGGATATAATGACATAGTGCTGATCTGAAGTCTTCAGTGAGGAACAGCAGAGCATAGTAGCGATCTCTTATGGAATTCGGGCTTTGAATATTGCCTTGGGGTCAGGCTGGCAAGGTCCTATTTATTTGATAAAATGTAAATAAATGCTGTGGCCTCTTTTTACCCATTTCCGGCTCCTGGTGTTTTATTAATGTATGTAACAATGGGGTTCAGAGGGATGGCTGAAGGTGAAGGGCAATTGAGGAGTCCCTTTGTCAAGTGCTTGATCGGGTAGACAAATTATTGAATGGGGCTGGGAACATATTGGAACTAATGACAAAATTAATGGTAGATTTAGGACTGTAATGTATAAATTCAGGGATCTGGGAGGAGAAGAAAGGTCTTTTAAAGTACTTCTAAAAAAAATGACCATATATGGTAAAGATTTCAGCTTGACATAAATAATAAAAAAATAATAAAAAATTATTATTGTTTTTTTCTACAAGCCAACCAGTAT
The DNA here is from genome assembly GCF_000004195.4 of Xenopus tropicalis. Classification (NCBI taxonomy): domain Eukaryota; kingdom Metazoa; phylum Chordata; class Amphibia; order Anura; family Pipidae; genus Xenopus; species Xenopus tropicalis. The sequence goes on along the minus strand of NC_030677.2, from coordinate 32,301,370 downwards.
ATGTGAGAAGAATATAGCCCGGGTACTTTTACAAATGGAAGAGGCCTTACAACTAGATCAAGTTGTTATCGGATGATTTTATTATCAATATACTGATTAATGGGGTATCCAAGTCTTGGTATATATATATATGTGTTCTTATATATTTGAGTGTATCAATAGCTCTGTATGGGTAAATATACAGTATGCACTGGGGCAATTTGGAGAGTTTAAACTCAAATTCAATTTGTAACTATATGAAGGGTCAGTATATCCCCTTTTCAGCATAAGTTGAGTAAAAAAGGGATTGTACTAAACATACTTTTTACCTATTGTTTTTATCCCCAAAAAAATCTATGATTTTTGTTGAATGTTCAGCTGAACGGAGCAAACAGGGAAACTGAAGCTATGTTAGTTTCTTGTGAGCTAGATAATTAAATAAGTAGTGCAGAGATAAGCAGAAGTCCATGATGCAGGTGGATTATTAGTACCCGGCGTGCCCAGAGGAAATCAGTGCCAGCATTAGATGAATATACAATCTACTTTCAGATTGTGTCCTGACTGCAACTGAGCCTGGGATCCTAGCGCTGCAGAGTGCTGGTCACTGTGCCACCATGGGCATTATTTTATTTAACTGAAATTGCTCATGCCATTGCTATTGCTACTATATTGAATTTCAAACCACCTTTCTACATTTATTTTTGCTTTAATTGCATAGTAAGCTTTTTTGCTTTAAACCTAAACGTGTATAACCATTTTTAATATTTTCATATTGTGCATCACTGAATGTAAGCTATTGTATTCATATTAAATATTTATACAAATATATGAACTGCTCAGATTGATGTTTGTGCTTCTGTTATTTTTTTTATAAATAATAAAAAATATTTAAATGTAACTTCTGCTAACAAAAATTAATTCTGTATGGTCTACTGGGCTTTAACGCCAACTCATTGCTGAGTTTAAAACTGTTTCTCTCTGTATGATGCAAAAAGACCTGTTAAAAAGCAGAGGCATTGTGTTATTTTCTAAACTGTGTTCCTTCTCATTTATACAGCAAACCTGTGTACAGATCTGTGTGCAGCACAGTAAATACTTGTACAAGCACACAGGCCAAGGGACCCACATGATAGTTTCTTCTGATTAGGTATGGGATCCCTTATCCGGAAACCCGTTATCCAGAAAGTTACAAATTATGGAAAGGCCATCTCCTATAGATTCCATTATAAACAAATTACAGAAAGATCCCTTATCCGGAAAACTCTGGTACTGAGCATTCTGGATAACAGGTCCCATACCTGTATGTTACTATAGTTGTGAATCCTTACAAGTTTAGACCAAGGTGATATTTTAATATCACAAGTCGATTGAGTCAGTACCAAGGGCTGGTGATGAGCAAATCTGTCCCATTTCACTTTGCCGGAAAATTTGCAAACCTTACGAAAATTGTTGAAATTGCAAAATGCGGGTGTAACGTGACTATTTTGTTGCATGCAATGGTTTTTGACACGCCCGTGCCCATCAGAAGGAACCACTCTCAATTTAATACAACCGTGCCTATTTTGACGTGACTTTTATTGACATGTGATGATTTTTTTCCCTGCAAATTTTCCCATAAGTTCTACAAAACAATTCGCCATCGGTGAAATGGAGAAATTCGCTGTGAATCCATGCCTCTCATCACTACTATGGACTTGAATAGTAGGGGTTTGTTTGAATAAGCACTTTAAGAACCTGTAATTGCAAAGAGTGGATGGTTATGTGGTTATGGAGCACACTGCAATTTATTTGTTCAACGTTAAAGGGGGATTTATTAACACTTGGATATTAACACTTGGATTTTCGTGGATTTACCACGACTAAACTCATTTCCATGAATGACTGTCATTTACTAAAAAATCCAAATTGAAAAAGCATGGATGTAAAAGAGTCTGGAAAAGTCACGAAAACCACAACTTTGTCAACTTGTTGCACAAAAAATAAAACTTTCTCATATTGCCACACAAAAGCCAGCATCAAAATCCCCCGAAAACCTCTAAAACCATGAAGCCAAGACAGATCTTCCAGTTGTAAAAGGGACATCTGTCATTGACTTCTACATAATCTCACCAAGTTGTAACTGGCATATTTTAGCATACTGAATTGTCACGGTTTCATTGAATAATAAATTGTGACAAATCCATTTTTTTTTTCTCTGCAACAAAATAGAGTTTTTGGTGACAAAAACCTGACCTGAAAAAATCATGCTTTAGTAAATGTAAACCAACGTATTCATCTGAAATATAACATATTTGTAAAAAAGGAAGAACTAACTACATGTTATGTTTATATATTTAATTAGAAATACTTATAGTTTTGGTTTCTTTTTTTCAAATGTACTGAGTAATTGATCTGTGTTTATCATCCCAGACACCAGTGGAAAATGCACAGTATAATATATAAGTTGTACTCACTTGACGTTAGTGATACTGATTGGATGCAGTATGGCACTGCTGATACAAACACGAGGCAGTGATAGAAGACTTGCTCAGTAACACCCTTAATCCTGTGTTTGGCCTGGACAGATGTACCCCCACTCTATTCTGACAGCAGGAAGGGTTTTTTTGTAGCTAGCTTGGCAGGCACAGATTAAATACACAGGGAATACCTCTAAAATTCCTTGTAGATGTAGCTGTAATTTGTGAGCAAATACCTTAGAGTGAAAAATGTTTCTTTTAGTTTTAATAAAGAATGAGAATAGGGTAGGGTGGAAAGTTGTGTTCAGTGAAGATAGCTGGGCACAAACTTAGTGCATTATACATAGCATGTATTGCTTTGGCTAAAACTGGATTTACAAGCAATTATTTGAAAACATTGTGGATTATTATTCCATTAATTGACATGTGTATATGTATATATCAATAAACCAGGAAAGAAAGGTCCACACTCACAAATCTAAGTCATTCATTTGTGGAGACTGATGTTTGGGCTATAACAATAGCCTTTCTCAATAGAAACAACTTGTGTCTGAGACACAGATATGCACTGAAGCAAAAGTTACATAAAACTTACGTCAAAAATGGCTTTAAACAAATATGCCTTTATGCAAATATGCGTAGATATAATTTTGCACAGTGTTGATGCGGACTCTTTTTAAACTTTGATTTTTATGGGCCTGACTTGATGTCGGTGTTATACTAGTAAGTAGCGCTGCTGCTTTTCAATATCAGCTCCTGACCTCAATAAGTTTCTGACTGCACAGCTAGTTTGGGAGCTGCTAGCGAGAGTTGCATGTAATCTAAAGTGTTGCATGTAAATTTAAGTGTATAGCAGGCGTTAAAAACAAAAAAGGCGTTTGAAACTTAAAAGGCACTATACAAGGGATTGCACTCAGGAGACTGTAAGTACCCAGTTGCAATATGAGTTGCAGTATGATTGCTGGTGTTACTCAGTGTGCATCTTGTCGCATGTATGTGGTCCTGGAGCAGCAGTTCCATGCAGCATTTACTTGTGAGAGATGCAGGTGGGTTTTCCTCTTGGAATCTGAGGTGCAGAATCTAAGGGGGGAACTGGCAGCACTGAGGGCAGCTGCAAGCATGGGGGAGAACAGGAGGCTCACTGAGCAACCACTGGCAGGGGCCGGTGTAGTGGGGGGGGGGAAAGGGACAGTGGAGGTTAATGAGGGAGACAAATTTGTAACAGTTAAGAGGGGAAGTAGGGGACACAAGGGTAGGGGGGCTGGTTCAAAGCTTGTACAAACCAACAGATTTGCCGTGTTAGGTGAAGATGCTGGGGAAGGCAGCTCTGAGCTGGCATGTATGGAGCGGGCTGACTATCAGAGCACCCTGGGAGCCGGCACCTCTAATACAGGTGGGGGGAGTAGTGCTAGGAAGGGAAGGCAGGTTATAGTTGTAGGGGATTCAATTATTAGAAAGGTGGATAGGGTAATTTGTCGCAAAGACCCTACATGCCGAACTGTGTGTTGCTTGACTGGTGCTAGGGTTCGGCATGTGGGGGAACGAGTGGACAAATTGTTGGGAGGGGCTGGGGAAGACCCGGCGGTCTTGGTACACATAGGTACCAATGACAAAGTTAGAGGAGGGGGGGAAGTCCTCAAGAATGATTTTAAAAAGCTAGGTGCAAAGTTGAGGGCGAGGACTTCCAAGGTAATTTTCTCAGAGATATTACCTGTGCCACGAGCAACATTAAGAAGGCAGCGGGAGCTCAGGGAGATTAATGCGTGGCTGAGAGATTGGTGCAGGGAGGAGGGCTTTGGGTTTCTCCAGAACTGGGCTGATTTCTCAATCGGCTACAGGCTCTTTGCCAGGGATGGGCTGCACCTCAATGATGATGGGGCAGCTGCTTTGGGGGAAAAGATGGCTAGAGGGTTGGAGGAGATTTTAAACTAGGAGTGGGGGGGGAGGGTGCAGCGGGAAATTCTGTGGTAGACAGGATAGATGAGGTAGTGGGCATAGTAAGGGAAATTGGGGGAGGAGACTTGCTTCGGGATACTGATAATGGCAGGGAGGCCCATAAGTTGTTTACACGTCATTCTCACGCCGGAACCAGTATTAAATGTATGTTTACCAATGCAAGGAGTCTGACTGGTAAAATGGGAGAGCTGGAGGTACTGGCGTTGGAGCGGAAATATGATGTGATTGGTGTTGCTGAAACTTGGTTGAATGAGTCTCATGACTGGGCAGTTAATATTGGGGGGTATACATTGTTTCAGAGGGACAGGGGCAATAGAAAAGGAGGAGGAGTGTGTCTGTTCATTAAGCACAACTTAAAAGCAAATATTAAGGAGGAAGTTATGGGGGGAACAGAGGGAGCTGAATCCTTATGGGTTGAGCTTCTCACAGATAGTAAAGAATCTACCAAACTAATTGTAGGGGTATGCTATAGACCCCCTAATGTAAGCGAAGAGGAGGAGGCCCAGCTCCTGTTGCAAATAGAAAAGGCTGCTAGTTTGGGGCAAGTGATAATAATGGGGGATTTTAATTACCCTGATATTGACTGGGGCAATAGTACTGCCAGGACAGTAAATGGGAACAAGTTTATAAACTTGCTGCACGACAACTTTATGTCACAGGTTGTTGAGGAGCCAACCAGGAACCATGCTATACTAGATCTAGTGATCTCTAATGACCCAGAACGTATAGCAAATGTGCAAGTGGTTGAACCCCTGGGAAATAGTGACCATAATGTTATTTCATTTGATGTTTGGTGCAGGAAACAAATTTACACGGGGGCAACAAAGACACTGAATTTTAGGAAGGCAAATTTTAGCTCCTTAAGGGCAGCGCTTCAGGGCATAGATTGGGGCATTATGTTTTCTGATAAAAATACAGAGCAGAAATGGTTGTCATTTAAAATGATATTAAATCATTACTGTTCTCAATTCATTCCATTAATAAGAAAAAGTAGAAGTGTTAAGAATCACCCTATGTGGCTTAACTCTGAGGTAAAGAAGTTAATAGGGAAAAAAAGGAAAGCTTTTAAGAAATATAAGTCAGAGGGGACAGTAGATGCGTTTAATGAATATAAACACTATAACAAGTGTTGTAAAACAGCAATCCGGAAGGCAAAGATAGAAAATGAGGAGCGCATCGCGGCCGAGGCCAAGACTAACCCCAAAAAGTTTTTTAAGTATATTAATAGTAAAAAGATGCAGGTTGAGGGTGTGGCCCCATTGAGTTATAATAACAATATGGTTACAGCGGATACAGAAAAGGCAGATGTGCTTAACCAGTTCTTTTCTTCTGTGTATACAGTAGAGGAGCCAGTGGGCCAAGTCCCACCCAATAGCTTCACTGTTGCCTCAGCTCCAACTATACAGTGGTTGGCACAGGATATGGTGCTTAAAGGGTTACACACGATAAATGTAAACAAGGCACCGGGGCCAGATGGAATACACCCTCGGGTACTGAGAGAGCTAGGGGCAGAATTACAGTGGCCCTTGTTTCTGATATTCTCAGACTCGCTCTCATCAGGTATGGTACCTAGGGATTGGAAGAAGGCGAATGTCATTCCCATATTTAAAAAGGGAGTAAGATCTCAGCCTGGCAATTATAGGCCTGTAAGTTTGACATCCGTGGTGGGCAAGTTATTTGAAGGCTTGTTAAGGGATCACATTCAAAATTATGTAGTGGAGAATGGCATTATGAGCAGTAATCAGCATGGCTTTATGAAGGACAGGTCATGTCAGACCAATTTAATTGCTTTTTATGATGAGGTAAGTAAGAAGCTGGACAGTGGGGATGCAGTAGATATCATCTATTTGGATTTTGCGAAAGCATTTGATACCGTTCCCCACAAACGACTGCTTTCTAAGCTAAGGTCTATTGGTCTTAGTGAAGTCGTTTGCACATGGATAGAAAACTGGCTACAGGATCGGGTACAGAGGGTGGTTGTTAATGGTACATTCTCTACTTGGAATAAGGTCCTCAGTGGGGTCCCTCAGGGTTCTGTACTGGGTCCACTTTTGTTTAATTTGTTCATAAATGACTTAGGGGAGGGTATTATGAGTAATGTATCAGTGTTTGCAGATGACACAAAACTCTGCAGACCAGTCAATTCTATCCAGGATGTGACATCCCTGCAGCAGGATCTTGACCAACTGGCAATCTGGGCAGCTAAGTGGCAGATGAGATTTAATGTGGATAAATGTAAGGTCATGCACCTGGGATGTAAAAACATGCAAGCCCCGTATACCCTTAATGGGACTGCACTAGGCAAATCCATAATGGAGAAGGACCTTGGAGTCCTTGTAGATAATAAACTTGGCTGTAGCAAGCAATGCCAGGCAGCAGCTGCAAGGGCAAACAGGGTTTTGAGCTGTATTAAAAGGGGTATAGATTCACGGGAGGAGGGGGTTATTCTTCCCCTTTACAGAGCGCTGGTAAGGCCCCATCTAGAATATGCTGTTCAGTTTTGGTCTCCAGTGCTCAAACGGGACATTACTGAGTTAGAGAGGGTCCAGAGAAGGGCAACTAAGCTGGTTAAGGGTATGGAAAGTCTCAGTTATGAAGAAAGACTGGCCAAGTTGGGTCTGTTTACACTGGAGAAGAGGCGCTTAAGAGGTGACATGATAACTATGTATAAATATATAAAGGGATCATATAATAACCTTTCTAATGTTTTATTTACCAGTAGGTCCTTCCAACGGACACGAGGGCACCCACTCCGTTTAGAAGAAGGGAGGTTCCATTTAAACATTCGGAAAGGATTTTTTACAGTGAGAGCTGTGAGGTTCTGGAATTCCCTCCCCGAATCAGTCGTACTGGCTGATACATTATATAACTTTAAGAAGGGGCTGGATGGATTCTTAGCAAGTGAGGGAATACAGGGTTATGGGAGATAGCTCTTAGTACAAGTGAGGGAATACAGGGGTAGGGGGGATAGCTCTCAGTACAAGTGAGGGAATACAGGGGTAGGGGAGATAGCTCTCAGTACAAGTGAGGGAATACAGGGGTAGGGTAGATAGCTCTCAGTACAAGTGAGGGAATACAGGGGTAGGGGAGATAGCTCTTAGTACAAGTGAGGGAATACAGGGTTATGGGAGATAGCTCTCAGTACAAGTGAGGGAATACACGGTTATGGGAGATAGCTCTTAGTACTAGTTGATCCAGGGACTGGTCCGATTGCCATCTTGGAGTCAGGAAGGAATTTTTTCCCCTCTGTGGCAAATTAGAGAGGCTTCAGATGGGGTTTTTTGCCTTCCTCTGGATCAACTAGTAGTTAGGCAGGTTATATATAGGCATTATGGTTGAACTTGATGGACGTATGTCTTTTTTCAACCCAACTTACTATGTTACTATGTTACTATGTTACTAGACATGCAGGCTTGGTGACCTGTTATAGAGATAAATGATCAAAGTCCAGCTTTAGGTACTACTTAGTAACAATGTAGTTAATCCAAACATATTGCATTAAATCTGACTCTTATTACATTATGTAATATAACAAGTATCCCAGTCAGTATTGGACTCTTGGTCACTATTGGATTGACATGGGAAAGAGGCAAGAGCTAAATGTGTTGAGAATGGTTTAAAGCGATCATTATAGAAAGATTTCCAAAGAGTTGGTTAAAAAAATACTATTGATATCCGGTAAATCAAGAAAAAGCACAATAGGGTCAAACAAAGTAAACACGCACCCAACTTTTAAAAATGGCTTAAAGTGCAATTATTTATTTCTTCAAGAAGGTCAAAAATCAATGCTGGGATAGTTTTTCTCAGCAGCACTGTGTTCTTGACATTGCCCTGTGAGTTGGAATGATCCAGATTAATCCCCTTTAATTCTTAATTAAGTCATCCCATTAACATGTCCTTAAAGTACCCATCAAGGTTAGCATCTCATTATACATTATACATTCCAAGTTACTGTAATTTGGGCGTGAAATACTTGTTTCTGAGCTGCATTCCAGAGATCCATATTTGTTATAGTCTATGAGGAGACCACCATAAGCCAACCATCAGCATTGTTGTCTTTGTACTCAATGGGTGCTCATTTAGCAACGCTGGGCACATTTGCACCTGGGCAGTAACCCTTAGCAACCAATCAGTGGTTAGCTGTGTTTAGCCAGGTGAAGGTAGAAAAGAAAAAAATAATTTAGTTGTCATTGGTTAATATCCAGGTGCAAATGCGCCCAGTGTTAATAAATCACAACCAATGTGTTACTGAATATTTTTATGAAAAAAAACTTATATGTCCAATATAATATTAAATTATCTATATCTACATTAAAACAGTGAGGTTAAAAGATAGAAATTGAAGTATTGTGATAAAAAATATATTGTGTTGTGTGATGTAACCTAATATGCAGGTCTGAAAGGGTTCCTCCCACCCCAAATCAGTTTGGTTAGACAGCCATGAAAATGCATTGGGTCACAGATAAATATGGGTGCATAGTAGTGCCCTTCAGCTGCCTTGACTGGGCAGTAAGTACAGGGTTCTTATAGGCACTCACACTCATGCCAACTGAATCTGACACAAGTAGCATTATCTGAAGGTGCTCTGCAATGCTCTCATGGACCCAGTCATAAAGTGCATCTTACTTATTAAACAGGAGCAAACTTGGCACCAGGTTTGACACAGTTACAAGCAGCTGCAAGCTCTGTTTCCCTGTTTGTTTTGCTTTGCTTGTGCTCATCCATACAAGAGCTCCGCTTCAATTCAGAATTAACCATAACAAAGCATGCAGCCGATTGTGGTTGGGATAACTGGCTAAGAATTCTGGGGTTAAGGTTGCAGAATTTGTAATATGTTGGTGTATCAAGGTTCAATATATATATATATGGGTGAAGATTCGGAAAGGAGAAGTGGAAGAGGGTTAAAGTGATAATGACACTTGTAAACTACTATTTAAAATATTAATGTACAGTACAAGTTGCCTATAGGTCATGTTGATCATTTTTTACTGATAGGGCTGCTTTTGTAAGTAATTACTTCTTGAAGTTCCTAAACCTGACAGTTTTGCCAACCTGACTGTCCCTTCCCTACCTGTCAGTTACAGCTTCTAATGCTAACGGCCTCCTGCTGCACAAATATGGCAGCCCCCTCATAGAGGAACATGGGGGATCAGATAGTTAATGTAAAAGCATCAGGAAAATACTTTTAAGGCACAATTATAAATATCATGCAAAGATAATGTTATATGTTAAAAAAGGTTCAATCGTTGGGGGTCAGTATCTGTATAAACAGTAACCCCAAAAAAATTAAAGGTTTTTTTTTAAAGTAAATGAAGTGTAATGTGCTGTTGCCATGCACTGGTATAAGTTGTGTGTCTGTTATAGTAGTGCTACTATAGTTTATATAAATAAGCTGCTGTGTAGCCATGGGGGCAGCCATTCAAGCTGGACAAAAGGAGAAAAGGCACAGGTTACATAGATGATAACAGATACCCTCTGTAGAATACAATGGTGTTTATCTGTTATCTGCTATGTGCCTGTGCCTTTTCTCCTTTGAGTGGCTGTCCCCGTGGCTACACAGCAGCTTTGTTTATATAAATTTCTGTAGCAAACACACCAGTTGTACCAGTGCAGGGCAGCAGCACATTATATTGGAATTACTTTTATACACTTTAATTTTTTGGAGTTACTGTTCATATAAGACAGGGTAGAGCTCTGACAATGTAAATAAAGTAATGGAGCCACATGACACAGGAGCAACAGATAAAAAGAATCAAGTCATGTAGTTTTTCTATTTCATATTAAATAAATGATAGTCTATACAATGAACCTGTGAGGTAAATGTTTTAACTACTGTTCTAAGTCAATACAAAACATGGGGGCAGATAAGTACAACAACAGATGAGATTTTGATCCCACTAAGCTTTATCAGAATAATGCGAAAGGGGCTACAGTTTTCACACAAAGTGAAACTGAGCAAAATAAAATGTATAGGATATTTCACCTTTCCTGATTTCATTGGCTTATTATAAAACATGCCTATAACGTACATGCCCGCTGCCTAGAACTGAGCTAATTGCCTTACTGCCGGTGCAGCCCCCTCACTGTCCCTTCATTGTCCATCAACGTCAGCAAAAGTGTAAGCACATTACAAAAGGTTATCTTTAACCCTGCCCTGCTCTTAATTACTTACCTCCAGTGTCTTCCCTTTCTAGAATGCTCTCATTCCTGATATAAATGCTAGCTGCCAGCTAATCCAGCTATTCATCATATGGAACCCAGGCTACTGCAGTTTCCTACCACTAAGCTTCCTATCATTGCATCGCGCACGTGTAATTGCTACAGTTGTACATAGGGCACAGAACCTCATTTATTGCTTCACTATACACGTGCCTTTAGGAATTAACCTCACTCGCAAATGGAATTTACAATCTTCATAATTGTCTCTCATTTTTTATGCATGATTCCGTCTTTGTCCATGCAAAACGCTTATATTAGAGACACCTCTGTAGGAATTCTGTAAGGTCCACCAGTAATGGGCAACTTAATTCCTCATTAATCATGCCTGCTCCCTCCTGCATACATTTTCCACCAAAAAAAGTGTCTAAATATTCCGTTTCAAAGACATTTGCACACAGTACCATCAAGGGACACCAGACGCTGTTTTCAGACTTCATATCCCACTTTTTTGGCTCAAATATATATTCTATTTTTAATGTTTTGTAGTTTTATGTTGCCATTTCAGCTTGATAAGCCAAAAGTTAGGTTGTATATATACAGGTATATGTGTATATGTTTGTGTGTGATAGTTGATATAGTTGATCCTGGCTTACGCTTATTTATATACCTCGTGATGATGTCCAATGACTTCGACTTCGTAGGTGGACTGGACTATAAAGAAAACACTGCTGATCTGCATTGATCTGCATTGTAACAATACGTAAGCTGCCATATAAGCATAAAATGATACTTAGTTTCATATGATTTTATCTGTGCATGTATGCCCAGCTTAGGAGCCAACAGGGCTCAAGTGCTAGGTGCAAGTGCAGGAAAGCTAAAGGGTATAAAATTGGTTCCCAAACTATGGAGCTGCTAAGCTGGGGGGCGGGGGAAATGGAGCAGTCATAGTGATTATATGCTATACAAATTACCCCTGAAAGCCTAGGGAGAAAGTCAGGCTGACATTTAGGGAAACATGAACAGCAGTGCTGTCTAACTGGCAGCCTTTGTGCCGGATGCAGCCCCCTACCTGTCTGGCTGCTGTGAGTGCTTACCTTTGGGTAAGCTTTTAATTGGAATCAGTACTGTGATTCACTGGCCCCCTGCATGGTCCACACCTCAGATTCAGGCTGTAAATCTCTGTATTGTTTAAAAATGTAATCCCTGTATTGTTCACACTTCTAGTCCCTGTATTGTTCACACCTCATTGTTCTGCTTTTTTTTTTTTTTTTTTGGTTCTAAAACTTAACTGTTAATAAGTGCAAAAAAACTTCAATGTAGAACTTCACCACCTACAAGACTGCAAGTTTCTATAGAAGTCAATAGGAGTTTGCCTATTCAAAGTCAAGCCATATTTTCAAACTTGAAAAATTGATAATCGAGTTTTTTATTCGAATGAGTTTTCCTTATTAATAAATAAGCAAGCATTCGATATGTAAGTTTATTTGATTCAGAAAAAAAAACTCTAATTCATAAACTCAAAAACTGATAAGTAAGCCACTAGTCTGGTGCCCTATGGATTTCCAGCCAAACCGGCAGCCAAACCCAATCTGTGAGATGTGTATCTCCAAAAACACTTATTTTCGTTAATGCATTAATATTTAAAAAAAATCCTTATTTAGTGCTAAAAAAAAAAGCCATATACAACGTTTTAGAATGAAGGTGAACCACCCCCTTAATGTTTTGTCATTCCCTGTTGTAATGACAAAAGCATGAAAGATTAACAACATGATTTTTTACATTTTAAAGGAAGTGAATGCCGAGTGGAATTTCCCTCTGTGGGAATCTCCCTTATTACCCTGAGCAACCAATCAAAGTTTTATTTTAACAGAATACTGTCATGGAAAAACATGTTTTTTTATACAAAACCCATCAGTTAATAGTTAAATTTATATTTAATTTTGAAATTTCACATGGCGCTAGCCATATTCTTTATTTCCCAGGGTGCCACAGCCATGTGACTTGTGCTCTGATAAACTTCAGTCACACTTTAGTGCTGCGCTGCAAGTTGGAGTGATATCCCCCCTCCCAGCAGCCGATCAGCAGAACAATGGGAAGGGAGCAAGATAGCAGCTCCCAGTAGGTATCAGAATAGCACTCAATAGTAAGAAATCCAAGTCCGACTTGGGACTCCTCCAGTTACATGGGAGTAGGAGAAACAAGGTATGAATGTCTGACATTTACTAAAAAATTTGAATTGAAAAAGTTCATGTGGGAAAAGTTGCATTAACTGCAACTTTTTCAAATTGTCACCCCAAAAAAACAGCATCAGAAATTCAAAACCTCTATAGTTTTGAGGCAAAAGAGTATGGCTCACACAGGCAGCATAGGGCAGGCAGATTATGGCACACACAGGCAGCATAGAGCAGGCAGAGTATGGCTCACACAGGCAGCATAAGGCAGGCAGAGTATGGCACACACAGGCAGCATAGGGCAGGTAGATTATGGCACACACAGGCAGCATAGGGCAGGCAGAGTATGGCACACACAGGCAGCATTAAGCAGGCAGAGTATGGCACACACAGACAGCATAGAGCAGGCAGAGTATGGCACACACAGGCAGCATAGGGCAGGCAGAGTATGGCACACACAGGCAGCATAGGGCAGGCATAGTTTGACACACACAGGCAGCATAGGGCAGGCAGAGTATGGCACACACAGGCAGCATAGGGCAGGCATAGTTTGAAACACACAGGCAGCATAGAACAGGTAGAGTATGGCACACACAGGCAGTACTCTAACTTCCCCAGTAAACCTGGCAGAGGTTTGTTCTGCGAGTTTTTGTTAGCATTTGGAGATAGCTGTTATATGGTCCCTAAGTAGTGTAATTATATGCTGGAGGTTTTTGTGCTATCCACAGGGGAGGAGGCATATGGATTTAAGGGTATGTCTTAATATGACATAATATAATTCTTTCACATATGAATGAAAGGTGATATCCCTACAGTGAGCACCAAACATTTGGGTTTTTGCTGCGCTACCACCATCCACCATTAGTGTGGGCATGGTCTTGCTGTGGTTTGAAGTGGGCACTAGTGATGAGTGAAATTATTCTACAGGTATGGATTCGTGGGAAATTTCCACATTTTACCATTGGTTTAGCCAAAAAAAAATCGGCACGTCAAAAAAAGATCTTTCATTGAAATTTTTCCACCGTTTTTGCTGAAGCTTAACAGGACAGATAAGCTCATCTCTAGTGGGTGCGGTTTAAAAAAGGGTAGCGGTCAAAACTGCCTTCCATTATCGGCCCTCCACCATGTAGGCCAGATAAATTACGGTCCTCAGTAGACGTTGGACAGCACTGCAAAGGGTTTCTGAACAAAAGCTGGTTTTACAACAGGGGGTTTGAAGCAAAAGATTATCCCAATCACTGCCTTAGAGTTCAATACATAAAGCATTTGTGTCTAGTAGAGTTTAGTACGTTAGAAGTTGCTTCAGTTATCTTTTAGCTAGAGGTCAATAGGTGGAAGCTGTAATGTTCTAATCCATGCACTCCTATCTATTGCTGTACAATCACTGTTAAGCCACTGGACTCTACTATGAATAGTCTACAATAGCAAGGAGCTTATGAATGTACAGAGTTCAAAAGCAATTATCTTAACTTAAAGTGTTTAATAAGAATCATCCATTGTTGTGTATGTTCATATATCACTATTGAGTCCACTTGGTTCCAGCAGTTAAGGGATTAAATCACCTACCAAGGTAGAAATTGGTTTAAGAAGAGTCCTAATGAGCTCCTGTCAGGAAAGGCAGGAATTCAGTGGATAGAAACAGCAGACAACAATGTCTGAGGCTTTAAAACTTTAGAGAGAGAAAGTTGAGAGCGACTTGAAACAAACCTCTGCTGCTATTTAACTTTTATCTTCAAAAACTTGCCATAGACTTTTAGTCTAGATTATTGAACCTGTCTACTTTTGTAGCGTTTGAAAAGAATACATTCATAAAACCTTGTCAAATACTTTCCAAGGTACCCAGGGATACTTCTGTGGTTAGGATTTTACATGGCTTAGCATGCCTTAAGATGAAATGCTCTTTTTTCCCTTTCTTATTGTTTAGTGTTCACCCAAGAAAGCCTGTTTGATCTTGCTGTATTGAGTTGTGCTTCATTTGTTGAATGGTAATTATGAGACCCATTTGGTTTCTTAGCCCGTCTTTAGTACTCACCATCTTGTTTATTGAAAACTATTACTGGTGTTTGCAGAAAAATCTCAAAGCTCCCAGCCTTGTACTATCAATCAGATAATAAAAGATATATTTTTATTTTATGTTTGATTATTTGCGAAATCAGCAGGAAGCCAATTTTAAATATGACATGCTGAGGCACTATGGCTTTTCTATGGATATTAAATGTAAACATATGTATTTTTATTATTCTTGGTTAATAGAATTTTTGTAATTGCACAAAACTGAATGGGATTTGGAATTTCTACAGAAATCTAAGGATAGGTGCAGCATTTGTCATGTAAATTCAGTTATAAAATGTGATAAATGAATACATGTTTTGTTATACAGCAGTTAAAACAAAGATCATAGAGGGCAAAGCACATATTGTTAATGTACAACAGTATTGGCATGGTAGTATTGGCACCAACAGACTGTACAGAATAATGTACCTTAATAGAGCCTGTACTGGGCAATGAAAGCAATAACAGCATGGCCTCTGGTCAGTCAAAAGGAATCATTTTGGGCCAACAGTGAAGATAAAGAACAACAAAAATATTTCCTTCAAAGGGAACATAACTTTATCCCAATTTGTCTCATTGCCCTAAATGAAGATGAAGCTGGATATCCCTACTCATTCCCCAGGATATCTTTTCTAAGGTCTAGCCAAGGTTCTAATTTGCTTCCAATTGCTGAAGATAACATGAACTCTCTAATGGTTCATGTTCAGCATATTTTGTGCCATTGAAATCTTTACAAATGCAAGGAATGTTAATAATATGGGATATCCTAAAAAATTCTGTACCTTTTATGAAATAATCAAGTTACTCTTCACTAAGCCCCTCTCAGCAAACCTGTGTTTCTCAGAAGTCGGTGTCAGATTTTGATTGACAGGGAGGTCTAATAAATCTTTTAGGTGTGGTTTTATTTCCTAGGTGTTGGAGCTAACTCGCTAACCCCCCACCCCCCAAAGGATGTATTAGATCTAACTGTCAGTCAAAGCCTATTCCACCTACTGCATGGAGAGAGAAAGATGAGAAAGGGAAGAGTTAAATACTAACACCAGAAATTTAATTTTTTTATATCGATCATAACATTGTCTTTGCATGCTATGTATAATTTTGTGATAAAAGTATTAGCCCAGTGCTATTGCATTACCTATCAAATCCCCCATGTTCCTCTATGAGGGGGTGGCCATATTTGTGCAGCATTAGAAGCTGTAACTGACAGTATGAGAAGCGGCAGTCAGGTTGGCAAAACAGTCAGGTTTAGGAACAATTATTTATAAAAGCAAAGTTATCAGTGAAAAATGATCTGCATGACGTATAGGGAACTTTTAATGTACATTAATATTTTGAGCAGTAGTTTTTTAGGGTCAGTATCACTTTAAGAGTAACTTCATTATTTCTGAAATAGGACAGGTTATATTTAGAAAGTTTTTTATTTTAGTCAGATAAAGCTTATATTAAATTTTTATTTTCTAGATAGTTCCCCTTTAAGAGGAAATAAAGCATAGAGGAAACTTACACCTGCACTACTGCACTGGGCTGCTGCATGATTCCTCAAGTAAAACAACATTATGGGGGCTAAGGCTTACGACCTCAGATCTCTTTGCCTCTCTTACTTTGTTGTATCTAAATGCCAAACTCGCTTATAATATACACAATATAATATTAATACAATTTAGGTGGACAACACCTAAACACAGAACATATAGTTGAACCAGGCCTTAGCTGTAAACTTATTTAGTAGCCCAGCCACAGATATTGAGGTCCCATTTTTAGAATATGGGAGAATACATTTAGGGGTCTATTCATTAAAGTTCGAGTTCGAATCCTGAAATGGAAAAATACGGATTAAATATGATCATTTCTGATGATCACAAATATCACGAAAATGCTTGCGAAAAAATCGTATTAGTCACGATAATATTGAATTGGCAATCCAAGACTCATGAAATGTTCGTATCCAAACGATCGTAAACGGCAGGTAAACCTTTCCAACTTTGATCCTTCTGTGCATGATTTTGAAAGCTTCCCATAGGACTCAATGGCACTCTGCAGCTCCAACCTGGCCCAAGGAAAGCTTCCCATAGGACTCAATGGCACTCTGCAGCTCCAACCCGGCCCAAGGAGACTCTCCCATAGGGCTCAATGGCACTCTGCAGCTCCAACCCGGCCCAAGGAAAGGCTCCCATAGGGCTCAATGGCACTCTGCAGCTCCAACCTGGCCCAAGGAAAGTCTCCCATAGGGCTCAATGGCACTCTGCAGCTCCAACCTGGCCCAAGGAAAGTCTTCCATAGGGCTCAATGGCACTCTGCAGCTCCAACCTGGCCCAAGGAAAGTCTCCCATGGGGCTCAATGGCACTCTGCAGCTCCAACCCAGCCCAAGGAAAGTCTCCCATAGGGTTCAATGGCACTCTGCAGCTCCAACCTGGCCCAAGGAAAGTCTCCCATGGGGCTCAATGGCACTCTGCAGCTCCAACCCAGCCCAAGGAAAGTCTCCCATAGGGCTCAATGGCACTCTGCAGCTCCAACCTGGCCCAAGGAAAGTCTCCTGTAGGACTCAATGGCACTCTGCAGCTCCAACCCGGCCCAAGGAAAGTCTCCTGTAGGACTCAATGGCACTCTGCAGCTCCAACCCGGCCCAAGGAGACTCTCCCATAGGGCTCAATGGCACTCTGCAGCTCCAACCTGGCCCAAGGAAAGCCTCCCATAGGGCTCAATGACACTCTGCAGCTCCAACCTGGCCCAAGGAAAGTCACGATAGCGAAGCTTGAATGAATCCGAAACTTTCGTACTCGGCGTGACAATACGATTTTGTCACATAATTTTTGACACACAGTACGAAAAAGTTGCACAAAATAACGACAAAAACGGCAAAAATGCGCACAGTACAACCAAATATGAATTTTTTGTATTTCGTACCTGTCGTACTTTTATGCATAGGCCCCTAAGTCTATAGACATTGTTCTTCCTAAAATAAATTCAATAGATAATACATATATTGAGACCATGCTTGAGCCAATATATTGCCAAATAAAGGCTTCTTTACTAAGAAGGAATATTCTGAGGAGTGCTGACTGTAACAGTACAGTCAATTTAGCTGACAATTACTGTCAATGCCATTTCTTTGTAGGTATAAGTTTATGTGTAGTGGAGGGGGGCCTCACAAACACAGGATTGTACCCCAATATAATAACTAGTAACAAACATGACCTTCACCTTCTTTAGTATTATCACAGTTGACCGAAAAAAGGTAATGGCTGACTGGCAATTAGGGTTGCCACTTGGCTTTGTACAAGTGCTGTTGGGTGTTTATTTTATTTTCATTTATTAATTTAAAAGAATACGCCATCTGTAGGTAAATAGTGAACAGCTGTCTTAATTAGATCCATAAAAATAAAGAAAGAAAAATCTGCTGTATGTTAAAACTCTAGAAACCTGTGCGATAAAATACCAGCTTTCCAGGTTTTCTAGCATTCAGCTGCTACTCCTTACTTTCAGCATATAAAGCACAAAAGGAAAGACGGCGGCTTTCAGGGAAATCTTTGAAAATGTGGTAAATACAGATACAGAATTATTATCCACATAGGTAGGACTCAGTCCTAAATGACCTTTGTCATTGATGTTATTCTATGAATAATCTGTGGAAGCAGCAGTCTTGTCATATTAAGCGGTGCATGGCAGCATTAGCACTGTACACCTTCAAGGTTTCTGTAATGATAAATGGTTTCACTGCAGCTGTGCTAGTTAGCATGCACGGTGTCAAAATCCCTAAAGTCATAATATTCCCACAACCATATATCAATGATTGCAGTGCGGCAAGGCAAACATAATAGATTTCATTCAAATAAACTGCACAACTGGGAAGAAATCACATTTTATTTAGCGATGAGGGGTGCTTTCTTTTTTTTTTTAGATGGGATTCAAAATCCAATGGCCGCAGGGTCAATAAATGCAATGATTTGTATGGAGTGAATAGGTTTGCTAAGCCAAGGGCTGAAAAGGCTTTTGAGGATATATGTGTAAATGCAAGATAAAGAAAAGACAAAGAAATAACTCTAATTTTGCTCGTTTGAATCCATGTATGGATTTAAAAAAGATGTTTGCTTTAATGTTACATTTATTATGGTCTGAACAGCGTAATTGTAAATCAAACAACAATTTGTTTTTTATTAATTGTCCGGTAGCATTTAGCTTGGTGTTTAAGCTGGAACTGTGAGGTTTCAGTTACCCTAGAAATCAGGCAGTGGTTTGAATGAGAAGACAAAGGCACACAGTCAAGGGCTGAGGGACCTCATAAGTTATATAAGTTATATTAAGTAGGTCTGTTAAACCTGCCCAGCTAACTGTGGGGTAGGAAGGTTACTTTAACAATTAATGGGGTAATGCTGGACAGTGTTTTTGTAGCTCTACTGTTGCCCTTCTGCAGTCACCTTACCCTACTTTATATGCTACACCTTGCTCTTCTGACTGCTGCTGCTGCTCTGTTGGGGCCCAAGGCATTCCCCCTTTTTGCATCTTCTAAAGACATAATTTTCAATTAAGATAGACCAGTGATCCCCAACCAGTGGCTCAGGGGCAACATGTTTCTCACCAACCACTGGATTTTGCTCTCAGTGCCCCCAAACCAGGGAGTTATTTTTGAATTCCTGACTTGGGGGCAAGTTTTGGTTGAATAAAAACAAGATTTCCTACCAAATAAAGCCCCTGTAAGCTGATAGTGTGCATAGAGGCTGCCTAATAGCCATTTTAGCCCTTATTTGGCTCCTCCATGAACTTTTATGGTGCTTGTGTTGCTCTCCAAGTCTTTTTACACACGACTGTGGCTCACGAGTAAGAAAGGTTGGGGATCCCTGAGATAAACCCACTGTAATCCCATAAAATGCAAAAAAATCTGTAAAAACTGCTTTGTGAGGGGTCCCCATAAACTATTCATGCAGAACTTATCTTTAGGCACCCATTATTAATTTCTGAGAGCTGTGCAGGGCAGTAAATGTGTTGTGTGCATGATGAATCTTAAGTGTAATCCATAGTTTGTTGCGTGTAGTGATGAGCGAGTCTGTCCTGTTTTGCTTTGCCAAAAATTTCGTGAATCTGCTGAAAAATTTGAGAAATGGTGAAAATTTCGCAAAATGCGACTACTGCACAACATTTTTGACGCACAATTTTTTTTGACATGACTTTGTGAAGTTTTGCTTCAGCTTCGCAAAAAAATGGGCAAAGGCAAAATGCAGAAAATTACTCTCATTGCTATAGTCCTCTGAGGCGCAGCTCAGCAACTCTAGCTGATAATGAAAGTATTACCTGCCCATTAATAAATCAGAAACAGCAAAACCTGAATATCCCATATTTGTCAATAAACTCTCTAACTCTAATATTGTAATAAATGTAATGATTACATTTGAATTTTCCAACTATGTAAAACATTATAAACCAAAAAAGTGGCAATAACATCATTAAGGAAATAAGTTGAACCACTGATGGAAGTGGGAAAAAGTACAATAAACCAGTTTGATTCAACTTCTAGTTAATCACAATACATTAATGGGTACTGTACAGACTGTCCACTAGGTATATCAAATAAATATAAATCACTGTATTAATATAACATCTCCTGATCCTGAAACACTAATCCTGATGACCCTGAAACACTAAAAAAGTAAGAGGAATGATCTGCAAAAGAAGAGGTTTTAGATGCTTCTCATTTCTAAGTCTCTATGTTCATTTCCCATAGGAAAACATTTTCTTGCAGGCCTGTTCCCTGGATACACGGATGGTTCCTGGATCTGTACATATTGTGCCTCACTTTCAAGTGGTAACTGAGAATCCATTTGCTTGGTGATTTTAACTCCCTATATCTGAATAAATCTCTGTGTACATGACATGCTTTATGTAAGATCAAGAGTCTCTTCTTTCCTGACGCGATCAATGAGCACTTGCTGTACCTGGAAAGCATATGAAGCCCACCCTAAGGTGGTGAATAAGGCTGGTGCGAATGTTATTGCTTACTTTAGATTATTACACTCCTTTTCCAGTAATAGTCTCAAATTATTTGTGTTTGTTGGGACCCCTCCCAATGAGCACAGTGCAAAATATAAGGCTGTTGGCTTTTAATGTATTAAGGCAGTTATATCTTTACAGCTTTCCAACTGGGTTAATTCTTAGGGTAAAGACACACTGGGCTACTAGTAGCAGCTACTTTTTCAAGTCTACTAAACTCCAGAAAATACCCTGCCAAAGACAATACAGGTATAGGACCCATTATCCAGAATGCTCGGGACCAAGGGTATTCCGGATAAGGGGTCTTTCCATAATTTGGATCTCCATACCTTAAGTTTACTAAAAAATTAATAAAACATTAATTAAACCCAATAGGATTGTTTTGCATCCAATAAGGATTATTTATATCTTAGTTGGGATCAATTACAAGGTTCTGTTTTATTTCTACATAAAAAAAGGAAATCAGTTTTAAAATTCTGAATTATTTGCTTATAATGGAGTCTATGGGAGACGGGCTTTCCGTAATTCGGAGCTTTCTGGATAACGGGTTTCCGGATAAGGGGTCCGATACCTGTACTGAGAATTGCCTCTGCTAAAACACACGTAGAGACAGTTATCAGTAAATGATCAGCATTGTATTTTTTAGTAGCTACAACAAGTAGCTGCTACTAGTAGCAGCATGTGTCTTCACCCTTATAGACTAGGGTCCCCAGTGCTGAAGGATACAAACCAAGTAACTTGTAATCTCTGGCCAGAAGCCATTGGACCGTGGTGCTACAGATATGAAGCCATGTAGACTGAAGAGCCTGGTAGCTTTTCTCCTGCCCCTTTAGGGCCGTGGCAGACGGGGAGATTAGTCGCCCGTGACAAATCTCCCTTGTCGTGGGCGACTAATCTCCCCAATGTGCCATCCCACCGGCTAGAATGTAAAACACCTGTGGGATGGCATACGCGGCACCTAAATCTCCAAAGTTTCCTCTCAAGGCAACTTTGGCGATTTCGGCAAATCGCCGCGTATGCCATCCCACCGGCGATTTACATTCTAGCCGGTGGGATGGCACATTGGGGAGATTAGTCGCCCACGACAAGGGAGATTTGTCGCGGGCGACTAATCTCCCCGTGTGCCACAGCCCTTAGGGCTAGCAATGATAACAGCTCTTTTGTATGGAAATATTGGCAGTATAAGGGCATCGCTGCAATGTACGAACTGGGAAAAAATTTTCACAGGTTTAAATACAGAAGGAAAATGGAATATTTATAAAATGCTGGCTAACAAATATATTTGTCAATATATTCCCCGTGTAAACATTTAAACATATAGCAAAACC
Source organism: Xenopus tropicalis (assembly GCF_000004195.4). Taxonomy (NCBI): domain Eukaryota; kingdom Metazoa; phylum Chordata; class Amphibia; order Anura; family Pipidae; genus Xenopus; species Xenopus tropicalis. Next base: position 32,279,286 of record NC_030677.2, on the reverse strand, counting down.
CTTTTAGTTTGATAGAATGGTAAGGGATTGGTTTGGCGAGAAAAAACACACATTTAAAGGGGTAGGTCACCTGTACGATACTATACCATATACTGTACCATACTTTTTTAGTATGTTGGAGAATGTACTATTTCAAGAAACTTTGCAATTGGATTTCATTTTTTGTTATAGTATTTCAATTATTTGCTCTCTTCATCTACAGGTACATTATTCCAGCTTTCACATGGGGGTCACTGACCCCACCAGCCAAATAGACTATTGCTTGGTGAGGCTGAAATTCCAAACTGGAGCACTCCTAAACAAAAAGCTAAATAACTGAAAAACCACAAAAATATGAAAACTAACTGCAAATTATCTTAGAATATCAATGTCTACATCATACTAAAATGTAATTACAAGGTGAACAACCCCTTTAAGTCATTCAAGTTAGTTGGGACAGCTGAGACTTTTATTGGGTACAAAGAGACCAATAAAGGATTGTATACAAAAAGTAAGACAATAAAATATATAATAAGGCAATCTCAAAATATTTGTAAATATATTGTATCATACGGTGTGTGTGCGTGTATATATTTATTTATATATATATATATATATACACACAGTATATACTGTATAGTGATTTTGGTGGATGAGAGCAGTGAAAAAGCAGAGATTTTAAACTGCTAAATTTCATTTATCTATACAGGTATGGGATCCGTTATCTGGAAACACATTATCCAGAAAGCTCAGAATTATGAAAAGCCTGTCTCTCCCATAGAGTCCATTTTAGTCAAATAATTCAGATTTTTAAAAATGATTTCATTTTTCTCTGTAATAATAAAACAGTACCTGTACTTGATCCCAACTAAGATATAAATAATCCTTATTGGGTGCAAAACAATCCTATTGGGTTTAATTATTGTTTTATTAATTTTTTAGTAGACTTACGGTATGGAGATCTACATTACGGAAAGACCTCTTATCCAGAACACCCTTGGTCCCGAGCATTCTGGATAATGGGTCCTATACCTGTACAACAGTAGAATTAGTTAATGAAGGCTTCCTTTTTAATAGACATGCATGTAATCAAAAGTCCAGGAACAGATGATATGCAACTCAGGGTACTTAAAGAGTTAAGGTCAGTAATTGCCAAACCACTTTACTTACATTTAAAGATACTTGAATACATTTCAAATCACAATACTGAGAAATTGTGCCAGTATGGTTTTATAGATCTCGTCAGACTAATCTAATTGCCTGCAATGAGGAGGTGAGTAGGGATTTACACATTGTGGTTACAGTGGAAGTGATCTACATAGACTTTGCTAAAGCATTTGATACAGTCCCACACAGAAAGTTGCTAATAGATCTGGCCTGGAACATAATATTAGTACTTGGATAGAGAAGTGGCTGAAGGATGGATTAAAATGGAGGTGGTAAATGGAAAATTTTGTAATTGAACCAGTGTTGGAGTGACGCAAGAGTCTGTCCTTGGCTGCTATTGCCTTTCTGCAGTTTTGGGTCCCTGTCCTTATTATTATTATTAATAATAATAATAATAATAAGAGAACTGATAAGACAGTAAAAGTGCAGATATGTGCAACTAAAATGGTAAAGGGAATGGAACAATTAACCTATGAGGGAAGACTACACTGTTGGGGTTATTTTCTCTGGCTTGCGAGGGGACATCATTTCTCTTTAGAAGCACTGTATAGGTATGTGCTGAACATGATGGACTTTTGTCAATGTTCAACCCAAATGATCTATGTAATGTAGTCTAAGCTAGACTAGCAGGGATCAGTGAATAAGGGCAGGGAGCATGTGAACCTTCCTCTCTTTGCACTCTGGTGCCAGGGTGGATGTCCTGGGGAGCCTGGGCATAAGGTCCCATAGTAAAAAGAAAAAAGAAGATTTTGTGCTCTAAGGCAGTGCTGTCCAACTGGCGGCCCGCGACCCCCCTCTGTGTGGCCCCCCACCTGTCTGGCTGCTTTGATGGCTTACCTTTGAGTAAGCATTAAGTGGTATCAGTACTGAGATTAACTGGCCCCCTGCATGGTTCTCACCTCAGATTCAGGCTGTAATCCCTCTGTATTGTTTAAAAATGTAATCCCCTGTGTTTTTCACACCTTTTAATACCTGCATGGTTCACCCCCTGCAGTGTTCACACCTCAGGCTCAGACTGTAATCACCCCCATTGTTCACTTCTTCACACCTCAGACATAGGTACTGTAGGCAGAGTATGGCACATACAGCCAGCATAGGGCAGGTAGAGAATGGCACACACAGGCAGCATAGGTCAGGGAGGGTATGGCACACATAGGAAGGGTAGGGCAGGCAGAGTATGGCACACACAGTCAGGGTAGGGCAGGCAGAGTATGGTACACAGAGGCAGCATAGAGAAGGCAGAGTATGGCACACATAGGCAGGGTAGGACAGGCAGAGTATGGCACACACAGACAGCATAGGACAGGCAGAGTGCTGCCTGTGTGTGCCATACTCTGCTTGCTCTATGCTGCTTGTGGGAGGTGAACCTGGCAGGGGTTTGTTGTGGGAGTTTGTTAGCAGTTGGAAATAGCCATTAAATGGTCCCTAAGGTGTGTAATTATGTACTGGGGGTTGCTCTGCTATCCACAGGGGAGGAGGAGGCATATGGAATTTAAGGGTATATCTTAATATGACATAATTCTTTCACATATGAATGATGGTTGATATCCCCACAGTAAGGACCAAGCATTTGGGATTTTGCTGTGTTACCACCATTGTGATAAAATAGGTGTGGTTTGAAGTGGGTGTGGTTTCAAAAAGGGGAGTGGTCAAAACTGGCTTCCATTAGCGGCTCTACACCATGTATGCTAGAGAAATTCCGGCCCTCGGCACCGTAGAAGTTGGACAGCACTGCTCTAAGGGAACAAACCCCTAAGTGAAGTTCAGGAGGAGATTACTGAAGAAGTAGGTATTCATAGTGTGTATTACAAGAAATACAATAAGTATAAATACACTGAGATTAAATGCCATGTGGCAAGAGACACAGAAGTAAGGAGGTCCCTGTCCCATAGAGCCTACAGTCTACAGTAAGTGATGAGATAGACAGGATAGCTAAAAGAGCAGCCTGTGCTCCACCAAGGGAAACCAGTGTGAGGTAGCTCCTTGGTGATACTTACCAAGTGTAGGAACTCAAGTGAGTAGGACTCAGCTATTAGAAATGTAATAGTGTTTTGCTTTAGAGCAGCTGGATAAGGGTAATACAGCCACGGCAGGGTTACAGCAAGCCATTCTTTCTCTCTTTCTGTAACAGCCTCCACTCAGGATCTCTGTCCTCTCCCTGTAGCATATTTCCCCATGCATTATATCAAGCAGTGGGGGGAGGGCTGCTATCACAATTCTGTTTCTTAGGATTGCACACATTATCATAAATATGCACCAAAAATAGTGTTTACAGTAACATAAAATAGGATAGATTAAATATATTTAAAATCTGCAAACTCTGCTCGGCCTGTTTGCTCACTATTCCTAAAAGTTTTCGGTTGTTTTCAGCTGTTTTCTTTGCATTAAGGTTTTAGTTTAATGATAACAATTCAGTAGGTTTTCTTTAAAGCACATGCAATTAAAATAATCAGTGTTTTCATTATTTCTTGATTGTGTTTTTTCTTTTATTTCATATTTACTGAAAATATCAAGACGGTGTATAATGAATTCATGGAATGTGTGTTGCTTCTGACAAAGGATTTTCTATTCATAATACAAATAGTAGGGGGCATAATTATCCTCACTGGGGCCAACCATGGAGAAACAGGTCTTAAATTTACAATTTTGCCTATATGAGGTAAAAAAGAACCCATATGCAGCCTTGTTTTTGAATTGATATACACTATACTTTACATTGATAACTACTGTGCTATCAATCATTTCCCATGTATAAGAATAAAGTGATGTCTGTGCAGAGCATGTACAGCAAACAAGCCAAAGTGGAGTATTCAGGGTTGCATTTAGCTTGCGCGTCTCCAGCTGGGCAGTCCTCACCTAAACAATACAGATTTGAGGGCCAAGTTTGAAATGTACAAGTCTCTTGCAAATTGTTCAAACAACTTATTCTGAATTATCAGTTCACTTGTATTCTCCATTAAAGTCCATTAATCATGGTTAAGATGGGCTCTCCTATGTTTTCTGCAAAAATCTCAACTGTGCATTTTAGGGACCTGTTTGACTTGGTGGTAAAAAATATGTTAGACAGCCTTTAATAATTGCAATCATTATTTTTCTCTGCTCCTTATAGATATAGGTGTTGCCATTTTAATTATCTTTTCCTAGTAGTGATGTGCGGGTTAATCTGCACCACAGGGTACAACAGGGTTATGCTAAAGGCCAGGCAGGTTTGGGTTGAAATTTAGTTGACCATTTGGGTTTGGGATGGGTGTGGGTCAGACTGGGGACGAACACTCTCCCAAAGTTTCACTATCTTTTAACCTAAGATGCACACACAAGTAGTGTACAAAGTGTAAAAACACTGGTAAGGGTTGAGTATGGGTCATACAATGGCAACAATGGAACTTTAACCAAAAAAAGATGCTTTTTTTTACTCTATTGCACATGTGTAAGCTCTGGGATCACAGCAAAAGCAGAAGGAAGGAAGAGTATCGTTGGCCTGCTAGTACCCTTGGGGAGGTGCGATTTTCTGCTAACAGGAGCACCAGCCTGGGGTATCATGGAAACTCTTCTTGATCACGGGGGGAATGTGCCTAACATTTGGCACCCCCAGTGATTTCAATTTCCTTCTTTCAACCTTTACATGTGTTTATAGAATTCTAACATTTTAAAAGGGCCAAACAAAACTCCAGCATATCTAGCAGTGACAGTCGTATAATAATGGTGCAGCTGAGATGCTGTGCTGATGAATGCTCAAGCAATTTGGGCAAAGAATGAATACATGGAATTTGTTCTGCCTCGGCTTAGTAATCTGCCTGTTTCCTTCCCAAGGTAATAATGTCTGTACAATAACCACTTGAAACATGGGTTTCTTAGAATGCTGAGCACAGATTCAGGAAAATGCAGAAAATAGTACTTCTAGTAATAAAGAAAGCATACCACCTATTTGCCTTTCCAAAGCGATGCCTTAAAACATCCTGCTTTAGAACTAATTAAAGGATAGCATGGCAGGATCATTACATTTAAGCCTTCCTGGAAATATCTGAAAGGTATCTTCTGAATCTGGCCCCCACCCTGTCATACAGGACAAAACAAGATTAACAAAGCCCATCTTCATGCTTTGAGGTCATCCACAGACTGGCCCAGTAAAACATGTCCCAGCTTCTGAAGGAAAATGCAGGGGATGGGATTTAGTATCAGCATAGCTCAGTAATCCCCAACCAGTGGCTCGGGGGTAACACGTTGCTCCCCAACCCCTTGGGTGTTGCTCTCAGTGCCCCCAAACCAGGTAGTTATTTTTGAATTCCTGACTTGGGGGCAAGTTTTGGTTGAATAAAAACAAGATTTACTACCAAATAAAGCCCCCTGTAAGCTGATAGTGTGCATAGAGGCTGCCTAATAGCCAATCTTAGCCCTTATTTGGCTCCTCCATGAACTTTTATGGTGTTTGTGTTGCTACCCAAGTCTTTTTACATTTGACTGTGGCTCACAAGTAAGAAAGGTTGGGGATCCTTGGCATAGTTTTTTCTGGAAAGCTCCAAGATACTGTGTATGGTATCACCATTTCCCAAACCCCATATTTCCTGATTTGGTATTACAGATGCCTTATTGCTGTATAATGGACAGGGAAGGGTATCATCATCTAGGGGGCAGCTAATAAGGGCTGTATTTTCTATATAGCCATCCATAGGCCTGTTCCTAGAGTGACAACTTCAGTCAGTGTACCTATATAGAAAAAACTTGCCACCCAGCCTGCTGCCCCAGACCCTTGTGGCTAAATCTGGCAGATCCAGGAAATAGGGTCCCCCTCTTGCATGTGTGAGAGGAAGGGGCAGGCTAAGGTGTGGTGCCTGGGGCAGAACTAGACCTAAATACAGCCCTGCAGCTCATTTTTTTTTCATTCTATATTGTGTGGTTAGGGGACAGTCCAAGAGAAGCAAAAATCAGTGAGAAACCACTTAGCATTTTTTTATATAAAGAATGACAATATAATAGCACCAAATAACAATATAAATATAACATTTTTCATTAGTTGTTGGTAAAGGAAATTGCAATTGAAAGCTGTATTTTCATCCCTTTTTGAAATGCTAGCTCTGAGTTTTGAAGTAATGTAGCAGAAGCCATCTTTCCCCCAGCCATTCTTCTTCATATCAATTCACTTCTACTGCATTGTTTCAAGAGTGAAATCCAGGCAATAGAAAATGGACGAGAAATATTTTATACAAATAACTTGGAAACCACTAATATGTTTAAATCCCCTAAAATTACTCTTAGCAGCCTCTAGAATAACATACCTTTCTCCCTGCATGCAGATTTATTTGTTTCTCTATTACAGCCACTTCAATGACAGCTCTTTTAATTACTGCCTTGTCTAGAATAAAACTCCATTTTTGCTTTCTGAGTCTTCCTTCTCTCTCCGACTTTGAAGACATCAAAGAGGTGCCTACGGGGCATGCTCAAAAAAATGGGGGCTTTCCGTCTTTTTATATATATATATATATATAATGCAAAAAGATACCCCGCACTCACAGGACTTAAACGTTAGTTGTTTGACTTTTATGTTTATTATGAACATAAAAGTTCATAATAAACAGCACTCACGATACAGGTAAATCTCAGGCGCCTGGGTGCAGTCCTCTTCAGAGTAGATAATGAACAAAACATGAATCACATCGCTCAGGACTTATAACAAAGTTTGTAGTTTATTACGTGTAAAACAAGAGAACTGACGTCTCGGCCACAATCGCAGCCTTTCTCAAAGTTGCCAAAAAACAGTACATCTAAACTTAAATACCCTGTGTGGCGGAAAACTCGATAGTGACGTGTCAGAATGACGTATACACTCAGTGAACTTAATTACATACAAAATAAAATAAAATGAAATGAAATAATAATACCCTTAACCATGTGTCAAAAATATTTTAACCATTGTGCATAATAAAAGATGTATAATAATATTGTATCTGTGTTACCATTATTTTAACCACGTAATGCGCTATAACAGCTTCTACTATTAGGGCGCGTGGCTATGACAATTTTGTACCAATATGCAATTATTAATGGCCCATGCTTATATAATTTGTATAAATGAAATAGCGGGGGTAGTTGGACTCAAAAGAGTATCACAAGTCCAGTGCGCTATATACTTCTATGCGCTGTAAATATCAATGCAAATTATAATTATTTTCGTATTATTCAATGTATACCCATGTTTTAAAGCATTAAAGTAAGAAATACAAAAAGCAGAATAAGTGTGGAAAGAGTTCAAATAGTTATTTAGAAGTTTATTGAGCAACCCCATTACCTCTATGGACCAGGATCCCCGTGGTGCCGTTTTGAGTGTTTACCTTCTCAGTAGTCATGGGTACTAAAATCCCCTACTTATGCCTAAACTTTAAAATGCTGGGGAGTATATTAATGTCCTCCATATGTCCCCACTGGTACAGGCTTACCTAGTGTAAGGACTCTCCAGTCACTCATTGGATGAAGTAGTTCCTCTTGGTGCTTGCATGACTTCAGCTAAGCTTCTTCTCCCTTCCGTTACCCAGCTTTCTTAATCCAAGCCAGAGTCCTCTTTCCAATCTTTCTGTATTTGACATTTTTAATATATCTCAGTAGCCTGTCTTTATTCCAGGTGACCTTTGCATTTTATTTGTTATTACATTTTATGATCATTTGGCTGATTTGGAAGAGCAGTTAGTAGATTCAATTCAGTCAAAAATTATCATTTCTACCGATTACAACTATGAAACACAATGCCTACCAGCTAATTTACTAATTAACATTTTCTTTTATCTGCACTGTATACCTGAATTGTACGTTTAGGGTAACGACACACGGGACATTTTGTCGCCCGTGATAACTTGTCGCCGTCCATTATATTCTTCCCACCAGCAATAATGTAAATGACCGGTGAAAAGACACTCAAATCACTTCAGCTTTCTGACGTGACACATATGTTTCCTCACCAGAAACATATTTACAAACAAATTCTATAGGAAAAATTCAATCCCATTAAGCAGAAAATATTCTTGATAACAATGAAAATCACATTATTCAATTCATTTTTGCAAATTCTATACTATAACTAGTATAGAACCAACCTCCCACTGACTTTTCTACAACCACGGCAGGTTTTAGTTGGCAAATTTTCTCATTCAAACTTTCAAGGTTATTTTTAAATTCATAAATTTAAGATTGCAGAACAATTGCAAACCCAAATTTCAATACATTTTCCCCATGTTAACAGGAAATGGGAGCAAGTACAGACTTCTGATAGCTACATGATTCCCACAGACAAGGATGAGAAATAAATTCAGGCTGCTGGTTTATAAAACTGCCCTCTGAGACTAATTAGTTCACTATCGGTAACCACAGACCAGAAACCTTTCTCAGGAAACTCTGATGAATAGTGTTGGGATCCTACAAGTCTGGGTTGCCTTCAATATTCAATATGAAGGTTAGAATTGAATGATTTCAAATAACTAGTACTGGCGGAAAACTTGGAAAAACTTTTGTAAAGGAACTCTAGACATAGTATTATATACAGTAATATGAATTCTGCAGAATGATGAGGTGAACCTCATCATTCTGCAGGATTCATATTATATAATACTATGTCTAGAGTTCCTTTACAAAGGATTTTGTTCATCTACATTCAGCCACAAGCAAAATCTTATGATTAGAGAAGGGTGACTGACACACATAGAGAGTATGACCACAACATGGGCATTGTCACCGGAGTACTGGCAGAACTTCTGTAGAGATCCAGTCAACACTGCATTTCTTTTTCAGCCCAGGACATGGGCTCCAGCCAGTTAGTCCTAAACTTGGGAAATTTGAGTTCGTTTTTTTTGCATTTTTTTTTGAGATTTATCTATTGGCACTTTTTTAAAAAAATTAATAATTGCAACCCACAACCTGTTGAGATGCCATAGAAGTCAATGGGAAGTCTGTTTATCAAAACATGAAGGAGATCATGTCGACAAAAAATGTAAAATGTGACTGTGTAAAAGTGGCAATAGCTTTATGCCGAGATTTTGCAAGTTTTCCTGAAAATTCTAGTTTTAATAAAAAAAAAAGCTGTTAACTAATGCTTTTATTTAATGTATGGTAAATTTGTGATTTGGGGGTAAATACCTATTTGCTGCTTTGGACATCCCATTTACTAACTTGTGCTGTGGATATTGATAATCGCTAAAAGGGTCACCTAATTTTTTCAGGACCACACACATTACAGCCCACTGTTGGGAAGGGCATGATCATTCATTTGTATCGGACCACAAATGTTTTGATGGTGGCCTTGGGCATATGTCTTATTTATTTGTAGGCTTTTCCAACCCTTTATTCCAGTAGCATTTTACTTGCAATAGATTTGCCACATTAGTGCCACCTAGAACCCTATATTTATTCTGCAGAAAGCTTTACTTATACCTGAGTAAACAGCCTCTCTGTTTGTTTAAGATTGCAGCTGCCATTTAAACTTGGTCTTCATAGCTTCCTGCTGCAGCTCAAGCCATTATAGCTCAGATTACACATTCCAAAGGGTGGGGGGAGTGAGTTTTATGAATTCTTATGGGAGGGGGGAGCAGGAGAGAGGAGAGAGCTGGCAGACTCTGGCCCCGGGAATGAAGGATTTTTCTGAGAGAGGAAGTCTGATACCCAAGAACATGTTTACAAAAAAGAGGACTCTATGACCTTTCTGATAAAGCTCACTTAGTTTTTACCTTTCCTTCTACTTTAATTATCTCTCAACGTAGATAAAGTATACCACCCAAGCTCCATTCTTCAATATATCAGTTAGCGATAAGCAGAAACAGGCATTTCAGGTTATTCCCGTTAATTAAATCAATTTCTTTTTGAGGTGTAGCAGTAACATATAACAATATACTTAATGTTTTTTTTCCAAAGGCATCATTTCTGATATGAAGAGTATTTCTAGAGGTGAGTTTGCTGCTGATTCTTTAGAACATGTCAATTAGAGGAGAAGATGAGGAAAGAAAACATTGAAGTAATACAAAGGGATCTATCAATGTTTGATTTTGGTGGCAATCATTCTTCCCTTCTCAAAAAATCAACATTTAATAACGTGTTATGAGCCTCTCGATGAACAACCTGTTTCCAATGAAAGAAACTTCATTATCAAGATTATTGCATTTGATATCTACAGAGGAAAAGGGGGGGGGACTCTTCAGGTTTAATGTGTAGCCTCCATGGTGCATGGATTTTTTTAACTTGACAGCAGCATAAAGCATTCAATGATACATCCAGATAATAGATATTTTCCGGCTCTTGTTACTTTGTGCGCTCATGAACGGATAATATTAATGAGCGTACTTCTGATATAAATATAGATATGACTATAGGAGACTTTGCAGTTGTAGATTTATGGCTTTCAAATAAATATTCATGCATATTAGCGAAGGCACGTTGCCATTTTGTAGCTATAAATCTGCAAAATTCAGCTGCTTAATTGAGTGAAAAAGCAATCTATGCTGTACCAGTAAACATATGGCTGAGAGACCTTTGCTAGATTCAGTTGTCAATCCACCTCGTTTTTATGAAAAGGCACAAATAACAGCTTGAATTATTTCTCCACCAGATGAGACTTGTGTGGGCTGAGCTGCCGCTATGACTGGCCAGTTGGTAGAATGGAATCACAGCTATTGAACTTGTGCACCTTTAATCTATTAACAACTGTTCTGACTTAATATACATCTCGAGAGGGAGAAAAAAATTATATTTCCTTATGTATTAACCTTTTCTGGAAATGAAATCAAATGGTGGGTTCATGACAACACGGGTCAATATCAAGGCAATCATGTTTGAAAGGGATTTTGTACATGCTAATAAAGGTTCAGATTATGGCACAGAGCATGTGGTGCTTTGCAAAGTTCACAGTAATATAGCATAAAGGGGAGATTGTTTTAATAGACTTGATACACGTATATTAACAGACAAACAGAGTGATGTTCCTGGTCCAAAGGGCTTACAGTCTACTTGATAGTATAAGGCTACAAACAGCAGGGAGTAAAGTGCAAAATACATGCATACTGCACTGTGCTTTTTGTACTTTGTGTCCCACCCTTCTGTGAATTTCCACAGGTTAATGAAGCAAATAGACGGAAGATAGAAGAGATGGTGTGCCCAATCAGTCAAATAACTACATAATATATAATATATGGCATACACAAGGTGTCTCCCACCTAATTCACTGAGATTACAAAACAAAAAACAAAATTTCTGTGTTTCTGCCATTAAAAATTACCTTTTATTTCATACCATTAAAACTAATTCACAGATTGCTCAGAATTAGCCATCAATTATGTGCATATTAAAAAAAAACCCCTTGACCTACAAGGGTCAAAGTGGGAATAAGTACCTAATATATCAGTAATAAAAACAGGTTAGTCAGCCCACACTTCGTAATTGCTATTGTTAGTTATATCGGTAAATTTATTCATACTTCAGTGGATACTGACTATTCCTGGGAGAAGGTGCATATAAGGGGAGAATGGGGGAAGGCGAGAGAGTCAGTTCGGGGAAGACACTCCGAAAAAACACTTTTCCACATAACATATCCCAACTCTTAATTCATAGTGAGAAAAAATCGGATTGCATTAATGTTCAATATATTGTTAGTGGCATCAACATTAAATAGGGCACTACACGTGCGACATCTATAAACACACATAGAGACTTTCTGTTTTACGTATTCAAAGCCCCTCCGTGCCAGCACTTCCACAACCGCCGCTCTCAGCGGTACTCATCACATGACCCGCCGGTCTTTCTCATAGCGGGTGCGCCCAACTGCACCGCCCCGCAGACCCGCCAAAGCCCGCCACACAGGGTCCGTGCCCGCGCCCACCCGCTCCAGTGGTATACCCTATGCAGAGGCCGGGCGCTCCCTTTTATTACGGGACAGTCACCCTTTGCCTCGCACTGCCACCAACCCGTCTGTTAAAAGAACAGTCCTCCCTCCGATACTGATGCGGTTAGCACCGCCGCGTGCCCCCAAACACAGGATAAACCCGTCCCCGAGGTCACAGCTCTCCCTGTGTCCCCCACCTCCCCAGCAACCTTCAGTGCCCGCCCAACGCGTTTCTTCACGCCCACGTGACTTCCTCAGGGGCTATCTATGACCGGCGGGTCATGTGATGAGTACCGCTGAGAGCGGCGGTTGTGGAAGTGCTGGCACGGAGGGGCTTTGAATACGTAAAACAGAAAGTCTCTATGTGTGTTTATAGATGTCGCACGTGTAGTGCCCTATTTAATGTTGATGCCACTAACAATATATTGAACATTAATGCAATCCGATTTTTTCTTACTATGAATTAAGAGTTGGGATATGTTATGTGGAAAAGTGTTTTTTCGGAGTGTCTTCCCCGAACTGACTCTCTCGCCTTCCCCCATTCTCCCCTTATATGCACCTTCTCCCAGGAATAGTCAGTATCCACTGAAGTATGAATAAATTTACCGATATAACTAACAATAGCAATTACGAAGTGTGGGCTGACTAACCTGTTTTTATTACTGATATATTAGGTACTTATTCCCACTTTGACCCTTGTAGGTCAAGGGGGGTTTTTTAATATGCACATAATTGATGGCTAATTCTGAGCAATCTGTGAATTAGTTTTAATGGTATGAAATAAAAGGTAATTTTTAATGGCAGAAACACAGAAATTTTGTTTTTTGTTTTGTAATTTCCACAGGTGTCTGCACCCTACAGCATCCAGACCCCAAGTGCTTTTAAAATGAGGAGCACTTTTGTGCCCCTAATTGCTCCAGCACTTGCATCCAGGGTCAACATAAAGTAACAATATCAATGTCTTTACAAATTATAGAGAAAACAGGGCACTTCACTGGTGGGGGCCAAGTTCAAAGTAAAACAAACTGGGAGAAAACTGCTTTTTTCCCCACTGTGCACCTTTTTTCACCAGAATACCACCTACACCTGGAGTGTAGGCGCCATCTCAGTGCATTGTGCCTGAGTCTGAGCTTTCAGAAGGAGCCAGCACTACACAATGGAACTGCTTTCAGATTATGCTATTGTTTCTCCTTTTCAATGTACTGTCAATACGACTCAAGTTGCATACTAGCAAAACAGGTTTTGCCACCTTGGGTGCTATTCCTATGTCTTCTCCAGCTTGCTTTTTGGAAGAGTAAAGGGGTCTGGGGTGTTGGAAATCATTCAGGACTGGGCAAGCAGTTTAACATACAGTTTGTAAGTTTTGTCTTCACACCCTTTGTCTTCAAAGTTGAAAGGGATGGTGAGGGAAAATTAGAAGGTAAAAGAGTTAAAGTGTATATGGGAACAAAGATATGAAGAAAGGCAAGGGGAGACTATGGTATGTTGGGGGTTAGTGCATGACTCTAAATCTGTTTTCTTTAGTAATATTACTGACAAGTCTAGGGTTAATGCAATTCTCACAATCCATTTTCTGCAGTAACCTTACTGGCATGCCTGGGTTAAGCAAATGATAAAAAGGGCACGTCCACTTGTTCTGGCCACTACCTACTCCATACTCAGCTCTAGTATTAAACTGAAAATGCATGCCTTCCAAGCTTTCCCAAATATCCCCACCATGTACAGGTATGGGATCCCTTATCCAGAAACCCATTTTCCAGAAAGTTCCAAATTACGGAAAGGCCATCTCCCATTATTTGCCATTAGCAAAATAATGCTAATTTTTAAAAATGATTTCCTTTTTCTCTGTAATAATAAAACAGTACCTTGTACTTGATCCCAACTAAGAAATAATTAATCCTTATTGGAAGCAAGTCACGCCTATTGGGTTTATTCGATATTTGAATGATTTTTAGCAGACCAAGCATTCTGGATAACAGGTCCCAAACCTGTATTGATCTTGATTAGACTTTTCCTGGCACTGCACATCTATTCTAGAATGCTGCAGGTTCTTGATTATTCTATTATTCTTATCAATAGGGAGCAAAGTATGAAGTTTAACAAAAAAATAAAGTTGTATCTGTCAAATGAATCATTAACCCAACCCAAAGGACTGAACCATGTAGTTTAAGGTTTGATTTTTTTCCAACCTAAAATTTAAGCTACAGTATATCAAACATGTATTACTATTGCTGGTATCTTAGGTATATCCTGGGCATTGAAGAGCCCATGCTGGACTCTTTAATATTGAACACTCGTGAATACTGCAGTTTGCATTGATTTTTATGTACAGGTAATAAAACATAACTTTAATGAACTATGAAGCCACTCAAAGTCCTTTGAAATGTGAAGTATAAACTATTTTTATTAGAAGTAGAATTAGTTTTTGCAGATACACAGGGCATGGATACACAGAAACCAGTGCCGGCTGCCACATGAATAAGAAACTAGCCCTGCAGTATGGGGCTTTTATAAATATTGTTATATGCAGCAGTTATTATATTTCCTTTTTGTATTGTGCATAGCAGTAGTACAATGCATTTGTTTATAAAGTTCAAACAAAATCCTACCTAACTTATAGTTTATCCTATTCATCTTTGAACCTTTTGACAGGGGACAGAGCTGATGACATTAGGGCCAGAGTTGGTGATATTTAGGGGGCAGGTCAGTGACATCAGGGGTGGGGCTATGAAGTGGCACCCTGTGACTGACCAAATACCACTTCAATCAGAGGAGAGTATTGTCCAAATTTCAGAGTTCTGAAGTCCAGGCAGTTTTGAACGAGACTGTACAATTCAAAGGCAGACAGGTGGCAATGCTCCATCTGAAGCTGTCTCTAATTTGCTTATAATTAATTCATAATTAATTTGTGACTCCAAAAGGACAATCTGGCTAGCCCCAGAACTACTTTTTCTAAGTTACCTATCATAAAGACATCCACCCTTACTTGTAGCTAATATACTGTATATACAGTGTCGGACTGGGGTGCCAAGGGCCCACCAGAAAACCTTCAGGCCCCCATACACGGGCCGATAGAAGCTGCCGATATCGGTCCCTTGGACCGACTCGCCAGCTTATCTGCCCGTGTAGGGGCAGAAACGAGCAGGCTGGCCGACCGATATCTGGCCTGAAATTGGCCAGGTATCGATCGGGCAGGTTAGAAAATCCAGTCGGATCGGGGGCCGCATCGGCTTGTTGATGCGGTCCCCGAACCGCCTGCCCCATTGCCGCCTACATAATCCGGTTGTTTGGCCCCAGGGCCAAACAATAGGATTATTTATTTTTTTAACTTCAAGCTCCCCGATATCGCCCACCCGTAGGTGCGGATATCGGGGGAAGATCCGCTCGCTTGGCGATCTCGCCAAGCGAGCAGATCTTACCATGTATGGGGACCTTTAGACCTTAGGCCCACTCTTTAGTCTCTTAATTATTTCTTTTTACATACTATTATCTATCCTTTCCTCCATTTCTTCTGATCCTTCTCATATAGAATTGAGTAATGGCCATGGTATAGGCATACAAGGCAAATGGTTGGGTGAGCAGGAGGGCCCACTAACACCTGGGCCCACCGGGAGTTTTCCTGGTATCCTGGTGGGCCAGTCCGACACTGTGTATATATACATAACCATACAACCACAACATCTAGCCCTCAGCCTTTCTGCACCTTAAAATGAAACCTTCTTTATTTAAGTCTGAAGGGATGCCCTTGTGTTCTCTTAATTTACTGAGTTAAGTTTATTGAATGATCTGCTGATATATTTATACATAGTTAGGCCTTTTATCATTATATTACCCTGCCAATGTTAATAAGAAGGCATTGCTCCAGCCACTATGAGTGAGGATATGGGTGCCAAAGTTGAGTGAAGTTATATTGACAAATAAATCATACTTGTATACCTACAAATTAATTAAGCTTCCATGTTTATCATACATCAACTCACACTGTCACTTCCAAGAAAATAACCAGTTATGTCTGACATTGAAGACTGACACTCAGGTGTTGTTTCAGGTGCTTATACCTCAAGACTAATTAAGCACAATGTTTAAGCAAAAAAAATAATAATTAAAGATGTTTTTTTTCCTTCCAGTGTTAAAAACAATGTATTAATTTGATTTATCAGAGCTGACAAATAACAATATAGTACTTTTTCAGGTCATTTAATCAAACACTGCTCTCTACAGATTAAACCAGGGATATGATTTCAGTTGTAGAAATGTGTTTCATTCTGTAGCAAATGCAAAAATCTTCAGAACCACTAATGGATTATTATTATTAGTTATTTACAACATACACTGCAGCAGGTACAATAGATACAGAAGTAGGTGTCGGTAAGCGTAGCCAGAACTGACTTTACTTGGCCAAACTGCTACTTGTTTGATCCTGTTTCACATACAGTACAGCCCTGTTTTTATATTCACCAGGGAACTACGTGAAAACGGAATAAACTAATTGAACCCGTAAAATATGGGGGGAAAAAACCTTAGAAATTGCCTAATTTAATAAGGTTGACAACTGTCCGGCTTGAACCCATATAGCCAGGTTTTCCAAATAATGATATCCAGACAGGTGATCGGAAGATCACTGTGTCATAGCCCCGCCCCCCAACATCACAAGTCCCGTAATGTCACCGCCCATCCCCTGTCCAGACTGCCTGTAAACAAAAGTTGTCAACCCCATGTGGGCTGTGATAAATCGCCATCAATTCCAGGGAAATGTAAAAACTGGGGACCTAAAATTGGAGTTATACTGTATGGAAATTAAATTGTGCACAGGGTTTACGCCTTTTCTGAAGAAAAATGACAGCCTTGCTGTATTTTTACCTTTCTTCTTTATTAATAACATTGTCATCAAGCATCATTTTTACTGGCCAAATGGCACCCCTAGTGGTGGGTAATAGAGAAGTAATTCATTTAATGCAGAGAGCTGTCAACCCACACTATTTCTTTGGGAGTTACCCGATTTTGGTGTCTCTCATGATTTTTCCTGCAGTGAATCTGATGCATTTGCACATGTAGAATTTATGAAACTTATTGTAGTGCAAACACTGGGGGCTTGTTTATAAACACTGGGCAGTAACCCATATCAACCAATCAGTCATTACATTTTTTCAGCCTGCACCAGGTATAACATTGAAAGGGGACTCTGATTAGTTGCCATGGGTTACTGCCTAGGTTCAAATTTGCCCAGTGTTTATTATATCATTATTGTAATGATATAAAAATGGCATGTTAATAGAAATAAAATATTTACCTGCTTGTCTTTTTTTTGTAGCAGCTGCTGTGTGGAAAGTGCTCCGTGACTTATGTCAGATGCTTAAGGGTAGGTAGGGCTGCCACCTATTTAAACTAAATTTACCAGCCAGCAGTGGGTAGAGGAAAGGGGGTGGGGTGTTGACAAAAGGGGTGTGGCAATGACATAATGGACATTGTGGGGTGGATCAGGAAAGGAGAAGGAGGAAGAGGAAGGGTACATTTGGTGCAGGTTCTGGACAGATTGGGGTTGGCCAGGTACTGAACTTCAGGATATTACAGATATACTGGCAGCTCCATTGCCGGTAAATTCGCCATTCAGGCCCCAGCCTTGGCAGGTGTTTTACCAGCTAGGGGGGTAAAATACCAACCAGATGGCAACCCTTAGGGGCAGATTTATCAAAACACGAGTTGGAATCTTGAATGGGAAAAATTTGGATTGGAAACAAAAATTCTGAAGATTGCAAATATCACAAAAATGCTTACTAAAAATTAAATTAGTCACGATAATATCGTATTTTTTTCGCGCCAAAAAACGAAAAAGTCGCACAAGCGTGGAAAAAGTCATGATAGCGCCGGAAAAGTCACAAAAGTGCCAAAAATTTGCTCAAGGTACGGAAAAGTTGCGGAAAATACGATTGGACCGATTGAACGCTCGGAGCGCATGAGGATAGGTAACAGCTTTATACTAGTGTTATGTGTGTTGTGTACTGATGTGCATTATGTACCGTCGCTTGTGTAACTAATTATTAGCATTATTCTAACTAAATGTATTTTACATGTAAAATAATTCCATGGGCCTGAGGAATTTCACAAAGCACTGTAACTAGTTCTATAATATTCCAGTCATGTGATGTGCAGTCCTGTATAAGGTTTTATGCTTTGAATGTCGATATCTACCTGCCCCTAACATTCTATGGGGCTGATTTACTAAGACACGAATTCGAATCCGAATTGGAAAAATTCCGATTGGAAAACGAACATTTTGCGACTTTTTCGTATTTTTTGCGATTTTATCGGCGCCTTTACGACTTTTCGGAAATTGTTGCGACTTTTTCGTTACCAATACGATTTTCACGAAAAAACGCGAGTTTTTCGTAGCCATTACGATTCGCTCGTATCTTGTCGCGACTTTTTCATATTGAGCGCTCGTAAGCGGCGCCCGAAACTTTCAGACTTAGCATGATTTTGGAAGCCTCCCATAGGACTCAATGGCACCCTGCAGCTCCAACCTGGCCCAAGAAAAGTCACCATACTGAAGCTTGAATGAATCTGAACTCTACGAAACAATCGCAACATTTTGCACAACTTTTGTAATGGCTACGAAAAAGGTGCGACTTTTCGTGCAAGTTTTAATGCTACGAAAAAATCGCCAGATTTTGCGCAACATTCGGATGGCAACGAAAAAGTCGCGATAATTTTCCGAAAAAATCGCCAAAATCATTACGAAAAAAACGCAATCGGACGCATTCGGCCGGTTCGTGAGTAAGTAAATGGGCCCCTATGTCTTGGCATAAAATTATTGCTGTTCTTGTTCCATTCAATATAGATAGAGTTTCCCAATGAGCAGCATACAGCCAGAACTGTATCAAGCAGAGTTATTTGTAAAAGTAATTTCAATCAAAGCCATTTAATGGCGTGTATGTCTGGATGAAAAAAAATAATCCAGAATTTGAGTTTTCTATCCTCGTCCATTAGACATGCAGGCTGAGGGTCACCGTCATTAACCAGACGACAGTCAGTGTTTTGGTATTTCAGCTAATTGCTTGGATAAAACCCGACACCAATCAGGGCGCAGTTCCATTTATATATGTAAATGACTTAGCATTTTACTGCAAAAATGGGGAGGAAAATATATCAGTGGCGGCGGGAATGCCACCATTTAACAGATGGTTAAAGGACTTTGCATTCTAATCCTCCCAGTCTGTAAGGGACATAAGGGGCAGCGAGAGTGGCCAGTTAGCAGCAATGTATCTCTGTGCGTCGGAGCACTTGAACTTTTGCTCCTCAGAACCATTCAGACGTGCATAAACACTATCGAAAACACATTAATGATTGTGATCTGACATGCGGCAGAAATTGAGATTTACTGATGGAATCATATCACAGGAGAGGCTAATTAGTATTTGTGAAAGGGGAAATCTTATCTTGCCCTTCCATCTTCGCGCTCTTTGTTTTCCGGCTGCTTGTGTTGCCGCGCTGGAAGAATCTCTCATTCACAGTTACAGATGTCAAATTTGCAAATAAGCCACAATCGGAGAATGAATAAACACAACAGGAAGAGAAGTCACATATGCCTACAAAGCCTTAATGTACTCGCAAGGCTCCACCAGGGAATGGAGGGATTCAGACTGTTCTGACATTGTGTTTGAACATGCTTTGTGCCGCCGCTTTCCTTTTGTAATTATATCATGTGAAAGCTTTGCTAAATGGCAGTTTTTAGCTGCGGAATGCACTTTATGCTGACATCTGGCGTTATTTGGAAGAAGGTTTACAAAAGTGTTTGGAGGGATTAACCAAAATATATTCTGTTGAAATGGGTTCTAAATAGCACTGTCTGTGATGATTGTTTAAAAATGTGGCATTGTGGCATGTAGGACTGTATTAACAAAAGGATCAAATAACCGGCTAGTCCATCTGACTTCTATTTTATGAGGTGTCCTTATGTATATGGGGGGTTATTGTATTATAAATCAGTAAGTTTAGAGGAGTTGGGCCTTAAAGGAATCCTGACATGGGAAAACATGTTTTTTCAAAACCCAACAGTTAATAGTGATTCTAAGCAGAATCCTGCATTGAAATCTGATTTTTTTATAATTAATTTTGAAATTTCACATGGGGCTAGCCATTTTTTCTTCATTCCCCAGGGTTCCACAGTCATGTGACCTTTGCTCTGATAAACTTCAGTCACGCTTTACTGCTGCGCTGCAAGTTGGAGTGAGTTCCCCCCTCCCAGCAGCCGATCAGCAGAACAAATGGGAAGGGAGCAGCTCCCAGTAGGTATCAGAATAGCACTCAATAGTAAGAAATCCAAGTCTGGCTTGGGACTCCTCCAGTTACATGGGAGTAGGAGAAACAATAGGTTACCTGAAAGCAGTTCTAATGTGTAGCGCTGGCTCCTTCTGAAAGCTCAGACTCAGGCACAATGCACTGAGATGGCGCCTACACACCAATATTACAGCTAAAAAATACAATGAATAATATTTTAAATGGTAGAGTGAATTATTTGCTATAGCATCATTACTGAAGTGGGAAACAATACAAGCCATGTCAAGCTCAGATAAGTAGCCTGACTTGTGTAGATCCCAAAGCCACAGCAGTATAAAAGCAAATTTTCAAAGAATCCCACCAGAAATCAGCATTGTGTAAAAGCAGACTCTGAATTCAAAAGTCGACAACATTACTTTAAATAAATACCGATTTTATTAGCTTATGTTTAAATATATATCTGTTTTTTGGGGTTTTTTAAATAGCAAAAATGTACATATCAACACAGAGGCTGCTGCTGTGGCCTCTGCAATCACAACAAACTGCCTGAATTATATGCATCATAACAGCCCATAAACAGTAAGTTAACAACAGAAGACCATATATCTTTCAAAACTATTTCTTTATAAAAATAAATAATGAGTTAGTATAGATTTATACTCCAAATTACCAAGAATAGTAACTTCATATTGGGACAAACTGCATTCAACATTTTACTCTTGCTTCTCAGTACTCCATACCACACTCAGTGATGCCATCAGTATAAGGTCTTGGTATAGGGGTGCCCTTCTGTCTGCAGGTTGTGACTCAAGCAAAGATAGGAATGAAGTTGTAACATTGGTTTGTGCCATGCAAGGGATCAGCACTGAGGAAAGCTGCTAATGAGGACACAGTCATTTACTCATTAATGTTTGATTACAGTTAGATATGATCATTTAGTGGTTGCTGACACTCAGGGAATCACTAATCACAGATGCTGGGAGTCAGCTAAAAACTGACCTTTGCGGCTATATAGGTGCAAAGGGCAGCAGGGTCTCTACCAGTTAGGGATGCTTGTTACTCTTTCTGTGACTGAAAGTCTAATTAACAATATATTTAGTGCTGAATTGTGAATTGCAGAGGAATTTGCAAAGGATCTGATGCAAAACCAAACCCTTACTATTACCTGCCATCGCTGCTCTGATATCCACTGCTTGAATGTAAATACGTACTGTACAGCAGGGATGTGAGAAAAACACGTTGCACAGAGCTACACTGCAGTGACCTTTGTTTTCTCCCAAAAATGAGTAGCCATATGTCTATGAAGATTCTCATTCATCTGTTCATGATTCATACAGTATCTCGTAGAATTAAGTCTAAAGCAACTGTACTTTCAAGTTACCATTACTAAGTCATTTTCAAGAAAACACAAAGTTAAGTTGCTTTACACTTAATTCTACTGTATACTGTATACTTGATGAGGCTGAAAGCATCCTTTTGAAAGTATCCGTGGTCCTAGTTAATGCTAAAGCTCTGCCTTCCAACCTAAGTTTGCGGGAGGAGGGCTTGGACATTGCTTGACAAGGTCTCAAGTGTCACTATCTTGCTAGTGGATAAAGGAAGATGTACAGTAGTACTGAACACATCAGACTGCTACTAAGTGGCCACACTACTTCCAATACATACGAACAACTCGAGGGATCCTACAAGCAGCTAGAAGAAAAAGGTTATAGACTACTTGCAACAGCCTGAGTAAGACTAAGTCATCAGTCCGGCTTTGTATCATCGCCTCTGCCCAGGTAAAGCCGCTCCATGCCTATATGGACTCCCAAAAATACCCAATGAAGGAGACCCTCTGAGGCTCCATACTTGCTCTCAACTTGAGGTGGGAAACAGGAACAGACGCACCACTATATTTCTCATGGGTTTGGTGCCTAGAAACAAATAAATGCCCTCTGACCTATGATCAATCACCCCTTAATTGGAAGTTGGAGGTGAATAACTGTGGTTAAGACCATGTGTTCAAGATCCATAGTCTGCCCACGTAGACAAAAGACAATTCTCAATTTAGGAACACATTTTTAGAGCACGACTGAGGGGGCCCCATAATACACATAAAAGTAGGACACCAACCTGAGAAATTACATGGGAAGCACTCCTGGGAAACGCTTCCAGTCATATTCAATTTCCAACAATCATAGGAGAGAACTTCAGATGCAGATGGCTGCAGGCATTTAGAAGGATTTTATCCCAAAGTAAAGGCACTTAGATCAAATGTTGCCTCTTAGTCAACTGTGACATAAGAAAATATATAAAAGATTTTTGTAGGGTCTCAGTGTTCCCCTTAGCTGCCATGATGGTAAACCTTATATGAGAGTCTACCTGGTTGCTCTTATTGACTTAGTGACAGTTCTTCTCCAATCAGAAAGGAAAAGTGTCATTTTTGCAAATTTCTGAAAACCTATTGGTGCTTCACAAAATATTAATCAAACACAGGGAAGAAGATGCTGTTACTTCTTTGAAGAAATGGTAAATTTGACTTCCTACTACACAAACCGTTCATGCTCGAGCCAGAACACTTAGGGGCAGAGTTAGTAAAACCACAAAAACACAGCAAGCGACAAATCCTGAGTACAATGTCTGATTTTTTTTTTCATGTTTCTTATTTCTCAAGCATTAAACATTTTTGGAGTTCCCGGCGTAAGCGGCTTAAATGAGTGCTTTGGGCTATTGTAGCACCTTCTCGTCACAAGCAGATTTATTCATTCTAACCATGAAGGTAGAAAAAAGAGGCAAATAATTATTTTCCCTTTCTCTAAGACAAGGCACAGCAATATCCAGTTCTTCATTTTTAGGCACTAGGCAGCGTCCTTAAGGGTCTCCTAAGACGTCTGGGCACAAGGAAGTGTTGAAATTCTAATAGATCATTTCCATTCCAGAACAAAGGTTACACAGAGAACAGTCCCTGGTTTTAACTGGAAGCTGTGATCTTATGATAAGAAGGCTTTTGTACTCTACATGCCATCTGCCGAAGCTTTGCCTCGCTAAAGTGAAAGAATATTCTATATTTAAACTCTTCCCTGTTACAGTGTGTGGTGCACAAACGGAGCTATGAGGCAATGCAGCGGCAAAAAGTCAAGCATCAGAGGACAGAATTTTTAATAAATATAATAAGTGTTCTGAAACATAATTATTTCTCTACTGTACGTCTGGATAATTCCACTGAATCTGCTGCAGTTTTAGTTCTTATTGCAATGTAACTTTAACACTTTCAGCTCCCACACACTATACAACTTCCAGTATTTCCCAGGTTCCCAGTACTGCTGCCAGCCCTTTTACATTTGTCTGCCAAACTGCTAAACCTCCTTATTGCTTACAACATATTTTGGAAATCTGATGCTGGATTACTCACATTGGACATAATATCACCGGTAAAGTTGCTCATAGCAACCAATGAGCAATTAGATTAGTGGATTAGTTGGCATAGGCCAAACCCTTTCAACACTAATGTAACTTGCACTGATGTGGCACAGCTGCGCTCTGGATGCAGTTTCTGTGCTGAATTTGCGTAAGCACAAGTGTCCGGCGGTAGGTCTGCCACTGCCTTTAAATGAGTCTCCCCCACACACTGCTAGACGTGCAAATCTTAATTAGACCTTAAACCCATTTTAGTTCAAAACATTAGTTGTAGGAATGTCCAAATCTATAAGATAAATTATTCTGGTTTTCTCCATTTTTCTGTTGTTTTACCCATTGTAATCTTACAACATGGAAACAGCCAAAAGTCAGAACCGTTCCCCATACAAACAGTATGCCAAAGATAACAAAAACTTTTTTTTTCGTTCCCACCCGCCTTAATTTTTCCAGAAGCACAATAAGCCACATGTTGTTACAGTTTGGTACATTAGTCAGTGCATAATTCAGCTGCAGCTGTCCAAGCTTGGGCTCCTACTGACCATGCTCCTGAGTTCAGAACTATTGTTAAAGTTGACTGATACATTCATAGTTGGCATTTCCCTGGTGCTGATGAGAAATGTATTAACTAATCTAGAACATTTAGAAGGTCATAACCATGCTTGCAGAGCTTGTAGAGTGTGCTTATTTGAAAATTCCGGAGACTTCAATCTTCCTTTATTACAGTAGAGTAAATATCAGAAAGTGTGACTGCACCAGGTCCCATACCCCCATGCTGACCCTCTTGGAGATTAGCGGTGCAGTAGCAACGCTGCAAAGATTATGGTTCGAAAACTCAAATGTCAGGTATTAAGTGCAAAAAGCCCAAAAACTCAAATGTAAAACTTCACCATCTAAAAGCTTGCACATTTCTATAGAAGTCAGTGGGAGTTGTCCTAGGCCAGTGTTCCCCAACCAGTGGCTCGTAAGCAACATGTTGCTCCCCAACCCCTTGGATGTTGCTCCCAGTGGCCTCAAAGCAGGTGATTATTTTTGAATTTCTGGTAAGGAGGCAAGTTTTGGTTGCATAAAAAACAATTATAATACCAAACAGAGCCTTCTGTAGGCTGCCAGTCCACATAGGGGCTATTAAGTAGCAAATTAAAGCTCTTATTGCTACTCTTAGAAACCTTTTTCATGATTGTGTTGCTCCCCAACACTTTTTCTATTTAAATGTTGCTCACGGGTGAAAAAGGTTGGGGATCCCTGTCCTAGGCAAAGTCAAGCCATATTGTCAATTCAAGTTTGTAATTTGAGTCTATGAGTTGTTTTCGAGTTTCAAACTCGAAAATTAATTGCACAAGTTTTCCACTTTAGTAAATAAACGAGCATTTGATATGCAAGTTTAAGTGATTTAGAAGAACAAAATCGATATCACAAATTTGAAAATTGATAAATAAGCCCCTATGTATTCAAACCCTGGGCCAATTAGGCCAGAGTTATAGCCTCCACCTTCCAGATAATAATATGGGGCACAGTATTCAAACCATGGGCCAATAAGGGCAAAATTATAGCCTCCATCTTCCAGATAATAATATGGGGCACAGTATTCAACCCCTGGGCCAATAAGGGCAGAGTTATAGCCTCCACCTTCCAGATAATAATATGGGGCACAGTATTCAACCCCTGGGCCATCAAGGGCAGAGTTATAGCCTAGGGTTTCCAGATAATAATATGGGCACCATATTTAAACCCTGGGCCAATAAGGACAGATTTATAGCATAACACTTCCAGTAATTTATATGGCCACAGTAGTCAAACCTGGGTCAATAAGGGCAGAGGTATAGCCTTCTTCTTCCAGATAATTATATGGGGCCCAAATTTTACCCTAGGCCAGGAATCCCTACAAAAGCATAATAAAGGCAATTTTAAAAAGAAAATGATTGTGTTATACTGCATGGAAATGAATATAGGGCACGTTCAGTTCCCAATGTTACCGGACCTATAAACTCAGTCCTAGGCTATATCATGTAGTCACTGGGACTGCTTTCACTTGATCTATTCCTGGTGGCTATTTTTCTGGTAACTATTCTTATCGTTCTTTCAGCGTAATCCATTTCTAAAGCATTTATCTTCCTGCAACAGAATAAATCACACAAACACCAACTCTTTCATAATAAAATACAGTGCTTAAATAAAAAATGATAATAGCATCGTGTCCATGAATACTTTGAAATAAGGATTAAAAAAAGGACCAGATAATAAAATGTATTTAAATAGAGGGAAATAACTGTAGCTGCTTTGTGTTAGACAGGTCTCTATGACTGACTGCTAATATGTGCCTTTATAGCAGGGTATTTTTAATTGGGATAGGGGCCCAAGACAAAAGAGACCTTGCCACATCGCAATATATTTATATAAGGCAGTTCTTTACAATCTATGACCCTTCAGCTGTAGTTGAACTAGAGATCCCAGTTTCAACTGTTGGTAGTTGCTGGTAGGCTCATTTCAACAACAATTAATGAGCACCAGCTTGGGGAACACTGGTGCAAAATTCTGCCCCCTTAACCACGATTCATGTGCACCTATATTATTCTATTTAACCAAAAGTATCTGAACAACTTGCTGACAAACATCTCATTCTGAAACCCAGTGCATTACTATCAAGTTACCGTATATACTCGAGTATAAGCCGAGGTACCTAATTTTACCTAAGAAAACTAGAAAAACTTATTGACTCGAGTATAAGCCTACATTCATTTCTGTGGTCACACAGCTTATATGGAACTCTAAATGTTCACTGGTGAGCTGTTTTCTAATTGGTGAATAGTTTTTGCATCGGTAATAACGTTTTAAGGAGCTACTTTAGAGAGCTAGAGGATACATGCAACATTGTTACAAAGGGTCACTTTTTCAGCACTTTTTTGGTGCTGAAAAACTCGGCTTATACTCGATTATATACGGTAGTCTACCATTATCTACCATACTTACTATCTCTAACCATCTACATGCTAGGAAGGTTTTATACCAGATCGTTCTTTCCCATCTCAGCAAACCCATTCTGCATGGACCTCACCTTACTCAACGGAGATATTTTCCTGCTGAAAGAGGAAAGGGCCTTCCCTAAACTGTTGCCACAGAGTAGGAATGCGTTCCTCTTTGCTTACACCTGAGGAACAAGGTGGGTGTTGCTGTGAGCGCGGGGCATAGGCCTCATTAGATAGTGGCAGGTGTAGCTCCCTTATTAGTACACTCTAGGGGTGTAAGGCTGATGCCACACACATCGTATGGCGTATATTTTCGGCAATCGAAAAAACGAATGAGATACGCTCGGGTGCAGGGGTAGCCTCACGCTTTTTTTATGCGGATATCGACTACATGTGCCTGTACCTGAGCGTATCTCATTCATTCAGGTGCAGGCACAGGTAGGGGACATATGGTGCGTATGGCGCATATTTTCGGCAAGCGTTTTTCCACTTGCCGAAAATATACACCATACGCTCAGTATGGCTTGGCCTAAGCCAGTTAGGGTTGGGCTAGAAAGAGCAGTTCTGAGCTCCTACATAGGACTTGCAGTTTTGGAGGTATCTCTCCCAGGCCACATTGCCTGTAGTGTAGGGATCCAAGTGAATAGGGAATCAGGATAGAGAATTCCCTGAGGGGATCCAGAGGCAGAGGATGGCAGAGGTGAGATTCCTGCCAAGTCTGTACTCAGGGGAGTGTCAGTCTGTATTACATGCTGTATGTGGTGTTGCCTGTACCACTGGCCTCTGTGAAGCTGTATAGTGGGTAAACCCTGTGGGTGTTTAATAAACACTTGTTATTTTGTTGTTTGCAAGAACCTCTGGCGCCCTCTGTTTTTATTTTTTTGTATAGCAGAAAAGAGGTGTAGTTGCACAACACCCTCACCTTCCTCTTCCACTTAGCGACGGCCCATTCTGGGTAAGAGAGTACAGTGTAACCCGTGTTCTACTGGTACTAGACCGGGAAGGCAGCTATTGAGCTGAGGTTACACTAGCATTATATATTTAGATTATGTGCTCTTTAGATGAGAGACTTCAATGTTTGTCTCTTACGGTATTATTCCACCCAGCATTAATATTATTTCCCAGTGCCTATACAGCCGCTGCAACATTGGTATCTATTCAGTCAAAGCTCCAGGTCCCTACTACCTGTGCTCTCAGCATAAGTTGTTGACAAGTCTGACCCCTTTGCCTCTTGTTTCCTTAGCACCCAAGTCATGATACATGCAGATAAATGTACCGCAAGGTCACAGAATGATGAACTCTACTAGCATTAGGGCTAATGGGAAGATTCTGCACATTGCTGTCACCTGAGAAAAGAAGATCCTAAAGTAATTTTTTGTCCTTGCTCTGGGTACAATATGAAAACCAAAAAAAATACAACCATTTTTCATTTTTTTTTGTAGAAAATTGCCATAATAGATTGTCGAGTGCATCAACAATTTTTAAATGCTGCATCTGCCTGCGGATTTCTTAACCGCCGAGCTCCCTTTGAACTAACAGATGGCGACTATAAATGTTGCCACAAATCATAATGCATCCATAGGAGATTAGCAAAAACTGAACTGCAAAAGGCACTGAATGTCTGGCCCAAAAGGAGCTTATGTATCCCTGTAAATCCAGTGTAACTACCATAGCCGTTACTGTTTTCTCACAACAGATATATATATATATATATATATATTGCACTGAAATGTACCTAGATTCCCTATCACTAGACAGTAGGATAATACTCATCGCTTGATATCAGTCTATTGAATACTATATATGTATATATATATATCCCATGACGCATTAGTCCCATTAGAAGTGGATGAGAAGATGCACAATCTTTTATTTAGAACTCAGGACGAAAGGTTAATCATTCTCTTTGGAATAGTATTAATACTGAGCCTGTAAAAAAAAAATTTTAAAAAAGGCTAAGCCTTTTTTAAAGTATCTAATGCAGATTTTTCTGCACTAAATGTTCATTGTTATAAACAATTACCACATTTTAGCAATTTATGCTTATTTTGTTTTTTTGGGGGATTATTTCTTTCAGCCTGCATGGCTCTGCTTGTACATGCTGCGGTGTTTGTTACAGACACAGTCCTTTACACAGAGCAACAGTGCCCCCTACAGTGAAATAATAAAATCATTGCTTATTAGCTGCTTAGGTACAATTAAGTGTCAGTTTACAATAAAGAAAATCACAGTTCGACATTATTATTATTTTGCAGATATTTTACCTAACCTTATCTAGAATAGTAATGTATGTGTTTGTAATATATATATATATATATATATATATATATATTATATCTTCTCCTTGACGGCACTCACCACTCACCGAGCACCGTGGAATTACACGCCAGGTGCTCACCAAAAAATGTATCCACACGTGACCAGCTGAAAGCACTCACGGCTCAGTATAATTAAAAAAATCAAAAAGAAGTGTGGAACAATAAAATTCTTTTTGATTTTTTGAATTATACTGAGCCGTGAGTGCTTTCAACTGGTCATGTGTAAATATATATATTATCGTGTGTGTGTGTGTATATATATATATATATATATATATATATATATATATATATATATAGTATATACACACACACTTTTTTTTTTTTTTGCAGTTCTAAGGTACCCACAGATAAGAACCCACAGAGCAGTTCAGTCACCCACGATAGATCTCTGGTATTGCAGGCAACTAACCGCTCTGAAATGGCTTTCCACTGGCAACAATAGTAGGCGATGGAGGAAAGCCCTTTGCATCGCTTTGTTTCCGAAGTTGTGCAAAGTTGCCTGCAGGAGAAAACTTTCTTGGCGTCGGATTACCGAATCGATGCAAAGTGCTTTCCACCGATGACGCCTATTGTTGGCAGTGGAAATCCATTAGAGCACTGATCCCCAACCAGTGGCTCATGAGCAACATGTTGCTCTCCAACCCCTTGGATGTTGCTCCCAGTGGCCTCAAAGCAGGTGCTTATTTTCAGATTTCTGGTTAGGAGGCAGGTTTTGGTTGCATGAAAACCCAGTGTAATTGCCAAAAAGAGCCTTCTCTAAGCTTCCATTTAACATAGGGGCTATCAAATAGCCAATTATAGCTCTCATTGGCACCTCCAGGAACTTTTTTCATGCCTGTGTTGCTCTCCAAAACATTTTCCATTTGATTGTGGCTCCCGGGTATAAAAGGTTGGGGAACTCTGCATTAGAGAGTGGTTAGATGCCTGCAATAGCAGTGGTCTATCGCGGGCGACTGGACTACCCTACTTACCCTACAAACAAGGCCACAGTAGGGTTGCACAAAGATTTGCCCTGCTGCCTTATAACACTGGGGTTTTAGCACTGACAAAAATATAGAGGAAGCAGACCCACTGGGGGGACGGTGGGCCCAGATTATGGGGTCTGCTTCTTCTATATTTGCTGGTGTAACAAAATACCTCCAACCTGTTTATTGCGGAGTGCACATACAGACCAAACGTTTCAAGGACTTGACACCCTCTTTATCAGTGGAAAAAGTACACACTCTCTCCTACCTTGGGGCAGGGAACGGGGGAGGCAAGCAGGGAGTGGGTGGGCGGGGGGCATGAATTAATGTACCGGACTCCTCCATAGATTCTTCTGTGGGGGGGCCCTGCACAAACTTGTTATGCCACTGGGTCATAGGTTTGATTGGGCACTATCTGTTCCTCCCATGTCTGCATGGGTTTCCTCCAGGTACTCAACTTTCCTCCCACACTCTACAAACATACAGGCAAGTTAATTGGTTCCTGATAAAACTGCCCCTCACAGTGTGTTTGAATGTGATAAGAACCTTAGATTGCAAGCTCCACTGGGGCCGGGACAAATGGGAATGAGGAGAAGTATCCTTACTCTTACAAAGCAGCAATTCTGCCATGCTTTACGGCTGAGATTCTAGATAGTTAATTATCAGACAGGACAGAACATGTAAAGAAGATCTGCAATCCCTGGAATAATGTGACATGACATCTAATGTGGCTGTAACAATATGACATCATGATGCTTGATGTTAAGGTAATGATGCAACTAATGCCAAATTCACATGGCAGTACAATGTATAGCAGCCATCCGAAATCTTATTTTAGTGAAGGTGTTTTCATTGTTACTAACAGTTTTACTTATGCCAGCCCCACTGTGGGTGGAAATTAATGAGCTGTGTTACAACATAGTAACTGGTAGAACTTGCCCTAATGGCATTTGGGTAACAAAATATTGTTTGTGATGTTGCTGTAACATGGTTGAATGATGTGTATGACTGGGCAGTGAATAGGCCAATACTGGGCATTGTTTATGTCATACATCATACTAAAGGCTCCTTTAAATATGTTGTTGAATCTGTTAAGGGTAAATATTCTTATTATTTAGATTATAAAGTGATCTAACCGTTGGCCCAATGTAGGTGCAAAGTATGGATAAAACAATTCCACTGTTTAGTGCTTTGAACAGAGAAGATACCTTTCATTGTATGCTAAGCTTTAGACTCTTATGGTACAGTGTTACAAAGTGCTAACAGACTGCTTCCTAAAGGACCTGTTGTACCTGTGCCTCCTTACAATTATCACTTTGTGTTCTATTTTCATTGCAAGACATGCTGGTGGGAGCCGCAATCAGAAGGGACATTGTGTGCTCAGGGTACAGAGAAAGGACTTCAGCATAGGGAATGAAATGTTGATGGTGTATATTCATTTCAGCAAGTCCAGCTACAATGTGGCTATTTCAATCTATTTCTATAGATATAATCTTTGTCACTTTGAAAAAAATCATGTTCACAAGATGAAATTACTTTTCTACCCACAGCTTTTCCTACCGCAACCCAGACTTGTCTCATTTACATTCTCATCAATGGCAGGACAATACATCGAGCAGCACGAGCCCCTGACTAGGCGTTATTCTACATCAGTGCTTATTGAACGTTTCAGTTCAGATGTTGAGGAGGGACTCATCCAATGCCACATGGACAGGTGTTGGAACTGTATAAATGTGTTTATTCCCATTCTGTAACAAGTCAAAAGGATTGAGGAGACCACCTCATACGTAAGCAAATATCCCTTTTGGCTTATTCACATTCTGTAAAGTACCTGTACAATACAGCCTTATGGTTGAATGCAAAAGTTTGGGCATCCCTTGCCAAATTACGTTGCTACTGTTGCAGCAATCAGTGTTTTTTTTTTTTTAAAAAATAATATATTTACCGATGTTGATGCACAATGACATTTTATTCCACAAATTCTAAAATAGAAAAAATAATGGACATCGTAGTTACTCTTAGGCACAGAATCCATCTTGTAAATGCCTTTTGTATCCAACTAAAAGTCTCTCAGTTCTTGTTGGAAAGAAACACTCTTGGAGATCATTTTGAGAACTCCCCGAGTTTAAATGATGTTTAAGTCAGGGGACTTTCAGGGCCAAAACCTTCAGATGATTTTCTTTAAGTAACTCATGGTGGCTTTCGATCTATCTACAGTTATAAGTCTAATCAGCTGGACTTGCTGTATTTTTTCTCTTGAAGTCATTTCACTATTCACCTGACTGGCTTTCTCAATTCAGAATGACTTTATGGAGTTAAAAACCCTGGAATCTAACTCCAGGAAGATCTCTGTAAAAGTCGTTCTGAATTGAGAAAGCCAGTCGGATAACTAGCGAAACCTCTTCAAGAGAAAAAACACAGCAAGTCCAGCTGATTTGACTTATTACTACAGATATACCATGACCTGGATGATTGAGAACCTTTACAGGCTTTAGATCTATGCTTAGAACCATTGTTTTGTTGTAGGCTCCATCCTATTTTCAGTTTCTTGGTTGATTGTTTAACATTGGCATCCCTAATTTGCTGTTATTTAAAGGCATCCTATTCTTCCCTCTTCATGTGCAATGTTTCCTGTGCCACTGGCTGCCACACAACCCTAAGGCCGATGCCACACAAGACGTAGGGCTGATATTTTCGGCGAGCGGAAAAACGCTTGGCGAAAATTCAGCCCTACGCCTGCTACTTGTGCCTGCACCCGAATGAATGAGATACGCTCGGGTGCAGGCACATGTAGCCGAAATACGCATGAAAACGGGAGACTTTGCATTCTCTCGCGTTTTCATGCGTATATCGGCTACATGTGCCTGCACCCGAGCGTATCCCATTCATTCGGGTGCAGGCACAAGTAGCAGGCGTAGGGCTGAATTTTCGCCAAGCGTTTTTCCGCTTGCCGAAAATATCAGCCCTACGCCTCGTGTGGCATCAGCCTAAAGCAAAAATGATCCACTG
The DNA here is from genome assembly GCF_000004195.4 of Xenopus tropicalis. Taxonomy (NCBI): domain Eukaryota; kingdom Metazoa; phylum Chordata; class Amphibia; order Anura; family Pipidae; genus Xenopus; species Xenopus tropicalis. Next base: position 32,246,360 of record NC_030677.2, on the reverse strand, counting down.
CCATGTTAAACAGTTGCTAAGTTCTTTTTCATTAAATGCTGCCCCTTTTTTCCACCAAACAAACCTGTGGTGATTGTAGCCAAAGACTTACATTTTCCTTCAGTTCAGTACTTTCCAAAAGGCCTGTAGGCTTCATATCTCAGATGTTGGCATTAGTCATGAGGTTGGCAGGTAAGGCTTCTTATTGATGATTCTTCATTCAGATCATTTTTGTGCAAGCAACACTTGCAACGGTGCAACACCACTCATGTGTCTGCCAAACTCTCCTGATGATTTGTAGGGTTTCTTGGTTTTCCAGATATTGCCTTAACTTAATGACACAACAGACATTGGATATTGCAAGCTGGAAGCAGTTTGCACTATTCTGTAGCACCAGTTAGCTTCATTTACAGACCCTTACTCGCTTGCTTAGATGAGCCCGTGGTTGTTGAAGAACAGCTTTGCAGTTGTTAACAGGTGAAAACTCCTAATGGCTATTAAGACATATTAGGGTCAGGGACCTTGCAAAAACATGTGTATAACTGGACAGGACAAGTGGTGTCCAAACTTTTGCACAAACCACAGTTACTATTTTCTTTGTTCCTATGTTTCAAAGATTGAAATGACACATTGATTCCCACAGTAGTTGTTTCCTCCTGGCAATCTACCCATGTGAATTCAATATGTGCAGCCTCTTTTCTAATTGCAGAATATGAGTTTAGGCATCCATAGTGGCAAGAGCTATCTGTAGGTCCAGTGATAGATTTCTGGGGTTCTTAAATACTTCTTTCAGCATCTTGAGCCTGGGCAAGTGGGCAGTTGTTTAAAATCTTCTCCACTTGTAGGCGATCTATTTGCCTCTCTTCCAAGGCAATCATGTAACCTATTTTTCTGAATTTGCACCCTAATCTATATATAGTGATTGCTAAAGATCAAATATTGATATATCCACATATGTTAAACAAAAAATTTTAACTTTTACATGGGAGGTACTTAGTTTCTCATGAAAAAAAAAAAAAATAAATTATAAATATATATATATATATATATATATATATATATATATATATATATATATATATATAGTACCAGCATATTTTGCAATACTGTACCATGGAAGGATGATTACTGTAAATATAATATAGATTACATATAAATACTGACCGAGGAGGTAAAAAAGTCCCCAAGCTGACAATCTAAAATATATATGTCTTTGGTTGGGATACACTAACATGTTACCCTGTGTGCATCCAATGTTGGCAAGGAATAAAAGTAAATAAGATAGAATATATGTATAATTAAGCATATGTTCCATAGCTAATTACATAACATAACAAGAAAATGTCTCTATGCCTAAATCTGTGCCTGAAAGCAAATAATTCCCTTGAAACCCAGTAATATCCAACAATATGTCACTTTTAGCTGCATAAGGATCTGCAATAATATGTGATAAAATTGGACTAGGCATTATTACTGGCTGCTGTAATGCACTATATGAATGCTTGAATATTTCTGTATACAAATGGACTTAGGGTAGGGTGGTGGGAAAAATATGTGAAGGAAAGGGGTATTAAATCTTAAAGAACAGATATAAAATATCTGTATAATTTCAGACAATTGAGAGGATCTTTATTTTTCAGTATATTTAAGGTATGGAGAGCCAAATTATGGAAAAAAACATTATCCGGAAAACCCCCAGGTCCCAAGCATTCTGGATAACGTGCTATACCTGTAGTAGATAGATATACCTGTAGTAGATAAACTGGGGATACTGGGATTGCATGCTGCACTATTATCATTGTATCCCCCAGAGGCAGGCCTTTATTGTAACCTCGAAATATTTGACCCTATATTAGCAGCCGCTAACGTCCCTACATTTGAGCCCTGTGTAAATGAATGGTTGTTGTATGGCCATTGTGTGAGTGCCAGGGAATGCTTAGAGAGGGCACAGCATGCTCTTTATTACAATACCTGGGAAGGGATCCTTTATTAGCAGTGGGTACTTACTTTAAACTGGACACCAGAGAATCTTACAGCAGAGCCAGTTTTTCACCCAAGTCTTTCCATTAACTGCTTTAATTCTCAGTAATATCCTCTAACATCCACATAACCAGCCCTCTCCCTATAGATAACTGCAAAATGAAAACCTATAGAGCATTCCCACAGGCCAAGAATCGGCCCTGTGTGGCATTATCCTATTGCCACCATGTAATCACTTTTTGTCATGGTTTTCTTTGCTCCATATTGGTATTAACAGTATTTACCTGTAATTGTGCAGTGTTGGAAGTTCTATTTGGACAACTTATTAAAATGCAATCAGTTTTTATGTGCTTGGAGTGATCTTTACTGCATTTTTGGCCATAAACCTGTTACTTTGCATTGTGACTAGCCCATCAGGTATTGTGACTGACATTTTTAGGTCTGCAAAGGTGATTATTTTCTTTAGGGAGTTCAAGGGCTTCAATGCAGCTTATTAATTTATGATTATGGTTTAGATTCAAAGGGTTAACTTATTTCTGCTAGTTTGGTTCATAAAAATGTTAGCTGATTTTCATCTCCATGGGCCCTTGCGCAGAACGTGTGAATTTCTGGAAAAAAAACCAAAAGGCGCCTTTTCTCTGTTGAAGAGGCAGCAGTTTTGCATTTGGCATCTAGCTCTGAGGAAGCGTGGGATTCTGGGTACCTACCTGCTGAGTATTTACTAACAGGCCATAGGCTAGAAATTATTCTTAGCAACTTTCCAATATACGTTTATTAAATGTTTTTGTGGTTGCACAGTTATTTGTTACTGCAATTGCTACTAATAAATTGCCACAATATAAATTAGGAAAGGAAATCTCATTTTATATTTCACTGATAGGCCCTGAACCAGTATACAAATAACAGCAAAGATTCAGTGAAAATAAAACCACATTTTAATGGCTCAGAGGTTTTTTCAAAACATAATACAAAACAAATTCATATGTATACTATACCACACAGTGACAGGGTACATCCTAGTGCCTCTCCTAACGCGTTTCGCACAAAGTGCTTCATCAGAGGAGGCACTTTGTGCGAATTGCTACTAATAGCCATACCTTTCTGTCTGTTAACTCCTGGCTCTGACTCCTGAAACAATGTTATTATCCAGCTGATTAACAGACATGGAGGAGACCTGACTCCTGATACATTAAGGGGGAGATTTATAAAGGTTTGATTTAGATTTAGGCCAGGAGCCCCGTCTTCCTCTTTCACTCAGGTCCTATTTGCACAAGCACGTGGCTACGTATTCTGGGCTATTCCATTATACAAATAAAGGGGCTCCTTTAGATTTTTTTTTTTTTTAAAACAAAAATTTTCTACAAAATTAAAAAGCTATTAAGCTTTTATGAAACATTAAAAAGCAATCTGCGACAAGAATAGAGATCAGCTGCGCAGTGGCACGTCTCACCAGTTTTAATCCAGAGGCGCATTTCCCCGTAGAGCAATGGAAGAATAGCAACAAACATCACTTATACCTCAGCATCTCCTACAAGTGGCACAGATAGCACTGTAATACACAAAGAGCTGTGGAGATCTTGTAAATTATACCTTTATAAAAGGAGCTCAATGAGGTCATTTGTGTCACATGACTAAAACTTGTGTATTATTATAATAATAATGTACCCACTGTTATAAAATATGAGGATATTAGAAGTAACTATGACCTGTATAATAGCACTTGGCCTCTGGCGGCTTATAATATTCTTATATTTTACAGCAGGAGGGGCCTTAGTTCCTTGTATAATCATTTAGCTTTTTAGCATTGCATTTATGTTACATGAACAGTTGATCAAACCCCTCTAACTCAAAATGACTTAACTAACAATATCAATTGCCACTTGCACACTGTATAGCACTAGTGTTATATATAATACACAGGAGCCATGAATATCCTGTAAATTATATACTTATAAATGGAGTTTAGTGATGTCATTTCTGTCACGACTCACTATAACTTATCTTTTATAAAACACAAGGATATTAGAAGTCACCTCGGAGTTCCAAGACTGGTATAATAGCCCTCGGTCTTTGCCCTTGTGCCTTTATATGGTCATGGAACTCCTAAATGACTTATAATATCCTTATTTTACAATAGGGGGTACTTTATTCACTTGGGGTTTGCTACATCTACCCTATATCCTGAGATTAATCTTACATTTCTTCCCAGTTTATGACCACTACGTGGGTGAACCATAGAGTACTGAAGCTCTTAGTACACGGGGCACAAACTCCACTGTCAGGACCCAACTGGCAACAAAATTATCAGGGCTCCCCCAGAGGCCTAATGGCTACAAAACCAGAACACTATTGGTGGCATGGGGCACTGTGTAACCAGCACAAGGGAGACGTGACGCAGCACTAATGGTTATGGTGACTGCGGGAACCCTTCGCTACGTGGGCAACAAATCTCACAAAATACCTCTCCCTTACACATTTTTCAGCAATTATGCTGAATTGCCACAAGTAAACGTGGCCATACACATGCTGATTCTAGCTGCCGTTATTGGTCCCTTAGACCGATTCGGCAGCTTATCGACCTGTGTATGGGCACTAACGACGGGCGTGCCCGACCGACATCGGGCCTGAAATCGGCCAGATCTCATATTGGGCAGAGTTGAAAATTAGTTGCCGCATCAACGAGCAGATGGACACCTATACCCAGGTCCAAAAGACCGAATTAATCCGATATCGCCCACCCATAGGTGAGGATAACGGGGAAGATCCGCTTGCTTGGCGACCTCGCCAATCGAGCGAATCTTACCGTGTATGGCCAACTTAAGGTGTTTTATATGCTGCAATGTGAATCTTAGTGAAGGGATTGGTATGGTCAGATCTGAGGCTCATACAAAGCGCAATTTTTTTCTATCAGCCAATGTCCCTAAGGGCCGTGACACACGGGGAGATTAGTCGTGCCACGACAAATCCACTTGTCACGGACGACTAATCTCCCCGCAATACCATCCCACCGGCTAGAATGTAAATCGCCAGTAGGAAGGCATATGTGGCGCCACGATTTGTCGAAGTTTCCTATCAAGGCGACTTTGGCAAATCACGGTGCCGTGTATGCCATCCCACCATCAATTTACATTCTAGCCGGTGGGATGGCATTGCGGGGAGATTAGTTGCCCGCAACAACGGAGATTTGTCGCAGCTCGACTAATCTCCCCGTGTGTCACGGCTCTAAGACAAGAAACTCAAACTGCAGATGATAAAAAAAAAATGTATACTGTGCCAATTTTGTTTTTCCAGCATTTTAGCTCTTATGTACGTATCCTACTTTTCTTCTCTCAAACTTTCTTTGTCCATATTTCACTCACCTTTCCTCACTCGCACTACTTGTCTCTCCCATACACCATATTATTCTGCCCAACACTTTCTTACCTCTGCCTTGTTTTTTCCATCCTTTTCTCTATGGAGGGAGGGCTGGCCAATCAGTGCTGGGGTTGGCTGGGTCACTCAGGAATGGAGCGCGCAGTGCAGCTAGGGTAAAGCAAGGCTGGGGCCCCCCTTAAGAGCCAAAACTCACCAGGCCTGGGGCTATTGTTCCCCCTGTACCCCCCTGATGGTGGCCCTGGTGTCTTATGCTTTAATGAAAACCGCCTGTCACCTTGCCCAAAAACAAAGGGGTTTTTGTTAAGCACAAAAGGCTGTATGGTGAGCATCCGTTGCATCTTCTCAGGTTGAAAAACGCAGGTGAAAGTATACGCCACACGTTTTATGAACCCATGCAAAGCATGACAATTTTCTGCAAGTCCAATTTTATGGCGCTAAGTAAAAATATGCTTGCCAGAAACCGAATAAATTAGTTTATTGGAAAATGTTAACATCCTGAAATGTAACAGATCTAAATATAGTGATTCAGATTTTAACAGGCAAAACAACAAAATGACACATAAATGGCAAAAGGGGTAGACGTACGTGTCTGTAGTAGCAAAAGTATTAGTAGTTCTTAAAAGTGACTCTGTCTATTATACAACATGTACAAACCTCTTCTGGCAGAGAGAAGAAATCTGGCATTGGGGCAGTTTATGGTGCCCACTGCGCTTGCTAGAAATTGTGGGGGCAGTGCAAATGGATATGGCATATATCTGAACAATACAAATGGTGTCAAGTTCGGAGCTGTGAAAAACACAATTTTCTGTAACACTTTATCCACAATATATAAACCATAAGGTATTCTTTGCACATCTGCATGCTTCTATGTTTATACTCAGTGGAGCAGCCTATCAGAAGGCACCAAAAGCCTCCAACTTTCTTTCTTTCCTGCAGTACAAAGTGTAGCAAATCCAGTAACCCCCTGCCTGTAAACATTCGTCTACTTTGCTTATTTCACTGAAAGGAAAAGTAATGCTTGGAAATGAATGTTTGTAAGCATGTATTACTTGGGGGGGCAGCACCTTTGCTCTGCGCGTGGACGGACAAATAGCTTGTAGCCAAAATGTCAGAACTTGCACGGCTCCAACACCAAAGCGCCATGCTACAGAGCTCATTAAACCAACTGGCAAATATAAAGTTCCACCTTTTCGTAAATGGTAGCTGGGTATGCAGGGCACATCCCTTGGCTGCTATTTAGCTATGGCTTGGGTCGGCTTCCTCACAGCTTGTTTAAAACAAAAACAAACAAACAAAAAAAAAAACTTTTCGCCAATTTCTCCAGGTAGATATTTTGCGTTAGTAAGAGTAGAATAAAAGGTTAAATGGTTCCAAAATAAATATAACATGAATCTGTAAAAACTGACCTTTATTGAAACTGGCACAGCTATTAAAATGAAAATCTACATCAAAGTATTCTAACCGAAGGTACAAGAATGTCCGATATGTGACTATTGCTGCACTACAACTCACAGAGGCCACCTCCAGACTGCTGGCATGCCTGAGAGCTGCAGTTTAGCCACAGCCATACATCCTAGTATTCTAACCGAAGGTACAAGAATGTCTGATATGTGACTATTGCTGCACTACAACTCACAGAGGCCACTCCAGACTGCTGGCATGCCCGAGAGCTGCAGTTTAGCCACAGCCATACATCCTAGTATTCTAACCGAAGGTACAAGAATGTCTGATATGTGACTATTGCTGCACTACAACTCCCAGAGGCCACCTACAGACTGCTGGCATGCCTGGGAACTGCAGTTTAGCCACAGCCAGATATCCTAGTATTCTAACCGAAGGTACAAGAATGTCCGATATGGGACTATTGCTGCACTACAACTCCCAGAGGCTACCTACAGACTGCTGGCATGCCTGAGAGCTGCAGTTTAGCCATAGCCAGACATGCTTGTTTTAAGTAGATAAGCAACTCATTTTCAAGCATTACTACCCTATTTACTATGCAGTATTGATGCTTTTTTGTGTATTGTCCTGTCACTTTCACCTTTATCACTTGCATAAGGAATCAAGAGCCGGTGCCCTTGCTTAGGCCGAATATTGACATATTTCCCGCCAGTTATTAACACTGCGACATGACAGTGAAAGCCCTGGAGAAAATACGCTCTAAGGCAGGACGTCCATATATCAAAACTCTATGTAAATAATCCTCTCATAGAAAATGACTAGCGTCTCTTGTGGAAATCACATTTTTTAGAAATTCTAGGCTCTACTTAAAAACCCCAGTCTATTTTAAAGTGAAAATAGACTCCCGCCCCCCCACCCCGCTTTCCTCTTATCTCTCAGTTTACAAACCGAACGCAATTTCACTTGCAAATATGCTTTTCCAGTCAGGAAAACAGTAGTGCAATTAGTTTGACTTCTTTCTTTGTTTTTAAGGTACTTAGTCCAGAAGGTAAAATGTCATCACTCTGTGGAAAGATAAGAAGATGCTCCAGTAAACAAGGTACTAAGCAAGCCCGCTTAGGCTTACCATTTGTGTAAGTCCAAAGCGGCTATAAAAAAAAATAAAATCAAAGTAAAAACCCTAAAAGCAGAAATAAATAGACCAAGTGACTGTAAACAGATCCACTTTTCAATGCAATTCAGTGACAGCATGATCATGATAAAATAGACTTCGGAGCATTCCACTAGAACATCCAGTCTGAGAACTCCGAACGGAGTTACATTCCTAAAAATACACAAGTTTTCAAAGTTTAATGGCCTTTTTTTTTAATGACTTCCTTTAAGCTTTACTTTGAGATCTTCTTTAAAAGGACTTTGATTTTTGATTGTTTTTTGTTTTTCTCTCCATTTTGGGACAGCTCAAGAGGCGTGGTCTTGACAACAGGAATTCCGTGAACTTCTTGAACGGGTTTGCTATCATTTGCATTGGAAGGGAAAGGTGGTAAGGGTGGCTTGGGGGAGGGTAAAATGCCGGAGAGTTGGTGCATGCTGCAGGACTTCTCTAGAATGCCATTGTACACCTTACTGGCTGGGCTGAAAACCATGCTCTGGCTCTCAGACAGGCCCGTGGCATCAGGACATGCCTTAGGAGCCTCTGCTGCTGAAGGAGAATCTCCGGATAAAGATTCCTCGCAAGAGGTTTCCTCTCTTGAGATCTTCCGTGCATTCACCTGCTGCACTTCAAAGCTGGACTGTCTTCTCCCCACTGAAGAACTTAGAGAGTCACATTCAGAGCCAGTGTCTTGTGTTCCCCTAAAAGTATAAAAACACCCAATTAATTCATTTAAATAAATACCGCTATCATTGCTTAAAGACTACCAACTGCAGATATACATTGGTTAATAACATCATGTGGAAGCCAATGTCACTGGTGTTGTTGTCCATAGCAACCAATCAGCAATTAGATTTAAACAGTCACCTACAAGTTTGAAAATAAAAGCAAAGATCGGATTGGTTGCTATGGGCTATGACCATGTAGAAAGGATGGTCCAAGTGCCCCAGCCCCTCATCAATAAATTGGAGGCCATGCTGGCATTCATGGATGCCACAAACAAAAACCAAACTGAAAAAGTATTTATTGAAAATTACATTTTTACATCCAGCATCCCCAGTGGCTCTAAATGTTTCATGCCCCAAGGGTCATGGAAATTTGTAATTATAATTTTCAATAAACATTTTTTTCCTTTACCTTTGTGGAATCCTTGAGCGCCTGGATGCCCCCTGATTTGTTGTTGTTGTTCATTTGCCGCACTCCCATAGAAGCTCTAAGCAGTGGCAATTTCACACATAAGTGATACATTTCTCAGCAGCATCAGAGGAATGCCAGTAACTAATTTGCCAGTCGCACTGCTATAGACTTGTGAAGCTCAGCAACATGTTATATAAAGGGAATGTCTATTTTTTTTCAATACTTTACATTTATTCTGTAAAAGGTTACTGCTACTGGAAGCAGTATTTGTGACCAAGGTTTCTTACCACTGCTTTTCAGCAATGAAATAAATTGCATCCTCCTCTTCTTCTGTGCGGTAAAGAGCTGGACAGCTGGACACTGATAGGATATCAGGATCGGGTGATTGAAGGATTTGCTGGGACTGGGGAGAAGGGGGAACGATACTCCTTCGATGGCGACACACGCTGCTGCTTCTTGAAAGTGTCCCGTGAGTTTTTATGATGGATCCTAAACACAAGAGATTTTAGAACATGGCCATTAGATTGTATTGTCATACAAAATAGGGAAATATGTCATTGCATATGGTTCTTAGTGATGTTGCTTATATATTTTTATACTTTTACATTTATATCTCAAAGGCAAAAGAATTAGTAGGAAGTATGCCAATCCATATCTTGCACATACACAGATATAGGGGGCACATTTACTAATCCACGAATCCGAAAAAATTTGTATTGGAAACGAAAATTTCTGAACTTTTTCGTATTTTTCACGTCTTTTCGTTGCAAATTTTTCGTATTGAACGATCGTTAACGCCGGGAAAACCTTTCTGACTTTGATCCTTTAGTGCATGTCTGCATGGGCTCGATCAGTGCACTTGCGCATGAAAGAATGTTCGTTGCACAAGGAACGTTCTTTCGTTCAATCCGAAAATTTCGGTAAGGTGACGAAAAGTCGGGTAAATTACGAAAAAGTTGTGACGGCGACGAAAAAGTCGCAAAAATACCGATCATTATGAAAAAAACGCATTCGGACGCCTTCGGAGCGTTCGTGGATTAGTAAATGCGCCCCATAGTGTTACACTTCTAAGTTTGGCCACTCATATCCCATTTTGGTCCCCAAAAAAAGTGGACCATGTTATGGACAATCAGATACAATGTGACGGAAGTAACTGGTGGGCAGAGGCCTTTGGCAGGTAGTAGGACTGTATTCCAACAATCTCAGCATGGCCTCAGTTTGCCAGTATCTGACGCACAGCTTTGCCATTTAATAAGTGACTGAATATTTATATGGACACTAGGTGGCTCTGTTTGCAAATAAAACAGTTATAACTTACATATGTATTTATGGCAGCAGTATGATATCCAAAATGCTGGGACAATGTTAAGAATCACAATCTGACTGTAGAACTAAAACACTTATAATGTGTGTGTAAGTAGAAAAAAAGACAACATACCATGAAACTGGGAAATAATTGGAGGCGTGTCTTCATCTAGATCATCAACTCCCCCAGCAATAGGATAAGGAGGGATGGAAACTCTAGGCATGACCACCCAGCTGTGGTCGGAGTACAGAGTGGATGTCAGGTTTGGCAAACCTGAGTTATGCACTATTGGGAAGCCGCACATCTTTTCTATCTGCTGCCAGCGATACAGCCGTTCTCTCAAACAGGTTGTCAGCTCCGATAGTGCTTTCCTGTGAAACAGTTACCTTGAGTTATTTATTTGTTTGGTATCACATGCAAATAGTTTTAAAGCTGGCCCCTCTGTCCCACCATACCGAGTCATCAACTTATTGGCCAGTATACAGGGCCTGCAGAGAAGTGGTCAAGTTTTAAAGACAGAACGCGTATCCGCACATTGATACAGACCTCAACCCACAGGTCTCAGTAGGCCCTACTAATTGATCTGATTGTTGGTTGGTTCAGCTGGATGTGGCCCAGCACATAAGTGGCCAAATTAGGCCCAGATGTGCTTGCTCAGTGACATTGCCAACAACAGGACCTGGATATGTAGGGCCTTCAGATTCTGTTGGTAATCTGACTTAAGAGAAGATCTAAAGGGGGATTTATAAAGTGCTGCTGAGCTGGAGAGATAGAGGCACCTAGGCTCAGTGATAAATTCTGACAGTGTTGAGAAAGCAATATGCAGAGCTGTGCCTTGTGCTGCCTGCATATTAAATAAACCCTGAAGCTGTCAGCAGAGCAGTTCTATCTAAAACTAAACTACTGTGCTGAAAACCATAAAAAACTGCAAATATAATAACATTTGAATTTAAAAAAAAAAAATGAAAAATTATGATTTGGCCCATTACTACCCCATATTGGCATAGCTACTTTGGATCTTCTTATTGATCAACTGTACAAAAGTTTTTTGTTGACTATATACATTTTGGTTTATCGTCCTCTTTTTGGATTTTATAAATATTTTCCACCTGTCACTGCATATGCGGGGTGGATGGCATTCGTCACTGCATCCATAGTGAGGGAGTGGTGCTAGATTTTAACCAGAGGGAAGTCATCCTTCTTATCAAAACAAAAAATACTTTTCTTTGAAGAGCCACATAAATGACTGAACATTTTATTTTCCTCTTTAAATAACTACATTTAAAAATGTAGTTGTAGCAGCATTATTATATGTTCCATTACAGGAGATGTGCTGACTGTAAGGACAGAATGAAATAATGTTGCCTCCTATCACCCTTGGTTCACATGAAACTGGCGTATGTACATTTTTTTCGTTAATCCCGACAGTTCATATAGAGAGTGTATGACAATTATGAAACTTAAAATAATGAAGATATTTCCTTTCTTTGCTTTACACATTCCATAAACCTTTAGCATAATGGCTACAGAAATTACAGTGTGGCTCTTCATTCACAAAGTAACTCATTATTGCGTTTTCTGTGTTGATAAAACCAAGAACAGAATGGTAAATGCCAACTAGGTAAATTACAAATTCCCATTACTTACTTTGCTTCAAGGATTTTATGGTCCACCTCATCCAAGGAGGAACTGTGTGCAACATGCAGTGTCCCAAACACTGTACTTCTCTTCTTCTTTATTTTCTCTGCCTGGAAAGCAAACAACATGCACTTAATTGGGACACAAAATATAATTATATTAGTAAATGTTTAGTGCTTTAATAAGTATTTACATTAATTGCACAATAGGGGAAAATAACTCTCAAACCTTATATCTTATTGTGATATTTCTATGCAACTCAAATATGTTTTCTAAATACGATTTTGTTAATGAGAAAAGATGGATATTTAAATATCGACCAGCCCTGGCTCAGCATTTTATTTTCTATAAATATCCTAAAGTTATTAGCGTGCTACTAATTATATGCAAGATACAGTACACAGATTTGTTTCTCAGGCACGGCCAGTGCCTGCCCTGTCTAGCTTGCAATCTAAGTTTGGTGGCTAAGGCGGAGGCATATTAAGTGACATGCCCAAACCACAAGGGAATTACAGAAGGAGAATAAAATCAGACACCCATCAACTGGCGTATAGAGAAAAACACCAAGCAGTGTGGTGCATTTATAGGTACTGCAGCTAGTTTCACAGAACTGAGCCCTCTCTTACCTTGCAAAAAGTGGAATTAAAGTTTGCATTCAGATACCAAATAACTAATCCTAAACTCTAATTGGTAATCCATCTGGGGGAACTTTTACTTACTAGCCAAAAACAAAAAAAAGTTTCAAAGCATATTTCCAAAATGTTACTAACCACTAAGATTTGCTACTGCCCCCTACTGGTGCAAGTAAAGCTTTACCCACTATAGCTTGCCTCTGCCCTCAAACATGACACAGCTGGCAGCTTCAGATCTTGAAAAGGGCAGATGCTACATAAAAAAAATACTTGTAAGTCTTATGGTTTCCAAAAAGTTAAGAAGAATATGGCGTGGCATTGCCGAAAAACTGTTTTATTATTGAAAAAGGCAGAAAATACACCATTACCCTTAGTCCTCCCAAGCACAGATGCACTATGGCGTGCCCCTAATTCTACATTCATAAAAGGCAAGATATCATTTCAGAAAGTGCCTATTTAAGAGTAAACCATGTCATGAAGATACAGTTACCCAGTCATCGGGTTACATCTTGTACACAAATCATTTTATGAAATTTAACAGAAGTAGGGCACTTAAAAATAAGTTTAGAATCCCATGGACTAATAAAGCTGTCTGGATACAAGAGGTATCACAGCATACGTACTTCAGCAGCACATTGCAGAGTTACATTCTTGTTGGCACATTTAAGTAGAGGCTTATCAGTAATAGTTTCATTAAAATAAGTAATAGTTTCATTAAAATAGGGAAGGGAACAGGGCAACATTTTTTTTGGGGGGGAGACAATAAAAAAATAAGAACACAACATATGTTGAATAAGACAGTTTAGACATTATGTGGTGGCAGAAACTAAAATTATAAAGTCATTTTAGGACCGTGTCATACACACACACACACGCACGCATTTTTATACATAGATAGAAAATTCTTTGCCTAAGACTTAGAATTACCTCATCTTTGGCAATGGCAAGATGCATTTCTGCATTTTGCTTCTTTATATTATAGTACTGTACTTCCACCTCATGTGTTAATTGAAGCCATTTCTGCAGGGTTTCGGGAACAGACCAGTTGCTCCGGAGTTCAAATTCCTTCTCTGCTTTTTTCAGAGCCATGCGAACCTGTAACCAAAAATAAAGTTATTAATATCCTTTATTTCATGGTTATTGATTGGTTGTGTAGCTAAAAAGCTTGTATTGAAAGCTCATCTGTCATCAGGTATATATGCCCGCACCAGCAAGTGCCACCATGTGCCACCATAGATGCAGTTTGACTTTTAACAAATAGTTGCGATCACTGATTCTAGAGATAGTTTGGAACTTGGCAGTGTGTACTTAAAGCAAGCAATTTGTATGCACCACAATTCAGCAGTCACTAGATACCTGGGAGTTTGTGCGCCCTGTATACGGTTGCTCCTAAACCTTTCACTTTACCTACAGCTGACCCAGGGCAGTTCTAGCAGGAAGGGAAAGGTGGAGTCCTATGATTTATCATATTAAAAGTCATTGGGGCTCATTTATAATCACAATTTTTTACCTAAACAGTAACCCATAACAACCTATTAGTAATTACTTTTTTCTGCAGCAGATAAAACAGCGAAAGGAAATGTTTGATTGCCATGGGTTTACTTCCCAAGGGGCTCATTTGGCCGTGTTTGTTAATGAGCCCCAGAGCTCCATTGCATACATATATATGTATCCTGAGAGGTTAAATCAATCTTACCTGTACTGGTCCCTCTTCTGCATATTTGAGCCTACTCAGTTCACATTCTGCCCCTTTCCTCAGCTCCTGGAGCCGACGTGCATGTTAAATGAGCCCCAGAGCTCTTCCATATGACCCATTCCACTGTTTAAAACTGTCAGCAATGAACAGGCATACAATAGCCAAATATTTAAGGCCATATATATATATACCTTAAGGCTTAAGGGGTTCCCAACCGTTGAGCCACAGTCAAATGTAAAAAGACTTGGGGAGCATCATAAAAGTTCATGAAGGTGCCAAATAAGGGCTAAGATTGGTGAGCAACATGTTGCTGCCTTAAGTTATATGTCAAATTCCTTAACTAGCAAGTTGGACCTGAACAATGTAACAACATATTCTGAGAGGTTAAACCAGTCTTACCTGTACTAGTTCTTCTTCTGCATATTTGAGCCTACTCAGTTCACATTCTGCCCCTTCCCTCAGCTCCCGGAGCCGATGAGCTTCACGTTTAGCATCACTGATTTCGTCCATCATTTTACGCTCAAGATTTTGCTTCTCTACTGCCACTGTCCTATTCTCTTCTTGAGCTTTTTCTAGTCTGGAAGATTAAAGCAAACAAAAGAGAAACTTAGACATTACAAAGATTTTACAGCAAAGTCACAGTTAGACTGACTAGCAAGATACCTCTGCAAGCTAAAATGGGGCATGGCGAACACTCAGTTCATTCTGACAGATAGCACTGAGAGTTAAATACTGAGAAAACACAATATTTAAAGAAACCCAACATCTTATTTTTAATGACCGATTATATAAAGGATATTGCGTGTCATTCCAAACACAATTCTTAACCCCACACACATTGTAGGGAAGTTAAAAGTACATGTAGCTCTCATTAGGCATTTACTATTCTCTTTACGTAAAGAAAAACAAGAGGAATAGGAACTTAGATAATAGTACCACTAAACTCCCCCCATTAAAATTGTAATAGTCAATCAACTTATAAATGTAGATTATAATATATAGTAAATAATGTATTCCCTGTTGTAAAATATAAGGATATTAAAAGTCAGAGGAGTTCCATGACCATAAAAACAGAAATGAGGCCGAAAGCCAAGTGCTTTTATACAGATCATGGTGTCTTCTAAAATCTTTATATTTTATAACAAAAGGGGGTACATTATTTATTATAATACACAAGTTTCAGCGACTCATGTGACAGATATTACATTACTAAGCAGCGATTATCACAGATGACAGCATATTCATGGTTCTTGTGATTATATATATATATATATATATATATATATATATATTATAAGTAATGGACCTGTTATTTGGAAGGCTTGGGACTTGGGGTTTTCTGGATAACAGATTCCATTATTGCTCACATAGGAATATTTTACAGCATTATCCCCCATATATAATAAAAGGCACTAAGTTTGACTATTAGCAATAACCTGTAGCAACCAATAAGACGTTTCCTTTAAAACAGGTGGCCAGTAAATTCTACCTGCTGATTGGTAGCAATGGGTTATTGCACCTGGGCAAGCTTAGTGCCTTTCATTACATAACCCCCTGTGCATTTATAACAAATTATGGCCAGGAATGGAATCTAATACAGGAATGCTTGATACTACATTCTCTGTTTTCAGCACAAGACAGCTGAATCACCCATAGTTTGCTGCTAAACTGTTCGGTGCTCACTTTCCCTACTTCCAAATACTATTAGATATAAAGGGGAAATGCCACAGTTGACTCTTTCATTGCAGACTATAAGAACAGTACAAAGAACATGGACAATTTGATCTAACAATGGTGCAAAAAAAAAAAAAAAAAAAAAATTTGTAAGATTAACCTATATAACCATATAATCAGACATTTCAACCATTCACTGACTGTACCTGTCCTGAAGCTCAAGAAGACTTATTTCAGCCTTCTGCAGACCTTCTAAATCCTTCATCATCTGTGATATGTGCTCCTTGGAAGTTCTGTTCTGTGTATAGGCAAACCAGCAACCTCCAACTCCGATTACAATAGAAATGGTCAGGATAAAATCTTTTACCCAGTTGTGTGGTGGTCCTAGATAAATGCACAAAGTAAAGCATAAATAACACAATTTATAGCAACACTGAAATGTTCCTGTTTGGAAGCAATGAATAATAGTTACTGTGCCAGTAGTTTCTGTACTTACTTGTTGGTGGCCCGAATAACACTACGTCCAATGCTTTCAGCTGAAATTTTTGCCTGTGGCTCCGATCGGTAATTTTAAGTTGTGAGATCATTAGCACAGGCTCATTAACAGCTATTCTGTAAACACAAAAACAGTTCATATTTATATTCACGAAACGATCATATTATGTATGTACATAGAAGCATCATTAACTCACAGTGGTATTTAAAGCAAGGGACTTCTGTGCTCTTTTTACTGCAGCAGATGCACAACTCCCTGCACTCCAACATCATTCCCCGGCTCTTGGCATGCTGGGAGTTGTATCTGGGAGAGGCACACACTGAAGAACACCGGCTTAGAAAGACAGCATTCTGACCACTTATTTGTTTGGAAAACAACTGAGTACTAAAAGAAAATTCCTGTCAAGTAAAAATTAGGTGTAAGTCCTGACAACAAATAAGTTAGGAATGGTAACCCTCTAGTAAATACTCCGTGCCGCTGCCTTTCATACCCACTATCACTCATCTTAAAGTGATACTGACACAAAAAAACTACTCTTTAAAATATTAATCTACATAAGTTGCCTATAGGTCATGTCCACAATTTTTTGCTGATAGGGCTGCTTTTGTAGCCAATTGTTACTTCACAAAACATAAACCTGACTGTTTTGCCAACCTGACTGTCCCATCTCAACCTGTCAATTACAGCTTCTAAATATAACGGCCTCCTGCTGCACAAATATGGCAGCCCCCTCATACAGGAACATGGGGGATCAGATAGGTGATGTGAAAGCATCCTGAAATACTTTTATGGCAAAATTATAAAGCTCATGCAAAGACAGTGTTATTATATATTTAAAAACAGTTTAATTTTAGATGGAAGTATCTCTTTAAAATGGCCATGTGCTGAAAGATCTGCTCATTTGGCCAAATGATCAAGTCACAATGTAGGCCATGGAGCGGAGGACCACATCAAATAACCCCCTGTTTGTATTAATCTATTCTACTGTACAGCGCTGCGTACATAAGTAGTGCTTTATAAATAAAGATATACATACATACATACAAATAGTAAGCTGGAATGTTTCCTTTAATGATGAAATGCAGTGGGCCTACGCTGTGATAAAATCAACAGGTAAATAAGTTACCTTGGCAGAGCTGTTCCTTTGACAGAATTCTCTCTAAAGTTCTTCTCATACTGAGGAAGCTCCACAAATTCCAGCAACCACTGCAAAGTCTCCTCTTCAGTCCAGTTATGAACTGCACAGAAACAGAAAATTTAGGAATATACAAATACAATACATTAAAAAAGCATCTGTACTGGATAACTCCATAAAAAGGAAATCCAATTCTGAGGTGTCGGACTGATGGCCCTCGGGTTGTTGTTACCTTCAGAACCCACCATCGTCAGTCAATGTTGCCATTGGCCACGGCAGCTTGGGTTTTAGTTTTAATGAATGGTGCAGACTAATCTCTATTTGAAAACGTTCTGATGTGCGTTTCCAGACCAAAATTCATCTGTACGAGTATCTGGTGTCTTTTCAATATAATTAATTACAGGTAACTCAGCAAGTTTAAGCATTTTTATTGGTGTTTAACATATATATACCCTCAGGTAAGGTCAAGCTGTGCTCCTCCAAGGTCATGGTTACAGTAAGTTGTATTTACTAAACCCAATAAACCCAAAAATCTATAATTAAATTGGAGATACGTTGCAGCTTTATTATATTAACCAATAGCTCCAGTTAAACATAACAATGTTATCAATGCAATATACAACCATAGCCAACCCCTGCACACTGCCCCAGCAGGCTGCCTATATCATTGTATGATATCCCAGCCTATTATTACTAGCCATGGGATAAATGCTGAGAATCTCAAATCACTTTCCTTATGTTGAAAAGCTGCAAAATTACCAATTTTATAACGGTGGGCAGGGGAACCGCTCTTGTCCAGCGCTGAGTTAAGTACCTTACCTCAGCCTGTTTGCCCCTCTATTTATAACCTGTTTCTGCACCACTCACCAGCTTGTTGGCCCCCAGCCTATCAACTGCTCGCGGACCAACTCCCAGTAACCTTAACTAAATAGCTAAATGTTTTTAGGATTTACCACTGGGCTCCTTTCCTACCTTT
This sequence comes from Xenopus tropicalis, assembly GCF_000004195.4. Lineage (NCBI taxonomy): Eukaryota > Metazoa > Chordata > Amphibia > Anura > Pipidae > Xenopus > Xenopus tropicalis. The sequence goes on along the minus strand of NC_030677.2, from coordinate 32,227,785 downwards.
AACAGAATACAGTTAACAGTAAATATAAAGATGAGATGTAGGAAAATAAAAGAATAAGTAGCTACAAACCCAACAGGTAGCCTTAGGAAGCAACTCTTCCTAACCCAGTATCTCCCCAAGGTATACAATAATATCAAGGTTCTACTTTTTAATTTCTATTTACCATTATTAGATTTTAAAGGGGTTGTTCATCTTTGAGTTAACTTTAATATGTTATAGAATGCCCTATTTCCAGCAACTTTGGCAACTGTTTTTCTTTTCTTTGTTATTTGCTTTCTCTTATTACTCTTTCCAGCTTTCAAGTGGGGGGTCACTGACCCCAGCAGCCAAAACCTATTATTGCTATGGTTACTTTTTATTACTTATATGTTCCTCATAGGCATCAGAGAAATGCCAGCAACACATATCTCAATTGCAACAATTGCTCTGGAATTTTACGGAGCATATTTGGATGTTTAGTAGTGTCGGAAGCTGTTGCTGAGCAATATATCAACCAATGTATTGTATGATAAGAGTTTAGAAAGCCCAGCTTACTGACCTGCTAGGAGATATGGTAACAGAAACTAATTACATTTTAGAAAAACAGAATAAAGATCACATTACATGTGAAATTTCTGTGAAGGCAAACTGCCCTTTAAGGTACCCGCACAGGTAAAGACACCCTGCACTGCGTATTGTCCTGATGCAGATACCTGCAGTTTAGCTCTAAAATACATTCTTGTTGAACACACAAACACCACCATGGGCTATGCCCAAACAGTCTGTGTGGCTAAAGAGCTACATATCCTACAGTACGACTTAAGTATGCCACCTATTTACTGTTTCATAAACCTATTTAAAGCAGAGGCAAGATTTTCAAAAATTTGTTATGCTCAGCTAACTTCTAATGTGCAGTGTTACGCTCTGTTCGGGTTTAGCAATGTTAATGGAATCTTCTGAAGGCAACCAATGGCGTTTCTAAACTAGACCGGCGATGCAAAGTAGAAGAGCAGGGAAAGGAATGTTAACCTTTTTTAGAAAAATGCAGCAGATTGTTAGATAATGTATATTTCTCTTTGCAGGGCAGTTTAACGCATGACTGGGACACAAGGTGTTCTGATCTTAGCTTGAGTGAAACTTCCTTATAGAGGCTTAAACGAGTTCTTCCACAAATCCCACTGCTTTGTACAAATACATGAAAACAGATACATGAAACATTTATTTATTTATACTGTAGTGATCTTGGAACAAGACTTATTGGAACAGCAATGCCTGTATTTGGTACGTCTGGCACCGCTCTAACAATTTGAAGCTTGATATTCCATACTTCAGTATTGCATAATCGAAACCACTGCCATCAGCATTACAATCATTTTGGTAAAAGAGAGGCATTTTACCCACTGCTGTTTCCTGCCTAAGGGCACAAAACGTGCCAGGGGACTAGAGGCTCATCTCTCTTTATATGTGTGTGTTGGGTGGTTGGTCAACACACAAAGACACACACATTAAAAAAAAAAAAAAACACACTAAAATACCTCCACAACTTTTAAAATGCCAGTCCATAGACTTCAGTACAACAACCCCATCTATTTATGTCCAGCAGGGGTGATGACAGCTGTAATGGTTGACTAGGAAAATTGAGAGCATAGCTAAGCAAAGTCAATTAATCCAGCAGCATGAACTGTGTATGAAGCACATTTAACTAGGCAGGGAAAGAATATCCAGTGGGCACAAAGCTTTCCCCTAGGGCCATGGCAAGCTAGGCATTCTGATCAAAATATCCATTACCCACTGCAACACAGGTACAGCCAGATGTAAAGAAACTCAACGAAGTCCAATAATAACATTTTTATCAGTAGATCTTGAGCTGGAGACTGTGTGCATGCATGTAGCATGTCCCAATGGCAAATAGCAAAACCTCAGCTGGTATATTCACCCACCAGAGAAATGCTTAATGCCTTTCCACTCTGCCTGTCAATCTGGCGGATAGAAACAGCCTTTCTGAAGCACATGGCAGCCTTATTTGCAGTCTGACAAATGCCAGTCATTGGAAGTGACAGCCAGTGTCACTTCATCAGCAGAGAACCACAGTGGAGTATTACCCCATTTATTATCTAATTATCAATAGATCACCCCATTGCAGTACGCTCAACTGGCCTCGATATATAATCATAGATTATCTGCACCAATTTCCCTTAAAAAAAAAAAGTCACTGTTACAAACATATTGCAGACATTTTAGATTTTTCTCCCACTATTAAATAGCTATAATACATAATCGTTTATTAGTACATGCCAGGGCTTGCCCAGATTTCGTTGTTGCCGAATTATTACAATCATTCATTGTAGGCTTTTTATCCAGATTAATTAGAACATTTTAGCACAACACATTTACAAGCTGTACTCCATCCTGCCCGAGCATACTTTGTAAGCAGAGAATTTTCTTTCTTTTCATGTTTAAAAATTCCTTCTCTGCGGCAGGTTAATCTTTACTGTATTTTGGAGGAAATAATTACAAAAAAAACAACCTTAACTGGTTTGTGAGGGGGAACAAATTTGATAAACCTCAATGTGTTGGTTTAAACGATTAATTTCCTACTTAAACTAAAGCTGCAGAAGATTACTATTAAAATAAATGCCACAAAGGTGCCATAGGAGGAGGAACCTCAGCATGTTTCCTGTATAGACACCCTGAATTCCACTTTTACTTGTACACAAAGGGGGCTTCCAGTCCGAGTATGGAAAGTTACAAAACCATTATAAAGAAAGTTACAAAACAAAGATTAGACGGATTTATTTTCTTTGCACTGTTTGTGCCAATTAACCTGGGTTGGAACACACTAGCATTATGACTGAAGTAGTACATGTGCCAAATACTCAAACCACACACTATAACAATCCTCAACTAGTCACAGGGCAGGGCAGAACTTAGGGTAGATCCACACAATTCAGTAAAGCTTGGGGCCCAGTACATAATTCATGGGTTGTTCTAACCACATAGCAGTCCGTGTATTTTTGTTTTGTGTTTTTATTTTGCCACCTTGGGAAGATCTAGGCATTCCAATACATCCAGTAGTGAAAATGATCTAATTTTTTCCACTGTGCCTATACCCACAGGAATGGTCATTAAAGGAAAACTATACCCCCAGAATGAATACTTAACCAGCAGATAATATAAACTATGTTAAGTGACCTATTAAATGGAATATTATATATTACATCCTTTCCCTTGATCCACCATTTAGTGATGGGCTGGGTGCTCCCTCAGAGATCAGCTGACAGGAAATAATGCAGCTCTAACTGTAACAGGAAGTAGTGTGGGAGCAAAAGGCAGAACTCTGTCCATTAATTGGCTGATGGGGCCTAGCATGTATGTGTGCCTTGGCTTGTTTGTGTGCACTGAATCCTATGATCGCAGGAGGCGGCCCTTAATTCTTAAAATGGCAGTTTTCTATTTAGGAGTACCCAATGGTACATACTACTAAAAAAGTATATTTTTATGAAAATAGTTTATTTAGATTAAACATATGAGCTTGTTTATGCAACATATTTTTATAGAGACCTACATTGTTTAGGGGTGTAGTTTTCCTACAAATAAAATTGGTCTTATTCACTGCTCTGGCATTTGGCACAGAGTTCCAGTGTTGCAGGTCCAGATCCACTAGGAAGCACAAGTTCAGTTAATGCATGTGTTGGAGTCCAGTAAATACAGCAGGACAAATGCACTTAACTCCCAAACAGAATCTTTGCCCAAAGGCATGACCACTTCATAAGCATGGATTTGTCCAGTCACAGGTAGTTCCCTACACATTGATAAGCTGCTGAACAGTCTGTCAGCAGTTTGTATTTATATATGGACCAATGACAATTTACTTTTACGCATTGCTAAGTCGCCCAAAGTTGTCTTGAGAGGAAACTTCGGGCGACTTCAGGAAATTGTAGCAACGCGTGTGCCATCCCACCGGAAGAAACACATCATTCTAGTGGGGCTGTACTAACACAGACATATGTAAGTGTCGAACACAGGTGGAACATAGGAGAATGCAGCCGCAAGGGAGCGCAGGGACAAACGCTCGTACCAGCCCTTATTAGTGCCAGGGGAAGAGAATAAACAGAGCAGTCGACCAACTCATAACTATAAAGACCAAATTTTTTGACAGGAATGATTTCTGAATGCAATAGAACTGAAAAAGTTAACATGTTTTAAAGCTGATATCTTGGGTCAATTAGATTTTTTCCCCAAACAAAAGCCAAACTTGCTTCTTATATAATACACTGCAGTGGCAAACGTTATATATATCCCCCCAAGCACAAACTGAAAAATATAAAGCAAACTTGCTGTTTGTTATATGAGTGAAAGGAAGAACATTTTCTCTTTTCCACCCCCCCATACTGTTAAGTAGAAGAGAGTATTGTAAGAGAGATTAAGCCAGTGGGCTCCACTGGGACAACCCAATAAGAAAGGCTTTGAACCCTTGCCAGGCTCAGGCTGCACAGTGTGAGGCTATTCCTTCAGCTACAAGCTTTGGTTTATTAAAATACATTCCTTTCTTGGCAGTACAAAGACCTTGATATGTTCTACTTGTTCATGTCACTGAATTTTTAGGCTCCATTACTCAGTGCAAGAAAATACTGGGACTTTTAAGGAAGAATCTACTCATCCTGAATTTACCTGCACCTTGCCAGGCTGTATTACTAAGAACAATTATTAGTTAGGGCTCTGCTGTTACAGTTCATTAAAAGAGAATACTGTTCATATAAATTCATCACAGAATGCTTGGTTACAAATTCATAGATATTTTCAATTAAAAAAAACAACAATTTTTAGTTTAGTGCAAAGTGAAAGCTGTCAATAGCAGTTTACAGCAATACAGATTGCTACAAGTTATATATAAGAAAAATGAATATTTCACCACAATGCCTATATACCAGCTTGTGCTCATGCAGGCACATTTTGGACTGGGCTACCAATCAATCCAACACTTACAATTATCCTTGCACATTTCAAAAGTCATAGCACTATGCACACCATACAATCCTACACATCAAAACTACACATCAGCAGCCAATCATGCACACAGTAACTGGCCATTATCTGCAGTGCTGCTTTAATAAATTAGAGGTCCACTACTTATTTATTTCCTGTTATTTATATAGCACCAACACATTTCCGCAGCACTACACAGAGATTATTCATCATTCACATCAGTCTCTGCCCCAAAGGAGCTTACAATCTAAGGTCCCTATTGCATTCACACACTATGGCCAATTCAGTGAGAAGCCAGTTAATCTGCCTGTATGTTTTTGGAGTGTGGGAGAAAACTGGAGTACCCATGAAGACACAGTGAGAACCTACAAACCCCTTGTAGATAGTGCCCTGGCTGAGATTGAACTCAGAACACCAGCGCTGCAAAGACTTTTTGAGCATTACACTTAGCCACCATGCATTTGCAATACCTATTTAAGTATCCCACACAAATCATAAGACACCTATTTAAATCAGCTGAAAGATTGTACCATTTAGCCTATGAATTTATTCGTAGTTTACTTTTTTTTTTCTTTTCTTTTCTTACTTTGAAGGTTTAATTTTCCCGTTGGGGACCACATACACTGTGTTGTAATTCGATTGTTGGCCTTAAGTACAATTAGACTCATAACTACCGCCTTAGGTGGGCATACCAGAAAAAGATACACTCGTTTGGCCAAGCCATACCCAGACCTTGCCAAGCAAGTGGACCTGGCAATATATTTGGCCAGCTTTACAGGTGTCTAAACGCTGCAAAGTAGGCCTTGCACTTGTGTTCTAAGTAATTAACATGCATTTTTTACTCAGCTACAAAGCGCCACACTGGATCCCAGGAGACAGATTTGGTTTCCAAAAAATGAGCGTGCCGCTGCTCTTCTAACACTTCAGCAAGAAGGCTTTCCCTGAACTGCCTTTCTCTCTCTCCATATCCATTTTGCTGTTTACATGGATTATGAATGTTTTTCCACAATAAAGTTATAAGAAATGCATGCCAGCTCTAGGAATTCCTTAAAGGTAATCTATGCTGCTTACTCAGGAGGCCATAGCTATTTATTTCCCCCTTAATTAGAAGCATTACAACAATAGGACACGGGCCATTTAGAAATACAAATATGCAGAGAAAGAGTAACAGTACTGTCTCACCAGGGTTTTGAATCCTATTGTAAATACCCAGTACCAGCACTTGTTTTCATTCAGGTGTAGGTTTGGGGGCTCTGTAATAATGCTAATAGTAAGTAATAATAGAAGTGCAGCCTGAGACCCAGTGTGACACATCACTTGTTTCTTCTCAGCAAATACGTATTCTAAATATTAGCAGAGCTCTAGTAATCAGTCGGGGAATACAATACATCTGCTGGGAAAATGCCGCAGTTTTCACTCATCAACAGGATTTTTCTACTTGACTTTTAGCACTAGTGGAAATTCTCCAGGCAGTAACTCCCATATTGCTTGTGTGACCTGTGGAATTCCTTAGACTGTGAATTCAAAAACACTGACCATTAGACATGCTCCGGATACAGCTTTACGTGGATAATACCTTGGCAGGTTCAAGCAATTTGGAAGTTTCCATTACAAATACAAAATACAAGCAAAGAATGTTCTGTGCAAAGAATAAGTAACACCATTTAAATATTTCCATTAGAGGGAATATGAACAAAACTACATTTTAGCTAGAGTTTGCCTTTTATGAAACCCTCCTGTAGCAGGAATATCAAAGAATTTGGTCACAGTTAGAATATTTGGGTAAACATTAGAACACTTCCTTGTCATGATAAGCACATAATACAAGTGGTCCCTAAAACCCAATACTTAACTTCACTTTACGCCATGTTGTGTAGGGTCTGCTTCGCTTCATCTGCGATTTGTAGGAAGGCAGAAAGAATCTGATCTGTTCTTATCCAAAGCTTTTTGTAGCTGCACTGACAGACACAGTGTTGGCCTGAGTGCAGCTACACGGAGCAGAGATCTGTCTGAAAATGCATGCTTTTGCCTTTTTTGGACAATCTCTGCTCCGTGTAGTTGCACCCACGCCAATGAAGTGCACAGAGTCTGAAAGCACATCCAGATCTCTCTGTTTGCCTACAGAGCAGGCAGAGAAAAGCGGACCCTACACAACATATGACTATACCCTAAAGCAGTAAGTATCTCAGTAAGCTTCTTGTCTTCAGACATGCATCATGCAACATACATCTGTTACAAATTATCCAACTAATGGTGACCATAAATGGCCACCTTGGGAGGGTGATACTGTGCTTGTGAGCGGTCCTCGATCAGACTGAGAAATCAAGCCTGTCCGACTGAAATCTGGACGATTTTTGGTCAGATATTGGGCAGTAGTACAGAAAGAATGCTAAGCAATACTTATTTACACACACTGGTGTCTTATTCCCCCATCATCTTTTAGATTTTAGGCACTACTGAGCAGGGCCCTCCTCTAACAATCAGTATTTGTATGATGTTATTGTACAGCACTGCACAATAATAAGAATATTTGTGTGAACATGCATTAAGACTTTATTAAGCTAACATTAAATAAACCCAACAGGGTTGTTTTGCTTCCAATAAGGATTAAGTATATCTTAGTTGGGATCAAGTACAACGTACTATTTTATAATTGCAGAAATCATTTTTTAAAATTAGAATTAATTTTCTTATAATAGAGTCTATGGGAGCTGGCCTTCCCGTAATTTGGAACACAGGATAATGGGTTTCTGGATGACAGATCCCATACCTGTATTTCTAAGCATGCTGTGCCTACCTTCAGAGGTTTTCCATTGCGCCCACAGATCTTCAACTGTTATATGTTTATCTTCTCTGTGCAAATGGTTGTGCTTCTGGGAGGCATCTTTGTAGTTCAGGTCCTCTCGAAGAAACTACAAGACAGTACCAAATGACATCTTTAGAATATTCAAGTAAGGAAGCTATTTGTTACTTTGCTTGATTTACGTGATTACTCATTTCCCCCATGCCAGTCAAATAAATACAAGAAAACCCTTAAAAAGGATAAATATTTTTAATTGAACCAGATCCATCTCCATTGTGAGAACCTGCACAAAATACATTATGCTCCTAAAAGCTGTCTCATCATCACAATATCGGCCACAAGTACAGTACAAAGCTTGTGCAGAACACATACAAATTGCTGTATTCTGCACCATCCTCTCACCAATAGGCTGCCTATATAGAAATACACCACTGATAAAAGTGGTTTCCATGCAAGGCTGAAGTATGAATAGGAGAAGGCGTGTATACTAAGATAAGTAATAAAAATTAAAAACAACAATTACATTGTATCCTCAGAATAAAAGCTAAAAAGTTGCTAAGTATAGAGCATTCTATAAAAGGTAACCTAAAAGTGAACTATCCCTTGGAAAACCAGTCCAAAAAAAAAAAAAAAAATTCAGAGCAATCCAAAAAAGGCAATGCACGCAATAGAACATCATTTAGTGCAGACTGTAAATTAATTATAACAGCAAATGAGAATAAAACCTGGATGTTAAGCTTACGCTAAGCTTTATCATCTTCCTAATCAATCTTATAATATGGATTTATGGGTTTGCTGAAGTAGAGATTTTGATCCGATTTTGTGGGTCAGACTATCTGTCAGATAGCAAATCTTCCATGTACCTTGCCACTACATCCAACTAGGATGCAACCTGTTGCTTCAACGCCATTCTACAAAGTCCCCCTGTGTAGTGTAGCTTAAGGGGAACCAGGTACAAAGCTGAAGGGATTTCATCTATACTAACGATCAGTAGATTTCTCACTGAAAGCAGGTACTTGGCACAATCGTGGCAGGTAAGGGATAAAAGAAAATGAAAATTATACTAATATACAACAACACAATGTGGTATTTGCTGATAAGTGCTGTGGTGGTCTAATGAAGTTGTCATTAGATCCAGTTGTATACAGACTGATATTCTCTTTCAGATAATACATTACTAGTTGCATCCCACTAACTGCAACTGGAGAGCACAAGAAGCCTTTGATCTGTGACCGTCACCACTGCTTATTATACTCCTATTACATATTGTAGCACTAAACCGATTACCGCAAAAGATCTGTGGGAATACCAAACACTAATTTTATATTCAAATTTAAGATTAAAGAAAAAATAAAGTTTGACCAAGTCACCAAAGTGCTAGGAATTTCTCTCTGACTTTTGGGATCCTTTGTGTACAATGTTGCTAAATTGCAGAAGTACAGTTTTTTTCTTTGTCGCATTTCAAGTGCAAAAACAAATCCGTATAATAACATTCAAACAAAGTTTCAATAAACTAAGGTAGAGCACTTTAGAAGGGGTTACTAATGAAAATCAAGAGACTTTTGACATGGGAAATCAACAGCATTTACGGAAGCTATGTCACACACACAATACGTAGCTCTGTTCCAGCAGTGCAACAGGAAAACCTATGACATTTGTGGGATGTTTCTGTTACATATCACACCATATGCTGTGTGAGCCCGAGACGGAAACATTAGCATCCACACACTTCCTCCCCATATACAGAGCCATAGATACACACAGATACGTTACATCAGTCTGAAAGATTACAGTTCTGGAAATGCACAATACGGACACATTACACTACATTTTTAAAAACTCTTATTTTGTATGCACATCAAATTAGAGGTGGGACTAGATAGAGCTTATAGCACCACGTTCCATTATCATTGCCTTGATATCCATATTAAAACTAAAAGAATTTTCTTATCTGCTGTGTGAATGCGTGCCATTTTACCTTGAATTGTTTCCTCCATGGCTACACAGCAACTTTTCGAGCTTGTGAAGCCAACACACATTTTACCCATACAGGGCGACAGTACACTATGGGACAGATGTACCAATAGTCGGAGTTTTGGTTAAGCAATTTGTGTTTTTTGCGCTACAAATGTTTGAAAAAAATGTGTATCTTTTTGCCTTTTATTATGTGTCAAAGCCACAAAAAGTGTCAAGTGTCCTAGGCAAATCGTAACAATCTTCATTTAAGTTGTGGTTCTAGAGGTTGGGGGGGTAGTTTGTAAGCGCATAAAAATTCTTACAAAATCAAAAATTATTTCCCTTATCGTTTTACACATTTTAATTTGTTTTATATTCGGATCTTTAAATAAATGACTAGACATTTGTGGTTTTAGTGGAAATGAGTTTATTCATGGTTTCAAAAACCTCTACAACCACTAAAATCAGGCAGTTGCTAATTGGGCTTTGTAATGTGGATAAAGAAAAACTCACCAGCACACCCTGGCTCCTCCAAAACAAAAAACTTTAGCCTGGTGCTCAGTATCAAGAGGGAACGGCACCCTCCAATCCAATCTCAAACAGCATAGATACTGGCACAGCAAGGCAATTATAAGCAGGTAAAACCTGCACGTTCATTTAGTGCAACACAGTAACATTTGTCTGACGAAGGGGTTCACCCTGAAACGTTACTGTGTTGCACTAAATAAACATGCAGGTTTTACCTGCTTATAATTGCCTTGCTGTGCCAGTATCTATGCTGTTCGCTAACTGGGCCTCCCCATTTAAAGATACACAAGACCCTTTAATGTTTTGCTATTGGTCCTTTTATTGTTATGGATGATCAGTCACTTTCAGTAGTTTGTTTCCTGTCTTAGTACAGTCTTTACCAGACACCAACCACATCTTACACAGGTTTAGCTTTTCCTGACCTGTGGGTTCATGTTTACTACCCTCCCATGGATTCAAAATTACAATACATTTACTCCTATTTCTTATTAGGAAAAGAAAATCTATTTCCATTTGGGAAGATCCACACAAACGTGCTGGACCAAATCAGGTTAATGCAATTGTTAGGCTTCAAGGCAAATGATCAGATTATTATACAGGCTTAGGTAATGCCGCTTGTAGAGGATCGCAAAAGCATTGGATATCGCTTGTCTCATCGAACATGTGGGACAAAAGATTTTGACTGAGCGCTATTGAAGCACCCAAGCAAAAGCATAAGGGTAGAATTCCTATTGTGCCTATTGTTTCTACCTCCATGTGACGATTCAGCCCTGAACGTCAGTGTAGGGTATTAATGATCATTCCTGCGACCAATGGTCAAAGGAAAGATTGTAATTGTATGGCCAGCTTAAAGGAGAAGGAAAGGCTAACAAAGAGTTAATCTCAAGCTGCAGGCATACCTTCAGTACTCTCAATAGTGCCCTTAAGTCTCCCCATATTTCTCCCGTTCAGATGATCAGAAGCCTCATAGGGAATAAAAAAAAAATGCTGAGCTCTGTAAAGAAAGTTCCCATAATGCCTCGCTCCTGCACCGAGACCCAGACCAGTGTACATGCTCAGTTTGTAAGACTATGAGGAAGCTTCCTGCTGATTGGCTTAGATCCACATTCCTAAGGGGGGGGAGGGAGTTCTTAGCATTCTTGAGGGAGGGGGGAGCAGGAGAGAGGAGAGAGCTGCGTGTCTCTGGCACAGGAAAACAGAGACAACAAATCTTTTGACAGAGGACAGTGCCGCTTTTCTGTGAGTGCTTATGGCTGTATTTACATAGACCTTTCTGATAAAGCTTACTTGTTTTTACCTTTCCTTCTCCTTTAAGCCCATCAAACACAGTCTGTTCTTTTTCTTTTTTGGTAAATACTGAAAAAACGTTTAAGACAGGCAATATGTATGTTTGATCATAAGTATGGACAATTATTAAAGAAGCCACTCTAATGTTCTAATAAACATATTCTATGCACAGGTCATGGGGATGAAGTCATGTATGGTACATATAACATTCAATGAAAATGGATATGAAACACATTCACACACACACACACACACACACAATGAGAACTTACTTTTAGCTAGCTGGGAAGCATGAAAAGGAAACCAAAATCATTATTTAAGATCAGAAAATGCATTTAGAAATCATGCAGAAGCAGACCAAGGTTCAGAATCATGTCAAGGACTGTAAAATGGCTCATGGAAAATCATGATAAATGACAACTGTAATAAGTTGCTAGTCAATCTTTTTCCCCATTTAAGCTGGTTACATAGTAAGATACATAGCAAAATGTAGCAACAACATAAAAAGCTTTGCTCCCAAAGTCTGAGTGAAATGGGGGAGGAATTTACCAAGAGTGTACATTTTGGGAAAAAAAAAATGTCTGAAATGTATTTCCCACAGAGGTTTCATTTTATGGGCATGTATCTGAATTACAGCATTCGATGGGACTCTGCAACCTACAAACCAGTCTAGCCCACAACTGAATACAATGAGTATTTTATTGCAACTTAAAATCAAAACTAATGTTTTTTATTTGATTCTAAAGCAACAAATAATAATAATACAGTTTAGCATTTTGACATAAATAAGCATTTCCCCAATGGTGACATTAGGGACCTAAAATGTCTATTTTTCACTAGAAATAATGAAATCTACGCAGCTATACTGTAGCATGATAGATGAATAGATATGTTTACACATCTTTATGTAATTGCTAAGCTGTGAGAACATGATTTCAAATTTGATAAAACCCCAGCAAACACTTTTTTTCACACTCAGAAGCAAATTCATATCAGCTCTATAAATTAAGGCCTTACTATACCACAACGTATCAGCCTCTCACTCTCTACACAGCAATGTGCTGTACAGCAGATCCCATGTGCCATAGGCCTTAACATTCATTTACCTCCATGGAAACCAGACAAAAAGGACACATCTAAAATCTTTTTCTGTTGCATAAAAGAACAGCTAAAACTATAATCCATAAGCCAATGCCCATGGCCCACAGTCTACAACAAGCATTCCCTTGGCCCTCAATGAGTCTGGAGAACTAAATACACCCTCCTAAAAGCCAAAAGCATTGAATAAGTATAGTAACAAGAGGAGATGGGATGACATACTAGAAAGGTACATACAGACAAAGTCTTCCCTCCCTTAACACCTACAAATAGGAATTCTAGCAACAAAGGCATGGGTGGGTTAAGCCCCTTTATCTGGCACTGCTATTCATTTTATTGAGGTACTGAAGGTATATCCTTTAAACAGCTGAGCACAGGACACAAAGTTTTGGGATAGCATGGTTAAGCATTGGTTACAGAAGGATACTGGCACACCCTTACACACTTTAGGGGCATACAGCTCAGCATTCTGGTACAACCTTACACACAGTGAAACATCCAGATGGCGGTGTTGTTAGATGTTTCAAGATCTTACAGGATAAAAATACTTTATAGGGCCCCAAAAACCTGAGTGGGTTCTATATACCGCTGAGCCTCCCAGTGGGTCTGTGTCCACTGCATAAACATTAGTAGAATCCACTTCTGTCATCAGCTTACAAAGAACCGGAGTAATATCTCGCCCAGAAACACTCGCACTACATACCAACTAACACATAGGCATAACTAGACAAACTCAGTGTATGTCAGTATATTCACACGTCAACATACTCAAACACTGAGCACTGTCCCATGAATCGGCATGCTCACCCACCCCCAGAAAGTTCATAGCCAATATTACTTTTGCACACTAAATAGACAGACCAATGATCAGCCAGAATGCTTCCTTTATGCCATTCATTTGGTCGATAAGCTACATCCATTGCACCTGTTAGGCTGCAGGCTCTATGGGTCAGAGGAAAATGCTATGAAGAATATGTGCTTATCCTAATACAGTATATCAAGTTATCACTTCTGAAGCCACACTTATCATGGAAGCACCCTTATTTAGATGTTTTAAAGAAACGTAGGAGGAAATCAGTCAAAACATCACAAAACTCAATCGGCTCTCGTTCAAGTCAATGGGAATCATGTGGAAACCCAGGCATGCGTGTGATACAGCTTGAGCTTTAGCAATGGAGCCCCATTCTGTCCTATATAAATATCAAAGACAGCTGAACTTCTGGAGGTAGTTAAAACATAGTAATACCCCCTACTAAATAATCATGTTATCTGCGTTTTTACACTACAGTGGCCTTGTGATAAATATTTGTCTAGGCATGGGACTATTTTAGCTTGGGAAAAGTTTGCATGAAGGCAAATATTTGAACAGGTGCAGGTTATGTGTTAGATTTGCATAGGAGAAGAGATGGCATGTTTGCAGGTTTACTAGAAGTAATCAGTCAGAAAAATCAGAAGGTATAAGGCCCCCATCAGGCTCCCTGTTATTTATTCATAGATGCAATATCCATACACTTCAGACATATGGCTGGCAACCTTCAGGATCTCTATACAAGTTAATCTGTGCGGTAGATGTTGGGGATAAGAATATACTGTATAAATATATTCTGATAAAAAAACATCTTTATTGTATCAAAGGTAAAATATATATGACAACCCCACAGGCTATGGCATTACGCATTTCGTGCCTGCACAATACTTTGTCATAGGGAGTAAGTAACTTTTTTTTTTTTTTACAAATATATAATAAAGATGTTTTTTTTTGTTATTTTTAGAGTTGTGTGCAGAATATATTTTTATATTCTAATCATGGTACCCCTCTAATACTGGGGTTATTTCTGCACTCTCAGTGCTAGCTGATGAGAGAACTTCCTTAGTTTATTTTGGAGTTAGTTATTGGGGGATGTAATGAATATAAAGTGACAGTAAGTGAACTGTGATCTGACTACTTTAAAGGGAAACTTAAGCTACACATATTTTGATTACATACTTTCACTTGGTAGGATTTTACATGCCTGCAAAATGGAGCAGTGGGATGGCTGGAGACTCAGCACCTAAAAGTAAAATGGGTGGAGTGCAATCCACCCAGGAGTGCAGTCACAAACAAAGGAGGCCATACCTAGCCCAACATTCCCAACATTCCATCATAGTTACTCTGGATAACAGTGATACTGTAGCATGATGCACTTGTATGGAAAATCAGACAGGACGAACTTGTCTGGAGTAATATTCTACTTCAGTTAGTCCCTACCAAGTCTTGGCAAAGAAGCTGGATGCACAGTGCCAGCACATGTGGTAATGTGACCCACTTGATCACCCTGTACCTTTAATGAAATTCCCTGTATTCGGTCACACCTTTTTGGTAACTAATTAGCAAACAGAATGAGGAATTTGTATGTATCTGCTTAGCTATTTACCTAACCCTAATTTTGCTTAACTCAACAAAATCTATGAGCCAGGAACACAGTTGGGTTAAGTTAAAAGCCTTTTGGGGTAACACATTTCTCAGCTGTTAAACAATGTCAGCAGAATGTGACTTGTAGATCCGTCTTCCACATTGCCTTACGCAATCCTTTAAAAAAAGGTTATATGTATAGTTTATACATAGATTTATATATTATGATTTTATAATTGTTTTACATCATTCAGCTTTAAATTGGGACAACGTTCATTTTGAATGACCAGACACATCAGGTGTATTTTTTTTCTTTGATTATCATTTTCTAGCCCTGCCTTAGTGATCTTCTACTCTGACAATCATGTTTTCTAAGGTAATTTCAACCCTGCAACCAGATGACAAAGTTGAAATTCTAAGCGTTAGATTTACTGAACAAAAAATTATATTTGAAACTACGCAAAAAAAAAAATTTGGATGACCTGCACACTCACTATGTCTATGTTTAAGGAGAACTGGCCCTTTAAAGCCTATAGCAAAATTTCAAATAAATTAATATTTAAAATGGTTCAATATACTTATCTGGATAACTATGAATGTGCTTTCTTTTACAAAGGTAAACTACTGCCTCCAAGTTAAACCACAGAATTCCTAAGAACTATAATGCAATAACAGCCGTCACAAGAGAAAATGAAAGAGACCTCATTGCTCACTCTACTGGGTTCTACAGACTGTAATACATTGGATATGAAAAACACCTTAAACACACACTGTAATTCTCCATTAACAATAACCCAATAGTGTTGAACTTTGAAAAAGCTGCTCCACCTTACAGAATCCATAATAAATTGATTCCACAGACAGGGGTTCCTGCAGTTGCATGTCAAGCGGTGATTAGTGTAATAAAAAAAAAACCTGTATATATTTAAAGAACTGTAAATAAATACCGAACTGCAAAAGTGCTCAGCAGAACACTTGAACGTCATTGAGGGTTTATGTGCCTGTGCCTCCTAACACATTAAACAAGCTTAATACGGCTCACTTGTCACTAACCAAACAATTATGTCATTAAAAAATATATAGCTAATTTCCTAATTTCCTAAAGTAAACAGCTTAATGGAAACATAGGAGTTTTAGCACAAAAAAAAAAAAAAAAGAACGTTGAGATTTTCATTTGAAAATGTTTTATTGGAAACATTCAACTAATCCTGAATTTATTAGGGTAAATACCTTTAGAACATAAATAACTTGTTTTATTGCTGCTCGTGTGTTCAAGTCTTCTTTGCATTACAGGAACAAGATCTTGTGGGCCCTGTCCCATAATATCTATTTTGTTAAATGAACATATCAGTACCATGTTAATTATATCCCCTGTATTGCTTTTGTTTTTTTGGAAAACTAAACTCAGTAACTGTAAAGACCCTGTGTATAGCCCTCAACCACTGAAGCAACTTAATATTAAAAAAATAAAAATAAATGTTTTTGCCCATCTTACCTAGGATATGAATTAGAATGCACAGTGGATCTACTTGTCCATACATGCTAGTCAGTAAAAGGAGAAGACCAATGACCACAAACAGATTAATTTCATTAAATAAAATTATATAATTTGTTTCCCAAAAAGTTCTTTTAGTCAATAATCTTGTACATTATGATTTCATTAAAATAAATAAATATATTTTTTACAATGTTGCTGCCTTTTCCACTTCATAGCCTAGGCTTAACTTTTGCCTGCTTTCCCAACTCACAGCCAAGGCTAACCTTTGGCCCTCTGCTAATTAAACTCATCACTGCTGTATGTTACACCTTAATGCTGGAAAACGAAGGACAGTGTGAAGCAGAAGAGATGTTTTTGAAGGACATGTCCCTAGATATCTTAACACTTCTTCCAAAATCATAATGTGGCCCAAAGTGACATGCTCTGAGGAAGAGCAATAAAGCCCTTCAATAAGTCTGGTTTCAGTACAGCACATCGCATAACAGTAAGGCCATGTTCTGCATGGTAAATTACAGCAATTTTAGAAAATCTGAGATCTCCAATTATTAACACAACTTGGTTTTTGTGATTCAAGATTATAACAGATTGTAAATACAACAAAAAAAAATGTAATTGCATTTCCTTGCCCCTCCAGCAGAAAATTATATTTCAAAAGGCTTTTAATTATTTCCCTCTCTTCTGTATTAGGAAACTTCCTTGTACTCGATAGTAACAAAGTTGCATAAATCCATATTGGTGGCAAAACAATCCTTATGTTTGCTTTATTGAAAATGTAAAATGTTTTTAGGGACAGTGAACAAAATTACAGAAAGACCCCTTATCTGGAAAACCCAGGTACCAAGCCTTCCAGATGTGTTTTGGTGATGAACAAAATTAATGCTAGAGCTATGGAGGAAACTATGAAAATGCGATTCATGTTTTTATCTCTTCCCTCTACCCTCATTCCTTTTGTATGTATCACAGGCGATCTATCGTGGCTCTGTGGGACACCAGCCTTATAGAGGTCTGAGGCTGATGTTTATTCATTTAAACACATGACACTTTTTTTGAATTCATACATTCGTTGTATACATAAATGCATTTGATAAGATGGGCTTTGCTCTCATTGGTGTCTTAGAATGTTTAAACTGTGTACCAACTTCCATTTGGTATACTGACAACGATCTGGACAAAACTGGAATTCTGTGAAATAGCCAAGCTTTTCAAGCACCAAAAAACACCTGCAAAAATCCTAATTAAATACACACACACAAACTGTATTTGTCACCTACATTAAGCATCATTCTACCAATCTAGCAACAGATCAAAACAACATCTAAAACAGATCCTTAGCCATGTAAAGATAATGTTCAGCTACAGTTCTCCTTAGTAACCCTTAGAAAGCAATCAGTAGTAATCAGCATTATGCTTTGATTTATCTACTGCAGTTAGACAAAAGTAAATCTCTGATTGGTTGCTATATATTATTGGAATCGGGCATATTTTCACAATACTAGTAAACAAATCCTTGGGTGTTTAAAGTGCTACAATTACCAAAATAACTGAGATACAAATTAAACTGCTTCCCATAGTTACACTTTAGGCAAATACAAGGTGTATACTGCCCAGTACGCATTGGTATCTGATCAATAGGACAACCTGGCCAGGTTTAGGGTACACCCCAGGCTTTATTGCAAATGAATGTGGGAAATCTAAGCAACCCTAAAAGCCAGTATACCCAAAAGATATAGCTTGACAAAGTAACCAATTACTAAGTTACTAATTTAAAAAATTAGTCAGGTGAGAAAAAACTTACAAGGCTCAAAGTCTGCACCCACCCTGTCTGGCATAATGGAACACTTTAAAGAAGTCTATAGGATTGTGTGCTTCTGCGTGCAGTCCTTCCAGTTTCTGTAAAAACTATATTATCAATAACTGTCAAAGAACAGGATTTTTGAAGGACAAAAAAAATGAAAAAAATCAAGCCAAAAAAATAATCTTAGGACTAACAAAAATGTAAAAAAAAACTGCACTTGCAAAAACTGACATTTATATTCTATTAGGGCACAAAAACTGTATTAACTGTACAGCTTTTTCATTTCCTAGTGGCACTGGTTCTATAACCACACCTAAAACATTGCAACATTGTACAAAGCTGTGTAAATTTAACAGGAAATCATGGGGGTATGCATTACCCTGCTCCCCAGAGAACCTTCATTCAACTACCGAGCAACAGATTCAAAAAGCATTTCTATTAAGTAAACTGCTGGTTATAGATGCCTGTGACTGATTTAGTAGGAAAGCAGCTTACAAAGCATTGTTGAGGAACATTTAAGAAGAAAAAAAAATATCTGGTAAAACATTTATTAAATCTAAACATATGATAAAAATTAAAAAGAAAAAACAAAAAATACATGCACGTTTTAGTACTAGAGCTTTCCATAACATTACACATGATTAAAATTGCCTATAACTCCACGTGGCAGAAAACAAAGTATCCAACTGTTGTTTCTTTCATTTCAACAATAGTTGGAAACAATAGTATTAATCTGCTATAAGATGAAACATGCATTCTTACCTCATCACTTTCCTCTACTTCAATGCCACCATCTTTGTCATCATCCATTTGCTTATGGATTGTACATATTGCCTCAAGGCTGGATCTGTCATCTTCAGTAAGGACAGGTGGACTTAATGAATTAAAAGGGTCTGTAAATTAAGAAGAAAAATGGGAGAAAGGTCAGTTATTTGCACAATAAGATTATATTATATATATATATATATATATATATATATATATATATATATATATATATACACACACAGAGAAAAACAGGGCACACCCTAATAGTAATCAACTGCCCCGGGTGCTTGCAAAAAACATGTATATAGCAAGACAGTGAGCCGCACACACAGGGACTTAGATAGAAAACAAAAAAATTTTTTATTAATGAAAAAAATCCAACGTTTCGAGCACCAACTGTGCTCTTCCTCAGTTCCTGGTTTGTCCCTGAGGAAGAGCACAGTTGGTGCTCGAAACGTTGGATTTTTTTCAATAATAAAAAAATTTTTTGTTTTCCCTGTGTGTGCGGCTCACTGTCTTGCTATTATATATATATATATATATATATATATATATATATATATATAAATAAAAACCCACATATTACCTTTATAATAAAGATATACATACATACAATTACTTTTCTTTTTGTAGGGAAACATTACAAAGAATTATAGGGGTCCCATTGTAAACAGCATGTGTCCATCCATAGGTTAAGAATCCCTGACCTACATCTAATCTCTCACCTTCTAGCTAGCCTTTCATTAGGTTAAATCAATTGCTTGCTAGTCTGGCATAGTTCCAGTCCAAGCGTCTCACTTGCATCCAGCAAAAGGTATACTAGTAACAGCGCTGGCCCAAGGCTGACCTTCACACAGTAGGAAATGTATTCCAAGGAGATGTTCAGCTTACAATTAACATTTAGGTGACCATTTACTAACGGCTGCTGAAACGGTCTAAAATGCATTGGTCGTTTTTATGTTCCAAATTTTAAAGTGCCCAAGTGAGATGAGCCTGATTTGTCTTGCAATGTCTGTTGGTGTACTTCAAGTGAGTGATTTGCGGTTGGGAAAGGAGTAGAGTGCCTGCAAAGTGCTGGTAATCCAACGGCAAAAATGCCCAGGGGAGACAACTGTTAAACAATAGTTTATTATCAAATATTAAAGAAAAAGGAACCCAGGTCACTTACCCTAGCATTTTGATATTCACAATAAATAGGCTAAATAGAAAGGCCAAGATTTAAAAGCCAAACATTAAGATAATTAAAAGGCGCAACTAAAGAAAAAAAAAAACATCTGTAAGATACATTTCTTTGATTAAAAAGTCAATATTATGGTATTGCAACTCTAGCCCGTAACTAGTAGATTAAGTCAGAAACACAAATAACCTCCAACAAAATGTTATCCCTGGATTTTTCCCACGGCTAAGCAGCGTGCCTATAATAGCAGCAGGGTTATCAGTGATCCAGTCACATGAAAGGCCCACACCATTATTACGTACTAACCTTTATTTATATAGTGCCAACATAAGAACTACTTTGGTGAAAACTCATGATTCCATCAGTCCCAGAAGAACAAATATAAAGTTGGCTATATACGTTAGGGTGAAGACACATGGCGCTACTAGAAGCAGCTACTTGTCATGACTACTAAAATAGACAATGCTGATCATTTACTGATAATTGTCTCTACATGTGTTTTAGCAGAGGCAATTCTCAGTATTGTCTATGGCAGGGTATTTTCTGGAGTTTAGTAGCCATGACAAGTTGCTGCTACTAGTAGCGCCGTGACAATTACAATCTTTCCTGCAAAGTTCGTTCCTACCCTCCACTAATGTTCAGGGCTGAATTGTCAGATAGAGAGGCAGAATTCTACCTCTACCTGACGAATCAGCCCTAAACGCAGCTTTTGCTCGGGCACCTTCAATAGTGCCCGATCTTTGAAACAACCAATAGCCAAGGCTTTTGGGATATCGGTTGTCTCGTCGATCCACCATACACGCACCGAAGATCATACAAAACCACAAAGAAATGGACATGTTTTTGGACTACAGGGTGAAAACTGAAACTTCTTTCCTCTGACATTTATTTCTTAGTGTTGTATATATTTGAGACAGATCTGTAGATTAAATATGTTGCACAAATACATTTAAAAGGTTTTTCCCCCTCCTCTGCATGTATTTAAAAAAAAAAAAAAAAAAGGCCAACTGGTGCTTTCGTGCTTTTAACAAGCTGAAGTAAAAATTCTCCTAGCATTTAGTAAGAGGAATAAGATATCAGCTATTGAGAAACGTGCTGAGCCAATGGAGGAGCTTTAATTGAATTAGCAGATGGCTTCCCAAATACAGCCTACTCATCACAGGGCGTTACTGGGAGGTATATGAATGAATCACAGTGCAAAATTGAACTTAAAAATGTCATGTTCGGCATTAAATGAATGGCAGTTACCAGCCAGGTCATGAATGCCATTCCTCTGACATGTCTGACCATGTAGACAGCGCAGTTTATAGGCAATGCAGTATATAATCTTGTTATGCACTCTCAGGGTTAAAGAAAAGTTGAAAAGATTTGGATCTTGGGGTTTTACATAAATGGGTCATATTTTCTTATTTCAAGCTGAATTTAACAAAATATTATGTAGGAAACATTGCTCAGACATGCATTTTGGCAACTCAATTATAACTTTGCACATCGATCAAAAAGCATGAAATGCGCAGAAACACTTCACTTCAACATGTATTGCCTTCAAACATGGGCTTTACACGGGCTGTTGAACTGCCTCTATTTAGCCTCTCAAAAAGCTACAATATCACAACAGATTTGTCAGTGTAGTTTCAGTCCCTGAAAAAGTAGCAGTTCCAAACCATGTTATTTGTCACCAATTTACTTATAGCAGATCCTCCACCAGGTACTGCCCTTACCTACTCATATTACTTGCATTTCCTTGTCACTCCCACGCACAGCATGAATGTTGGGCCTAAAATGCTCAAGTATGCATTTTCAGAAAGAATCCACATAGATGTAAGAGCAATGTGATTACTTGTACCCCAGAAGTGCAACCCAATTCTGCAAACACAGCTGTGACATAAATTGAGTTATCGTATGTACCTCAGCGCTGGACAAGAGCAGTTCCCCTACCCACCCGCTCTTGAATATTATAAAATTATAGTACTGTCGCATAAAGGGGACTTATCGCCCTAAAATTGCTTCCCCCATCAGAGCCCTCACTCTGGTTGGGGGAAACAAGTCTCTTTAAAAACCAAAAAAAGCCCCTAGAGTGTTAGTCTCCCCATACCAGGAGGAGCTCCCAGTTGAGGCAGCCATCTTGTGACACTCACATGCGCATAATGAGCAAATACCACAACTCACTCATTATGCACATGCGTGTAACGTGGCAGGGCGAGTCGCATACACTGTTCCTACATTACACAATGCGCATGCTGTGCAAGCAGGGGGTACTTTTGCAATTTACATTTATTTTGTTATTTCAGAGATATTAGTCAGCAACTCTAGGGTTAACCGAGTATAAAGGAAGTGGACAGAAAGTAGCTCTGATTGTCAAAGAGAGTTCTTGAGTGAAAGTCTGTTGTTATCTCAGAAACCAGTAAAAATAGAAAATTAAATGTAAATTGCAAAAATGCTTAGAGATCCACACTGAGTTTACATCAATTCATGGTTTAAGTTCAGCTTTAAGACATTATTGTCTTAGCAGTCCAGTATTATTTTTTTTTTAATCATCATAAGAAGCCCAAACTGCAGTAGATAACATGAAATGCACAGCGTGAGAAATTTGCTACCACTAAAAGTAACTTGGTTCTGTGAACTAAAGCTAAAGCAGGCGGTTGGTTGAAGAATGACAGGTCACTTTATTTAAACCCTGCCATCCTGTCGCTACACAAAGTGTGACACGAGAGGCTTCGGAGCCTGGGAAGAATGTGTGTCAGTGCAAAGCAGGATGTTCCCTCCCCTTCCTGTAGCAATACAATTCATTATATGAATGAAAACAATTTAAACATGAAACACTGCCAAGTGCAATCCCTTAGCTGATAATGAGGTCTGCATTGCAATACGCCTAGCCGCCCTATCACAGCTCAGGGTTCATGCCTCAAACCAAGGCATCATACTTAGCCAAAAAAAAATATTCAGTCTGCTCCCATAGGATGAGACCCGGTGGTCTCACAAAGGCAGACCCCAGAAGGCCCCTTAGCATCCATCATGGGGGCTAGAACTGTAAACACAGCTGAATGCTATAAAACAAGAGTGACACCATAAAACTGAATCTGCAAAGCTTCCTATGCTGCAGAAACAAGCTCAGATAACACAGACAGGCTCTCTATCAATTCCCTAGTCAGGGACTCACTCCCCAGGGTATAAAGTGACAAGGCAAGTTAAAAGTTAATGTCCTCCCCAGTGAAAGCCCATTAGGTAGTCATGCTGATTATATACACCTTTTCCTGCATTCCTGCTCAGAACTTCCAGGCTGCCCCACCAAACACTTTTTTTTTTGCATGCATGCATGGACTATCGTGAGTGTGCGTCTCTCTTTTGGGGCCCCGGGTGTACAAGACATGTAATCCTCCATGCTGCAGGACGAAAAAAAAGCTGAAAACTGGACACAAGATCTCATTCACTAATGGCTGGGTAGGATGCAAAGAACAAAACACAGAAACAAGCCACCATGCTTTTTGCACTTAGCTCCATGCCATGGTGTCAGCGGCTGTAGAAAGCAAGGACCTGTTCCCCACAATGAATACAACTCTGTCTGCATTTGGCAGCACTGTACTCACCAGGGACGGCAGGGGGAAGACACTTAGGATTACCCTAATATGCACATAATTGAGATGCACAGGCTATGGCGAGCCAACGGGCACAGGGTGCAAATAGGGCACCATATCTGCATTGCTACTGCCAACGCACTTCCTGCATCTCACTGAAGATTTGCAAAGTAAGCCCCTAGACAAAACCCAAGTACTTTTTCAATGAGGATTTCTGCAATATTCTTTTTATACAACAATAATAGTAATAACAGTCCTGTGATGTGAGTGATGGAATTGGAGAGTACTGAATATGAATGGTTCAGAAGGTCCTTGGGTGTGTTTGAGCTCCAGCAGGGCACATTTGATATTGCCTGCCATGGTGTTCAGGCAGCAGGGAGCATATTAGCAGAACAACCCCAAGAACTTCACAGCTGACACAAGGTTACAGCACTTCATGTGGTGGAGCGCCGAAAGGATCCACCGCAGGGAAACGCAGAACAGGCACTTGTGAGTACAAGTACAAGCCCTTAAAGTTCTATCTATCGTTCAGTCTGGCCAGTCTCCAGCAATGGCCTACAGCCAGAACTAAAGGCTGGCAGATCACCATTTTTCCAGTGTGTACTGAATCTCTGCTGAAGCTTACATGTCCAGCCATAGGGGGACAAGGACAGGGACATTAGAAGACTCAGCATTTAAACACAGCCCAAAGGAGCCTATGTAAGGGCTGCAGTAAGAACATTTACGGTATATTTCCAGAAATATATCTGAATTACACTTTCACCTTACATATGTCCCAAAGCCCTTACACTCATTTTCCTCTACAGCATAGCTGTAACTCCTGAGTAGCCACAACTAAATTTGCACTGGGAAAGACTTCTACTAAAAGTTTTGACCACAATGGTAAAGTGTTCCCTGTCCAAGGTGCTAGAAAGCAGAATTTCACATCCCGCCAGACACTATTTATCAACCAATAGAAAACACACAAACCTAATATTAAAACCAAGGCATCAGTAAGAACTGATTTATCAGCAGTCTTCTTCTCAGAAACCACACACAGGCACAAAACAACCAGATCATTCGCTTCTAATATTTTCAAACAGTTTGGATAAACATCATCCCTAATGCGAGACATATACATGGGGGTACATCAGCTGTATGATTTTCATACCCAAATCTGTTTTGAGCCAATCTAATAGCATTGGCTTAGAAGGACCTTTTAAAACCACACACAGTGAAGTCTGGCCATAGCGACTGTGTGGTCAGTTGTGTCAGGATCAGGAAGATCACATAGCTAGAGAATCTATTACATTTAAACTACCCATGTATTTGGTTTTATCAGGTTGGGTGTGGGTTTTCAATTTATAGGTATCTGGAGTAGCAAAATTAAATATCAAAATCTCATCAACATTATACCTAGCAGTTGTCTGATTGTGATGTGACTGACTTTACTCAACTTAATAATAAAATCACATATTCTGTACTTATTTATCTGCATATTTAATTTTAAACATGATTGGACATTTACACTAACTAGCATCTATATAAAACCAATAACAATTTTGCTTTAAGACAGGTGTTAAGTAAATGCTACCTGCTGATTTGTTGATATAGGTGACGAGAATTATAGCAAACTTATCACGTGATTCATTTTAAATTGAAAAACAAGCCTGTGTGGTATAAAATCATGGCACAAGCAGAAAATGTTAGGAATCAGTACACACAGTGAAATTATATTCAAAATGTAGTAAGTTAAACATTGAAACATTAAGACTTGGGCCGCCCAGATGCCTATGTTCAAGTCACACGTCCCTATCTGATGGAGAGGTGTAAGCTACAGTCAAGCACAGACCAACAAACGTACTAGGGTTAATACAATTCAAACTCTTATTTTGCATTCTAGCATTTAGGTCCTAATTTAAAAACTCAAAGTAAATCAACTTTCCAATATACATTAAAAACATCTTTTGTGGTTTTGAAGTTATCTGTAAACGTAATTCCTACTTAAAGCAGTATCTGTCTTTCTATTTATATTTAATTCCTGACTCCTCAAACAATGTAGCAAAAGCCAGCTGATTAGCTTCTGCTTCACTGTATCAGGAATACAGAAAGGAATAAACAAACCCAGAAAGTTCTGAAATACATTTGCATTCATTATACAAAGTTTCTGTTGGATCCCTTTAAAGGGCACCTGTCGCCCCAAAATAGTTTTCCCTACCAGAGGTGTGGGCTAATACGCCAGCACTCAGGACGGGAGAAACAACAGGTTTTTTTTAATTAAAAATAAATAAATAAATAGCCCACACCAACGCTAGGCCATCTGCACTGGGAGTGAGCTCCTGGTGTGGGAAGAAATGTTGGGGTACCTGCATGTGCATATTAAGTAAGTACAATAGGCTTGTAAAGCGTATCCACCATGCCTACGTCAGATGTATGCGCATAATGAGCAAGCAGGGAGACTCGCTCATTATGCATATGCATGCTATACAACATGGCCGCCCGCATATGGGGAGCTCCCTCCCGGGGAAGGTGGCCTAGCACTGGTGTGGATTTTTTTTTTTAATTATTGTTTCCCCCAACCAAAGTGCAGACTCTACTAGCCACACCTCTGGTAGGGGAAACAATTTCAGGGTGACAGATGCCCTTTAATGGTGTAGAGCAGTGCTGTCCAACTGGCGGCCCGCGGGCTGCATGCGGCCCTCAAACCTCTGTGTGGCCCCCCCACCTGTCTGGCTGCTTTGATGGCTTAACTTTGTGTAAGCTTTAAATGGTATCAGTACTGAGATTAACTGGCCCCCTGCATGGTTATCACCTCAGATTCAGACTGTAATCCCTCTGTTTTGTTTAAACATGTAATCCCCTGTGTTGTTCACACCTTTTAATCTCTGCATTGTTCACTGCAGTATTCACACCTCAGGCATTGTATGTACTGCCTGGCCTATGCTGCCTGTGTATAGGCAGCATAGGGTAGGTAGAGTATGGCACATAGGCAGCATAGGGCAGGGAGGGTATGGCACCCACAGGCAGCATAGGACAGGAAGAGCATGGCACACACAGGCAGCATAGGACAGGCAGAGTGCTGCCTGTGTGTGCCATACTCTGCCTACCCTATGCTGCCTGTGGGAGGTGAACCTGGCAGGGTTTTTTTCTGGGAGTTTGTTAGCAGTTGGAAATTAAATTTAATTAGTTAAATGGTCCCTAAGGTGTGTAATTATGTGCTGGGGGTTGCTGTGCTATCCACAGGGGAGGAGGAGGCATATGGATTTAAGGGTGTGTTTTAATATGACATAATATCATTCTTTAACATATGAATGATGGTTAATATCCCTGCAGCGACCATTGTGATAAAATGGGTGTGGTTTGAAGTGGGTGTGGTTTAAAATGGGGGAGTGGCCAAAACTGTCTTCCATCAGCGGCCCTCCACCATGTATGCAAGAGAAATTTCGGCCCTCGGCACCGCAGAAGTTGGACAGCACTGGTGTAGAGAATGGGCAGCATTGCTTATTGCAGCTAGGCCTGGACTGTCAATGTGTGGATTCTGGCAAATGCCAGAAAGGCTGCTGTAATTTTATAATCATTATTTATTAGGCCTGTGGGGAGCTGGGCCCCTCTGTACTTGAAATTCCAGGACCTATTTTGACTCAGTTTGGACCAGACTGAAGCCCTGCACTGGCCATACTTGGCCCATCCAACCATTTTCTCAGCTCAGTCTGGTAGTATTAAACTGCCCATTCACTCACAACCAGACCTGCAATTTTCTTCTCTGTGACCCCCACACTTTGATTAGTTTTCTATACATTAAACAGATTTGCACTGGAGCAAACATATGTGAAACTCATAGGAGGATTATTTGACACTGGGCAAACACTTGATAGGACTAGTATGCTGTACATGTCAGAGCTGATTTTAAGCCTGCCTGGAGCAGTGCCTGCTCATGACAATCCATACAGCAGAACCTGGCAGTCCAGTAAGATTTTCTACAACACTTTTTTTTTTTTTTTTAGATACAACAGATATTCTTATAGTAGGGCTATTATATTCATTATCTAGTATTTGTACCATATAATATGCAACAAGAGAATCAATTTATGATTTCCAATGAAGTACCATGAGGCATAAGTTATATTCTCGCAAATATGATTTCAAATACAAAATATTTGTCGTGTTATTTGCAAAGGGTGTCCAAATGCACGGCTGCACTGTTTTCACAGTAACCTAATCATTCACTAACCTGCCCCCCCAGCTAAGCTCAGAGCTTCCTCATTCCAGTGTAAGCAGGAGGATGCTGATAGTTTTGAGCAGGAATTACACAAATATCTCAGAAACTGCTTTGCAAGAGAGTATTCTGCCTGCAAGGGGGAAAAAAGCACACAATACGCTGCTAAAGCTGCAGTCATCTGCAGCGACCGTGTACCAGCCGACCCGCAGATGAGAATACACCCTCTCCTACATAGCATCGCTGAATAAACACACAAATGCCAGCACAGGTTCCTGCTTTGTGTGGCTGATACTTATTTTCTAGCTTTCGGAATTCCGCATTGCTGTTGCTGTTGCTGTTGATCTTGTGTGGTGCTGGCTTTGGCGGGGGGGGGGGGGGGGGGGGGGGGAGTCTCCTGCAGACATGATTTTCAAGGTGCAGGGATGTACATTTCTTCTTAACCAGACAAGAAAGCCCCTTTGATCACTAAGGAAGTGAATGCAAGTGCAAAATGAAACCTTCGTCCCTTTGCATTTAGCAATTTAACAAAAATGTTACCATTTCACCTGTTTTCATTAAAGAGGAACAAATCCCCTGCCCTTTCTAATCAGTATTCCCCTCCTGAACTGAATTAATGGGGCTGCCAGAATTATGCCCTTTTCAGATATCGGTGAATGCAAAACCGGGTCTGTGCACCCTGCCTGGGGATCACCAACAGGGTTCCCAAAATGACGTGGCCGAAGATGGCATCCACATCTGTGCTGTATTTGCCCAGACGGTATGGAAATTAGGTAGCCCTGTTGATGCAGTTGTGGAGGTTCCTTCCCTTTTAAAGAATGATGAACTAGTCTATATAAAGGAGACACTATTCTACCAACCAAACACAGCCTAATATAGTCACCAATAGTATAAATCAGTGATCCTCAACCAGTGGCTCGGGGGGCAACATGTTGCTCCCCAACCCCTTGGATGTTGCTCTCAGTGCCCCCAAACCAGGGAGTTACTTATTCCCGACTTGATGGCAAGTTTTGGTTAAATAAAAACAAGATTTAGTACCAAATAAAGCCCCTGTAAGCTTATAGTGTGCATAGAGGCTGCCTAATAGCCAGTCTTAGCCCTTACTTGGCACCTCCATGAACTTTTATGATGC
This sequence comes from Xenopus tropicalis, assembly GCF_000004195.4. NCBI lineage: Eukaryota > Metazoa > Chordata > Amphibia > Anura > Pipidae > Xenopus > Xenopus tropicalis. The sequence continues at coordinate 32,198,616 of NC_030677.2, read as the reverse complement.
TTGTGTTGCTCTCCGGGTCTTTTTACATTTGACTGTGGCTCACGAGTAAGAAAGGTTGGGGATCCCTGGTATAAATACACCTGGCACCATTAGTAAAGCATCTTGTTAGTAGGGTTGTGCCCTGGCCAGTAAAAATGGTTCTTGGCTGGGATTTTTTCCCTGAAAAGGTCTCTGATCAGATGATGTACATGAAAAAGTAACGGTGCAGCAGGTTAACTGGTAGAAATTAAAACAGAATTGAGTGGAGGGAGTACTGCAAACTACCTATAGAAAGAGTGAAAATCACATAAATTTAAATTGATGCGAGTGAAGTGGACCAGTAACTGAGCACAAATGTGAAGGACAAGCACTTACAACGTAAGCACCAACCTCAATGCAATGATGCAAAAAGGTGAGATGAAATCATTCAGACAGGTTAATGGCAACAGGCATCGCCCCATTACACATCCTAAAAAGAAATATCTGGGGAAAAAGCCCACATGACCAGATTGTTACATTAGCAGCAATGCCCTAAGCGCAAGTGGCCAGGAGATTACCCATACAACTTCTCAAGGTTGGTCACTGCAACAGAAAGCAGAGAACTGGTGCAGACTGCTTCTGCTGACGATACAAATCACCCATAGGTATGGCTACTGGCAATAATTATCACAAATAAATGACTGAAGGCTGTGTATTCAGAACCAACTGCACCCGAGTACCATACTCGCAGGGCATGGCCACAGGATTTATGAAAAAGTTGTGGAGACATGACACAGAGAAGTCTTTACAGGACATAACTTTAAAACACAAACAGCAACAGGAAAAATACGTATTTACCAATAAATGGCTTTTAGGCTGATGACACGTGGGGCTGATTGTCGGCCGGCGGAAAAACCCAATGGTTCCGGGTGCAGGCAAAATAGGCTAAAGCCAGCATAGGGGCTGATTCTCGCCCTGCGTTTTTCCACAAGTCGAAAATCTGCCATCAGACTTAAGTGATATGTGGGTCCATACAGCTCCTGGTCTGCTGGACAGTAACCACCCTTTTTGGCCAGTCAACTCTTAAGGTCCCCATACACCTTAAGATTCTTCTCCCAATATCCCCCACCTACGGGTGGACGATGTCGGGATAAATAAGGCTAATTCTATTGTTTGGCCCTGGGGCCAAATGATCGCATTATAACGACAGGTACAGGTATAGGACCCGTTATCCAGAATGCTCGGGACCAAGGGTATTCCGGATAAGGGGTCTTTCCATAATTTGGATTTCCATACCTTAAGTCTACCAAAAAATCAATAAAACTGCAATTAAATCCAGCAGGATTGTTTTGCATCCAATAAGGATTATTTGTATCTTAGTTGGGATCAATTACAAGATACTGTTTTATTACTACAGAGAAAAGGGATATCAGTTTTAAAATTCTGAATTATTTGATTAAAATGGAGTCTATGGGAGATGGGCATTCCATAATTCGGAGCTTTCTGGATAACAGGTTTCCGGATAAGGGATCCCATACCTGTATAGGAAAAGTCGGTCCGGGGACCGCATCAACGAGCCGATACGGTCCCCGATCCGACTAGATTTTTAAACCTGCCCAATCGCGATCTGGCCGATTTCAGGCCAGATATCGGTCGAGCAGTCCCGTCGGTACTGCCCATACACGGGCCGATTAGCTGCCGAAACGGTCTAAGGGACCGATATCGGCAGCTAGAATCGGCCCGTGTATGGGGACCTTTATGTGAATGCACTAAATTAATTATGGGCCCATACTGTTCAGTGAGAAATTAATGAATATATATGAAGAAGGTGTCCAATGCCATCTTAACGTATTATTATTACCAGACATAGAATAGAAGCTTGTTACTCATTGGCTGTTAGGAGTTACTGCACACAGGCAATTTTACAGCTATAGTTGTAAATGAAAACTCACTCCTTTCTTTATAGCGAAGGCTCAGCCAAAGGCCATTTGCAACACATAGGATTACTGAAAACGAGGGACAAACCAACAAACAATACCATCCAAGTAAGAATGGATTGGCATCCACTGCCCTATCACTCTGCTTTAAGTACCATATCTCTTAATATAGTCACCGGGGACAACATTAGGGCTGTTTGTACTGTGCAGCAACAGGGCACCCAACTAACCCTACTACTTCTGTATATATTCTTGCCATGCAATAAGCATACAGTAAAGGTGATGACACAGGCCTCTCAGTTAGGCCACAGCTACTCGCACAGTCATCTTAGGCCACTGACACTGCCTTCAGAGCCAGATATAGCCTTTCCCACATTAACTTCTCCCCTTGGCCAAACCTATAGCACACTGGCCTCTCTGCTTGGACAGAGCCATCCAGCTGTAGTTCCACACATCAGATCCAAGACCAAGGTTACCAGGGGTTCTAGAAAATAACAATGGTGTGAAGTAGAGTAGTTGCCCTCATTTTATATGTCTGCCTGGCTCTTTTAGAACAGGTGATTGGAAAAAGAACTGCTCCTAAAGAGTACACTTGCCTTCTGTACTCATTGTCAGAGATAGGATGTGCCTTAATTAGAGACTTGCAGCTTATCCCTCAGGACTGGTTAGGGAATCATTGTAAATAATATTTGTAACAAATATACTTTGAGGATATTAACCATAATTTTCACCCATTGTGGCCAGACACAACCTAGACCAGGGTATATAATCCAACTGCACCTATGGGAGCATTGCCAAAGGACTGCAACAGGCCTTTATTTTTCACTAGCTCAAGGCGGATTTATACACAGGGCCCCTTTGCAGCATTCCAACACTTTTACTAAGGATGTCATAAAGTGCCTTTTTTACATGACTGTGAGCTACACACAGTCCGGCTAAACTTTATTACATGAATTTCCTGCCATTATCATTTCTGAAGAATTACGTGAACCTGCAAAAAATGGCTATAAATGTCCTCCCTACAATAAGCAACAAAGGAATGGTCAGTGCTACTCTCGGCAAAATGGAACCCAAGTTCTGGCACTCAGGAAAGCAGTACCCCTTAACAAAGGGATTCCCAACAATGTAGGTAGCAAAGGCTCAACTGGGACAGGCCATCATGAAATAAGCAACACTACCATTCCTTGCCAGTAATGCCTAGGGAGACACTCCAGCATTGCCCTTCCTCCAAAGTACCATGGATAGCAGAGGGTTTCTTCTATGGCTGGCCTAATCATGGCCAATACAGTTTTCCCAGTGTAGCTCAAGAGTGACTGTCAACAGCATTAAAAAGTGCTGCAAACAGGGCAGATGTTAGATGTCTAAGGGCCCTGGCCATTGCTGAGAGGTTGGAGCCTGTATCTTAGTAAAAAGGCGACAGAGCTCAAACATGCCCAGCCTGCAACCCTTTAGCTGTCGGAATCCACCCCACTACCTTTGTCTCTCGGGGATGCGGAGTGTTGCAGCTTTAGCTGGGGGCCGAAGGTTTGGCATCACTAATGTGTAAAGTGGAAAAATGTTTAAATTAAGCAAAGCTCCAAGGATTCCCTAAGAATCAGGGGCCCTATGGAAAAATACCTTCTATGCCTTAGCCTAAAACTGGCCCTGGCTCCAAAGGCAACCAGTGATCTTCCCACTCTATTGCGCATTCCTTGGAAGAGCCCATTAATACAACATGTAGTAGCACTGGCATTGTGGGCAAAGCTTGGGAATCAGAGAGAGACTTGCCCCATTCACTGAGCCTAGGGGCTCGGCTTCCCACTCAGGACATGATTAGAGATGTGTGACCCCTGGTATGCGGGAAGGCTGGAGCCCCCATCTGGCAGTGGGCAGATTTATTTATATCAGGCAGTAGTTTCAGCTGTGTCCCACAAATCCAGATGTTTAGTAGTTGCAGCCCAATAACAGCTGGAGGGGGGGCTGCAGGTTGAACATGTAACATATAAGCCTTACACAGTGGAACAAGCCCTGTAACTGTATCTAGCTCTCCGCCAACCAGAGGCCCGTACGATGCTGGGGGCCGGCCAATGACCTGCCTTTCTGACCCCGGCCAGCCCCTGGGCACTGAGGCTTCTCCGAGTCCCGGACTGGGGTTCGGCCCATTCCCAGATCCCATAGGGGAGCCAGGCTCCCATTGAGCGGATGAGAGGAGGCGAGATGCCGGTACTTACCTGAGAGCAGTGCAGGGGTATCCCGCCTCCTACGGGGCCCGCCGGCCTCACACAAGGTGCAGACGGAAACCGGCGGGAGGAGCAGCAGCACGGCCAGGAGCAGCGCCAGGCACACACCGGGGTATCTCCTCTCTACAGCCCCGCAGGCACAGACCCATTGCGGCAGCAGCGGTGGCGTCAGTCTCCTCTTCTTCTTTCTCCCGTTCATGGCTGCCCGTGTCGCCGCTTCCCCTACGCTCATCACATTCCAAGCCCAGGGAAGGCGAGGTTGGTCCGGCCGAGCCCTGTGGCCCCTCTCCGGGTTATAAGTGGAACGGGCTCCCGGGAGCCACGGTGCGCGCCCCCCGCTCTCTCTCACTGGGGCTGCCAGTCTGGCGCGCACACGTCAGCAGGCGGGGAGGCCGCAGTACGCGGGAGGAGTTACGCTCAAGCTCCGCCCACTGAGGGTGGGGCCGCCGGGGAAGTGGCTGAGTAATAGCAGCAGCAGCAGCAGCAGCTACGGTGTGTCTATCAGCGGCGGACGGGCGGGGGCTGGCGGCGGGACCTTTACAGCTGTTGCTAAAGTTTACTTCGCCCCGGATTCTCAGAGATATTCTGTTCCCAGGTGTGTGAGGGCTGACTCCAGCATCTTCACTTATGGGGCCCCTGAAACCCTGCTTGCAATTCATTACCTGGCTACAGGGAGCTGCGGCAGTAATCCTTTCTGTGGGAGCTGGGCATGCTGGGGCAGATGCATTTACCGAAACAGCTCTATTGCAGACGTCCTTGCCCCCCCACCCCCAGTTACTCAGATTGGGTAATATTATGGCCTGGGCCAGTGTGCATATGTATAAGCATCCTACCTACCCAGTGTTATTGCTTCAAAATCCTTGAGCTGCCATGTTGGCTCCCATTTCTCAAATATCCCCTGTGCCCGCTGGGGTGGCACATGTACAGTACTGCCAACTTTACTATCCTATATATCTTCATATTTATTTTCCATCTTGCAGTGGGCACTAATACCCGATAGTTGGTACTAATACCCAGTAATGTGTACTAATACTTACCTGGTAATGTGTACTGGTGCTTACCCTGTAATGGGTACTATACCCTGTAATTGGTACTAATACTTACCTGGTAATGGGTACTGGTACTTACCCTGTAATGGGTACTAATACCCTGTAATTGGTACTAGTATTTACCCGGTAATGGGTACTGGTGCTTACCCTGTAATGGGTACTAATACCCTGTAATTGGTACTAATACTTACCTGGTAATGGGTACTGGTACTTACCCTGTAATGGGTACTAATACTCTGTAATTGGTACTAATACTTACCCAGTAATGGGTACTTATACCCTGTAATTGGTACTAGTATTTACCCGGTAATGGGTACTGGTGCTTACCCTGTAATGGGTACCAATACTCTGTAATTGGTACTAATACTTACCCAGTAATGGGTACTAATACCCTGTTATTGGGTACTGGTACTTACCCTGTAATGGGTACTGATACCCTGTAATTGGTACTAATACTTACCCTGTGATGTGTACTAATACTTAACCTGTAAGTGGTACTAATACCCACTATAGTGCACTAATACTTAGCCAGTAATGTTTGCTAATACTTCCCCTGTAACATGTACTAATACTTGCCCTGTCATTGTATCAGATGTGCAGCTTAATGAGTTGAGGTTCTACTGGGATAATAGGTGTTTTTCTTAGGAAGGATATGCTTGCCCAACTTCCTCAGTAACAATGCACTTAGCTTCCAAAGGAAATGTCGGTAGGGCTGCCTTAAGTACTTGCCTTCCACTGTTCCAACAAACAACACTTTTTTTCTTGTCCTGTTTATTTGTATGGTACAGACAGTTCCCGGGTTCTTCAGAACCAAAATTTGTTAAAGAGCCCCACACATACCAGAAACCCCTGACATACCTATCACTGCAATCTGTTCCTTCAAAAAATATGAATAAATACCATTTTTACATGTTAAAAATCCAGCTGCAAAACAGCTCTTCTAGTTCATGTCATGTCATTCGTGTCATTTGAAATCCTAGAAGGGGAGGAGAGACTAAAACATTGATGTTACAAATTGCAACAACTCCACAGTTTACAGACCAGCATGCAGAGGCTACATATTCCATCATTGACATGATGTGTACAGGGCATTGTGGGATTGGGAGAATACAGGCAGAGGGGAGGGGACTACTGTTACATTTGATTTGAGTCTGAAAGTAGTCAGCCAGATCAGCAGGGGAACAGGGGGAGGGGCTAAGGTAAATGTTCCAAACCATATTATTACATTAAACATCAGGGAAAGGCTGCATATTTTTTAATTGATGTATATTGCAGAGTTGCTTGAAATTATGCTTTCTTTTCAAAAAGCTTAATTTGTGTTTGGGTGGAGTTAAAGAGGAAAAGCAATTTAGGGCTCTGGCACACGGGGGAGATTAGTCGCCCGCGAACAGGGAGTTAATCGCGGGCGACTAATCTCCCCCGTGTGCCAGAGCCCTTAGGCTTCCACGACTGGATCATTATCAGCCTCATGACATGGTGCTGGTTAATGTCTCTGTATTTAGCCCTGCATGCATAGGAATTTGATAGATGTTCGCATATAAAATTACTCTAAATAGTGCCCAGAATAACATACCTTTCTCCCTACACTCAGTCTCATGTAAATTCTGTGTCACAAGCAGTTCTCTGAGCTACTTCCTAGTCTAGCGTGAGGCTCCATTTTTACCATTATCCCGGTATAAACCTTCCGTAACTTGAAATTCCTTTTAGGTTGTCCATAATGAGACGTTATCTACTAAAGCTGGCCATACATGTACCAATAAAAGTTTTGTATGATTTTTGGACCATGTGTGGGTCATCACAATAATTTTCGTACCATGGTGATTGGTTGTTTAGTCGAAAATTTTAGTCGGCTAAAGATAAAATCTGCAAATGTATTGTGTATCGGATGATATCCTTGGGGGACCTACAAAGGAAGTTTGCCAACTATTTCATGTTCATGTTAAAGGACAAGGAAAGGCTAAGTCACTTGGGGGTGGCAAAATGTTAGGCACCCCCAAGTGACTTTAGTCGCTTACCTTGTACCCCGGGCTGGTGCCCCTGTTAGGAGAAGACAGCACCAGCCCGGGGTACCTGTAGCGGAGCGCTTCCTCCTTCCAGCTTCGTTTTACAATGACTAAACAACAGGCGCATGCTCAGTAGAGTGAAAAGCCGACTTCCCTGTTAAAGTTCCACTTTTCACAGTACTGCGCATGCGTGCGCGGCAATACAGGAAGGAGGAAGCGCTGCAGCTTCCCCGGGCTGGTGCTGTTCTCTCCGTACAGGGGCACCAGCCCGGGGTAAAAGGTAAGCAATTTAAATCACTTGGGGTGCCTAACATTTTGGCACCCCCAAGTGACTTTACCTTTCCTTCTCTTTTAAGGGCTTTATCCTACAATTTTAGTCTGAATGTTTGTTTTAGACTAGTTTAAGTTGCATTTAAACGTATGACTAATATCTGAACGTCCGTCGGAAGAAAAATAAAATCTGAACAAGTGTAAAGCCACCTTTACACTTCCTCTAATTATCTACTGGGCAAAATAGAGCCCCATTGGGCAAAACAAGCCTATTGATTGAAAACATACTGATGCTCCCAGAACAGCATATCCTCAGTCTGAGGTCTGAACTGACACGAGTGAGTTTGGCCAGACACACTTATCTGCCCCACAAAATCTAATCATCTCGAAGGAATAAGGAGGAGGTCAGATGTAGAAGAGCAAGGTACTAAATAAATAAATGAGACGTAAGAAAGATTATGGTAAAAAGGAAACACTAACAAAGAAGTAAACACAAAATAGAAAAGACATTCAATGAGACTTACAGTTCAGTTACTAGTTCAGAGAAAGATTACCAGCTTTTGTAATGGGTTTCCTCGCCTCTGTGTAAGGGCAATGGTGTGCAAGGCAATTCCCATTGTTTTGCTGCAATATTCAGCTTGGCAACAGATGTAAAATGATCAGCATTGCCCTTCTATTGACTTGAGTGGTAATGTTCCTCAACATGCCGGTGCATTGGTGGGTTGGTAAAGTACCCAGTGTTTCTGAGAAAAAATGGCCGGACTATTGAGTACACCAGCACGGCCCAAGCTATTTCCATTCAAGTCAATTACCTCACAGTTCAAAGCATAATTCAACCCTATAAATTATGTGGACAAGAAAACACAAGAAATAGCCCCGTGTGCTATTGCCCTAGGGCAGAAATAGATATGGAAGAGTAATTTAAATATAGCACTAAGTAAGTGATAGCATTTTATTAACCTTTTCACACTCATGCAACGGAAATCCAGCAAGAGAGAGAAAATGTGAAATTTAACACTGCCCTGACATAAAACAATAAAAAGTGCAGGCGGGGTGAAAAATGGACACAAGTAAGCATGCCCAGTAGGCAATTCTTTGATGTTTTCATAGTCGGAGAGAAAAGGAGGGCTCAGAAATCAAAAGGGTGTTGAGCTTTATTCTAGACAAGGAAGTAAGTAAAAGAGCTGTAGTTGAAGTGGCTGTAATAGAGAAACAAAAAAAAGCTGCATTTTTGTTATTCTGGGGGCTGCTTGGAGTAATTTTAGCGGATTTTAAAATAAAAGGCTTACTTATCCTTTAAATTTAATGATGAAACAAAATACTGAACAATATATATAGCGCATTTAAGTCCTAATTATGATTACAAACTGAGTGGTATATATATATATATATAACAAGATGGAATGTACCGCACTCACAGGGCTTATAGTAAATCAAAAACGTTTATTAATAAAAATACATCTAGATCTAAATACATCTACATCTAGTACCCTCCATCTTGCTATAGTTCTACATTTTGTTTGGTCTGCACCCAGGCATTATCTAACCATTTTTTACGCAAGTGCCTCTGCCCTGGGGCCAAACAGTTGAATTAGCGCAATATCACCCACCCATAGTTGGGCATATTGGGAGAAGATCCGTTGGCTTGGAGACCTTGCCAAACAAGTGGATCTTAAAGTGTATGGCCACCTTTAGATCTCAGCAATAGCTGGAGAAATGGATGAATGGAAGCGATTGTGGTCGCTTTGGTAAAACAGTACTGACATTTCAAGATTTAAATCATGCTATTTGTAATTTGTTTCAGAGCAGAAAATAATTGTCAGTATAATTTCTCTACACAAGCAATTTGCATTGGAGAGAAAGGATTCAGGCTGACTATAGTACTCAGTGTCCTCACTATAGGGAATCATGGCGTTCAACTGCTCAAAGCTGTTGAGCACATTCTGACATCTTGACACAGGTATCATTTTTAGATGATTTTTTGTGTCAGTTCTTTAGAAACTCTTCTCACTGTCAGGAAGGTTATGATAAATTGTAAGATAGATCGAACTGCTGGGAATCCTTCTCAATTCCCCAGTGTAATATTCGTCTGCCTCTCAGTAAATACATATTCTTTTCATGGTTGATCTCTAAAGTCTTCATTGTAATGAAAATGTCTCATATAGTGCTAGGGGTCTCAGTGATAGGAGTGTAAGAGATGTGAAAGCTCAGCCCAGCAAACAAAACCACAGAGCTTTTAAAATACAATTTTCCCAAATAATGACTAGTCAGCTCTCTATCTGTGGTCTCTTAGCACACACTGTAGTTTTTGTTCTTGATCCAGGAATATCAGTTACCCCAACAAGTAGCTGAGAGGAGAGACTGGCACGCCATTTACCATGCAGCCGACAGATTGTCTTTCAGCAGATGCTCCATGAAGCCTTGGCCTTGCCTTGCCTGACCAACATGACTGTACTTATAGCTGACAATTTTTAAGGTATAGTTTAACATCTAAACAAAGCTGCCCTGATTGTGAAAGTTCTAAAAATAACACAAAGACGAGTATAAGGTTCAGTTTCATGGAAAGTGTGTTGCTTTTTCCAGCCATCAACAGAAGGTAAATGCTTGTGCTGAATAAAGCCAGGAGGCCTATTATGCCGTGACGCAATATTCACGAGACTTTCCCATTCAGCGTAGTTACCTGATATGTGTTTCACTCAAAGTTCTTTTATACAGCATTATAGTCAGGGTCATGATGGACTTGCCAGCTTGTTTCGGCATGACACCATACTCTCCATTTATGCAGGGCTACAAATATCTGCATTTTGTAGTATGATAGTTTGTGATGGCTGCCAACCTATTCTAGTCACTAATATCAGTACTATCGCTGTGTCCCATGATAACCTTGCACGCTAGTTACTAAATGATGCTCCCAGTCAGGCACAGTTTATTGATAGTGCAGTGTAGGTGGTTTATCATGGTGAGGGCAGTGAGGTTGGGGAATGCCCTTCCTTGTGATGTTGTGATGGCAGATTCTGTTAATGCCTTTAAGAGGGGCCTGGATGAGATATTGAACAAGCACAGTATCCAATGCTATTGTGATACTAATATCTACAGTTAGTATTGGTTAGTATTGATGTTGGTATATATGGCTTATGTATGTGAGTTCATAGATAGGTCAGTATGGGTCTGTATGTGAGTGTATAGATAGGTCAGTGTGGGTCTGTATGTGAGTGTATAGATAGGTCAGTATGGGTCTGTATGTGAGTGGATAGATAGGTCAGTATGGGTCTGTATGTGAGTGGATAGATAGGTCAGTGTGGGTCTGTATGTGAGTGTATAGATAGGTCAGTATGGGTCTGTATGTGAGTGGATAGATAGGTCAGTATGGGTCTGTATGTGAGTGGATGGATAGGTCAGTATGGGTCTGTATGTGAGTGGATAGATAGGTCAGTGTGGGTCTGTATGTGAGTGGATAGATAGGTCAGTGTGGGTCTGTATGTGAGTGGATAGATAGGTCAGTATGGGTCTGTATGTGAGTGGATAGGTCAGTATGGGTCTGTATGTGAGTGGATAGGTCAGTATGGGTCTGTATGTGAGTGGATAGATAGGTCAGTATGGGTCTGTATGTGAGTGGATAGATAGGTCAGTATGGGTCTGTATGTGAGTAGATAGATAGGTCAGTATGGGTCTGTATGTGAGTGGATAGATAGGTCAGTATGGGTCTGTATGTGAGTGGATAGATAGGTCAGTATGGGTCTGTATGTGAGTGGATAGATAGGTCAGTATGGGTCTGTATGTGAGGGGATAGATAGGTCAGTATGGGTCTGTATGTGAGTGGATAGATAGGTCAGTATGGGTCTGTATGTGAGTGGATAGATAGGTCAGTGTGGGTCTGTATGTGAGTGGATAGATAGGTCAGTGTGGGTCTGTATGTGAGTGGATAGATAGGTCAGTATGGATCTGTATGTGAGTGGATAGATAGGTCAGTATGGGTCTGTATGTGAGTGTATAGATAGGTCAGTATGGGTCTGTATGTCAGTGTATAGATAGGTCAGTATAGGTTTGTGGGTACTGGGTTTACTTGTAAACTATTCAGATTCACTCCTTTTCATATTTCATTTTCTTATTCGAACCACTACTTGGTTGCCAGGGTAATTTGTACCCTGGCACCCGTATAGCTGCTAAAATTCCCAACTGGAGAGTTGCTGAATATAAAGCTAAATAATTTAAAACCCACAACTAATAAACATGAAGACCAATTGCAGATTGTTTCAGAATAGTATTTTCTACAACATACTTACAGTTACAGTTAAAGATGACCAACCCTGTTAAAGGCATAGTTTCAACTCACAAACCTCAGCTTGTTTCCCGAACCTTCAGATACAATGGGAGATTGTGTCTCTGTTCTACATTTTGGATACGGTCTTCTGAGCTCTAGAGGCAAAAACCACTATGATAACCCAAGGATCTATTTTCAAATGTAACAGTTATTCCTTTTTACCCTCCTCTTCTGAACCAAGAACTTTCTTTTCATGACAAAATAATTTATTGTTCCACCTCTCTTTGCAAATACCCTGAGGCATACATGGTAGAACAAGCACTTCACTGCAGTAAGTGGAGACACTGGCAAACACAGCGGCTCTCTAACCACTGTAGTAGCACAAGTAAACCCTACATTTTACTTCATTCATAGTATTTGCTTTATGCAAACACTAAGAAAAAATGCAAAATGGATTTGTGTACAAAAAGTCAGATTGCTGTATTAAATGTAAACAGATGGAAGTGACAGAGCACGTTAAACTGCTGTGTTATTTATCATTACCTGATATTGTACCATTGTCATTGTACAGGGATATCTCTGTGGATGCAGTCACACCGCAGAGCCTAATAGATGTAGCACTGTTTGCTATGGATGTTATGAATATTTGATCGAAGGTACCTGAACCAAACAAAAAGAGAGACGCTAATAGAAGCTGACACCCACCCATGGATATCACATGACAGCCCTTATCAAAACAATGCAAAATTACTCATATGGCTTTTCTAGAACTTGACTTGGTTTTTGTGAAACCTTAGAGTGCTGTTGTTAGTCACTCATACCCTCTGTGCCAACACAGTATAGTGAGAAAGCTATAGCATGGCAATGCTGAATGGCATTAAGGTTACAAATACCCAACTTGAACTTTTTGAAAAGCAAACATAATTTCAAGCAACTTTGCCATATACATCAATAAAAAAATATGCAGCCTTTTCATGATTTTTAATGTCATAATATGGCTTGGAACAGTTCCCTAAGCCCCACCCCCTGTTCCCCTGCTGATCTGGCTGACTACTTTGAGACTCAAATAAAATATAACAGTGATGTCAATAAGGAAAGGAACATTAAAGTGCAATGTATTGGGTTATGTTCCTGCATGCTGTCTGTAAACTATGGAGAAGTTGTTTCAACTTGTAACATCAATGTTTTAGTCCCTCCTCCCCTGCCAATGATGCAGAAAGAGAAGAACTGTTTTGCAGCTGGATTTCAGCAAATCTTTTCTCTGTTGTGTGGGGGCTCTTTGACAAATTTTGGTTCGCAAACCATTTAATTCAAAATCCCTCTTAGGCTCCCATTGCAAACAAAGGGGACAGATAGATAAACCATAAATAAATTAGATTTGGCTCTGCAGTATTGCACATATAGTTCCTTGTTTGGCAGGGTTTGCATATTGATGACTCAGGCTGGCTGCCGTGACTCATAGCTGGGAACTTATCACTGGAGCTTGCTAAACATATTCCATGCTTTTCAAAGGAAAAACAAACTATAGTAAATTATTAAGAAGGAAAGCTGGCTGGTTGGAGTTCTAAGGGCTTGACTCATTTCCGTTGGCAAACCTAAACTTGCTTAGGTGCACAGCATGGAAAGGTTGCCTTATGGCCAGAATGGATTCAAACTGTCACTTCCACTGCCACTTCCATAATAATTATTAAGAATACTGAGGAGCTCTTAACACCTACCAAGTGCAAATGCTACCTCCTGATTGGTAACTGTTGGTGCTTTGTCAAAGAACATGGTTTGCACCTTTTTTTACATAACCCCATAGACTTCTTTTTGGGCATGAAGGATTTTCGTGAGCCTCACCCCACCAAGTTTTTTATATCTTCCCTGCAAACCCACCCCCTTCTAGTTAACCTTAAACACAAGTATGACAAAACTTGTAACAGGGCTGCTGTTAGAGGGCCCCTGTCACCAAATGCCCCTGAAGGGAGCCAAGTCTAGAGACAAGCCTGTGCACAATGAGCGCTTCTCTTGGCACGCTCCTTGTGTACGCGCGGGTCACATGCGCATAACAAGCATAACTGGTTGCACAATTCTCTGTGCCACAACATGGTTGCCTGCATCAGCAGCTCCCTCCTGGTGGGAGTGGCCTACATCTGGGGGGTGCAGTTTACAAAAAAACTATAATCTCACATCTCTGTGGTGGGGAGAACAATTTTACAGTGATAGGTGCCTTTTAAGTGCAGGCCTCCCTATCACCTGTAAGCACAGAGCTCTGTCCGACGCATCATTAAAGGGGCTACAGTTGTGAATTTTCATATCATCACAGGCAGACTTAACCCCCTGTCTCCTGTAACAGACACAACTGCATTGTAGGACTCAATATGACATATGTTCCTGTGTTTTCTTGAGGTATTTTAGAAACACACCAAAGGCAAAGCATTGTGCACTTTAGAAGCTTGTCATTTGATATATGTCATTTGATCTATGATAAAAGGCTTTTACACCAGAAACCTGTCATATAAGTCCAGGTGGTGTCTTCCAGTACTTGCCATCTACGCTGGCCCTTTAGCTGTTGTGCCACTGCTGGTAATGACCCTGGAGCTACTGCCATCTTGGCAGTAGCTTCAGGGTTCTCCCCTGCATCAATTGGTCCACTTGCTTCATCTGAACAGACAAGCCAGATGAAATGGGAAGTGGGAGATCAAGTTTGGAGGAAATTAGCTTTAATGAATGCTGTCAATTTACCCAAAAATGTGTACATTTTAGGCCATATATGAGCCCTGTTGTGTGTGCACCTACAAAAAATTTTTATGGATAAAAATACTGCTAAGCATGGGGGTTCTTCAATCTAATTACAGTGGGACTAAGGAAAAATGAATATGAAGTTAAATCATATGAGTGAATACAATTATATAGCATTGATTACTGGCACATTTATTCGCTCACATCTATGCACACGTCCTGTGCCCCAAGGTAAGCATCTAGCTTTGTCCTGTACTGGTTCTTATCCTACAGCATCACTTCCGTGTGAATGAACTGGGGGCTAAGCAGTATTCATTTTTACTCGGGGGTACAGGCCTTTAGTATGATGATACTTTCTGTATTCATACAGTGAATTTTTACTCATGCACTGCCTCTGTTGCACTTGTTAATCAATAAACACAAAGGCAGTGAATGATAAATAAAAAGATTGTCCATATTATACTAATGCTATTAATTCTGATTGTTTGATTGATTTTTCGCCCCGGGATGCTTTCTATTGATTTCCTTTCTGCTTCTGTTGATTCCAGCGGTACCGTGCCGGCACAGTATGCACTACAAGCAGTCCCTTTGTTGTTCTCTTGTATTCTTTCTTTTTTTTCTCCTTCTTTCTTACTTTCTTCTTTTACAATTCCAAAAAGAAGAACTTTCTTTTAATTCTACTTTTAATAGGGTTAAAGAGTATATGAATTTCTTCTGCAATATCCAACATCATGCATGTATTTCTATAGGGAATTTTCATCTCAGCAATCAGCGTAATTTATAATCAGTCCTTTCTTTATTCTTACTTACTCATTAAGCCTGAATCATTCATAGACTACCCTTTTATTTGCCTGCCACTATAAACAAGCAGACAGCATAGACTATAAGGGTTATGTGCAGCACAGGGTGTAAATTGCAAGAAATAGGTGAAATGCAGTGTTTTTGGCACTGTGTGCCCTGGAGTCCTCATAGAACAGTTGCCGGAGGTCTGTGCACTCAAAGATGGAGCCCCCCCCAGCCCCTACCTGTCTTATAATTTGTGTGGAATATTTTTATATTCTCCAGCCTTTTCAGTGTAGTAACAACAAATAATGTCTGCCAGACTTTGTCAGCAGCTTATTGGCCCATGTATGGGGGCCCGACTAGGAAATCCATTTGGGTGAGGAGCACGTTGGTGCAATGATATGATCCTCTCCTGATGGGTCTGTATAGATGGGTCCTTTGCACCATTGGCCAAACAGTTGGATCAACATGATGTGGCCTTGCCAAATAATCATATCTATTAGTGTCGCGGGGCTGAGGGAGGCAATAGTTTCAGTAACAGTAACAACAGTAACAACAGCGCAATGCACTTTTTAAAGTGATACTGACATGTTTCTATAAAAACCTTGTGCATTCGGGAAAATACACTCAATTGACTTTATACAGATATATAGAAATTACAATTAAAAAAAATTAGCATATAACGATAAAGCATGCCATATCTGTCTTCTACTGGTACATTGCTAGCAAATGTGAGCCAGGACCCAAACTCTGCTCCACAGAATCATACCCAGCTTAGGAACTGATTTGGCTTGAGAAAATCCCACATATCTGATGCCCCCAGTGAAGTAACAAACTGACAGGCCAGATTTAACAGAACAGTGCGATGGCATGAATTATAAACATTAACAATGAGAGGAAATGCTTTGTATCACATAACAGAATATCAGCAAAATAAAAAGCCTGTGTTTAGGGAGGTTTATAGCCTTTTAATAATTGTGCTTTATGCTGTAAATAATATCTGAAACTCTATCAATGCTCGGTCCAATTTTCTAGCATTCCCTTGGCAACACTGGCAAAGACAATGAATCTTTGTCCTTTTTTTTCATGTGGAATGCAGGATATTGCCTGATGCCTGTGCTCAATCCAAACCACATATAAAGTCATTCCTCTTTTCCTGGAGAAAGAGAAAATGGTGCTCTTACTGACCAAAGAGAAACACTGAAATATTTCCTTTATTTGCCTAGTGTGCAAAGCACTGTAACATATACACCTGTATATGTTACAATGCTTTGCACACTAGGCAAATAAAGGAAATATATGGGACCTGTCATCCAGAATGCTCAGGACCTGGTACTTTGGGTCTCCTTACCTTATTAATTCAGTTTTGATAAACACAAAGTCAGTATCACAAAATTAAAGGGGTGGTTCACCTTTAAAGTCATGTTTAGTATGTTATAGATTGGACAATGCTGAACAACTTTTCAGCTGGTCTTTATTATCTTTTTTTTTATAGTTTTTGAATTGTTTGCCTTCTTTTTCTTTGCAACTTTCAAATGGGGGTCACTGAAGTCAGAAGACAAAAAACAATTGCTCTTTGAGGCTACAATTTTATTGTTATTGTTACTTTTTATAAGTTATTATGGTGTGTGATGAGATTCTGTGGATAAGTCTGTCCGACCAAAGTCTCTTGTATAGTTCAGACGTTGCATGTTTGCATTTATTTGCACATCTAGAGCCTCAATGAATAAATCAGCACTACATTAAGGGGCACATACTAACCCATGAATCCGAATCCGAAAAATCAGATTGGAAAACGAACATTTTGCGACTTTTTCGTATTTTTTGCGATTTTTTCGGCACCTTTACGACTTTTTTGGAAATTGTCACGACTTTTTCGTTACCAATATGATTTGCGCGAAAAAACGCGAGTTTTTCGTAGCCATTACGATGCGCTCGTATCTTGTCGCGACTTTTTCGTATTGAGCGCTCGTAAGCGGCGGCCGAAACTTTCAGACTTAGCATGATTTTGGAAGCCTCCCATAGGACTCAATGGCACCCTGCAGCTCCAACCTGGCCCAAGGAAAGTCTCCCAAAGGTCTCAATGGCACTCTGCAGCTCCAACCCGGCCCAAGGAGAGTCTCCCATAGGGTTCAATGGCACTCTGCAGCTCCAACCTGGCCCAAGGAAAGTCTCCCATAGGGCTCAATGGCACTCTGCAGCTCCAACCTGGCCCAAGGATAGTCTCCCATAGGGCTCAATGGCACTCTGCAGCTCCAACCTGGCCCAAGGAGAGTCTCCCATAGGGCTCATTGGCACTCTGCAGCTCCAAACCGGCCCAAGGAAAGCCTCCCATAGGGCTCAATGGCACTCTGCAGCTCCAACCCGGCCCAAGGAAAGCCTCCCATAGGGCTCAATAGCACTCTGCAGCTCCAACCTGGCCCAAGGAAAGTCTCCCATAGGGCTCACTGGCACTCTGCAGCTCCAACCCGGCCCAAGGAAAGTCTCCCATAGGGCTGAATGGCACTCTGCAGCTCCAACCTGGCCCAAGGAAAGCCTCCCATAGGGCTCAATGGCACTCTGCAGCTCCAACCTGGCCCAAGGAAAGCCTCCCATAGGACTCAATGGCACCCTGCAGCTCCAACCTGGCCCAAGTAAAGTCACCATACTGAAGCTTGAATGAATCCGAATCTTTCGTACTCGGCACGAAGGCTACGAAAAAGTCGTGACAAAATACGAGTGCATCGTAACGGCTACGAAAAACTCGCGTTTTTTCGCGCAAATCGTATTGGTAACGAAAAAGTCGCGTCAATTTTCCAAAAAAATCGCCAAATACCGATCATTACGAAAAAAACGCAATCGGACGCATTCCGCCCATTCGTGAGTAAGTAAATGGGCCCCTAAGTGTGTGGGAAAAATGAAAGCCTTCATAATATTAATCTGAATGTGAGCTAAGTACATTAGTATAGAATCGCCACTGACCCATGCTACAGGATTCAGCCTCTTAAATGATCTGCATGACTTCCATTCTAAATGTTGGTCCCGGTGAATCTATATGCTGTGTGTACTACATCTATAGAATGTAACAATGTTTGCAGAAAGTGGAACCAGAAAACCTCTAATTCTACGAAGCAAAAGAAGATCTTCCAATTGGAAACAGAACGGGCGCCCATTGACTTCTACAGAACCTCGACAGCAAAGCCACACCTGAAGGCCACTTAGGTTAAGATTTCAGGTGAATATGTATTTGCTGTCCTAAATATTCTTGAAACTATGGCTGATATTTTCCTATATCTGTACTCATTTTGTGAGCTAAGGCATGCCCTGAAGGTTAAATCTTCAAGGTGGGCCCTGGGCAAACACTGAACTTGGGGCTTGAACTGAAAGAACTTTTTTTCTGTTTTCCCAAAAATGCCTTTATCCTTCTAAAGGAGAAGGAAAGGTAAATTCACATCCAGTGATCGTAAATTCACCCCCCCCCCCCCCGGTCATTGTAATCGCTTACCTTATGCCCTGGGTTGGTGCTCCTGTTAGAAGAAAACCACATTACAATCACTGGGGGGAGCCTAACATTTTGACACCACCCCCAGTGATTGTACATATTGTTTTTTTTAAACAAATTTTAAAAATATATTGGTCAGTGTTGATATGCTTTATGAATATGGTAAATTGTAGATAAAAATGGCAGCACCGAGGCTCTGTTTAAGCTAACATATGTCACATTTGATTTTTTGACTTCTGTTATGTAATCGCCATGAGGATTACAAAATAACTGATATAGAAGTGGATATTTACTCCACCCAAGTATTTGGAATATTTTGTGGATGTTGTCACCCACATATTAAGTATATAGGCAATCCTATTCATACAAAGGGTTACTCCTGTAATTATCTGTCAGTTCTGTAATTCATATAGCTTTGTGGCCAATCACGTTGGGGGCAGCCCCCAGTTTTATGTCAAGCTGGTTCTCTGATTATGTAAGCAAAGGTTATACCAGCTCCTCCCATCAATTCTTTCTCATTGGTGTTAGAAAGAGCTCATACTGGTATTATGTAATACATTGTGCTAAGTTTGCTTATAGGGCACCTATCAGGGGAAATGTGTTTCCCCCACTAGAGGTATTGGCTAATAGAGCCCTCACTACAGCTGGGGAAAACAATACTATTTAAAACACATGCCTCCCCCCCCCCCACCTGCCCTATGCCCACCCTGCTTCAGTGTGAGTGGCTTAGGGGCATATTTATTATGCTGTGTAAAATACGGCGAGAAAATTCGCCACACATCGCCAGCCTTCGCTGTGTAAAAATGGCGTAAAAGCGGCGTAATTGTTTTACGCGTTTTTTCTTCCACCGGAACTTATGGGAAATAATGGCTTAATATCCGGCGTTCAGATGGCGATCTTTTCCATTTATTTTACACAGCTTTTTACTCCGTTTTTTCAGCAAATTTTTACACAGCATAATAAATTCGCCCCCAAGTGTCCCAGCGGATGATGTGACGCCACAAGCATGTGTATAATGAGCAAGCTGGGAGGCTCTTGCATTAAGCTTATGTGTGTGTGATGAAACATGCCCCCCCCATTGGTACAGTTCCTCCCTCCTGGTGCAGGTGCTGTTTCCCACTGAGTAAGTTTACGCTCACTCAGTCTGCACCTCTGGAGGGCAAATGTTCCCCCAGGTGCCAATTAAATGAAAGCTATACCCCCAAACAATCTAGGTCTCCACAAAAATATTATTTTTATGTATTATTATATTCTTTAGTAGTATGTGCCATTGGGTAATCCTAAATTGCCATATAAGTACTAAGGGCCGCCCCCTGGATCATAGGATTCACAGTGCACACAAACAAGCCAAGGCACACACACATGCTAGGCCACACACAAAGTTCTGTGTTTTAGTCCCACATGGCTAATAAAATTCCAAACTGGAGAGTTGCGGAATATAAAGCAAAATAATTAAAAAACCACAAATAATACAAATATCACTCTCTACAACACACTGAAAGTTAATTTAAAGGTGAAATCAACCTCAGAGTCAAGCAAGGATCACTTCAGGCCTCGCCAGGGTAAGCAGCTATCCTTTCTGCTGCCAAACTGGAGTATTATATTTCCTTTTAGACTGTACTCACATATACATATATAATAAGTTATATATATAATTTATATATCTCTGCAGAGGGTGTGGCTGCCTACCTGCCCTCTCTGCTACAATAAAAGTCTAATAAACCTGAGCGTCAGTCTCCCAGCTGTACTGCTGCGCACCCATACCATCTGCTGTACGTGGCTCGGTTTAAAGTTACACTGTCCGTAAATTAGTATTTATTTAAATCCGTAAACCCATAATGCAAATAAACTGGTTATTATTATTTTGTGTATTTATTTGTACAAGAACTGGAATGCAGTTGTGCCTACTTAGTCACCGGGGGCCTCCCTTATGCGACAATAGAGGGCATCATCTATCAGAGTGAGCGATCTGTAGGGTGCCACCATGGTTTTTACCAAGCTCCAAAAATAGAATATAATATGAGCCAGCCCTGGGTAAAAGGTAAGCGATTAAAGTCACTTGGGGGTCCCTAACTTCTTGGCACCCCCAAGTGACTTAGCCTTTCACTCTCCTTTAAAAACTATGCTCAGGTCATAATAAATGCAAAATGAAGTGTTTCCAACAAAATTCTTTGTGCGCACCACAATTTGTGTTCACTGGGCTTAAAACATATGTGGGCGCGCACAAGCGTACAGCTTAGAGGGAACATTGCTGCCAACCCTCTGTCACGTCTGCAATGGGAGAGATTTCTCAGCCCAAAGGCATGTAGCGTGTTCAATGCCGCCAAGCCGTGCATTCCGATTCGCCAGGCAGAACAGATACAGAAGTGCACAGACTGTACAATGGGGGTTCTGTAAGAGACTTTAAAGGGGAACTATCACAAACATGATCATTTCACTTCATAAAAAAAAAAAATTCAATATCAATTAAAAATGTCATTCCATTTCTAAAATATTCAAGTTCTGTCTTCATTCTCTCTTCATGCTGAAGTCTGAGTCAGATTTTGATTGACAGGTAGGTCTAACATAGCTTTTGGGAGGGGGGCGGGTGCTACCTTCCTAACAGATGTATTAAAACTAACTAGAAATACTCTATCTCTCTCTATATTCAGGATACTGAACCCTGCATTTAGAGAGAGAGAGTATTTCTGGTTATTTTGAAAAAGTGATCTCTAATACATTGTCTAATGTAAAAAAAAAATGCGTAAAACAACACAGGCATGCAGATAGTTCCTGAAGGTGCCAAATATAGGCTGTGCTTGGCTATTGGTATACAGGGACTGGCAGCCTACAGAAGGCTCTGTTGGGCAGTACAGCTGGTTTTTATGCAACCAAAACTTGCCTCCAAGCCAGAAATTCAAAAATAAGCCCCTGCTTTAAAGCCCCTGGGAGCAACATCCAATAGTTATGTGAGCAACATGGTCCTTGTGAGCCACTGGTGGGAGGATCCCCCAAAGGATGTATTAGAACTAGCCGTCAATCATAACCTGACCCCGACTCCTGCAACAAGAAAGAATGAAGAGACACAGATGCCAGGAAACCGTAGGATATTGTAACAGCTGGCAGTAAGGCTTACTGAGCTGGCTACTGGGATAGATGATGGGGCAGAAAATTAATTGGTTTTTAAATTTTGAATAAAACTCTAAATAAAAACTGTAACTGGAAAAATCCTGATTTCTGCCGTACTGTTTCAGAGTCAGATTTATGAAAATCTAAACTGGGGGATCCTGACGAAATCCCAGTTGCTAATGTCTTCCTGACAGGAAAGTGCTCTAGCAAATTGGCACATACACAAAGAATTTCCTGCTTTGACTCTCTGCCAGCTCACTGGAAATGAACCAACGCTTAAAGCAATAGAATTCAGCTCATTCTTATGGACGAGTTTAGTTCAGCGCTGATACATAATGTTCTCGTAAACTGACAGCACCCCCTAAAAAGACAAGCACCCAAGCCTATGGGCCAGCAGCATGGAAATGGAAATTGTAACCATTGTAAAAAAAAAAAAAATACAATAATTCCTAATAATAATAATAATTTGACTGAAAATGCTTTTCCTGAAATGCTGTTCTATTTCTGTACAAGAAGCATGTGTTGCTTGTATAAGTCAGGGGAGAGATGTCTGCGGAGATTTCCCTGGGATCCCAGTGACATCCTGCTGCCATCTGCTGACCATTGTTTCATTTTGTAGGAGGAAAAGATCCCATTTACAGTATTATTATCCCTGCATGGGGCTTTGCACACAGCCAGCTCTGGCGCTCTGGTTATTGTAATCCACAAAGGCAATGGGTGAGTGAAGTGCATGGTGCCCCTCGGTAGAGACCTGCAATGGGTTGGATACCCAGGGAATACCCACAAAGTGCTCGGGTTTTGGGTAGAAAGTTTCACAATTCACTATCCAGGCAGGCGCCCCGTGGGTACCCTACCTGGGTATGCGGTTTAGCTGCGGGTCTCAGCCCTCCTGCCCACCCCTAATGTTTAAGCAAGTTTCTCCCTTTATCTGGTTGATCCAACTCCAGAATGACATCACTTCTGGTCCATGGTGATGTCATTTCCAGTCTTGTGGGTCCCTGGGTCAGGTGGTTAGTAAACCCATTGTGGGTCTGGGTAGGGGGCATAGCAGTGTTGTGGGTCTGGGTCGGGTTGCAGGTCAGCGTCAATGTTTCCTCTAATTCCTTTTTGGCTATGTGACCAAAAAAATTATTTTGTCTCCGCATTTTTAAAAACTATGTGCTCAGGTTGGAATAAATACAAAATTTGGTGTTTTTGTGCACCACAATTGTGTGCACTGGCCTCAAAATTTGTAAGCCCATGCACAAGCCCACAGCTTAGAGGGAACATTGGACAGCGGGTCCTGGGCACGGTACATTGGTCACCAAACCCATTTAGGACCTTGGCAGTCACTTTGTAGGTGATCATTCAGCAGCAATCGGCTTCATCACTCAGAGACACAATCATCATTACCAGAATGTTCTCTGACATGAGTTAGTTTTCACGGCCTGACCATGTCGCGGGACAGAGTCACTATGAAAGGAACAGAACATTTATGTAACTGTAGGAAAGTACACAAGAAAGTACAGCAACTGTACCTCTGCTATTCCGGGAAACTCACCGGCTGATTGGACTTTGTACTAACACCGCCTTGCCCTCGGCATATTCTGTTTTTCTATTCAAAGTAAGCTTCAGATTTGTATCAAGGTAGACATAGAAATGAAAACAGAATATCGCTAACATATTTTATGGAAACTACAAAAAAATTGCTGTATTGTTTGTGTCTTCTGATTGGCTGCAAATGAAACGTTTTGTTCCACAAAGGTAATTCTCCAGTTTGTGTGCACTACTTTCTAGAAAGGCACAGTCGTACAGCTGCTTTATAAACCTGAACAAAAACAGACCGAAATGAATGTAAAACAGTAGCTTTTAACCCAAACAAATGGAATCATTAGTGCCTTGTTCTACCTCTGGCCTGTGGCACCATTAGTTCAAATTAAGTTGTAGTCGTTTCCTGGGGGAAAGAGAGTAGTGATGAGCAAATCTGTTCCGTTTCAAAATTTGCAAAACTTTGTATTTTGCTGCACAATTAATTTTTCTGTGGCAAATTTTTTCGGCCATTTCGAGAAACAATCTGCCAATGGCGAAACGCGGAAAATCACAGCACCTATTGATACAGAGTAACTCTGGGGCCACCACTATCTCCAGACCAAGTTAGTAAATGCACGAGCAATCATTAATAGCCCTTCTCTCTCTCTCTCTCTAGCAGCAGCAAGCCTCCCATGTAAGGCCTCTAGTCTTCCAATTCATAATAAGAAGCCAGAAAGGGGGCATGGCAAGCTGTCAGTAGGGGAGTGGCTTGCCAAATTGCAAAGTAAATAGAATTTGCTGATTATACCTATATAGGGAAATACCATAAGTCCATGGTATGGTAACATAGGTATTTCCCTGTAGTAATAATACCTATAATTAGATCCTGCAGTGGGTTGGGTACCTGCGGGTTGCTGGTAGGATTTCCAGATATAGGCATAGACATGGGTTGTGGGTCAGGCTTATCTTATCTATATTTCTTATTTTATATTATATTATTTATATTTTACTAATTGATGCCTTTTTTTTCTACCTCGACCCACTCTAATGATGTCACTTCTGTTTTGCAGCAACAGCACTTCCTGTTTAATGGTGGTCAGAGGGACACAGATCAGATTCTGGATAAGGAAATACGGCTTGTGGGTCGCAAGAATCTACCTGTAATAATGTGGTTATTATACAGAATGTGATTCAATTAAAGGGCACTAGAAGCAAAATATCTTTATTTAGTGATTGATCCCATTTTTATACATGAACACAACTTCTAATAATTGTGGTTTAAGACGTTTACATTCACACAGAATGAATCGCTGGTTTTTGTGTTTTGTTGCTATACTGTAAGTGGAAAAGACACATTCATGCTATTTCTCTTCCTGTAACAGGAGGAACGCCTTGTCAGGTTGCTGTTGAGTTTGAGCATTTGTGACACTGGCAGAGAAATGTATTGTAGATTGAGATGCAGAAGGAGGCACAACATGAAAGGAAGGAAGATGAATGGAATGAAAAGTGAGAAGGTGGGAACCTCGCGAGTACAAAAGGCAGAAAGTGAGGCAGTATTCACTGGCGGCTGCAAATGGGCTCCGTCCTGCCTCATGTCTGAAACAAATCTTTACTACAAAAACAAATTGCAGTGCAATCGCATGTCTGTGCACTCACAGAACCAATGAGCTCCATGGGGCTAATTTCTTTTCTATCTCCAGTCAAAAGGAAAGACAGTGTGATAGGTCTTTATCTCAGGGCAGAAAAAGCTTCCATGTATCCTGATATTAGGCAGACAGCTCTGTGCAATGTGCTCTGCTTCCTTCCTGTGTTTAATGATGGATTATTTACTGCTCACTTGCGCTGCACTGATATTAGACATCCAGGGTGTTTGGTGAGAAAGTACAAAGTTTAGAGGAGGCCATTGGGCTCAGCTGGAGCAGTTTCTGAGGCACCTGAAAAGAGTGGAAGTTTGAGGCAAGGTAACCAAGTTGGGGTGGTTTCCTCTGAAGATTGAGGGGCTTTGGAGGGGACATGATTAGTCATTAGACTGATAGTGGCAGGGGGCTTTTTTCATGTATAAAAGAAGAAAAGGCCATCCCTTTTAGACCTGAGCAACAGAACCTTCACTTGGAGCAAGCAAATGGTTCTTCACAATGAGGGCAGTGGAATGCCATGATGGCCCATTAAAAGTGTGGGTCACATACTAGGCCCTTGCAAGTAGTACCTTAGTTGGAATCAAACCTAGGACCCCAGCGCTGCAAGGCAGCAGGGCCGGAACTAGGGGTCGGCAGAAGAGGCACCTGCCTAGGGTTCAACAGTGAGGGGGCTCTAGGCAGGTACCTCTGTTGCCAACCCCTAGTCTGGGATTTCTTACCCCCACAGATGATTTTCCGGTGTTCCCTCTCATCACGGTGTCTGTGCGCCGTGCTCCCGCCTCTACGGCGTCCCCG
The DNA here is from genome assembly GCF_000004195.4 of Xenopus tropicalis. Classification (NCBI taxonomy): domain Eukaryota; kingdom Metazoa; phylum Chordata; class Amphibia; order Anura; family Pipidae; genus Xenopus; species Xenopus tropicalis. Next base: position 32,172,882 of record NC_030677.2, on the reverse strand, counting down.
CAGGTGTGTGTGTTTGTTGCCTAGAGCACCCCGGCCAACTTGGCCCAACTCTGCAAGGCAGACATGACCCAATACAGAGATTTTTCATGACACTTGTTAACCACATGCCTTTTTGTAACCCAAAATAACTATGTACATGTGAAAATATGTAGAACTCCATGCCTCCATGGAGCAATGGCGTACAATATAAATTTATGTAATTAAAAGTAGGACTCATCCCCCATTAAAGATGACTATCACTGATTTAAATAGATTTTTTATTATAAACTGGGTTGGAAGAAATCAACAATAAAGGTTATAGCCAATTATTTTCATGCTATTGTGGACAAATGTCCATCACTAATAATGCTTCCACGAGAGAACAGAGCCATTAGCAGAAGACTAAGAGATTATGGATTCAGGTGTGTATGATGAGTGGATTCTTCCCCAGAGCGGCAAAACCGGTGATTCCGAAAGCAGCAGAACAAGTGAGAACTGGCAGAGTTTCTCTATTAAGGATGATGCTGTTACATTGGCATTCCTCAGTATAATGACTAATTACCTAGGCCTCCAATCCCTAGCGCTCACAGGAGGCAAAGTAATAACAGGTGCAACCGGAACAGCAATTAAATAGATGATGGGGATGAAGTATCATAGTTATAAATATAGGCTGGACGAGCTGATAAAATCACTTTGTACAGGTATGGGACCTGTTATCCAGGATGCTCAGGACCTGGGGTATTCCAGATAAGGGATCTTTCTGAAATTTGGATCTCCATACTTTGTCTACTAAAAAATTAATTACGACATTAAGTAAGAAAAAAAGGAAATTTGCAAAAATTTGATTAAAACTAAGGGGCAGATTTACTAATCCACGAAGGGGAAAAAATTGTATTAGAAATGAAAATTTTGCGACTTTTTCGTCGCCCTCACGATTTTTCGTATTTGTCGTGACTTTTTCGGCCCTGTTGCGATTTTTTAGTATTGCGCGATAGTAAACGCCAGAAAAAACAATCCGATTTTTTCGCGGAAAATATACAAAAAGTCGCAACGGCGCCGAAAAAAACGCGGGACATACGAAAAAGTCAAGACGCCGACGAAAAAGTTGCACAAAATACCGATCATTACAAAAAAACGCATTTGGACGCCTTCGGACCATTCGTGGATTAGTAAATCACCCCCTAAGTCTATGGCAAATTACCTCCCTGTAATTTGGAGCTTTCTGGATAACAGGTTTCCGGATAACGGCTCCTATACCTGTATAGGCATATCATGTCTTGTTTATAAACTTCTACATTTGGAAAATATCCCTTACTGTCAAAATGTCTTTATCAGACACAGAAAGGCAAAATAAAACATTTTTTTTTAAAAGCTTCAATAAAATGACTGGCAAAAAGGACCGCCAAATAGAATTTCTTCCACCTCTCATAGGTTTAAAGTGGTGGAAAGGATGTCCAAATTTTGGTCAAAATCTTTGTTGAAAATTATAAATAAGAAGAATATGAATTACTGAAAGAAATATTTTTTTTAAAAAATTAATTTTCATAGAAATATAAGAACTGAGGTTAAACAGTAATAGAATTGTACATACATATACGTGCTGTCAGTATATCTCCTAGATTAGGCTAGTTCCTCTCTGGAATAAATAGAAAATAAGGCTAATGTCCCATGGAGCAAGTTAAGGTGACCATACACATTAAGACCTGCTCGCTTGACGAGGTCACCAAGCAAGCGGATCTTCTCCCGATATCCCCACCTACGGGTGGCCGATATCGGGTAAATGTAGGCTAATTCGATTGTTTGGCCCTGGGGTCAAACGATCAAATTATAACGGCAGAAATGGCACAGTCGGTTCGGGGACCGCATCAACGAGCCAATGTGGTCCCTGATCCGACTAAATCTTTTAACCCTCCTGATCGATATCTGGCCAATTTCAGGCCAGATATCAGTCGGGCATGCGCCTCTTTGCTGCCCCTACACGATAAGCTGCCAAATTGGTCTAAGGGACCGATACCCACAGCTACAATCGGGCCGTGTATGGCCACCTTTAGTTGCCCACTATAGATCTCTACTACTGGGGCGACTAACTGCTCAGAAATGCTTTTCCACTGGCAATAATAGGAATCGCTAGTAGAAAGGCCTACGCATCGCTTCAGCTTTCCGGGGTTGCGTGAAGTTGCCTACAAGAGAAAACTTTGTACAACTTCGGAAAACTGAAGCGACACATAAGGCTTTCCACCAGCTATTCCTGTTGCCAGTGGAAAGGCATTTCGGAGTGGTTAGTAAGAGATCTATTGTGGGCATCTAGCTTGCTCTGTGGGACATTAGCCTTAATGTATTTGGCAATGTATACAGAGTCCTTGGGGAAAGGCCCGGAGCAGAACCAAAGATGGGAAAAAGCAGAATACCATGGTACTGCCTGCTTGTTTAGGACTTGAATGTCCCATTTGTATTATATACTAGAGACGTGGGGAATGATTCAGGTGCTCCCACCGAGCATTAGTAATACAGATTCACATTCATTTACTCAACTAATGGAACGATGACATTTCTCCAGGGGAAGATAAGTATCAAATTATTAACTGTAATAATATTATGAATTTTTGAATATGGACAGCAATATGTTTAGTTCTTTCTAGAGGAGCAAAAAAAAAAAAAGCGAAGCAGATAAGGTGATATTTCCATGGACGGCTTGTTGGTATGGGCAACAGCATTGCTCGCCTATTTATCATTCTTCAGCTGCCTCCATAAGATTCACAGATAATCTTGACTTGACAAGTTTGCTTTAAAGAATATTTTTTCCTGGTGTTTAGATCTTAGTGATGTCTTTAACCTTTAAGTGATAGGGACATTGCAAGGCAGATTGCATCTGTATGGAGGGAGCAACTGACCAAACATAACATTTATCATTTATTCAGGGGTTGTTGGTCTCATTAATTGGCAGATGTGATTCAATACAGATAAACGCAAGGTTATTGCTATATATTTTATAGGACTTAGGGAATCCTTGCTGTAGGACCTACAAGAACTGGAACATAAACATATGCAATGTTAATATGAATCATAAAAATATGTATCTGTATTAAAAGTGGTAGTGAAATATGAGGGAATTGTTGTTTTGCAGCTGTATAAGGTCTCATCTACAATATATATTGCACTTTTGGTCTAAAAGAACAACTAAACTATAAAAAATAATATGGGTAAAAATGCCATATTTTATATTATGAACTTTCTGCACCACTGAGATGTCAGTGGCACTACACATGCTCAGTTTGCTCTGAGCTTAAGGGTCGTCACAAGTTATCAAGCAGAAAATGAAGCTCACCTCATAAAAGCTGATGTTGCAGGGCTGGCACTGGTTTCAGAGCTGCCATGTACTAATAATCTGTAGTATTTACTAGTCATCCTTATATTATGAAATTTTTATTCTATATACAGTATACAGTATAGTGTGAGTGGGCCCCTAAACTCAGGTAAGTGACAGCAGCACAGAGTATGGGCAGGGAATAAGCAGAAAAGAAGATGGGGGGCTACTGGGGCATCTTTGGGGGCACAGACCTTCCCTGCTAAAGGGCTGTGGTTGCCCTAAACATAATGTACATTTCTAACCTACTTCTTTTGTTATGCTTTAGTTCTCCTTTAAATCGAACCCATATCTTTTGGCAAGTAACCCATTTTACGCTGACAACAGGGTAACTAATGTTTAGTCAGTGAGAAAAAATCAAAATTTTATTTTTTTTCCCAAACTGTACGCAAACATTTCACCTGATGGCAAACATCTTTTGTATCAAGGAAAGTCAGTGAGTTTAAGATCTTTTGTCGCTGAAGTTTGCCTTGGGGGTGGAAAAAAGTTACCTCTTTGGTACAGTACCTCTCCCTTATGGAATGTTTGTGCATCACTAACTCGCATGGAACCGCAGGAAGAACTGGACTGGCAGGTTGGGTTAGTCTGCAGGGTATGTTACTCCAGGTCCTTCACAGTCGGCTTTATTACTGGGGGGTCCTAGGGAAATATCTGACTAATGTCTTGGGTTTGGTTCATGTTACATTTGGTTTCACATAAAGAGAAAAATATAGTGTGTGTGATACTGAATTACCCTTTTACTTTAACAAATACAGAATATCAAGAGTTGGAGCTAGCACATAGCTGTCGTCACTGAATCTGTCAGGAAACATATCCATGATAATTAGTAAGTTCTGCTGCCCAGTGTTTTGTCTCCCATGGTGGGAAGCCTCGGGGCCACTGATGTGGGGTGACTAGTGGGGCGGTACAGTGGCTGCTTAGCTTGTTGCTTGGACTGCACTCAAACACAATTGTATGTGTGCTACCATGCAGGGAGGTGGTAAATATTTAGAGCCACCATATTGGGTTTACCTTGGCAAGGTATGGTGGCTTGTCAATTTTATGATCATAAGTTTTTAAAAAAATAAATGCACTTACAAAGATATTGAATTACTTATGAAACGGAACCAGGGAATGTGCATTGTTCAATTCCCCTCTCTCTTTCGTAAGCTTGTAGTTAATTCGGCCAAATCAGTCGCCCTTCCAGTGTATTTGTCTATTTTATCTTGCCTTGGAGTGCTCCCACAGCCCCCCTTTTTGTGTAGATATATATTTATACATACAAAAGAGAATGACAATAGTGCCTTAGTCAATGATCAATGCAGCCCTGACCAATGGCTAAGCCTGATATTGTTAGAGAGTCCTTTTTCTTTCACACAATCACAACAGTTCTCTTTGTGCCTCTAAAAAAATCAATATACAGTCACCAATCAGATTGGCCTTTGGGCTCCCCTTGAGAGCCGCTCTAAGGGTGAAAAAGAAATCTCTTGTATCTGAGCCCTATTGTGTAGAACCAAACATGGCCTCAGACCTCACAGCAATGGTGCACATAAACTCCTACCTATTGCTTCCAATGGATCCTGAAGATGAACATATGAAGTATGACAGCCAGTATGACAGCTATCTGATTTAAATAGCTCTACTGTAATACTGCATGGGTTACTGTCTGTACTTATGGTTCTTCTACCCACCCTATGTGTATTCGCATATCCTCTAACTTCCCCCAGGGGGTTTTACTGGAATGAACATCAGTACCAGGCTCAGTTATAGATCTTAAGGGCTAGTGTTACAAGTCTAAGTGGCACCTTTATTGTTTTTATATGAGATTATATTGAAGCTGTGATAATAAAGAAACATCAACAGTATTTCCTATTTTGATACAGACAACTTGCTCTTTCATTCAAAGGAGGGCCCTTTCTATAATTCATATTTGCAGTGGGGGGGGGGGGGGCAATCTATAAATGGCAATGGCTATCCTAATAAGAACATGAAGAGGTCTGGGTGCCTTGTTGTCTGGCACCTTTTCAGCAATGCTGTGTTCTGAGGATTTTGAACTTCTAGTTCCTTTCACAGTATGCTCCACCTAGTGGCCGAATGTATTAGTGAAAAAGCATCCTTTTAAAACCATGTTTACCTTGATGCACAGAATATGTTGGTGTTTATTGATAAATGTACAGTATTTATAATAACTGATATCACAATTATAACTTAATCCAGATTTGTATAATGAAATGCTTAACTGATAACATTCTTATCACCTGGCACTTAATAACGCTTAAACACCCTGCAAGATTCTATCGAATCTCCTGAATTTGTAACCCAAGTTATTTCTCAGATACTTCCGTAGAAAACACAGCTATGCAGTATGCAATAACAAGTTATTTTACACCCGCCTCTCCCCAGCTCGCTGGCTCTTCCACTTTCAGTAAGTAAAACTTTGCGAGAAGTGTGTTTATGCTTCAAGTGTTTTTCATTTACATTTTTCGTGACAGGCTGTCAGCAGAAGTGACAGAATCCTGCACCGCAAGCAAATTGCAGCTGATTATACGCAGCAGAAATCATATGATGCGCATTTATAGAATATAAGGCTGAGATAGTGTTTAACAAGAAAGCAGCCAAGCAGTCAAGCGATACAATATAATATTCTAGCCAGACAAGAATGTGAAAGTGAAACCTTTGACATGTAGGGAATGGATCTCATTTCATCTCCCCGTGCCCTTCATGCACTTTTACTAAATGGCAAATAATTTCACAGATTGAGCAAAGCATTATTGGTTATTGCTCATCCACGCCGGTGACTTTCAACGAGCAACTCAGGGGAGAAAGACACCGACCCCGAATAACATAAAGCAAACTTATAACCCAACTTTCTTTAGAGGTCACATTGCCATTGATATGGTTCAGGAGAAGCTATCTCATATGTGTGATTTGTTACGTGAGATAAAACAGAATGCTCCGAAATCTCTCAGTGTGTTGCCATTATCCCAAGGCATCTGCTGTACCGTGCCCAGCCCATGAAGGGTTAATCCCTAATGGCTTCCCAGGTAATTAAAAAAAAAGGCTTCTGGATTGAGTGCCAACATACTCTGTAGCGCTGTACAAATATAATATAATATGTAAACATGGTTTTAGAGGGACATGGTTTTCATTGTATTCATTTATATATTTTAACACAATAATAATAGATTCTGCTTGCTACCACTAGGTGGAGCTTGCTGTGAAAGCTGTTAGAAGTGAAAAATCCTCAGAACACAGCATTGCTGAAAAGCTACCAGACAACAAAGGAACCAGGCCTCTCCATAGTCATATCCTTGCTTTTGCCTAGGCAAGCCTATCCCTGCTAAATCAAGCTAAATAAAACGATTTAATCAGAAAATTAAGTAGTAGTAGTATTATACCCCCTTGTTCAACATATGTCCAATAATAAGGGTTGGTGCTGAAAACAAATTTTGCCTATTGTTTTAACAAATATCTATGGTTTTTATAACATATTATTTCTGGCATAAACAGAACAAACAGTAAGTTGCAACTTCATGATTCCTCAGTAAAATATTGCAGAAGAAAAAAACAGTTTAGCAGTCCACATATTAATTCCCAATGCCTCCTTATCTGTTAAAATAAGACACAGGAAGGGAGGGGCTTGTTTATACTGACCTCATTAGCTCTTTTTAAACACAATAATCTTGTAATGGTGCCGTAGTTCCCTGGAGCCAGTTTGTGGTCTAATAAAAGCCAAAGTGCCAGAAGCTTCATGTTAGTGCTGTTCCAGGTTTTCTACAAGTACCTACCTGTATTGGCCCCTGGGGAGGCAGGCTTGTGATACCCGTTGATCCATTTAGGGCTGTGACACACAGGGAGATTAGTCGCGCCATGACAAATCTCAGTTGTCGCGGGCGACTAATCTCCCCGCAATGCCATCCCGCCGGCTCGAATGTAAATCACTGGTGGGATGGCATACGCGGCGCTGCAATTTGCCGAAGTTGCCAAAGTTTCCTCTCAAGGCAACTTCGGCAAATGAGGTGGAGATTTGTCTCGGCGCGACTAATCTCCCCATGTGTCACAGCCAAAAAATCATCAGTATCTTCTGATACCTGTCATTGGCTCTTGTGATTGTCAAACCCAGAAGAGCAGAAACTGTGCCATTTTTCCCCATAGCGTCTTCTTGGGTTTTTTTTTTGGTTTTTTTTACCAGCCAAACAGATTAATGTGAGTTGGCCATTCACTTGTATGGCCATATATGAATAAGGGCAGTTTGAATGGAAAGTTGCTCATATATGGCAGCCATAAGACTAAAAGAAAAGATGGATAAAAAAAAAGAGATAATAAAGGTTACTGGAGTGTAGCCATTATATGCTGGCTCTGCATGACCAAAGAGTAATAAAACCTATTATACTGATACATGTAATGGGAAAAGAGCAGCGCAATGAAACTTTGCACCAAAGCAGATTCTAACATTTCAAAATGTGTAAACCAGAAAGACATTTCCCATAGACTGCATTTTCATTAAATAATTCAAATTTTTAAAAAAGGATTTCCTTTTTCTCTGTAATAATAAAACAGTACCTGTACTTGATCCCAACTAAGATATTATTACCCCTTATTGGGGGCAGAACAGCCCTATTGGGTTTATTTAATGGTTAAATGATTCCCTTTTCTCTGTAATAATAAAACAGTACCTGTACTTGATCCCAACTAAGATATAATTACCCCTTATTGTGGCAGAACAGCCCTATTGGGTTTATTTAATGGTTAAATGATTCCCTTTTCTCTGTAATAATAAAACAGTACCTGTACTTGATCCCAACTAAGATATAATTACCCCTTATTGTGGCAGAACAGCCCTATTGGGTTTATTTAATGGTTAAATGATTCCCTTTTCTCTGTAATAATAAAACAGTACCTGTACTTGATCCCAACTAAGATATAATTACCCCTTATTGGGGGCAGAACAGCCCTATTGGGTTTATTTAATGGTTACATGATTCCCTTTTCTCTGTAATAATAAAACAGTACCTGTACTTGATCCCAACTAAGATATAATTACCCTTTATTGGGGGCAGAACAGCCCTATTGGGTTTATTTATGTATAAATGATTTTTAGCAGACTTGAGGCATGGAAATCCAAATTACAGCAAAACCCCTTGTCTGGAAAACCCCAGGTCCCAAGCATTCTGGATAACAGGTCCCATACCTGTATAAATAAAAATAAAAGGTTGGGTACTTATATGTTACATGTATCATTCATTTTGGGAGATTGAAGTCACCATTTTATCCTTCTCAGGGAATGAAAGAAAAGACTTTTTAACCAGAAATAGATGCAAGAATTAGAGGCTGGGATACACTTTGTACCTAGCAGTCATTTATTGAATCAAGAAAAACAAAACCTATAGGGCAAAATATGTAAATAATTTATTGTTTGCATTTTCCAAATGCATCAGCCTAAATGGCAACCCAAAGGCTACGGCACATAAAACTCCTACATGCCACTGAAATGTAATACCACTTAAAATAATACTGCATTGAATATGTGTTTGTGTATGTATAGCAACACATTATGCCATTCCTTAGAATATTCTGCTCCTGGAGCCGCATCCAAGCAGCAAGTCCAAGGGATATCATTATGAAATCTAACCTGCCTGTAAAGCTGCAGATGCGCTTACTCTTATTTACGCTGAGCACGATATTTACTGACTGTGTAAATAGAATGTCATTTCTGGTTAAATGTAGACGTTGCATTTTTGTGCGGCCGCGGCATAGGAAGCGCCATGATGCGTGCTTTCTTAGATGATGGGAGAGATTAGGGAACCACCGCGAACAAGAAAATCTGAAGAAGAGGCATAACCTTCAGAGTTGATATATCAGCAAGTACGGCCTGGAGAAGAGAACACAGACGCTTGTTAGACTATATATGGCTTAATACCTGCCCGCAGCTGTCCCCCCCTTCTTGGCCAGAAAATATAACTGATTGCATTTGGAAATAAATGTTTCAGTGCATTTGTACCTGCAGTTGCCTGCTTGTCTGTAAGCAGCATTTCTGCACATACAAAGAAGCCTTAAGGCTAATGTCACATGGAGAGATAAGTTGCAACAATTTTTAAAGGAGACATAGCATGTAAAAATGATGAATGTACCAGTGAATTATACTCCTCTAATTATAGTAGGACTGTGCTTATAAAAAATTTGTGTTTCGGACTGATTTATTGAGAAATTCCCCCAAACTCTACTAGTCCCACCCATCTGTTCTACTTCTGGCTGAATTCTCTTGATGTGCAGGGGGGCCGGCGGCTCTCAGTGCGCTGCACTGTAGGATAGGAACCAATCGGCAGCTAGGCTGACCTGATGTGCTTCTGGTGGGGACAATTAGGACACGCCCACCCTTCATTTGAAACAGTGACAGAGACCTGATGGGATCTATAGGGAGCTCCAATAAAGGGGCTATTTTTGCAGACAGTATTCAATTTTAGACCAACATGAAACCAGCACCATATTTTATTCATAACTGTCAACAAAATTAGTGTTTTTTCCATGTATCCAATATGTCTCCTTTAAAAAGTGAGTTCCAGTGACAAGCTGCTTGTTTTGAACAATATGAATCTCCAGTACCTAAACCAAAGATACAACTTCGAATTGCATATCTCTCCGAATCGCTCCAAGGCCCTTTTCTGAGCGATCTTACAAAAAAAGCATTGTTATTCAAAACTATTGGAATTACTTCCCATTGGGTGGGTGCGATTGTTTGCAAATTTCCCCATTGGAAATGCTGGGGAATATGACGCACTGACTTGTGGGAAATAGAATTGCTCCATTGTTGAAATCTCTAGTAAGGAAAAGACGAACGACCAGTCGTTGGAACATCGATTTTTAAAAATCGCATCGACAAATCTCCCTGTGGGACATTAGCCTTAAACGTTAGCTACGGGTACTGTCAGGAGATGGAAGACAAAGCTTGCTTTCCTGCTCGTCCCTAGAGTAATGGAGCCCTCCGGCTTCCTGCAGGCCATACTACAGTGTAGCAGTCAGACGTGCCCTCTCTACCTGACTTCCTGTTGGATCTATTACTCTGCAGCGCTCAGTCATTCCAATGCAAACTATTCACTGCTAAGGAAGTGCACTTATCTTGTCCTTTAGAGGCACTTCAGATACAGATGGTATCATGGGTGCTCAGCAGGTCTTACATTTCAAGATAGTTCTAAAAATACAAACATGTTATGAATCCTTTGCCTGCATAGTGAGCAACGCTCCTCTAACAGGGAACGCTTCAGTGTGAATCCTCCTTCAGTATCAATTATTTGATGAACAGATTCCCGTTTCTGGTAAAGTCGCTATTAATATTTTGCAATAAGTTAGGAAAGTGCATTGAGGGACTAAATAATAATTAGCAAAGCATTGCTCGCTTGCACCAGCACAGTAACCCATAGCAGCCAATCAAGAATTCACTTTGGCGCATTAAAGGGGAAGGAAGGTTTAATTACTGGGGGGGAGTGCCAAATGTTAGGCAACCCTCCCCCCCAGCGATTGTAACCACTTTCCTGATACCCCAGGCTGGTGCCCCTGTTAGCAGGAAACTGCCGCGGCCCAGGGTACATGCGACTGATCCTCTTCTTCCTTTAACTTTTCTTTAAAATCCTGCGCAGTAGAGTGAAAAGGAAATTTTTTCGTTAAAGTTTGCCTTTTCATTTTACTGCGCATACGTACCCAGTGCAAAGAAAGAAGCAGGAAGAGGATCACTCGCAGGTGCCCCAGTCTGGGGCAGTTTTCTGCTAACAGGAGCACCAGCCCAGTAACAGGTAAGTGATTACAATCAAAGGGGCTGCCTAACATTTGGCTCCCTACAGCAGGGCCAGCCTGGGGGGTGCAGGGTCCACCGGGGCTGCTGCCCCAGGAGTTCACGCCCCCCAAAGGGACCCCCGACATGGCCCCCACTCACATTTGGCACCACACAGCAGGGTAGGATTGGGTGGTGCAGAGCCCACCGGAGCTGCCGCAACCTCCATGAGACCCCCCCGCAGTGGCCCCCACACACCCCAGGGGCCCCCTGTCGCCTGCCTAACCCCATCCCCAGAGTGTGCATACTTTATTCTTAGTGGCAGAAACAGGGATCTATGGCCCGAGGGAACACGTCTAGGCCAGCGGGGCCCACTCGGTTTTTCCGCTCCTGTCCCACAGTGATTCAACTATTCCTTTCCCTTTAAGAATACTGTAAGAAAGTGGGTTGCTACATTGACATAAAAATACACCCACATTAGTACTCAGAGCCCTCAAGTGCACCCATTAGCTTCCCAACACACTGACAGACACCGGCAGTATTAGTTGATTTAGCAAACAGCTACATATACCATGTGCTTTTTACCAAGTCAGTTCTTGTTATATGTATATATACACATATATAATTGCTGGAAGAGACCCAAGCCAACAATCTAATACTGATTCTAAAGCTATTATTTTAAATTTGAATTCATATAAATCATGAGAATTTCTGCACAGTTTTGCATTACTGGGATTGGGACGCAAGGGTCTCAGTTACTTTGGCTGGCAATTGCTCAGGAACTATTTCAATCCCAGTAAGTGTAACTTATCCTTACTTCAGCTGCAGCCAGTGATGTCACTTCCATCAGGTTCACCGCTCGGAAAGCAAACACAGCAGCTGCCAGCACTGAAAAAGAATGCGGAATATTTAAACACTGGCTGACCTACTAATTATCTTATAAGAATAATGTACTCTGTGCTTATCAGGTCTGTTTATTTACCTGCTGTATCTGCTGCTCTTCCAAGAAAAAAATCACAGTGGGCCAGTGGTGTTCTAAGTGCACTTTTCTTCAAACGGGGTTAATGAAAACTATTTATGTATAAAGGATTCACTTGCAGATGAGAAATCGGTACAACTGACCAATGATCGATTTTTGAAGCAGACCTGCTTAATCGAATGTTACGCTTGTGGCTGCCCACTGCTAGCAATTTGGAAGAAGTGCAAAATATAGCAGTGCCTGTAAATGTACATGGTCACGGAGCTAAAGTGCCCCTAGGCTTCTCACTTCAGCGCTGCTACAAGACACATGGAGCTAATAGTAGCAGCTACTTGTCGTGGCTACTAAAACAGACAATGCTGATCATTTACAGATAACTCTCTATGTGTGTTTTAGCAGAGGCAATTCTCAGTATTGTCTATGGGAGGGTATTTTTTGGGGTTTAGTAGCCATGAAAAAGTAGCTACTACTAGTTGCTCTGTGTGTCTTCACCCTAAGTGCTGCCTGTGGGCCACCAACAGTTTAGCATTTGAATAAACACATCTGCTTCAAAGCTGCACTTTCACACAACATTGTCATATGATGTTGGAACCACCGAACAGAACACATATTTTACATGCCAATCTGTTATATATTGCTAATGCCACTGTTACATACATTGCTGGGGCCATTTTTAGATATATTGCTGGGGCCACTGTGATATATGGGGCCATTGTGTCATATAATGCTATAGCCACTGCGATATATATATGTATATATATATATTGCTGGGGCCACTGTTACCTACATTTCTGGATATTACTGTAGCCACTGCATTATCAAATTCTTGGGCCACTGTGACATACTGCTGGAGCCACTGTCTCAAGAAAAACTGGGCTCACTGTATCCTGTATTGCTGGATCCTAAAAACAGAAATGACACACAGAATGTTATCGCTCCACCTTTTTGGGTCCCTTTAACTGCTGGGGATGTACATAAATCTCAAGGGGGTCTTCAGGCAGAGATATCTGAAAAACCTATGGCTTAGCCTAACAATGAGCAGGTCATTTTCTCTATTAATGTGTATGCACCAAGAGAAAAACGCAAACCTGCTGCCTTCAGCAGCCTGAATGTATATGTGCTGGCAGGCAGCATCAGTTGGCAGATAATGGGTCACTAGTGAGACCTGTAAGAGCTGTTCCAATGGAGTGTTGTGGCTGAGAGCCAGATTGTAGGGGGCCAAGCAATATGACCGGCCAGAAAGCAGGTCAGTCACTCAAGTAGTTTGAACTTTAAGGGAAGCAAAGAGACATAATGGGAGTTACCAAGACTTGAGTAATCAAAAGAGAAGCATTTTTTTAGAATAGGAGTGCATGTATATTTGACTCTAGTCCAGGGGGAAAGGTTGAATAGATGGATTAGTGTTTTGAAGTTCAGAAGTAATAGCAAGCGGTGTGAAGGAACTGGTAACAAACAGGTTGCCCTTTAAAAAGACCAAAAAAATTTGTATGAAAATCTAGGTGCTAGGGTTTAAAAAATCCCCCCATTAACAAACAGGTTGTGAACAGATGTGAGTATTGCAGAGTGAGTGGGCACAAGAAAGCGGAACAGAGACTTTGGGTATAGAAATAATACAGACACTTGCATGGGAGGGGAATGTGGTTGAGACAGAATTATCATGGGGTTGGTGGAAGTATCTTCAGCTGCCAATAATAATAATAATAAGGCAATTCTAGTCCCTAGGCTGCTCTGAGGTGGCCTTCCTATTGCTCCCCCCACCCCAGGGTGAGACTGGGTTGGGAGGGGCTGCATCACTAGTACAGAGAGCACAATTGCCCTCTCGGCACTAGAAGGGCCACATTTCTAGTTTAATAACCGGCATTGTGGCTCAAGTTACCATAAGCGGCTTTTTTCCACCTGGTTAACTTGCTGGGCGCTGCCTGAGGCAAATTTCTCACTTTGTCTCATAGTAGCAGTGAAAAGATATAAAGCAAACATTATGGACGTGGTATTAGTATTTTCTCAGTTTGTATAAAAAGTTGAAATTAACTGCACTTTACAAACATGCGAGGAGTGGGACGGCGAAGAAAGTTGAGAGGCTAAAATTCTCATATAATATGTGGCAACACAATGTTTTCAGAAGAATCAGTGTAAACAGAGGAGCTTTAGTAAGTAAAATCACAGAGCACAGCTTTAGTAAAAAGAGAATGATGCAACCTATCACTTTGTTATTGATACAACAATCTTGAAAGGCTGTACCAAAGAAGATGATGTATTCATTCCATGGATATCCAGGATTCCTACGGATATGTCTTTCCAGTTCAAACGTTTACAATTTCAGGAGTGTCTTGGCTTTGTAATATCTACCTACAAAGCTCAAGGGCAGTCGTCTAAGGTTGCCAACACTGACCTAGAGACTCTGCTTTTCCCATGGTCAACTTTATGTGGCATTAAAAAGCTGGAAGTGGAAATAATTTGTATATCTTCTCTGCTTCCAAAAGTAAAAAAACACTGTTTCGCAACAGAGATAAAGATAGATAAATAATAAAGATAAATAGATTATATAGATTTTTGATAATAGATAGATGAGACATAGAAAGATATATAGATGATTGATACATGATAGGTATATAGACGATTGACAGATAGAAAGATATGTAGATGATTGATAGATAATGGATGGATGGATAGATAGATGATAGAGATAGATAGATAATAGATACTGACGGATCAGTAAAAATATAGATATAGACAAATAGATTGATAAAATTATAGAAACAGATTGATTGATATAGACAGATCAATAAAAAAATAGTGATAGATAGATAGATAGATAGATAGATAGATAGACCCCAGGTTAATCTGAGATTAGGAAATGAATGCTACTACTAGGGGCAGTGGTGTCCCAGGACATTAAAATGCTATAAGAATAACTTCCCTCTAGACAACACCTTCTATGAAAAACCTATTTAAAATCGATCGCTGCCTTTCAATAACAGTTTGCAGGGTTTGAAATGGTTTCCAGAATTCATCTGACCAGGTATATAGAATACAGCTATGATGTGAGCTTTAAGGCAGTGAGGAAGGACAATCAGTAAGGGGGGTTTGTGTAGAACCGAGAGGAGCCGGCTAGTGGAACAGAGCCTTAAGATACAGCCATCTGGAAAATCACTTAAGCTTGCCCCCTTGGTAACATGACATTCATGAGTCAGACCGTGCAGTAGAACAATTATAGATGAATGAAATATGTTCCGTGGGCAGATACGTGAGATTGTATTTCAGAGTGTATGGAGCTCACAGTCTGTATCCTATATGGTGTTTATCAGCTATATGCATAAACAGTATGTCAATGAAATATAAACACTTCAAAATGTACTGGAACACTACTGTCAGGCTCATTGCAGTGGGACACCTCCAACCATTTGTTTTCGTTTTCATAAAAGCCAATGATAAAAAAAAGAAAAAATGTCCAATAATATGTAGGGGGTGTAACAACAAGCGGTAACTTGTAACTCTCACTAATGAGTGATTAGTTTACCACTAATTGCCTTAAAGGAGAAGGAAAAGTACAATCACTGGGGGTGCCTAATCATTGGGGGTGCCCCCCAGTTATAGTAATCAGTTCCCTGGTACCCCGGGCCGGTGCTCCTGTTAGCAGAAAACTGCACCATCCTGGGGCAACTGAGCGTTCCTCTTCCTTCTGTCCCGGGGCCAACACCTGCGCAGTAAAGTGAAAATACCGGCTTTCTCGTAAAAGTTTTACTTGAAGAAAGAAGAGAATCGCTTACTCGCAGGCAGCCTGGGCCGGGGCAGTTTTACAATCCAATACCCCCCCCCCCCCCCAGTGATTGTACCTTTCCTTCTCATTTAATTCCTTTTACTGTTTGTTATTCATACAAGTAGAAGTACACTGTGTACGGCTGTCAATATGTATCCTTACCTGCGAGTATTTCTAATGAATCGTAGCCAAGGATTCTGTCCCAGAGAAGGAGAAGCTGATCAGTAGCCAAATAGCCAGAAAAGGCTCGGACCATCCACTTGAATGAAATGCGGAGCCTGAAGCAGGAAGCAACAATAACAAGTGGTTTGTATATGGAGTATGAGAACTTACAGAAAGGCACCTTGCTAGATTGCAATGCTTTGCTTATACAGGCATCAGACCCCTAATCCGGAAACCCATTATCCAACAAGTTCCGAATAACGGAAAGGCCATCTCCTATAGACTCCATTTTAATCAAATAATTCACATTTTTAAAAATGATTTCCTTTTTCTCTGTAATAATAAATCAGTACCTGTACTTGATCCCAACTAAGATATAATTACCCCTTATTGGGGGCAGAACAGCCCTATTGGTTTTATTTAATGGTTAAATGATTCCCTTTTCTCTGTAATAATAAAACAGTACCTGTACTTGATCCCAACTAAGATATAATTACCCCTTATTGGGGGCAGAACAGCCCTATTGGTTTTATTTAATGGTTAAATGATTCCCTTTTCTCTGTAATAATAAAACAGTACCTGTACTTGATCCCAACTAAGATATAATTACCCCTTATTGGGGGCAGAACAGCCCTATTGGGTTTATTTAATGGTTAAATGATTCCCTTTTCTCTGTAATAATAAAACAGTACCTGTACTTGATCCCAACTATGATATAATGAATCCTTATTGGAGCCAAAACAATCCTATTGGGTTTAATTACTACTTAAATCATTTTAATAGCAGACTTAAAGGTAGGAGATCCAAATTATGGGAAGATCCCATCGGGTCCCATACCTGTACCTTTTGGGAGTAACCTACAAACTGTGACAGTGGATATTGATTTCTTACAATTTCTGACTAACAAAAAATGCCATGAAAATCTGCCTGTAGGGTAAGAATAGCAATTACCCGACTTTCCCATATCTGACTTTTTAAAAGGCTTTTTTTTTTTTGCCGGAAGTTTCCATTTTGCCCTGACTTGCATGCAGGTCTATTATATCATGCACAAATGTGACTTGTAGAATCTGGGAAAATGTTTGGTTCAGCAGAAAACACTGATTTATTTATGGCCATTTAGATATTCTATCCCCAGAACTGCCGTACGTAGGGGAAATGTGTAAATCTATACCCTTCTGCATGCTCACTGGCCTCTCCCAAACTGCTTTGGTGCCTGCCGACACCAACCTACAGTACAAATCAAACATGAAAAAGCACACGTGCACCCTAAACCCTGCAGCTTTGTTGGTTGGTGAAACAAAAGCCATTTTTAGGGACAGCAAGGCTAAGTTACATGGGAATGGAATACGTGCATAGATATGATGCAGAACAGCAAGAAAGCTAATGGGCACAGTGTTATAGTTTCAGCACTGTATAATGTTTCATCTCTAATATCAATAACCATATTTTAAGATTTTTGGACCAAGTTTTGTAGACCAATCGCCATGTGACATATGTTTCTATTCTTGTTCTAAAATGAAAATTAAAGGAGAAGTTCAGCTTTATGGTGACCTTTGGTATGTTACAGAATGTCTTATTCCCAGCAACTTCACAATTGGTCTTCATGTTTTTGATTTTTTTTTTATATAGTTTTTTAAATTATAGTATTATTCACCTTCCTCTTCTACATCATTCAAATGGGGGTCACTGACCCCAGCAGCCAACAAAAACCCATTGCTCTATGAGCTTACAATGTTATTATAATTGTTACTTTTTAATCCTTATCTGTCTATTCAGTCCCTCTCCTATGCATATTCTTGTATTTCATTCAAAGCACTGCCTGGTTGTTAAGGGAAAAAAGACCTTAGCAACCAGATATTTGCTGAAAATCCAAACTGGAAAGCCGTTGAATAAAAATTGAAATAATTAAATAACAACAAATAGTCAAAAATGAAGACCAATGGCAAATCAATGCCTATGGCATACTGAAAGTTCATTTAAAACTACACATGAAATACAAACACATAACAACTTACGGTTGGGCACCGATCTCACGAAGGTGATAAAAAAGTTGAGGCAGGTGAGTCTGGAGAAGTGTCTCAAACATCAGGCACAGTGACAGTATCCCCTGCAACACAGGCACTCACGTGGGTATTTGGCAAAGCAACGTAGAAAGTGTAATTCAGTAAGCATGTGAATATTGGAGTTGATAGGGGCAGAAAGAACATATATCAAGCAGAACCAGATCCAGCAGCACTGATGCCAACTGCAACAATCTACAGTGGGAAATACTGGTGCTGTTCTTACAGTAGCAATACTGAGACTATAAAGGCATAAACCTGTACAAATGCAATCATTTGGATTTAAAGGGATGGTTCACCTTGAAGTTAACATTTAATATGTTATAGAATGTCCTATTGCTAGCAACTTTGCAATTGGTCTTTTATTTATCTATTATTTATTTTAGTTTTTGAATTATTTACTTTCCTCTGTTACATCTTTCCAGCTTTCAACTTTCATTGACTCCCAACAGCCAAAAACTACTGCTCTGTAAGCTTACAATTTTATTCAGGGTCGGACGGGGGGGGGGGTTGAAGGGCCCACCGGGGCTCCCGCCCTGGCCCCCCTCACCCCCCTCGCAGGGCCCCCCACCCGACGTCCTTCCCCGAACGCGTCAGGGGAGGGGTGGTCAGGCAGGGGGAGCAGCGGCAAGGGTCGGGTGTGGCCCGCCAGGGATTTGTCCCGGTGTCCCAGCGGCCCAGTCCGACCCTGATTTTATTATTAATGTAACTTTTTATTCCTTATTTTCTATGCAGTCCCTCTCCTTTTCATGTTCCTGTCGGCCATTTAAACCACGTCCTTGTTGCTGAGATAAACAAGGCCCTAAGCAACCAGAAAGCTGCAGAAATAGCTGCTGAACAAAAAGCAATATAACTGAAAAAAAAAAAAAACACAAAAATTGAAAACCAAATGCAAATTGTCTCAGAATATCTTCTACATATAATACTGTCTACATCTTACTAAAAGTTAATTTTAAGGTGAACAACCCCTTTTAAAGGAAAGAACATTTATATACATCATCCAGAGTCAATTTGCCTGGACATTTTGCAGCAGGGAAGCAGGGCAGATGCGAGTTGCTGTTCTACAATAGTACAAGCACAGCTCTTACTAGTTTCCCCAATCAGGAAGAGCCTGGAACTACAGCCCTGCCATATTTTCAGCGCTGACTGGCAGAAATATTTTGAGCCCTGCACTCATCAACACTCATATAGATGTTCCTGTGTCCTGTGACTGCCTAAATCCTCTAAATGAGAGCTACCTGTTTCAGCTTTCAGGCTGATGTGCTGTGCTAATGAGAGAAAACCTACCGACACATGAGACGATATAGAATGGAGCCTGAAGAAGTAGCGCACGTACATTTCCCGGAACACCTGATATAATTTAGACGGCTCGTGGTACAGGAAACACAGAGGCGCCACTGCAAATGAAAATGATATATATTTAAAGTCTAGGAGCAGTAAATAATACTAAGAAATGGTATACTGTGCTCATTCAGGTTGGTGAGTAACAGCTTACACTTACTGGAACACAATAGGGCACAGTCACTGGCAAAAGATCTCAGGGCTGTGCTCATGGCGGGTGGTTAGGGGGTGAGTCCCATGACCTGGATTGCTATCATTTATAGTGTAGGAACAGTGGTGTAAGTATGTATACAGAAGACCCCGGCCCAAACTGTGTTGTCTGCTGTACAATAGTCCCCCCTCCCGAGCCTGGACCGTGGTGTCTGCTGTACAGTAGTCCCCCCTCCCCAGCCTGGACCATGGTGTCTGCTGTACAGTAGTCCCCCCTCTCCACCTGGACCATGGTGTCTGCTGTATCGTAGTCCCCCCTCCCCAGCCTGGACCGTGGTGTCTGCTGTACAGTAGTCCCCCCTCCCCAGCCTGGACCATGGTGTCTGCTGTACAGTAGTCCCCCCCTCCCCAGCCTGGACCATGGTGTCTGCTGTACAGTAGTCCCCCCCTCCCCAGCCTGGACCATGGTGTCTGCTGTACAGTAGTCCCCCTCCCCAGCCTGGACCATGGTGTCTGCTGTACAGTAGTCCCCCCTCCCCAGCCTGGACCATGGTGTCTGCTGTACAGTAGTCCCCCCTCCCCAGCCTGGACCATGGTGTCTGCTGTACAGTAGTCCCCCCTCCCCAGCCTGGACCATGGTGTCTGCTATACAGTAGTCCCCCTTCCCAGGCCCCTCTCCTACCTTTAAATATAAGCAGCGCAAAAAAGGAGGGACTGGTCACGCTGGGCCCCCTCAGACGATTTTCCTGCAGAGAGGGCCCAGATTAACCAAGTTACACCACTATAGAGGAAAAAGTTCTGCATTTAGGACTGTGTATGCGCATCCTACAAAGAGAATGGTGCCATTACCTAACCATAGTTCACTATGCCACACTTACTCTCCTGTGTTGAGACAGATGGCACCATTAAAGTGTGCTCCCTCTATATACCTGATCTAAATGCAGAGGAAGGGCTTTACCAGGTTTTGGTCTGTTATCCAAGAAACCAGCACAGCAGCACTTGGAACAAATAAAAGTAGAATATGTCATTAATATAAAGAGGAACGGCTAGTTCCATGGATAAAACCAATGTGGGAGAATGGTGGAGTAGTATACACTGTCACTATACAGAATGTTACATAGAAACCACAAACAAACTTCTGGGTAATATTTTTAACAGGCCTTATGGAATGAGGATGGATTTTTGCTTTCCTTTAATTTATACAATGTACATTACATTAATTAATGTGGATATCACTTACCGTACATGGAAAATCCATGGAATGGTATTACTCCTGCAAGAAATCAAAGAATATAGAGTGGCCATTATTGTCAACAAAGAGAGCAAGGGGGTTATGTAATAAAAGACACTGCTTCCAGGGCAAAAGACACAAGTTTGCCCTGGAAGCAGTAACCCATAGCAACCAACCAGCAAGTAGCATTTACTAGTCACCTGTTTAAAGTGAATCATCTTATTGGTTGCAAATATAGCAACTGCTTAGTAACATTTCCAGAGGATTGATGAATCAGTCCCATATTTTTTTAAGAATGAAGCACAAACCATTTTATCTGATTTCATCTATCTCCCTGGAAATCTTTTTCTGGCATGGGAATATGTGGAGACATAAACCTACCACCAACACAATAAAAGCAATACATTATTTTAAGGTAAATATGCTACGGCTAGCAGGTAATGAAACAGCACAGGATTTTTTTGCTTGCATGGAGAGTGGCCACCTAAGGCACACAATGAAGAAGTGCAGTTTTGGGGAGACAATATCTATCTTGGCTCAGTCAGATCAAGTTGGCATTACATCCGTCTCATTCAGTGTACAAGTTCTTCACTGATTTCCTATTAAAGAGCTGCTCAGTTCAGTGGGCTCCAGCTCTTTAAATTAAGATGTAATTTGCCACTAGCAATACTGAAGTGTGGTACTGTAACTATACGTTAGGAGTGTTAAATGGGGCGTCTGTTTTCATTATGGGAAGTCTACCATGGAGAAAACACATTTGCTAGTGATGGCAGGCAGTTTTAGTATAATGCCCTGATTTCTAAAAAACAGCTTGCTGCACTGATTATGTAAGCACTAACTTCCTCTGTGGTTAGAAATATCCTAACAAAACATAATTAGATTATATATTGCTTCTTTATAGGGGTTTCTGTGTTGGTAGAATTTGCCCTGATCTTTTTCTCTACTTTTTACATTGTGTACCCCTCAGTAACCTGTAAAAGTGCCACAACTGAACTGATTGGAAAACAGTTGAACCATTTATGCTTTGGCCATACATGGACCAAAGAGAAGATGATGAGGGAAGCCATATGGTGGTCCTGTAATGTACAAACAATATTATGGCCAAATGCACCTACAGAAGAAATTTCCTGACCAGGCAGACTGTGATCCTCTGGGGTGGCACAATAATTGTCAGAGGGCCCCCCCATATAAAGTGATAATTAAGCAACAGGGATGAATCTGGAGAGCATCACTTTGTGGATGGCCAGATTTTGCCTTGTGTAATATTATACAATAAAATGGCTTTTGGTCATGGCTTATTGAAAGGAGGCATGAACTGCTTCACTAAAGAATATGATTAGAAATAAAGCCAGTGAAAAGTGTGCCGCCCAGGTACCAATCCCCAGGTGCTGATGCAAAAAAAAATATCAGCAGCTGGAAATTAGATAAGGAATGAGCACTTGGAAAGGACTAACTGCTTCTGGAAAGGGCAAATGTTAGTGAGTATTGGTACTGTACCCCATACCTTACTGTCAATATAATAAAGCAGAACTGGGTCAGGACTTTAGCTGAGTAATAACTAGGGATGCAACAAATCCAGGATTTGGTTCGGGATTCGGCCAAGATTCAGCCTTTTTTCACCCTGCAGGAAGAAGGAGCTATAAAGTTTGGTTGGCTGATAACATGTCCCAATGGAGATCACTAACAGACCAGATTGTCACTGCTGACTGACTTTATGCAATCTCATGCCAATTCATATAAACTGACACTAGAGGTACCTTTAGTAAAAAATACTTATTAGAATATTTAAAAGTATTCTATTGCCCATATAAAATATTTTGAAATTCTTGTACAGGAAGTAGACTATAGATTTTAATGTGATGACTCCCAAGCTGTTACTAAACTAAATTTTCCAGCATCCAATGAGTAGCTCAGTAACAGCTGCAAAGCTTCAAGTTGCAGGTCACTGATCTAAAAGGAATCCTACAGAAAATTTACATGGTGTGCGCATTCTATGTCGCTGGTCTCTAATGCAAGTTTTATGTCAGTGTTAGTTAGGAAGGTTAAGTAAAAAGTAGGGATGCACCAAATCCAGGGTTCGGCAGGGTTCGGATTCGGCTGAATCAAATCCTAATTAGCGTATGCTAATTAGGATTTGGAAGGGTTAAAAAAAATTGCGCACTGCGACTTTTACCCCTCCCAGATCCTAATAAGCATATGCTAATTTGGATTCGGATTCAGTACAGTATTCAGCCAAACCCAAAAAAACTGGCTTTGGTGCATCCGTAATAAAACAACTGCTCTATAGACAGATATTTACAGTATTTTTCTAACTAGTCATTCTGCTTACTGCCACTAGAGGGGGCCAAAATACAACATACCATTTGGTGGATAGAAAACAGCAAATTCTTCCAGACCAAGTTTCCCTACAAATAAATACAGAGATATTAGTCAGGCAAAGTGTTATTATAACATTTCATTCAAATAAGTAAAAATGTATTTTTCTGCATGATTACCAGGCAGGTAAAGGTTTAACATTTACCTCGTATGTAGGATTTCGGTGGTGAGGCACTACTGTATGAGAAATGTGCCAGGACCGATGTGTCTCGAGAAAAACATAGGAGAACCTGTGAAATGATAGAAAGGTGAATATGCATCCATTATATAAAATTACAGCAGCTCAGAATGCCACAGGCCATTAATCATATCTATAGTTGGCTGCGCCATTACTTATATACAGAACTACTGCCCCAAAAAGATGACTCTGAAAAAAAGGCACCCTACTGCACCCCACAGAATCGCCCCTGGGAAAGCTGTCAGCAAAGTTCAATATGCTGGCACGTTCCAGAGAAGAGAAGAGAAAATAAATGAAGGGTAGGGGGGTCGGCCTATAATGGCACACTTGAAACATCATTACCCACAAAGGTTTGGGAAAAGGGAACAGCCATGATTTCTGTGTATTCTGATAAAGCACCAATTACTGGAGATTCCTGAGTGATGCGTATTGAAGGGGGATCATGAGTCCTCCAATTATAATAATAATAATAATGTCCCACAGCATTCAGCATGGCCCCTGCTGCCACAGTTCAGATTAGAAATGGACTGCCTCCTGGCAGACACTCGGAACAAGCTTGGCGTGTGTAATGCCCACGTACCGTACTGCTTTCATTCTGTACACGTATACTCTATGAACATGCACCCCAACCCACACTTTGTGGCTCCTATCTTTTTGCCTTTAACGTGAAACATACCATCTTCCGTAATTCTGAGTGTCATTTAAACTACCATTTGGGCATTATTTAAATAACCGACTCATAGGTTACTACGAGAAGGCACAAACATAAAGATAAGAATGGAGTCTGACAGCTCCAAGCCAGCTGTATCAGAGCTGTGATAAATGCATCAATTCATCAGGAAATTTTATAACAAGTCAAACTGCTGGGGTTCTGCATTCCCCGGATGAATCCACAATAAATCAGCCCCTAAGTGTCTGTAGGAAATAAAGATTATTTTAGAAGGTGAACTGGCATACCCATTGGCAAAATGTTTGTGGGAAAGTTTTTTTCTTCTGCAGGTCCCTTCTTCTCTGCCCTAACAATATGCCAAAATCAAGACTAGTTATTTTTACATGATATTTGTTGAAATGAAAACACTGCAGCATTTGATCAAAATGACTGAATGTAACATAGAACAAAGCAGGGGACAGTGCAGAGTAAAGCACGGTACGTAAGAGGAGATATTGCTCAGAGCGCTGGAGCCACTCAGGCTGGACAAGACTGTATTTCCTCCATAAATGCAATAAAAGCAGATAAACACTCAGGTTCATTTAACCCTTGTGCAAGCTTACATGTATTATGAATGCAGATCACCCTACACTATCCATACTGCTCCAAACCCTTTAATAGCACAATGGGCACAGGGATGTATGATTACCATCCAGCTTGATCCATAGTCACAGAGAAAAACAACATTTTGTTTGCCATGACTTTTCAAAGAAAGTCTTTTTTTGCCACAATTATCTTTAATCACCGCAAAATCCCAATCTCAAATGTGATTCTGCCCTTAAGTGTCCACTCCTATATTTTTTGCTTTGAGGCCCAGGCCATTGAATCCCAGCCTTGGAACGACTGCCCCTAATGCAGACAAGCAGGCAGCTCCTATTCCTGGGCACTAGAGGGTCCTTGGCTGAATAACTGCAGGAAAAGACCTACAGAGTGCAGTTTAGTCATGCAGTTATTACAGTAATCATTTAATCTGACATTGCAGCTAAACACGTAGGCAACTTTGAAAACATTTATGCAATACTATTTAAATATGGTCTGTCTCTTTGATAAATACAGGGATGTGTTTTATATATAAAAATTAAACAAAAGGGAAGAGGTATTTTATCTGAGCTATGTATGGATAAATGGGATAAATACTTTCATGTACTTTGATTATCTTCAGCCTGTCACAGTGCAGGGAAGGGGGCACGCTGTGCAGCTCTGAATTATATTAAAGCTATGCAGAGATTGTACAAATATGGGACCTGTTACCCAGAATGCTCGGGGCCAGGGGTTTCCTGGATAAAGGTGGCCATACACGGGCCGACTATAGCTGCCGATATCGGTCCCTTGGACCGATTCGGCAGCTAATCGGCCCGTGTATGGGGAGAGCAGAGCGGCCTGGCCGACCGATATCTGGCCTGAAATTGGCCAGATCTCGATCGGCCAGGTTAGAAAATCTGGTCGGATCGGGGACCGCATCGGCTCATTGATGCGGTCCCCGATCCGACTGCCCCATTGCCGCCCACATAATCCGATCATCTGGCCCCAGGGCCAAACGATCGGATTATTATTTTTTTTACCTAAATGGTCCCCGATATCGCCCACCCGTAGGTGGGGATATCGGGGGAAGATCCGCTCGCTTGGCGACATCGCCAAGCGAGCGGATCTGCTCGTGTATGGCCACCTTAAGGGATCTTTTTGTAATTTGGATATCCCCCACTAAAAAATCAATTTACATTAATTAAACCCAATAGGATTGTTTTGCCTCCAATAAGGACTAATTGTATCTTTGTTGGAATCAATGAACTGTTTTATTATTACAGAGAAAAAGGGAATCATGTTTAAACATTTGATTTATTTGCTTAAAATGGAGTCTATGGGAGATGACCTTCCCGTAATTCTGAGCTTTCTGGATAACAGATTTCAAGATAACAGATTCCATTCCTGTATTTGTATAGCAACAAAGAAATCTGAATCTCTTAACAGCCAATAACCATTCCTATCCATATATGAGCATTTTTTGAAATGTATTTCTTTTACTATTTTTAAGACAGTAATATTTTTGCCAACAATTAACAGTTTTAGCAATTAAGTTTTAGCAGGTCTCCTTGAGGGATGTTTTTTCCTAAAAAACATGTGCAAACAACCATTTGTGAAAAAAAAAAAAAAATACACTGCGCAAACTTTATAAATGACCCCCACTGAGTTAAGGGCACTACACAGACTGTACTATGGGTCACGTGGAGGGACATGTTTGTAAGGGTGTGAGTCCGTGACAGCCAGGGTGGAGTCCTGATGCAGTTGGGGGAGAGCTAGATGTAACTGAGGCCACATTGAAGAGAACTTGACTAGGGCAGGCTAGAGGGGGAGCAGAAGAGCAGAATACAGGCCAGGGGCAGCTGGAGGAGCAAATATGGCCTGGCACCTTGTATTGGTTGCACCTACCAGCTTTCCAAATTGCAGTCATGGTTTGAAGGTTTATTATGACTTTCACTTCCAATATTGTTACAGTGAACTGGACCTTCCTTATCTGGGTAGCCAGCCAGAAGTTACTGAATCCATTTTGTACCATTTTCCACCAATAGAAATTAACTAAAAATCCAAACCACTCAAACTCTGCCGTGTATCATGTCCTACTGTGACACAATAATAAACACTAAACTTTGTTTCCTAAGAAGAGTTAGTGAAGAATACAGAACTGTACATATAAGGTTCTTGATCTGTTTAATCCCATGGGTTGGAATTGCGCAGGAACCGGTGCCCTCTGTCTACTCACACAGACAGTAACGACTGTGACTAATTTACATTTAATCAAATAGAAGGGGAAAGGAGGTCAGTCATTTTCCTCCATGACATTTATGTTGACATCACATTCATATTCATCATTAAAAGCTCTAAAACTGAATTTAATTTCAGTATGAGAGGTGTCAGGCAAGTCATGTAATTTCGGTTAAATTAGTTTTCTTCTGTGCTGGAAGAAGCAGCTTTTCAATTACAATGTGTTACCAAAGGTGAAAAATGGCAAGCATCCTTTTCATTCCATCCTTATAACTTGTTATTAGGCTCATAATGTGGTATTAGCAGTGGGGATTGCTACTGAGGGATCATGGAGTGTTCTATTTGGATATGATGTCTGCAGCTAATCAACAGCTGATTGGTGCTTTGCCTTAAATACCACTTATTCCCAATTCCCTGATTGTTAGAGCTGCTCTCATTCTCTAGATAAGCTAAAAAAGAAACCGGGTTTCTTTAAACATTTGCAGACACCTTTATGTCTGAGCAAAGTGCAATGCAATTTTGAGTGCAGTCACCATGGGGTTTTTTCCACACAATGCAGCATTTCCCCCAGAATTCCAGCATCATTGCAAATGCAACTGTTGCAATTCCTGCACATTTTAGTGCAAATGGGACACAATTACACAGAAGTCCACCTCGCATGATAACCCTTGAGCTACCATCAGGTCAGGAGGTTCCCCTGCGTCAACAGGCGCAGCAGCACTCGATGTGACAGAAACTAAGCAGTGCAGAGCACAACTACAGTATATGGAAGTGCTGCACCAATAAGCACTCCCACTTACACCAGCTGAATCCCATGGGCACCAGCATCAACAGCGCCAATGTCTGTGCACTGCACATATTTTTGCAACAAGGCCAAACAAGTTTGAATGCTGGGAAGCATTTTGGCTAAAAACATGGCAGATATTTTCACTCAGCTCTCGCTTAGTTGAACCCTATAATCCCCTACTCAATGTAATTACAATTTCTCATTTCTTTTTTCAACATGGCTTTCCCAGCTTTCCAACACGGGAGGGTGCATCCTGACAGTGGGTAGCCACTGGGACTTCAAGGCTGGTACACAAAAGCATTAGCTGCCAACTAATTTGCCCTTGTATGGGGCCAAAGCAATTGACTGCCTGATATCTACTGGGCATGTTTTAACAGTCAGTTCTGTTCAGCCTAATCAGCAGTCCTCTTTGACAAGGGCTGCCGAGCCCAGTATTATTATTCAGCTGTTGGCCAGGGCACCAAATTATCTTCCATGCACAAAACATTTTTACTAACAATTCGTCTTGTTCAACCCCTTATTTTTCATACCTGATAAAGATAATCTTCAAAAACAAAATAGTAGTCATCATTACTAGCCGTAAGCTTTACATCCTATAAATAAAATAATAGAAAAACATTAATATAAGGTATTGATGAGAGTTACTTTTCTCTCCTTTTACTGTGGATTGTAAGCACGTTAGGGCAGGGACCTCTTTACCTCTTGTAAGTTATTGGCTGCTTTGTATGTATATCTGTTCAATGTATATACCCATTCACTGTACAGTAAGGAATATGTTGGCACTTTACTAATAAATGATAATAATAATATTAGTACCAACAGTTCAGATAGTTAAAGGAACAGTAACACCAATAAATGAAAGTGTTTTAAAGCAATTAAAGTACTGTTGCCCTGCAATGATAAAACTAGAGTCTTTGCTTCAGAAACACTACTATAGTTTATATAAATACGCTGTTGTGTAGCCATGGGGCAGCCATTAGGTTTGAAAAAGGAGAAAATGTTAGGCACCCCCCAGTTATTGTAATCACTTACCTGAAACCCCAGGATAGCCCCGACTGAGCGATCCTCTTCCTCTTGTCTTCATTCTTAGCTATCCCAGGTCTGACGTATATGCAGTAGAGTGAAAAGGCCAATGTTTTGTTTAAGTTCAGCTTTTTGCTCTACTGCACATGTGCAAGTGGCATGAAGACAGAAGAAGAAAGAGGATAGCTCGCAGCTACCCCCGGCTGGTACAGTTTTCTTCTAACAGGGGCACCAGCCCGGGGTATCAGGTAAGTGATTACAATCATTGGGGGGGTTCCTAACATTTTGGCTACCCCCAGGGATTGTACCTTTCCTTCTCCTTTAAAGGCAAATTGTTTGTTTCAAAATGTCAATGGTAACATCTTGCAGAAGTAAATGTTTTTATGAAATAAAAATTTGCAACAATACAAACCCCCCAATGGAAAGAAAACATAAATTGCTCACCTTGTAAATCAGACTGTCAGATAAAAGGTCATGCTGAATCACATTAGATTTAAGCTGCTCATAATACAACATGTCCTGAAAATTGTTGAGATAGAGAAATAAGGATTTTGCATTCAAAATATGACAAGGTACATTTAATGCTACATAAACTATAGCCAGATGGCACAAATGTAAAAGCTAAATAGACTTTCCTTCTCCTGAATATAAGTGAGAAAGGCAACACGTAGGGAGAGGCTAGACCCAGCCATGCTTAAGATGAATATATATATAGTGTAAGCATTCCCTAGGGCTCGTACTCTCCTCCGTTTTTATCAGAGTCATCTTTTCACACCATCCACAGCCACTACCGTCTCCTATTTATTCTTTCTTTTTGAATTTTTCCTCAGCTACTTCAAAACTGAACTCAGATTGTACCTCTTGGAGCACTGGCATGGTACCGTAACTGCTCCAGTCTTGGCAATGATGGGTCAGTTCCACTGGGAATAGCACTTACCCTCCTATTTCTTCCTGTAAGTAATCCACCCACTTAGATTATAAGTTCTACAGGCAGGGTCTTTCCTTCTGTGTCATGGGAAGGCTTATTTATCAGTTTTCGAATTTGTGAATTTTAGAGGTTTTTTTTTTCAATTCGATTAAACTCAAACTTTTACAAAAAATATCAATAAAATTAAACCATGAAAAAAAAACTCCAATGCATCAAATTTGTATTCTATTAATCATTTTCAATGGGTCAATAAACTCTCCAACACATTTGAAAAACTCAAATTAAAAAATTGACATATGTGTTTGCTAACATATTAACGTCTACATGACCTTTCAAGCTCTTATATGGCTAACTTTTACATACTGTACAAACAAGATATCAAACATTCGAGTTTGGAATCCATAATTCGAATCTGGGAATTTCCCTCGAAAAATTTGAATTGCAGCAAAATTTTAACTTGAATGTTGGTAAATCACAGTGTATATTCATATTTATTTAGTTCATTACTTTTGCTGTATACTTTTTACCAGTGCTTTGTAAAGATGGAGTGTGACCCTCTTGTCACTTGAATCTAAACCCTATTTAATACATGACAGTACCTTCCTACTCCTTGAGTTGTTGCCCGCTATTATATCTGCGCTACCGTGGGTGAGAAATCTCCTGACAATGACTTGCCATTGAATAACATTACATTCACCCCACATAAAACTCAGCACTCGCGGCAATACTGCAAAGTGAATCCAGTCCATCAGCATGGAGACTTATGTGACTCTAGGAGGTAGGAGGTATTAACACTGGTGCAGAGACCCAAAGAATAAATAACAAATATAAAGTGATTGCTATGGGATTGTTTTTAGGAGAGTTAATGATGCTTTGACTGAAGGATATCTGCCAATATTAAGTAAATGCTTAGTCACTTTTTGCTATTAAAATCTTATTAACTAAGTTGATGTTTAGAGAACATCCATTTAATTACTTTGTAGCAGGTGAGCGTGAAGCTGTAAATTGCTTTTAGCAAAGTGTCACCTAATGCATGAAATCTGTAAGAAAAACTCTGTAAATGGCATTTGTCAAAAGCAATTTACAGATATATCGTCTTGCTGAGGATCCCTTCAGTCAAAAGTTGAAATTGATTTTATGGTTCCCAAAGCTCATCAGTGTCTTCCATTGCTAATGATCGGCTAAAGTTTTGTACTGTGTTACACAGCACATCAGCACCATGTCATTCTCAGCCATGTACCCAGGGGAGCTAAGGGCATTATACAGTGTTTATGCTTTAACACCAAGGAACTCAGATGTATACACGGCAAGCAGTTCACATGTCTATGAATTAAACCATAAACTCCATAAATTGCCACCCATATTTCATTAATGTCAAGCACATTCATTTTAGAAGATATAGAGGGAGTGTAAATAGGGCCAGACATGGAGGGAAGCAGAAGAGGCAGCTGCCTATGTAGCATCTTGGGGGTGCATAATTCCCCCCTAAAACAATTACAGCATGATACACTCCATTCCCTCCAACCTGACTTGCTGTACAAGTAGCCCTGCCTATGAGAGTTTTGTAGATGTTTATGAGTTTATATCATAAATCCATGAATCCAAAAATCCTACAAAAGAAGAATGTTCAAAGTTACAGAGTGGTCGGCTAAACACAACTAAATGCCTGTGTTGCCTGTTGTTCGATGTGTGGCCTGTAGTTGTTTTTATTACTAGATTTCCTACCAAGGATCAATTTAATAAGAACAGCATGACAATAAGACCTGATGGAGGTTAGACGTAGTTCCAGCTGATTATTAAATTGTTCCAGAGAGACACATTTTGCAGGGAACAAATTGGCCGGAGAAGCTGCTAAATACTATAGCAGTCTTCAAGCAACACAATTTACACCTTAATGCTACCTAGCTACGACAGGGATGAGGGTGTAATGAGCCCTGTAAAAACCTGATGTGCTCTTTACTTTACTAATTAAAGTTTTTCTAATTGACTATCACCAGTCTCAATACATTAATTAGTCTCCAGACATTTATTAAGGTTCATATTAAAGAGAAAATATAATTTATAGGATATAATCATTTGTGTCTTTAAAAGGCACTCATTAATTAATCTGGTGTCTGTATATATAGAACAAATTAGGATGCATTCCCAGAGGGAACTTATTTAAGCAGTAAACCAAGAATTCAAGTAAAGTATATGGCCCAACCACTGCTATTAAAGGGACAGCATACACCCCTTTTTAACATGAGCTGAAGGAATAGGAAATACCTTTTGCCTATTGCTTTAAGAAATATCTATGGTTTCTGTTTTCCTGGCATTAAACAAAACTATGAATGCAGTTTCATATTATCACTTCCAGTCACTTTTTGTCCAAAAGAACTCTAAAGGAGCTGCTTAAACTAATTACCAGTCCACTGACAAGCCCTGATAATGAGCTGCTCAAAGGCTGCTGCTTAGATAAGGGAGAGAAGGGTTGTTTGTTTAAAGTTAGAGAGGGAGCTCTGAACTAAATATGGATTATTTAAAATTTAAACAACGGGCAGAATGTAATTTCAACACAAGTCCTATTTAATGTGCTCATTTTTATGTGTTTGTAGGTGTATACTGTCCCTTTAGCAGCAAACAAATAGTCCATACTGATGATTCAGCTGTATTCACATTTACACTCCCTTTATTGTAAGCAGTTATTTTCCTTCCAGCCAGGACATTTTCTGTTTAGAATTTGTATGTTTTTATTTAATAATTTTATTTGATTGATTTTATTATGACTAACTGAAATCTCCATTATAAAGCATAAAAAAATCCCTTTAGGTGACATATTATTCTTTAGCCGTACAACAAGTTTGGTAACATATTGAGTATAAATGCTCACTAGTGCTATAGATTATGAGTTTGTAAGGACAGGCACTTTATTTCATTAGAACTTACCTCTGGTTGATATGATGCTATAGATATAGATATGAGTTTGTAAGGACAGGCACTTTATTTCATTAGAACTTACCTCTGGTTGATATGATGCTATAGATATGAATTTGTAAGGACAGGCACTTTATTTCATTAGAACTTACCTCTGGTTTATATGATGCTATAGATATAGACATGAGTTTGTAAGGACAGGCACTTTATTTCATTAGAACTTACCTCTGGTTGATTTGAGATATTCAAAATAAGTGCCCACAAGTCAGCTCGTAATGATGTTGGGCAGCCCTGGCGAACAAACTGCTGAGCAGCAGCACTGTCGTGTCCGGCTAACACTAGAACATATAACAAGGATATAATTTAAATCCTTATAATATCACATATATAAAATTATTATTATATAATATAATATAACATCAGCTCCTGCTAGTTGTATAAAATACAATGAAGGAAAGGAACATTATTATTTTTTGTGTTATAAAAGCTGTCATATAATGCTCTTTAATGTAGCTCCAATTATTAATCTCCAAAAGTAAAACTGTGTTAATATCTGTCATCAATTACAGACTCAGACTTCATATGAATGAATTTTATAAGTTTAGTTACTTTATGTGTTTTGCATCA
This sequence comes from Xenopus tropicalis, assembly GCF_000004195.4. Taxonomy (NCBI): domain Eukaryota; kingdom Metazoa; phylum Chordata; class Amphibia; order Anura; family Pipidae; genus Xenopus; species Xenopus tropicalis. The sequence goes on along the minus strand of NC_030677.2, from coordinate 32,139,814 downwards.
TTCCAAATATCATTTAATTTCAATCTAAACTCATTTACTGACACTGGACAAATCTGCCCTACTGCATGGCAACCAATCCAACTTTTTTACATTCATTAACAGTGTTTGTTAATTAGTAATTGAAAAGCTGCTTAGAATATACTAGAGGTTAACTTTTTCTTGCAATAAATATTATTTATTTAAATTTGTACTTTTAATTACTGAGTTAAATGTGTACATGTGAAAGATTGCTAGTAAGTCAGTATATTTAAACACATTACATGTATGGGATTCCTTATCTGGAAACCCGTTATCCAGAAAGCTCCGAATTACGGAATGCCCGTCTCCCATAGACTCCATTTTAACCAAATAATTCAGAATTTTAAAACTGATTTCCTTTTTCTCTGTAGTAATAAATCAGTACCTTGTAATTGATCCGAACTAAGTTATAATTAATCCTTATTGGATGCAAAACAATCCTACTGGGTTTAATTAATGTTTAATTCATTTTTTAGTATACTTAAGGTATGGAGATCCAAATTACGGGAAGATCCCTTATCTGGAATACCCTTGGTCCTGAGCATTCTGGATAACAGGTCCTATACCTGTACTAAGTTGATTAATTGCTAAGAATAGGTCAGTCTAAAGCATAATAATGGTACACTTTGACTTAAATGTCTTGTTACATATATATTTACAGAAATAATATTACATTTAGGGGCAGATTTATCAAAATATGAGTTTAGCGCTTCAACTAAAAGCCTAACTAAACAAGTGGGCAGAAATGTTGTACATTATGTTTTGAGCTTCTATACCAGCCCAAGGCACCCAGAGCCCTTTAGCAGGGAAGGTCTGTGCCCCCAAAGATGCCCCAGTGCTATTTACACCAGAATTTAATAATCAGCCCTGTAGCATAGCTTATATGGCAGACAAAACCTCATTTTCTTCTTTGCAATGACCCCTAAGCTCAGCTTCCCAACAGCTGCCCAGAGCCCACTGAGCATGTCGCAGACACTTTCCAACATGGGGAGCGCCTGTGACAAGTTTGAATTCCTGTATCATTGTTGCTATTGAAATGCTGAAACTTTAGGCTGGTGCAGTAAATTCCGTATATAAAATATAGCATGTTTTGCCATATTCATTTTTAGGGTTTAGTAAAAATCCCATAGGAATAAGTAGAATGTGGGTGAGTTTTTATGTATCAAGCTGTAAACACACATTTTGATAAATCTGCCCCTTAAATTGGAATACTGCCCTTCAAAGTACAGTGGTTGGTAAATGTATCCACAAGAAGTGTGCATATTTAGGTGTGTATTTATTTATGAGCCATTTATTTATATATATTACCTTTTTTCCCAAGAGAAAGATGTTCATTTTCAAAGAGTTCTAATGACAAAAAAAAAATACACATTTGATACTTGAATATATGTATATGTGACTGTATATGTGACATATTTACAACATAACCCCCCTTTATTGGCAGTGCTTTTAGCACTACACTTCTGGCAAACAGAGAGATCATTATTGCAATGTATAGAGGAGAATTTGCAAATATTTCAATAATAATAAAATATTAAATTTTTTAACAAACAAGTTTCAAGCGGTTTTATCATTTTTATGTTTTAGTTATAATGGCAGATGGCTCAGATTAAGCATTTATGTATTTACAGAACATCTTGATATTAAATTTAAATGTTGATTAAACAATTGCTGGAATGTATTCAGTTTGCACAAAAGTTTAACGTTTAATTAATGTTTCATAGAAGCACTTCTCCCACACAGAAAGTTATTAAGTAGCATGGAGCAAATTAGTCCCAGCAAAACTATGGTTGCCACCATTCTTAGTAAGATTTTTCTGCTGATGATGCAAAGGGGATCAGATGACACTAAGGGGGCGGGGCAATGATATAAATGGGTAGAGCGGAACAGAAAGGAAATTTGGTGAGCTGGTGGGGGTTGGGGAAGGTGAAAAGAGGGCCCACCTGCAAGCAGGGACTGTGGGGGGAACTAGTTGTAATTACAGTACAAATTTACTGGCAACTGCATTGCTGGTAAATATGGAATACTGGTACAGACCTTTGCTGGTATACAGGCTAGGCTGCTGAAATACTAACCAGATGGCAACCTTAATTTCAACCATTCAGCAATTAGGTTAGGAGAATTATAATAGCAACATCTAATTGGTTGCTGTAACATACAGAAATGGGGCTCATATATCACCATAGTAAGATTGTAACTCTTCCTGTTATAGTTTGCCCCCTTAATGGCTCAAGGTTTGTTAAGAAAAAAAACCAGTGCTGGTATACTAGAGTTAGTGGGTTTATTTGTCTTTTCTACAAAAGATACTTTTTTAGTAATAAAAGAAAGTCAAATAAAAGTGCAGTTATGGTCAGGCAACTTTTGCCAAAGACACTGCAAAATTAGAACAGTTCCAGGTACTTGTGTCTAAAGCTACTCCTTATGTGCCCACCAGTCTGTTCGGATGAATTGTGTCACTGTGTATGATGATGAAGGGGAATCCCAGCAACCTGCATCAACTGATGTTGCATACTAAATAAAAATGACTTACTTATGTAATTTTCATGTCAAGCATTAGAAATACCATCTTAAAGGAACAGTTCAGTGTAAAAATGAAAATAGGCAAAACAGATAGACTGCACAAAATAAAAAATGTTTTCAATATAATTAGTTGGGCAAAAATGGAGTCTATAAGGGCTGGAGCGAGCAGATGTCTAACATAATGGCCAGAACACTACTTCCTCCTTTACAGCTCTAAGCTGTTAACCAATCAGTGACTTGAGGGCGGGGGCATATGGGACATAACAGTTCAGTTAGTTTGCTTTTGAATCTGACCTGAGTGCTCACAAACTAACTAAACAGTTATGTTCCATGTGGCTCCCCCTAAAGCTACTGATTACCTAAGAGGTTAGAGAGCTGAAAGCAGGAAGTAGTGTTCTGACTATTATGTTAGATAGATTCATAGATTGCATTTTTGCCTAACTAACTATATTACAAATATTTTTTATTTTGCGCAGTTTGTCTATTTTACCCAGTTTCATTTTTACAGTAAACTCCACGTACAATTCACATTGAAAAGTATGTGCACTTGTGCAAATGCACAACGACCTGCACCTGCGTTAGGCACATCACCACAACCACATTGTGAGGGGAAAAAACATAATGGAGCGCACAAGATTGTACTATGCACACTACATTTGCGCTTGCAAATGGGCCCTATAATGCTTACCTGGAGGGACTTGTGTGGAATCATCAACACCCAGCTGACCGGTATTTAAGCTTAGCTCCTGAAAAAAATCCCTCTAGAAAAATTGTTAATAAATCTTAGTGGGTAAATAATAATGAGTAAATATTAAAGTATTAGTAAGAGGACAGCGAACACAAAAACAAAAAAATTACAACAATACAACTGGCTGTGATCTAACCTATACCAAGATGGCAGCAGTAATAAGCTGGCCATACACATGCTGAGTTGCAGTCTGTTGACTTGACCATTCCTGGTTGAGGAGACAGCTTATTGGTCAATGAACAGAACCAAAACAGCCTCCTTGACCAATATCTGTTTGGGAATCAACCAGATAATATGAAAATTCTTGCTCAGGCCCATGATCTGCTAATTGATACACGGTCAAACTTCTATACAAGTATGAGTGGAACTTGGGTGTGGGCAGCATTACTTGGTATGTTGGTTTGTAATTTTATTTCTTTGGTTTGTCATTTTATAGGGTAATCCTCATTATCTAAGTCGTTTGTTTCTTGCTAATTACAATAATGATTATACAGCTATTCTGAATGAAGAGGTGTTTTAACACCTTTTGTACAAGAATTAGTTTCCAGATAAAAGAGCATGAAGGTAGACACAGAAGCTTTACAATTTCCAAGGCCAAATAAAAATGACTAAATACCAAAGGAATTACAAAAGGAAAGCAATGTCTTTATTCGAGTTTCATGCCAGTGTTCTATAATAACTCCCATGCACGCTGAAAGCCGACTCCCTTTCATATGAATGTCTATGGTATATGCTGCCAGTAGGCAAGGAAAGCTCAGGAAAGCTACAGGCTACGTACTGATGTGTCAGGCTGTGTTACCAAACCAACTCAGAACATACCTGTACTTCTCAACTATATCCTTTTTTGTACCAACCCTCTACCGTCCCCCTAATAACAGCTGTAAATAAAGAGTAATAGGCTATACTTTTTGTACATGATTTTAAGAAACAAAGATATGAAAAAGAAAGTACTGCATATCTATAGTAATAAGTCTAATCAACTGGACTTGCTGTATTTCTTCTCTTGAAGACATTTCCCTAGTCATCTGACTGGCTTTCTCAATTCAGAACGACTTGTACAAAGAACTTTCTGGAGTTAAATACCCTGGAACCATGCTCCAATCAGCATAATCTGTTTGGCATAACCAGCAAGGGGTCAAGAGACCTCATGGAGGTAAGGTGCCGATTGTATTAGCATGAGGTGTTATTAAGCCTTCCAGGGAGAGGTGCCAAAACAGCACTGTGACAGACAATAGATGTCGCACCCCCCACCTTTATTCAAGCTTGTTTTTTTTTCGTTTTTTCATATACTGTACAGGTTTCTTTAAAAATCTCTTTTGAACCAGCTGTCCTCCCTGTCCAGAATATGAACCTGGCAGTCTTCAAACATGTGTCCTTTTTCCTTTAGATGTAGGTACACGGCTGACCAGAGGAGCTGGCCCTTCTGTGCTGTGCCATACGCTGGTGTAACTGTTATTTAGTATTTCCCACATACAAGTCAGAGGACTCCTCACTGCACTGCACTGTATACGCAATGTTACTCTTCTTATGCTTTGGTATTGGGTCTTTTGGGTGAACCAGTTGCTGTCTCAGTGTGTTGCTGAGTTAAAAGCAGACAGGGATACAGTGTTTATTAAAAATGAACACCCCAGCTACATATGGGAGGATGTCTGTCATGCTTTCCACCTTCACCAGTAGTTTTGGTTTTATAGCTTCTCCTTCTCCCAGTTTTAACAATGGCCCAATCTGGATACCCACAAGTTTCAAGGACCTATCTGAGATGTTCCAACTCTTTCACCTTAGCCTCCATGCTGGCTGGGATCTTGTCTGCTCTGTGGTGTAGGCTTCAAATAGCATGTACTGGTTTTTGCAGCCCCTGTAGACCTCTAATTCCAGCCTTTTACCCTCTCTGACTGTTACCAAGCAGTCCAAAAAAGCCAGTGTTATTTTGCATACCTTTACATGTAAACTTTATGTTGTGGCCCACTGTGTTGATGTGTTCAGTGAAAGTCTGTACCTCTTGTGTTACATTCTGTTTTGTTGTCTGTCCCTGGACAGTTTAATAACACCTCCTAGCTCCAATCATACTAATATAATCAATACTTTACCTCTATGAGGTTTCTGACCCCATGCTGGTTATGCTGATTGAAGCAAGTCCAGTTAATTTGACTTATTACTATAGATATACCATGACCTGGATGAATGAGAACCTTCACAGACTAGAAAATACAGCCTCTTTCAAATTGGTGGTGTTTACATATCAGGACAAATGTAACGGTATTCTACTCCTCATCAATACCTAGAATAGGGTACAGTAAACCTAAAGCTCGCCATACATATACCGCTAATTTGGCAAAGCCCGATTTTCTGGAGAGGCTGTCAGGAAGGGCCCATACATGGGCAGGTCTGAAGAGGCTAAATTGGCAGTTTAAATCTGCTTGTTGATGGCCAGCTTTCCTTAGCACAACAACATATAAAATAAAACTCAGGACTTACACTTCAAAGACAACATGCCAAATAGGAATAGGATTCATTCTGTGAGTGTTACTGGTACTTTAAGAATAAAAGGACTATTAAAAAGGACAATTTCACTAAAACATTTACTATCTACAAAGCTGTCACCAAGTGTCGCAAAATTATGAAAGAGTGATATTGACAGCGATTATCTCCTACCTCCTGTCTGCATGGAAAACTGCCATCAACTATAATAGCAATGCCGTTTGATTGTCATTTGTACATTAGAAACAAGCTAATCGGTACAGACATACTTTCTTGCATTTGTCATTTCCTGACCTTTATTGCTTTAGTTTGATCTAATGTTCTATGGCACTCGGTTCATACATTGCCGCAGGCTCTACATGTAGTACGTAAAGTTGACTCTTTAGCGGTTATTATTATTAAGGCACATTGAATTTGGGAATTTTGACACCTCTAAAAGCCATAAATGCTTCGAGGAAAACTTAATTTCCAAAGATACCTCCAATGTATGACTGATTTAAATGAAAATAAACTGAGACAGCTGTAACACCCTGTAATTTGTTGTTCAAAACGTAAATTTAGCTGCAGATTACTTTAATACTATACCAACTGGTGTCTTACCTTGGTAAACTAACAATTATATTCTAACATTTTATTTCTAGGCCAAGGAGGTATCATTTTATTCTACAACAGAACATTCCAAGCTTCTATGGATCAACTCCCTCCTTTTAGTCTAAAAACCCTTCTATAAGTACACAGGGCATCTCGCCATGTTTTCAGTTATAATATAGCATGCATTAAAATGGATGTATTGAGCATATATTTTATTTTTCCATTCTCCAGACCAATACTGCCTACAGACTCTTAACTGATTAGGAAAATCATTGGACTGTATATGGGTTAAAGTGATGTTCTCCACACAGATATCTAATTAGGGCTCAGTGTGATACTGATCAGGCTGGAAAATTCTGGTTCCCCAAGGATCTAAGCAGCTAGAATTATTGATTATATATTTAACTAATTGAGAAAAATAAGACTAAAGGTGGCCATACACGCACCGATATTATCGTACGAAACCTCGTTTCGTACGATAATCGGTGCGTGTATGGCATGTCGGCGAGTCGACCGATATCGCAGGAAGCTGCCGATATCGGACGACTCGCCGATCGGACAAGTTTGAAAATTTTGATCGGGCGCCATAGAAGGCGCCTGACCAAAATTCTCCCTTCAGAGCTGAATCGGCAGAAGGAGGTAGAAATCCTATTGTTTCTACCTCCTTACCTGCCGATTCAGCCCTGAATGGTGTGTGGCGGATCTTACGATGTTTCGTGCGACCGATGGTCGTACGAAACATCGTCGGATCGCCACGTGTATGGCCACCTTAAGATATAAGAATATCAGTACAGGTATTATGAGAAAGAAAGTACGGTACCTTCCTCCTATTAATAGTATTAGTTCTGAGCTTTATAGCACCACATTATGAGATATACCAAACAAGGTTTCCAACTACCTGGAAATAGAACGGCTGATTTCCTTTCACCCCAATGTTCATGTACTGCTACTTAATTGTAATCATCTTCTCTTAAACTATACTCCATCTTGAAACAGAATATAAACAAGTAAGTTACTGAACTAAATGTGGAAAGTTGGTTGTTCTTGTAACCTTAGCCATACTTACTAACTCAGGAATATCTTTAATTTTCAGTGGCACTTGAATCAAACCCAGGTGACTCTTATAGTTTCCTTGATCCCCAATGTCATAATTAGGGTTTCGTAGATTAATCAATACCTAAGTAAAACAAATGCATTGTATAAATGTAACAATACAAAAAAAACAGTAAATTAGCAAGGTTAATTTTGCTCAAGGTCAGGAAACAAAATGCACACAAGAAAGAAGAGCTTTTGAATCTAACCATATAAAAACAAAGCTCTAGCATTACAGATTCATCTTTACTTTTGCTGCTATAAAAGTGTTTTACCCATCTGGGAAGACATTCTAGAGCATTATAGGTGGTATCTGTTACTAGCTGACCATAAAGTAAGGTTGGACAATGTTCTAGCTTTGTATAAGGCATTGTCAAGAATGTACACGGTAGCATTAAAGTTTGCTACCAAGTCCAAACCAGCAAACACAGCCCCAGAAGCTTAGCTGTTCCATATTGCTGCTCCCTGTTGACGACCCTTGTTTGTTGCAGTAAAATGAATGATAGCATGTATGCATGTTTTTTATTTGCTACATGTATTTCATTTTTTGTGCCTCACAACATCGGAGTTAATAAGATGTGTTGTGTCCAGACACTAACAACCCATATCGTAAAAGGCAACACCCTGGCTGCATATTTAACAGGTTGTGTTCACCTTGCTTTGCTAATGGCAGGATGCACAGAGTAGATGTGCAAGAGTAGAACTTTTTATAAAGAATAGTTCTAAATACAGGGTTTACCTTGCTTTGGTAATGGCAGGATGCACCGACAAATAATGTGCATGAGCAGAAGTTTAAGGGAATGTTTTTGAATACAGGGTTTATCTCAGCTTGCTAATGGCAGGGTTCACAGGCATTTAATGTGCATGAGCAGAAGTTCTAGGGAATGTTTTTGAATACAGGGTTTATCTCAGCTTGCTAATGGCAGGGCGCACGCACATTTATATTGCAAGAGCAGGACTCCTGGGGAATGTTTCTGTATGCAGGGTTTCTATTTACTGAGCAAACAGTGAATCACAAAGTCTAATCACAAACTCAAATTATATAGAGTAGCAGAAAAAGGACGCTAATCATAACTACATGGTTTTTCAGAGCAATTATATTTAACTGTATCTGGTCCTTTTTGTATTCAGTTATACCGAAGAAAGAGCTTTGAAAAAAACGTTATAATAAAACATCAGTAAATGAAATCGAAGTTGCTTTGTTTTGCCAGACTCAGAGAGCAGGCCAGGAGCAGGACAACAGCAACACAGATCTAATTCCAACAGCTGAACCATTCCCCCCCCTTATTATCTGTATAATTATGGTACTTACCTCCAGAAAATCTTTTGGTGCATACACAGGTCTAAACAAACTTAAATCTGAAGGAGAATGAAAAAAAAGTGTTCATGTTCCTCAAACTCTAGGTTTCCTTCACAAAATACTGTGCTTCTCAGTTACATCTGTAACAGTCTATCTACCTTTTATTAATTACTTAAAACGATTATTCATTCGCAGAGACAACTGAAACAATCCTACAAACAATAACATGCATGAATTACCAGGATCAGTATCCTATGAATTCTAGTGTGTGACTTTAATCTCTGTATATAATAGCAGCTAAATTCTAAATTGTTTCCTTACCTGGTTCATCAGTTCCCATTTCATTCCATTTGTTTAGTAGTTCCTTTTGCTCATTTAATGGTCTCTGAAAATATAATTCAGCAGCCACGTTACAATGCTCTTCTGATGTAAACTCAAATCAAATATAATTTTAGTTTATTTAAACCTCAGTGAGAACCCTCATAAATGAATAAGCACAGTGTATACGATTTATTAAAGGCTTGTGAGGAATACATAATGCCCAAAGCAAGCTTTTAGAGATGGATTTCAGCATAAATATCTGGTTTGGTGGCTTTGTTGGAGTCTCTTGTTTGATCAGTTTGTCTGATCAATATATAGTGGAAAGGATTGATTAGGATCATGGACAGCCACTATGGGCTATTATACACATTTTTTTATTTACATTGGGTAGCTATTGTTATTAGTATTCATTGGCAAAGCAGCATTATTTAGGAGATGTACCTTGGCACATACATATATACAAATATGGTGCTGTTGCGTAAAAAAGGTTGTGCTTGTCAAAAAATTGCACGGTACATTCAGTTTTGCTAATTTTTTTTGGCAAAGTGAAACAGGACATTCCTAAATATAGGGGAGCATTTTGTGTTCCATAATATAGATGGGCATTGGATATTCTCTTCCATTTGGGTTAATATTACATGTTCCAGTGCAAGCACCCCAGAGGGGCAGGGTACTGCCAAGGTACCCACAATAATATGACTCACATAGATTCTCTCGTGATCTAAAAATCAGTGCAAACATGGGGAAATTTTCTGCATCAAAACACAAAACTCGAAATTGTAATCCACCATCTGAGCTGCTTTGCCTGTCAGTGCCGCTCTAATATTGGGTGGATCAGAACAGATATCACCCTAAGGGGCACATTTACTAACCCACGAACGGGCCGAATGCGTCCGATTGCGTTTTTTTCGTAATGATCGGTAATTTTGCGATTTTTTCGTATCTTTTGCGTTTTTTTCGGCGTCTTTACGATTTTTGCGTAAAAACGCGAGTTTTTCGTAGCCATTACGAAAGTTGCGCAAAGTCGCGATTTTTTCGTAGCGTTAAAACTTGCGCGAAACGTTGCGCCTTTTAAGTTTTAACGCTACGAAAAAGGCGCGACTTTGCGTGCAAGTGTTAACGCTACGAAAAACTCGCGTTTTTACGCAAAAATCGTAAAGACGCCGAAAAAATCGCAAAAAATACGAAAAAATCGCAAAATTACCGAAAAAGTCGCAAAATGTTCGTTTCCAATCGGAATTTTTCCAATTCAGATTCGAAATCGTGTCTTAGTAAATCAGCCCCTAAGACTTGAAGTCAGAACAAATTACCCTACATGCAGCTTCTAACAGTCATGTATGAAGACAGAATTGCAGGTATACATACAGAACTTGTTGCTAGGAAAAGAAATAGTATTCCAGTACACATCTCAGTCTGTGTAGAGACATGTAGCACACAAAAGGTATCAGAAATACCAAAACACTGCAGCAAGCTCAAAAAACAAACATAAAATCAGAATTCTACCTTGCGTGCAAGTTGGATATTAAGTTCCGTACACATGCTGTTCAAACTTTTAATCACTCTCTTTTCCCAGCTTGCCTAAATAAAACAAGGAGCAAATACAAAAAATAAATATCATTTAAATATCACAACACAGTAACACTGGAAATGTGACACAAGGGGTTTTAACTTGATAAATGGTACCTCTGTATATAAAAAATTGTTACCTTAACAGATAGGGCAGATTTAATACAACTCAAACTGGGAACTCCTAAGGTAGTTTGTTTTTTTTCTCATTTACTAAACAGTTTCTTGACTGTCAGGATAGTGTTAAACAAAACGACACAATTATCAAAACAGGTGAATGTGTCCGTTTTTCAGAATGTGTTTCACTGCTCTAAGGTATTGACTATAAATCTGTTCTGAGCTCTAAGGGTAATGGCCAAAGGGTGGTTAGTCGGCCACAATAAATCTCTGCTTCCGCAGGTGACTAATCTCCCAGAAAAGCCTTTCCAGCTGGAATAAAGGGAACAGCCTTTTCTCAGTCTACTTCTTTATCTCTTTACTGTTGCTAATAAAATGTTAAACCTTTAAAGGGGATTAACTTTTAGTTTGATGTAGAGAGTGATATTCTGAGAAAGTCTGCAATTGGTCTTCATTTTTTATTATTTAATTTTCACTTCAGGAGCTCTCCAGTTTGGAGTTTCAGCAGGTATTTGGTTGCTAGGGTCCAAGTTACCTTAGCAACCAGGGAGAGGTTTGGATGAGAGACTGTTATATGAATAGGAGAGGACCTGAATAGAAAAGAAAGTTACACAAAGTAACAATAACAATAAAACTGTAGCCTCACGGGGCAATAGTTTTTGGCTGCGGGGGTAACTGCAAAGAGTTGGAAGAAGAAGGCAAATAATTCAAAAACTATAACTAATAAATAATGAAGACCAACTGAAAGTTGCTTAGAATTGGCCATTCTATAATGTACTAAAAGTTAGCTTTACATCAGTTAAAACTGCCCCGTTAAGCAAAAAAAAAAAAAAGTGACCATATATTTTTTAGATGTAAATTAAATATTTTTTTTCCAAAACTATGTTGCTTTACATACTATTGAGCATTGTTTTCTATTAAAACTAAACTGTTTGAATTCTGAGGGCAGCAACACAGAAATTAACTGCCCATCCTTTTGTCTGTCCCAAGAAAGTCCAGTTAAACAAATGTAAAATAGATTCATGATAGCAATATACTTTCCCAGTATCTCCTATCCTTCATTAATCACAAGCAAAGAGGTTCACAGCTAAGGCTCTGCTGCAAAAATAAACCAGGCCAGTTAAATCCAAAATGCGCTAGTAAGTTGTAAGAACAGTTAGGGCAGAAGTTTAGAGACTGTACCTGTGCCTTACGCATATATGTCAGTGGCTCCTTAATATGTTCCACTGGTGCAAGTGGGTGACAAGGGGCAGGAAGCCTAGAAGGAAAAAACAAACAGCATTGTGATTGCTAATGTTTCAAATAATAAGTTATGGTTTATCAGGCAGCTGGCTTTTTGACTTGCTGCAGCCCACTTTTCTTGTTGCGTCCCCAGGGATAATGCCACACTGTATCTCACGGCATCTTTTTCTTTTGCTTTCCTAAGGCATGGGAACTTAAAAAGCGTCATTTACAAATATAACTGCAACTGCAGGTGCTTTGAAATGGACAAAATGGAGAGCATATATTGAGGCCAAATAGCAAGGTACTTGCACTCAAACACGCTCCTGCAACTCTATATGGCAGCAGATTGAATCCATCCTCCCTCTCTGAAGAGTGGTGCAGAAGTGTGCCTACTGACATATATATATATAAACTATATATACCGCTACCTACACTAAGGGGCACAAAGATCCAATTTTTTTCTGGGCTTAAACACGATATGGTAAAAATTCGGAGTAAACACGATAATTTCTGAAGTTCTAAAATGTCACGAAAATGCTTTTATCGAATTGCGTTCCAAAAGTCACAATATTTTCCTGCAGAAAACTTTGTTAAGCCACGAAAACCTTTCTGGCTTTGATGCCTTCCATCTCTGGCTTTGGAAGCCTACCATAGGACAAAGCTTTAAAGGATTCCGAAATGTCTTTGTACAAAATATGATTTTTTTGTGGAAATTTAACGAAAACCACGAAAAACTAGTGGACAAACTTTTCGCATACATTCTAAAATGTAGAAAAAATAAGAAATTATCTCAAAATTGTTTAGTAAATGTGCCCTAAACTGTAGATTTGAGTATCACAATAGCCTTGGATGCTATGCTTCAAGAACTCATCCAGGCCCCTCTTAAATAGAATCTGCCATCACCACATAATCGTGTGGGGAACGTTCACTTCCTCAAGTCTAAAGGGGTGGCTTCTCTTGCTTTGATTGTTGTCTATGGGAAGCTCCCCTGCTATCTGTCTATAATATCCTCTAATGCAGTGCTGTCCAACTGGCGGCCCGCGGGCCGCATGCGGCCCGCGACCCCCCTCTGTGTGGCCCCCCACCTGTCTGGCTGCTTTGATGGCTTACTCTTGTGTAAGCTTTAAATGGTATTAGTACTGTGATTAACTGCCCCCTGCATGGTTCTCACCTCAGATTCAGGCTGTAATCAGGCTGTATTGTTTAAATATGTAATTCCCTGTGTTGTTCACACCTTTTAATCTCTGCATTGTTCACCCCCTGCAGTGTTCACACCTCAGGCTCAGGCTGTAATCACCCCCATTGTTCACCTGTTCACACCTCAGGAGCAGTAGAAACCCACAAATAATCCCTGCACACTACAAAAAGAACATATACTGAGGTGGTACTTCAGTTAAAAAGTTTTTTAATATATAGTTATTGTGCAGACTGTAGGAGCAGTGCCAGCATTGTGTCACTGTAGGCTGCCTGTGTGTGCCATACACACAGGCATCATAGGGCAAGCAGAGTATGGCACACACAGGCAGAGTATGGCACAAACCAGCCAAGAATGGCACACAGTGAAAGTATGGCAGGGTAGGGAAGGCAGAGTATGGCGCACACAGGCAGGGTAGGGAAGGCAGAGTATGGCACACACAGGCAGGGTAGGGAAGGCAGAGTATGGCACACACAGGCAGGGTAGGGAAGGCAGAGTATGGCACACACAGGCAGGGTAGGGCAGGCAGAGTATGGCACACACAGGCAGGGTAGGGAAGGCAGAGTATGGCACACACAGGCAGGGTAGGGAAGGCAGAGTATGGCAGGTTTTTGCTGTACTATAACCATTAATATGGGTATGGTCATGTGATAACATGGGTGTGGTTTCAAGTGGGTGCAGTTTCAAAAAGGGGAGTGGCCAAAACTGGCTTCCATTATCGGCCCTCCACCACGTAGATCGGAAAAATTTCGGCCCTCGGTACAACAGAAGTTGGACAGCACTGCTCTAATGTACTTAAAGAGTAATCACAAGTGAGTTTTATCTTAAGCGACTTTTCTTAAGTGAAAACAACCCCAAACTTGGTGGAATTAACAAGTTAGCAACGCTTCACTGATTATACTTTTACTGTAAATTAATTTAATTGTAAATACTGTAAATTAATCATGGGCAGCATCATTGCCAAGGCTGTTCTTGCCATGATGATGTAAGGTTACTCATGCCTTGTTTTGGGCAGCAGTGTGCAGTAACTCTAAGGGCAAATGTAGTCTCTTAATGCAGGGAACACACCATGCCCTCTGCACTAGCAATGTGCTGCCTCAGGTAGCAGCGCCGGATCATTTAGCTTTAATGGTGCCAATCCCCAGGGTATATTATGAAGTAGACAGCTATGCCTTTACATTAGGAAAGCAGAAATGCCAGAAATGCACTCACACACTGAGTTCCCGGTAGACTGCATTCTGAAGTTTCTTCTCCCAGCCTGTGAGCGAAACACAGAGAGTCAGCTTTTATGATTCAATAACAAAACTTAGGAAGGAGTCTGCAATTTTTTAACTCTAAAACCTGCATTAACTGTTTCATAACATCAAGGGGGGGGGGCATTTACTAATGCTTTGGGTTTGGTTTTTTTAGATGTCAAAACCCAATTTTGTTGCAAAAAAAAAGCAACTTTGTTGCAATTTATTATGCGACAAAAAAATCTGAATGGAAAACACAACATCAAAAACCTGTCAAGATCATGCAGAAGTCAATGGCAGATGTCCCTTTCACAACTGGAAGATCTTTTCTTTGTGGTTTTAGAGGTTTTCGGGGGGATTTTTACCCTGCCTTTTGTACAACAAAACAAAAAAGTCACAGTTTTCATGTTTTTTAGGTGTCTCTTTGGTGTGAATGAGGGACTGAAAGATGAATAGGAGAGAGTGATTGACCAGAAATATAGGTAATACAACAGTTAAAGTAACAATAAAGTTGTAGTCTTCAAGATCAATAGTTTTCTACCAATGCAGTAAAACCTTGACTAGATTGTTAACTGAAGAGACCCAGCGACTGGAGCAGCTATTATGTGTTTTATACATGTTTAGTACTGCAAAGTAATGTTTAAGCTTCCTTTATGGTTATGATTGTACAATTCCAACCCCAAGCCTAATATTAAAGGGGAAGCTTACAGCGATGTAGAAAAAGATGATATATGACAACATTGGTTTTTATTCTATTGGTTTCTGAAGTGGTTTAAAAACAGACTGAAAAATATAAGTGACAACAAATTATTACTGACTATCTCTGTCTATTTCATACTCAAAGTTATTTTTAAGGGAAACTGCCTATTTAAAATCCATATCTTGTGTCTGACCATTTTATTGCCTTCTGCATGCAGTCGTGTATGGAAGTTGGTACTGAAAAAAAATTGTTGAATTTTGTTGAATATAGAAATTGACGAATTGTAAGAATATCACCAGGGATATAACCCAACAATTGCAATTTAGTTAGTAGCTTTAGCAGTGCGCAATAATGATTATCTACATGCAAAATAATATTCAAACGACTCTGAAAATGTCATTTCAATTTAACATTTTAAACCTTTGTCTAAGAGTTTATAAGCTTCAGGCCTCCCGAGGAATCCAGGAAATGTGTTGAATTTATAAGCATCTGATAGGCAAATATATAAAAATATTTTATTTTATATATAAAATATAGGCAAAAATTATGTTTATATTTGCAGTTTCAGGGCCTTATACATAGGCATAACTAGAAAGATTTCTTGGGTACATGGGTACTGAAATGTAAATTATATAAGGCAAAATGCATTCCTGAAACTTATGGAAAAGAATGGATTCAAAATATTAAAGAAATTAAACATCCTCATTAACTGATATAAGGGCTGTCCAACTGGAAGCCTTCCAAGATATTTAAATGGCCCTTGGACTGCTCAAGATATTCATTGATTTCTTTGGATTTCATCATCATTTTCTTATAGTTTAGCCACTAAACATGAGATACAGGTATGGGATCCCTTATCCGGAAACCCATTATCCAGAAAGTTCTGAATTACGGAAAGGCCATCTCCCATAGACTCCGTTATAAGCAAATTATTCTAATTTTTAAAAATGATTCCCTTTTCTCTGTAATAATAAAACAGTACCTGTACTTGATCCCAACTAAGATATAATTACCCCTTATTGGGGGCAGAACAGCCCTATTGGGTTTATTTCATGGTTAAATGATTCCCTTTTCTCTGTAATAATAAAACAGTACCTGTACTTGATCCCAACTAAGATATAATTACCCCTTATTGGGGGCAGAACAGCCCTATTGGGTTTATTTAATGGTTAAATGATTCCCTTTTCTCTGTAATAATAAAACAGTACCTGTACTTGATCCCAACTAAGATATAATTACCCCTTATTGGGGGCAGAACAGCCCTATTGGGTTTATTTCATGGTTAAATGATTCCCTTTTCTCTGTAATAATAAAACAGTACCTGTACGTGATCCCAACTAAGATATAATTACACCTTATTGGGGGCAGAACAGTCCTATTGGGTTTATTCAATATTTAAATGATTTTTAGCAGACTTAAGTTATGTAGATCCAAAGTATGGAAAGATCCCTTATCTGGAAAACCCCAGGTCCCGAGTATTCTGCATAACAGGTCCCATACCTGTACTGTAAATAACTATCCCGCTATATGGGGGCATCACTGACCTATATTATTTTTTAATTCACTTGACATCATAAAATAATACCAACGTAAGCACCATATGGTGGTATTCACTATTACAGTTACTTTTCGCTATCATAGTTTATTTATAAAGGACCAACACATTACATGGGACTGTACAATGTATTGGGAGAACACAAACATTATGACAGACAGACTAAACGATTTATTTTCTGGACTGAAAATGTTCCTAACAGTCAGCATTAGTCTATGTAAGAGAGAGTAATACCATTCAGATGACAACTGATATAAATTCATACCTGAAGTTTTGAAAAATTCTTTGATGTCTTCTTTTAGTGTTTCAAGTTTAATATCAGTATTGTGCAGACTTGCCTGGCAAAAAACAAAGAAAAAAAAATAACGAGTGGGAAATACCTACAAAAGGATTAAAAAAAGGGAACAAAAAACATTTTTCAAAGAAATAAAAACAAAGTAACCAAAATAAGTCACTGGTACAAGTTAACGGATTGTAAATGTAGGGGCAACAATAGTTATTTTGATAACTGGGCAGGCACAGGGGACAATAACTAATTCAGAAATTACATTTTAAATGAATCTCACAGCTTAACAACTTTCACTGTACAAAAACCTCTTTCACACCTTAAAGGAACAGTAACACCAAAAAATGAAAGTGTTTTAAAGTAATTGAAATATAATGTACTGTGGCCCTGCACTGGTAAAACTGGGGTGTTTGCTTCAGGAACACTACTATAATTTATATAAATAAGCTGCTGTGTAGCCATGGGGGCAGCCATTCAATCTGGAAAAAAGGAGAAAAGGCACAGGTTACATAGCAGATAACAGATAAGACACCATTGTATTCTACAGGGTTTATCTGTTAGCTGCTGTATAAGGGCTCTGGCACACGGGGAGATTAGTCGTCCGTGACAAAACTCCCTGTTCGCGGGCGACTAATCTCCCCGAGTTGCCTTCACCTGCCATCCCACCGGCGCGGCGGCGCGATTTTGCGCAAATCGGCGAAGTTGCCTCGCGAGGCTTTTTCGGCGATTTCCTGAAATCGCGCCGCCGCGTGTGCCATCCCACCGGCGACTTACATTTTCGCCGGTGGGATGGCAGGTAAAGGCAACTCGGGGAGATTAGTCGCCCGGGAACAGGGAGTTTTGTCACGGACGACTAATCTCCCCGTGTGCCAGAGCCCTAACCTGTGCCTTTCCTTCTTTTGAATGGCTGCCCCCATGGCTACACACCAGGGTTTATATAAACTCTAGTAATGTTTCTGAAGCAAACACACAACTTTTACCAGTGCAGGGCAGCAGTACATTATAGTTTAATTTCTTTGAAATATATACATTTTTTTGGTGTTACTGTTCCTTTAAATGGGCCATAACCACCACCCAAACACAATTTAATGTAAAACTGCTCCTCTTGAATCCTCTTCTAAATACTTCTGCAGAATCCATATCAGTTGAAATGAAATAGAAAATAAACTGTGCCAATATAGATGTCTGACCAAACACTCATGTGGTGAATAACAATGTCACTTTAAAAAAACAGCAGATAACAGACTGCTGCAAAAGGTAAAAAAATTCAGCAAAAATAAACAAACAGCAGTAGAAGTATACAATCCTGCCACACCGAGGTGCAGACTCTCAGGGTATTACGAGTTGAACAGAGGAGCAGCACCCATAGCCATTCACTTACACACCATGCAACAATCCCAGTTTATTATTACCTAACAAAGAAATTAGTTAATCAATATATACATACATACATTTTTTTCATTTGATAAATCTTGAATAATCAAGTTTGAAAAATATGAACCCAAATGCATTTACAGTTACAGTTTTTGCCATGATTTCCTAAAACAAGATCTTATGCTTCATATACAATGTGCTACACAGTGGGCAAAGTGTAAATAGTGCAAAAAATTTGATTGTACTATAATCACATTCACATTAGGATTTTTAAATAGATCAATGAATGTTGAAAATACACCTCCTGTTTAATTCTACGGAAATGCACCAGCATTTAGCTGCCAAGTTTTTTGTTGTTTAATAAACCTGAAAAATCATCAACTTGCAAATAATCATGGTTGCATTCCTTATCCGGAAACCCCTTATCCAGAAAGTTCCTAATTACAGAAAGGCCATCTCCCATAGACGCCATTATAAGCAAATTATTCTAATTTTTAAAAATGATTTCCTTTTTCTCTGTAATAATAAAACAGTAGCTTGTACTTGATCCCAACTAAGATATAATTACCCCTTATTGGGGACAGAACAGCCCTATTGGGTTTATTTAATGGTTAAATGATTCCCTTTTCTCTGTAATAATAAAACAGTACCTGTACTTGATCCCAACTAAGATATAATTACCCCTTATTGGGGGCAGAACAGCCCTATTGGGTTTATTTAATGGTTAAATGATTCCCTTTTCTCTGTAATAATAAAACAGTACCTGTACTTGATCCCAACTAAGATATAATTACCCCTTATTGGGGGCAGAACAGCCCTATTGGGTTTATTTAATGGTTAAATGACTCCCTTTTCTCTGTAATAATAAAACAGTACCTTGTACTTGATCCCACTTAAGATATAATTAATCCTTATTGGATGGAAAACAATCCTATTGGGTTTATTCAATATTTAAATGCAGACTTAAGGTATGGATCCAAATTATGGAAAGACCCCTTATCCGGAAAACCCCAGGTCTCGACCATTCTGGATAACAGGTCCCATACCTGTACTCATTTTGCAGTAAATATGAGGATCTGTTACACAAGACAAAACAGGATCAGTCGCTATGTCTTTCAAGCACAAATTTCCTAAAGGTATGCAATTTCATGATGTGCAAGAGAAGAGTTTTTTCTTAATATTTTGCTTCTAATAGCTTCTAGCAACAATTTACAACATTCAAGTTGTTTTTGCTATTTCAGACTTGGAAAAAAAAAAAAGGATCAATGCTAAAAACAGTGCAAAAATATCTTCAAAAATTACTTTTACAAAATTGCACATCATTTTTAAACGAATTAAAATTCAAGCTACAGGAAAAATATCATTTGCAGCAGGAGAAAAAAACTATATTCAGGTAAGGAGTCTATTATCCATAATATTTGGAACTTTCAGATAAGGTGTTTTTCAGTGATTTAAATCACCATACTTTAGACTACTGAAACAATTGAAACATTAAATTAACCCAATACGAATTCATGCAGCTTAGTAACCATCAAGTACAAGCTCCTGTTTTATTATGAGAAAAATGAAATGATTTGCTTATGGGAGACAGCTTCTCTATAATTCAGAACTTTCAGGAGATCAGGTTTTGGGATAAAAAAAATCCCATACCTGGAATATACCCCCTGGCGCATACCTACAGTAGCT
Source organism: Xenopus tropicalis (assembly GCF_000004195.4). Taxonomy (NCBI): domain Eukaryota; kingdom Metazoa; phylum Chordata; class Amphibia; order Anura; family Pipidae; genus Xenopus; species Xenopus tropicalis. Next base: position 32,119,808 of record NC_030677.2, on the reverse strand, counting down.
AAGATATAAAAGACTGAATTCCCATTACAGTAGTGTATGCCCTCATTATTTTGAAAAGTTATCCAAACATTATTCTTTCCTATTAACAAGCCAATTAGGATACCAATTAAACTAAATGAGCTCATATTTGCAGACAACTGTAAAACAAATTAAAATAAAAGGGTTAGAAGGAAAACTATCTGGGAAGTATTTCTTTAACACACTCCCTGTTTGTTTTATCAAATATCAAGGATAATAAGCCCAGCACCATCATTTTAGTATTGTTTCTGTCTTACTATCAGTATTCAATAAAATGTTCAGAGCCAAATAAAGAGAAACGCTACTAGGAAAGTTAATCATTTCTTCCTTATGGGAAACCCAGAACCAAGTAGAAATCAGCCCTGTTCCCAAATGCAGAGCTGCCCATTGGGCTTGGTGTCCACAAGGTTTGGCCATGTCACCTCCAATCCCAGGATCCCTTTTATGTGGTTTGGGAGGAGATGGGGCAAAGGTAAACACTACATAGCCAGACCCTCCAACCATTTTCACATGGTGGTTTTTGAGTATTAGCTTCACTTGTACAACCCTACCAGTAAAGGAAAGTAGCAATGCTACAATATCTTTGTGGTTATGGGGTAAAGTATTTTGACTATTATCACACATTCTGGAAAAGTGTTGTATGGCTGTGAGTTCACAGACAAGGGCCTTCCTATAACAAATACTGACCAACAGCTATTAAGGAATGGAAGCAATGGAATGATCATAACAAATGTCTACCTTATCATTTACTGCACGTGGACCACAATAAACAGTGCAACATGTTCCAGACATGAGATAAAAATAATTTAAACAGTGCGTTATAAACTTAGACACGTTATCTTTTTGCCATACAAAGTACATGCCTTCTGGGAATGATAGGGGTTGCCGTGCATAGCAGTACAGTGAGATGTTCTGGCAGATTTTGTTTGCCGATAACATTCTGTATTTCCAAGATTAATCGAAAAAATATCTTGAACCAACAATTGTATATCAAACGATAGCCAATGTTTCTTCCTTGTAAAAGTTATTTTAGAACACAAAGATAGATGATACTATAGCTACACAACTGAAAAATGCAATTTGTTGAATTACATTTAGAACTTGATCAATTGAACTCAAGTAAAGAACCGATGACCGATTCTCAATGCACTTCAAATCCAATCTGCCAGACATACGTTATTAATAAACATATTCCACAAACACAAGACTGTATGACCATCGCCCAGGTGTCCCCATCCTTTTTTATCCAGGAGTCACATTCAAATTAAAAAAACAGCTGGAGAGCAGCACAAGCATGCAAATGTTCCTGGGGTGCCAAATATAGGCTGTGATTGGCTATTCATAGCCCTTGTGTAGCCTGGCAGCCTACAGTAGGCTGTGTTTGGCAGTACTAATGTTCTTTTGTACAACTAAACCCTACCCTGCCCTAGGCTAACCCTACCCTGCCCTAGGCTAACCCTACCCTGCCCTAGGCTAACCTAACCCTGCCCTGGGCTAACCCTACCCTGCCCTAGGCTAACCTTACCCTGCCCTGGGCTAACCTTAGCCTGCCCTGGGCTAACCTTACCCTGCCCTGGGCTAACCTTACCCTGCCCTAGGCTAACCTTACCCTGCCCTGGGCTAACCTTACCCTGCCCTGGGCTAACCTTACCCTGCCCTGGGCTAACCTTACCCTGCCCTGGGCTAACCTTACCCTGCCCTGGGCTAACCTTACCCTGCCCTGGGCTAACCTTAACCTGCCCTGGGCTAACCCTACTCTGCCCTGGGCTAACCTTACCCTGCCCCGGGCTAACCTTACCCTGTTCTAGGCTAACCCTACCCTGCCCTAGGCTAACCCTACCCTGCCCTGGGCTAACCTTACCCTACCCTGGGCTAACCTTACCCTGCCCTGGGCTAACCTTACCCTGCCCTGGGCTAACCTTACCCTGCCCTGGGCTAACCTTACCCTGCCCTGGGCTAACCTTACCCTGCCCTGGGCTAACCCTACCCTGCCCTGGGCTAACCTTACCCTGCCCTGGGCTAACCCTACCCTGCCCTGGGCTAACCTTACCCTGCCCTGGGCTAACCTTAACCTGCCCTGGGCTAACCTTACCCTGTTCTAGGCTAACCCTACCCTGGGCTAACCTTACCCTGCCCTGGGCTAACCTTACCCTGCCCTGGGCTAACCTTACCCTGCCCTGGGCTAACCTTACCCTGCCCTGGGCTAACCCTACTCTGCCCTGGGCTAACCCTACCCTGCCCTGGGCTAACCATACCCTGCCCTGGGCTAACCTTACCCTGCCCTGGGCTAACCCTACCCTGCCCTGGGCTAACCTTACCCTGCCCTGGGCTAACCTTACCCTGCCCTGGGCTAACCTTACCCTGCCCTGGGCTAACCCTACCCTGCCCTGGGCTAACCCTACCCTGCCCTGGGCTAACCCTACCCTGCCCTGGGCTAACCTTACCCTGCCCTGGGCTAACCTTACCCTGCCCTGGGCTAACCTTACCCTGCCCTGGGCTAACCCTACTCTGCCCTGGGCTAACCTTACCCTGCCCTGGGCTAACCTTACCCTGTTCTAGGCTAACCCTACCCTGCCCTAGGCTAACCCTACCCTGCCCTGGGCTAACCTTACCCTGCCCTGGGCTAACCTTACCCTGCCCTGGGCTAACCTTACCCTGCCCTGGGCTAACCTTACCCTGCCCTGGGCTAACCTTACCCTGCCCTGGGCTAACCTTACCCTGCCCTGGGCTAACCCTACCCTGCCCTGGGCTAACCCTACCCTGCCCTGGGCTAACCTTACCCTGCCCTGGGCTAACCATACCTTGCCAAGCACCCCCAATCACTGAGGTGACAGCAGGTCTTTGTGCGAGAGAAAGGACTGCACACGCCACCTACTGGCCATGGCCAATACTACACATCTCTGTCTCATTCATTGTTGTACTGTGCGGTACTTGGGCCCGGCGCATCTCCCCGGCCGCACTCACCCGGGCCTCCTTCTCTAGCTGGCTGTGCAGGCTGGAGCCCTTCAGTTTCCGGACTATGTGCGCTATGGTCACTGACAGCTCATCCTCCTCCCCCTGCTGCATGGTACCGGCGCCTTCCTGCTGGCGAGCAAGGTGAGACGAGGAGGCAGAAGGCGTCGCCTAGCAACAAACGGCGTGCGTGATGCAGCTGGAGAACCCGACCGGAAATAGCTGTGCGCACTTTTATTTCCGGCTTCGCTTTAGTTAATGCTCAGTGTCTCAGTGCGGGGACATTTTTCCCTGTAACTCAGGGAGTCAGCACTGACACCTGTCAGTAGGGCATTACTGCAGGCAGGCTATTGGCTGATTGCAACAGTTTATTACATTGTATTTCTGGACATAGCGCACTACCTTCCTGCTTGTAAATGGCCTGTAGTCTCTCCTAGGGAGTGGGGTTAGGTATTAAAGATACATTGCGGCAGGCTAAATAGCAGCAAGCATGGGGTGTGCTCCTCCCTTTTGTTTTATGGACTGAGGCATTACAAACAATCTACTTTTAATAAAGCGGGTTGGAAAAGAAATAGAGAAAATTGTGTGTTTTAGCGGGGGCAATTCTCAGTATTGCCTATGGCAGGGTATTTCCTGGGATGAAAGGAACAGTAACACCAAAAAATGAAAGTGTATAAAAGTAACTAAAATATAATGTACTGTTGCCCTGCACCGGTACAACTGGTGTGTTTGCCTCAAAAACATTACTATAGTTTATATATATAAAGCTGCTGTGTAGCCCTGGGGGCATTCAAGGGAGAAAAGGCACAAAGCAGACAACAGATAAAACACCATTGTATTCTACAGAGCTTATCTGTTATCTACTATAGAACTTGTGCCTTTTTCTTCTTTTTTTCCAGCTTGAATGGCTGCCCCCATGGCTATAGAGTGGTTTACTTATATAAACTATAGTAGTGTTCCTGAGCATTATACCATTGCAGGGCAGCAGTACATTATGGAATAATTACTTTAAAACAATTTAATTTTTTGGTGTTACTATTCTTTTAAGTAGCCATGACAAGTAGCCACAACTAAGTAGCTCCATGTGTCTTCACCCTTAACAATCAGGAATGTGGGTGCATTCAGAATCAACCAATCACATTCAGTCTTATCTTTAGTAGTTACTATACACCTGCCATTAATTAAAATAACTTCAACTCAGATAAAGTTTAGCTTTTTCTGTAGGATCATTCCTCCTTGTCTAAAACTCCAAAAGTCACGGTCCACAAAGAACATTCAAAACATGAAAGGGATTTCATCACTGAACGGTATCAATCAGGACAGGTACAAAAAAAAATATCGAAATCATTAAAGATTCTATGGAGGACAGAGAAGACAGTCATCAGCAGGAGAAGAAAATATGGTTCAGCAGTGACATCAGGACATCCCTCCAAGATTGATGAGAAGACAAGGAGAAAACTGGGCAGGGAGCCCACCAAGAGGCCTATAGAAACATTACAGATGCTGCAGGTTTTCTTGGCAAGTACTGGTTGTTTCATACAAGTGAAAACAATCAGTCATATTCTTCATATGCCTGGATTATAGAGTACAGTAACAAGACGAAAGCCTTCATTCACAAAGAAAAATATCCAAGCCCAGATAAACTTTGCAGAACGGTATAGCCGTTTCCAAGCAACCATGTGGAAAAAGGTATTATAGTCTGATGAGACCAAGGTTGAACTATTTGGCCATAATTTCAAAAGGTATGTTTGGTGCTAAAATAACAGCACATCATCACAAGAACAGCATCCCCACAGTGAAGAATGGTGGGGGCAGCATCATGCTTTGGGGCTGCTCTTCGTCACTTGGAACTGGTGCTTTAGTCAAGGTGCATGGAATTATGAATAGCTCCAAGTATCCGTCTATTTTGTAAAACCTTCAAGCGTCTGCTAGGGAGATGAAGAGTAACTTCACCTTTCAGAATGACAATGACCCAAAATCAACAAAGCAATGCCTTGTTCTGGAGTGGCCCAGCCAGAGCCCAGACCTTAATCCAAAAAGAGGTGCACAGGCGATGCCCTTGCAATTTGACAGATCTGGAAATGTTTGTAAGGAGGAGGGGGCAAAAATTGCCAATTTCAGATGTGCCAAACTGATAGACTTTTACCCAAAATGACTGAGTGAATAAAACCAAAATGTGCTTCAACCAAGTATTAGTTTAGTGTTGTGTACATTAATGCAACCTGGAATTTGCATGATTTCTTTTTTCCTTTCTTTCACTTTTTTTGTACAGATGGCAGTTTTGCAATAAAGGTGGAATAAAGTCTGACAATATTTAGGTTTCTTCTTTTATTAAACAAAAATATATATATTTCTAGCTTCTGTAAGCATGCAACCGAAGAGTACATAAACCATGTGGTGAGTTTTCCTCTAGCAATACTTTCCATTTGAATCCTAGTATCTGTATATTTGTGTGCATGAAAGAAGGACATTTTACATTTAGGGGCATAGGCCCTCTTTGCCCTCTCATAAGAATACCATTGGGATGGGACTGCTATTCATTTGGTGCACGTTGTAGGTTTGCATCTAAATTATGTATCTAAATATATATAATATAATATTGTAACAGATGAGAGAGCATGATTCAAGAAAAGGTCAGAGTCTTGGCATATGACAATCATAATATGTGCTCTGTGTGTTATAATTTTCTTTTAAACATTACCTGTGTGATAAAAGAATGCTAATCCACCATTACATCATCGCGTTTTAAACTAAAATTGCCTGCAATACCCTGCACAGTTGCTTTTAACTGATATTAATGCAAAATTAATGGAGGTTCAGTTTGGAGCATTCTACCACACACCCTCAGAGCTACAAAATGCCAGCACTAAACCATCCAGATTGCCCTGTGTGCCATTACCTAAAGGGTTACATCTCGATATGACTGTTACCCCTTGTTTCAAGTGGTAGAATGTATAAATTACTACCCATTTCTCTGTGCCCTGTTGAGCTTTTGGGGCTTGTGAGCTGCAGAGTATTAAAGGGGGTGTGATGCCAAGGAACAAAAGTGCACAACTCTGTCTGAAAAAGATGCAGTTTTGTGTTTAGTATCTGTTTTCTAATAACTATTATACTCCAGTACATAAGGAATATTTTGCTATTGTGCATGCAAACCCCTCAGGAAATTAACATTAATAGACTTTAATTCTGTTGATTTGAAAGAGAAACCATGTTGCCCCAAATTTCCTGTATTACAAACATAGGAATATACTTTATTGTAAACAGAATGTATGGAATCGACCATCTGCCAGAGATCAGAGGATAAAAAGGAGAGGGAAGCTGTCAGGATGTGGCGTGTTTATTCTGCACAAAGTGGCAGATATTGACTCACTAATATTCTTAATTAAAAGACTGCCTTCTGGTAGCCATGTTAGTCAACTGGAAATCTTTCAGTACCAACGAACAGGGGGAAACACTAGTCATTAACAATATGTGCTGTTAGGAAATAGTTTAAATTAAAGGAGAAAGAAACTAAGTAAGCTTTATCAGAAAGGTCTATGTAAATACAGCCATAAGCACTTACAGAAACGCTGCACTGAGTTCTCTGTCAAAAAGATTTGTTGTGTCTGTTTTCCTCTGCCAGAGACACGCAGCTCTCTGCTCTCTCCCCTCTCCTGCTTCCCCTTCCCTCAAGAATGCTAAGAACTCACTCCCCCCCTTAGGAATGTGGATCTGAGCCAATCAGCAGGAAGCTTCCTCATAGTCTAACTAACTGAGCATGTACACTGGTCTGGGTCTCGGTGCAGGAGCGAGGCATTATGGGAACTTTCTTTACACAGCTCAGCGTTTTTTCCTGTTTGGCTTCTGATCATCTGAACAGGAGAAATATGGGGAGACTTAAAGGAACAGTAACAGCAAAAAATGAAAGAGCTTTCAAGTAATAAAAATATAATGCACTGTTGCCCTGCACTGGTAAAACTGGTGTGTTTGCTACAGTAACACTACTATAATTTATATAATAAGCTGCTGTGTAGCCATGGGGGCAGCCATTCAAGCTGGAAAAAGGAGAAAAGGCACAGGTTACATAGCAGATAACAGATAAGCTCTGTAGAATACAATAGTGTTTTATCTGTTATCTGCTATGTGCCTGTGCCTTTTCTCCTTTGAATGACTGCCCCCATGGCTACATAGCAGCTTATTTATATAAATTATAGTGGACTTTCTGAAGTAAACACACAACTTTTACCAGTGCAGGGCAGCAGCATATTATATTTTTATACACTTTCATTTTTTGGTGTTACTGTTCCTTTAAGGGCACTACTGAGACAACTGAAGGTATGCCTGCAGCTTTATTAACCTTTCCTTCTCCTTTAAGAACAAATGTTAAAAGTAGAACTATTGAAAGCTTTCAGTATAGAGAGAAATCAGTATCCTTTTGGGTAAATCCCACACAAGTTGTGGCATAAATTATTTCTCCTAGATTTTGTGTTGGAATGACAAGCAATGTTAATAATTACGCCGCTGCCACAACTCAGTAAGGGATGCAATGCACAGGCTTGCATAATAGTTTCATATTTGTGTCCATTTGAGTAGTTTGTGATAGTAAATAGGGCTTATAATCCTCCATGCCCATCTGAGCTGTCACTTTCCCAGTTACAATGATTACATGTGCCTCCCATGGCTGTCATTCCACTGTATGCACAGGATTTGTCAGTCAAATCAGAGCAAGAAGGTAACAAGGAACACAAAGACCAGTGCATATGCTCTTTAATTCTCACAGAGGTGTAAAGCACCCTGCTCTTTATCTACCAAACCCCTCTCTTAGATTGGATAAAGCTGAAAGAGCTCACTTTACAAACATTAAGCTCAATAGGGTTTGGCATCAATGTCCCCCATTAGTGTTCAGTACACATAGTGCTTGTGCCCGTCGCTGGCGCAGAGGAGACTTACTGCACACCCTTCTTCTCGCATCTTGAATATTGCATCTAGTGCTTGCCTTTAACATGTGACAAGGGCTCCGAATGCTCCATTTTGCACCTCCAGGTGCTCCTGCTTGCACATCAGCAATAATGCAGGAGAAGGGTGAGTGCCTGGACCACTGAAATCCCCTTGAACTCTCAAACCCTGCTCACAAACCAGATAAAGCCTAAAAAGCTCAAGAACAATGGTGTTTGGCAGCAAAATCCCCCATTAGTGTTCAGCACACATAGTTCTTGTGTCTTTACTGATGTAGAGAAGCTTTGCTCCCACCCTTGTTCTTCTTGTACCTTGAATAGTGCCAGCATGTGTCTTAAAATGCTCCATCTTGCCCCTGCTTGCTTATCCTGAAAGGCACAGGAGTAGGGTGAGTGCATGGGCCACCAAAATGTACTCTTCTCAAATTGCGAGCACAAGTAGTGCCTGTAATTGTACAATTCGATGTCAAACACAGCTCTTTGGACATCATGCTGGAGGTGTAAATAGTTGGGCATGACAGCACTATGCAATGTCAAAGGTTGATGGTGAATTGTGGGTAAAACACAGAGTTTTGCATCTTCATAAATGAAACGTTAAGTTTCCGACAACATGCCGCTGTGAGTGGTCCCAGCAAGGAGGCCACATATACATTAGTAAGTTAAATTAACTGGCCTAACATAAATCCAACATTCTGCATTCTTATATCTGAAATCAGAGTGATTAAATGAAATAGATAAATCCTCCTGAAAGCAAGTTGTGTTGGATGCTAATCACTTGGGTGCTTTTTATTCATGATCTGTTATTTTTAACTACCTTTCCTCCCTGCATTATCCCCACGATATGAACACTGTTCCTCAAAATCAATGCCCTGCCATGTGAGCCACGTTGCTTAGGGATGAGCACCATCTTGCTGCCTCCATCTGCGAAACGTCTGTACAATACATTAATGTCAGTCCCAGGGGCTCGCCAGCATTCTAATTCACCAAATCATCATACAGTGAAATGATTTCCCCTGTTCCTATGGATAACAAATGCTGCTGTCCGGAAATTCTTTTTTCGCTTCAAAATACTAATAACTTCACAGTTTGTCTTGGGCCCTGTGGCATCATGCAGCTCCCTGACCGACGGAACAACATTACTACTATACTTCATGCTTTATTACGCCTAATCATGGGCATGATATATTTTCTTAATGGGCAATTTAAATTCAACCTCATTGTATCATTTTTGTCATTAGTGATTTGTTTCCAAAGATTACTTTTTACTCTTTGCAGTATGAGATATTTTTAATATATTAGTGCTGGAATGCAGTTCTATAATTTGATTACCCCCATCTGTCTCTTGCACCCTCACTTCCCTGCGCAGGTCAGTCAGAGGATTGCGTCTCAGAATTGCCCCCTCCCAAATGCACCCAAGGCTCATTCCTCTGTTGCCTTTAGTTCCGGCCCTATATGAGTGCCTCCTTGAGGGCCCTACTGCACAGGGATTCACAGTACTGGATGACTGCACAGTCCCAAAGCCAGATAGGCTGTACTGTATGTGTCAGCTCAGATTCACTGCAACTGGCCTCAAGCAGAACAACAGATTTAACCCATTTATCTATTGAATCTATCATCAGTCTATCTAATCTATCATATCTATCTATTAAATGGATCTGTTTATCAAATCTATCATCTATCTATCAAATATATTATGTATCTAACCTATCTATCTATCTATCATCTATTTATCTATCTATCAAATCTATCTATCTATCTATCTATCTATCTATCTATCTATCTATCTATCTATCTATCTATCTATCAAATCTATCTATCTATGTATTGATCTCTCTAACATGTCATCTATCTATCTATCTATCTATCTATTTATCTATGTATTGATCTCTCTATCATGTCATATATCTATCTATCTATCTGCCTGTCTGTCTGTTTTTCTGTCTATCAATCTATATATCTCTTCTGTCTATCTATTACCCATCTATTATTGGTTTCTAGCAGGTGGGTGCTTCCTGCAGACTTACTTCCAGTCTATAAGCAGAAATCCATTCAGCAGTTTATCACCCAATTTGCTGACCCAGATAGCAGCATGTTCAATAATTGTCTATGAGACCTTTAAAGCATTTGCCAAGATCACAGCTCATGTTTTGTTGGGATGATAATGAAAGAGGGATGATGTAGTGAATTTAGAAGTATATAGAAGCATTCAGAGAGCATATAATGGCAATTGTGTTATGTTTCAGAGTGCCTAAAGCACCAAATACCAGGAATTCAGCTAAGCTTCTGTGATCGATTCATTTCGAATGCAGCTCCCAGTCCACCTTATTTATTCTCATTCCGTATGTAGTGGATAATGACAGCTGGCTTTTCAATTGGGTTATGCTTCAATAACCCAGCCTAAATTTATTTATTAAAAAATATAATCCCCAGTCCATCAACATTTTAATGCTATTTTTATAATAAACAGCATATAGAAAGTTTTTTTTTATAACTGCACTTGCCTGCAATAACTAAATGAATTTTAAATGTCGCTGTAACCCCCATTTAATGAGATGTGCGTATAATTAAAATGATTATGCTAATGTGGATTCAGACACGTGGCAATTTATCTGCATTTTCTCTAAGAGACACGTCTCAGGGAAAATGGGGAAATTTGTAGCACATCATTATGGCATTACAGGCAAAGTGCTATGCTGTTAGATACTAATGGCAGAGTACTTACACAGTAATGTTGCTGGGTTCCCTGCAGGGCGTACCATTGTCCCCAGTATGGCAGTCAACAGAGGGGGGTAGAAAGGAGACCAAGCGGAACTCTCAAAAGTCTATTAAAGAGGTGGTCTTATTTTTTTAAAAATAGGTGGGTGTCTAGGCAACCACTCTCTCTTAATAGTCACAAGTGGGGGAGGATTAAGTCTGTGAAACCAGTGTTTTGGTCTTGGCAGTCTTTCTCCTTTTAAAGCTAATGGCAGGGAATTAAGCCCCTTGGTCAGTAGACACTTATCCCAAGAAATTCTACCATGTAGGGAGGTGCCAGCCTATGAAAAATGACCAGAGGTAAATAGTTAGAACCACCCTATGGGGTTTACCTTGACAAGGTATGGTGGCTTTTGAATTTTATGATTATAATTCTGTAACTAAAACCCCTCTTTTTGAAAACACATGCACTAGCATAGTTACTAAATTACTAGTGAAACAGGGCCAGAGAATGTGTACCCCTCTCCTGTATGTTTGTATTAAAGAGGACAAGCAGTGAAGAACTAAGAAAGGGGACTGGAGCTCAGTGCTTCCGGTGCTGACTTACCTGTCTGCAATTACATACTTGTGGCTTTATAGCATCTCGGTCTGAGTTTTGCATTGTCTCTTTCACCTTCTTGTATTATCATCAAAGGAACTGCCTGTAAGAGTCCTACAAATCAGACAAGATTATATTAGACATATAGGAAAACAGATTTGATGTATAGTTGATTAAAAAGTATTTGAAATACTGTACATTATGATTTCATACCTTGCAATATATTGGGGAATACAGAATCAAGAAACCCAAAAGGGGCCAAAAAGACCAAATAACCAGGACTGGAGATTTAAATAATGGGCATAACCTCTTGTGTGCCTAGTCCCAAGGGATGTAAGCAAGCTTCAGCTGCAGTTGGGTGGCATGCCACCCCTTAAGGTGGCCACACACGTGGCAATTTCCGATCTTTCGTGCGACCATCTGTCGAGGTTTCGTACGATATTATCGGTGCGTGTATGGCCAGCTTTAGTTTCTGCAGCCCTAGGTCCAGGCCTTTGTGGCCTGTCCACAAATCTGGGCCTGCAACTAACTGGGGATTAAAGAGAATGAGGCTGCAGCCAAATCTGCATTCTCCAACCATAGATTTCCATAAGGGAATGTCACACTTGCTCTTGTGCCGGGGGAGAAAGGACCAGTTGCTACTGGTATCACCATGTCCATGCACTCTTGAGCATTTTGTAGCCCAGATATCCTACATGCACAGTGACAGGCGGATACCATTGATGTCAACAGCAAAAGGAACAGACATTGCTTTTTATCATTAGTATAACAGGGTATTTTTATGTCACACTTGATTCAGCTATCAGCATGTTCAAAGTGTACAGTTGTCTTCCAGCAGTAATAATTGTTACAATATTTTCACTGGAAATTCATATTCTATATGTATGCTCCAAAACTCAGCATGCTTAATTAAAAAGGCATTAAAAAGTGATTCTGTTTGTTTTAACTGACAAATGCCATGGTGCCTTTATTTTCTAACATCAGAGCACAAACTGCAGGAGATTTATATACGTGAGAAATAAAAAAAAGTAACATAGTAACATAGTAAGTTGGGTTGAAAAAAGATGTACGTCCATCACGTTCAACCATAATGCCTATATATAACCTGCCTAACTACAAGTTGATCCAGAGGAAGGCAAAAAAACCCATCTGAAGCCTCTCTAATTTGCCGCAGAGGGGAAAAAATTCCTTCCTGACTCCAAGATGGCAATCGGACCAGTCCCTGGATCAACTTGTACTAAGAGCTATCTCCCATAACCCTGTATTCCCTCACTTGTACTGAGAGCTATCTCCCCTACCCCTGTATTCCCTCACTTTTACTGAGAGCTATCTCCCCTACCCCTGTATTCCCTCACTTGTACTGAGAGCTATCTCCCATACCCCTGTATTCCCTCACTTGTACTGAGAGCTATCTCCCCTACCCCTGTATTCCCTCACTTGTACTGAGAGCTATCTCCCCTACCCCTGTATTCCCTCACTTGTACTGAGAGCTATCTCCCATACCCCTGTATTCCCTCACTTGTACTGAGAGCTATCTCCCCTACCCCTGTATTCCCTCACTTGTACTGAGAGCTATCTCCCATACCCCTGTATTCTCTCACTTGTACTGAGAGCTATCTCCCCTACCCCTGTATTCCCTCACTTGTACTGAGAGCTATCTCCCATACCCCTGTATTCCCTCACTTGTACTGAGAGCTATCTCCCATACCCCTGTATTCCCTCACTTGTACTGAGAGCTATCTCCCATACCCCTGTATTCCCTCACTTGTACTGAGAGCTATCTCCCCTACCCCTGTATTCCCTCACTTGTACTGAGAGCTATCTCCCATACCCCTGTATTCCCTCACTTGTACTGAGAGCTATCTCCCATAACCCTGTATTCCCTCACTTGCTAAGAATCCATCCAGCCCCTTCTTAAAGCTATATAATGTATCAGCCAGCACGACTGATTCGGGGAGGGAATTCCAGAACTTCACAGCTCTCACAGTAAAAAATCCTTTCCGAATATTTAAATGGAACCTCCCTTCTTCTAAACGGAGTGGGTGCCCTCGTATCTGTTGGAAGGACCTAGTGGTAAATAAAACATTAGAAAGGTTATTATATTATCCCCTTATATATTTATATATAGTTATCATGTCACCTCTTAAGCGTCTCTTCTCCAGTGTAAACAGACCCAACTTGGCCAGTCTTGCTTCATAACTGAGACTTTCAATACCCTTTACCAGCTTAGTTGCCCTTCTCTGGACCCTCTCTAACTCAATAATGTCCCATTTGTGCACTGGAGACCAAAACTGAACAGCATATTCTAGATGGGGCCTTACCAGCGCTCTGTAAAGGGGAAGAATAACCCCCTCCTCCCGTGAATCTATACCCCTTTTAATACAGCTCAAAACCTTGTTTGCCCTTGCAGCTGCTGCCTGGCATTGCTTGCTAAAGCCAAGTTTATTATCTACAAGGACTCCAAGGTCCTTCTCCATTAAGTCATTATTTTCGAGCTTGGGATTGGTGAGTTTCTCCCTTAGTTGTAAATCTCCAGTTAACTAAGTTTATATTACTATGCAGATATGTAAATATAATAAACAGGGAGGGAGCAGATGTCAGTGCTTGATTACTGATTTTGTTCTCATTGGCACAGCAGCTCTCTGCACCTTTTTCTGTTATTTTTCATGTGTATTTTTGGTTGGAAACATGTATTGGTAAAAGTACAATTATATTAACCGTAACACAGTTTTCTTGTGCTTTTATAGCAGATGTTTTCACACTGCTTGGATTTAAGCCCTTTGTTGTAAGAGTCACCTTCCTGGATACTCCAGGAGTATCCAGCGTAGCAAATAGGCATTCACCCAAAATACCATGGATGGGGATATTTTTTCTATAACATATTTTTGCCAATTGTTTTTCAGCTTGAGAAGATCATTGTCCCTGCCTACAAGTTTTCCGTTTTCCATGTGATCATTCTGTACAGTAACTTGGCTTGAGGTGCCACCATGACCCGCTATTAGCAGATAATAAGCACTGAAAGAACAGGTAATGGCAGTGGGGGATCAATAGAGCCCAACGTTTCTCAGTTTTGTCACCAAAAGAAAACAACATGCAGCAGCAAAAATGAGGTTGTACAGAAGCAGTTTTTAGACTTTTTGTGTTCAAGCACCCCCCTGGTGGACTTATATTTGGACATCTTGGAGAGACAGTAAAACTTAATGCCACATATTACACCAATTGGTCAAATATACCCTTATTAGCAAATAACCACACATAAACATTCAGTTAACCTCAAACCCCAAACTACTTGGCTCTCAGACTGGGCCCAGACTCTAAAGCCGACTACAGGTTACTCATTGTGACTTTTCAAATACATCTTGCTATTATCTCAAGCATTTTGAGCAATGAAGTGTGATCCAATCACAACAGAACTCAATGGCCAAAAAAGGAAAACCTGGTTGGCTGATGATTTCCAGTGAACTCATGGATGGGGTCTCAGCAGGATGGGATCACACCTTAGATGTGAATTAATAGATTGGGTTAGTGCCAGCTCTTACAATATGTATATTTTAAGTGCCAGTGTACATTTTATTGAGTGATTGGTTTGAGAACAGTTTGGATTAATATTTAATGTCAAACATTTGTATGTAATAAAGTGTATCCAGTTATTATATGTTGGATCTTTACTTTTTATCACTGAGAAAGAGATTGCAACACATGCTGTACAATAACATTGTAAGGTTATTAATACAATGAGGACGCTCACTTTTCAGTGCCTTGTCTCCTCCAGCAGCCATCATGTTTTCCCTTTGGATTTATCAGATTCTATGGAGAGGACACAGAAGGCTGACAGAGCATTTTATAGAGGAAGAGATGTGAGGTACGGTGTCAGTGTTTAGACACATAGAAGATGTGGTTTTAATGAAACAGAGGATGCAGTGGGTTATAATGGGCCTCA
Source organism: Xenopus tropicalis (assembly GCF_000004195.4). Lineage (NCBI taxonomy): Eukaryota > Metazoa > Chordata > Amphibia > Anura > Pipidae > Xenopus > Xenopus tropicalis. The sequence goes on along the minus strand of NC_030677.2, from coordinate 32,104,672 downwards.
GAAATGTGGCGAAGCTTACAGTACATTATTCCCAACGGGGAATGTGACACTTGTTTTATCTCTTACAGGGCAACATTTAGAGTTTATTATAGGTATTAGAAAGGTCACTGTCTGTTATATTGTCTCTTCCAGCTCTTATCATGTTCTCGTTTAAGGCTGCTGGTTTCATAATGAAAGGTCACAGAAGGGTGGCCAGCGTGTAATTATACAGAAGAATGTTATTCTTGGCACCAGGACTGTCAGGGGCCACTCATCCTTAAGGGTTGGTGTGCAGACCAAGGAGAAAGCAGGACTTGGACACAGGAAATGCACTTTATTACAGGTGCTGGAAGGTTAGACAAGGCCAAAAGGTAGGTACTGGCACAGGCAGGTAAGCAAGGCACAAAAGAGGTTAACAAGCTCAAAGTCCAGACAGTGGGACAAGGCAGGCAGCTTACAAACAAATGCTCAGGAACAGAACAAGTACCTATCACAGACAAGGCGACCTGTAACAAAATGGCAGCTCAGCATCGGTGTCAGTGGGATTTTAAACTTTGAATTTTCGTGCCAAAGTTTAGTACATTGATGCCAACACGTAAGACAAAGTCAGTCTTGGCTGTCTAGCTCAGCTTATTTGGTGCAAGTATTTCTCCATTACATGTCTAAGTAAGAGTTTGTTTTTTTTTACTTATTTTGGATGATAATATACTGTTGTTTGCCAAATTGGCTGCTATGGGGAAAATAGGCAAGTCTGCCAAGCCCAGGCCAAGCGGGGGCCCAGAGTGCAGCAAAGGCCTACTAAATTGGCTTTATTGTGTTGGGCCCGGGGCAGCATTGTCTATGGGTCCCACAAATCCTGACCCAGAAACATGATTTGAGTTTAGCACCATGCCTACCAGTACAAAATACTTTCTTTTTATGTTAATAGTGTCACAGCTTTATAAGCACCACATAGCTAGAGGTTAGAGAGAGAGCACAGGCTAAGGACCAATTAATGATTATAGTATATTCAAAATACCTTTGTGCAGTTGGCCAGTTTCTAAGCCTAACGACACCAAAGCAAAACCAGGGACTGTCAATGGAACTTAGCGGCAGTGCGCTTTCTATAAGCCAGAGAAACATGTGCAGATTCACTTGCACTATCCCCGAGTGTATAATTGGTTGGCTTCTTTTATTAATCTTTACTTACTGTTTATGTGAATTTGAAATAAATTGTTTAGTGTTCTGTGATTGCCACATTGTATTCTCTGCTTAATGGTTTTTGATACTGGGCCTCATTACTAACAGCTATCCTATACTGCACCAGTGCATTTACCCATAGTAACTAATTAGATGCCTGTTTTAATTTTGTTGTAGCCTAATTTAAACTAATTGCTTGCTGGTTACTGTAGTAAATGCACGGCTGCAATTTAGCACCTATGTTAGTAAATCAGCCCCCCGGGAGCTCCCATTACTGTACAGTCATGGAAATTTTGCTAATTACTTTGGAAAAGGAATCTGCTTTTATACTGTCTCATCAGCAATTATAAACCCATTTTGGAGTCATGCAGAGGGGCTGAAATAATAAAAATGAATGAACTTTTTTCTTTTAAAGACAGCAACACCAAAAAAACCTTTATGGGTTGCATCTGTTTGTCCAGTAATGGCAGATAAAATATTTGATAACAGGAGTAGTGCTTTGCATAGGAAGGGTTTTTATCCCATGAATACATATATACAGGTATTGGACCCCTTACATGGAAACCCATTATTCAGAAAGTTCCGAATTACAGAAAGGCCATCTCCCACAGACTCCATTTTAATCAAATAATTCACATTTTCAAAAATGGTTTCCTATTTCTCTCTAATAATAAAACAGTAGCTTGTACTTGATCCCAACTAACATGTACAGTAATTACCCCTTATTTGGGGCAGAACAGTCCTATTGGGTTTATTTAATGGTTAAATGATTCCCTTTTCTCTGTAATAATAAAACAGTACCTGTACTTGATCCCAACTAAGATATAATTACCCCTTATTGGGGGCAGAACAGTCCTATTGGGTTTATTTAATGGTTAAATGATTCCCTTTTCTCTGTAATAATAAAACAGTACCTGTACTTGATCCCAACTAAGATATAATTACCCCTTATTGGGGGCAGAACAGCCCTATTGGGTTTATTTAATGGTTAAATGATTCCCTTTTCTCTGTAATAATAAAACAGTACCTGTACTTGATCCCAACTAAGATATAATTACCCCTTATTGGGGCAGAACAGCCCTATTGGGTTTATTTAATGGTTAAATGATTCCCTTTTCTCTGTAACAATAAAACAGTCGCTTGTACTTGTTTCCAACTAAGATATAATTAATCCTTATTGGGCCAAAACAATCCTATTGGGTTTAATTACTATTTAAATAATTTTATTAGCAGACTTAAGGTAGGAGATCCAAATTACAGAAAGACCCCTTATCCAGAAAACCCCAGGTCCTAAGCATTCTCGATAACGAGTCCCATACCTGTACTATAACCAGAGTATGTCTGTTTTGAAAAGAGGTTTGTATGAATGAGCCAAAGCTATAGGCATAGAGTTTGCCCAAAAGCAAGCCTCAAGTACTTTATAATTAAACATATGTTTTGGCTGTTGTATCTATAGGTCATTTAAGGCAAGATTTGGCTTCACTTTTGCTTACCTAACTGTTCCTGGCTCTGTGACTGCTATAATATCATATACATATTTTTGGGCTTAAAACAGGATCATGAATCAAAATGAATACAAAGATCATTGTTCTAGTTCATGGGAAATAGTTAAAGAATACGCAGAAGCTTTTATCCTGGATGGGATTAGATTGTAAACTCTGCCCCTAAATCAACAGCACTACCTGCTGGGAATTTTCTGTCCTGCAACAGCCCTGCAACTTAACTGGTGATACACAGATTTCTGCACACACATTCATTTACACAAAAAACACACATTTACACAATCACAACAGATACATATTTTACAAAAGGTAGGTTTTTCCTTTTGCACACTTTTGCACTCTTACACATACAAACACATACAAACACAAACACACATTCACACTTTTTTTACTTTCTATTTCTTCATTTTATCATTTTGTTTTGTGTTTTCCCCTAAAAACAGTTTATTTGGCTTTGTTACTATTGGATCAGGTATTTTGACCTCCAACTATGCTGTCAGATCAGTTATTTTTTTATTTCATTGATTTCATTGATTTTTATGTTCAGTAAATTCCATTTTTAGCCCCTGATTATTGTCTGTTGCATGTATTTTAGAATAGTTTTGCAGTTTGGTAGTTTGGATTAAAAAGACATATTTACCAATTTTGGATTTGTCAGAATGTGCACTTTCCAGAAATGAATGGGTTTCAGGGGCCACCCTGCTTTACTGCAGCTTTACCCCAAATAAGCCATAAAACTAGTAGGCACGAGGAATATTTTGGGGGCTCTACATATCATGTAGTTCGATAAACCTATGAACATTGGGCATCAAATTGTTCAGTGGACCCCTCACACTAATATTTAGGGTGTTTTATCTTTGTTCATAATGATATGTGGGATATAAGATGCCGCAAACTGGAAGCTTTAAAGTCATTTTTCAAAAACCAGAAATATTTATAAATACAGATAACTTTAGGAAAGCATTGCAACTTGGTAGTTTGGAGTAGAAAGACATATTTACCTATTTTATATTCGGATCTGTTCCTTCCAGAGATAAATGGTTTCCTAGAGTAAGCAATTTTTGGCCTTGAAATTTGAAGTATGTAGCTTTCTGGAGCAGTGCTGGAGACGTGGGAGTGTGCTGCTGGCAGGTTTTGACCTATACAAGTCAGGTTTCTCTATAAAACTGTACATATTTGGTACTGGTGCGTTCAGAAGCTTTCATAAACAGTTGTATTCTCATGATCTATGTTAATATTAAGAAAAATATGATTTTTAAAACATTTTCGACATTAAAGGACATGTCAAATAATGTAAACAGTGAACAGCCTCTTTAAAATATTTAAATACCTGCCACTTTGAGTGTTCTATGGTTGATAGTAAGGCCACAGCCTCAAATGAATCATTTAGAACTCCTTCTCCTCCTCTAACCCACTCAACCCCTCCCTTAGAAATTGACTTTGGCTCTGGGCTTACAGAGCATGCCCAGTTCTTCTCATCTCAGGTTACTAAACACACCCACTAGTCTAGCAGCTATTGAAGCAATGGCACTGCCGTTTTCCATAGATGCTCTTGTAGGGACCCATATGGTTTAGCTCCCCTATGGCTTTAAACCCTACCTCTTCACTTATTCTACTGTTACTAGGCAGAGTCATATGTATCTAGTTTGCACTATACTTTATATCCCATCAGTTTAGTCTGGTTGACCACTCCCATTGCAGACTGATATAATGTCTAGCAAGGAGGAGTGGCTTCCTCTTTGGCTGCCTTTCTGTTACCTAAGAACAGCTCCACTGAGCCTGGGTGCAGAAACAGGCCCCAGTACAGCCAAGCATCTACCCCAGAGTTACCATCCCTCTGGAGAAGTCGGGGACCGGGCCCCATGAACGAGGTTTAGAAAAGAATAGCAGCACTTGTTATAGCACCCTCTAGGAGAGTGAGCTAGTTAAGATCTAGATAGCAAGGGCAGCTCAGGCCCCAACTAGAAGACAAAGAGAAAGAAAGTTTGCCAGCGCTTAGTTTGCCTTTAAAAATAATTTTTACAAAAAATGAGGTGTTAGTACCACACTTTGGCCAAAATATGTAAGCCAACTAGAAGACAGCTGGAAGTATTCCTTCCATCCGGCAATGTTGCCTTAGCTCAGGGCCACAGACTAGTGACAGGATACAGGTTAGTATAAACTCTGATCTTTGCCCAGCCGTAGGACCCACAAGAGTTAAAGGTTATCAACCTGAGGATTGAAATAACTATCCAGACTGCATTTCAAAGTGGTGCCCAGCTGACAGGTGCTTTACCCTGCCCAGACTCCAAAAGAGGTGGGATAAACCGGTGGCATCCTCCTTTGTTATCCTCAGTGGGTTCTGCTATCTTTGCCTTGGTTTATGTGAGTATTGATTATCCCTGTACCATTCCATCGTGTCTTGGAAAATAAAATCTGTATTATAGTTCAACTACAGAACCTCTCTGGCGTCCATAATTCTATGCACCTACAGTACACAGCCTGTTGTGAGTTGTAATTCACCACATCCTCAGCTCATCCAGTTGTCTTCCACCTAAGCGAAGGCCCATCTTCAGAAAGAGAGTCACATGTACCCCATGTTCTACCAATAGCCTGGTGTTTAAGTGCTTTTCAGCCAAAAAGGGGTAACACTCTTCTCTAGCTCCCTCTGCTGGAGAGACATGTTTCTCCAGCAGAAAGATGTGATGGAGCTGGTGGACGGAGAGGATATATGCAGTGAAAATGATGCAGTTTTGACGAGGGAGATGTGCCCAACCTTTATACATGGTAAGAAAATGTAGGATTCACTAGTGCCCCTAATGCCCCTAAAGTGAAAAAGCACAAAACTGTCTTGGCAATAAAAGTACAAAAAATGCCTGAATTCTCTGGCAGTGAAGGGGTTAATTCCATTCAGCTATTCATAGGTGTGTTTGTTGTAGGGTGGAGAGTTGTTTGTTTATAAGACAGACTGGAATGATATTTAATGGGTCACTACCCAAAGACCCGAAGTCAATAGTCTTTACTGTCATACTAACAGCTTCATCCAAGGCCAACTGTGAACCATAAAGGGTCAATAAATACTTGTATTCACTCTTCTCTCTGCTCATTCAAAGGCAAATAATTGTTTTTTCCAGCAAATATGAAGAGGTGTCTGGAGGTATTAAAGGAACTCTATTATCAGAATTATAGTTTAAGTGTTTCTGCTTAAAACCATTGTGCATGTAGCATTGATGAAAACAACGTTATTGTTACTCTTATGATTGCATAGGGAAGTAGAACCAAAGGGTTACAGCTCTTTTTTATCTCGCAGAACAACAGTTCAGTCATGCTTTATGGCTGAATTCTAAGCTTCCCTTATAATGGAGCATAAAGGGCAGCGCAGTGCAAAGTATTGTGATTCTCATTTATTTATGTCAGGCACAAATTCTCATTCACATTCATTAGCAGAGTAGAGTCATTAGGATAAAGCTTAGTGGGCAATGGAAACAATTCTGGCTGTTTTAAAATAGATCCTTGTATAGAAACAGCATGTATTTATAAAGGGGAATTGTAGGGTGGTATGCTTTTACTAACTGTAATAACTAAATATAAAGCTAATTAATAATAATAATAACAACAACTTATTATTACAATAACATTTATCCTCTTCTTCTTATAAACTGTGCATTTTTGAGAAAAACTCTTGCATGAGAAATCCTGTCTTGTGTGTTTTTTTTTTTTGGAAATTTCAGACTTAATGGGATATGGCATTTGTCCATTAAGGGAGAAGCAGGATGCCTGGAGCTGATTAGGAAGACATCATAAGGGACTATAGCAACTATAAAGAAGGATTTTTGTTGTTGTTGTTGTTAAGTTGTTTTAATATCATTTTGCACATCGAGGAGGCTTCCCTGTACTGCATCAGCTTTGACACCAAGGTGAGAGCTGCCATCATTTACCCCTGATATATTTCCCCTTGGATTGCTCCTTTTGTGTGCTTGGCTTATGTATTCTCCCTTTCTGTACCTGTATTTGTGTTGATGGGAGTCACGTGCCTATTTTGCGCTGTACATTAGTGGTACCGGTTCTGGTGGGATCTCTATTGCTTTGGAAAAGTGATCTAAAATCATGTGAACCTTGTGAACTATACATATGTAATCAGAAAGGAGACTGAGGGGGGCTACAGATACCCCATGATGTGGAGTATTAGAAATGATATCCTCATCAGCAAGACTTAGGGGTGTGACACAATTTAGCCTCATGAAAGAGACTGTTGGAAATGGGAATGGCTAATTTCTTAAAGAAGGGTCTGTCATACCAATTCTGAAACAAATGGTATAGTTATCCTTTCTTTAGAGGGCCTCATGGAGCCCCCTAAACTGGAGACAGTGGATCTGCATGTAGGCTGTGGCAAAAGAGGTACGTTTTATCCCCCTGAGTGAGTAATTCCCCTCCAGGCAATAGGAGGTGGGGTTATGTATCAGTCACTATTGATTTCTTCAGTTATCATACTGGCATGTGTGGGGTTAAATGCAGTGCTCTAAGTCTACTCCTGCAGTTATCATACTGGCATGTGTGGGGTTAATGCAGTGCTCTAAGTCTACTCCTGCAGTTATCATACTGGCATGCCTGGCATTAATGCAATGCTTTCATGACATGACAGGGGTTAATGCATTGCTCGTTATTCATTCACTACAGAGACCTTATTGGCAGAGGTTAATGCAATGCTGCATTTTCTACATTAGGGGTACCCAGATGTTACCAGTGTGAGGCCTACTTTATGTAAGTTATGGCATCAGGATTTACCATTTTAAGGGAGGTGACAGATAGGGAGATTAGATGCCCCGCGACAAATCGTTGTTGCCACCGGCAAGAATGTAAATCGCCAGTGGGATGGCATATGCGTTGCTGCAATTTCTGAAAGTCACCCATAGTTGCCTTGAGAGGAAACTTCGGGCGACTTCCGGAAATCGCACCCACCTCCCTAAGGGTGACGGCACATGGGGAGATTTGTTGCATATGGCAAATCAAAATCCTTTACATTGGTGTCAGTGGGAATCTTCATTCCTAATACTGTCTTCTTTTGCTTCTTACTGGCATGTCTGGGGTTAATGCACTGCTCATTGGTCATTTCCTAAAGTAATCTTACTGCCATTTTATGTCAAATACAACTATATACTGTGTGGGTACATATATATCATGAAAGGAACACACAATTGGGGTTCAGATCAGGTCCCTTTTTGCCCTTAGTAGCAGCGTGTAATCTGTATGTATAGTTGCAGGCTTACAGCTTGTGCAATGGCACACAGTCAGCACGTGGCACTGTATGCAGAATTAATAATGTCATTGTGGAATGAGTTCGTTAGCAAGCCAGTGGCTGATTTCCCAACGACTGACACGCTCATTCAGGCTAGTAAGGAAGGATATGCTGCCCACCCAGCGGCTACCTGGGACTCTCACTGTGCAACAGCTGGAGAGACACACACATCGCTAGCTCCTTGCTCCAGAGTGTATGCTGCTGGGGAATAGAGGTAACACATGGCAGGTTAAGGGTTATCTGTCTCGCCCAATACCAAGGGAGGGTGGGATATGGCTCTGGAGGAGATAACAACATGGTTATGCATGTTGCACATTCAGCCAAGGGAAAGGACTGTGCTGCACACTGCTGCTGGGCTCACTACATTTGCACAGGGGGCTCTGAAGGTGCACAAGTGTCTGGGCTAGGGGGCTAGCCAGCTTCTGTCAGGATCCCTACTGGCTTCTAAAAGTGTGCATTTGCCTGCCAACAGAAACTACACACATGTGCCTTGGAAATGGAAATTGTGTATGATTATCGCTTTGAAAATGACTCGGATTATTGGCTGTGTCAGATTGCAGACAACGGCAACATCACCTGTGTGGATGGATCTCTCTCCAATAAGACGTTACCAGCCAAAGGTATTCATCAGGCAAACTGTATGGGCAAGTAAAGTGCCAATGGGCATCTGTGGGGAGCTATAACTCTCAGCACCCACTAAAAAAGTAGATGGTGGGAGTTATAGTTTGCCGCAATGCGGGGAGTCCTGAACCGGACAAACAAATAGCCATAATGCTTGTTTATTATTATTATTATTATGTTTATTGTTGATACAGGGAAAAAGTTGTACTTAATCATTTACTAATATACAGGTATGGGATCTCTCATCTGGAAACCCAATATCTCAATTACGGAAAGCCCATCTCCCATAGAGACAACTTTAAGCAAATTTTCTTTTTCTCTGTAATACAAAAACAGTACCTTGATGGGAACTCAGTGGCATGAATCTATATTGTTGGCAGAACAATCCTATTGGGTTTATTTAATCAGTGTTTTTAATAGACTTACTGGTACTCTAAAGGTTTCTTATCTGGAAAACCCCAGGTTCAGAGAATTCCAGATAACAGATCCTATACCTGTTATCTGAAGGTGCTGTAAATAGCATATACTGGGGCTGCTGTTAGTGGTGTGGCCCTGGGCAGATGTTATTCAACATTCAACAAAAACTCCCAGCATCACCTTACTGGGAGTTGTCAGGATTGAGTTACAGATATGGAGCCCCTGGTATTTTAGGAAGGCTAGGTTCCCCAGTCTGGCTGGGGTGGGGTAGTAGAATTACCGTAATTAAGGTATGGCCAGCCCTAAGCCATCCAGCTGTTACCAAACTACAACTTCCAAGGCCCCCCAACAATCTTCACCTGTCAGTGGGATTCTGTGAATTACAGTTCAGTAATACAGCTGGAGTAAATATTCCCAATATGTGTATATAGGAAAAGCCTTAAAAGATATATTATTAAATATTATTTGCTATACTGTATATATTATTAAGTTGTGTTTTGCATAAAATGTATTAACGTGCATTAACCTCATATATGCCGGTAATGCCGGATCACTGTAATATATGGAAAGTGAGCATTTGTTTTATCCCCAAACATACCGGTACATTCACAGTAGAAAATCGATAATGAGCATTGCATTAACCCTCAACATGCCAGTAAGATCATCAATAAAAATGAGGATTCATTAACCACAGACCTGTGGTGCAATCACTGTAGCAAATAGATATGAGGACTGCATTAACCCCAGAAACACCAGTGACATCTCTGTAGGAAAAGAATAATAATCATTGCATTGATGTTAGGCATGCCTGTAAGGTCAGTGTAGGAAATGGATTCTGAACACTGTATTTACCCCACGTGGTGATCTGTAGACTACAGACAATGAGTGCTGCAAACCCTATTGTGTGGGCTTGGGGTGCTACTTATGCTCTTTAAGAGGACAAAACTGATATTGACTTTGCCACAACCTGTGTATCTTGATCCAACTTATCCGCACTTCAGAGGGGCTCCGGAGGGCAGACGTACCACAATAGTCTTTTCAGCATTGGGATGACAGAGACTAGAAATAGCCCACTGTTTCCTTTATGGGGCTGAATTGTCTTGTACAACCCCCCAAACCAGGCTCACTGATAAACAGTAAATGCATATATTGCTAGGATTCTTGCTAGTCTTCTTTACCATGTACTATGTATAGTTCACAAGCTTCTGTTGCCTTTGGGCTACTTAAACAAAATATGCTCTGGGAATACAGACCCTCCCTGCTCTTAGTTATAGTTAAACAAGTGACTTCTCTGAATCACAGAATTCGGTATTGTGCCAGGACTATGCTACCTACCTACCTACCTATGGTAAGTAGTTTGGGAATGAGCCCTACGCAGAGAGCCAGGCACTGTGGGCTTATGTTAATGGAAATGTATTAGGGGTGACACAGAGTGAATGATGACAGCTCTTATGTTGGTACTGAAGTTGATTGTATGTTGAAAAGTATCCTTTATGTGCTGCAGGACCCATCATCCATTTGGTTCCCATGCATGGGCAGCGTGGCATGGAGCTGTGCAGGCATCCATGCAGGGATATTTTGAATTTCCCACTGCTTTTCCCTGCTCGGCTGCTTGTTTCATTGAGACAGTATCAGGCAGCAGTACGGGTCCAAGCAGGTAAGGCATTCTTTTGATAGACCAGATGGATGCCCAAGCCTAGCCAGCCCTAATCACCAAATGCCACACTGCAGGAATCCTAGCCTAGCCCCATCGGGCAAGTCAGCTCAATCAGCTTCAGGGCAGTACTGTGTTTATACCAAAATATCTAATAATATATATATTAAACACTAGCCCTTAACATTGTACATCAAAAAACAGGTGGAGAGCAGCCAAAGGACACGATTTACTTTTTCTCTGCCCATGGGACCCCAACATAAGTGGGGCCCTTGCGTTCACCCCACAGATACCTCTCTGCTGATTCTGTATGTATTTTGGGGTTGCTCTAATTTTCCATATGCAGCAGGTTCATAACTGGGAATTCATCTTGCATAGTGTTCAGAAAGCCAACATGGGACTCTCAGGCAGGGAATAGCAAATCCTCATTTCGATGTCCAGCTGATATTCCTATTCCCAATGATCCCTGCAGATATGCACCATACGGTGAGGATTCTGCTCTACTCCCTGATCTTCCTGCTCAGTGTCCTGGGGAACAGCCTGGTGATTGCCGTGCTGATAAGGAACAAGCGTATGAGAACAGTCACTAACATTTTCCTGCTGTCCCTGGCCGTTAGTGACCTGATGCTCTGCCTGTTCTGCATGCCCTTCACCCTTATTCCCAACCTGCTGCGAGACTTCATCTTTGGCAGCGCTGTGTGCAAGGCAGCCACCTACTTCATGGGTAAGTACTGCACTCTGCAACTGGGTAAGCCAACCCCTGGGAATGCCAAGCCAGCTATACCTAGGGGGTGCCTGTGAGCTATTATATCGTAATAATTCAAAGCAGTACATCCTTTGGCCAAGTCTGAAGTGGGCTTCAAAATAGGCCCTGGCATTTCAAGTACACAGAGGCCCCCCAGCCCAATAAATAGTGACTGTCTGTGGCATTTTACAGCAGCCCCTCTGGCAAGATAAGATAGATAGTAATACAACTTAGAAGGTGAAGGATTCAGATTGGTTACTAAAGGTAACTTCAGTGGGACAGTTTAACAACTCTGTAAGTAAATCAGCCCCTTGGCGTAGAGCAGTGATCCCCAACCAGCAGCTCATGAGCACCATGTTGCTCCCCAACCCCTTGGATGTTGCTCCCAGTGGCCTCACAGTAGGAGCCATTTTTACATTTCTGGCTTGGGGACAAGTTTTGGAAGCCCAGAGACACAGTTTTACTCCAAGCAGAGCCTCCTGCAGGCTAGTAGTCCCCATTGGCTACCAAATAGCCAATCACAGCCCTTATTTGTCATCACCAAATAACTTTTTCATGCTTGTGTGGCTCACCAAGACCTGAATGTGGCTCACAAGTAAAAAAGGTTGGGGATCCCTGGTCTTTCCATAGCCATCATATCACATTGCCTGTATAACCAAACAATGAGAGCTACGAGTGACTGTAACAAGTCGCAGAAACGGGACAGATCTGCCTCAGGAACTTATTCATCAGAAAAAAACACAACTGTTCCTCTGCAAACAGACTGACCTGTACTAAATGTCTTCCATGGAGAGCTGGGCAAGGGTACAGTACATTATCCATTAGCTCTGAGAGGGTCATGCCATTACTGATGAAAAGGCTGAAATCACTTAACATATTAACTCCGTATTTCTACCGAGGGGAAATTGTGCCTTTTTACTTTGGTGCACGCAGTTTAGTTTCTAATGAGTAAAACATTTATTCTTGCTTTCCATTTATGAGGGAAATGTTCCCCTTTAAAATGTTTTTATTGCAATATCTATTTCTAATTAGTGCTGGAAACTTGCTTATTAATAAATAAATCCAGTTGTGGGGTTGTTTTCTCAGCTTTGTTAAGCGTCCTTTTATCCAATAGTCTGTTTAATAATCTTCTTAAAGGTGATGAAAAGTCTCTCCATATTACAGCATAATATAGTGATCCCCAACCAGTGCTTCGTGAGAAACACCTTGCTCCCCAACCCCTTGGATGTTGCTCCCAGTGGCCTCAAAGCAGGTGCTTATTTTTGAATTCCTGACTTGGAGGCAAGTTTTGGTTGCATAAAACCCAGTGTAAAGCCAAACAGAGCCTTCTATAGGCTGCCAGTCCCAGTCCACATAGGGGCTACAAAGTAGCCAATTATAGCTCTTATTTGCACCCCCAGAACCTTTTTTCATACTTGTGTTGCTCTCCAAATCCTTTTCCATCTGAATGTGGCTGGTTCCCAGCATTTCTGCCAGTCAGTTCTGAGAAAGGGACTTGCCAGCTGTTCATGGACCACCAATTGTTCGGCACACAGAACACCAAAAATAACAAAGAACCTGGAAATGTAGAATCTTTGGTGTTTGGCATTCAGATACGTGACTACAAGAACCATTGATTGTGCAATGGGAGGCCTCTACCAGATCCAGACTGACAACCTGTGGATTCTGCCAAATACCAGAGAGGCTGCTGTAAGATGCCATAGACAGTCACTATTTAGTAGGCTGGTGGGGGGCTGTTCGGGCCTCTGAAAACATATTTGTAGGATGCTAGAAGTTGCAGTTGGGCTGCAGGTGAGGAGTAACAGGTTGGCCTGCCATTGTGTGTTTCACTGAGGGTTCATGTGTGTACAGACTCATGCATGCAGTGAGCACAGATCCCTTAGCTGATGGCCGGCTGACTACATGGAATCTTTCCAAGACCCACACCTTGTCTAATGGGGAATAGGATCCCTGTCTCCTGAACTGTCTCAGTTCCTTAGTGACTTGTGGGTAAAAAAAACAATAATTTCTAACCTCCCTTTAAATGCCCTCAGCCAATTTCTTGCATTTTATCTATATTCCTAATCCCCCGTGCAACATGGAGGGGTCCCGCCACCGAAGGACGGAACTGCAGTAGAAGGACATCTCTGTTGCCTATTCCATTGAGTTCTGTGTAACATATATCCTACTCAAAAAGGAACATCCATATATTTGTGTATCTAGTCTATATGTGAATGAAAGTATCTGTGTGTGTCCTTGCTGTGTTACCTGCTCTGCTGTAGTTTTATGTTATATTTTGTATTGTATTTGTCTCAGGGAACAAATGGAGCATCATATTTGGCTCTGGAGAAAGACAACAGAATTAATGATGGATTTGCAGATTATATTGCCTTCGTGTTTAGCAGGAGCCCTTGTGAAAGTCTTTTGGCTCGGCCTGCCTAAAGATCAGTAGCCATGTTTACTCAAAGTCATGCTGTATTTGCAATGTATGTTTTGTGCTAACAGACCAAGTCTGGTCTCCATCCGTTTAACATTAATAAAGTGTTTGATTCTACAGTATATTCCTGAGGCTGGAAAAATGAAACCCTTTATTTCTGGCTGCTGGTGGCATGGAGCTGAACATCAAACAGTTATTGTGCTTGCCTTTGATAAGTAAGCATATGGTTTCATTTGTGTGGAAAATCCTGTTTGTTTTGAGTGACTGTGGCACACTCCATTAGTGGCCGGCATTGCACATTTACTATCTGGAATATAAAGAGAGGAAAATAACATCCCCTACTTCACACTTCTTTCCATGCCACTGACATCAGAGTTAAGCTTTGCATTTTATTGACTGTTATTAATTTCCCGACCTTGTGACACAAAGTGCTGTTTCAGTCTTGGCACTAATTATTATTATTTCCCTTTTTTATACATTTATTGAGTTGTGTTGGTAGGAAAAGATTCCACACCATCTTTTCCCTTCTTTAGGAGATTGTCATCAGAATGCGCCTTCTCCTTGAAGGGCTACAATACCTTCATTTGTATTCCTGCCATCAAAATATTGGGATATTCCCTGTTGCTGGTAGTTTTATCCTTGCCAGAGCTGTCCTTGTCTCTCCATCTATGTCCATAATTATTAATTATTGCACCTTCCCCAAGGTAATCGATTAATCTTTCAGTGGGCTCTTCATCCTTCACTTGTCAGATAAGAACTTCTTTCCCTACTTGGATTAGGAACATGGCTTCTGTGCTGGCATTTGAGCTGCCTTTTGTTAAGGGATATAAACCTGGTGGGAAAGGGAATGTAGTGAATTTAATCAGAGATGGTTTTTGTTTGGGAGCCTTTTAGATTGGAGACTGTGGGCCACTCAATTAGATGTAACTTGTAACTAATAATAATCCTTTCTTATATCTCATTGGTAGCTGCAGATAGATGATATGTCGGTGGGTTGCCTTTCCCTTTACGCTTTATAACTAATGTAGTCCACAGTGGTCTAATATGAGTTTGTTTAGCTTCTGCTGCTGACTGAAAAACTAAAAAACAATCAATTCTCAGATGTAAATAAAACAGTCCACTGTCAGGAACCAGCCAGAAGTAACAGTGAAGGAAACAAAGCCATTGGCTGCTGATGGTCCCAGAAATTCTGGCCCTCAAGGTGTTCAAATTCACTTTATGTGTACAAAACTGATCAGCCCTCTGAATGTCTTGGAGTGGGGGACTAATAACATTTTGATGTGGTGTAAAAGGGTTACAGGGTAAATATATTTCAGAACAAGCCACTAATAGTATTGGTGGGGTATTGATTTATTGATTTTCAAGCTGCTGTAACAGAGAAGAACAAAAAGGCAATGTTTATTTTCCTAGATGTATTCATCTGCCACCCTGCTGCACCTGTTATTCTGCGATACTTTCAGAATACTTAAACAAATAGTAAAGTGCATTTAGCAGACTTGGAAGCATACAGTAGGTAGATCCTCCCATTGGCTTGAAGGAGAGCAGTTTTTAAAATGGTCATAGAATCTCCTTCTATTTTGTAGTATGCTAAAATGTCAGAAGTGACCCTTTGCAGGGCTTAAGTACTAAGCAGTATTAATTACTTAGTAGAACATTTTGGTCTGTCGCTAACCATCATAGCAAATTGGCTGAAGGACAGAGCGAGGGAT
This sequence comes from Xenopus tropicalis, assembly GCF_000004195.4. Taxonomy (NCBI): domain Eukaryota; kingdom Metazoa; phylum Chordata; class Amphibia; order Anura; family Pipidae; genus Xenopus; species Xenopus tropicalis. Next base: position 32,089,175 of record NC_030677.2, on the reverse strand, counting down.
AGGTAATTCATAGAATGTAAGAGGTTTCTCCCCGTGGGCCTCTGCTTTCTTGTATTTATTGGCAGACTTGAAGTTGCCTTTTTTTTTACTCACAGAAAGACCATGACAGTATTACAAGATTGCTTCCCACCACAGGGGGCACAAAGCAGAGTATGCTGATGGGGGGACGATACTGGGGAAGATATTTGGGGTGCAAGTAACTGCAATCATGTGCATTGGAACACTGACCTAAACAGCATGGACCAGAGGGACAATGTTGTAGACAAGAGACAAGTGAGTGGTTTCATCCAGTGTCTACAAGTCAGAAAGTACTTTATCATGTACAAAAGAAGGTGTGAACTCAAGGGAGAAATGAATGATATCGACTCTTTATCAATCTTTAGTAAGACCTTGAGGAAAGAAAATAGTTTGGGGCAGCAGTTCATCAGGAACAAGATGAAGTGAATTAAACCATTTAGTCATTCCCTTTGTCTGTGTGTTTGTGCAACAAGGTCATAATGAACTGAAATCACCTAACTGCTACATGTCAATACAAACAACTGCTAAGGGGTCATTCTACTTGTATAAATGGTTACCTGTCACAGAGAAGGGTTTCTCCATCTAACAATGTGATGGGCTATTCACTGTATGGCTACAGACTTTGACATGAATGGCTGTATCAGACCCTTCATTAATTGCCAGTAAAAGGACAGAGAGATTCTTATGGATGAGTCAGATATTCAGGGTCACAGCTGTTAATTGAAACATTGTGCTGTGACACTTCTGATTGCCTCTGAGAAACCCTGATATTTTTGTTCTTCTCTAGTCAATACTCATAATAAGCAAGCAGTTGTAGACATTTTGACTTGGCTTCTTCTGTATCAAAACCCTTAGAGACAGATTGTATTCTCACTATTCACAGGTAACATCCATGTCAGACAGATAATTATTGACTGATGTGGATATTCTCTCCGAACCTTAAAGACTATGGCAGGCCAGATTTGAATTTCTGAGGTTAATCCATTTTTGGAATATACATCCAGTGTGCACAGGTAGACCACTGAGTGGATCATTGAGGTCCCAGTTGTTTGGGTTCCTTTATCCTCAATTTTTTGAGAGGTACAGCATTTGCCCCACCCTCAAACCTATACATTATGGCATGGCCTTACCCCTACCCTGTGACTGATTTTTTATGTTGGTATGTAATACATGTATTATTATGTTGGAGATCTGCCTTTGATAATTTCAATATACCGTAACTACTTGCATGGTCTGAACTGTCTAGTGTAGGAATGAATCACCTATGTGTACAACTTTTTTGCATGAAGGGTTGGGATTTGAATGATATATAGACATCACATATGGGGTATAACAGGGCATAAAGTGCCCTGAATATACTGTAACTGTATGAGATTGTGGAATCTCTTTCTATTTATTTCTCAAGAAAAGATGAAACTGGATATGACTTCTAATATCTTTTATTTCCTACATTATTTCCTATGTATAAGCAGGAATGGGATCCCTTATCTGGAAAACCATTAAGCAGAAAGCTCTGAATTACAGGAAGGCCATCTCCCATTGATATTTTCTAGGCCTGGACTGGGATTCAAAATAGGCCCTGGCATTTCAAGTACTCAGAAGCCCAAACAGCCCCCCCAGCAGTCCAATAAATAGTGACTGTCTATTGCATCTTACAGCAGCCCCTCAGCATTTGCCAGAACCCACAAATCGCCAGTCCGGGCCTGAGATTTTTTTTCGATCCTAACTAAGCTGCATGATGGCAAAACAATGCTGTTGGGTTTATTTTTGTATTTATTTTAGCAGAACAAAGGCATGGAGATGCAAATTACAGAAATATACCTTATCCAGAAAAGCCCAGGTCCCAGACATTTCAGATAATAGATCATATGCTTGTATATATAAATATATATATATAGAGAGAGAGAGAAAGACACACACACAATAGGACTTAATGATCTAATTTGTCTGTAGAATGCCATCCAGTACCTATAATAGAGCCATTTCTTTTTCTTTGTGTCCCTGCACAGGCATCTCCGTCAGCGTGTCAACATTTAACCTGGTTGCCATATCTCTAGAAAGATACAGCGCTATATGCAAGCCTTTGCAGTCACGGGTCTGGCAGACTAAATCCCACGCGCTGAAGGTGATTGCTGCAACATGGTGTCTCTCTTTTGCAATCATGTCTCCATACCCAATTTACAGCACGTTGGTTCCTTTGAACAAGATTCAGAATAGGACGGCAAACATGTGTCGCCTTCTGTGGCCCAGTGACCTCACTCAGCAGTCATGGTAAGAGCTGCTTCTTATCGTAACAGGGAATACAATACTGCCAATAATCCATTTTGATGGGAAAACAAATGATTTTGTCATTTACTAATGTGTGTATTTGTGTACAAAATACTGATCAAATGTAGGGATGGACTGGATCCAAAGGTTTTGAATTTTCCTGACTGCCGAATCCTCCCCAAGAGATTGGGATGAATACTAAGCCAATGTGAATACAGGTATGGGACCTGTTTTCCAGAATGCTCGGGACCTGGGGTTTTCCGGATAAGGGATCTTTCTGTAATTTGGATCTCCATATTTTAAGTCTGCTAAAAAAAATCATTTAAATATTGAATAATCACAATAGGATTGTTTTGCCTCCAATAAGGGGTAATTATATCTTAGTTGGGATCAAGTACAGGTACTGTTTTATTATTACTGAGAAAAGGGAATCATTTAACCATGAAATAAACCCAATAGGGCTGTTCTGCCCCCAATAAGGGGTAATTATATCTTAGTTGGGATCAAGTACAGGTACTGTTTTATTATTACAGAGAAAAGGGAATCATTTAACCATTAAATAAACCCAATAGGGCTGTTCTGCCCCCAATAAGGGGTAATTATATCTTAGTTGGGATCAAGTACAGGTACTGTTTTATTATTACAGAGAAAAGGGAATCATTTAACCATGAAATAAACCCAATAGGGCTGTTCTGCCCCCAATAAGGGGTAATTATATCTTAGTTGGGATCAAGTACAGGTACTGTTTTATTATTACAGAGAAAAGGGAATCATTTAACCATTAAATAAACCCAATAGGGCTGTTCTGCCCCCAATAAGGGGTAATTATATCTTAGTTGGGATCAAGTACAGGTACTGTTTTATTATTACAGAGAAAAGGGAATCATTTAACCATTAAATAAACCCAATAGGGCTGTTCTGCCCCCAATAAGGGGTAATTATATCTTAGTTGGGATCAAGTACAGGTACTGTTTTATTATTACAGAGAAAAGGGAAATCATTTTCAAAAATTAGAATTATTTGCTTATAATGGAGTCTATGGGAGATGGCCTTTCCGTAATTCTGAACTTTCTGGATAATGGGTTTCCTGATAACGGATCCCATAGTTGTACCTCGAATTGTGAGCTTTACACCACCTAAAGCTGCGTGAATAGCTCACAAAAAATGATCGAATATCTCAAAGCCAAAGAAGCACAAAAAGATTGCCTAGGATAGCTCTCGTTGACGTCTATATGATCGTGACAGCTTTTAGATGGTGAATTTTTACATTCATGTTTTTTACATATAAAATGTAGAAAAATTCATATTTAAAAAAAAAACTGAATTTTAGCGCCAAAAAATCTAAATCACGGAAAAAAATACAGCCATTGATAAATTGGCCCAATAGGATTCCGCAGAATCGGAATTCCCCAGAATTCCCCAAAAAGTGCATTTGGCTGAACCCCACCCTGAATCCTGGAATTGGTATATCCCTAACTGTGTAAAGGTGCCCATACACGTGAAGATCCGCTCGCTTGGCGAGGTCACCAAGTAAAATGTAGGCTAAAAAAATGTAGGGGCCAAACGATCAAATTATAATGGCGGCAATGGGGCAATCGGTTCGGGGACCGCATCAACGAGCCAATGCAGTCCCTGATCCGACTAAATCTTTTAACCTGATCAATCGATATCTGGCCAATTTCAGGCCAGATATCGGTCAGGTAGGCCTCTCCTTCCTGCCCCTACACGGGCCGATAAGCTCCGAATCGGTCCAAGGGACCAATATTGGCAGCTACAATCGGCCTGTGTGTGGCCACCTTAAGTCTCACACTTATTTTCCAATTGGTCCTCTTCAACTGCAGCTTTGACCTTCCCTGGGGTGCAAGCCCTACACTTTGGGGGTCCTCTGAGCTAAGATAAATTTGATTGTGGACAATAGAAAAGGCTGCATTGGCTGCAAAACCAATTTTTTAAGAGCAACTTAAGGCAGAACATTTTTTATTGCTTGTACTGCAAACTTCTGTGCCCTCTCACCTCATGCTGGCCCCTTTCCCTGAGCGGTAGCCTTACATACTTCAAAATGGCATCCATCAGAAGCTTTTTGTTCCATGCATGTACAAAGTGTAGGTGTGTGACACCCCTGGTAGTGCACAAAGCCAGATGCAGAGAGGCTGATTAAATGTGAGTAAAGTCAAGTTTACACTACAGGCAGTGTGGCAGGTTTGTGTTACTGCCCACAACAACTCAAAGTAAAATTGCTGCAGTAATTATTCTTCCCTTTGTTCAGATATTGCAGAATATTATGTAAACCTTTGTCACATTCATTGCTTGCTGTAATTGTTTCTACTTGATGTAGCAAACTCATCACAATGACAATCAATCATTGTACAGCTCTGTCTTCTCCAAGCCATTAGCTTTCTTTTTTGCCTGTATATGTCAGAGAAGGGTATATTTATGTGTATCAACAGCCCTCGCATGTTATAAAAAGCAATAAACAGATCTATTACATTGTCAGGTGATTCAGATAATAGAAAGTTTGCGCACATCAGCTTTATTAACGTCCTGTGTTGTTTCAGTACCATTTCTTGTTCCTTGGTTAAAAAATACAGGTTATGTGACCAAAAATTCTGGTTTATTATAGACAGGTTGTGTGTTCACATGTATGCACATTATGATGTCTCTCCTAACTATTTGTGTAGAGCTTATTTTCCAGAGCAACATAATCATCCATCGCCCATAGCTCATAAACACAAGCTGACATGGCAAGGTACATGTAAAGCCTTGGGCTGCAGAGCCAAAATGTGGGTCTGACCGTTGGTATCTTAATAAGGCCCTATTTGGTATTGATTAGGAAATCATCCAATCATTTTGGTCTCATACACAGGATAATGACCTTTCGTTTCATCAAGAGAACATTATCTCTGCCTGAGCAGAGGAACCCTTAAAACCACATAAAAGTCTGTGCATATCTATGCCACAAGGGGTATGGTCTGGTTCCTGCGATATAATGGGCACAAAAACTTGAATGAGATCATGAAAACTCCATTTATATTTGTCAGTTAAGGACACTGTCTTCATTAAAGTTGGCCACACACACACACAAGGATTTTTCATACAGTTAGGACAATATCTGAACAAATGACTGAAGTGTAGGATGATTGTCTATGTATTTGTAGACCCCAAAAGGTTCAGGTTGGCTGTTCAACCAACAATATATGATCGGGTAATGCTGGATTGACTGGATTGACTAACTACCCCATCTGGTTTATTATGAGGGCTGCTCTATCAATGGTCTTGTACTGTACAGCTCACCATTTACATCTTCTAACCCGACCAAATTGGCCAGCAGGTTGACCAATCAAATCAGTGCATTTTAGCCATTCACCTGTGATCATTCAGTAACATGGTGGTTTGTGGGCAATTTTTGTTTGCCAGTTTTTAATCTTTGCTTAATCAAATTGTTCCAGGGAAGAAACGAACTGTCTGAATTGCTTCAGGCAATAAGGACGCAAATGGGTGTCATTGAACATTGCTCAAAGCACTTAAATTTATTCTGACAAAGTGACTAAGATATATTTACTAATAAATTTGTCAATTAGAAAAGATCAATATTTAATAAACCTGCCCCATAGTTTCTCATTATCTAAATAACTTATAATATAATATAATATAATATGATGGAGCTGACTTTTTGAAGAAGCCCAAGCAGTGGTTGTGGGTTACGTGGGTTTGGCCACAAACCGAAAACTCCTGGAACCCCTTGATGGCTTTTAATATCCTTTTCATTTAGGAACAATATACTTATTCCTTTAAAATGAGTGTAACTATTACGAGCCTTTCTTAATGTGATTAATTACAGTTTAGATGAGTTTCCAAGGTGTCTCTAAACTTTTGCTAATGTCAATTTCTTCCATGCACCCACCATTCTATCTCGCAAGGCTCCCCTCCCATTTGGGCAGGTTCTGGTAGACTTCATTTGTTTTGCAGTAGCCTCATTTAATTGCTTCCTCGGACCAGTGCCTTTTCCTGATTCATTTCTCTTCCCCCCCTCCAGCTAGATTAAATAGTGGCTAATGTGATTTTTCAAGTGTTCTCTGAGTGTCTCTGTCCCCCTGCAGGAGAGATGCAGGCCATTTGTTTCATACATGTTTTGTCATTCTAGACACAGCAGCTAAACACTGTGTGAGTCTTCAAACCTTTTATGGCCCTAAGCGCTCGTTTAACAAATTCCATCCAAACCAGAATATATTAGTATGTGGTTTTTCTGTGGAACTTTCTCATTTAACAGATGGGATATTGGTAAATCTTTATCCCAGACAAAGTTCACCCGAATTACACTTTTTGGAGACAGCAGCAAACAGGGGGGCATTTACTGATGTTTCATATTTCTTTTCTTTTATCACAATTGTTTTATGCTTTTTTTTTGCTACAACTCAAATGTTTCGTGGAGAAAGAACCTGATTTTTTTTGGCAATTTTTATGTGTCAAAATTCCGACAAATCCAAATGTAATAATTCAGCATTGAAAATCTGTTGAGGTGATGTAGAAGTCATGTTTTCATGTACATAAAATTGTATAAATCTTCCTGTTATTTAATTTTTCTACTCATTTCTAATATTCAAGCCGCTATGTGGTTTAATCATTACAACATCATTTGTAAAAACGTCTCACATTTATTTCACTCAAGCGTGGGCCTACCACTGACAGAGGTTGCAATGAGGATGAGATGGCTGACTGCCTCTCTATACAAGGAAACAGGGCACTGGGTTCAGGCACGTTTACATGAGAAGCAAACAGGATGGAAGGTCTCTGGGGAGTGCTGGGCGTGCTCTCATACTACAGAATGTTCCTCCATACACCTGTCCCTAATGCCCCTATGCTAATGTATGGCCCTTCTGCACACTGCTATACCCAATGTCCAACTTCCAACTCTTTTCAAAAGCCCTACTCTTTTTAGGTTGCTAATTTGGGACTGCCTGATAAAAGTAGTAAAGCTGGCTGTACATGTGTAGATTATTAAAAGATCTTTCCATTATCATAGGGCCAAGCTTATCATAAAACAATAGTTTAAAAGAACAATTTGTGATTTGTAGGGTTGATTCACTAAAGCGCGATAAGCGTTATCGCAATTCGCTAAAGTATTATAGCATGTGTTAAGTCTCATATAGCATGTGCTAAATAACACATGATCGCAAAGCATTATATTTTTTTATCATTGCGTTAATTCTTGTGCAGAAATAATACTAACGCATGATTCACAAACACTTAGACGCGATAAATATTGCATTAAGCTGGCCATACACGTGGCGATCTAACGATGTTTCGTGCGACCATCGGTCGGGCGAAACATCGTCAGATCCGCCGCACACAGTCAGGGCTGAAACAGCAGATAAGGAGGTAGAAACAATAGGATTTCTACCTCCTTCTGCCGATTCAGCCCTGACGGCAGATTTTGGTCAGGCGCCTTCTATGGCGCCCGATCAAAATTTTCTAACCTGGCCGATCAGCAAGTCGTCCGATATCAGCAGCTTCCTGCGATATCGGTCGACTCGCCGACATGCCATACACGCACCAAATATCGTACGAAACGAGGTTTCATACGATAGTATCGGTGCGTGTATGGCCAGCTTTAGTCTATGCGAAAATGAACACCTACTTGGGGCAGGCGGTAATTATAGAAAAGGACAGTTCATGAGCTTTTGGCAACACAATCCGGACTTTGCAGTGGGATTTATTTAAGTCTGTGTTGGCCCCAGAGTGACGCAGCCTCCAGTTTGCAGGGAAATGGGCATTTTCAGAACAGTAGTTTTCCGAAAGTAATGGTGTGTATGGCTAATATGGCGTGCGGTTTTTCGCATTCGGCGACAATTTGTGCGTGCTGCGTTAATTAGCGCGAGTTGCATCAAATACCGCATGAAAATAGTCTTCGCGACTTAACGCAAACAGCATCACGTCTAAATTAACGCAAGTATCCTTTTAGTAAATTGTGCGTTAAGTCGCGAAAAATAAGACGCAATAACATTTTTAACGCATGCTATAAATAGCGCTCGTTTTAACGCACCTTAGTGGATCAACCCTATTGTCTAGCTGAAGCTAGGAAAGCTGCGGTAGCTGCCTGCAAACACCTGGACATAGGTCAAATGTCATCATTTTTAAAACTGCCCAATCGATTTTCTGACCAATGTCGGATGAAAGATCCTCAAGGTGTGCGATCATTTGGTGCACACTAACCTTACGATAATTTGACGGTTTTGTCGGATCGCACGTAAACTGGTCATTAAGTAATGAAAAATCGTCACACGTATGGCCAGCTTAAGACTTACTCTTAGTCAGCTTGCTGTAAGGGCTCTGGCAACTTCCGCAATTTCACTGAAATCGCACCACTGCGTATGCCATCCCACCGGCGATTTGCATTTTCGTTGGTGGGATGGCATTTCGGGGAAATTAGTCGCCCGCTAACAGGGAGATTTGTCGCGGGCGACTAATCTCCTCGTGTGCCAGAGCCCTAAATCTCAGGACTTCATGGCAAAAGATTCTTTGGCAAAGTGCTATCAACAATGCCTATAAATCAGTGCAGAAGACATAGCTAAGGATGTATTAACCCCTTTACAATGGCCTTCCACAATGAGGTGATGTTGTTCATTGCATTCTTGTACTAAAGCCATTGATTCCTATCTGACAAACACCCCTCAACTTCAGGTGTGAAGCTTGTGAAAAATCTATTTATGTATGGAGCAATCACTTCCAATGAGAATCACCCAATCTCATTTTTTAACAAATAACTCAAAGTGAACAGACATTTTGGGTTCAATCCCCCACATTTGGTTAGCACCGTCACCTACCCCAAAAGAGAGTGCTAACCAAAGAGCTTGTAGTTTTACTCTCTGCTACTTCCAAGAATATGAAACCAGCACAATAAGTCTGCAATAGGCAGAGGGTTGGCTGAGGATTGGGATAGGTGCCTATTGGCATGACCTGTGGAGAGCCAAGTAACCTGTTGCCGCTGTGCGTTCAGCTTTATCCATCATTTCATTTAGTCCTGTGGCACAGCTGAACCCAACCGAAAACTGTTGAAATTCATAATTTCTCTCTGCATTTTTTTTCCAAGAAATGCATGCATGCCATAATCCCATAATCTTTGTGTTTTAGGTATGTTTTCTTGCTGCTGATCCTGTTCCTGGTTCCGGGGATTGTTATGACAATAGCGTATGGCTTAATATCTATGGAGCTTTACAGAGGGATCAAGTTTGAAATGAGTCAAAGAAAAGGTAAAATAAACCTTGTTTTTATTCTCTTAGAGATACTGACACCAGAAATGAAACCTTTTTTACATCTATCATAACATTGTCTTTTGCCATAAAACTATTTGCCCAATGCTTTCACATTACCTATCTGAATGGCGAAACGTGGAAATTTGCTGCGAATCCACCCCTGGCGAAAAATTCCGCGGCTGTCCAAAGTTGCATACGGAGCAGTGGGGAGAAGTCCCCATTGCTCTGTATGTGAACAATAATGTTAAAAGATTTTAGTGCGGCGGGGCGGCATGCCACCCCCAGGTTTCTGCCGCCCTAGGCCCGGGCCTTTGCGGCCTCTCCACAAATCCGGGCCTGGCCTTGTACGCTCTGGCTGTAACACCAATGGGAGTAAGACTTCAGTCTTGTTTGAAATAGCTTGTCGTAGTATATGGATAATTTTCATGTAGCTGATGGCCAGCAATTAGAATAGATACAGTATATGTGGGAGCAACATCATTGTGGCTGTGATTATACCTATTCCATTGTTCTTTTCTAAGTCTTTCACCAACTCTGGGCATTACACAGTGTATAATTAAACAGCATCATTGACAGCAAATCAGTATCAGTTTGTGGGATTAATCGTTGCAGTTATAGTAAGTTTGGACTGGGACATCTGGATGGGATAACCGTTGACCGTCTACCTCACAAACAGCCTTGATGTTGGGGAAAAACCTTATATAACAAGGTATTGCAGATAAGGAGTAAAAAGGGAAGCCGATAGAGGACATCCCTGCCTTGTGCCCATGAAATACTAATTTGGATGAAAGAACCATGATTGACTCCATTGGTGATGGTGGGAAGAAGTACTTTCAGTATACTTTACTTTCGCAAATTCTTTTTGAATATCAAGAGGGACAATCATTGTAGCAGTGTTCAATATTGTTGCCAAATAAATTAGTTAAATATATACCCTACTTGCTGTGTGTCTCTAGTACCCCCAACACAAGCTTCTATTAGGGCTTGTATTGTGCATGACACTATTTGTAAATGGTCCTCTGGGCATTTTTGCAATAGACGTTAATTTTCTATTTTTAATGGTTTCTGATATATATGCAATTTTAGACAGTAATCACAGTCTTTCAACCCAACAGCTCTCTTTGATGGTAAGAGTGTAAGCAACCCTAACTGTCAATGCATTTCCTATGTACCTCATGTATGGAGTTATAGTTGGACTTACAGGAAGTTCAAACTGTTTTGTTCTGTTTAGTGTCTATGCTATCAGAACATCTACAGACAAGAAGGCAGTTAGCATTTAGTATCATGTAATATGCATTTTTTACAATTGAGGACCACTATTGGATTAAGGATAGACAGCCATATTTGTCATTGTTCCCCTTAGCAAAGCTTTATTGCTCAGTGACATTTCAGAGCTTATTGGAGGCACAGAATGAGAGACATTTTGGAGCCAGTGCTGGATTTACATGGAAAAACGGGGCTCACGGATATGTCCGAGTAATGAAATTTTGAAAAGCAAACATATAACTAGCTGTTGCTCTGGCTGAATAAAATCATGTAAATAAGCTTTTATTTATCCTGAGCCATATATAACTATAAATACAGCGTGTACTTCCTTAAACCCCCTTAATAATATAGTCCATTTGCTAATTCAGTGTTAATTTCTAATTAAAGACAGAATATACCATAGTTATTCTTAGGGTTTATTTTCACTCTGTGAAGTTATTCTGCACTGCAATGCCCCAGCATGAAATTGGTGTGCCTCCCACTGATACCCCAACTCTCATGCCTCCAATCACCACCGGACCCTGTATCCAACCATATCCCATAATACTTGCATGGATAATTGTGCTTTGTTCCTATTGTACAACAACATTCCTAAACTTCTAATCGGATTCTTTGTCTCAAAAGGGCCCCCTAAAGTCCAATGGCTCCTTTGTCCCATGTAGTTAAACTCCTGTAAGCCATACTTGCTCCAACAAAGAACCCTATGCACAATGTGTGCTAAAGTGGCCATTGGTGGCCAGCTCTTGTATACTCTTAAGAGGTGGAGATTTAATAACAATCTTGATGTTCTTCCTATCAGTGCAAGATATTGGAACATGGCGATGGGTATGCCTTGGAGAGCAACCATGTGGATATATAGCTGGCCAGCAGAACATATATAGAGTAATTTGATCACTTGCGCCCACAGTTGCTTTAAGCCTCTAATTTTGTTTTTTGAGGCAGTTATGTGTATAGCAAAGGCCATGTCAATACTTTATCTTAAACTTTATTTTATGTACAATAGACGGGAGAAAAGTTGGACAGATTGTGGGAGCGAATTCCAGAGAAGGGGGGCAGCCCTTGCAAAGTCTTGAACACGAGTGTGTGAGGAGGGAATGAGAGAGGAGTTGAGGAGCAGGTCAGTAGAGGAGCGTAACAAGCGGGTTGGATGGTACCTAGAGATTAGTTCAGAGATGTAGGGTGGGGCAGAGTTATGAACTGCTTTGTATGTGAGAGTCATTAGTTTGAATTTTATCCTGGATGGTAGGGGAAGCAAGTGCAGGGAGTGTCATAGAAGAGGAGGAGCGGTTGGAGAGGTGTATGAGCCGGGCAGCAGTGTTCATTATGGACTGGAGAGGGGACAGTCTCTGGAGGGGAAGGCCAGTTAATAGAGAGTTGTCCATATGCATCTTGGGTGATAAATGATTGTATTTTGGAAATAATTTTTAGGTAAAAATGCCTTGATTTGATAAGTGACACATATAAATCAAGTTTATTACTGAGATTGTGTCTTCTTACCATCAACAGCAACATTAATAGCTTTTTCCCCGTTCCTTTTACTATACAGAACGATCGAGCAGCATAAGCAGCAATCAGTTTAAAAACGGAGACGGCTGCTACCTTCAAAGTATCAAGAAAAGGAAGAAGTTAGAAATGCATCAGCTCTCCAGCCACCACAGTGCCAAGATTGAACGAGTAAGGAGCAACAGCTCAGCTGCCAATCTCATGGCCAAGAAGAGAGTCATCCGTATGCTGATCGTCATTGTCATCCTGTTCTTCATCTGCTGGACCCCTGTCTTCAGTGCAAATGCCTGGAGAGCCTTTGACACGGATTCAGCAGATATCAGCCTGTCGGGGGTGCCAATTTCCTTCATCCACTTGCTCTCCTACACCTCTGCCTGCGTCAATCCCATCATATACTGCTTCATGAACAAGCGGTTCCGCATGGGCTTCCTGGCAACGTTCACTTGCTGTTCCAGCAGGGGAGCCCAAGGCAGGAGGATGGTCCCAGGAGTGGCAGATGAAGAGGGGAGGACCACTGGGGCTTCTCTGTCCCGATACACTTACACCAATATCAGTCTTTGTGCCACCGCATCAGCCCCAACATGACACTGAGAGTAAAAGCAAGACACAAAATAAAGGCACGATGGGTTGTTTGTGGAACTAAGTGGCATTACCTGAAAACTGAATTAATTGGTTTAACTATAACTTGGCCTGTGTTAGTACTGTTATCCCCAGTCTCCAGTGGGACAGTCATTGGGATAATCCTGTGCTTTACTAGTCTGTTGTACAAAATGGCTACCAAATGGGCTGTGCCAACCGGATGTAAACATGAATAAGTGGCTGATGGATTTCACAGGTACCTAAAGGAGGGGTCACAGTGGGTGGAGTCATCCTAAGTAACTTTCCAATCTATGTTCATTAGGGATTTTCAGTGTTACTTGTAGTTGCTATTAAAAGCAGTACCTGCCTGTGTGTTTACATTTTCTGCACTGCTGGCTCTGACTCCTGAACCAATGTTGCAAGTCAGCTGATTAACTGCCCTGGAGGAGAACTGACTCATGTTGTACAAGTGAGACCCAGAGAACAGGAAAGGATAAACATACACTGTGTTACAAATTACTTTACGGCCACTGGGCATTTTTAATGAATGTACATTGGAAAGGTGCTTAAAATGTGTATATTCATTAATTCAGCAAACAAAATCATTATTTTGGGAGGAGGACTCCTTTACAAAATTGTATTGTGATATTGGGATTAACTGCATTGTGGAATGTTTGCAGTGTCGGACTGGGGTACCGAGGTCCCACAGGTTCCCAAGCCAAGGGCCCAGTCAATAGCACATTGCACACCCCTGTCTACCCCTTTTGCGCCCCACCACACAGATGCTTACACTGCCAGCGTCAATCAGGCCACACCTCCTGGGACATATTAAACATGCCCGTGCATTTTACAGTGGGAAGCACAGCCATCTTTAATTTAGCTTGAAGCTTCCCAACAGGATTGGGTGGGCCAGTCTACCCTGAATGCTTGTGCATTGTTTTGTGATTAAGTTTGTCTGTGTCCTGGGACTGTACGGTCATGTGAGTTTTGTGTTGTGTCCTGTATCCAGAAAGCTGCTCATTTATCATCAGTGGGCAAAGTTGCGCCTTGGTGGTAACCCACGCAACTACTTAGTGATTTGCCTTTTTTTCCAGCCAGCTGAAGGTAGAACAATAAATGCAAAAACACCTTATTGGTTTCCATTGGTTACTGGTCAGTTGGAAATTTGCCCAGTGTAGATAAATGGAAATTTGCCCAGAGTTGTACCTAGGGCAACCATACCAAACCAACAGCTAATGAATGAAGTGCTCAAACATATATATCTATATCGATTGTACAGTATACTATACACATTAAACAGCATTTCTTAAATGGCTGAAGCGGCCCACAGTGGGCCTAACCCAATGGGATTTTTTAACCTGCCTGATAAATATTTGGCCTGTCCCAAGCCAGACCTACTATTTAGCCCTAGACATAGGCTAAAAAGCTGCTGATATGGTCTGGATTCAGCAGCCAATCCCAGACAGGTTTAGAGTTGGAGAAAAATCTTGGCGTCCAGGCAAATAATGTGTCACGCGCTGTATTTATTGGCCTACTGAAAACAACAAACAGGATATGAAATCTGCCAAAATATCTCTGCACCTGTTTGTGACTTCAACAGTCTTGAGGAGGGAGAGAGACTGCAGTGTGAGAGCTGGACCATATGTCATCTCAGCAGTGAGAGTGATGTGCCGAGCCCGAGTGCAGCAACTCTGGGGAACGAAATATAAACAGAATGGGAAAAAACATACTGAATAATGTTGTTTCTATTAGTTAGCCTTATAAAGGCCCAAAAAGTAAGTGCATAAAGGTGTGGGATCTGTTATCCAGAAAACCGTTATCCAAAAGGGGGAGTTACAGGAAGGCCATCTCTCATAGACTCCATTATAATCAAATAATTCTAATTTTAAACAATGATTTTCTGTTTCTCTGTAATAATAAAACCGTACCTTGTACTTGATCCCAACTAAGATATAATTACCCCTTATTGGGGGCAGAACAGCCCTATTGGGTTTATTTAATGGTTAAATGATTCCCTTTTCTCTGTAATAATAAAACAGTACCTGTACTTGATCCCAACTAAGATATAATTGCCCCTTATTGGGGGCAGAACAGCCCTATTGGGTTTATTTAATGGTTAAATGATTCCCTTTTCTCTGTAATAATAAAACAGTACCTGTACTTGATCCCAACTAAGATATAATTACCCCTTATTGGGGGCAGAACAGCCCTATTGGGTTTATTTAATGGTTAAATGATTCCCTTTTCTCTGTAATAATAAAACAGTACCTGTACTTGATCCCAACTAAGATATAATTACCCCTTATTGGGGGCAGAACAGCCCTATTGGGTTTATTTAATGGTTAAATGATTCCCTTTTCTCTGTAATAATAAATCAGTACATTGTACTTGATCCCAACTAAGATATAATTACCCCTTATTGGGGGCAGAACAATCCTATTGGGTTTATTTCATGTTTAAAGACATAAGGTATGGTGATCCAAATTACAGGAAGACCATTTATCGAGAAAACCCCAGATCCCAAGAATTCTGGATAACAGGTCCCATACCTGTACAAAAACATTCTATTTTTGTTTGTGTTGTCTCTGTATGTGTATAAGTTCCAGTCACCCAGTACATTACATGTCCTCCTTGCACAGGATTGCAGTCGATTATTGGCAATAATTATCCTGGTAAGTTTAAATGGATTTTAACTTCTTTTTAGTTTTCTCAGTTTTACACTGCAAATATATTGAATTCGAAACATGTTTATTTTGGCCAGTGAAACACATTCAGCAGAAAATCAAGTTAATGAGAGGAAGAACGACTTGTGATGTTACTCTTCTTAGAACTGACCAGAGAACTCTACTCTGCTTACTAACATGGAGGTTACTAACTAAACTCCATGTGTAATAAAAGGCACTAAGTTTGCCCAAGTGCAACCAGTAAGGCCAGTAAATGCTACCTGTTGATTGGTTGCTGCCTTGGACAACCTAAGTTTTTTTAGGTCCTTTATTCAAAAAAACCCCAGCATTCTGGATAACAGCTCCCATACCTGTATTATAAATAACAGATACTGTGTAATATGTGTGTGACATGTTCAATCCATACAGTATGGTTGTCCAATTAGCTGCCCTCAGTATGTTGTTGGACTGCAGCTTCCAGACTCCAGAGGAAGCCAGGAGTAGTATTCCGAGAACAGCTGGGAACAGGCGGAGCTATACTCTGGCTTTTGCCTGGCCACCAAGACGTTTGCTATACATAAGCTCAATTAAATGTTTAAATCAACTGTGATTCACTGCCAAATTCTCTTCTCATAGTAAAGGAACATTGTGTTTGTCTCTGTCTTTCCTTCTGCTTGACGCCTCTGGGCACCCATCCCACATGTTTATCCTCCCTCCTGTGGGCCTTTGTGCTAATGCATTGGGTCTGTGTGCCGACCGTAACCTCTGTGGTTTTCACAGCTGTCACTACATAAGCAAAGAAAGTGACTCCGGGCGCATTAGATCAGTTGCTTTGGTACCGTCAGCTCTCCACTGGGGAGTTGGTGAAACAGAAAAAGTAATTTTTTGGTTTTTTTTACTGGGCATGTACAGGGGAGGGGCAGACTGTAAAGCTAAATCATAATGGTGCTCTTTAGGTGTAGCTGGGAAACGGGGGGGGGGGGGGGGGGTTCACCTTTTATATATATATATATATATATATATATATATATGTATATATTTATTACACAGACATACCCAATTCCACAGATTTAATGGAAACCATAACAGTCTATCTCTGTGTGCAGGGACCATTTTCCCACCCCCTTTAGGCTCACAGAGTCATCCAACGTTTCCCTCACCTTGTTCCATTGTGAAGTGATGCATTCTGGGACTTCAATCTCTATGCTTCCCATAGTGGGAGGCGCACAGACTCCCTGGAAAGCAGGGAGTGTTCAAGTCCCAGAATCCATCACTCCACAATGGAACAAGTTATAGGAGGAGTTCCCTTTGGAATTTCTATTGCATAAGGAATGTCTGTGTTGAAAAAAAAATACATTTATTTTTATATCTGGAATTTCAGATAGTGTTATGTCCCTTTCCTACACAAGCCCAACTGACTGAGCTCTTGTCAAACAGGGTATATTTTGCCTTGCCACGTGCCACACAGCTAATTATAAGTTTATTTATATGTGCCAACAGGCTGCACTGGATTCTAAGAAGCTATGCATCCCCATAACTATTGATTAGTATTAGGTAAGTTCTATATGCACAACCCAGGGGACATCAAGCAGTAGAAATCAACAAATTGCAATGCTAATTTTAGGGGGGGGGCGGCAATTCCTATCCCCCTTATCCCTCCCCAAGACTGGACACTCCCTCATTTTCAGTGGGTAGTGAAGGCAGAATTAGGCTGGGGGAGTGGGTTCTACCATACGGCAAAGCCTGTGGTCTTGGCCTTTTACATGTGTTCTGCTGTTTGCAGTAGGGAAAAATGTTAGGGTGAGGATTTCTATTCAGCCACAGGCAGAGTGTGAGCATTGTATTGTATTTTTCTACACATATTCTATTATAGTTTCCCAGGGCCCTGCCTTTATACACGATACGTTATTTTTTGTTAGATGCATAGCGTACCTAAATATAACATATAAATGTAATAAATGCATTTTTACACACTCAGTATGTATTTGTAAATGCATAAAACACACCAATGTGTAAGAGCCCTAGTACCTAGGGTTGCCACCTGTCCGGTTTTTACACAGGGTCTTAAACCGGAACAGGACTTTGCTCTTAGTGACACATATTTTGGCCAATCACAGGGCATTGCATCATAGCCCTGCCCCTGAAACCACCCCCCCAACATCACCCGTTCTGTCCGCCCTGTCCCAGCATTCAAAAGCAGGAACCCTAGAAATAACAAATACAGGGCCAGTTTTAAGCATAAGGCCCCCAGAACACATGGCAGGAAAATGCAGTGCCCATTCCATCCATAATAACCCCAGAATGCATTCTAGCATAAATGCAGTGCCAATTTACCTTCCCAGAGCACAAGGCAGGATAAATCAAGTGTCAGTCCCAGGTATAAAACCTCCATCCTGTGTGTGTAGCAATATCATTAGTGTTGGTTTGGGGAGCATTAACCTCCACAAGTCTTGAAAAAAATCTACCTCCTGTATCTATGTGGACAACATTCCCCTTTAAAGGAGAACTACACCCCCCCAGCTATAAAAGCCCCCTTAACTGGCCTGCCTCGACCCTCCTCACCTCTCCCTTATCGCATACGCCATCTTCTGTTCAAGGGTGGGCACAAAAGGGGCATGGCAATTACATCAAATGGGCAGGGAGATGATGGAAAATGGATGGAGGTATGATGTGGCGATGGCTGATGAGAGGGTTATGGAGCATATCCAGGAAGAAATAAGATAAGTTCTAGGCAGATTGGGGGTGGGCCAGGGGCCAAGCACAGAGGGATGCCAACCTAGGTTTTTAGGCATGGCGGCAGCCTTAGTTATTCCTACCCCCGCCCCAGGGGCATGTTGGCGCAGGACATCCTACATTACCAGGAAGTCCCTATCCTGAAGCCCCGCCTTCTCTAGTGGAAACTAAGGGGAATTGTCCCAGCAAAGGTACAGAGAGGGTACAATAAAAACATGCAGGCACCTTGCAAACATATATCTATATATTGGTCCTGCTGTGCTTAGCCCTGCCTTTGGAACTGCACCAACTTGATTAATTCCCAGAAATGAAAAAAAATGGAGAAAATTTTGTCACGTGTTCTTGTGGATTTGTCCTTGCTTGAAAGCAAATCAATATTTGTGGGGGTTCAGCTTGTTCCAACACCCATGTGATTCTGTGCACCTGTCTGACCTTCAGCCTTTATCTTCCATGATTTACACTAGGAGCTTTGGATGCTGCGCGCCTTTATAAATCCTTTATTCTAAAATATACCGTGGGAAGACTGTGGTGCCTTTGGATTAGACAGAAACTACATAGAGAGCGACGCTGCCAACATGATTAATGGGCCTCACACAGCCATATAGCGGTGCCTTATTGCATATACATAGTGCCATCTAGTGGCGCATCTGCATGCACGGACATTCTGCTCTACATTCCTATTTGCATGTTACTGGCGTTTGTATCTGCTCGGCCCAGCGTTTAATAAACTGCTTTCTTGTGCTAATGTATTTATGTGACCGGCGACGCTCCTGCCATGGGTTGAGAAACTGGCCTCGGGTGGCAGTTCCACGGTTAAAAGCCGCTCCTGGTAACTAAAGCTGAAATTCTGGCTTTTAAATAAGAATTCCAGCTATTCCAGCTGATGCCGCCCCTGCTCGCCTCTGGTGGAGTGCAAAAATAATAGGTGCAAGGGGGTGGGGCAGGGCCGGAACTAGGGGTAGACATAAGAGGCATCTGCCTAGGGTGCAACAGAGTGGGGGGGGTGCCAGGCAGGTGCCTCTCCTTTCACTTACCGCTAGCTCCGTGCCCTTTCCCCCCACCACATCACCCCTCTCCATTGGCCCAGTAACCCCATGTGCGTTCATAAGTGTGCCCTGGAGGGGGAGGGCAGGCCAATCTGGCCGGATTGCCTAGGGCGCCTTGCCGTCCTGGCCTGGCGCTGGGGTGGGGCATGGCCTCATGTAGGCTGTCTCAGGGCGGCAGTGAGGGCAGAATCTCCCGTCTGTAACAAAAACAGAGAGCAAATTTAGATGCCTATATAGGGGGACCAACTGGGTTTAGACTCAATATTGTTACTTAGGGCATTAGGTCATCTCAGAGCTTGGCTAACAACCCCCTATGGTCCCACTGGACCAGCTAATGGGTAAATTGCCTGCAGCTCAGCTGTACCCAAACTACCCAGCATAGATAGGGGTCCCCAAAATCAGCCCATGGCTTGGGTACAGTCTTCAGACTTTCTAATCAGGAGTGTTGGATTCAATGGTGTATGGGGCCTCATTAGTTTTAAAGGGCAAAGTGCAAACAACTGCACTGTTTTCTACCCACAATGCAGTATGTATCCCAGAATTCCAGCTAGATGCCAGCTCTGTCAAATGGTAGGCTATGCAACAAATCTTTGGGCTGGTCCACGTGTAAGCCAAGCATGCAAGACGACCGACATAAGGAACAAGCTACACAGATGTAACAGCCAATGAAAATTAGAGCCTAACCCAGAATCCTTTGTATATGATTTGTCCGAAGAAAAGTCACGTGGTTTTAAAGATTTGGGTTTGGTGTATTTGGGATTTTGATTCACTGCAATGAAACCTGAGAATCCCCCTGACTTTCCCCAAAGAACCTTTCCAATTTTCAGATATTTTTTGCTCTTCAAATATATTTTGCAAAATGCAAGATATTTTAAAGACCTTCCATTTGTATTTGCTCACTAAAGCCCAACCTGGTTTCTATGAAGTTGTTAGCGGCTCAGCTTGCAGGTTCAGCCAGTCTCTCGGCTTCCAGGCCACAAGCACTTTATCACCTCCCATAGCCTTGCCATTGTGTTATGGAACCTTTTATAAAGGCAGATGGGGGGAAGCTGCTTCCTGTAGCAATTGTAACTTGATCAGTCATTCAGTGCACAGGGCACTTGTTCTGCCCTGTCCTGTACCGTATCCAAGGGGCCATACTGTGCCTTAATCTGGCAGATACAATGTTAGAAATGTTCTTATCTGCCCAATCAATGAACTGACTGGTATCCGTAAGACATAGATATTGGTCTGGATGGTCGGCCCACCATACAGGTAGCCATTAGTTACATTAGTTTCATATGAATTATAGGTGAGTGTATGGGCAGCTTTACGCAGAAATCAGATGCATCTCAGAAGCCCTGCTGGTAGGAATTGAACAATTTGATATCTAATAAATGATTCAACACCATAGTACTTCCCATCTACCCTTGCTCTCAGATCATCCACATGTATTCTAACAGGCATTTTTTTTCATAAACCACGTTAATCGTAGTCACTGAAGAAGCAGAGTATGTGCAGGGAATCAGTAGAAAAGAAGATGGGGGGCTACTGGGGCATTTTGGGGGCACAGATCTTCCCTGCTGAAGGGCTCTGGGTGCCTTGGGCTGGTACAGAAGCACAAAACATAATGTATAACATTTCTGCCCTACTTCTGTTAAGCTTTAGTTCTCCTTTAACTCTGTTTATGGGGATTGGGAAGACCCACCTGGAACAGCACAGGGACTGATTTTGGATCCTGACCCATAGGTTACAAATCCCCGTGACCTTATTTAGAGAAACCTTATTTAATGTCCGGTTGCACTTTATTGCACAAGGTGCATAGTGTATGGGGTACTTGCTTCGCTATTCATTAACAGTCCGTCTAATTTTAGACGTAGATATCAGGGGAGAATAAGCAGGTCACGCAGTTCCATCCCTGGGACACTTTGCTCCTATTTTATAGAACAAATGTACTTTCATTAATTAGCCACAATGTTCCAAAATCACAAAAGGCTACTCTAACCTATAAACTCCTATTCACCACAGCCCTGGACTCAGCAGCACACATATTAAACCCTTTAGAAACTCTTTATAAACATTGGTTACAGTTTAGGAACATCCAAATAAGAAAAAAAAAAAAAGTTGTTTTTTTGGTATTTCATGACAAATCAACCAACTGCACGAATTCTGTATTTTCCCAGGTTTCATTACTTTTCTAAATTATGAAATCCAAATTATTTTCTTATTAAAACATCCATACCTGTTATAAATGTAATTAACAATCTCATCTGTCAATCATATATTGCCTGCCCTGCCTCTCTATGCTTTAGGCATGCAAAGGGTATTACTTTCACTTTCCACTCTGCACTTCCTAGAATTGTGTATCCTGTGCATGGGCATGAGGTCCCCCATTCCAGCATATAACAAGATTTTGGAATGCGTAGTTTGTGGTGTATATTTTTCAGTGTGTACTGTAGAGAGGTGGAGAATAATATGCAGGGTTTGATACCCATGGCCCCTGGTGCTGATGGGAGATTGACTTACAGATTTGCGCTGTTTGTGGATGAGAGCTCAGACATAGGAGCGGCAAGAAGTCAGAAACTGCTAACCTTGGGATTGCCTATTTATAGAGTATGGGAACGTTTCCATTGGAGGGAAGTGCATGTGTGTCTAGCCTTTCAAAATGTCATCAAAATAGCAAAATATAAATGAAATCTCATTCCAATGGCCTTTCCGAGATCAACTGTTGATTTTCATAAATAGGGCAAAGTGACAAATCAATGTCCTAAGTGGATAAGAATCAAACATCTTCATAAAAATGATGGACTCCATTAATAAAGTAGGATAAAACAGTGAAATCTGCAAATTTCAACTACTTTTGAAACTCCGGCCCTCAGGCAGGTATGTAACACAGAGTATATGGCTAATGGAATAATGGCTAATGGAAAGTTCCATCCTACAGATACCCAGGGTCAAACTTAGGGTACTTAGTGGTTTCCCCCTTTTCACTGTTAAAGAGTGAAGCCCTGGCACTAAGCGTAAGCAAATGATTGGTCAGTTTTACAGCCTGACAGATGAGTCTGCATTATTCTGTAGCACCTTGATTTAGTTTTAATGGAACCTGAATGTAAAGGCATAAAGCTGCACACCGGCCCTTTCTTCTCCTTGGCCCAGGACTTGCCTCACAAGGAACCCATTCAAGCTAAACATATTTTATACCTAGCAGTCTGATTAATGTGACTAATGTACCATTTAACAACAAACCAGAAAACAATGGTCCCTAACGATAATGAATGTGGCTGCAATGAAGCACGAAAACTAAAAGTAATGAAATGAGTAAGCGAGGGAGATGCATTCGCTAATGTGCGTAATATTTCAGTGGAAAACAACTAGCGTTCCTGCATTATCACTCAGTGTTTTGAATGTAAGTGAGAATTTTCGTGGAAAATCTCCCTCTATGACTACAGAATTATGTACAGCTAGGTACAAGCCAGCACAAAAATGGTCCTTCTAAGCCAGTGATCCCCAACCAGTGGCTCAGGGGCAACATGCTGCTCACCAATCCCTTGGATGTTGCTCTCAGTGCCCCCAAACTTCCTGACTTGGGGGCAAGTTTTGGTTGAATAAAAACAAGATTTCCTACCAAATAAAGCCCCTGTAAGCTGATAGTGTGCATAGAGGCCCCTAATAGCCAATCTTAGCCCTTATTTGGCTCCTCCATGAACTTTTATGGTGCTTGTGTTGCTCTCAGAGTCTTTTACATTTGACTGTGGCTCCAGAGTAAGAAAGGTTGGGGATCCCTGCTCTAAGCGGAATTCAGCTGGTAAGAGGTTTCTTGCAGTGGGCCACCAACCCAGGAAGCAGCTCCCCCTGCTGGTTGGGACTGATGGTGTGCCTGAACTGCGAGGGGCAGTGATGTACAACAAGATGACCATGGCCCCCTCTATTCTAGTCATACTGACATGGTGCAGGGATATCTAAATGATATAGTTGCTATAGAGATTGTAAGCTCTACAGACAAGGACCTCCATCCTCTTGTCTCAGCACTTAGGGGCACATTTATGAAACCTTAAGGTGTAAGATTCATGTATATCCTAATCTAACGCAAGCCAAATCAGTTATGAAAGCTCTGCCCATTGATGCACTGTGATACAAGCTGTTGTCATCCACAATTTTTGAGATTTATTTAACAACACGATCAGAAGTCTCATCCCTCCCGCTCTGACTGAGGAAGGTACCAAAGCAATAAATATAAATATAGGAAGCGGAATCATCTTTTTATCTTGAAAACCCAGATGTCTCCTGAATGGCTTGACGGCACG
This sequence comes from Xenopus tropicalis, assembly GCF_000004195.4. NCBI lineage: Eukaryota > Metazoa > Chordata > Amphibia > Anura > Pipidae > Xenopus > Xenopus tropicalis. The sequence goes on along the minus strand of NC_030677.2, from coordinate 32,065,566 downwards.
GAATGCAGCTATTCACTTCTTCTGTGGAACTAGATTGTGTTGAGATTTTTCTGAAATTTAGAGATTTAGAGAAATTTTCAACTGGTATAGAAATGACTGCAACGGAGATGATTTGTTGTTAAAAACAATAACATAACTAAAAACGATAACATAACTTTAATGAATATGCCCATTAAACTGGAATCTACTGCTACTTTTGCATTGTTCCCAGGCTGTTCTGTTACTGTACAGCACTGCGAAAAGGGAGGAAAAATCCACAATTGCAATATTCCTGGCCGTGTAACCTAGTCAGATTGAGTTTGGCAGGCAATTGGATTTGGTCAAACACTGGCTGAAAAAGGCTCAGATTTGGCTGAATTCTAAACCACATTTGGTGCATCCCTAAAGACAGATGGCTTACATTTTCTTCCATAAGATGATATCCTTTGCCAAAATGCTCTGCCTTCATCTTATCTGCCCAAGCGACACTCTTCCAGAAGGGCTTTGGCTTGTTCACATAAGTTATGGGGCATTTTCTTATGATTCTTTGTCAGCAATGGGGCCTTAATGGGTATCTTACCATCCAACCCCTTTTCGCTGAGCTGTCAACGATGCAAGATAAACTTTTTGTACCTTGTGCCTAAAGGTCAGCTTGAACCTTTCTAGCAGTTGAGATTTTCGTTTCTAACAATTCTACGGCCACTGATCTTTTTTTTAATTGTGTCCATGCCCACGAGATCAGCTACAGTCTTACTGAGTTCAGAACAATAATTTCTCTGGAGATGGACTTGTAGCCCCAACACTGTCATTCTTTCAGTTTTCTGTCTCACCTCCATGGACAGTTCTCTGCTTTTCTTAGGCAGAACTGGTGCATTAGTTATCAAATAAATCCAAAGGGGCCAATAATTTTGGCTACGATTGCATCTATTCCAAGTGCCATCAAAGCAAAAAAACAGCTGTTGGCTTCCCTGGTCTGCTGTCGTGAATGCAATGCCTCTGTTACTATGGCTCACTAGAACAACAATAGGGCACATGTACCGCCGCAAGCGCAATGAGCAAAGTGCAATTGTGAGCACAATCGGTGTATTTTTTTTTCTTTTTCCACAAAATTCCATCATCATTGTAGTTACAAAGGGGAATTGCCTCAATTGTGCTGCGCCTACTGCAATTGTGCCTGATTCGCAAAAATTACAACTGTTGTATATTTCTTCACAAATCAGAATTGCACGATGGTCTGTCGGGCACCTCTCCGCATGTTTGCACCAGGTTCTTCCGGCACAAGTGTGCCGCACCTATTGATGCTGGGTGCGAAGGAAAGCCTGAAGCTGCTGCTTGGTCAGAAGATGGCAGTGGCTCCAAAGTTCCCCAGGGTCAACAAACGCAGCAGCGGTCAACTGGGACAAAAAGACAGGAAGGGCTAAGTGGTGCCAAGCACAACTATACAGAAGTTTTCAATCAAATTTAATGAGAGTGGTTTTATGTGCAACTGCGGGGAATATGTGGGGGCCACAACTGCACATAAATGAGACCTAGTGTATTTTGGTCCATTATAGAGGTTCCATATGTACTGATAAGTAGTAGGTATGCCTCGGGTATGCCTTATGGTGTCAGTCACATGTTGGAGGAGTGATGCTGGTACACAGGACACCAAGGCTACTCACTGGGCTTCCAACCAAAGGAAGGATAATTTCAATAGACTTTGTGTTCAAATAAGACACTTCAAATGGCTTGCATTTTACTTTTTATTTATTGAAACTGCCCATACTGCATGAAAAGTTTTTTTTTTCTATTGATGAAACAGCAACTGAGCAGGTTTAAAAAAATGGTAAAAAGTGGCTGAATTTTCTATTTTATTGCTAAGAAACCAGGTGGCACATTAGTACATAATACCCCTTTATGGTCTGAAAAATAAGCTGGTTTCATTACAAAACAGAACAAATTTGTGCTACAATTGCAGGAATCCCTAAAACATTCAAATGCATTTTGAAGAAACCGCAATAAAACACACGATCAGGAAAACAAGTAAGACAAGAATTCAGTTCTTACAGGGTCACCCGGAACCCCCCATTAACTCCAGGTGCCAGAGCAGAGCTAGGGATCATTGCTCACCTCCATCCCGGGCGGCGGCTGCAATGGCACCTAGGAAGTTAATGTGTTTAATGAAGCTGCCATTCAATCCCACAATGAAGTGTTTACAACAAAAGGTAACAAATCTGGCACAAAAAGGCATATTGCATTTGTTCAATACTCACAAGAAACACAGAATTATTTGGTATGCACACAGTTTGCCATATATTGGACACATTAAACAGAGTTTCCTGTGTATCTTATTAGGATTACAGAGAGATTTACACACATCACCAATTTGCAGGGGAAATATACCACAGATCCAAGACTTAAAATGGCCAAATACAATAAGATTTGCGCTCAACTGACGAAGTCGCCAATCGAGTAGATCTTTCCCTTGATATGCCCACCTAAGGTCACTCTAGGGCAGTGGTTCTCAACCTTCCTAATGCCACAACACTTTTATACAGTTCCTCATGTTGTGGTGACCGCCAACCATAAAGTTATCCCTTAGACCATCATAAATATGTTTTCCGATGGTCTTAGGCGACTCCTGTGAAAGGGTCCCGACCCACAGGTTGAGAACCGCTGCCCTAGGGCCAAATTGAATTACAATGGGTATAGGAGCCACTGAGGAGAGAATCGCATCAATGAGTCTATACGGTCCCTGATCCAACAGGAGAATCAAACTTGCCCAACACCAGTCGGGTAGGAACGTGGGGGGGTCCCTATATACACAGGCAGATAAGCTGGTGAATAGGTTTGAAGGACTTAAATTGACAGCTTTAATCTGCCCATGTATGGCCAGCTTTAGCTTCTGTTTTATTTCCAGAAGTCATGGCTTTCGGTGTTCACATACATGCCGTACTGCTGCTAAAGAACATGCCATATTGCTTGCTGCTGCTAAGATGTAAAAAATGCCATAGGGCGGCAGCAGCAGCAGGGCCATTTGCAATGGCTGCATGCACAGTAAGCTATGCTATTATAGGCGGACAGAAAATCTTTGAAGCCCGGTATATTTCCCCTTTTATAAAGCTTTGCTGTCCAGCAAGGTATCAAAGTAAACAAGTCACTTTCCTTAATGAGAAAGAAATAAATACCTGGATTCTTAGACAACTCCAGCAGCAGTGCAAATGCAGTGTATAAAATATTGGAATCAGAACAAAACCTGTCCCGTTTAGTTATATGACCCCTGAAACAGGTATGGAAACATTAGGTGACAAGGAAATGGCTGCCCATCATTACAGTACAGGACACTATGGTGGTGGAGCAGCAGAAGAATCTCCTAATACAGCTGGGAAAATATACCAGGGTTCTTTTGTACAGATGTCTAAAGGGACAGACGGAAAGCTGAAGCACAAAGCAGCACGTGGAAGACTAGAGAGCTAGCAATCATTCAGAAAACCTATGCAAATTACATGGCATTTTGTAGTGTTTGAACCACTGAAGAGAAAACATTACAGGGCGAGTTCTGCTGGTACTGACGGGCTCTGACATTACCAACACTGGAGGCTGGAGTCATATTAAAGGCATGTGTAAGCTCAGGTGGCCCTCTGGGTTTAAAGGCAAATATTTTGGATACATCTTAGCAAACAGAAGCGTGACAGGTTTTTTTTTGTACTAGGGCCTGTCTATGTTTGAAAGCCACACTGGATGGCCCAGGAATAATTAGGGACTCCCCTTTTAATGGAAATTTCACTTGGGAGAAGTCCTTTAGAGGCACAGTGGTTGCCGACACAATTACAGAGATACACGACTCAGTGAGCACACAAGTATTTACTACTTGGGCTTCCAAGAAGATTAAAAAGAGCAAACTGTAATTCCGCACTTTAGCTGATGAGTTCTTCAGGTTGGACCTCCCTGGCCACCAATCTATAAGAAGCTACCTGGGATGCCATTAGTTATGCACTTGGTGGCACATCTCACAGAACATCCTCCATTGTGACATTATATGGCTGAAACATAGGCTGGGACCCTGAACAGCAGGTTTGTTTAGTTTATTCATAAATCACCACCAACTGCTTCTGAACCCCTATAATTAATTACTTTGATTACTTTTACTGAACAAGTTAATATTTCCCTTTTAACCAAGTTATACGGTTGTCCTTCCAGCTCCACCGACCTAACTCCTCTTTATAGGCTGATAACTGGTAAATGCTTCAATGATACTTTGGTAACTGCAAACTTCATTGCCACGATTTAGAAAGAAAGAGACAACAGAAAATGTGGGATTGAAACAGTGACACAGCACAGGTCGAGACACCACGAGGCGACGCCACAAAACACACAACACAAGCGCGTCAGAGCGACGGCCGAGACAAAGGGAACAGCTTTGAGTGTTAATTCCAGTAAACAATGTACAAGGAAAACCAAGATATAAGGCCACAATGAAATCGGTTCTTGGTCACTGACGGAGATGAGGCAAGGCAGTTTGTTTCTAAAAGCGAAAAACAGCTTCAGTTTCTATACAAATGGCATATAAAAATACAAGACGTTACAAAGGCAAATGGTAAAATAAAGCAACAATTTCGGGAGGGCGGGGGAAACACTGTCCCAGCTTTCAGGGGACTTTCTTATTATCCGCGATTTTACACCACTGAGTACACGGGTATATAGTGTTTGGCTACGCTGAGCAATATAGCCTATGAATCAGCAAGGAAACAAATACAAATAATTCATTCATTTGCAATTAAAAAAAACAACAAAGGATTTTTGTGACGCGTAGAAAAGAACAAAATGCTCTTTGAGCACTGAAAACATTTGCTGGTTAATGTTACAAAGAAGTAAACCTGGAAGGCACATGATGCTACGTGGGTTAGCAAGAATTTAGGCTCAGATCTACATTAACTGAAATACGTTTTTTGTGTTTTTTTGTTTTTGTCTTTTTTTTTGTTTTTGTTCTTTTTTTTTTATGAAACAGATGACATTAAGGATATACAACTACTTACAGATGGATCATGGACGAACACTGTTGGCATTTCTATATGTGTGTATATATTTATATATAGTAATGTGCGGCCAGCATCGGCCTCCTGTGGGAGCAATGCCGGGGGCGATCAGTCTCCTAGGGAAACTTGCACTCACAATAAATGTATATACGATCCAAACACTGGCCCTGATGCTACTGGTGCTGGGAAGGAACTTACATGAGAACAGACAGTGATCTAAGACCTACTTTCATATTACAGCTATCTGTGGTGTTGCTGCAATTAAAGGGGAACCATATAATGTAACTTTTGCAATTGACATTTATTCCCAGATATTATTGCAATAGCAGTTTTCACACTGCAAATATCACAGAGATGTAATCTGAGTGCCCCCTGCTGTTTGGGCCAGGCTAGGGCTGGGCAGGAAGCATCTTCTGACACTTCCCTGCTCAGTCCTACTGCTCAATATGAGTTAATAGACCTGAGCAGGAAAGCACCCGGAGATGCTTCCTGATTTAGTATATTAATACATTCTACCCACCCACTGACAAGCCAAAGAGCATGGGGCACTCAGATGACAGCTTCATGATATGAGCAGTATAAAAACTGTACATATTATTAAATTTAAGTGCCCAGAAGTGCAATTTTACATTAAGTTACATGAAGGGTATGTATCAACCTTTAAGCAACATTTTCAACATGAATAACACACTAGACATTATGAAAATTGTAATCTTACAAAGGAAAACTGCAGCGATTAGTGTTTAGCAGCCGGCAGCGGATTTTAATAATAGAGAAATGGAAATGGTGCTACTCACTTTGCTTTGCCATGGTCAGCGCTACAGTAAAATGTGGACCAGCTGCCAGCATTTAAACACATATTGGTTACTTTGGCTTCCAATGGGGTGACTGCAGCAATCAAAATGTCTTCTGTGCCAGTGCCCTAAGGAAGGGCTAATTTTAGCTTTTTTAATGTTTTTGCACTTGAAGTGGCTAATCCTCCCAGGATGCACCTTGTCCTTTCTCCATCAGATGGATGTTTATGCAAAAACAATACTGGATACCATTAGTATATTCCTATAAACATATATGCTAATCACAGATAAATCACTAATATTTCCTGGATCCACAGCCATATATGACCGTCTGTGCAGATTCAGGGAGACCAGTGGTTCTTTTTGTTTTGTAAACATTGTTCCCATCTGGTGGAGAGTCCCCAAGGCACCCCTGCCCAGGCTTGGACCCCTCGTGCACACACCGATATCTCTGCTTGGTCTCACTAGCTGAAAGGCAAACTACTCAATGTTTCTGATCCGAATGTAGGAAAAGCAGCGGTGCAATCTACTTTCCTACTTTAGTCTGTAACAACAGAATCAGAGCTATCGGAAACAATAGTATTCAATTTATCCGGAGCTTCTTAGCAAACAACTTGTAACAGCGGCACTGCGGCCGAAGATAATCAGCCGACGCACTAGTTCCTACCGGTATTAATGAATCTATAATATTAGCACTGCACGTGCTCCATCCAATACATAGACTACGCCATTCATTGAAACTAGCCTACTAAAACCTGCCCTGGCAGCAAGCAAACCCCCAACACTCCTATTATTTGTATGGGCTTCCTGTGGAAAAAAAACATCATTGGGAACAATTTACCTTAAAAAAAAAAAAAGTAATAAAAACACTTAACTTACACTTAATACAAGATATATACAAGATTTTGAAAACTTCATCAGAACCTCAAACACCTAAATGAATTCTGACTGAAAAGAATTAAATAGATCCATATTTGTTTCCAACATGGATAAAAAAAAGAAATGAATGTGATTGTTTAAATGCCGTGAATTATGTGTGTACGTTGTTCAGGTACGCTAGGACCAAGAGTAGTCTCTATAAATACATTAACCTCTTCACTGTAATGAATAGGGTAACTGTTAGTATCACCACAGAAACAGTTAAAGGGAAAGGTACATTGCAAATATGTTACACTTAATGAACTCAGAGTAAAGCCTGGACTTATAGTGCATTTGATTGCTATAAAGTACTGAGCAATTTGGCGAGAGAACCAGAGGCAGCTACTGGTGCAAGAAAACCCACCAATGACAGGAATAGGCGTAACCAGCATGTGGCCAATAGGATTGCCTGCTGGGTAAATGATATGGCCAACTGCCTTATGTGACACAATCCCTACTCTCAGTCTGTTTGAATCATGTGACTGGTGGCAAACATTTCAGTTCTGCATCATGGAACCTAAAGGGTAAGGACAGATACGAGCAAAGCAATAAGACAATTTGTTCTACTATTCTGAACTACAACCCTATTGTTAGCCGAAGTTAAGATGCTAGAGATTATGACTTATTATACTTACACGAACAGTAACACCAAAAAATGAAAGTGTTTTAAAGTAATTAAAATATAATATACTGTTGCCCTGCACTGGTAAAAGTTGTGTTTGCTATAGAAATGCTACTATAGTTTGTATAAATATAACCTGCTGGCAAATTAGAACCCTGAAATTTTACATAAAAGGAGAGGGAAAGATAAAATCACTGGGCTGTTATTCATGGACACAAACACACAGTAGAAACAGCATTACAACTGGTGCTCAAACCACAGTAACACATGCCTATCATTGCCCCTGCTCAGATCCTAATAACGGGGCAGGCAATGCAGATAATTTCACAGCAAATTAAGTGTAACATATCTGCTAGTGAAACTTTCCTTGCGAGGGGAAAAAAAAAATAAGAACAGGTGTACAACAAATAACAAAAAACAGAAAATACCAGATGACGACTGAACACAGCACTACTGACAGACACAGTTTGTATTGCAGGCAAGGTAGAGGCGATTTTTTTTAAAGCTTTTGCAGAGAGACTTCATGTAGTCTTACAAAAAAAAAATATGCTGGCCTTTACAAGGTTCTACAATGCAGAAATAACATTTTTTTCAGTTAATAAAAAAGACTTCAGTTAAGAAAGAGAAAAAGAAACAACAAAAAAAAACAAAAAACAGTTCCAGCCATTGACCAAAAATATATATATATATCATTTTTTTTTAACTGGAAGAGTATGGTAATTAGATTATACAGGTATGCGCAGGCTTGAGGGGCCTTACCATACTTTAGAGCACAAAGAAAAAAAATCTATTTGGTAACAAAAGTGTACTATATGTTGTGATATAAAAAGGTATGGTGAAAATGTACCTTTGACTAAAGCTTATACAAGTTCCTTGGTCCGTAAAAACTATGTTATCTTCATGCTTCTCTAGCTTGCAGAAGGTTTCGCCCAAGCCACATTTTCTATTTTTTGCCCATTTTTGTAAAACTAAAAATGCAGCGAAAATAGATTTGCAGTGGAGTTTTTTTTTTTCCTTTTCATTTTATTATTGTGGCTTCTACTTTTTCTCGGCACTTGCAGGTAACATGGTTCAGGCAACACGAACTAGAATGGAGAATCTTTTTTTCCCATGAAAGCACATTATAAAAAAAAAAACAAAACAAAAAAAAAAAAAAAAAACCAACAAAGAACCCAAATGTTCATTATACATGTCCTTCCATGTAAAAGTCCAGAGTCCAAAGTCTATGGTTAGGACACTACTGCTGCCGTGGATGATGTGACATTGGCTGAATTTGTGCTGACGTTTGTGTAACTTCCCTCGCTGTTTGTGTTGGATTCATTGGATGCCAGGAGACTTGAATTGGCTCGTAGGATTGCTCCAGCTGCACTGCAGTGTGGTCTAGGCCCGGGCTCTGGCGTGTATGTAAATGTAAGGCTGGTTGAATAGATTATACCATCGTTCCGGACCAATGTAACTGGCACCTGCACTGGCTGACGGACCCATCTCCAACCCTCTCGAAATGCGGAAATGTCAGGAACAACACACAGCATGCTTTCTGCACACCTGCAAGGAAATGGATCTCTGCTTAATGCAAGTACTACATTAGGCAAGAAACACAGATTTTTCAGCTTTAGCAGAACCATCTTGCTTCCTGCACTCGAGAGGCATGGCATGAAATTAGTTGGGGCATGGCTGGGTAGACTGGAGCATAAGAAAAATATCCTGATTTTAACAAAATTGACAACAGCTTTGTCTTTCCGTGCGTACTGTTTCTCAATAAAAAAAAAGGGAAAGCTTTGAAGAAGGTAAAATCAGCCATAAGCACTTACAGAAATGCTGCACTGAGTCCTCTATGAAAAGAAACACAGGATGTCTTGTCTCCTTTTTTGTACACATGTACTTTGGTATCTGACTTCCTCTCTCAGAAAAATCCTTCATTCCAGGGCTAGGGTCTGTGCGGCTCTCTTTCTCTCTCCTCTGATAAGAATTCACTTCCCCTTCCATCAGAATATATAATCTATCCTACCAAGGGCTAGAGGTACAGCAGGAAGCTAAAGAGACCAAGCTAAAATGGCAGCTGCTATCTTAAGGAAACGGTGGGAGATTCTAGGGCTCTTTACTCAGATACAAATAACATGTACAAATGTATGTAATTTGCCCCTAGTCTATACCGTAGTACTACAAGAACCTGGTAAGCACATGCAGCAAAGAGTGAGGCATTCAGTTACCTCTTCAACTGTCAAGGAATAGAAAAGTGTCAATGTTTCACTCACTGCTGTTGTTAGTGAATGCTGATTCACAGTGAGATATCAGTGAATTAACAGGTGTTGTATATGACACTATTCCATTTAAAGGAACAGTAACACCATAAAACAAAAGTATATATTACAATATTATGTACTGTTGCCCTGCACTGGTAATTTGTGTGTTTGCCTTTGAAAGGCTACTATAGTTTATATAAATAAACTGCAGTGTAGCCATGGGGCAGACATTAAAAGGAAAAAAGTAACCTGTGCCTTTTCTCCTTTTTCCCAGCTTGAATGGCTGCCCCATGGCTACACAGCAGCTTATTTATATAAACTATAGTAGCCTTTCTGTAGCAAACACACAACCTTTACCAGTGCAGGGCAACAGTAAATTATATTTTAATTACTTAAAAGCTCTTATTTTTTGGTGTTACTGTTTCTTTAATCCTGCTGAACACTGTTGATAGTAATGGCTGACATTGAGATGCCTTCACTGATTACCCATTGCATAAAAAGGGCAAAATAAATTTCAAAATAAATTTCAAAATACAACCGTCTGGTTACCACCAACAGACGAATACGATGATTCAGTTTTAATCCATTCCTTTATTCTGTTTTAAAAGTGATATATAAAAATATCTGTGTACCTGTACATAGTCTCGGCTTCCACATCCCCAAACCAAACACGTAAATTTGGAGTGAAATTCTGTCCTGTGAGCTCCAGCATTGCTACATCTCCTCCACCATTCAGCTGGACAAGAAAATGATAGAATGCCATAACATTATATAATCAATACTACACATTATTCAAACATACAGAAGAGAAAGACAACTTTTTTTCATTTGGGTGGGTTTCTCTTTGGCTGCAGTGCAGGTGTTTTTCTTTCTGTTGGGACCTCAACTTAATATCCTCATTATCTCATGATCAGGTAACCTATGGCTGATCAGTAGCAGCTGCTGATTAAACTACAATTCTCACAGTACCTTGTGTAAATAATCAAGGAGTAGCTTGAACAAGGTTAGCTCCCAGACAGAAATAAGAGGGTAGTATGTCAGTTAATATATGTTTAAAGGGCCAAAAACATAAAAAAATCCTCTTTATTATCTCTTATATCTATTCAATGTGGATAGAAAATTACAAAACTGAAGTTATAATTATTATTACTGATATTAGAAAGTAAGTGAGCACCTTTTTTTAAAACTGAGGGTATCTTCAAAATTACATAGAAGTCATGAAAATTACACCCAGAAAGCAATTGCAAATTAGCTTTAATTTGACAGCATTGTAAAATCATTAAGCTGATATTAAATGATTCCAAGCAATGAAAGTAGTTTAGAGTTCTAAACAGGGCTGTGGAGTCGGAGGCAATTTTGGGTACCTGGAGTCGGAGTCAGCAAAAAATGAACCGACTCCGACTCCTACTAAATTTAAATGGGAATAAAAAATAAAAAAAATAAAGCAAGTTTAAATGTCCCAAGTCACAAACAGTCATAATTAATTACTTCTCTGCTATAAGAATAAAGCCCAATGCACGCAGTGCATAAACGAACACGTTGAGTGACCATGAAGCATGCTTTTCATTGACTGTATGAATGTATAAAATACATTAACATATTAAAAACAGAGGAGTCGGAGAATTTATCTACCGACTCCACAGCCCTGGTTCTAAAAGGCCATACAAATGCAGTTTACTTTACCTGAAGGCTTTCTACTACAGGCACTGGAGTCACTGGAGCATTTACTGGCCCCATGCCTTCATAGAAAGTGTATTCTGCCTTATCTGTGCTAATGATTGTCCAAGAGGCACCATCGTTAATCATCTCTTTATTTGGTTCTTTGGGACATGGAGTGGCCTGAAACACAATGTGTAAACAGGTCATATACTTTGCATATAGCATCAGAATTAAACATACTCATAATGATGTAACTGTCAGTATAATAAAGAAATGCCTTATGTCAATTAATTGAATAGCAGGCCAAAAATTCAAAAAGGTGTCTCTCCAGCTGGAACATGTCGGTCTTTCTGTAAAGGTAAATTCAACAAGCACCAATACCCTGCCTAGCATGCATATGAAAGGTGCCACCCACTGCTTGCACTCCAAAAGCCTTACAAGTTGGCACAAGTCACGCAAAGTTGAACTTAGAGTAAAATATTGATTACTTTACCTTTTAGTGTTCCTCGGAACTGAAAAATATATTACGTACTAAACTGGTCCTAACTTTAACAGTGAAATAGCTCAGAGACCTGTGCAATGAACAATTGCGGTGTGGCTAAACTGACTTTCTCTGGTGCTCTGAACTTGCCCATGGCTAAAGAGAGGAGGGACTTTCTAGTAAGTTAATACTTCTGCAAGGTACAGTATTGCACCTCCTTATTAGTTCTGTGGTGCTGCCAGAAATCAACTCTAAAATTGCAGAGAACTCATACAGTCTTGCGCAATGTTAGGGAGCTGCTTGCTTAAAAAATCCCAGAGACCAGTGGAATCAGCTACATTTGATTTCACCAAAGACATAAAAAGACTATGTAACAGAGCAGTAAATCTTTCACATCCCTACTCACTTGAAACTGGATAATTCTTTCCTGAGAAAGGCACAAGTACATTCTTTCTGTATCCTTCAGATAAAATGCACATTTATGGAGCTGGGATACAGGATCATCTGCATCTAACAATGCCGTCTGTTTATCCACTTTGCGGATAATCTGCAAAAAAGACAAGAATTATATTTTTACATCAGCATTAATAACATAGTTAAGCTGGCCAAACACACTGATATAATCGAACAAAACTACATTTCATATGATTTTCAGACAGTGTGTGGGCTCAGAATTATCGCCCCTATAATTTTCATTTCATGCCAATCGGTCAGGTTAGAAAATTTCAGTCATATAACAATAGAATCTATGCACGTGTTGTGTATCTGACAATATCCTAGGGAGACCTACAATGCACTTCTGGGACATCACTTTCGTATGATTGGCGTCCGCAAATTTTATGTTCAGAACATCCTCTGATTTGTTATTTTTAGGACTTTATCCTACAATTTCAATCTGAATGTTAGTTTTAGATTTTTGCATTTAAATATATGATCGATATCCGATGTTCACCGTAAAAGAAGTCTAAAACCTTGCACATGTATGTCCACATTTAGAATTCGTAAACCTGTTTAAAACATTTTGATCTGTGTGTAATTTAAAAAACAAAACGGATAGTTTACCAGTCGTGGGAGTGCCATGCCAGTTACCGAACATACAAGCTTCACCGTCTGTCCATAGTGAATGTAACCGTCACGCACTGTGAATTCCTCTCCTTCAGACTCTTCGTCATCCACTAAGAAAAGATGGAACACACACAATCAGTTGTAGGACTATTAGATCTCATACACATGGTGGGCATATTTCCAATTGCCTATCCACTTTTTCTACAGTGCAGTTTTGCAAACCACTGCTTTAGAGAAAGGTTAATTCTACAGGCTGTCTTTCAACAACAGACAATCTATTTTGGCTTTGTTGACTACTTACAAAGGTGAATGTAGAAAGCTCCCCACTGTTGCGAGCTGGCGTGGAAGTTGCCGCCTTCTACGTGCAGATATCTTGTGCTGACTGTCTGTGATCGCAGCCGGTTAAATAGTGCCACTTTTGTCCCTGACGCAATACATACTGAAACATAAAACATATTAATATAGCTGAATAGGCAAATCCTTTATGCCATCATCTAAAAGCAACCTCTGCACTAAGCAAATCATATTTAAAATATACACCATAAATATGGCAAGGATAGGCTACAGATATAGAAGGCCACCACTAACATACTTACTGTCCCTTTAAATTCTTCCCTGAAGTATTTGGTACATTAACTACAACAATACTTATTTTGTATCAATAATGCAAAAAGATCAGTAACAAATTATACCTTTATTAAATGATTTATTTTCCCTTTTCTTAACTGCTTTCTTTTAAACAATACAACTATATACACCCTATTCCCACTGTACGCATGAAGGCCTCACTCAGTTCTGATGTAAACAAAGCTCAACCTTTTAACTACAACGCAGGTATAAAACAAAACAGAAAGCATCTAAACATTTAAGGGAAGCAGTTTACTGTGGACAAAAACACACCCTTATGTGCAAGTGTAAAGTAGCATTCTTCATTGAAAACAACAGCTGCGCCCACAGCTTTGCCTTTAGTGTAATGGCACATGGAATCACCCCCATTCAAACTCGATGGGAACTGCCACCAAGCGCCAGGTCCTGTCTAATGACAAATATGTATCACCCAAAAACATACGCTGCAGCTATGGGTCAATAAGTTCAAACAGATTTATCAGTAAAGTAAAACCTGCTGCTATCTAAAACAAGTTTACATTCCCAGACTTAGATGCAACAGTCCCCAAGCCAAGGCTGTACTTTGTTGTTTACCTGATTGTATAAGAGTACCTGCATTATAAGCTGGGGCAAAAAGAGAGACCTTTCTACCAATGAAAGTTTCTTTTGGTGGCACCCTGGGGTACGGAGCACATGATGTTTTAATTGCCTTTGTGTTTAACAATACTAAGGTCTGTATTTATTTTCCAGTCTAGCATAGAGACCACTGCTACCTGCTATGGTCAGTGACCTAAGCAAACATGTGACACTTAACATGGACGCCTGCAGTACAAAAAAAAATGTGAAATTAAGAACTAAATACATGAATACTGTTAGCTCTCTGGTTATCTGCCATGCATACATTTTAGATCAACTTCCCCTTTAAATGTCTACGAAGGTGCAGCAAAGGCTGATGACCAAAGCTGCATAATGGCACACTGGTTCACTGTAATAATTCCCAAGTCAAGTACACAGAGTGCTGTACCGCTGGGAATGTAACCAGCTGTGCTGTTGCTGAAATGTGTAAACAAGGAAACCTACAAGCTTATTAACTAAATATCTAACAAATCAAATTGTGCAGAAACTGTCCCAGAGGGTGAAAAGGCAACCCAACAATGGTCAAGGGAAATTTTAAAGGGATAATATGATCACAAAATTAAGAAAATAAAACATTTCATCATTTATTTTATGCTGTACTTACAGTCTGCATTTTTCAGCGACTGTTTCTTTTTTGATGGCTTGGAGATGACCTTAATTCTCTTGCTTAAAAACACGCCGATATCATCACTATTGCCATAGAACATCTTTACTGATAACATGAAGTGCTTTCTCTTGTCTGAGTCTGATATGTACAATGTTTTGGCAGTGCAATAATTCTGTGAAGAGAGAAAGATACATCACCCAAAGATGCACACACATACACTCAAGACTTCTATGTATCCCTATATTTGATTTCCTAAAGGGAAGACCTTGATCTGCCACAAACAGCACTTACACAGTATCTATAACCATGAGAAAAGAAACTATGCAGGTCTGTTCCCCATTCAAGGAATTTCTTTCAGAGACCAAGGACACAATGAGATAAAAACAAAAGCCACTGGCAAATATGGCTGTGAGGAAAAGCTAATTTTTAACCAATTACTAGAAATACAATTTTATTTAATCTGAATATTACTCTTAGGGATTGGCCCTGCTTGGTGGCAAAAGGCAAGTCCCTGGCAGTCACCGCTACCCCAATAATACTTTACAGTTTTTTGGCCATAGGGAATCAATGGCACTGGCTATCAAGGAAATGAGTGCCACGTTTGGATCATGCACAGCCCTTACCATGTAGAGAAAGGTTTCTGACCTCAAGTTTAATAACCAAGTGCAGACCCAGTTATCCCCTGCTCTCAGGACATACCTTTCCTTCCAGGTTCAGCTGCTGCATTTCTTGGTCACTGTTGCCAATGCCAATGAAAGCACAGGGCTGGGATTCTTGCTCTGAGCAGCCATCTCTCTCCATCTGCTCTTTCTTTTTCTTCCACCCACTGCCCATGAGATAGACACAGGGAGGGGGACAAAAAAACCTACAAGACCAAGAGGTTCATAGTTAAACAGTCAAGCAGACAGGAAGGTACATTTCAGACTTAATTACTTATTAAATAGAAGACAAGCTAATATAAGGAAGAATGAGGACGTGACTATGACTGGTATCCCTTTCAGGCTGTGCTAGTAGCAGCAACTACATGGCAGTAGGCAGCATATTATGTAGGATAATATATAACAGAGCAGATTTCAGTGCCCAAATGCTCTTTATATGACTGCACCCAGGCCAACGCAAAGGATTAGGGTGCAGGCACAAGGAAAGGCTGATGCCAGCGTAGGGGCCGATTCATGGCCTGCGTTTATCTGAAGGCTGAGAATCAGCCCTGTATAGCATTAGCCTAAGGTATGGTGGGTAGTGTAAGCATACATTTAACATGTCCCATCACACACTGTTATCAGCATAGTCTAGGCGGCACTGGTAACATTTTGTGCAAACACCCATGTGCCATATATCTATAGGATCTTTCTTTGGTTTTCCAGATTGAGAAAAGTAAGACATTTTGTATCCCCAAAGCCACTTTCTTTGGGCTTGTGACTTTTTGCCTGAGTGGCTCCAGCTCTCTCTCAGGCTCTCATCTGTTGCAAAATATCCACACATACTTAGGAGGGACATCAGGTAAATTGGCACAGTTTATGTATCACAAATAACTTATTGAGTTCATTTTATACAAGTTGGTGTTATTATCCATTTTATATTAATGACCTTTATTAAAAGAAAGTAGAAACAATTTGCTGCTACCCTTTTTATTTTACCATTTTACCACTAGATTTTAGTCTTAGTGCAAGTACACTGAATATCTACTTAAACACTACCACTAGATGGCACAATTGTTCACATGATGTGTGTAGCTCATTTATTTACAGCTTTAGGACATTTTAGTTCAAGCACCCTCTTGATTATTGATAAAATAGTTACAAAGTTAAGATAACACAGCTGTATTAGCAAACAGGGCTAATGGCACATGTGGCATTCTCTCAACCAGTGAAAAAAAAAACACAGATTTTGGCCTCCTACTGGCCCATATGTTGTGCAATAGTGCAATCTGCCAGTGATTGATTTTGTACATATTCTTGATAAAATCTGCACCTCGTAAGGAGAGAGATAGTCGGATTCCACTCTGACCAAAGTGAACACGCAGGTTGGTAGGGGTCTGAATTGAAAATTTCTCCTCTGCAGTTTTTCAGAAGGGGTTAAAAGAAACAAAAATAAAAGTGTGCCATGAGGGCTCTGGCACACGAGGAGATTTGTCGGCGGCGATTTTTAAAAGAGCGATTTGGCGACAAGACGAGCGACAAGACGCCAATGCTAAATCAATGGAAATCGCCAGCGTCAAAACATACGAGGCTACTTCAAATCGTCTGCTGTTTCAAATCGCACACAGACCCTTTTCTGAGCGACTTGAGTAAACATGAGGGGGGTTAACTGTTGAGTGTACCATGGGTAGCAAATCGCCTGGAGCTCAACTCGCATGAAATCTCTTTGTGGGTATTGTCGTGGCGACTTGTCGCCAAAGCGCCAGGGGGAAAAAACGCAGGCGACAAATCTCCTCGTGTGCCAGAGCCCTTAGCCTAGAAGTCACACTCTATTGCTTATCCCAATAGTCAGATTGGGTTTCAGTAGTATCTAGGAAAGTAAACAGGCATTCAACTCTAATCTCACCCTACATTACTTGTCTTTACGTTGGACCCCCAAGTAACTGCTCTGGGGCCCCATGGGGGGAAACCCAGTGTTTGGGAACTACTGCATGAAATGTTCAAATATAGAAAAGAACATAAAAATAGTCACGCAAGTAACAAACCTTTCCCAATAATACATAACTCAATATATAACAATAACATGAGAAATATATATATGCCATCCAGGTATGGTTTAGGCTAATGACACACAGAGAAAAGCCAATGTGCTGCCTTCTGCACCATGTATGTGTGCCCACGGGGACAGCCTGAGTGAGAACCCACAGGGCAACTATATAAGCTCTGTTCCATGCTGGGCCTCACCACCACCACACTATAAAGGTCCCCATACACGGGCCGATAGAAGCTGCCGATATCGGTCCCTTGGACCGACTCGACAGCTTATCGGCCCGTGTAGGGGCAGAAACGATCGGACTGGCCGACCGATATCTGGCCTGAAATTGGCCAGATATCGGTCGGCCAGGTTAGAAAATCCCGTCGGATCGGGGACCGCATTGGCTCGTTGATGCGGTCCCCGAACCGACTGCCCCATTGCCGCTTGCAGAATTCGATCGTTTGGCCCCAGGGCCAAACGACCTAATTCACTGACATGCCTCCCCGATATCGCCACCCATCGGGTGAAGATCCGCTCGTTTGTTCGACATCGCCAAGCGAGCGGATCTGCCCGTGTATGCCACCTTAAAGCTTTAAATCCTGACTTGTTATGAAAATGCACAGCTAACCACATCTATCACTAACACTATAACTCAACTGAAAACAGTGTTTAATGTTTAACTCAATTAAAGTAAAGATAATATGCTATAGAGGCACTTTTACAGTTGCATTAGTGCTGTTACAGACGGGAGATTAGTCGCCTGCGACAAATCTCCCTTCTCGCGGGCGACTAATCTCTCGAAATGCCATACCACCGGCTAGAATGTAAATCACCGGTGGTAGGGCTGGGCGATATACCGTTTAATACCGAATACCGGTATTTTTTTTTTAAACTATATTCATTTTTCAGATACCGCAATACCGGGGTGTCAGGGTACTCACCCGTGCAGCCCGGTCTCGCGCGCCTCCTTGCGTGCGCGCACACGTCCCGTTGTCCGCGGGACGTTGCGCACGCGCGTCCAGGTGCGCGTGCGTCAAAGCGCACGTACATGTCAAAGCGTGCACGTCTGTGACACGCTGACGACGCCGGTTCTGCGCATGCGTGGGGGGTATTTAAAGCTATCAAACGCCTCCTCCTGTGCTATGTTGTCTGCGGCCTTGCCTGGGAACTAAGCCTGCCTGATTTACCTTACGACTTTCTGTTGCCGATCCTTCGCTTGCCTGACTCTGATTTTCAATACTGCAGTAATTATTCTCTAATTTATTAGGAAATGGGGTTAACACCTAATCATGCATGGAAAAAAAAATACCGTCAAATACCGTGACACCGATATAATTTTGAAAAATACCGTGATAGAAATTTTTGGTCATACCGCCCAGCTCTAACCGGTGGGATGGCATACGCGGTGCAGCGATTTGCCAAAATCGCCAAAGTTGCCTTGAGAGGAAACTTCGGCGCCACGTATGCCATCCCGACTAATCTCCCCGTCTGCCACGGCCCTTAGGGAACCTCATTCCGTATGGGAATGTACATGGGTCTCTGTACAGAACTGCGTAACACGTCATTACTGGTTATTACAAGGATAGCGGTAATTCTGCGCCCAAGCCTTTGTGTTCTCACTGTTTGTATATAAGAAAATGTATCAGAAAATGAGCCTATCCTTGGAAAAATCATGAATCAAAATGGCTTTATAACACTGCTAGAAAAAGGTAAAGAATCCATAGGACTGAATGCAGTAATTTCTTGTGTAGTGATCACATTAGGGACCACCAGAGTGCACCTATGGCCTGAGAAAGTCCCTGCCTGACAGTTCTTTTCACTGAACAAAATTCAGCCCAGCAGAGCTCATCATTTTTCCCTTTACGCAGGCCAATAAGATACAGACTCTTAGGAATAGCGGCATTGGCGCACAGTACCGGTGCCGGTGTATGCAAAACTACAGTAAACTGACAGCATTGTCTGAAAACACCAGAGAACTTGTGTTTTTTTCTGGTTTTAATTCCTTCTCTGTTACAACTCTTCTGTTTCATAAATACAGCAATTCTATCAAAAAACTAGACAGCCCCATGGTAACATGAAACCAGAAAAGTCGCTACAACATTTTCGAAGAAATGTTTTCAGCTTCATTCGCATTCACTAAAATTCAAACAACATTTTTATGTCTGTTTCCTTTTATTTGAAAATCAGATTAAAATGTTATATTGTGTGTTATGAATTTGAAAACCACATGACATTAATGTGCCCACTGATTATTTTCATTTTTACAGAGCCAGTTGCCTTCCCCTAGTGCTGTCAGACTCACTGATCTATAGTTACCATATTATTTTATAACATTTAAGTGGTGTTACACTGGCATTGCCCAATCCCCTGGCACCACTCCTGCCAAGAGAGATTGGTTAAAGAGTCCAGTTAGGGGTGCAGCGGGCACACACAAACTCCTAACAGTTTAGGGATAAACCATCTGGCACCAAGAACTACTTCTAGTTTGTTAAAAGAAAGTGCTTACTATTTATTTCCACTATGCCGCCACGACAGGAATCATTAAAGGCAATACAGTAATTAGCTTTCCAGTATCTATACAGCTTGCATACTTTTGTCTAATACATAACTTGTTCCATTGTCTTAATATGGCTTAACATCATTACCTTTGATTGGCCAGATTTTAAACTTAAGGTCCCCATACATGTGAATATTCGCTCGCTTGACAAGATCGGCAAGCGAGCGGATCTTCACCCGATATCCCCACCTACGGGAGGGCGATATCAGGGAATGTGTAGGCTAATTCGATCGTTTGGCAATTATATTGGCGGCAATGGGGCAGTCGGTTTAGGGACCGGATCAACAAGTCAATGTGGTACCCGATCCGACTAGATTTTTTAACCTGCTTGATAGATATCTGGCCGATTTCAGGCCAGATATCGGTCGGGAAGGCCCGTCGGTAATGCCCGTCGGTAATGCCCATACACGGGCCGATTAGCTGCCGAATCGGTCTAAGGGACCAATATCTGCAGCTAGAATCGACCAGTGTATGGGGACCTTTAGATGAGGTTTTTTTTGGGGGGATTCATTTTCAAGGCATAAAGGTAATATATAGAATTTTTCTAGATACAGTCAAATCTATTAAAATAAACACAAACCCAAAGGAAAGTCTAATGCTAATAAGTGGGCCTGCTTCCTACCTCACATGGCTGCAATGTGTACAGATAATTTAAGCCTTCTGAGCCTGCAGGGTGTCAGAGAATCAAGCAATGAGCTCAGACCTTCCAGGGGTCAATTTCTGGTGCTTAGATTAAATTATTTGTGGGTGCGTGCTGCCCAGAGTGTGAGTCTCAGCTCCACATGTATAAACATCAGCTGTGGTTTACTGTCCAGTAAACTAACTAGCCACTAGGAAGTGACTTACTGAAAGATATACAGCATGGAATTTAGGTGAAACTGTACCCCTCTAATAACATTGCAGATAATAAAACTATATTACATTAAAGGAGAAGGAAAGGTAAAAACTAAGTAAGCTTTATCAGAAAGGTCTATGTAACTACAGCCATAAGCACTCACAGAAACGCTGCACTGAGTCCTCTATCAAAAGAAACACAGGATTTCTTTTTTCCTTTTTTAAAACATGTTCTTTGGGTATCAGACTTCCTCTCTCAGAAAAATCCTTCATTCCCAGGGCCGGAGTCATGCACAGCTCTCCTCCCTTCTCCTGCTCCTCCCTCCCATAAGAATTCATAATACCGTATATACTCGAGTATAAGCCGATCCGAATATAAGCCGAGGTACCTAATTTTACCTAAGAAAACTGGAAAAACTTATTGACTCGAGTATAAGCCGAGGGAAATGCAGCCGCTACTGCAAGTTGAAGTGATATCACCCCCCTCCCAGCAGCCAATTAGCAGAACAATGTGAAAGCATCAAGATAGCAGCTCCCAGTATACATCAGAATAGCACTCAATAGTAAGAAATCCAAGTCGGTCTTGAGACTCCTCCAGTTACATGGGAGTAGGAGAAACAATAGGTTAGCTGAAAGCAATTCTAATGTGTAGCGCTGGCTCCTTCTGAAAGCTCAGACTCAGGCACACTTTACTGCTGCGCTGCAAGTTGGAGTAATATCCCCCCCTCACCCCCAGCAACCAATCAGCAGAACAATGGGAAGGGAGCAAGATAGGGAATCATTTAACCATGAAATAAACCCAATAGGATTGTTCTGCCCCCAATAAGGGGTAATTATATATATTGTTCCATTTCGCCTATGGATGGGTATGTAGGGCACAATTGCCTCTGTGTGCAGTTACTGTTCTGTGGGGCTCCATTGAAAGTGGGAACCATGGTGTTTGCATTGGATTACACTCCACTTTATGGCCCCTTTATTGGCAATATGGGAGGGGGGCATACAAGGAAATCCTTATGTGAAAGTGCCTGAACCCCTTCTATAATATCTGCCTTATGTCTGAGGGATCTGACATTCCCAATGAACCTTTAAAAAAATAACTATGCAGATATTTGTAGTCTCTCAGGGCTAAAGGTCTGGTGTCTGAGGTGCAATGAGAGATTGTGCTGCTGAGGCGCAAGGGGAGAGCTCAGCGAATACCCATAATGAAATGGCACAAAGCGGCGCTACAGATCGGTGCTCTGAAAGTTCAGCGAATACCCAAAAACTAATAATTAAATGACACAAAGCGGCGCCCAGACCGGTGCCCTGATGCGCATACCTGTGAGGAGAAGCCGATGCTCGTCAACGATGCCGCGCGTCAGCACGCACGTTAGGTCGGCACTACCGTATATATGCGAGTATAAGCGCGAGTATAAGCCGAGGTTCACTTTTTAAGCACATTTTTAGTGCTCAAAAACTCGGCTTATACTCGAGTATATACGGTATCTCACTCCTTCTTCCATCAGAATGTGTGAGCTACCAGCAGCAGGAAACTATGGAGACCAAGCTAAAATAGCAGCTGCAATCTTAAACAAACAAAGGGAGCTTCCAGGGCTCTTTACTCAGGTATGGTAAAGCTTTCTGTAGAAAAAATATATACGCTCTAGGTGGCACTAATGTGGCTAATCTATTGCCAGTAAAATGCCAAAATTTAGAAAGCAGGGTGAATTCCAATATGTGGCATACCCCCCAGTGAGCCAAACACTGATCTTCTGTACTGGCTCAGTGCATTCCTTAAAAACGACACCTGCCTGAGGTACTTCCTTGAATAGAGCTGTATCACCGTCATGGGCTCTAATAAACCAAGCAAACAGTGTGCCAAATGGGCAGACATACACAGTATAGTATACTGGGCATTCTATTAGAACAAATGGATCTTAAATAGCTGCTGGCCAACTAGGCCTAATTTTCCATATTTGTAGTAGGGTATCTTCTTTTAGAATGTAGGGCTCTTCAACAGCCGCTGGCCAGCTAGGACTATAATTGCAAGTGGTAAGCTCACATGGTGGAGATCTAACAACAGATCAGCCACAAGACCTGGGGAATTACCAGCAGCTAATGCCAAGAGTGTAAATCAGAGCTGCCTAAAAAAAAAAAAAAAAACAGTCTGTAAATTACACAACCTGATCCACTTACAAACCACACCAATTACCTCAACAACTACAGCAGGAAAAACAACAGCTGCTAGAGCATTGCTTCAGGGGCCAGAACCAGACCTTGACACAAAGAGAGCTCCTATAAACAGAAGAATATCTAGCAAAACCATCCAGACTTCAAATATTCCCCTTACCAAAAACAAAACCATGCCCCCAAGAAGCAAAAGGCTAATGTGCATTTTGCATAGATGTGAGTTTAATCTAGGTTAATGCCTTTAGTGGCTTATATAATATAATAGTAATAGGATTGCCTCTGTAAGTAATTGTTACTTAAAGTTCCTAAACCTGGCTGTTTTGCCAACCTGACTGTCCCATCTCATACTGTCAGTTACAGTTTCTAATGCTAACGGCCTCCTGCTGTACAAATATGGCAGCCCCTCATAGAGGGACATGGGGGATTAGATAGGTAGTATACAAGCGTTGGGCAAATACTTTTATGGCAAAATTATTAAGGTTATGAAAATACAATGTAACGATAGATGTTTAATTTCTGGTGTCAGGATCTCTTTAAAGCAGCACCAGGGGACACTGCATATCCTACTACTTTAAGAAGCACACAGGCATCGGTCATGACTCTACAGAAAATAAATAAAAACTTTACCTGGATACAAGGTAAGCTTTGGCAAATGCTATGAAATAGCCTAGGGAACTGCTAGTTATCTTGTTACAAGAACAACAAGATCATAATGTGTAATTTATACAAGCAGTGGGTTCATGGATCCTTTAACCCCATCCTGTGGGCAAAAAAAAAAAAAAAAAAAAAAAAGCTAGGCTGTTTTATAGTAATGTCCATCTTCCTCTGCCTATTTCAACAACTCTATCTAACTATCTATCTATCTATTATTAATGCAAATATACGACTATAAGTGAAACCTCACAAACGCTAATAGGAGATATACCACTACAGGATGTGGTAGGAAAGGTTTTAAAAAGCCTGCAAAACTTCAAAGTCAGCCATTTACACCTTTGGTTTTATCTACAGCCAAAATCTTGAAATTGAATTGATAGTACCCGATCCTTCACAGCAGGTTTAACTTATCTTTCCTCTGGTCTGACACAATATATTCTTTGTATTATACACCCATAAACATAATGAAGTGCAAGCATATTATGCAGTATTGATCATTAGGGAGTATACCTGTAAAACAGATACATTAGTGGAGTGGACCATTTCTTGCACCGATGCCATCAATAACTCAAATGAAAGGAATACTGCCATCACATCAGTTAATAGAGCTTCTCAGCAGAATCCTGCATTGGAATCCATTCTTCAAAAGCACAAACAGACTTTGTAATTCACATGGCGCTAGCCATATTCTTCATTTCCAGGGTGCCACAGCCATGTGAAATGTGCTCTGATAAACTTCAGTCATATTTTACTGCTGAGCTGCAAGTTGAAGTAATATCCCCCCTCCCAGCAGCCGATCAGCAGAACAATGGGAAGGTAGCAAGACAGTAGCTCCCAGTAGGTATCAGAATAGCACTAAATAGTAAGAAATCCAAGTCTGGCCTGGGACTCCTCCAGTTACACAGGAGTAGGAGAAACAATAGGTTACCTGAAAGCAGTTCTAATGTGTAGCGCTGGCTCCTTCTAAAAGCTCAAACTCAGGTACAATGCACTGAGATGGCTGCATACACACCAATATTACAACTAGAAAAACATTTATTAGTATATACCTATACTGTCTATTTCCAGTGTGCAACTAAATGGTTGCTAGGGTCACAATACTTGTGTGTACAACTCTTATACACTGAATTTACACAAAACAGGAACCTGTATGTTATATTAAATCATATATTTTATATCTAATTCTTCACTTGTTGTGGAAAAGTAACTTCACATCTTTATAAATAAACGGCAAATTTTATATCCATAATATTCCTGAGGCTAAAGCAGGATGACAGCAACAATGTGTTTTAATTCTTTAACACAATACAGCAATAAGGCAAAGGAGCCAAGTACACAGAAAAACATTCTTGACCACGATCATTTGCCTTTAAAAGTGAATGTTAATAGGCTACAAGTTGTATTGTGCAAAGCACAGAGGTTTCAAGATTTCTCGCTCCAAGGACCAATGGAGATGACTTTTACACCACTCCAGACTTTCCATTGTGTAATAGCAACGTTACGTTTGCGTGCGGCACATGATGAAAACCCATCTTGTTAACTCTTCCACTGAAGTTTTTCCAGAAACAGTTTGGAACATTAGTGTCGCAATTTTCACACTACCTGCTTCAACACACAGTAGTCCCTTTTCTGTGACTTAACGGTTGTTTCTCTGTCTCACAACTGCTTTATTTAACCAGGGTGGCTCTAGTGTATGTAAGATAACTTGATGATTACATTACGTGGTTAATGCTACTAATTTTGACAATACTAAGGGTGAACACACACAGAGCTACTTAGTAGCAGCTACTTGTCATGACTAGTAAACACCACAAAATACCCTGCCATAGACAATACTGAGAATTGCCTCTGCTAAAACACACGTAGAGACGATTATCAGTAAATGATCAGTATTGTCTATTTCTGTAGCCGTGACAAGTAGCTGATATTAGTAGCTCCATGTCTTCACCCTAACCACTGACAATGTTAACCTGAAAACAAAGTGGTATCTTAGCATTTGACTAATAAAGCTGCTGCAGATTGCCAAATATACCAATGCCCTTAACTTATTTGGCAGATCTTTGTTTGTCTTCCATTTATGTCCACTTCTTACAAATACTGAAATGGCAAAAGCTAAATTACAATTAGTGAAAATACCACATGCATTTAACAATTCAAATCCGGTTGCTTTAGAATGTTTCTGTGATAGGCAAACACCCCTGAAAATTGTTTATGCAGCAAAAACTATTTTCTCAGATATCGCACCTTCCAGTTTCCATGGCTATCATTTAGAAGATACAGATATTCCATTATGAGTCAGACTTCAGATGACATTATCAAAGTACACTTGTTCCTTATATTTATATTTTGTGAGCAAGTGTCATAAAAAAGGGTCACCAAAAACATTACTATATATATATATATATATATACACACACACACACACACACACACACACATATACACACACACACACACACACACACAAAAAGACAATACAATAGACTTAAAATAAAAAAACAAACCTTTTCTCATTGCCATATGATTTCTGTGCAACTTTAGCATGAAGGATAAGTACAGTCTGATCGCCCCTTTCTTTCAAATAATTCCTCATTGCTTCCCTTTGAATGAAACAAAATTGTTTAGAATTAAAAACAGCAGCACAGAATCCGTAAAGTATATAAAAAAAAATAAATGTGCAGTGTGAAATCTGTTGTGAAAGGGTGTATTCTGGGGGAAATTGCTAGATTTTGCTAAACATTAATTTACTGTGAACTCTCTCTTTTAAGGGCTCTGGCACACGGGGAGATTAGTCGCCCGCGACAAATCTCCCTGTTCGCAGGCGACTAATCTCCCCGAATTGCCATCCCACCGGCGACAATGTAAGTCGCCGAAGTTGCCTCGCGAGGCATTTTTGTCCGAAATCGCGCCGCCGCGTGTGCCATCCCACCGGCGACTTACATTGTCGCCGGTGGGATGGCAACTCGGGGAGATTAGTCGCCTGCGAACAGGGAGATTTGTCGCGGGCGACTAATCTCCCCGTGTGCCAGAGCCCTAAAGTGACAAAGTCATAAAAAGATAAAGCTAATAGTTTGTCACTGAAACCATAATTGGTGCGTTTATGGTGGGAGACAAGGTGACCAATATCGGTAAAAGCCTTGGATATCAGTTGTCTCATCGATCGCGCAGGACTAAAAATTTTGATCAGGTGTCTTTGAAGGTTCCCGAACATCGTCAGAATCGTCAGATAGGGGTAAAGAATTATTTTCTATTTACCCGCATATCTGATAATTAGCTCCTAACATTGGTAGAGTGGACGATCAATCGTTCCTATGAAAAATGGTTGTGGGAAAGATGGTAATTGTAGCATGTATGGCCACCTTTACTGTCATTTTTGTGCTTGCACAGGAAAGGGAAACGAATGCTTAAAGGAGAAGGAAAGGCTAAGTCACTTGGGGGTGCCAAAATGTTAGGCACCCACAAGTGACTTTGATTGCTTACCTTGTACCCCGGGCTGGTGCCCCTGTTAGGAGAAAACCGCACCAGCCCAGGGTACATGTAGCGAGCGCTTCCTTCATCTGTGGCGAGATCCCTGGGCCGGCGCATGTGCGCCAACACAGAAAAATAAAGCACTCGCTGCAGGTACCCCGGGCTGGTGCTGTTTTCTCCTAACAGGGGCACCAGCCCGGGGTACAGGGTAAGTGATCAAAGTCACTTGGGGGTGCCTAACATTTTGGCACCCCCAAGTGACTTAGCTTTTTCTTCTCCTTTAATTCTCATTTCTTTAACTCATTCTAACTCTCTTTATAAGTTAGGCCACAGTGGACTAGAAGTCTATTCTATTAGTCACCCATGGTAAAAGAGCACTACCATGGGCGACTTATCTTATAAAAATGCTATCCCCCAACATTTAAATCGCCACAAGTAAATTAAATTACATTACGATGATTTGGCCTCATTGTAAGGCAATGCCTTCCTTCTCAATTCTCCCACAATTAAGCCAAAGCGCCACAGCAATACTTGTAGCAATTCAAATGTCAGCGACAGGGATGGCATTTTTTTAGATTTGCCACCCGCGGCAGACATTTGCCAAAGCAAATCCTTATCTGTTTCAGTGCTTGCAAGTTAACAAAGCCAAGTACTATTTAAAAATATGCACATTACTAAAAGGGGCATAAACAATGAAAACAACTATTGAAGTTGTTAGATTTGAGGAAGCTAGCATCTATTTGAAAACTGCACATTTTTAGCTCTATCTATTCAGTTACAGGATAAAAACTAAAAGCAAATGCAAAAGTAATTATTTCTGGTGTCCTACATACAATTAACTGGAAAGGTGTCTGTTTAAGTCAAGTTTGATTTTTTTTTTCTTTTTCTTAAACTGTTAAAAATATATTTTCGTTTTGTTCCAGCACTGTCCATAACTCGCAAACATGCTGGGTGCTATTTGTGGTTATCACATACAGCTTTGGTAGATTTGATATGCGCTTAAGTTCTGTTTTTATCATCACACCTTGAAATGTTTTAATTTCAGAATACGCCTAGAACACATAAAGCTGTGTTATGGCTTAAACAGAACTCTCTCGCAACTCTTGGGACTCTCAAGAGTTAAAATCATATTGGGCAGTAAAATACTAACAGATAACTGGCAAAATATTTACGTAAAATCCTTTTATAGGCTAAACATATGCACTTAAAAAATAAACTAAAATATTTGCTCAAATTGTAAGTTCTGTCCAAGAGGCGCAAAATATAAATTTGGAGGTTTTCAGTTAATTTTAATGTAACTAAAAGGACCAAACTACCAAAAATGATTATCTTGGAGTCAGGAAGGAATTTTTTCCCCTCTGCAGCAAATTAGAGAGACTTCAGATGGGGTTTGTTGCCTCCCTCTGGATCAACTAGTAGTTAGGCAGGTTATATATAGGCATTATGGTTGAACTTGATGGATGTATGTCTTTTTTTCAACCTAACTTACTATGATTAATACAATATTACATATGTAATATCTGCATCCTGTACATGTAAAAACTTCTTTTAAACAGAAGTCCAGGCCTTTATTGCCGTGTGTTTGTCTAATTTCCATGGTGTTCATCCATCTTTTACTGAAAATTTAAAATAATGGCCCACCCAGTTAAGATATAGGGCAAAGATACATGGGGTGTTTCTTTCATCCATAGGAAATCATGCTTCCTGCAGGCAACAAATTACCCAAAAACATATCATTTCCGTTACTGGGAATCGTCGTGCCTAAAAAACTTCAATCATGTAATCAAGGAAAAATGTCTTGGTATGCAATTTGGCACAATTATGTGCTTAATGCTGTGTTTTCACTAGTGTAATTAACTAGTGTTATTAGTGTATTACACCAATGTTTTACACTACTGTGCAGTCACCCCAAAATCCCCGATGCTTTAAAGTGGACCTGTCACCCAGACATAAAAAGCTGTATAATAAAAGTCCTTTTCAAATTAAACAAGAAACCCAAATTCATTTTTATATTAACAGATCCAAATCCATTATAAAGGCATTTAAAAATCCCAGCTGTCAATCATATATTGCCTGCCCTGCCCCTACGCCTTAGGCATAGAAGCGGGGAAGACAAGTACTTTAACTTTCAATTCAGCTCTAGCTTTCTCCCTCCCTCCTAACCATCTAATTGTGTAGCCAGTGCATGGACCTGGGCATCCGGCCCCCATTCTGGCACATACACAATATTTTGGGGTGATACAAAGCTTGCCTTAATAACAGTGTCAACAAAATGGTGCCTGCCTATTTGCTGTGATTGTGTAATACCAGGACTGAAGGAAACAAGATTTATAATAGTTCAAGTGAAGTTTATTTTGCTTAACAAACACAGTAGAAAAGAATTTCAAATTATTTCTTAGGGTGACAGGTCTCCTTTAAGGGAAGAAAAACTACATTTGTAGGAACGAAAATTGCTTATTATTTTCCATTATTAACAATTTGTAAAATCAAGGAGGGCATGGAGTGATCAGAGTTAGATGTTTCCATTTAAATATTTGAGATATTTGAGTCCATCATAAGCACTTTTGCAATATATTGCCATTATTTTGTTCATCATTTTTTTTATCATAGGTGACGCTATCTTTCCATCCTAGACCCCATATATTCTAGCCTAGCAATCTAATAATAAAAATGTCATATCAATATACCTCTGCTCTACTCCCAGTTACTGTTAGATGCTGGCCTCTCCCATAGGCTGGGATTATGGTTTCCCCTGCAGTGACTTATAGATAAGCAAATTATTTTCTCTCCTTTATGCTTGAAAAAATGTGACCTCTGCCAAATGTACACTATAATTTTTATATTCAAAATACATATTGAATATGGAGGGAGGATCAAAAGTAAAAGGTGCAATGGCAAGTTACATTTCAGCTAACAGGCAGGAAGGAAAACTCGTGAAGGTACTTATAGAACTCTTCACTGCCTGAATTTAGAAACAAACAGCAGAACAGTGCATTTAAAATAAATGTGTCCAGGGATCAACCAAGGTAAGTAACCAGGGGGCTGTGGGTTGGTAGTAGGGATGCACCAAATTCAATATTTTGGGATTCAGCTGAACCTTGAATCCTTTGTAAAAGATTCGGCCAAATACTGAACTGAATCCTAACTTGCATGTTCAAATAAAACTACTGAAGGGTTAAAGAAAAATGTTCAACTTTTGTTTATGTGACAAGAAGGACTCAGATTCATTTTGGCCAGGCACATGGATTCGATCCAATCCAAATCCTGCTAAAAAAAAAAAAAAAGGCCAAATCTTGGCAAAATCCAGAACTGATTCCTGGATTTGTTTTATCGCTGGCTGGTAGTGGTGCACCTATAGGGTTTATACAGACAAAGTGACAAACTCCTGGTACCCTTTAAAGGATTTCTAGCTTTTCTTAATTGGGCCCTCCACCAAAAACTGCTCTTTGCATAATGAAATAAAATATAATTGTATGAAACTTTTCAATATACATTAATTATAATGGTTTTATTTAAAAATGGAACTAGTAATTAACACATATTTATAAGGTGCCGATGTATGCTGCAGCATTGCAACTGAAAGCTGTGTTGTCCCTTTCTGTTTTCTGGTTCTAACTCTTGAAACAAAGCAGAACATAGTTCTTTTTCAGATCTTTGAAAAAGGGACAATGAAAAAAATAAATATATAAAGATCATTTTTTGGGTGGAGGAACCCTTAAATAAAACCAGGTAACAAACATTAAAGATGGTCTCAGTATATAAGCAGGTGGTATTGTGGTAGTTGATGTGATAAATCCTGTTACAGGGTGAGAAAGCTTCTAAACCACAAGTGCTCATGAAATGCAGGGTAGCTTCAGTAATCAACCCGTATATTGGCATTAACCACAGAGAATACAATCATATCCCTTTAGAAGGTTTTCGCGCCCAACAACAAAATACAATTTGTATTAAAGGTTTTGCAGAAGATGAGGGGGGGAGTATAAGGGTGATCTGTTATACTGATTTTAAAAGTCAATATACAGTGGTGTGAAAAACTATTTGCCCCCTTCCTGATTTCTTATTCTTTTGCATGTTTGTCACACTTAAACGTTTCTGCTCATCAAAAACCGTTAACTATTAGTCAAAGATAACATAATTGAACACAAAATGCAGTTTTTAAATGAAGGTTTACTTATTAAGGGAGAAAAAAAACTCCAAATCTACATGGCCCTGTGTGAAAAAGTGATTGCCCCCCTTGTTAAAAAATAACTTAACTGTGGTTTATCACACCTGAGTTCAATTTCTGTAGTCACCCCCAGGCCTGATTACTGCCACACCTGTTTCAATCAAGAAATCACTTAAATAGGAGCTACCTCACACAGAGAAGTAGACCAAAAGCACATCAAAAGCTAGACATCATGCCAAGATCCAAAGAAATTCAGGAACAAATGAGAACAAAAGTAATTGAGATCTATCAGTCTGGTAAAGGTTATAAAGCAGGGATCCCCAACCTTTTATACCCGCGAGCCACATTTAAATGGAAAAAAACTTGGGGAGCAACACAAGCATGAAAAAGGTTCCTGGGGGTGCCAATAAGAGCTATAATTGGCTACTTAGTAGCCCCTACATGGACTAGCAGCCTACAGAAGGCTCTGCTTGACATTATGCTTGGTTTTTATGCAACCAAAACTTGCCTCCTTACCAGAAATTAAAAAATGAGCACCTGCTTTGAGGCCACAGGGAGCAACATTCAATGGGTTGGTGAGCAACATGTTGCTCACGAGCCACTGGTTGGGGAACACTGTTATAAAGCCATTTCTAAAGCTTTGGGACTCCAGCGAACCACAGTGAGAGCCATTATCCACAAATGGCAAAAACATGGAACAGTGGTGAACCTTCCCAGGAGTGGCCGGCCGACCAAAATTACCCCAAGAGCGCAGAGACAACTCATCCGAGAGGCCACAAAAGACCCCAGGACAACATCTCAAGAACTGCAGGCCTCACTTGCCTCAATTAAGGTCAGTGTTCACGACTCCACCATAAGAAAGAGACTGGGCAAAAACGGCCTACATGGCAGATTTCCAAGGTGCAAACCACTTTTAAGCAAAAAGAACATTAAGGCTCGTCTCAATTTTGCTAAAAAACATCTCAATGATTGCCAAGACTTTTGGGAAAATACCTTGTGGACCAACGAGACAAAAGTTGAACTTTTTGGAAGGTGCGTGTCCCGTTACATCTGGCGTAAAAGTAACACAGCATTTCAGAAAAAGAACATCATACCAACAGTAAAATATGGTAGTGGTAGTGTGATGGTCTGGGGTTGTTTTGCTGGTTCAGGACCTGGAAGGCTTGCTGTGATAGATGGAACCATGAATTCTACTGTCTACCAAAAAATCCTGAAGGAGAATGTCCGGCCATCTGTTCGTCAACTCAAGCTGAAGTGATCTTGGGTGCTGCAGCAGGACAATGACCCAAAACACACCAGCAAATCCACCTCTGAATGGCTGAAGAAAAACAAAATGAAGACTTTGGAGTGGCCTAGTCAAAGTCCTGATCTGAATCCTATTGAGATGTTGTGGCATGACCTTAAAAAGGCGGTTCATGCTAGAAAACCCTCAAATAAAGCTGAATTACAACAATTCTGCAAAGATGAGTGGGCCAAAATTCCTCCAGAGCGCTGTAAAAGACTCATTGCAAGTTATCGCAAACGCTTGATTGCAGTTATTGCTGCTAAGGGTGGCCCAACCAGTTATTAGGTTCAGGGGGCAATTACTTTTTCACACAGGGCCATGTAGGTTTGGATTTTTTTTCTCCCTAAATAATAAAAACCCTCATTTAAAAACTGCATTTTGTGTTTACTTGTGTTATCTATGACTAATAGCTAAATGTGTTTGATGATCAGAAACATTTTGTGTGACAAACATGCAAAAGAATAAGAAATCAGGAAGGGGGCAAATAGTTTTTCACACCACTGTACATGTACTTTACTTTTTAATACCGATGTTGTGACCATGCAGCCATATTATTATGTATTTCTGTCTATATCTATCTATAATGTCTACTGAGTCCTCTTGTTTAAGACTGGTTTAGCACATGAAACAAGCTTATACACCTTGGCTTTCAGACAGTAATTGTCAAGGCTGAAAGACATCCTCACTGGAAGTGGATGCAGCCTGTGCCTGGAGGGTCGGCATGGGCCCCCAAAGTAATAAGGCACAGGCCTATGACAGATAACACATTGCTCCCCTCTCAGCTGTCCATGAGAGCAGTCACAGGAATTAATGTTATCAGCTTATCACTGCCCATACTGAATCCAAATTCATGCAATATCAACTGGGAGGCCAAAATGATGTTATAGTGGGCAACAAGCATGTGCTCAAGACTTGTATAACCCAAATATATTTATACAGTTATATAAGATACTGAACATGCGTGATAATGGCAAAAAGCTTACCTCGTGAGACGTTTGGGTTGAGGCCTCTCCCCAAACTTCCTGTAAACAAACAAAGCAGAAATGAGAATGGGAAAACATAAGCAACCACTGCCTCACCCGTGTTTTCACTTTATTCAGTAAATACTAAAGGGCAATTGAAACAAAGACTTTAAAAACCTAAGCATTTTGCACTTGGAACATTATTCAAACACACAATTTCACACAATCGATTTAACAACACTATATTTAAAGTTCCAACGACAAAGTTAATGACAAAGGAGATTCTTTGGGATTCTTTGGGCACCATGTTTTAAGTTATTTTGGACATTAAAAAGTGGCTTTGAGAGTACTTCTGCTAAGTTTCATTGCAATAATTTAAAGTTGACAAAACAGACTATGTTTAACTGAAAGCAGCTTGCTATATATATTTAGATTCATTAGGAACTGAATTTGAATTGGTTTGAATATGGACACCACAGAAATGTCCAACTGTACTAAATGGCACCAATCAATGGTCATCGTCTACACACAAGTGCCACAATGGTTAAAAGTCACAACAATCTCTTAAAAGGGAACGGTCATAGCTATAAACATAACATTAACGGCAGTGTTTGGTAAGCATTCTATGGTTCCAGGGCCACCATCAGAAAGAGAGACAGGACTGCTGTCCTGGGTCCATGCAAATGTTGATTCAAGAGGGCCAGTTGGGATAATAAAAAGTTATGCAAGCAGCTTGACAAGGGCAGGAAGGCATGTAGGGTTTTAAGCTTCCAATGTATTCGTAGGGGGCCCCAGAAAAATTACATGCAGCAACTTTTCAGTTTCTTATTTTTGTCAGGATTTTAAATTCTTCACTATCTTGCATCTCTCTGAAGTGAAACTTAAAATACCATCTAGTTCAGCAACCCAGGCTAAAATCCATTACTGTCACTGCTTTCTTTCTTATATTTCTGTTAAAGGGGAAGCATTGAAAAAGAAATCACTATCTTTTTCCCCCTATTTTGTGTTAAAGACATGGCCTATCCGATCAGCTGTCACATTTGCTATCATACTGGAGAAAGGACAATATGACGCAGCAGGGATTGCCAGCTCTTTTGCCAGGGGAAAAAAACAGGGCTTATTTGGCTTTTAACAAAACTGCTCCTGCCTGGTCATTTATTATGCAAATAAGCAAGTATTAAAGGGGACCTGTCACCCGAAGAAATAATTCCAAATTGTTTTCTATTGTGTTTGTCAAGCAAAATAAACTTCACCTACACTGTAGAAAGTATTTTAATCTTATTTTCTTCAGCCTTGTAATTCACAATTGCAGCAAGCAGGCAGGCACCATTTTGTGGATACCCATGTCCTTGTACTGGTTACAAAATTAGATGGTGAGGAGGGAGGGGGAATGTGAGGGGAACAGCAACATCTAATAAGTTCTGAATTGAAAGCGAAAGTAACTGTCTGCCCCACTTCTATGTCTAAAGCATAAGCAATATATGATTGACAGCTGGGATTTTTAAATGTTTTTATAATGGGCATTTATGTGTTAATAAAAAAATGGTTTTGGTTTCATATTTAATTTCAAAAGGGCTTTTATTATATAGCTTTTTATGCCTGGGTAACAGGTTCACTTTAATCAATTTGCCAGATAATACTAGGTCAATTTCCTCTTTAAGGCAATGAAAAAATGGCTGTTTGTGGGAGATAAGTGCATAAAAATACCTCATCCTTGCCCTGCACAGAAATTGTGTGAAAATAAAGAGGGGGCTTTATTTTTGTGTGATTATGCTGTTTATTTGGTTTGAAGTCACCGTTTGCAACACGGGGATATTGGTGCCATGGCCCTTATCCTTATAGGTCCTTATCCTATTCAAAAAGTACTAGCCATTTAAACAAATAGCTTGTTGCTATGGCCAGGTGAGCCTACCAAACAAAATTCCAGTTTAAGAGCATTATTGTCTATAAACTAACAGTTAAATAACTTTAAACGGGTCGTTTAAATATGTTTGAATATGTTATAGAATGTCCTATTCCTAGCAACAATTTTTTTTTTTTTTTTATTTGCCTTCCTCTTCTCAGTTTTTCCAGCTTTTAAATGGTGGCCACTCACCATGCTCTGTTCCTTTTTATTACTTTTATACCTATTCATTCCCTCTCCTACTCATATTCTAGTCTTTCCTTCAGCTTAAAGGAACAGTAACACCAAAAAATCAAAGTGTATAAAAGGAACTACAGTATAATGTACTGTTGCCCTGCACTGGTGCAACTGGTGTATTTGCTTTAGAAACATTACTATAGTTTAGTAAATGAAGCTTCTGTGTAGCCATGGGGGCAGCCATTTAAAAGAGAAAAGGCACAGGTTACATAGCAGATAACAGATAAGTTCTGTACAATACAATGGTGTTTTATCTGTTATCTGCTATGTAACCTGTACCTTTTCTCCTTTTTCCAGCTTGAATGGCTGCCCCCATGGCTACACAGCAGCTTTTTATATAAACTATAGAAGTGTTTCTGAAGCAAATGTGCAAATTTTACCAGTGCAGGGAAACAGTGCATTGTATTATGATTTTGGTGTTACTGTTCCTTTAAGGTGGCCATACATGGGCCGATTCTAGCTGCCAATATTGGCCCTTTAGACCAATTTGCCAGCTTACATGCTCGTGTATGGATGCAAAGAATTGCCTTAACGACTGAATTAGCCCAATATCTCCCACCCGTAGGTGGGGATATCGGGAGAAGATCCTCTTGCTTGGCGACCTCAACACCTAGCATGTATGGCCACTTTTACTGTCTGTTTGCCAAGAAAATAATACCCTAGCAACCAGGTACTTCCTGAAATACCAAACTGGGGAGCTGCTAAACATAAAGGAAATAAACTGAAAAAAAAAAATATTACCTCAGAAAAAGTTATCTCAGAATATCACTGTCTCCATCATAATAAAAGTTAATTTAAAGGTGAACTACCCCTTTAAAGAAACAAACTGAATGCACTTTAAGGAAGCAAGCCCAAAGATAAATGAGTAGACATACTATTAAAATACTCATGCAATCAATCTTAACGTAATATTAAACTAAACCCTCCGCACATTTTCTTAACAAATACCATGCCTGCCTAGGTAACAAGTCAACCAAGCGAATTTCCGAATCTATTTAATATATACATACACAATATGTGGCTTACACAGCTTTGTTTGTTTCGCAGACAGCAGCTTTTCATGGAGGCCATTTTTGTTGCTTGTTTTCCCGGTGCCCTTCGCTTCCTGACAGCTATTGCACATATGCGTGATATAATATATATATATATATATATATATATATATATTATATATATATATTATATATATATAAGACTAATTTTAAACTCTTAGAATGCTACTGTCTATGCTATACTAAAGGCTAATTTTAAGGGTGAGTTAACATTCAATAGAAATGATATATTAATGTATATAGGTAATTAGTTTGACGTGATACTGTAAGATGTTATATTATAACAACTCTATAGCACAGCAATCTTGAATTATTACAAGGCAGGGTACTCACAAACATTAAACATTTTTTAATGCACTAACACATTATTGTGGAAACACCCTTCCTCCTGTCCAACTTGTGTCACACAAGGAAGAGTGAGTTGCAGGCTTGGGACACTGTCTCTGTGTCATTCTGTTGCACAACAATTCTTGGTATATTTAGTATCATATAATGTCATTCTGCTCCTGATACTTTGCCAAGGAATACTGTTGCGCAAGGAACTGAATAAATCTTCCACCTACCCTAACCCCCACCCTCCACCAGTTCCAATCTTTCGAGAGAAAAAAATGGCAGACTATAGTCAGTTGCCTTTTCATTGTAAGAAATAGGGCAGAAATGTTGTACATTATGTTTTGGGCTTTTGTACGAGCCCAAGGCCACAGCCCTTCAGCAGGGAAGATCTGTGGCTTCACAGATGCCCAGTAACTCCCCATCTGATTCAATGCACATGCTCTGTGAGTTACTGAGCTTAGGGGCCAACTCAAAATATACTGCATAAATAGAGTATAAATGCAACAGTAAAAGGCTGATTAGTAATTCATTCAGAGTCACATTAAGTGACAGATCTAAAACCAGGGCAATTGCATTAGAACTGAATAATTAACCCTGTAGAATCAGCTTATATGACAGACATATCTAATTTGTCTGCTTGGTAATTTGCAACGACCCCTAAGCTTAGCTTCTCAACAGCTGCTCAGTGCAAACTGAGCATGTGCACTGTCCCGGATAGTTCTAACAGAATCAAAGATAGGAAGCTATTGTGACAACTATAAAGACCTATACCATTACTACTATAGAGATGCTGAAACTTTAAGCCAGTTCAGACAGTTTATTATGTAAAATACGGCATTGCTAGCCAGTATTTGGTTCAGTAGCTTGGTTCAGTATTCTTTCTGGGGGTATAGTTTTCCTTTAAGTGCTAAACAAACATTCCACATTGAGGCTTATGAACTGATCCAAATTTAGTCCACCTCTTAAGGTACATCTTAAAGGAACAGTAACACCAAAAAATGAAAGTGTTTCAAAGTAATGGAAATATAACGTATTGTGGCCCTGCAATGGTAAAACTCGGGTGTTTGCTTCAGGAACACTACTATAGGCTATATAAATAAGCTGCTGTGTAGCCATGGGGGCAGCCATTGAAGCTGGAAAAAAGGAGAAAAGGCACAGGTTACATAGCAGATAACAGATAAGACACCATTGTATTCTACAGGGTTTATCTACAGGCTGCTGTATAACCTGTGCCTTTTGTTCTTTTGAATGGCTGCCCCCATGGCTACACACCAGGGTTTATATAAACTCTAGTAGTGTTTCTGAAGCAAACACAAAACTTTTACCAGTGCAGGGCAACAGTACATTATAGTTTAATTTCTTTAAAATATATACATTTTTTGGTGTTACTGTTCCTTTAAGATACAATTCACAATTAAGTCCACTGCGCATAAGTACCAATTTGTAACTAGAAAGTACAAGTAAAGCAAAGCTATTACAATCCAACCCAACAAGAAAGAATTAAATTATGGGCTCAAGAGTTTATCTAGGACAAATATAGTTTATATCTTAAGTAAAACAAAAAGATTAATATGTACAATAGTACAATCATATTAAATTTGCCAGTGAACATCTTTAAAAAGTCTTAAATAACAAAAAAAACAAATTGTTAGTAATAATATTGGCTGATTTGTATACAAAACTTCAGCATATTTGGGTAAATAGTGAGAAATGTATTAGGCATAAACACTTGGGTCTGAGCTTGCCTCACTGACTCAAAATAAATAGCGCAAATAGAGAATCCTTGTCCATAAAGGACAAATGTTTTTTGTGTCTAGAACTGTAGGACAATTTCAAGCCCCAATGAGTTGGAAAACTGAGAAGGGGTGGTTTAAACTGGAGACATACAGGAAGCCCAAACAGGTTCCATTCCTTTCTGGATCACAATTGGGAGATTCAGTAGTCCTGTGATGAATGTTTAAAATGTGAGAATTTAGGTTTGCATTTTAGCTTCCGATTACTCACTGCTCAACACAAGCAGCACAGCAAACTGTTTTATTTTTATCCTTTTTGCTATTTTTTTTTTTTTTGTAAGATAATTTCCTTACTTACATACTTGCTGAAGTCATGCTTGCTATCTCTATGTCTAAGTTTTTACATATTTTTTTTAACCTGCTTTATAGAAAAAGCAAAGGCGCCAGGGAAGGGCTACCAAACTGGAGGCCTGTGGGCCAGATGTGGCCCTCCAAGAGAATTATATGACCAGCAGAATGCACTCCAATGACCTTTTCAGATGGTATTTGTGACCCATTGTATGGTAAACATGAACATTGGCCTATACTTACCAATGGGATATCTTCTTAGACTACCTATTATTACCCTTTTATATTATATAGCACCTATGCATAGTTTGCAGTGCTTTAAAGACATTATACATCTTTCAAATAATATCTAAATCCATATCGTATTTGCATACACTATGTACAGGAACTAATTAACCTGTCTGTTTTTTGAACGTGGGAGGAAACCTAAATAACATGGGGAGAACATACAAACTCATATCTTATGGGTAAAAAAATGCCTTTGGCGCACAAAACACTGCTTTACAGAATCAGTCTTTTGTCATACATACTCCTGTATTCTAAATGCAGACCTAGCCCCAATATACAGCTGCTCATGTAATTATACTGAAATATCACTTTATGTCCTGATGGCCAGCCTAACCCAGTATCTCATGCAAAGAACTGCCATCAAACTAGGGCTGATAGCAAAACTTGTTTGAAAAAGGAAGTAACCGCAGTAAAATTAAAAGGGACGTAAACACAAAAATAAAATGAATGCCTAATAAGTAGTCATTCAAAAATTCAAATGAAGTTATCTTTAAGTAGTAGTTATTATATCCCTTTCTGCTGGTTTTGTCTCTCGAAACAATGGAGAAGTAGTCAGCCTTACCAGCTTACCTCACGGGACTGGCTTCTGCTACATTGCTACTAAAAACAGAACCAACAGGGCAGAGAATAGAAGGGGACAGACAGATATGACACTTTAGTAACATTTAACATTAACAACCACTAAAAAATAATAAATTAATGTATATTGGGAATTGCTCTAGAATTACATTTTTAATTTTTTTTTTTTTTTTTTTTGCACTGTGAAAAATTTTATTTTTGGTTTTACACTACTTTATTATCAAGTACAGCTGCATCTAGGGCTCTGATGGGACATAGTACAGGTATAGGACCCGTTATCCAGGATGCTCGGGACCAAGGGTATTCCAGATAAGGGGTCTCCATACCTAAAGTCTACTAAAAAATCAATAAAACATTAAACCCAATAGGATTGTTTTGCATCCAATAAGGATTATTTATATCTTACTTGGGATCAATTACATGGTACTGTTTTATTACTCCTACAGAGAAAAAGGAAATCAGTTTTAAAATTCTGAATTATTTGATCAAAATGTAGTCTATGGGAGACAGGCTTTCCGTAATTCGGAGCTTTATATAATATAATATATTATATATATATGCATTTTAAAGTACCCTTAGTTTACACCTATGAAACAAAATAAGCACAAACATTTTTCTTAATGCTTCAAAAGTACAAATAACAGTATCTTATGTAATGTGTATTTTTCTGTAGCATCATGAAGTGTGATTTGATATTACACCCCTATATAGTTTTACATTTTCACCGTTTACCATTGTTTCTTGAAAGGAGCACTAATAAGCACAATAAAGTGGCACCACGGCTCTGCTTTGAGCTCCCTCTATCAGCGACTTCTGCAAAGTACACAGGTATTCTTACTGGCAGCAATGACACAGATAGAGGCAATATTCCCATTACAGGAGATATGCAATTACATTATTCCAAGCTAATTGTGCTACAGGTACACCATGCTGATGAAAGTTATTTGCAGAACCTTAATTAAGGCCAAATTGTACAGTTCAGGTATGGAGCCAGTTATCCGAAATCCTGTTAACCAAATAGCTCCAAATTGCGGGAAGGCGATCTTCCATAGACTCAATTATAATCAAATAATTAATATTTTAAAAAAAATGATTAATGATTAAAAATGATTTCCTTTTTCTCTGTAATAGTAATAAAACAATACCATGGACTTGATCCAAATAAAATGAATCCTTATCAGAGGCCAAACAATACTATTGGGTTTAGTTAACATTTACATTAACTTTTTAGTACACTTAAGGTATGGGAATCCAAATTACAGAAAGATTCCTTATCCGGAAAAAATCAGGTCCCAAGGATTCTGGATAACAGATCCCATACCTGTATGATTTTTACTAAAGTGTAGCTTTCATTTAAGCAGAAACCAAAAAGCAGCCCAGATTTCTAAAGAATACTTGCAACTAAAACCACAGTGCAGACCACAGTGCCAGAATTGTAAGGAAATCAATATGAACATATGACCAGAATACACTATCAATGCAATGCAAAACATTTTCCTACCTGAAACCATTTCTAAACAAGGTATGGAGCCTCCAATCCATCATAACCTGCTGACAGCCCTGTCTCATACATAAGTGTGAAGGTCAGATTTCAAATGCTGTTTAGCTGCACTTGTGAAGCAAGAAACCTAACCGCATATTGTAGGTGGAAGCATTTCCTCTTTACTGAGAACCAAGGCAATTACACAGACAAGAAGGGTAGATGACTGCAAAAAGGTCAGGAACTCCAGGTTTCAAAAAGGGGTGAAAAACACTGTCCTGTAAGGGTTAGCGGCATTTATAACAAGGTCATGTTTACATGAACCAGACATCTGTCAGCTGTCCTGCTGCAG
Organism: Xenopus tropicalis; assembly: GCF_000004195.4. Lineage (NCBI taxonomy): Eukaryota > Metazoa > Chordata > Amphibia > Anura > Pipidae > Xenopus > Xenopus tropicalis. The sequence continues at coordinate 32,023,869 of NC_030677.2, read as the reverse complement.
CAATGTGTAATCTGGTCAATTATACCAACACAGGCAATTACAAAACCTGCCAAATGTAGCTGTTTTTGTTTACAGACTTCCTTCACCATGTAGATTTGAAAAACAATTATTTCCGCCTCCCTGGTGAATATATATTAGGGCACCATTGATACAACTATTAGTTCTTAAAAAATAAACATCATACTACCATAATAACAATCCAACTTTATTGCTTCAAAATTATACACTGGCCTTAGCCCTGGAGTTCACTATGCTGAGCACCATACTGCCAGTTTTACCAAATTCCCTGACTGCCAGGGACAAGCACAGTACATTACTTTCTCATAAATTATGTACCACGCATGTGCCCTTCTAAAATCCAAGGAAGGGAAAACCTGGAACGTCAGAAAAAGATTTAAAAGCACCAAACCCATAATGCTCGAATTAGGCAAAATACCAAATTCACCACAAAAGAGTTGTCTAAAAGTTAAAATCTAATCCAAACACTAATGTGCCTATGCAAATTAGAGAACCAGTTAAAAATTGCATACATTTTGAACAAAAAATTTAGCATTGAGTTGTCCAGAAGTCATATGCCTTTAAGGTTTGAATTCAGCTTGGCTGAAAACTTTCTTTTTGCTAATACAGAATCAACATTTTCACTGTGAAAAGAATCTATACAGTTTAAAAACGACATTGCAAAATATTCACTATTCAAAAAATCATAGCACATTTTATTAAAAAACATTCAGACATTAGAAGGTGAGTGTAAGGAATTTCTGTTAAAGAACAATTTTAAGTATACATTATGTATACATTGTGTATATGTGCTTTTTACAAAAAAAAAAAAAAAATATTTACTCTCCACAATTGGGTTTAGTAACCACATACTGCAGGATGAAAACAGTAAATGACAATATTTACACATATTGGGTTCTATGATTCACAGTAACATTAGGGGACGTCTCTTAGAGACAAATAAACATTGGCAAAACAACCTGTGAGCTGATAAGTATATTCATCATATACAAAATATTACAAAAGAGGAACTTTTATGTAGCAAGCACATTTTAATAACCATCATTATTATATATAATAAAAATAACATATAACCTGTCACTGCCCCAATAAAATACAAAGCTACATTAAAGAGAAAGGTAACAACTACATACAGGAATAGGATCTATTATCCAGAACACTCAGGAGACAGGGTTTTCTGTAGTTTCGATCACCACACATTAAGCCTGCTAAAATCATTTAAACATAAATGATTTAATAATAAAAACAAATGTGATTGTTTTGCGACCAATTTGGATTCATGCAGCTTAGTAAGCACAAAAGTACAAGGTGCTGTTTTCTTATTGTAGAGAAACAGGAAATTATTTTGAAAAATTAGAATGATTTGCATAAAATGGACTCTATAGGAGATGGCCTTCCCATAATTCAGAACATTTTGGATAATGGGTATCTAGATTAGAGATCCTATACTGATATTGCATTTAAAGGACTGCTCTTTAAAGTGATACTGACACCAGAAATTAAACCTTTTTTATAACATTGTCATAACATTGCCTTTGCATGCTATTTATAATTTTGCCATAAAAGTATTTGTCCAAACTTTTACATTCCCTATCTGATCCCCCATGTTCCTCTATGAGGGGGCTGCCATATTTGTCCAGCAGGGGGCCGTTAGCATTAGAAGCTGTAACTGTCAGGCTGAGAAGGGACAGTCAGGTTGGCAAAACAGTCAGGTTTTGGGATTTCAAGTAACAATTACATACAAAAGCAAACCTATCAGCAAAAAATAATCAACATGACCTATAGGCAACTTTTTATGTAGATTCATATTTTAAAAAGTTGTTTTTTCGTGTCAGCATCACTTTAACCCAGGATGAGGTCAACAACTATTTTTTATTTTTTTTCAACAAAACATTGGTCTTCTGCCTACTATTTCACCGGTCTATCTGCCCAATCAGACTTAGGCATTACGATTTTGTAATTCCTTAACCCAGTGCTGTCCAACTGGTGGCTCACAGGCCGCATCTGGCCCCCCCATTAAACCCTGGAGGAGGGGGTGGCATCAGTATATCATTTTAAAACTTTTAAAGTTTTAAATACTGTCAAAAGTATAGAATTTTTTTTTTATAGTATACATTTAATTTTATAATATGACAAGAAACCAAGTGTGTTCAACTTTTTATTTTAGCAAGTTATATGGTCTGAAAAATCCCTTAACCAAAGAAAATTTTCTATATTACACGCAATTCTTTTCTTCGGATTGCAGCTTAGGTAGCTCAGTAACTGATGAGGTAACAGGTCTTACTAAGTAAAAGGCAACATCCCAAAACAGAAAATTTCCTCTTGATGGTAATAAACTCCCACTGGTCCCACTCACTATTAGCTAAGCCAAACTCTGAGCCAGGTTAGAGACAGAAAAAGATGGATGAGGAGGAAAAAAGCAAAGTGTCAAAATAAATAAACCCAGTATGGTATTTCCAGAACTTCCTTTATTATACTTCCAAAAAATCATTAATCAAAGTATTTGCTCACACAAATCCTAAGTCAAGCTAGAAACCCTCTATTTTCCTTCCAGTTTACAGCCGTGGTTTTCAGAAATTTTTGGTTTGGGGCCTCTTTTGCTGCTCACATATGAAAACACTAATCCATCAGCTACTCAGCTACAGTTCCACAAATATTTAATATAGCAATTAACCAGTGAAACCTAATAGTTCACATCATGCCCATCCTGCACTAACACAACAATAGTCCAAATCATGCCCATCCAACACTTCTTCTGACTCTTTTTAGCTTTCAAATGGAAGGGTCCCTGACCCCCAGCAGCCAAAGAAAAGTATTGGTCTATGAGGCTACAACTTTGTTAGTGCAATTTGTTCACGCCCTCTCCTATTCATATTCCAGTCTTTCATTGAAACCACTGCCTTGTTGTTAGGGTCATTTTGACTCTAGCAACCACATAGCTGCTGAAATTCCAAATTGAAAAGTTGCCGAACAAAAGCAAAATAATTAAAATACAAATAATAAAAAATGTTTACGGTAATTATAAACTAGAGTATCACTTTCTACATTATACTAAAAATACACGAAATGTGCAATGCCTGATGGTTTAGCTGAGCAAATAAAAAATTTGCTTTTTATGGAGGATCGTATCGCTGTTTATTTTAATTAATTTAAAGGTGAACCACCACTTTAAAAGTTCACCTAATCAAGCACTTTCTTCCTGGGTGGATGGAGCAAATGGAAATAACAGGGAGATGAAGCTTTTGCACCCAATGTGAATAGGTGATCAGCAGATGAATGTTCAGATGATGTTCAGTCCTACATGATGGTATGACTACCTCTCTGGGTCCCATAAATGCCATAATGGGATCTCCTTGTTGGTTCGATGCTTACATAAACCTAAGTGATAAATCAAACCTGAGAAGCCTATTAAAAAATGTTAGAGATGAGCATCTAAAATGTATTTAGAAAAATAAAATAAAAAAAAAATCTATACTTTTGACTAAAAGTTTTAAAATATATAAATCACTTCTAGCACCTTGGATTCAGGAATATAGTACATGTATGGTATCTGTTATCTGGGAACCCGTTATCCATAAAGTTCCGAATTAGGGGAAGGCCATCTCCCACAGACTTCATTACAAGCAAACAATTATGATTTTTAAAAATAATTTCCATTTTCTCTCTAGAAATAAAACAATAACTTGTACTTTTATATCCTAAGATATAATTAATCCTCATTTGGAAGCAAAACAATCCTATTAGGTTTATTTAATTTTTTAATTATATTTTAGTAGACATAAGGTATAGTCATCTGAATTACGCAAAGATCTCCTATGCGGAAAATCTAGGCCCCCAAGCATTCTGGATAACGGGTTCAATACCTGTAATCATTGCATATATAGTTTCCCAGAACATTAGAATACTTGCCATTTACAGGCGTAGGGTAAGTGATACATTTATAATTAAGAATTGCTGCAGCCTTTCATAATAATTTCAGTCTCTTTAAATGCCTATAATAATGATATCAGGGTGCATAAGCAGGGCTCAAAGCTGAGACCATTATAATGCATGTACTAAACAATATCCAAAAATATGACCCAAGGTCAAGAAAGCCAGGGGACACCAATTAAGATACTGGAAAAAGCATGCCAGTTCTTAAAAAGAAAAGTTAAAAAGTTAGCAATTGCTTTACTATGTCCTGTACGTGAAAACGAAACCATTTTTTTTTAGGGGGAAATGTGTGCGTCTGTCTAATATTTAACCCGGCTATTCTTATCTGCTATGAAGAAGCACTGTCTAGTAAATATTATAGTGGGAGGGAAGGGACTTTACATGTGTAGGATTCAACAAAATCTTCAATCTGCTTTCACTTTACATGAAAGTGCTACTGATGCTCCTATCAATGAAGAGAACTTTGTCAGTATTGCTAGATAATAGCTGAACAAAACATGGTGGTAAACAATCCACAATTTCCATTTATCCTTGAGGCTCCGACCTTTTTATGAAGTTCTGTGTCTCGGCAGTTACACTGGGTTGTGACCATCAGACTAGTATGAGTACATCTCTTAACTGCTCAGTGTGTGGCCAAAGTGTATCACCCTTGTATGCATTCACATATATCTGCATATATCTAACTTCTAATATAAATGAAGCTCCCAATTATCAGGGAGTAAAGTTTAAACATGTATAACTTCCATATAGGATTTGCTTTGTTTCACTCAGCACGAAAGATTATTTTTGACAGCATAGTGCTGCAATAGGCTATTTTGTAGAACCATGTACACTACTAGCCTGCAGTAGGCTGTGCTTCCAAAAGTTGCACCTACTTTGAGGCTACTGGGAGCAACAGGTTGCTAATGAGTCATTGGTTGGGGATCACTGGCCTACCGTGTGAACCTGATTAGTTATAAAGCATAAAAAACAATAATATTTAATATGGAAACACTTTCACGTGTTCCCACTGATGTTGGAACAGAGTGCCCACAATGCTTCAGAAGTTGCTGATTCAATTGGAAGGATGATTAAACCATTGTCAAACCAGTAACAGAAATTTAGCTTTAAGTAGCACAATATTATTGAAGTCCCATTTTTCAACGGCATATTAGTTATAAACCACATTTTTGAATGGCCTGAAAAACAAAAAGGTTAAAGGGGACCTGTCACCAAGACATGAAAAGCTGTATTCTAAGCCAGTTTTAAATCAATAATGAAACCCAATTTCCTATTTTACTGAAACATCCATACCTGTCACATAATAACTGAAAAATATCAGCTTTCAATCAAATTTTACCATCCCAGCCTTTATGACTGAGGCACAGCAATTACTTTCACTTTCATTTCAGCACTTCCTTGATGTCACTGCCTTCCTCACATGCCCCTTACTGTCCCCCTTACTGTCTATAAATGTGTAGCCAATGCATGGTCATGTGCACCAGGTCCCCCATTTTTGCGCATGCATGAGATTAATAAGTTTCAACAAAATGGCATCTACCCATATGCTCTTTTTGTGATTTCCAACAGAATGATGGAAAGATTTAAACAATTTATAAGTGTAAGTAAAATTTGTTAAGCATGATTAAGATAATACAATTTGGAATGATTTCCCCTAGACCAGAAGCACTTGTCCCTGATTATAATGGACATTGGCTTGGATAAGCTTAGTAAAAGCCAACCAAGCAGACACAGTTCCCTGTGGATGCAAGGTAGACGGCCACATTCCACTGATCCAATCAAATTGCAGGGAGGCCAGGGACCACAAATATATACAGGAGAAATTCAGTTACAGCATTACAGACTGTAGTTCAATGGTATAGTGCTGCCCCTAATGAAATCAGACACCAAGAGGGTAATTTTTCAACATTTGATTTTAATTTTTCCCATGATTAGAGTTTTTAAATGCTAAAACTCCCAATATTTGAATTATGGTTTAAAAAACTTGAATGTCCGATATTTAAGTGCAAAAAAACCCCGAAAACTTGAGTGTAAATATTCAGCATGTAAATGCTTGCAAGTTTCTGTAAAAGTCAAAGGGAGTTGTCTTAGTCAAAGTCAAGCCATATTATCAATTTGAGATTTTTGAGTTTAAGTTTTTTTATTATATATTTTATATTTATAAATAAGCAAACATTTGTAATTTTTTTTTAAATGTGAGTTTATTCGAATTAGTAAAAAAAACTCTCCAATTCATGAACTGGAAAACGATAAATAAGCCCATTACTGATATTCAATCAGATAGCAAAACAAGAAAAATTTTATAGACTACTTCACGGTTTATCCAAAGCTAGCCACAAACATCACGCAATGTGACTATCTGCAACTGAAAAGAATAACTGCTTGCCACTAGCCAACAAGCGTTGGCCAGTGCACGCTAGTTCATCACATGCTGAGGTCTGCAGGTTAAAAGTACAGCTAGAAAGGTGATGGCACTATTGCTTTGCATTAGAATCCTTTGGCAAAGTACTGACACGGCAACAAAGGCATATGGGATAAAGTACTATATTTGAAAACTAAATTCATGCTAAGGTCAGCCTACCGTGAGTGTAAAGAGCACAAAAACATATTCCACATGGTAGGAGGGACAACTCTTACAGTGCGGCATGCATAATATCACAAAGCATGCAAAAGTCCCTAAATGCAATGAAACTAACCGCATCCATTAAAATGCAAGTCTTTATGTATGTCATCGCGTAGTGAAAGAGGAGAGTTCCTTATATTTGGTATTTAAAATAAAGATGTTTCTGTTTTGAACAGTAGAAATGAAACTGAGGAAATAAAATGTGTGTCAGACTTTAAAAGGCCAGCAGTAATACATTAAAAACTTCTTTTAATTACTGCTGTTACTAATTGCCATATATAGGCTAATATAACCTACTGACTTGGACCCCTTTAGAAGCAGCTTATTGGCCTGTAAATCTGATCAATATCAATTAGAAGTAGGCTGATGAAGTCCTAAATTGAAAGGTCTCCATAGGACCAATTAGGATACAATCAGATGAGCCAGAGCGAGGCAGCCTTGCCATACAGAGGGGTGTAAAGGTCCATGATCAGATTAATTTCAAACTAAAATTTCTGCTTTAAAGGAAAAGTAACCCTAACATTTTTTAAGTAAAAAAGCTATTCTACCCAGCACAATAACTACCCTATCCTGCAAACCACTTAGTATTTTAAATGCTTTAATAGAAAATACCTGCTAAAACTTGGCTTCCTGTCAATTGAACTACGGCGATATGGCGAAGGAAGGAGCAGCATTCACTATGCGACGATCAATTTATCAAGCCTAGCCTTCTTTCTGTATAGGAAGGAGTCAAGCTAGGCTCGATTAATTGATCAGGGTAGAATAGCTTTTTTACTTAAAAAAATTTAGTGTTACATTTCTTTAAAACAATGCTTTAATTTTGAGCTGCAGGGAGGGAAAACTATATAAAAGTCCACACAACAGTCCAGTATCAATACTTTCAAAGGGTCACCAATTCCCTTGATTTTATCAGTCACTTTTCTGAAAGGTAACGGAATTACTGACTACAAGTACAGGTATATAGGCAAGTTTTGGATTATACTAGCATTAAGTATAGAAAGTGCAGGAAACAAAAAACTTTATTATTTCTAAACAGGACAAAGAAACTGAAACCACTATCGCTTTCCAATTTCACTGAGAAGGTAAACAAATAACTAGTCCACAGATACGCCCTCTGTATACTGAGCTGCCTGCTAGATCTTTATAGTTCATTACAGAAAAATAGTATCCAGTGTTAGGGCTGTGACAGACAGGGAGATTAGTCACCACGCGACAAATCTCCCTTGTCGCAGGCGACTAATCTCCCCGATATGCCATCCCACCAGCTAGAATGTAAATCGTCAGTGAGGGGGTATATGTGGCGCCGAAAGTTTCCTTTCAAGGCAACTTTGGCAAATCGCTGTGCCGCATAGGACATCCCACCAGCGATTTACATTCTAGCCACACAACAAATCTCCCCGTCTGTCACAGCCCTTACAGTGTAAAAAGACCAATGAACCAAATGTATTAGGGAGTATGGGAGGATGGACTAAGAGTAAAGAAGTCTGGGAACTGATGCTAAAAAAAGACTTGTTACATTAAGAAATAATTCCAAATCCCTTTAAAACTTTACTTACACAACATAAATTATATAAATCTTGTGCAATGACAATGCATTGAGGCAGGGCAGGCAACATAAGATTGACATTTATTTACAGATGTTTTAATAAAAACAAGAATTTGAGTTTCATGTTTAATTTGCAAAGGACTTTACTTTTGACAGGTCGCCTTTAACTGACATGACAGTCCAAATTAAAACGCCAGTCCATGATACCTATCATTCTGTAAATTAAACTTCTCAGTTTGACATTTAAACAAGCAGGACAGATACATTGAAATAAAAAAATGAAGCCATGAAGCAAAGAAACTGAAACTGGACAAATAAAAATCATAATTTTAAGGAACAAAAGGAAATGTAAACCATATTATCTTACGTATGAGTTCACAAGTGCTTACAAATAGAACAGAAAGGCAAGAAAAGCAAGCTCCAGCAATGAACTTACAGGGATACAGAAACATCTGGTTGGTGAATGCATAATAAAAAACAAAATCACCTTCAAAACAGCTAGTGTTTTTCTCTCATCATTATAAATACACTAGTTCAGTGAGCTATGATAAGATGAGTCCAAGTAAAAGTGAAAAGGCTGTCGCTTTGTGTTTCCCGTAAACTAGCAATTGAAAAAGTCATTTCAGTTCTGGCCACAAGATGGATATTGAAGATATCAGATATTTTACAAGCATTACATGAAAAAAAAAAACATATAAACATTCAATTAACAGAAACCCATGTCTAGTGAATGTTGAACTGTATTTTGTCAGTGTAAGCACTGCCTTTTTATGAAGACTTATTGGAAAGTTTGGGGAAATAATCCAGAATTCTTGGTTTAGTCATAGATGGTGGTGTCAGTGTATCCCCTGTGTGACACAGAAACAGGAGTTTTAACCACTCCACTCTCGACACCAGGGACTGCTGGAGTTACAGATGGTGTGCAGAAGAGAGAGACAACAGATGTAGCCTGACTAATGCAATTGTGGAGCGCTGTGGTTGCAACCTCAAGCAGCAATATCATTTAACAGATGGATTTTTTAAGGAGCATTTAAGCACACAACAATGTACATTTATGAATATAATAATATATCACAATATACAAATATTCAGTGTGAAAAAAAATAACTATGAACGTGTGACGAAGGGCAATTCCATTTTTGACTGGCTGATCAACTAAACAACCAATCGCCATACTACGAAAATTATCGGGACCATAATTCTGAGCCCACACGGCCGAAAATCGCATGAAGCCATTTTATCGGTATGTGCATGGCCAAACTTTACTTTAGTTCACTGTGCCATTTCACATGCTACTTTTTGGTATTATTTCTCCTCTTCCGCCTGTACAGACACACCAGGAAAATAAAATAACTACTTTTCATACGTAGTCTATGCCCTCTGGCTAGTGTCTGCATGCCCTTAATTGTTTAAACATAGCATCATCCCCATGCCGCCATAGGGTTACTAGTAACAGACAATATAATTGTCTTGAACATTTTACCAAAGTTAAATAAAAAAAAAAAAAAACTCTACAGAAATGCATCTATTTACAGCTACAAATTTCAATCTTATACAATCTTATGACAAGTCTGTTTACCAATTTACTGACTTCCAATACAAAAAAAACCAGTGTGGGAATATAGCAAATGGTCAGAACAGAGCTATGCTATTGATCATTGCATATCTATAAAGGCTGACATGCATTTCATCAACACGGGCTAAACAGGACTTATTGCTCAATAAGTCCAATTCCTGTATATTGTGTCACTGTAGACTCTAATTTAGGACTTAAAATAAATTGAAAGCTGTATAGGTCCCAGACTGTAACTTATAATATACTTATACTTATAATATATACTATATGACCAAAATCAACTAGACACCTGCTAACACATACTTTTAAAACCAAGGTTATTAATATGAAGTTGATTTAATACTTTGCTTTAATAACAGCCCTGTTCTTCTGTAAATGTTTCCTAGAACATTTTGTTTGGGGGGCGCGGGGGGAGGGGTGTCAGCTTCCGTTCATCTGCAAAATGTTGAGTTGGAGCTGAAGCTTGGCACTGTGCACAGTAATGTTAGGTTTGCATACGGCTGTTTGCCCTCAGATATTTGTATCTTCTTAAACTCCACGTGAATAGTTCTTAACTTGCACTGCTTACAGAGTCAGTTTTGAACTATGTATGAATATGAGATGCAGTTTTTCATACTGAACAATTTAGTACTTAGTTTTACATCTCCCAAGGTTACCCTAGCAGGGCAGAAATTTGACCCCTGACTTGCTGGAAAGGGGGCATCCTATGATACTTTTCAAGTTAAAGGCCACTGGGCCTTTCAGTATGACCAGTTTTACTGCTAATTTTGTTTCTGGAGCTTACATACAATATATGCTTACTATACACCTATTTTAGCAATTCCACTTATTAGAAGGGGTGTCCAGATACTTTTGGCTATATATACTCTAACTCTAGGTAAGAGCAAGATCTGAAATCTATCTTTGAGGGTGCACCCCTGTGATCCACTGCACGTAACTCACTAGGGAATAACCACACAGATTAAAAGTTTCATTACAGGGAAAGTTATTAAACCTTGAATCCATTTTCAATAAATGACCTGAAAACTTTTACCGCATAGAGTGATCCATTACATCATCAATGGTTACCATAATACGAATACCCAATAAAAAGGTATGTCCAATGGAAATTTCAAATGTTCAAGGAGCTTATCCTATTCACACTAGATCAGAAGCCTTTACAAAAAATGGAACCAAGGGCAAATTAAAACCACTAGCTTGTCTAGACCTGGAATGAAAACACTCGGAATACAACCTAATACAGAGGCTTATCGTCACTTTACATCTGTGCATAACCACAGAGGGTGGGGTGAGCACCAAGCTATCATTAAGAAGAGCATTCAGCCATTAACTCCTACTTTTCGCCACTACCTTTGTGTCCATCACTCACCTTACCCTTGTCCCCACTGTGTCATTTTCTTTCTGGGTCCCCTCAAAAGCTATGCTGCGTATACTTTAAAAAAAATTATTTCCCTTTTCTCTGTAATAAAGCAGTACCTTGTATTTGATCCCAACTAAGATATACCTAATGCTTAGTGAAGGTAAAACAATCCCACTGGGTTTATTTAATGTTGCAATGATTTTTAGCAGACTTAAGGTATGATAACCCAAATTACTCAAATACCCCAATTCTGGAAAACCCCAGGTCCCTCACATTCTGTGTAACAGATCCCGTACCGGTATAAGGATATTAAAAGCCCCTGAGGAGTTCCACAACCATCTAATGGCTGAAGGCCAAGTGCTTTCATACAGGTCATAATAGGAACCCCTCAAATTTTTTAATTGATAAATAAAAATTTAATAATGATAGCAGACACGTTGTCCTTAATTATACCTTTATCTATATATGCTGACTGAATGAAGATCAAATATTCATACAAGCAAATTATCACAAGACTGTTCTTCCATAGCTACAGTTTACCTTGTATTTGTGGAAAACAAGATCAGACAATTAAAAGAAAATGGGGTTTTACCAAAAACATGTAACTATACAAACTGTGCCTTAGGTAACCAGGAGAAGGTGGTATTATTTTTACTGGCCATTAGACTGTGTTATTAAAGGAACAGTAACACCAAAAAATGAAAGAGCTTTCAAGTAATAAAAATATAATGCACTGTTGCCCTGCACTGGTAAAACTGGTGTGTTTGCTACAGTAACACTACTATAATTTATATAAATAAGCTGCTGTGTAGCCACGGGGGCAGCCATTCAAGCTGGAAAAAAGGAGAAAAGGCACAGGTTACATAGCAGATAACAGACAAGTTCTGTAGAATACAATAGTGTTTTATCTGTTATCTGCAATGTGCCTGTGCCTTTTCTCCTATGAATGGCTGCCTCCATGGCTACATAGCAGCTTATTTATATAAATTATAGTGGACTTTCTGAAGTAAACACACAACGTTTACCAGTGCAGGGCAGCAGCACATTATATTTTAGTTACTTTTAAACACTTTCATTTTTTGGTGTTACTGTTCCTTTAATGTATGCTCTTAAGAAAAGGCTAATGCAAAGTTGTTAATGCAAAGTTACTAATGCAAACACCATTGTTTAAACAAAACAGCTAAGAATAACACAACTGAATTTAGCATTGGGTTTCATGTCTACATACTGTGTTATTGATAAGTGGCAGAGAAATAATAAGGGTAATGTCCCATGGGGAGACTAGTCGCCCGCGATAAATGTCTGCTACCGCGACTGATCTCCCCGAAAATCCTTTCCACTGGCAATTCCCTTTATTGGCCCACTTAATAATCTCTACAGACGTTAACAGAACTACTACTGTGACCACAGGGGATACTGTCCTCACTTAAAGGTGGCCACACACGTGGTGATCTGACGATGGTCGCACAAAAGATCGTCAGATCCGCCACTAACCTTCAGGGCTGAAACAGGCAGATAAGGAGGTAGAAATAATAGGATACCTCCTTCTGCCAATTCAGCACTGAAGGCAGATCTTGGTCAGGCGCCTTTTATGGCGCCCGAACAAAATCTTTTAACTGGCCCGATCAGCTTCCTGCGATATCGGTCGACTCGCCATACATGCACCGAATATCGTACGAAACGAGGTTTCGTACGATATTATCGGTGCGTGTATGGCCAGCTTAAGGGTTGTCCACCTTTTAGTTAACTTTTACTGTGATGTAGAGAGTAATATTCTGAGAAAATTTTCAATTGGTCTTCATTTTTTATTATTCGTAGTTTTTTGGCTCAGGGGTCAGTGACCCCCATTTGAAAGCTGCAAAGAATAAGAAGGTGGCAAATAATACAAAAACTATGAAAAACAAATAATGAATACTAACTGAATATAGTTAGTAAGGCTAAATGTAATCTATAAAGGCTGGAATGAGCAAATGTCTAAGGCTGATGCCACACTTAGGGGCACATTTACTAATCCACGAATCCGAATCCCGAATGGGAAAAAATCGGATTGGAAACGAAAATTTTGCGACTTTTTCGTCGCCTTCGCATTTTTTTCGTATTTTGCGCGACTTTTTCGTCGCCATCGCGATTTTTTCGTATTGAGCAATTGTAAACGGCGGAAAAACCAAACCGATTTTTTTCGCAACGGCAACGAAAAAGTCGTGGAAAATATACGATAAAGTCGTAACGGCAACTAAAAAAAAATCGCAAAAATACCGATCATTACGGAAAAAAACGCATTCTGACCCTTTAGGTCCGTTCGTGCATTAGTAAATCTGCCCCTTAGAGTATGGCGAAAATAGCACCATAAGTTCCTACCTGTGCCTGCACCGGAATGAATGGAATACGCTCGGGTGCAGGCACATGTAACAGATATCCACTGAAGATAAGTCTTGCGTTTTTTTGGCGGATATCGGCTACATGTGCCTGCACCCAAACGTATTTCATTAATTCGGGTGCAGGCACAAGGTAGGGTAAATCTACAGTAGAAGGGCGTATTCTCGGCACAAGCCCAAACACACAAGTGAAAGTTAAAATAGTCTGGTTATTAACTGGCCAACTTCACCTGCCCAAATACCAGCTTTAATAAAGTGAACAAAAGAAGGCATTACACTGCATAAAGGCTAACTTGCATGTGTTATATGTAAATGACATACAGACAAAAAATTGCAGATTTTTGTTGGATGTTAAATATATCTTGGACTTCAATAAAACAGGAAAATAATCAAGAAAAATTATAAAGGATGCACAGCTTTACCAAGCAGCAATTTACGAATTAACCCTAATCACACATAGTCAGGCGTGTTCTAAAAAAACCCCATAAATATACACTTTACAAAATACCTTACTGCTCAATGAATTTTTGGGATTATTTTACAAAAATTTGAATTCCAAACATTAGAAGCCCAGGTCAAGTATTTACAGAAGGGGTTTTGCTACTCAGTTTTACTCAATGGCAAAATACATCAAGGTAAAAAAAAAGGGGGGGCCAGAAAAATCACACGTTTCCTGAAAGAAAAAACCCTGAAGAATCAGAAGCCAGCTGAGCAGTCTTTCTATATACGACTATACAAATGGGAATTATTGCTAAATACATCACATCACCATGTGTGAGTATACCACAATATACAAAATGAGGCCAAACAGATATTCCCAGGGGTTGAAATTTCCACTAGTCTGTGCATGTTTATTTTTTTTGCATAATCCATTCGATCAGGGAAAACTAAGACTTTGTCCAAGTTCAGAAAATGCTGCTTGAGCAGTCGAATACCAAATATGCACAACTATAAAACAAATATGCAAACAACCAAATCCCCAAGTGGGAACAATTTAGCTGTTGTCACATTTGATACTTTAAAGATTCCCAAAACACACAAGCAGTTATACATATGGTCAAACAGTCCCTACACTCGCAAATAGCTTTCCTCTCTGAAACTGGGCCAACAACCTCATTTGGGCCAATTTTATTCAAGTAAGATTTTTCTCTCTAAGTAAAAGAAACCTACACTGTAAATCTGAATAAAGCTATCATTATAGAAAATAAGAATAGGGTGCAAACAATCAGCACCAGGGGTGCAACACACTTCCGTCAGAAAAGGAAGGACATGATTTGGATATGTAGAATGAAACTGCTCAAATAAATCTAATGGAAAATGAGAAATATATGCATTATAAGGAATAGTCCAGAAACTCTGGTCAGCCAATCAGTACCAAGTTTGCTTTACTGTACCATAGTCATGTCTATATAAAACTTTCCTGTATTAGAAAGATATTGAACGCACATGTATGATTAGAAGGGAGAAATCAAACTCTTATTTTAATTTTGTGCACCTCTCAAAGATCAGTGCCATTGTCTATGGATACATTACCCCCAAAACTTCAGCATTGTTGCCTATTCACACATTAGCATGTAATGATGCATTCTATCCAGAGATATCTCATTGGGAGTCTAGAGCTATAGTTCCCCCTTAAGATCACATTTCCTACTTTCCACACCTTCTTTAGTCTATGCCTGTTGCAAAGATTGTTTTATGTGAAAGTGAATTTTCCATTACTCCCAAACACACTAACTTTTCAGTTGACTAAATGCAAAATACTGTCATTTTCTAATATAAATGTCTTGAAAACCCTTTACAAATAAGTTTGTAAGGAAAATCCAAGGACTTAAAAAAAGGCCTAAAGACCTAATTGTTTACACCAAGCTTTTGCTATTATGTACTAGTCAGTACCATCAGAAGATGGCAGTGCATGCAGGTTTAATGGCATTTTCACTATTTATATAGTGGCAGCAAGTAATGCAGCACTTTACAACAATATAATAAACACAGACCTTTCAATAGAGTGTAACATAAGGGGATCTATTGCTGTCTTACAGATGTTAAGATTTGTAGTTCCATATTTCTACTCTGGACCAGGGGTATCAACATGAGGAGTTATCCCTCTGCCACACACTCATTCTTACCCACACTAGTCTACTGCACTTTAGAACTAAACTACATGGAAGATTTTGTAAGATGGTGTCAGATCAACAGATTGCATTCCACAAGTCGGATGTAGTTGCATGGGATAAAAAAAATAATTGGACTGAAAAATCTAATGTATAAACTACACAAAAGAATTGACATCAGATACTGTATGTTACAAGCTACATCTACGTCAGACAATTTAAAAGCTGATGGTGACTGAAATACTTTTTTCTTCTCAATGAAATACATTCAGATATCCAGTGTAGTTTATCCCTAAGGCTGAGGGCACATGGAGTGTTAGCTCCACTGCCCTTACCCTGCCATTTCTTTTGCAGTCTGAGAGAAGCGGACCCGCGTCCCTACGCACCTCAGTAAAACTAAACTGACAAGTACAGCTTCCGCCTCTGCTTGGCTACATGAAGCAGAGCCAAGCGGGCATTGCCCGATAATGCAAAGGCAGACATTTTTGAGACGGCCCCTGCTCAGCTTCGTTTCATGTAGCTGGAGGGAGGCGTAAGCAGTACTTGTTAGTGCAGTTTTAATCAGATGCGTAAGGGAGTGGATTTGCTTCTCAGCCTGCAAACCAAACGCAGATTGAGAGCAGCGGAGCCAACATGCCATGTGCCCTGAGCCTAACGCTGTGTATGTGTGCTGAAGATCTAAATGACTGATTTATTTCCTCTTGTAAATTTTCACATCTTCTTCAGGGACTGGTGACATTTCTATAGATTTTTTTTAAAGCACAGCCAGAGGCAAGTAGAGGCAACATATCTACATACAATCTGCCTGATCCTCATTCTCTTCGATTGCTCTATAGTGGCAACCAAGTATGCGCACGTCACACAAGAGTGTCTAGCTAGCTGTCATTTCTAAGAATTCCCAGAAGGCACACCTCCACTGTCAATATTTGGGTGGAGCAGAAACCGACGGGAAATTAAGTCTGTGTTTTGGTTTTAAGGCTAAAGACAGACACCTTAAGTGTCCTGCCATGTTCTCTTGAAGCCGCTGGGGACACTGATGGCCAGTGCTGCCATATGGCCAGCAATAGGAATTAAGCAGGTGAGCAATGGCAGAACCATGCACCTTGTTGGTACAGCCTATCACTGGGAACTTTGCTGTAACGTCAGCACAAAGCTTCACTACAGCAACAAGCTGCAAAACCCACATAAACACTGCACTCTTTGTTCTTACCAGAGTAAGCTAGAACAGATAGAGACAATTTAGTTATCCATATAGCCTTTGTTTTAACACATTGGTGCTACTCTAGAAAAATATACCCATGGTACTTTTCCTTAGACAGTAAAGAATAAGTACACAGAATTTTAATACACTCTAAAATTTGGATGTAAATACACCCTAAAGCCCACATCAACAATGTTTTATGTAAATCAAGGTTAAACCTGTTTAAAATCCATTACACATTATTTTAAGCTATAATTTATTCTATGGCCCTCACTTTAGGAATGGGAATCAAGAAACACATCTAAGCTTCTCTGGGACAACAGCTACACAGACTTCATAGTGTATGTAGACATTATATTCACACAACAGATCATATATAAAGGCTGAGTTGGGTATCTTTCATAACCTACAATGAATCAGTGTTAAACCTGTGAAGTTCAAGAACAACTTACAACCACATACCAGATCAAGATTATGTCACTGAGTGGCCCATTTCTGTGGCATATTAACTGCTATATAATGCCACCAGTTAACCCAAAAAGCTTAGCAACAGCGCCTACATGAGATAAAAATAACATAATTTTGATCAAATTGTAAGAAATGCCTGTGCATATAGGGCCAGTTGAAGGTATACTGGTATCTGGTATCTCAGTAAGCAGACTCACTGGTCAGACAAGGTTATTAGAAATGGTCACACTAAAAGCAAAGCTGCTAATGCACCAAGAATGGATAGTTGCCATACATAGACAGTTGGGATCAATGGTTGAAAAGTGCCTAACAGCCCAACCAAATTTATCCTAAAGAGGCTAAAGACCCCGCTATGCACGCAGGAATGAACTACAAACAAGATTAAAGCTGTGGCTGCATAAAAGTATTTTGTAACATACTTCTATTTCTCATGAGACTAATGTTTCCTTTACATACTGGTGTAAGACAAATGTAAAATATTAGACACTACCCATATCGCAGCTACCAGCGAATGAAGACATTATGTTGCTCTAAAAAGGCATAAGCAAATATTTGTAAAAATGTAAACTACTTTTTATTTTTACTTAATAACAATATTCTTTATTTACTTTAGCACGAACATCGGAAACGGAAATACCCTGGGGAACCAAAACAAGAGAATAATTTGCAGCACCTTTCCTTAAGAATCATTAAGCCTAGGTTATTACGCGAGTTACATTTGCTATGAGACTTCATGAACACAAGCACCAGAAAATAAAAGTTTACACTTCGTGACAAGGGATGTTAAAGTGCCAAAGAGCCTATTTCCCACAAAGTGCAGAGATACAAACAGAACAAGGATCCTCAGATATCTAGTAGTAACTAGATATTAAAGGCATCCACTGTAAAATCACTTTAAGTTGCCCTAAACTTTGGTAATGAGATTTTTTTTTTTAATACACATTTTATGAAATAGAGCAGCGAGCACCCCACCGGACCCCCGCAGCTGCAGCGTCTTTACCCCCTGAAGTTACGGCCTGCTTGCAGTATCGCTCACACAGAAGAATCTTTCAGGTACACAGAAACAAGTCAACTCTTAGACGTGTGTGTTTACATACACAACACTTCACTAACAGCAATGAGGGATCTGACACAAATAGAGAGGAATCGCACATCAGCAGAAGCAATAGATGCCAGATCCAAGCACACAGATAAAGAACGACACACACACACACACAGAACCATGGAATGAGTATCCCACAAATACAAGGACTTCACGCAGATAATGGCTCACACACCTACAAGGGACACTAACACAGGGGAGGGATGTTTGGGGGAAACACTCACATATGAAGCATATCACAGCCACAATGAGGGGTAACAATGACACACACACAGGGATGGGGAAAGTTAAGCTGTGTGTAAGCACAGTTGCAATACTTAGCCCCCCTCAGACATTCTGAAGCACAATACAGGCTGGTTTTTGGCCAACTGAAAGCCACCCAGACTAAAGCTGGGGTATGTTACACACAAATAAGTGAATCCCCTATACACACACATAAATATAAGGCATCTCACACACACACACAAGGAGGGATTTCTCCTGTTTCTCACACACACAGCCAGCCTCACACAAGCACACACACACTAGGAGGGATTTCTCCTGTTTCTCACACACACAGCCAGCCTCACACAAGCACACACACACTAGGAGGGATTTCTCCTGTTTCTCACACACACAGCCAGCCTCACACAAGCACACACACACACACACACACACACTAGGAGGGATTTCTCATGTTTCTCACACACAAGCACACACACACAGCCAGCCTCACACAAGCGCACACACACAGCCAGCCTCACACAAGCACACACACACAGCCAGCCTCACACAAGCACACACACACAGCCAGCCTCACACAAGCACACACACACAGCCAGCCTCACACAAGCACACACACACAGCCAGCCTCACACAAGCACACACACACAGCCAGCCTCACACAAGCACACACACACAGCCAGCCTCACACAAGCACACACACACAGCCAGCCTCACACAAGCACACACACACAGCCAGCCTCACACAAGCACACACACACAGCCAGCCTCACACAAGCACACACACACAGCCAGCCTCACACAAGCACACACACACACAGCCAGCCTCACACAAGCACACACACACACACTAGGAGGGATTTCTCATGTTTCTCACACACACAGCCAGCCTCACACAAGCACACACACACACACTAGGAGGGATTTCTCATGTTTCTCACACACACAGCCAGCCTCACACAAGCACACACACACAGCCAGCCTCACACAAGCACACACACACACTAGGAGGGATTTCTCATGTTTCTCACACACAAGCACACACACACAGCCAGCCTCACACAAGTGCACACACACACACACAGCCAGCCTCACACAAGCACACACACACACACACTAGGAGGGATTTCTCATGTTTCTCACACACAAGCACACACACACACAGCCAGCCTCACACAAGCACACACACACAGCCAGCCTCACACAAGCACACACACACAGCCAGCCTCACACAAGCACACACACACACAGCCAGCCTCACACAAGCACACACACACACAGCCAGCCTCACACAAGCACACACACACACAGCCAGCCTCACACAAGCACACACACAGCCAGCCTCACACAAGCACACACACAGCCAGCCCACAAGCACACACACAGCCAGCCTCACACAAGCACACACACACAGCCAGCCTCACACAAGCACACACACACAGCCAGCCTCACACAAGCACACACACACACAGCCAGCCTCACACAAGCACACACACACACAGCCAGCCTCACACAAGCACACACACACACAGCCAGCCTCACACAAGCACACACACACACAGCCAGCCTCACACAAGCACACACACACACAGCCAGCCTCACACAAGCACACACACACACAGCCAGCCTCACACAAGCACACACACACACAGCCAGCCTCACACAAGCACACACACACACAGCCAGCCTCACACAAGCACACACACAAGCACACACATAAGACCCATGTAGGATGGGCTTCTCTATCTCTCACACATACACATATAGCGATTCTCGCATAAAACACACGCATGTTCTTGCCCGACACACTGAGCTGGAGCAGCGCACAGTTCAAATAAAGGCACAAACACAGAGATGCGAGTCTCACATTCCGCTTCCCACAGCTGCGGGGCTCAGGCCGGCCGCTCTCTAGCTTTCATAGCCCGCTTATCCCCAAGCCACCCCTAAGCCTCTCCCTGGCTCCGTAGCTTCCACGAAGCCCATCTTCCCATCCCGTCCCAACCGCCCTGACTCCCAGACTTACCCTGTCACAACAGGCGCCATCTTCCACAAACTCTCGCCAAAACTCCAAACCTCGCGAGAGCGGGGCTGCTGCCGGGGCCCCGCCTTCTGGCGATTGGCCACGCCTCCAAACAGCGTCTCAAGTCGTGAAAGGTTCTGGCAGAGCTGAGGGGACTGTTGGTTACTTGTGTACGTGCGCCAAGCAGAACAATTCCACACTGACAAATATGTATATTTGTAGAGTTGCTAAATATAGATTCTCACAAACTATAACACTCAACAGGTCTTGCCAAAAAATAAATATTTTTATTGGTTCATAAACCCAACCTTTCTCAAGGGAGCAAACCGAATGTAAAAGTATTCTGGAGAATGCCATAGTGGCTGTAATAAGATGGTGTACACACACTCATTTGTGCAGAAGCTTACTATTTAAAAGATATTTGTAGTTTTATACTGCTATTATAAGTAGAGCCTTGGTAGGTCTTTTCAAAGTGCTGTAGTCTGGGCAACCCTGTGGTCAGATACGCCACTTTGTATAGTGGTCTCTGTGCTGCTTAGGGTTTTGGAGCTGTGCTGACAGATGGATTTAAAAAGCTGCTTCTTCTTCAGCAGAACACTTTTTATAAGCCCTCCACTTGAAATGTATCAGGTCCTCTTAGCAATCTTACACTAGGGCAGTGATCCCCAACCAGTGGCTCAGGGGCAACATGTTGCTCCCCAACTCCTTGGATGTTGCTCTCAGTGCCCCCAAACCAGGGAGTTATTTTTGAATTCCCGACTTGATGGCAAGTTTTGGTTGAATAAAAACAAGATTTCCTACCAAATAAAGCCCCTGTAAGCTGATAGTGTGCATAGAGGCTGCCTAATAGCCAATCACAGCCCTTATTTGGCACTTCCATGAACTTTTATGGTGCTTGTGTTGCTCTCAGAGTCTTTTACATTTGACTGTAGCTCACGAGTAAGAAAGGTTGAGGGACCCCTTCCTAGGGTGAGCAGATCACTTGAAAATTTAGGGACACATCTAATAAATACATAAATTACAAAATACAAAAATTGCATTTTTTTTTATTAAACTGCAATCAGTTTAGCCCTTCTGGCTGGATTTTTTAAACTTGTCCTTGAATTTTCAAGTGATGTAGTCAGGGTGATAGGGTATCTTACATGGATCCAGAGCTATTACTTATTAACGAATAAAAATAGGGCACCGGCTCGACAGCTCTGAGAAACAACTGTTGAGCAAAAAAGCTGATATTGGGGTAATATCTCCTAAGTGGCTAATGAATGTAGCTATGCTGTGCTCACTATGTCCTGCTCTACAACCAGCACTGTATTTGTATTCTACACGAGGAACCTTAAGGAAGTAAATCAAAAAATTGCAGGCATTCAGTATCTATTTTGACTTTCTGTGCCAGAAATATTCCTGGTTTAACTTTAACAATATGAAAGCCAAAAATCAGTTCACATCGTCTAAGATAAAGCTGCTAACTAGAAACAGATTTTATTATTGTTATTCGCTCATTTTCATTAATTCCCTTGTATCTGCGTGAATGTCATATCTGACTAAACCATTTGACCATCTACATGTGCGACCAACTTGCCCAACCAGCTGATCATTTCATAGGAAAATGGGCTGCGATTCCCTTTCTCTTACTGATGGTCGCAAAAAGCCGCGCACTATTAATAAAAATTGTCAACACGCTGCTGACTTAGTTAGGGCTCTGCAGCTGGAGTTCAAGGCTAGTGAGGCCAGCTGGGCCGCCTGCGCTCTCTCACTCAGCACGATTTAAGTGAGAAGGAGGAGACTGGGCAACTCACTCTCCCCCCCGGCTCTCACACAGCCCTGGCGTGGGAACTGCGGCTAGTCTCGCGAGAGTTCCTATACAGCGCACGCTTTTCCGCCAGATCTCGCGAGATTGGACCAGACAATGAGCGTTTGGCAATGAGAAGCAGTTGCTGTGTATTTTTATCCAGCACCTTAGGTGCTAGAGCACTCTCCCTTTGGCAATTGGAACATGTGCAGTGCAGTTTGCATACCGTGCAAAAATGAGAGGTCCCCCCCTCAGTTCTGTCTGTGGGTTAAGCCACAAGTGTCCTTTGGCAGGGGAATTTTTTTTTTTAGTTTTTCATTTTAGGCACCTGTGGGCCACTTTCTCTAAAGCTGTAACCCCAGGTACAAGCACCCAGGTGCCTGTGTATATATATATCTGTATATATATATATATATATATATATGTGTGTGTCAATGAGTGCCTGGGGACTGGGCCATATATTATATATGTATATGTATATAATATATGGCCCAGTCCCCAGGCACTCATTGACATGCTTTGTCAGCAGATGACATTTTGAGACATCCAATCATCTGTGATCTGGTGGTTTGGTGGATGATTTGCTCCAATGGCCGGCAGACCTGGCATTTATGTCCAAATGGATGTATATGACAGGCCGGTGGGCTATTGAACCCAATCATCCACTGGCCTGGTATGTATGTCAATGGACAGGCTGTATAGCCAAAATTGATGAGACCAAGGGGTACATTTACTAATCCACGAACATTCCAAGCGTTCAATTGGTGTATTTTCGGTGACTTTTTCGTACCTGCGCAACTTTTAAGTGACTTTTCCTACTTTGCGGCAAAATTTTTGCAACAAAATCGTATTGTTGCACCGAGTACGAAAGTTTCGGATTCATTCAAGCTTCGGTATTGTGACTTTCCTTGGGCCGGGTTGGAGCTGCAGAGTGCCATTGAGCCCTATGGGAGACTTTCCTTGGGCCAGGTTGGAGCTGCAGAGTGCCATTGAGCCCTATGGGAGACTTTCCTTGGGCCAGGTTGGAGCTGCAGAGTGCCATTGAGCCCTATGGGAGACTTTCCTTGGGCCAGGTTGGAGCTGCAGAGTGCCATTGAGCCCCATGGGAGAGTCTCCTTGGGCCAGGTTGGAGATGCAGAGTACCATTGAGCCCTATGGGAGACTTTCCTTGGGCCGGGTTGGAGCTGCAGAGTGTCATTGATTCCTATGGGAGGCTTCCAAAATCATGCACAGAAGGATCAAAGTCGGAAAGGTTTTCCTGCATTTTACAATCGTTCCGATTTTGTGACTTTCGGATCGCGAATACGATATTATCGTGACTAATACGATGTTTTCGTAGGTATATTTGCGATCTTCAGAAATTATCGTATCCATCTGCTTCAGCTCAAATGAAGCTGATGACATAAGTACTTTGTAGTCTGGTGTCAGAAATTATAATCAGGTTTTGCTAAGTTTGGGCTCAAGTTTACGCTCATTGTATAAATAATAATATTTATTGTACAACACTGCAGAATGTGTTGGCACTTTATAAATAAGTGTTAATAATAATAATAATAATAGTTACATAGACAGCCTTCATGGAAAAGAACTGGGTCATGTTTTGTCATGTGATTGATTGGTTAAATCAGTGCTAACTGGCCATCCACTGGCACATAAAGGACCCCATACACCATAAGATCCGCTCGTTTGGCGATGGCGCCAAGCGAGCAGATCTTCTCCCGATATCCCCCACATACGGGTGGCCGATATCGTGAGAATCCAGGGTAATTCGAATTATAACGGCAGGTATAGGAAAAGTCGGTCGGGGGACTGCATCAACGAGCCAATGCGGTTCCCGATCCGACTAGATTTTCTAACCTGGCCGATTTGAGGCCAGATATCGGTCGGGCAGGCCCGTCGGGACCGATATCGGCAGCTACTATCGGCCTGAGTATGGGGACCTTAAAGGAAACATATAGGATAAATGGGAAAACCCTAATTTTGTAGGCAATTATGAATAATATACGGTGCTGGTTTCACTTTGTGCTAAAAATTAATCCTATCTGTAAAAATGGCCCCTTTATTGGAGCTCCCTATAGATCCTATCACTTCTTTGTCCAAGTTTGAAATGGAGAGTGGGCGTGTCCTAACGGTCCCTGCCAGAAGCTCAGTAGGAGGGGGAGAGCCAATCACAGCCCTGCACTCCAACAAGCAAAGACAGGCTTCAGTTCCCTATCAGGTCAGCCTAGCTGCTGATTGGTTACTATCTTACAGTGCAGTGTACAGAGGGCCGCCGGCTCCCCAGCTCATCCAGAGAATTCAGCCAGCAGGAAGTGGAACAGATGGGCGGGGCTAGTGGAGTTTTGGTGGAATTTCTCAATAAATCAGCCTGAAACACAACATTTTTAAGCACAATCCTTCTATATCTAGAGGAGTATAATTCCCTGGTACATTCATAATTTTTATAGTATATGTCTCCTTTAAGTCTATAGCGTACTAATGTTTACATTTCCTTTTACCTGCAGTGTTCAAAGAAAGGAATGTTTGGAATTAACTAGCCAAATATATCTATTAAGGCAGTGATCCCCAACCAGTGGCTTGTGAGCAAGATGTTGCTCACCACCCCATTGGATGTAGCTCCCAATCGCCTCAAAGCAGGTGCTTATTTTTGAATTCCTGGCTTGAAGGCAAGTTTTAGTTGCATCAAAACCATCTGTACTGCCCCACAGAGCCTCCTGTTTTCTGCCAGTCCACATAGGGGCTAACAATAGCTAAACACAACCCATATTTGGCACCCCCATGCAACTTTTTTCATGTTTGTGTTGCGCTCCAAATCTTTTCACATTTGAATGAGGCTCACATGTGAAAAAGGTCGGGGATCCCTGTATTAAGGTATTACATCTGAACATAAATGTAAGGGCAATCAGCAGATCTATGCACAATCACCAAGGCTGTGGCACAAACCACCTGGGAGCCAATCATCCCCTGCAAGAATGTGACCCAGTTCAGTTCCATGAAAATTTATTCCATGGGCCAATAGGGGTCATCAGATATTTAATGATTGGTGGTGGGGTTGTCCTAATGGCTAATGACAGCTTTGCCCTCACACAAAGTATACTGCATTTTTGTGTCAAGCCTACTTCACTCATGATTTGCCAGTATCATACAGTGGAAAATAGTGCTGACTCTCCTGGACACTGAGAAAGTACCCAGCAGAAAATGGAATGAATGGGTGCAGGGCTGTGGAGACAGTAAATAAATCCTTTGACTCCTCAGTTAATGGTACTTCTGACTCCAGGTACTGCAAATTTCTTCAGACTCCATGGCTCTGGATGGGTGGGAACATCAAGGTACATCTTCCCTCAAGGTTTTGGGGGAAATGTTTTAGGTATATAAAGCAATGGCAAATACTTCTTTTGACACTATGGGGCAGATTTATCAAAATTAGATTAGAGCTCAGAAAAACTCACCCACTTTCTGTTGAATCCTCTGGAACTTTTAGAAGCATATTTATCAGTGGGTAAAAGTTCACCATTTTATAAACACTCATCTAAGCCTATGTATATAAAATACAATAAAATATAATTTTACAATAACCGGTTTTCTTTAATAACAATACCTTACGGCACTATGTATGCAAAATGTCAGAAAAAGGTAGATAAATAATGATTTCAAGCATTGATTGTATCCCTTCAACCTTAAATAGTGTGGGAAAACACTACAGAGTATAAACATGTTTTTGTTATTGGCAACTGTTAAGTGAGCGGAGCTGTGATTACTGATGGGTCTGTAGAGTCAGCGAAAGGAGACCCAGCTTGGGTGAGGTGTGGTTACATACGCACAGTAGCTCAAATGCACAGGGGTTTCCGTGGTGATATTAACATAACAACAGAGCCAAACAGACCGAAATACCTCTGACACCGGCGGCTGAAGCTTCATAGGTCACACAAAGAGAGCAGTGCCGTAAAAATCTCAAATGTTTTTCTCTGTGTCTGCTGCTCAGTAATATGGAGCTATTTTTAAATACTGTATATTGATGTAGGCACTGTTTGTGTCTTTATATTATTTATATATATATATATATCTTGCCAGGACTGAATTTAAGTTGATATGAATTAGTGTACAAACAATGAGAATCATTACAGGTTTGGGATTTATTATCTGGAATGCTTGGCGCTTTCAAGATAAGGGATATTTCCGTAATTCGGAGGTACTAAGGCTACCAAAAAATGTAAAGCCATTAGTGTTTCTTTAATTCAGTTGTACTTTTTTTAATGTACTCTTGTATATTACACCTAAAAGCCTGTTCCAAAAAAAAGTTGGAAAAAAGCAAAATGCAATGATTTGCAAGTCATTTAAACCCTATATTCAATTGCAAATAGTACAGAGATAACATATCAGATGTCGAATTGAGAAAATATATCCTTGATTTGAATTTGATGCCAGCAACATGTTTCAAAAAACATTAGGAAAGGGACAACAAAAGACTGAAAAAGTTGTGTAATTGTAAAAACACATCCCACCAATTAGCAACAGGTCAGTAACATGACTGGGTATAGAATAGTGAATCCGAGAGAGGCTGGGTCTCTTAGAAGTAAAGATGGGGAGGGGAACCCCACTCTGACACACAGCGTGGGAAAATATTGTGACAATTTAAAAATAACACTCCTCAATGTAAAATTGCAAATTATTTGAGGATTGCATAATCTACAGTATATAATATCGTTAAAACATTTAAAGAATCTGGAGAAATCCAATATCCCAATATTGGATCTCTGGGCCCTCAGTGGCGCTTCATTAAAACCAGACACGATTCTGTAGGGGAAATCACTGCATGGGCTCAGTTTGTCATTCTATCCAAAAATGCAAAGTACAATTTTATCAGGCAAAGAAGAGACCATATATAAACATGATCCGGAAACACCACCGCCTTCTCTTGGCCCAAACTCATTTAAGATGGACTGAGACAAAGCAGAAAACTGTCCTGTGCTCTGACCAATCAAAATTTTAATTGAATTCTTTTTGGAAAGCATGGATGATGCATCTTCCTGGCAAAGAGGAGAAGGACCATCAGGTTTGTTATCAGCACACAGTTCAATAGCCAGTGTCTGTGATGGTATGGGGGCTGCATTAGTGTACATAGCACATGCTGAACGATACATACAGGCTTTGGAAAAGCATATGCTGCCATCCAGGTAATATCTTTTTCAGGAAAGGCCTTGCTTATTTTAGCAATTCTGTAAGTATTACAACAGCATGGCTCTGCCTGCAATCCAGACCTGTCACCTACTGAAACCATTTGGGGCATTAAAAATTGAGAAATACAGTAAAGTAGACCCTTAACTGTTGAGCATCTGAAATCCTTTATCATACAAGAATGGGACAACATTGAACTTTCAAAACAACAGTACAGGTATGACCTGTTATCCAGAATGCTTGGGACCTGAGGTTTTCCAGATAAGGGATCTTTTCGTAATTTAGATCTCCATACAAGGTACAGTTTTATTATTACAGAGAAAAGGGAATCATTTAACCATTAAATAAACCCAAAAAGGGCTGTTCTGCCCCCAATAAGGGGTAATTATATCTTAGCTGGGATCAAGTACAAGGTACAGTTTTATTATTACAGAGAAAAGGGAATCATTTAACCATTAAATAAACCCAAAAGGGCTGTTCTGCCCCCAATAAGGGGTAATTATATCTTAGTTGGGATCAAGTACAGGTACTGTTTTATTATCACAGAGAAAAGGGAATCGTTTAAACATTAAATAAACCCAATAGGCTTGTTTTGCCTCCAATAAGGATTAATTATATCTTAGAATCAAGTACAAGGTTCTGTTTTATTATTACAGAGAAAAAGGAAATCATTTCTTAAAATTAGAATTATTTGCTTATAATGGAGTCTATGGGAGATGGCCTTTCCATAATTCGGAATATTCTGGATAATAGGTTGCTGGATAAAGGATCCCATACCTGTAATTGGTCTTCTGTAAACAGTTACAGAGTGTTGTGAAATGTTTTCTGAAACATGTCACTGGCCTCAAATTAAAAATTAATACATATTTAAAGAAAAACCAATGAAATGTCTCAATTCAACATTTGATATGTTGTCTTTTTATATTGGCAAGTACATATAGGGTTTAAATGATTCGCCAACACAACTTTTTTGGAAATGGGCTTGTAGTTATCTTATAGCACACAGAATTTGCTGCCGCTTTATAAATGTGTTAGAAAAAAAATAATAGCATTGTTTTGCCACCAACATGGATTTGTGATTAGTTACAAGTAATTTGATTTATTCACTAACTTGGACCCTTAAGCTGGCCATACACGTGGCGATCTCACGATGTTTCGTACGACCGTCGGTCGCACGAAACATCGTCAGATCCGCCACACACCATTCAGGGCTGAATCGGCAGGTAAGGAGGTAGAAACAATAGGATTTCTACCTCCTTCTGCCGATTCAGCTCTGAAGGGAGAATTTTGGTCAGGCGCCTTCTATGGCGCCCGATCAAAATTTTCTAACTTGGCCGATCGGCGAGCCGACCGATTTCAGCAGCTTCCTGCGATATCGGTCGGCTCGCTGACATGCCATACACGCACCGATTATCGTACGAAACGAGGTTTCGTACGATAATATCGGTGCGTGTATGGCCACCTTAAGCCAGTTAGCTGAATAACACATCGGATAGGGGCATATTTCTATCAGTGCTGCAAACGCATTACCATATTTTATAGCTTCCTGGATAATGGGTGTCCGGATAATACATCCCATACCTGTACTGTATTTCACTTTTCAATTACCTGAGGCTAAATATGGGAAACACAGATACACAGTATAGATAGTATCAAGCTTTACAGAGATTATACATTATTCACATCAGTCACTGCTCCAGTGGATCATATTCACAAAAACTATTGTCAATTTTAACAGGAGTCAATAAACCTGCCTGTATGTTTTTAGAGAGTGGGAGGAAAGTGAAGTACCCAGAGGAAACTCTAGAAAGCACAGGGAAAGCCTAAAAACTATTTACAGATAGTGACCGGGCTGGAATCAAACCTAGAACACCTAGGCGCGCACACACACAAATATATATATACATTTTTTTTTTTTTTAATAGACATTTGGAAGCCTAGTTGCAGTTATGGGGTTGTTAAATATGATATGACACATGCTGCCAGATATGTTTGTTCAGTTAGCATTCTGTTTGTTAGATATTGTTACTGCAGACTTGAGCACAAAAACAGATTCAGGGGCTAGTTTCTGTGGGTGGATACTTCATGATAAAGATATTTTCCAGTCATCTTCTTCTGCAGGATCTGTTGCAATGCATATGACACATGTTTCTGTAGAATTAGATTCAGAAATATGAACACATGTTGGCTACATTCATGGAAAGACTAATGCCATTATGGCAGTTACATGTTTTTTATTGATAACAATCCTAATCACAGGAGAAACAGCATAGGACCCCCATTCCCAAGCCAAAGAAATAAATTTTAATGACAACAACATTTGCCTGGCAGTTGTTGAAACGTTACTGTACAGTACCAAGATTTCTCAAAAAGTTAAAGCAGGAGTTGTGCAAGGGAAGAAGAGGACCTAGAAACTGCACAGTGCAATAGCAGAACCATTATTTTAGTGCCTTAAAGGAAAACTATAGCCTATATATAATGTAGGTCTCTATAAAAATATATTGCGTAACCAGGCTCATATGTAAAACCCTGCTTCATCTTAATAACCATTTTCATAAAAATATACTTTTTTACTAGTATGTGCCATTGGGTAATAGAAAATTGCCATTTTAAGAATTAAGGGCCACCTCCTGGGATCATAGTATTTCTGGTCATGTGATCTCTGAGGGAGCACACAGCCCATCACTAAATGGTGGACCAAAGGAAAGGATGTAAAAGGGCAATATTTACTGATATATATATTCCAGTTTGGCAAGATTCTTTAATAGGTCACTTAACATAATATAAACTATGGGGCTGATTTACTAAGACACGAATTCGAATCCGAATTGGAAAAATTCCGATTGGAAAACGAACATTTTGCGACTTTTTCGTATTTTTTGCGATTTTTTCGGCGCCTTTACGACTTTTCGGAAATTATCGCGACTTTTTCGTTACCAATACGATTTGCGCAAAAAAACGCGAGTTTTTCGTAGCCATTACGACTTGCGCAAAAAAATGCGAGTTTTTCGTAGCCATTACGAAAGTTGCGCAAAATCTGGCGATTTTTTTCGTATCATTAAAACTTGCGCGAAAAGTCGCGCCTTTTTCGTAGCGTTAAAACTTAAAAGGCACGACGTTTTGCGCAAGTTTTAACTCTACGAAAAAATCGCGACTTTTCGCGCAAGTTTTAACACTACGAAAAAATCGCCAGATTTTGCACAACTTTCGGAATGGCTACGAAAAACTCGCGTTTTTTCGCGCAAATCATATTGGTAACGAAAAAGTCGCGATAATTTCCGAAAAAATCGCAAAATACCGATCATTACGAAAAAAACGCAATCGGACGCATTCGGCCCGTTCGTGGGTTAGTAAATGTGCCCCTATGTGTTGGTTAAGTATTCAATCTGGGGATATAGTTTTCCTTTAAAGGGCTTGTTCAGCTATTTGCAAAATGTTACCAAAGTTTAAAGTAAATGCATCTTTTTTATGTTATGAAAACAAAGTGTGCCTACTGATACAAGGAAACTAAGTTGCACCTCTGCAAAAGGGTGCTTCTGACACCCTTTTGCTAGGCCCTTTTTTATTCATTTTCATACCACAAATCCGATTGACACGTCTGCTTCGCACAGCAGCACGTTCCTTCGGTCTCTGCACTCTGTCTCTCACTGCTGTCAAACTCTGCAGTAAGCTCTCTACCCAAGGATAGGTACACAGACTTGTGGCAAACAAATTGCACTCTAATGCCATGATCAAAGGGCATGACAATATAAAGCACTCTAAATAGAATGCATTACATATTCTAAAATAATTAACTGAATCTATCCCTCTTTCAGATTTTAATTGACATGTAAATATCTTTTGTGGGGGATTCCATTTCCTTTTCAAAATAACTGGCTCCAGCACAAATCCTCTGAATAGAGAGACATGATTTGTTTCAGAATAAAAGACTTAGCTCTAATATGTCTTTAAGGCATAAAGACATGATGAAATAAACTTTACCATCAATCAAAATCTGTTTATTATTTAGATGCAATAGTTTCCCCTTTTAATTGGTACACCAAAACTGATGCAAAAAAATGTAAATCCAAAAGCCGCACTATGCACACTTTTATGGTGCTGATTAGTGGTGATGCCCTAATATCTTTATACAGGTATGGGACCTGTTATCCAGAATGCCTGGGAATTGGGGGTTTTCCAGATAAAGGTTCTTTCTGTAATTTGGATCTCCATACTTTACGTTTTCTAAAAAAAATTTAAACATTAATTAAACCCAATAGGATTGTTTTGCCTCCAATAATAATTCATTGCATCTTAGTTAGGATCAAGTACAGGTACTGTTTTATTATTACAGAGAAAAAGGAAAACCTTTTTGAAAGTTTTTTATTATTGAATAGAGATGGCCTTCTCCTAATTAAGAACTTGATAACAGGTTTTCAGATAATGGATCCCGTACCTGTTTATGTGCTTTTTGTCCTCATTTTGACAGGCAGTGGTGGTGGTTGGTGACCCCCCCCACAGAGCAAGGATTCCTTATACAGGTATAGGACCCATTATCCAGAATGCTCGGGACCGAGGGTATTTTGTATAAGGGGTCTTTCCGTAATTTGGATCTCCATACCTTAAGTCTACTAAAAAATCAATAAAACATTAATTAAACCCAATAGGATTGTTTTGCATCGGAGCTTTCTGGATAATGGGTTTCCGGATAAGGGATCCCATACCTGTATAAACATATAGTTAGTGGTACTTGGTAAAAACTGTGCCTTTGGGAGGTTCTGTTGCTGAGTCCAATCACTTGTACCTCAATGTAGTGTACCAAGCTTCAACATACGTAACTAGTGCTATAGTGGAACTACTGATCATTAGCATTATTGTCTGTTCATTTGGTAAGTCATTAAAAAGTTGAAGCTCATTTTTGTTTGAATAAATATATTGTGTGTGCCAAACATCCACTGGGACCAGAATTTCCACTTGTTTTCTTTATATAAAAGAAAAAAAATGAAAAAAAAGACTTAGATGTCTCACAAGTGAGCCATTCCCTTAAGCTGCATTCTGCAGGTCAAATCAGTGAACAGACGAGATGGGGGGCCCGCTCAAGTCCTTGGGCCCATCTTCAGCAGGAGGCCTGAAAGGGCTTTATTTTTGCCATTGCATGCATGTATGAATTGCCATTTTAAGCAAAATTTTGCAGAGTAAAGAGTGCATGTAGTTAAAGTCTTCATTTCCATTACATCAGAATCCACACTGATGGTCAACAGATCACAGAGAAAAAAATGTTCAGTTCAGTGCTCATCTGTAGCTCTTTCACAGTAGAGTAAATGTGCAGTGTAAAATGAATTCACAATAAACAGGTAGGAAAGGTACGACTTATCAAAGGTCCCACGGATATATTTATTTTTTTCTATATATCAAGTTTTCTTTAATCTCATTTCTGTAATTTACCAGTTAAAAACTCAGGAGCTCAACCCTGCTAAGATGCCTTCAAACCACTGGGTAATTCAGTGTTCTTCTGAATGGAAATCTTTCCATAACTCCATTAACTTGAGTATTCCCACAAGTTTTTGAGAATTCTTAAGTTGTTTTACCATTAAAATCTATGGGAACCTTGTGTAATGCAGGATGTAGGTAATGTTCTCGGGTGCAATTATGTTAATTTAAGTGAGAAATGTTAAATACCCAATAGCAACATTTCTTTTCTTATGATCAAGATTTTGGAGAACAGAATTTTGAATTCATATTTGAATAGCGAAGATATGAAAGCAGCTTCACAGATTTATATTTCACAGAGGAGTCAAATTTCTCTTGGATAGGTAAAGCAAATATATAATTTTTTTATGACACTGAGACTTACTAGTCTGTTTTTCTGATTAAAAAAGAAGCCTTTAGCAGATGGATGTTGACCTATTTCCAGAATTTATTGTTGCATTAGGTTATACGCCCAAGCTATTAAACAGCAACAGACTTTAAATAAACAAAACTAATATCTCCGGCCAAGCAGATTCCTGGGTTTCAGCTGACACAATCGCACACTTACGTCATAGGAATCCGAGAGCTGAGCATTAGGATCCAACTCGGCACAGTTTTGTATTTCTCTCCTAACATTAAACTCGAGTTGCCTGTCCAGTTTTCATCCATTCCTAGGTGTACATAACTGAGTGCTAATCTTCCTCCTTCCATCCTAAGGCATGCACTTAGCAGTAAGTAGCTGAAAATCTCAAGGTTGTAAATAATGTAACCAGTACTTGGTAGTTGAATGGTATTATTATAACTGGTCTTTTGTACCATCCAACACAGTGTTGCATCTCAAGGCCAATCTCTCTCTCTCATGGGGAAAAAATAGAAGTACTTACAGTAATAACATGATACAAGTTCAGTTTGCAACATTCTTGCCATTTCCAAAAGTTGGGACACTGCATAAAAGGTAAAAAAAAAGAAAATGGGGTGATTTGCAAATTCTTTAACCCTTTCACTGCCAGCCGATTTGGTCACTTGCGGAACTTTTATTGCCAGTTTTTGAATATTTTGTGCTCTTTCACTTTAGAGGCCTTTTCTTGGAGGGACTTTAAGTTTTCCCAGGAAAACGATATATTGTTTTTTCAGGACAACCTAAGCTTTCAAAATATGCTAGAATTTTTGTGTATTTCGTGTGTACTTCTGTAACAAGATATAGGCTTCTGAATGTCTAAAAAAATGAAAAAAAAAAATCCATTAAAATAATTGCACCAAAATACAATTGATTTGGTAAGTCTAATGTCTCCAGAATGCACCAATACTAAATTTATATCGTTTTATGGAGATTTCTCACTTGTATAGGTTAAAAAGCTCCCAGCAGTACACTACCAAATTTCCAAAGCACTGCTCTTGAATGCTGCATACTTTTTGAGTTCTAGGCCAAAAATTTCACTAACAGTTTGTCCTAGAGAACTACATTTTTGGAAAGAACAGTTTCTAGTGAATCCAGAATAGGTAAAATTGTCTGTCTGCTCCACACTACCAAGTTGCAATGCTTTCCTAAAATTATCAGTTTTTATAAAAATTTGTGAAATGTTTGAAAAACTGCTTCCAGTCTATAGCTTACTACAGATCTTAGTAGATTCTTATCTACTACAGGTCAGAAGGTAACCAGATAAAACACCCTAAATATGAAAGCCAGGGGTCCACTGAACAGTTTGATGCCCAATGCCCATAGGTTTTCCTAAGTATGTGGCATGTAGAGGCCCCAAAATCAAATCTTTCCTAAATTTGCCGATTTTGATGACATTTTCAAAAATCACCTCAAATCTCCAACATACTATTACCAGTGAATGCCAGGTGTCCACTGAATAGTTTGATACCCAATGTGCGTAGGTTTACCTAAGTGTGCTGCATTTTGGGGCCCCAAGATGAATATACCCCATATGAACTACCATTTCTGTCATTTTAGTTACTGCAAAATCAACTCTTTGACAGCATTTTATGTGGGTTCAAGCTACAAAATGTATGTTCACTCTAGAAAGCCTTATATTTTTGGAAAGTACATATTTCCCCAAATTCAAAATGGGTACCCATATTTCTACTCCAAAGTACCAAGCCGCAAAGCTTTCCTAAAAGTGTAAATTTTGATGACATTTCTGAAAATCACCTCAAAACTTCCACTTTGCAGCATCTTATCTCCTACAGGTCATTAGGTAGCTATATAAAACACCCTAAATATAAACCCCAGAGGTCTACTGAACAGCTTAATGCCCACTGTACATAGGGTTATCAAAGCACATGGCACTTACAAACCCCAAAATATACCCTTGTGCACACTAATTTCATGCCTTGCATTTACCTAATTCATAAACCCATGGGCAGCTTTATGTGGGGTAAAAGCTGAAAACCATATATTTTTGTAAAGTACACATTCAGACAAATCCAAAATGGCTAAATATGTCTTTCTACCCCAAACTACCAAACAGTAAAGCTTTCCTAAAGTTAGGTCTATTAAACACCCAATATGCATAGATTTACCAAAGTATATGATATTTACAGACTCCAAATGAAAATTAGTGCTTCTACAAATAAGACCCCGTTACGTATTATGTCGTAAGACACCCTAACTGTACAGCAACCCCCAAAAACCATATATTTTTGGAAAGTACATATTTTGATGAATTCAGCTCCTTTCTACACCAAAGTACCAATCTGCAAAGCTTTCCTAAACTCAGTGGTTTATATGACATTTCTGAAAATCACCTAAAAAATGTTGCAATCTGACGCATTTATTTCATACTATTTCTTAAATACAAAGGCTAATCACTCCAAATATAATTTTTATGAACCTTTCAAGTCCACAAACAGTATTTTTCAGTTGCAACTTCCTTTTTAAAATACTGTGGGTGATAAAATGCAGGGAATTTTCTACAATTTATTTCCCTGTGACTACATTGGAAAACACCACCTCTAGCCCATGATCCATGATTGCAATTCATAAACTCTCTTCTGTTTTTCTGGGTGATTATCACTGGCACTTGTTTACATTTCTGCCTAATGATAATCAAAGTACTCCTTGCACTTGTGGGTGCTGGGAAGAAACCTAAGCTGTAACTAATACCTTTATTTGCCTCTGCTTACAGCTTTAAAAGCTCCTGAGTTGGCCTCCTTAGGCTTGACAGCTTATTGGCACTGTTCGATGGCCTGCCCAACCAAAAACTTGGCCACATGGCAGATTTAAAAATTCAAAGACCACATTGGTGCTTTGATGCCACTCTCTCCTTAACGGTCTGCATAGGTCCATGTAGGATCCAATCATTGTTCCTGGGTGCTTTCTCCTAAGTAAGTTTAAAGCGGGACAGGCAACTTCTATAATGCTTCTGTAGTCTAATATTTTAAGACAATTTGCCTTTGGTCTTAATTTTTTATTTTTTGCAGTTTTTTAATTATTTAGCTGGTTGTTCAGCAATCTGGTTGCTAGGGTCCAATTTAGCCTAGCAGTGGTTGAAAATTGCAAAGTTGTTAGGAAAAGGGCATTCCATAACATACTAAAAGTTAAGTTAAAGGTGAACTAACCTTCTAATATTGAATAATTTTTTGGCATTTTCCTGCATGAGTCAGTATTAAATTCCATGCATTAGCACACAGTGGGCAATAAAAAGAATGTTCATCTTAGAGTTGTCATTTCATTTTCTCCTTCATATTTTGATATGCTATCACAGTCTCTGAAAATAATCATTAGCTAGAGCTGTGATAAAATATCTAGAGATACACTGAATCCTTGGTTCTCAGCAAAACCAAATGCAATCAAGGCATTTGACTTTAAAGCATTGGATAACAAAACGCAACATGTTTCTAAGAGTATTGCAGGTTCTTTTGGATTTTGCTCAGATTTGATCGTGCAAAGATGAAAATGGGTTGGGGTCAGTATTCTGGCTTATCTTTTGCCAATACAGTATCTAGCAGAATTAAGTGTTAGGAGAAGGAAAGGGAAAAACTAAGTAAGCTTTATCAGAAAGGTCTATGTAAATACAGCCATAAGCACTTACAGAAACGCTGCACTGAGTCCTCTATCAAAAGAAACACTGGATTTCTTGTTTCTTTTTTTGTAAACATGATGTTCCAGTGTCTGACTTCCTCTCTCAGTAACAGCCTTAATTCCTGTGGCCAGAGTCTGCACAGTTCGCTCCTCTCTCCCCTCTCCTGCTCCCCCTCCCACCAGAATGCTAAGAACTCTCTCCCCCCTCCCTTAGGTATGTGTGATCTCAGCTATAACGGCTAGAGACTGCAGGCAGGAAGCTACTTAAAATGGCAGCTGCAATCTTAAGCAAACTGAGAAAGATTCTAAAGCTGTTTACTCAGGTATGGTAATGGATTCTGCAGAATAAATATATTGTTCTAGGCAGGGCCGCCATCAGGGGGGCACAGGGGGTACTGTTGTGCCGGGCCCGGACAATATCCTCGCTTTAAAGGGGGCCCGGCCGTGATACAGTTTTTTTTTTAGCTCGGGCCCCCTTTAAAGAACTCCGGGCCCTGTCATTGGTGGCCAGTGGGAAATTTGATTGGTTGCGTCCCGTGCGTCCGTACGCACAGGGCGCAACCATATGAAAGGTGCAGATCAGCGGGGAGCCGGCACAGATCGCGAAGACGCGGAAGGTGAGCTGGAGGAAGCCACATGGGAGCTGGAGGGAGTCGCTGGGTGTGTTAGGGGCTGGACGAAGTCGCTGTGGGGGAGCTGGGGGAAGCCGCTGGGAGGGAGCTGCAGAGAGTCGCTGGGTGTGGGGGGGGGGCTGGAGGAAGTCCATGTTGTTGGGGGCTGGAGGAAGCTGCTGTTGGGGGGGGAGCTCGAGGAAGTTGCTGGGGGGGGCTGGAGGAAGCCTCTGTTGGGGGGGAGCTCAAGGAAGTTGCTGGGGGGGCTGGAGGAAGCCGCTGTTGGGGGGGAGCTCAAGGAAGTTGGTGGGGGGGAGCTCGAGGAAGTTTCTGGGGGGGGCTGGAGGAAGCCGCTGTTGGGGGGGAGCTCAAGGAAGTTGCTGGGGGGGGGCTGGAGGCAGTCGCTGGTGGGGAGGGAGCTGAAGGAAGTTGCTGGTGGGGGGGGCTGGAGGATGCTGGGGGAGCTGTGCAGATGTTGGGACACATATCAAGAGGGGGGAACCGCAGGAAGTCACTGGGGGGGAGCTGGAGGATGCTGGTGGGAGCAGGGGGGGAGCCGGAGGATGCTTGGGCAGGCGGGAGCTGGAGGATAGTGGGAAGCACGCTGGGGGGGGGAGCTGGAGGATGCTGAGGGGGAGGAGCTGGAGGACAAGGGAGGGGGGTTAACTGGAGGATGCTGGGGAGATGCTGGCTACTAATGTTTTAGGGGGCCCCGGGCTACCACTGTTTTAGGGGGCCCTGGCTACCAATGTTTGTGTGTCCTTTTTACTGATGGGAGGGGCCATTGGGGAGCAGGACGTGGGTGGAGGGGGGCCCAGAAAATTTTCTTGTGATGGGCTCCGTGATTTCTGATGGCAGCCCTGGTTCTAGGTGGCACTAATGTGGCAAATCTATTGGCAATAAAATGCCAAAATGACTTTCCTTCTCCTTTAAACAACAGGACTTTTTCATAAAAACGTTTCACCAAGTGGCTACTTTAGTTCTAATGAGTGGTAGGGATTTCCCTGCCATTTAAACCCTAGATACTTTATATCATGATCTGGATGAATGAGAATCTTCATAAACTTTTGCCAATATTTGTCTGAATTCAAAAAATAATGCATTCCAAAAAATATTTATACACTAATATATATTTATGACCTGGAAAGATATGGAGGAGGTGACAAATAATTTTACATGTTCTGTGTTTCGGATTCAGTGTTCCTTAAAAGAAAAAGCTTCAGCGGAATATAGTGGACAGGCCCTAAAAATACTGTATTTCTTCTGCAAAACAAATAATGCCGGTTGGCTTGTCTTTGGTTTGGAAGCACATTAGCTTCTGGGAAAATTTACAGGTTGTCTTTTTCTCTCCTGGGATCATTCCTGTCAGGAGCATAATGTTCAAACAGGAAATTTTCCACTGATATTGGAACACACAGCAGCACACGCACACACTCTCAGGCCAAAGGCTGTTTTCTTAGATATTCCATTGCATTACACTAAGTATAATATAAAGCTTGGGGCGCCAAGGCTAGTAAATAACTGAATGACATGCACCTAAAGTTCAACCTTTGCAAACTCTCTCCCCGAAAGGAAGGCATACTCCATCCCTCCTGACCAGCTGCCAGTTCAAACCATTTTGGTGGGGAGGATGTTGTAGGGGAATTCCTAACTAATACCAAAGAAGTAACCAGCTCAGCTTGAAAATTATTTTATTCAGTTAAATTAAAATTGAATTTAAGTTTGTTTTTAAACTTGTTTCTCTCATCTGTAATTAGAAACAAAAGTTTGTGTTTCATACGGAGGAACTTTCAGACATATTTTTTGCAGTTCTTGGAGGGGTGGTCATTTTGTGACTGGGCTATTCCATTTTAAAAAATAAAAATAAAAGCCCTTTTGTTTAGGGCTACTGCATTGACTGGTGCAGATCATGACCCTGAAGCCAATTAGCTAGTTCAGCAGGTTTCAGGAGTCCTATGAGCCATATTTCAGATATACATTCCATCATTATGTCCATGTAAAAAAATAACAGCCACTCTGTCAAACACACATAGTTGTGTAACCCTACATTGAAAGCTTCCTGCTATCCTTGGCATAGGCATAGGCCTAAGACTTAGCAGCAGTAATAAGGAAGGTTGCTGGGACTTGAAGTGCATAATAGGGGGGTTGTGTGCTACCAGTACCTCATCAGAGCCATTCAGCTCTCAAGGTGGGGCAGCAACAATGTATGGTGGTGCATCCAAGCACTAGAATAAATGCAGGGATGAAACAATGAGACTGATAGGCCATGTAAGGGCACCATATACATGTGTTTTAGGGGAAATACAGCAGGTGAGATGTTATTTACTGGGGTGGTATTATATGTCAAAAGACAACATTATAGCCAGTGGGGTATATATTTATTTAAAGTATCCCAGTGTCAGAAGTTCTTTTAGTCCACAAGTCCCACAGAATCTAGGTGTAAAGCCACTTTGCCTTATTTAATGTCCCTGTCAACTACCAGGGGAGAAGTGGTTGAAAGTCACTGACCAAGGTAAAAGAACTGCCCACGGGCAGTACATTTTGGATTTATTTTTTAAAATAAAAAGTTTTTTTATTGAATACCCAAGTGCCCTGCAATTATTATTTCAGTAATTTGCTTGGGGATCCTACAGGGGAGCCCTGCAGTGAGCACCTATTTTATATGAAATAATTGCAAAGAGTGCATCACCAACTATATTTCCCTGTTCTACATGTAGCTGGTTGAAAAAAGCCAGTCGCTGATTGGTTGCTATGGGTTACTGTCCAGGTGCAAATTTGCCCAGTTTTGATAAATGAGCTTGATTGTGTGGCAGTATCATGATAGGCAGGCTGGGGAGGGACTTAAGCTTCACCTTAGGGTATATATATACAGTATATATATATATACTGCACATGACAGTGGTATAAAAATACTAAAAAACTAAAGATGGGTTGGGCATTCTGTATTATGCTAAATCCAGAAGTGATTGCACTGATTGCTAAAAATGATCTCTGTTGGGGTGTAAAACTACAGGTTTGACAATGTAAAAGAAACCAAACTGGAACATTATCAGAAGGTCGGGTAAGCAAATATATAACAATTATACCCAACTGATATTTTCAGTGCTTTGCAGTTTATGTTATAAAAACGATTATAAGAACCTAAAATAGCCTTTAGCTTTGTGTTTTGGTTCCTAATGGACTGGGTGGAATCCAGCCATCTTTTAAATGCTTTGCAGAGTGGTGGCCTTTTAGACACTCCGTCCTTCATCGCCGCAGCCAGTGTCACTCTGCTTTTTAAGTTGTGCCAGAGGCTGGAAGCAAAACACAGAACAATTAGCAACACCTAGAGCTCAGCATTTCTCCGCTGATTCCTGCCAAAGATTGGCTTTCCTGCAGCTGCAGCTTTGGACACTGCTCGCCCACCCTGAGCCATGATGTCATTCATGCGCTTAGAGACCCCCTGAGCAGATACATTCTCTGTCCTTTTCGAGACCAGTGACCTGTGAAGCAAGCTTTCCAGTGGCCTGAAGAAATGTATCCACAAACAGAATAAGCCTAAATTCTACCCATGGGAGGTATCATGCAATCAATGTATTGAGATGATCTCTAGTTTAAAATGAGATTCAGAAGTCGGTATCTCTCCCATTTTCTACTGAGGTTTCAGAGACCCCCAGATGCAAGTGTTTTTTTAAATGCGCTAATTGACATGCTTTTGCACCCCTGATTCCAGGGTCATTGTAAATCCTTACTTATTCTTCCCCCCGCAAAAGGGTTTAGGTACTCACAAGCTTGTTTGCTGTCAGTTTTGGTGCTGGCAGACATTCTTTATATACTGCCGTTACACTCTGTAGTGTTGCGCAGTTAAGAAGGTATAAAAGAACAGAGGACAGGTACTTTAAAAATCAAATATGTGTTTTTAATACCTGATGGATATTGCCTGATGGTAGTGAGTAGAAAGGGTTGCTTTATCACAGAACAAGGTGAGATACAAGTGAGATTTTCCAAAACAAAGAGAAGCTACTAAGGAATCTTCCTGCACTGTGGGTTTCCATGACCAGCACAGCTCAGTACTGAGTGGCAATGATATGGGTCTGACAATGATTGCTTGCTGCTTGCCTCAGCCTTTAACTGCCTGCTGACGCAATCTGAATGCCACCTGCCTGACCCTTGCCTGGCATCTGACCTTGCTGACCACCCTTCCTTGGGTGCTGCTGAGTCTGCTTAGGAGCTTTGGTTCATTTTAATGAATTTTATTTCTAGTTTGGTCTGTACCCCTCTAACCCCCCATAACCTATTCACTTTACCCACAATCAGTTGCCATCTTATTCTGCTCCTATGTTATTTTTAAGCAGGCAATATCAGGTTTCCATGCAGGCAAGGCAATATGTGACCCTCAATGGTGCTTATAAAGGGACTGTGGTGATCATGGCACACCTGATGTTTCTGTGGGCAGTGGCATTCCTAGACTGCACTGGGCCCCCCACAAAAAAATCTTCAGGGGTGCCTGGTGCGCACCGCAAGCATATACTTGTATGGCAAAATTCTAAAGCTCATGCAAAGACGGTGTAATGATTTATTTCAAAACAGTTTAATTTCAGGTGTCAGTATCTTAAGATGTTTGCCTTTAAACAGGTGACCAGCATCAGTCACTAGGGAAAACATTTAGGGCTTCTTATTTCAAAGAAATAAGGTGGGATTATGACTAATTAGATAAATTAAAACCTTTCTGAATATAAAACCATTTAGGATATATTGCATAGAAACAAATCCCAACCATGCTTTAGGCTGATGAGATAAGGGCTCATGTTCATCTGTAAGTGCTTTTGTGGTCCCTGCACTTTTCCTGCAGTCAGTGGCACATAAAACCACTCTCATTAAATGTACAGTACTTGCATCATAATGGACTCCTTATCATTTGTATAGTTGGGCTTTATGCCGCTGAGTCCTTCCTGCCTTACACTAAAGAGTGAGTAGTGATGAGCAATTTTTTTCCCCATGGATTCCCAGCAAAACTTGGCATTTCGCCATCTGCAAATTTTTTCTCAAAACTGCAGCAAAAATTTGCACAGATACAAAAGTCACTAAGACAAAAAAGTAGCCGAGACAAAAAATAATGCTAACACAAAAAAGCTGCTTCAAAAAAATCCCAGTTGTCTTAAATGCATTTGAAATAAGAAAAAAAGTTGCCTATTGACTTACACAGGCAATCCAGAGATTGCCAGTCCAGGCTTGGTGTCCTACTCTCTTCAGCCCAAGTGTGCTGCGCCTATTGACGCAGGGAGTGGAAGGAGCCCCAGAACTACCGCCTGGTCTGGAAGTGGTGGTACCTCCAGGGTTCAACTGCGTCAATAGGCACAGCAGTGCTCAATCTTAGTGATAAGCGAATCTGTCTAATGCATATCATGCAGCTAAATGGAAGATCAACTGGTGAAATGTCAACACCCTTTTTTATTTCACATTAGATTAGCATGGGACTTCTAATATCCCTCTAGTATAATTCTTTTAGTATCCTGTGTCAAAATCATATTGATTAACAAAGAAACTACAAAACTGGCAAACAAACCAAGGAACGCAAAATACAGACAATTAAAGACCATAATTTATATTAAAGGTCACCTCAGAATTCCATAATTTGTATAAAAAATATATATGGACATTTTTGGCAAATGCTGA
Source organism: Xenopus tropicalis (assembly GCF_000004195.4). Classification (NCBI taxonomy): domain Eukaryota; kingdom Metazoa; phylum Chordata; class Amphibia; order Anura; family Pipidae; genus Xenopus; species Xenopus tropicalis. The sequence continues at coordinate 31,980,609 of NC_030677.2, read as the reverse complement.
GGAGTACTTTATTCCAAATGCTGGGGATCCCTGGTGCAGGTAAACGTGGCAGTAGTTCCCAAATTCCCACTATGGGTTGTGTCAATAAATGTAAGAGAATTGTGCCAAAATAATTAAATACTAATGGCATTTTAAATCTGTGAGCTAGAAATTATGTAATCCCAACTCTGAAAATGTTAGCCCCCACCGGATTTACAAAAACACATGCACAATTGTGCTTATTTGCCCAAATTCCCATGCACCAGAATTCTGTGAAAACTGCTGCATTGTGGGTAAAAAACAAGACAATGTGTGTCTGGAAATTGCATCTGTACAGTAAAGGTGCAGTCACATTGCAAAAAACCCTAATTTTTTATTTTTACATAGCAAATATGTCATTTTCATATTCAGTATTTGTATTCAGTAAAATGAGTGGATAGATCAAGATCTTAATACTTGTGCAAGACACTATGGGATGGGGTTGGCACCTTTCCCAGTGCTTAAACCCAGGCAATTGGGTGGGACGATGACATTGGGGTGTGTGTGATGATGTTGAGGTAGGACACAGTGATGGGGCGATGATGTTGGAGTGGGTTATTGTGTGACTTGGACACAATTGGATGAATATCTGCTTGGTTTTCACAGTGTTTTTTATTTTTTTACCAGAAAGCCCCTTGAAACACCATGTGGCAACCCTAATATGGTATCTTTTATCTGGAACCTTATTATACTGAAACCTCCAAAATAACCATGCTACCTTTTCCCATAATGTCCTTTAAAAAAAAAAAAAAAAATCTTCATTTTTGCTTTTTATCCCACAAGACAGTACCTTGTACTTGATAATTACTATGGTAGCATACATTTATATTTATAGTTTACATATTTTAGTAGCCTTAAGGCATGGTGCTCTGTATATATATAAAACTTAATAAAACAGCTATAACTATGAAACAGAGAAATATTAAAATAAGCTATTAGTAATTGAGTAAAATGAAAAACTGTTTATATGTTAGGAAGACAGACTTTCCTTTGCTTTCATTACTCATCAGAACTTACATTTAATGATTTATGAGTTGATGGCTGCTGCCTGCTAGTAGAAACACAATAAAATTCCCCATATCATGTGATGGCTTTCATGAACTCTCTCCTCGTGGGTCACTGGAAAACCCTGTTCTTAAGAGTAACCCTGATGTTGCCTATTGTGCCTGGGGTATTAATTGTGCTTCTACATTGGGCCATTGAATGTGACTGTTTGCTGGTGCTGGCTCTGTAATTTGACTTTGCCCCCCCCCCCTGCTTTTTTTTGAAGTAGCAACCCCTGGCCAAATGAAGGCTTTGTGTGTGCCTTCCATCCATAGCTAAAACAAGCATGACCAGAGAGAGAGAGATGAGAAAGAAAACTTTAACCATGGAAGCTAAAGTCACCGCACCCCTAAACCTGAAATAGAAAGGGGTTGTGGCATTTCTGTATAATCAGTAGCACACCATTTGTGCAAGGAAATGAGTGTATCATTTCAACTCATTGCGGCTAAGTTTCCAAATCACTAAAGTGTCAGTTAGCCTATTGGCAGCTTCTACTGTATATGCAGCTGTTGAGGCATTGAGGGAGCTTTGCTTGGCCCAGCTTGCCAAGACAGACAAAGAGAACTGGCATATGCTGTTAGTTCCAGACCAGTGGAGATGCTGCACTACCATCTGCTGGGGGTCAGGGCAGTTGTCAGGGTCCGCATCAGTCCTGAGCTTAATAAATGCCTTCTGCAGCCGTGCACTCAGCAGTCCTTATTTACACAAACAATACAAAAAAACCTGCTCCCTCGGCACTCGCAGGGGAACACTCTGTAACGTGGGCCACAATAGAGCACAAAAAGGTTCATCTGCATCTCAATAGCAGCTCCCCGGGTATAAACTTTTTAATGTCAGGCTGATGGCACAAACTGAAAACAAGGGGGAAAAAGCTGTTAGCAATCAAAAAGGAAATAGTAGCCCTAACCCCAGCCTATTCACTAAAGTCTGTAGAGATCATCATTCTCAATGAAGTGATTCTTTTCATGCTGAGTTAGTAGAGCTTAAACAGCCGCCCGGCAGGTAAAGAGACTTGCCATGCAGGAATGAATGCTTTGTGTTTTCCCTGACACTAATATTACATGGAACAGGCTGCCCAGCACCAGTAATGATTCATTCTGCCTCTCTTGTTCTTCAGTGTATTAACATTTCAGTAGAAATAATAATATATCTACATTTTTCTTACTGGGAAACTGGTGCAAAATTATTTGATGAATAAAAAAAAAAACAACTGTTATTGTTCATTTTATATAAGGTTCAGTTGCTGACTGCAGCAAGTGAGCCTCATACTCAACTCCTGCCCTAAGCCTGTGGTAAGTATGGGGCTTTTTACAGAAAATACAGGCATGATAAATAATAACCTGGAATATACAACGTTTCTTTCAGAATCAGCCTAGCTGTCAACATGTTACATGCAAAATACTGCACAGGCCCCTCTGACTAATTTTTGGGGGCACTTGCATATGTTGTGCCAATACAATGCAATAGCCAGGGTGCAGGGGGAGAAGGGACTCAGAAAAAGCCTAGGGGTCACTTTCAAAGCAGTGTGTAAAAAAGGTTGGAGCATAGAGACCAGTGACTAGCCCCTTGAATAGAGTGCTACCTGCGTTAGGCAATGCTCTTTCCAAGAGGGACAGTTTGGGGGGCACAAGGTAGTATCCCGCTCCTGTCCCCTGTCATTAAGATGTACAAGTTTGGTAGCGGCAGGAAGTGCAGGCTGCAATGGGAACTGTCCTTATCATCTGCCCCATGGTAGGAGGAAGAGACAGGGCTCATCTGTGCCTCCTGACACTGTGCTGTTTTTCAATCTAGAGTGAGGAGCACAGGAGCTTTCCCTGGAGCCCAAGTGCTTTTTCAGTGAGCATTTTAGGGTTGTGCTCTTTTGCTCAGAAACACTTCGGCACTTGCACTAGAGGGAATAGAAAATTACCCCTTCAGTCTTTATGGTTTCCAACTCCCTGCTACAGCTATGAGGTTAGAGAGAGACGGACCTAGAAACTACGTTGTTTTCTATTGACAAAAACAAACGTTCCACTGCACTCACCTATTATCAATATACATAGGGCATTAACACATTCGGTGCATTAAACAGAATGGATTTCAATGGCAGAGCAGAAGGGCAGTTATTAAAGCATGAATGCTACACAGCAGTTATTCAATACTTTGTAATTATTATTATCATAATCTCATTCTGCTGCGGCACCATGAAGAGAGAGCGGTCCCTGAACCTCACTCAGTGCTGAACAGTGAGCACAGGCAATGTCACAACCCACATCCTTATGGGACACCACAAGTAAAGAAAAAAAAAGAAAGAAAGAAAAAAAAAAAATGCCGCCATCTCCCTCCCTTCCTACAAAATACCCCTGTGCCTCCCTGGGTGGGTGTATTTTAAAGCAGGCCTTCTTTAAAGCTTATGCCCCACTTAAACTGGTGCAGGGGATACATGGGAACAGATAAGGACTCTATGGTGCTGTATGAGAAAAAGTTTCACTATATGTGGATATGTTACTCTACCTGGTGAATTTGGGTTCCTCCCTGCGGCACTGATACAAGTGTTACTGCAGTTTGGTAACTTTTTGGGACTCTGTGTGAATTATAACAAATCTATCATATTCCCTATTGACCCTCTCCCCCAAGATGCCCCTTCAACTATTTAGTTGCTAAAAGTGGTTCAATCATTTCATTATTTGGGAATTACAATTCAAAGAGACTGAAAATTGTATGAACAGCTAAAAATCTCCCCCATCATTGCCACTCTTATGTCAAAAATAACAATATGGCAGGCCCTCTCCTCCCTCTATCAGTTTCTGGCCAAATCAATATCCTAAAAAATTCCTTCCTACGTTATGTTTTTCACAATGCTCCTGTCAATCCCAACTTTTTTTTAAGTATCTAGTCAGTGCAGTAAGGGGTTTGGAGACAAACCCAAATTGGCTACTTTGGCTCTACCTCTAAAGGTGGACTTGCCCTACCCAACTTTTCAGTATACTTCCTAGCCAGCCAGCTTGTGTAATGTATGCCCACTGGCCAATGAGCCCCAAGCTGGACAACCTGGCTTCAGTGCTGTAGGCAGCAGCAATTGGTTCCCAGGAAGATGAATCTGCAACCTAATAATCTCTCCAAAACTAAGCAAAAATGGTAAGAAGATATACCAAACTTGGCTGAGGAGATGTGGGAGGAAGCACTTGACTGGGTGCCCCAACTCACTATGTCAGCCAGGGACAGGTACATTCAAATTTAGTCCATACATAGAGTCTACTTGATGCCGCAGAAACTGGCCAAAATATATCAGGGGGCCTCTGAACAATGTCCTAAATGCCACAATTGACTCTTTTCTCTTTCTCTTTAAGTACTTTTCGTTTTTTTCTTTTTGTACCTAAATGCTTGTTTTGGGGGAAAAAACAAATAAAAACAAAATAAAAAGAGTAAAAGCTTATTAACAGTTGCAATACAATGGTCAAAAGTGCAAAATTTAGGTGAAACTTGCCATGTTTTTCCAGAATTCGGTGTCCACTTGTGCACAAAGCGCCTATACTGATGTAAATTAGCATCTATTTTGGTAAATAGCATTCAAGTTCTGGCTGAAGCTTATTCTAGCTGGGCTAGTAATATCTTGTGCAGTGTGAGTTGGTAATATTCTGTGCAGTGTATAGCTTGGTTAGTAATATTCTGCACAGTGTATAGCCAGGTTGGTAATATTCTGCACAGTGTATAGCCAGGTTGGTAATATTCTGCACAGTGTATAGCTTGGTTAGTAATATTCTGCACAGTGTATAGCCAGGTTGGTACTTTTCTGCACATAGCTGGGTTAGTAATATTCTGTGCAGTGTATTTCAATGTGAATAATGATCTGTGCAAAGAATTGTTGGGTTTGGAAATGCTCTGGGCACACTATAGCTGGGCCCTCCAAAATCTCATTGTTATTTATGACTAATGTGAAATATTCTAATCCCAGTCTCAGCACGGAAGGGCTCATTTGATGCTTAGACTGTTTTAAGAAAGGATTAGGGCATTTTTGATTCATTGACTAAAGCTTCAGTTCTTGGCATTTTGGAATCTCCAGTTGAATGGCATCCAGCACTGGGATTAAATAAATGTCTATAGCAGCAAAGCCGGCAGGCTAGCATTTTGTATGGCTCTAGGATCCAGCATTTTATTCTGGTCACATTAGTCACTGTGTAAATCCAGAAATAGGCTGTGTCTGTTATGGGACTTGTATTTATTTCTAGCTCTATTTTCTGACTGTAATGTTGGGAACACTAATATTACTGTTGCATTCCTAAAAACTAAAATCATTTCATATTTAGTGAACTGTGAATTGAGATGCAGTTAAAGGGGAAGTTAACTTTTTTCACTTTTAAATTAACATTAAGGGGCAGATGGACTAAAACGCTAACATTTCTCTTTTTTTATTTTAAAATTCGAATAAACTAGTTTTCACGAAGGTCTGGCATTACTAAAAAAATCTGAAATGAAAAAGCACTGCAGGAAAAGTTGCAGAAAAGTAAAAAAAAACAAACAGTTTTTTTTCCGATTTATTGCATGAAAACTGAGAATTTTTGGAATCTCACAAAAAAATCAGCATCAAAAATCCGAAACCTCTTTTGAAGCAAAAGAAGAAACCTCCAGGAAAGGGACATCTGCCGTTGACTCCTACATGATCTCGCCAAGTTTTAGTTGGCGCAGTGTTAGCCGTTTTGCCGCATAGTAAATCTTGAAAAAGTTGCTATGGGTTACTGCTACCGAGCTATGAGGGTTAGTGTGTTATAGAATGGCTTATTCTTATCAACTTTTAAATTGGTCTTCATTTTTTAATTAGTTCTGTGAGGCTACAATTGTTATTGTTACTTTGTATATTTCAATTTCGGGCCCCCCTCTATTCATATTCCTGTCTCTCTTTCATACCACTGCCTGGTTGCTAGATTAGTTGGACCCCTAGCAACCAAATAGCTGCTGAAATTCCAAACTGGAGAGCTGCGGCACAAAAAGCTAAATGAATAAAAAACCACAAATAATACAGGTATAGGACCCATTATCCAGAATGCTCGGGACCAAGGGTATTCCGGATAAGGGATCTTTCCGTAATTTGGATCTCCATACCTTAAGCCTACTAAAAAATCAACAAAACATTAATTAAACCCCATAGGATTGTTTTGCATCCAATAAGGATTATTTATATCTTAGTTGGGATCAATTACATGGTACTGTTTTATTACTACAGAGAAAAAGGAAATCAGTTTTAAAATTCTATATTATTTGATTAAAATGGAGTCTATGGGAGACGGGCTTTCCGTAATTCGGAGCTTTCTGGATAATGGGTTTCCGGATAAGGGATCCGATACCTGTACAAAAATGAAGACCAATTGCAAACTGCCTCAGAATAGCACTCTCTACATCATACTAAAAGTTAATTTAAAGGTAAAGAACCCTTTTAAGAACCCAGATTGCTTTTTTAAAATGCCTAGTCTGACAGCTGCACAAAAAAAAGAATAATTCATAAAGCACAAAAAAATAAAAAATACAAAAAATTAAGACCAACCGCAGAAGTAGTTTAGAACAGGCTGCATCAAAGTAAAAGTTCATTTTAAGGGCAAGCGACTTGTTTTGCACTAGGGCAGATTTCAATTCCCAACTTTAGTAGAGCAAAGGTACTTCACACCTTGCACACAAACTCTATTCATAGGCATGAACTCATGAACAGCAAGCTAAGCCTTCAGCTCTTTGACCTAAAAACTGGTTCTTATCATCTGTAGCTGCGATCAAAGGAAACGTTATTGTGTGAAGAGAATCATGAGACATTGTTTGCATTGAGCATATATACACTGTTTATTACATTCCCCCACATATTTATATATACTATATTTAGAGGACTGAATCTCTGTGCAAAGTAAGAGCATACACCATAGGGCGGGCAGGTGGTAAGTACAGGGTCCCATTGCAGCTTCACAAGTGCCCCCCAGGGGCGGAACTAGGGGTAGGCAGAAGAGGCAGCTGCCTCGGTTGCAACGATTAGGGGGAGCCAGGCAGGAGCCTCTCCTGCCTACCCCTAGTCCTCCTTCTTTATCATTGCCCCTGCCACTTGTCATTAGCGGTGGGAGCAATGACCCATTGCATCACACCCCTCCCCCCGAACTGCGCATGTGTACCAAAGTACGGGGGGGGGGCAAGGTGGCCTGCACCTGGTGCCCCCTATCTTGCGCTTCTGTTGGGGGTAGGAGGGGGATCATCTATGTACCTTCTCTCGCCAGGTCTTATTAAATATGCTGCTGAATGCAGGTAGATCTATATTCATGGAGATGCCTATAGGTGTTCCAAAATGGTGCGTAGAGAGCTGCAGCAATTCATCAAAGGTGGAAGCAAGGGTACAAAGTGCAAAAACATGGCAGATTGAACCTATTTTTAAATTACACCTATTATCTCTCATTATGCAACAACACTTGTTTAAAGCACATCTCCCTTTGACTGCTTTTGTCTACTTCCCATCTCTTACTTTTGCATTGCCTTCTTCATACACTAACTTTTTGCTTGCTTCTGGATTTGCCTGCTCTCCCATCAGCTTTATCCTTGGCCAATTTCTGGATTCTGACCTTGTTGACCTTATGACTAGCAACTTTCTTCTCCTGTTTGACTTTTTTTGTACACAAACTGCTGAGAATACAGAAGGTATAGGGCCTGTAATGCAACAATAAAAACGCTGTGGGTTCCAATATGGTGTCAGTAAACAGACTTTCTCCTGCAAATCCCTGGCTCTTTATAGTGGACTCAGGTATAACTCAGGTATAAACATCACTTTCTCTATTGGGATCTGTCCATCTTCAGTACCACAGAGTTTTAAATGATGTTCATATTATATAGATCTATTATATGTAGATGTTCAAGAACTATAGGACTGCCCCCCATGGGCCTAAAGCACTGAGCAGGATGGCACAGCCGGAAGGCCTTTTGATGGGAAATATAACTGATCCAGCAATGTCTTCATATAGCTCTACCCTTGGTATGAGGTAAGTACCTTGCCTAAATTCTGGCCATTAGCCAAAAAAAGGCGAAATATCACTGTAGCATAGGAAGTTGTTGCCAGAGAACCAACATCATAGTGATATTTTCTCTATCATTGTCTAACAGCATACCTGTCTTGCATTTAGGGGCTTCTAAATCATCTGGATAGTTATCTTTTTGGTTAACGATTTTCACAAGCAGATTTGGAACAATCTTTTAATAGAGAGTAAAGTTGGCAAATTTCATTTATCCACCAAAAGTAGTTCCAAAGGTTATGTATGGACACAGCCTCTAGTGTCATATAATACAGGGAATTTATTGCTGTGCAAACATGATTATATTAAAGAGTCGTTCAGTAAGAGAGCAAGGGAAATCCATCAAGCCAGTATATTACTTGGTGTTAATGGCTCTGAGTAAGGCAGGAACTCTAGCAAACCACATTACCATGCATAAGCCAAACACTGCATGCTTTCCAACAGTCTCACTCACCAATGTATTCCCCAGCCTCTTTTCTTACCAATTTTTAAAACTGACTACAGGAGGGGTCACATCCTTTTTGATGGGCTGTATCTGTCCCTGGACCTGCCCAGGCTAGACCAAATTAGGAGGCTGTTATTTTCTGCAGTCTGTAAATTGAGGATTTCTTTCTGCTGTACCAATAGAAAATCATCACACCAATCCAAATGACCGCAATGTTTCTTACCACCCACAAAGTGCAAGCAGATAATGGTATTGGCCTTTATTCGAGGATGTTTGCAGGTCCCAGGGCATGCCAAGACAGATGTCATGAGAATAACTACAGAGTAGGGCAACTTACACAGTTCTGGCAATGGCTTCAGTATACAATAATATCTTTGTTCAAATAAACCATTATGATCCTGAATCATGTTCAAGCTTTCAATGAGTCTGTCTAAAACAACTGATGCAGATCCTAGGAAATGCAGCATTTAATGGAATGGCACTTTATTTAAACCTCTTGACCTTGTCTACTGCCAACTAGTCCATACTGTTGCTTTGTCTGCTTCCTACCATTTCTACCATTTCCAATGACCTTATCCAGACTCCAAAAATTATCTTAGGGAACTTACTTCTAACCAATCATGAATGGTGTCTAATAGCTGACTTTGCCTTTGGAAAAACTTGCCAGTTTTACTTGCTCATATTTGCTTATTTTCTTAGTACAGCAAAAAAGCCTTCTGTTATATCATATTTCCCACTTAACTACAACTTGTTTCTTTCTCTGTGATTCTAAACCATCATTTTATCTGCTTCCGTTTGCTCACCACTACTTTTTAAACCATTAGGCTGCAATGAGGCTGTGACCACAAAATTCATACAGACAGCAACAATAAGTCCCCTGCACCCACCTATTATCAATATATATAGGACATTAAGACATTTTGTGCATTAAGCTACCGAGCAATGCCCCCCCCCCCTTTAAGAAAAAAGGGATTGTTTGCCCATATATTGCAATGTCCTATATACTGTATATATTGATTATGGGTGAGTGCAGAGGGCTCTGTTTGAATTTTGTGGTCACAACCTCATTGCACCCCCGCCCAATGGTTTAAAATTTAGTGGTGAGCACAACTTTCCCTTGTTTGCTATAGATTATACAGGAGCAGTGCTAAGCTCCTTGTTGTAGCTCCCACCCTTCCCAGCTGCAGTCAGGTGATCCCAGTGGAGCCAATAAAAGGGCAACTGTTTGAGGGTTTTAACCTTGAAAGAAAGTAAGTTGAAGGTAAAAATCAGTCCCTTTGTAAAATGTATATTGAAGCAGTAGAATTCTTAATGAATCTTATAAAAGTGAGTGTAGGACTGGCCAGACCGGGGATGACTGTGACATAGTTGGCCAGCTTGTATATATTGCAAATATATACTGTGCACTGTGTGCCCCTGAGAAAGAATTCCAATTCCATGGGCTTAGTGTAAAATAAAAAAAAGACCATTAGAGGGTAAAATTCCACTTGCTTTATTTAAAAAGGACACACAGTGATCTTTTTGGTATATTTGAGATATTTGATAGTTGTACCTCTAATGGGCCAATGCCAAAATGCAAAAAACTGCTGAAAACTCAAGAAATGACACAGTTTCCTGTGTAACTTCCCTTGGGGTTTATTGGTGCATTGTTGAGACCATGACTAAATATATGAGTAATCGTGAAGAAATCAACTCAAAACAGAATTAACTGACTCATTTTTAGTTTTCCAAATAAGAAAGAAAGAAAGAGAAACTATAAGAAAAACATCTGTATATTTAGCTTTTTTGGTCTACAGGCTATAACACCTAAAGACAGGTGTAATTAGCTATAGGCTACATAACCAGAAAAGCAAACAATACATGAAAACTAAACCTCCTCAAAAATGTAGGTCTCTATAAAAATATATCAAATAAAACAGGTCATACGTAAAGCCCTGCTTTGTCGAAATAAATTTTCATAACAATATACTTTTTTTAGTAGTATTTGTCACTAGATAATCCTAAATAGAAAATTGCCATTTTACGTACTAAGGGCAATTAGAGGGTAAAATGAAGCTCTGTTTACATTATAAGTGATTGATAGTGATGTTGAGTCAAGCTGGTGGGTGGAAGGGTGAATATTACGGAAGGATGGGGTCACTTACTGATGGAGAGACAGGAAGTTTAGTGTTAGAAAGTGGGCCTGTATAAGTATGAGAGCCAGGAGAATGTCTTGTCTTGTGGGTTTGGAATCATGTTCAGATCTATAAAAAGTGGTTAATGCTTTATAGGGCAACCAAAGTGTTATTTTGCCTGTGAGTTTTCAAAGTATAATAACCAAATCATAATCATGCTTGCTGGAAAGAACTGGAGCATTCAGGGGTGCGATACCCACATATCATGATCAGTTGTACAGTGTCTGGTTTGGTCTCACAGTTAATATTAAACTAGAATGAGAATATGAGCGAATCGTAGTCCAAATTATCAACCTCCCCTATTTTTTGGGAGTTGCACAATTTTGGCTTCTCTTCCCCAGTCTTCTGGCACCCAATGGCATTCTCCCGATTCTTGCCTGATTTTTTATTCCTCTGGAGGGAAGGCCCCGTGGGCAGTTGGACAGCCCTGCCCTATGGTATGAATTACCCTGTGGTAGAACAGGCACTAGGCCCCAGGTCAAGCCCACTTTTTTTTACCACTCTCTTAAACCTCAACCACTCAAGGTCATAACCAGATATTGTTTCCTTTTATCCTATAAATTAAAATAGCTTTGTGCATATTTTCCTAGAGATGCTTTTAATTTATTTTCCAACACATTTTGTTTTTCCAGGTTATATATGAGGATTTGATTACATATCATCCACAATATTTACCTGGGCAGAAAATAACTCTGGAAACAGTACATCTCTCTACTTCCTGTAGAACACACTACGCTGGGACTTTTTATGACAAAGTCTGTGAGGGGCAGGGATGTTTCCTAGGGACATTTTTACCGGTGGACCAAGGTCCTAAAATGAAGCCTGTCCCAGGGAAACAGGAACTAATGAGATCCTTACCCTACTGGTGCAACACATTCACCTGTAAGGCTGGGCAACTTCTCATTTCACCCATGCACACCCCTGCTTAAAGAGATACTGATGCCAAAAATTAAATCTTTTTTTACCATAACAATGTTACCAATGTTTTTATCATAACATTGTCTTTGCATGCTATAAAAGTATTTTCCCAATGTTTAAACATCTCGAATTGAAAATATGGCTTGACTTTGCCTAGCACAACTTCCATTGACTTCTACCTGAACTCACAAGCTTTAAGCTGCTGAATATTTACATTTGTTTTTTTTGCACTTAAAGGGGTTGTTCACCTTTTAGCCAATTTTTAGTATAGAATACCTAATTCTAAGCAACTTTGCATTTGTTCTTCATTATTTATTATTTATAGATTTTAAACTATTTGTCTTCTTCTTCTAACTCTTTGCAGCGTTGAAATTATTATTGTTACCTTTTATAATTTGTGCTTTAGGATTAGGCAAGATGCTGCCCAATGATCAGTCCAATATTTTACATATGGCACGCCATATTCAAGTAATGTAGTGCTGAGGTATGGCAGGAAAAACACAAGATCATGGAAAGAAACCATGGTGCTCCTTACCAGAATAATCCTTATCAGATCTATAAACTGTAGGTAGAAAGAGGCAAAAACATACCTCCATGGTGTTTAAATCATTCTTTTACATTGAGTTTTGCTACTGTAGTTAAAACCCTACGGTTCTGTTCCCTGCTAAGGTCACATCAGCCTATAACCTCACAAAGCTTGAAAAGATTCCATGGATTCTGGCACAATGGATATTTTCAAGTTGAGAGAAATTTGCCAATGGTACACACGAGATATAATACATTTGGAAGCATCGCGCTTAACAACTGTCATCGGCATGAAAGCTGTTTACTCAGACCTGAAAGCAATGTGTAATATTGTGTAAAGTAGCACAGTCTTGGGGGAAAATGATTTACTTTCCTTCTGAAAAGGTTATAGTTACTTTTTCTGTTTGCTTTGGGATGTGTGTATCCTGCTGCTCGAGTGCTTTATGGCAGGGATTTACATACACACTCGGGATCTGAGCACTTTTCTCTTACAAGACACAGAGCAGGATCAGTTTATCTTCATCTAACATTTACTACACTTCTGTCAGAGAGAACTTTATCTGGCTACAAACCCATTTCCATAAGATATACTGGAAACTCCATCTGAATGGTGGTTGAACTGGTATACAGTATATATACAGTATATATACTGAATGTGCTAAATAACCAGACTTGGGCCAGTTGTGATCAGTTTGGATCTGCCCATGTGTAAACAGTTTTTTCTAAGGTTTGCTTGCTTAACGTACATAGCTAGTTAGTTTAGGCTTGCTAGTTTTAGTATTTAGTTATAGTAAGAGGGAGCTGCATCTCTGACTTTGGCACCTACCCACTGAGATCCCACAGGAATACAGCCAGGCCCGACTGGCAATCGGAGGATTCTGGCAAATGCCAGAGGGGCTGCTGTAAGATGCCATAGGCAGTCACTATTTAGGGGGCTGTTTGGGGCTCTTGTACTGGAGTACTGGCAATGCTAGGGCTTATTTTTAATCCCAGTCCAAGCCTGATTGCAGGGCAGTCTCCTGAAACTGTCCCTTGGGATCTGGAAATGAGTGCATTTGATTATAGTAATAATCCTGCTTTGTTCCAAAGTAGGGATCTAAAATCTGGAACTCTCCATCCTTTTGTGAATTGCCATGCTGGAGATCTCAGGGATGTGTAGGCTTTTTCTCCAGTCACAGTGGAGAAGTCATATGTTTCATTATCCCTGTTGTAAAAGGGAGGCATATTTATTAATATTCAAAATCAAGTTTTGCGGTTTGTGTTAATCACATAGTTCCATTCATGTTACGAATTCAACTGTTCAAAAAAACTTGGAAGGTAGAAAATACCCCTTCCATTGACTTCTGTAGGGGCTCTACAGGTTTGAGCTGATTAATGTTTTTATTTGAATGTTTAAGAGGCTTGAATGTTGAATGTTGGGGCTCACACAGGTTTGTTGTAGAGAAATTGGATCTATTATCCAGAATGCTTGGGGCCTGGGGTTTTCTAGATAAGGGGTCTTTCTGTAATTTGTCTATGGGAGATGGCCTTCTTAGGGGCAAATAGAATTTTGCCCAATGCTTTTACCTTACATATCTAATCCCCACATGTCTTCTAGGAGGGGGCTGCCATATTTGCCCGTTGATAAATATTCCCTTACAAATCCAAAGTAAAAAGAAATCTGGGTGACCTGTGTGATGTCTATGAAGTGATAAACAAATGAAAATGTTCCTAGACACGTAGGAAGCTTTAGTTTTTGAAATAAAAAGTTGTGATTTTTTCATCTGGTGAACTATGGTGAGCTCTGTTTTAACTTATATAAAATATACCCCTAAATGTAATTTACTGTATAGATATGATAGAGGTCCTTGGCAGCACTCTAATAAAGAGATGAGCAAGTTAGGAAGACGCTGTGCACCTGGGGCTGAGATATTTATCTGACTGAGGTGCAGATAGGGTGCCTCCATTTGCAGCAGGGAAGTCCAGGAACAGGCACTGTTGAGGGTGGGGTGGCTCCATTTTGTGGGTGGTTCTGTGATGTCAGGGGGCGGAACTATGATGCGGTGATTGGCGATTGATTGATCGCTGTGTCATTCACTTCCTATCCGGATTACTTAATTTGGAAAACCCAAAACTGGGCAGTCCAGGTGGCAACCCCAGGGATGCTGTTGCCATGAGGCCAGTTGGCAAAAAGCCCATCCTGGTAACTTCAAGAGCTGAAATTATTTTAGAATTAAAAAATTGGCTTTTGAGCAGAGAGTGCTATAGTGATTTCTGCACTAGTCCTGTAACCCCCCTCGGCCCCCTCCAACACAAAAAATCCTACGCATGGAGGGGGGTGGCATCCCCTAGACCACCTCAGGTTGGCAATAGGGGTGGAAATGCCCCTGGGTAATTCTAGGTGTAGAATACAGCAAAACCCTGGATGGAAGTGCTGTTTGAATGCTCCCATTAGTGCTCTTGCACTTTTATCTGGATTCTAAGTAAATGACCCCTGAACATGGTAAGCGAGGCCCCTTACAAACAAAATGACCAAGAACCTAACGCTGAAGCAGAGACTGAATCCATTTTATGTATGTAAAGTATAGAATTTATGACTCCCTGCTTTGACAGCTACTTTCCAACAGATAACTTTTTGTTCGACCAGTATCCTGAATTTTAATTGGGGGCCTTAAGGCACCCAATAATTATTCTCCAGAAATGAATCCTGCGGGCCTTTTTCCAGCCTGACTCTAGCTGTCATTTTTGGCAGCCGTACAGCGTTCACTTGTAGGAAGAGAATTTTTAATAGAGGGGGGAAAATATGCTGTCACATTTAGAAACTCACTCTCCGGATCCCTGTTATGTGTTCTGACTTCTACTCTGGTGTTATTGCTCCTGTGCCAATATTGTGCTGGGGTGGCACTCATTTCTAAGTACACGGAGGGAAAGTGAACAAAATTCCACTTCCAGCTTTGGTTCCTGGTTCATCACTTAAAACACTGCTGCGTTCCTGGGCTGGTATTTAAACGTTGCCTAAACAAACCTTTTTAAAAATACACATTTTCCCCCTAAAATGGCCGCGGAGACAAAGTGACACAAACGTCTCTTGAAGCCCATTGTGCCTGTGTGGGTTTATTTCACATTTAGCAAATCCTAGGAGCTTAGCTTTGAACGTAAACCAAGAAAAATCCCACTCTATAAACAATGGCATTTGTTGATTGGACAAAGACCTATATCAATATTGGTTTTGGCAGATGCGTTTGGCTGCCTTCGGCTGGAGAAATATGTTGGTCGTGGTGCTAAAACATTATGAGTTCCTTAGCGTGCAGCTCTTTTCCTTGGAACCGTGCCCAAAAAATACTTTCCACACAGTATTTCAGTATGTTGCATGCAGGTTAGCTTCTGTATCCCCTTTGAAGTCTGTGTTTTTACTTCTCTGCACAGAATGTCGGTCTTTTTTAGGGGCTCCCAAGAATCCCAGGGCTTCTAAACCCCCAAAATAAAACAGTTGCCTAGTGATGGAAATGATCATTCTAAGCAGCTTTCCAGTGTACATTTATTTCAGTGGTTTTAACGTTATCTGTAAATGTAATTGTTATTGAAAGCAGTGGCTGTCTGTCCTTTGCTATTTGCCGAACTGCTGGTTCAGACTATTGAAACAGTACAGCGGAAGCCAGCTGATTAACAAAACTGGCATTGTGGGAAATGCAGCTTTGGCTGGAGGAGGGATGACTTTTGCTACAGTCAGAACCAGCAGTGCAAACAACTTTTACAAACAACTTTAAAACCACAAAACAATATTTAAACTCAACACAGTAATTAAATCTCTTCAATGGTTTTAGAGTTGTTTGTAAATTGGTATTTGCCTACTCACTCTACTGCTGGTTCTGACTTTTTAAACAGTGTAGCAGAAGCCAGCTGATTTAGAGACCTGGAAAGTAGTGATGTGTGTGTTGACCCTAAAGGTGGCCATACACGGACCGATTTTTTACTTACAAACGACCGATTCCCGAACGATCCGATGCTATCGTTAAGTTATCGTATAGTTGGTGGTGTACGAACGATCGTCGGCCCACTAAACGAGCCGACATTATCGTCCCCAAAATCGATCGGCCAGGTTTAAAAATTTTGGTCGTTTAACGATAAAATCTGCCAGTTGGTGTGAGTGTCAGACATTTGTCTTTCAACGATTGTTCTCTGCGCATGTCACGATTGCCAGCAGCGGAAGTCAACGACATCGATCGTACGTAGATGTACGATCGTAGGTATTTTACGATAATGATGCGACAAAATCTTTCCCGAATTATCGTTGCCCGTGGATGGCATATCGTATGGGAACTCGATCGCCATACGATCGTTTGTCGATATAATCGTTCATCGCACAACGAGCGAAATCGCCTCGTGTATGGCCACCTTAACTCCCACCTGTGCCCAACCCGAGAAGTCACCTGTATATATAGACCCACCCCTGACCTGCCCATCTGTGATGCAGGGAGGGCTGAAGGGAGGACTTAGCGCAGACTCAGTTCTTGAGGGTTTGGGGCTGGCCCGCACATTAAATTTAAAAATTACTTTATTCCAAGTATACATATAAGTACATAACTATAGCTTTAAAAAATTCCCAAATATGTCTGTCTGCTTCAGACACCCAGCACAGAGTGTGAGCTCTTCTGTCAGACTATATGGATGGTGCATTCCTGAAGCATACTGGGCTGTGGTTGGTACATAGTTCCATTTATTACCCAGTCAATATCACTACTGAACAGAATGGCAAGAAATACACAAGCTAATAAAAAGCTGCCAGTAAATGATCCAGAGAGGTAGGTAGAGTTAATTATATCCCGGGCCAGACAAGCATGGTAGGTTGCAGCTGATCTTTAAATGGTCACTATCTCTTCATATTTTTACCCTTTGTATTTACACATATGCAGTGCAAATTGCCTAGCTTCTATTAATCTGTTACTAATTTACATGCCAGTATTTATTACAAGAAGCCACATGCTAGGCATGGCCAGTAAGTTAAGAGGGTGGGGCCAGATATCACTGTGGGTGTGGTCAGTTGAAAAGGAATGGCAAAAGAAATATACAGGCCCCATACACACAATACCTATGCAAATGGATAACAAGGCTATTAGGGGAAATGAGAGTTATAGGGGATGGGGCTTCTATGTAATTTGATTTCCGTCTGTGATTGATTTAAAGCAACATTAAGCAGCTGTTTCAAGGTGTGAGGGCTTGGGGTGGGATTGGGGTGGGGGTTCGGCGCTCAGCAAATATGCTGGTAAGCTCTGCAGGTCTGAGCCTGTGTTTGGAATCTAGGTTCCCCCTTATGTCAGCATACGTACTGTATTTTCCCAGACTCAGTTCTGCAGGGGAATTACAAAGTATAACGGCCTTTTAAATGAGAAGCCACGTGTAGTTATCAATGGGAGAGGTAGAACAGAACTGAGAAAAATATATAATACATTCTTTTGCTTTATTTCTGGTTTAACAACCTTAGCATTGCCACCATGGGAATTATGTGTCACATAACATACCCCTCTGTAGGCATTCCCTATGAACAAACTGTAAGTAACATGAGTCGGTTCAAATTATACAACATACTCAATTATAGGCACGTTGTATAAATGTTTAGCGGCATATTTATTATAGTGTGTAAGCTAACATCACTGGTGATGTAGCCCATAGCAACCAATCAAGTGTAATTGGTGATTGGTTGCTATGGGCAACATTACCCGTGATGTTGGCTTACACATGTTATGAATGATCTTGGTAAGCTTATCTTGGAGCTGGAGTGATAACTTATACGTGCAAGTGCAAATCTTCAAGCAATTGGTTGTTGGACTTTTTCAGTTCAACCCCCCATTGGAGGTTCTGCCTTGGCTTTGGGCCCTCCTTTGCTCATGGCACCAAGGGTGTAGATATACTAAAACACAGGATATTAGTCATTCAGCCATAGTTCCAAAACATTTAGAAGAACAAATAACTTTTTTTTCCCTAAACGGTCTTCAAGTTGGGCTATGTGTTTTTAGAAGAGAAAATTGACATTTCCCCTCAGTTCTAACTCTAAATGGCTTCAGACTCAAGTTCCCCTTGCTACTGCTCTAAGCCCCCTAGTTTGGGGACTGCCTAAAGGGTGATGGCACACAGGTCTGAAGAGTTACCTCTTGTCATCCAGTCTGGCAGAGATTTAACACCAATGAAGAGGATGTTTTGCTGTCTGCACTAGAGGAGACTGGAGTGTGCTACAGAATGTCCCATGTCCAATCACCCATAAGGCACCATTGCCTTAGCCTATAAGCTAATCGGCGATAAAGACTAGGAAAAACACAGAGAAGGACATTTTAATACATTTATCTCTTTAATGGCAATACAAATAGGAAATAAAAACATATGCCTGTTGCTATTTAGGCCTATAACTGGTTTCAGATGAAAATATGAGCTTCCAGCGAGTGTTCTCCACTCTAGATTCCACCTTTGTTGATGATTCTTTCTCTTCTAAGTGAATGACTGGTTCTATCCAGGCACTAATAGGAATGTCTGGCTAAAAATAAACTTGTTTTGGATCTCAGCTGTTTATGGCCTCCTTGTATTGTTAGATATATGGATGCTTTTCCCCTTAGAAATAAAGAGAAAATGAAATACAGATGGCATTCATTTTCCTAGTCACATAGTCTGTAAATTGCTCATAGGAAATTGCCGAATATGAAATTTACTGGCAGCTTGAGAAGTCAAGCGAATTAAAGCTCAGTGGAAAGTGAATAAACTTAAAACAAATGAATAGAAATGTAATAGCTTTATTTGGTTATATACTGCATTAACCAGCTGAGTTCCACCTAGGGTTTGTCCAAAGGCCATTGAACTAAAATGGCAGAAATGCTGGATTTGCTTGGCCGTCATTCTCCTTGCAAATGAAGGCTGTAAACACTCAACTGACTTACAAACCATGGGTGCAAGGAGTAACGCCCCCCCTGGGAATTGAACCCCTGTTTTCCATAGCACTTTTCAGTGTTTAGCATGCAAATAGGTGCCCCCAGTTTCTTAAATACAGTATCATAATGGATTTTTATCATGTTGATATTTTTTGGGTCGCCCACCCTGGCCCAGTGTGCATATGAAGGAAGGCAACTCTTTTACCTTTGCAACTGATCTGTGCAGTCCTTATGCCAAAATTGCCGGCAAATACTGGAATGTATTGGAAGTGGAAAGGGCTGGAGATGAGACCTTATTATCTATTTTTTTTAATTAAAAAAAAAATTAAATATAAAAACAAGATGATTTACATTTCCAGTCATGTTGTATCAAAAGCACTGTATTCAAAGCCACTCTTCTGGAAAGGCCTGAACTGGGATTAAAAATAAGCCCTGGCATTTCAAGTACACAGAGGCCCAAACAGCCCCCCCCCCCCCAGCCCAATAAACAGTGACTGTCTATGGCATCTTACAGCAGCCCCTCTGGCATTTGCCAGAACCCACATATTGCCAGTCTGGGCCTGCTCCTGGACTCCTATATACATAATAAAGATTTCATCAAATGTAGGTGGCTTGGATCAGCATGTGGGGGTCACAAGGCAGTGTATTTTTCAGTGATGACCTGTATTCCTAAAAAGAATAGGCAATTATCCAAAATAGCAATCCTTTTATTTATAGTTCATGAGTAGTTGTACAGTGCATGGTCCCACTGGATATATATTTATATATAGCTGCCCATGATAGGTAGTTGAGCAGTGGCACATGAATCTGGGAGTATAGTGAGTGTGCAAGTAGCCTGTTTATGGATAGAAATCCCCCAGAACAGGTTAACTGAACACAAATATTGATTATTTCACATATACAGAGGCCACTTCTGACTGTAAGAATACAAATGCAGTGCATGTTTGCTGGGGTAAAGCTGAAGGTGAGTGCTTTTATTACTGGTACTGGCCTATCCTAGAAAAATAGAGAATAACTTATTTGCTATCCTAGATATTCATGGGATGCCGGTACAACAATATATGTATATACATGTTACCTTATTATGAAGCAAGTGGGCAGACCAGGATTTGTGGTGAGGCCACAAAGGCCCCATCCTAGGACGGCACAATTTTAGGGTCCGCACGCCCAGCCTCACCTAAGTTTTGCTCTCATATGGAGCACTGGGGACACACATATCTACACAAACCTAAAGATATATTTGCATGTATATAAAAAATAAAATATATGCCCATACTTTACCAAACTAACTGTAGAAATTGAGAACACTGTAGCCTTGGATATTATGCCTCTTCAAAAGTCATTCCAGTCCCTTTTAAAGGAATTAATAGAATCTGGCATCACATCACCCGACAGGGCATTCCCCAACCTCACTGCCCTCACCGCACACTGCATCCAATGTAAGTTCTGTTCCTCAAGCCTAAAGGGATGGCCTCTGGTTCTTTTCTAATGAAAAATCTATTTTCTTTATGATCACCTCAGCCAACTGTGAAAAAGCTGAACCTGTGCGTTTAATTGCTGCTTGGCCATATATAGGTGTGGATACATTGGACGTAGATCCTTATGTTCAACTATTAGAATTAACTGTTTTGCCTCCTTTGTTGAGAAGAAATGACTCCTTCTCCAGTAGTTAGTTTACAGATAACTGCAAGTTTGCAAAGAACAGAAAAAAAGAAAACACGCCCATTTTACTAAAGGAAAAGCAAGACAAGAGATACCCTAAAGTCACTCTACTAGTTTGGTACAGTCACAAACACACACAATCAGTTGACTCAACACATGTAACTTTTCCCCACAAAATAATGGTCACAGATGTCAAAACATCTATGCCCAATAAGAAAACAAAGGTCTTTAATAAAGCTTGTTCAAGTGAAATATTCATCTGGCACTTTCCACATTTCTTGTTTTTTTTGGGGGGGGGGGGACTAGCATTTTGAGTGCCCTATTACTGGCTACAGGTTTGAACACAGGAGCTGGGGAGCTGAAATAATACTGCAATAGGTTTAGGCAAAGTCCACTGGTGCAAATCTGAACATAGAAAGGGGTATGAAGATGGCATGAAGTCCTTTCTGTCCCAGCTTCATGGGACCTAAGCAGCACTCTCTGCTGCCAACCTTAAGTGGGTGACTATTATCACTGCTTTGGTACTTTCATTTGTTTATCCCCTTTTACTTTCTAGGGTGTGTATATCAATAGGCTCACCACCTGGTGCTGTTCCATCTCTGTTGTGAAATTGGCACCTTCACTTTTTTTCATTCTTCCTAGAGATATGCATGTTTGTAGCATCTTGGCCCTGGAGGAACGCTGTTTCGTCTCACTGTGTACTGTACTGTATATGGTTGAAATGACAATAAAAAACCTACTTGACTTGAGAATACTTGGGGGGGAGCTATTATTATGCTGTGTAAAATAAAATACGCAGAAAAACCAGTGTAAAAAGCTGTGTAGAATAAATGGAGACGTCCAAACAACAGCAACAATAGTTGCTGTCCAAACAACAGATTTTACGTTGTTATTTTACATAAGTTCCGGGGAAAGAAAAAATTACACCGATTTTACGCCATTTTTTACACAACGAAGCCTGCCGATGGCGGCGAATCTTGTCACCATTTTTTACACAGCATAATAAATCTGCCCCTTGGTGTAGAAAAAGAGACAGAGATGGGGAAACATCTACAGGTGACAGAAGATCAATCCATATACAATTAATTTTTGCTGGAGCGATGGAACAATGGAGCATAAATTATAAATGAAAGCCAAACGTATGTACTCATAATTAGCCATTTATCAAATTGCTCCTTTGAAACAGCAGGAAATATGCAAAATTCATTTGAAATACAATTTACTTTGACTCATGGCAGATTCCCCCATTTTTATCTGGGCATTTTTTATCAGGTTACTTGTGCCCACGTGTCTGCTGTGCATTTATAAATAACATCTATTAACCCAAATGAAAGAAGAATTTGAGAAGTTCTCGCTGCTATGAATATGACTCAGAGGCCTGTGGTAGCTATGTGCAAGACGCAGCAAAACCACAAAGGAAAACTCTAAATATATTATTGTGCTGACTTGAAAGGGAATAGCAGAACTGGTAGTTTCTCCAAAATGATAGAATTTCACAGTAAGACCCATTTCTGTCACAATGTAAAAGGGCAGTGAAAGTTGCCTCCTTGCATCTAAAGTGATACTTTCCACCAGAATAAACCCTTTCCTCTGAAATTCTTACAATACACTCACGTTCAACAAAATGGCCAGGCAGGGGATGTTCTGACATATTTACCAATTTAGACCACAAAGCATTTTGGGGAAAACCGTACATCCCCTTTGGCGAGTACACCACAAAATGTTCTTATATCACTTGGCAATTACATCATTAAAAAGAAGAAAAAAATCCAAGTTTTATCAAGTCTGCATTTTGTTTGGGCTATGGTTTAACTATTTAGGGTGAAGACACCGAGCTACTAGTAGCAGCTGAAATATATCTAATGACAGACTTTCAGGCCTTATTCCTAGAATGGACTTATATTAAATAAGAAAAAACATGTGCCATAATGTCAGCATGTAGCAGACTAGAGATAAAGTAAAGGTCTTTGTATAAAACTGTGTATAGACCTATAGGCAGAATGTTTAACAATTAAATTATTGAAATTCACACTTTTTAAGACATAGTTGTCAGCTTAAATAGTTACATAGTAGGTAAGGTTGAAAAATGACAACATCCATCAAAGTCAACCTTTAAAGTCAACATAAATCCTGCCTAACTGCTAGTTGATCCAGAGGAAGGCAAAAAACCCCATCTGAAGCCTCTCTAATTTACCACTGAGGGGTAAAAATTGCTTCCTGACTCCAAGATGGCAATCAGACCAGTCCCTGGGTCACCTTGTACTGAGAGCTATCTCCCATAACCCTGTATTCCCTCACTTGTACTGAGAGCTATCTCCCCTACCCCTGTATTCCCTCACTTGTACTGAGAGCTATCTCCCCTACCCCTGTATTCCCTCACTTGTACTGAGAGCTATCTCCCCTACCCCTGTATTCCCTCACTTGTACTGAGAGCTATCTCCCATACCCCTGTATTCCCTCACTTGTACTGAGAGCTATCTCCCATACCCCTGTATTCCCTCACTTGTACTGAGAGCTATCTCCCCTACCCCTGTATTCCCTCACTTGTACTGAGAGCTATCTCCCCTACCCCTGTATTCCCTCACTTGTACTGAGAGCTATCTCCCCTACCCCTGTATTCCCTCACTTGTACTGAGAGCTATCTCCCATACCCCTGTATTCCCTCACTTGTACTGAGAGCTATCTCCCATACCCCTGTATTCCCTCACTTGTACTGAGAGCTATCCCCCATACCCCTGTATTCCCTCACTTGTACTGAGAGCTATCCCCCATACCCCTGTATTCCCTCACTTGTACTGAGAGCTATCTCCCCTACCCCTGTATTCCCTCACTTGTACTGAGAGCTATCTCCCATACCCCTGTATTCCCTCACTTGTACTGAGAGCTATCCCCCCTACCCCTGTATTCCCTCACTTGTACTGAGAGCTATCCCCCATACCCCTGTATTCCCTCACTTGTACTGAGAGCTATCCCCCATACCCCTG
Source organism: Xenopus tropicalis (assembly GCF_000004195.4). Classification (NCBI taxonomy): domain Eukaryota; kingdom Metazoa; phylum Chordata; class Amphibia; order Anura; family Pipidae; genus Xenopus; species Xenopus tropicalis. The sequence goes on along the minus strand of NC_030677.2, from coordinate 31,956,936 downwards.
TATTCCCTCACTTGTACTGAGAGCTATCTCCCATACCCCTGTATTCCCTCACTTGTACTGAGAGCTATCTCCCATAACCCTGTATTCCCTCACTTGTACTGAGAGCTATCTCCCATACCCCTGTATTCCCTCACTTGTTCTTTTTTCCCATAAAAACAATCAACGCACCAGAGGTCACCCCTATAGATTAGAGGAATGGAGCTTCCATTTGAAGCAGCGTAGGTGGTTTTTCACGGTGAGGGCAGTGAGGCTGTGGAATGCCCTTCCTAGTGATGTGGTAATGGCAGATTCTGTTAATGCCTATAAGAGGGGCCTGGATGAGTTCTTGATCAATCAGAATATCCAAGGCTATTGTGATACTAATATCTACAGTTAGTACTAGTGGTTGTATATATAGTTTATGTATGTGAGTGTATAGATTGGTAGGTGTGGGTTAGGTGTGCTGGGTTTACTTGGATGGGTTGAACTTGATGGACACTGGTCTTTTTTCAACCCTATGTAACTATGTAACTATGAGAGCTATCTCCCCTACCCCTGTATTCCCTCACTTGTACTGAGAGCTATCTCCCATACCCGTGTATTCCCTCACTTGTACTGAGAGCTATCTCCCCTACCCCTGTATTCCCTCACTTGTACTGAGAGCTATCTCCCATACCCCTGTATTCCCTCACTTGTACTGAGAGCTATCCCCCCTACCCCTGTATTCCCTCACTTGTACTGAGAGCTATCTCCCATAACCCTGTATTCCCTCACTTGTACTGAGAGCTATCTCCCATACCCCTGTATTCCCTCACTTGTACTGAGAGCTATCTCCCATACCCCTGTATTCCCTCACTTGTACTAAGAGCTATCTCCCCTACCCCTGTATTCCCTCACTTGTACTGAGAGCTATCTCCCATACCCCTGTATTCCCTCACTTGTACTAAGAGCTATCTCCCATACCCCTGTATTCCCTCACTTGTACTGAGAGCTATCTCCCATACCCGTGTATTCCCTCACTTGTACTGAGAGCTATCTCCCCTACCCCTGTATTCCCTCACTTGTACTGAGAGCTATCTCCCCTACCCCTGTATTCCCTCACTTGTACTGAGAGCTATCCCCCCTACCCCTGTATTCCCTCACTTGTACTGAGAGCTATCCCCCCTACCCCTGTATTCCCTCACTTGTACTGAGAGCTATCTCCCATACCCCTGTATTCCCTCACTTGTACTGAGAGCTATCTCCCATACCCCTGTATTCCCTCACTTGTACTAAGAGCTATCTCCCATACCCCTGTATTCCCTCACTTGTACTGAGAGCTATCTCCCATACCCGTGTATTCCCTCACTTGTACTGAGAGCTATCTCCCCTACCCCTGTATTCCCTCACTTGTACTGAGAGCTATCTCCCATACCCCTGTATTCCCTCACTTGTACTGAGAGCTATCTCCCCTACCCCTGTATTCCCTCCCTTGTACTAAGAGCTATCTCCCATACCCCTGTATTCCCTCACTTGTACTGAGAGCTATCTCCCATAACCCTGTATTCCCTCACTTGTACTAAGAGCTATCCCCTACCCCTGTATTCCCTCACTTGCTAAGAATCCATCCAGCCCCTTCTTGAAGCTATATAATGTATCAGCCAGTACGACTGGTTCGGGGAGGGAATTCCACAACTTCACGGCTCTCACAGTAAAAAATCCTTTCCGAATATTTAGATGGAACCTACTTTCTTTTAATCAGAATGGGTGCCCTCATGTCTGCTGGAAGGCCCTACTGGTAAATAAAGCATTAGAGAGGTTATTATATGATCCCCTTATATATTAATAATAGTTATCGTATGACCCCTTAAGCGCCTCTTCTCCAGAGTAAACAACTCCAACTTGGCCAGTCTTTCTACATACCTGAGACTTTCCATGACCTTTCCAAGCTTAGTTACCCTTCTTTGGACCCTCTCTAACTCAGTAATAACCCCTCATATTGTTGCACAATCTTCCTTTAAAGAATTCCAAGTACAATCTAATATTAGAAAGAATTTTGAATAGCAGCAACAGGCTACACAGCTAATACCTTTCATTATATCCTGTTTGTATATAGGCCAGAGAAACCAAGGTATATTCCTGTTTTAAGCAGTAGGATGTGACCATGTCTTGTTCAAAACGTCTGTGTGAGAGGGACAGTTTGCCCCAACAGACATAAAGCATGGGAAAGTATATTGGTTAACACTAAAGGGCTTATTTATCAATTTTCGAGTTTGTGAATTCGAGTTTGTTTTCCAAATCAAATAAATTTGAAATTCGAATGCTTGCTTATTTATTAATGTGGTAAATCTGATTGATAAAAACTTGAATTTTTGGAATTGAATTACAAACTTAAATAAAACTCGAATACCTCAAATTGAAAATATGTCCTAGGCAAATTCGAGCCAACTTCCATTGACTTCTATAGAAACTCGCAAGCTTTTAGATGGAGAATTTCTACATTTGAGTTTTAAGGTTTGCACCTAATAAATACCAGACATTTGAATTGTTTTAGTGCAAAAATCTAACTCGACCGTTAAATCTCCGCCTAACTAATTTTGTATGAATCTTGGACCTTAGTCAAAAATCTTTGGCTGTATGAACAATCCTAAAATACGTGGTAGATGGTTCCCACTTCATTCAACACTGGTAATATGTCTGGGGTCCTGGTGTATATTTTGTTGAGACTATGAGATCTGAAGTAGGCCCAGTGTATAAATTGGATTACTATTTTGCAGGCTCTGAAATTTGTTCTTCAGTACAGTAGCCTCCCAGGCCATTAATGTTTGGGAAATCATCATGCCACTTCCTTTGCAGTCTTTCATATGGTTTGGCTAGGTGCTATACAAGGGATGATCTAGGGAGCATAACATACTGGCATCCCAATAACTGGAAGAACAGTTTTCTCCTTTTTCCAATGAGTGTTCTCATACTTCTTTAACAACCCAAGCATTGCAGGTTGGAAATTCCATACTAAACAGCTTGCTTTTCATATGGTTACTGAACAGACAGACACGTGTCCAGCATATTTAGCATTATTACTATTAATATTATTTTAAATACAAGTGAGTATGCATCATTATTGCTTTTTTTACCTTAAAGGAACAGTAACACCAAAAAATGAAAGAGCTTTCAAGTAATAAAAATATAATGCACTGTTGCCCTGCACTGGTAAAACTGGTGTGTTTGCTACAGTAACACTACTATAATTTATATATTAAGCTGCTGTGTAGCCACGGGGGCAGCCATTCAAGCTGGAAAAAAGGAGAAAAGGCACAGGTTACATAGCAGATAACAGATAAGTTCTGTAGAATACAATAGTGTTTTATCTGTTATCTGCTATGTGCCTGTGCCTTTTCTCCTTTGAATGGCTGCCTCCATGGCTACATAGCAGCTTATTTATATAAATTATAGTAGACTTTCTGAAGTAAACACACAAATTTTACCAGTGCAGGGCAGCAGCACATTACATTTTAGTTACTTTTATACACTTTCATTTTTTGGTGTTACTGTTCCTTTAACTTTTTGCCAACAGTTAATTGTATGGAAAGGTGTGTAACAGTCTCTCAGAGCAGGTATACAATACATTCAGATTAACTGGGCAAATACCTCTCCAGAATAACATTTATCCCATCTGGCAGATTGGCTAATGAAGCCTCACCTAACCTTATTTCAGCCAAACTCTGACTTGTTTACAAACATTGAGTTGAAACTAAATTTAGTATTTTTATTACAAAACACATCATCCATAGATGACTTGTAGGAGAAGGGAGGCATCAATTGCTGCCTGATCCCAGAATTGCTTTTGATAGTCCTCTTGAACATACTACAGCTGCTACACCTTGAAATGTGATCAGAATTTTTGCACTTGTATTTTATTGTCATGACCGCATCTTTATATAGTTGCAGTCAAAAGCAACCAGAAATTATAAGTCTGCAACTACTGATTGGTATGAGTCCTCTGGACCAATCACAATTTGTGCTTCTGGATCTTGCTAGGGTGAATTCAAGCTATTTCTGTTAGCCATCAATGAATCATTCTTTGCCAATTCTTTCAGGAGAATGTACAAACTCCCTTCTTCCATTCCATGTGGCTCGTTTTGCCCCTACCTTGTATTTTCTGACTCCTACAATGGATTTTTCTGTAAATCATCAGAAGATAAAGTAAAGTATTTTTAACTCATCTCTTAGGAGAACATCTCTAAGCACTAATATGGTTGTTAGCAGAGTAAGGACAAGGATGTAGCAGACAGAACATGCAGAAGAAACTTTCCTAGTCATGCATTCATTCCATTCATTCAAGGTGAGGATCATATTATGAGCCAATCAGGTCTTCAATCCATCAGGAAAATAAAACCTGCAGATATCAGTCAGATATGCCCCTTTGAGGGCCCCATACATGTGCAGATAAGCTGCCAAATTGGTCTGAAGAGGCTTAAGGGTTACTTAAATCTGCCTTTGTATGGCTACCCTAAGATCTGCGTGATATACAGGCAACATGGAGGCTGTATATCAAACAGAGCCAGCATGGAGAGGGATAAATATGTAAATATCTGGTGAATGTACTATACAAACTTTATACTAGGTCTTTTAAGCCATAGTAACCAATCATATGCTTTCAAAGCAGTAACTGATTTTGATTGGTTGCTATGGATTACTACAGCTAGTGCGACTTTTATTACATGTTCCCTTGTGTTACACGTGTGCTTATTCCAGCTCCAGGCCATATAAAGAATTTTAGATCCATACAAATCTCTCCAATTTAATTTCTTTGCTTAATCAATTGAATCAAGCAATATTGTCAGGGAAAGCTCCATTGATCAAAACACAAACATGCAGTCAGGTTACAAGAGACAGCGTAGAACTTTCTAACAAGTCCACAAGGGTATTTAAACATATAACAACTATTGTGTATTTGCCTGCACCAATTCAGTTACTGATGGGTTTATAATATGCAAAACTGTTCATAATTAAGCAATGAGAAAGAATATGTTTATATTCCAGTCTATTTTACTATACAGATGCATTGGCCATTTTCTTTATTGATTTGTGACAGTTAGGCGTAGCCAAATCATATATAAATACTGCAAGAAGCCAAGTTTTATGCTCCTGTTGGAAACCTGGCACTGGTTATCATAGTCTGAAAGAATGGAAAATGGACTTAGGCAAATACAATCCTCATTTTTAGCTCAATACCATAAAAGCAGACTTTCCGCATAAATGTGGAACAAATACTGTGCATATGTTTGCTTTTATATTCAAAATTAAGATATGGGGAGAAAACACCTTAATGGAACTAATGCAACTAATGACAATTCTATTTCCTTTCATTTATATTTATGCACTGATTTTCTTTTTTTTCAAATTACATTATCATAACATAACATAATTAAGCCAGACTAGCATTTAATTTTAAGTTACAAGGGTGACATTCGCAGGCAGGGTTCTCGGGTAGGTAACAGAGTAGACATTAATACATTGGGTACAGGGCAACTTTGGTACTCTTTTTTTGCAGACAAGCATAAAGTCAGCAGATGCTATCAGGGTTAATTTAAAGCACCAGGGGGTGCAAGTGCAAGACCACTCCACTAAGCACTCATTTCCTAAGCACTTGTGCCCCCTTTACTCTGCACTCAGCACTGAGCTGTTTTTGGCCAAATAGAAAGGACAGAGCCCCAATGCTCACTGCATATCCTGTGGCTCCTACCGTGTGCCTCAAAATGCCGTGCAAGATAGGGGTGGGAGGAGAGGAGGCTACAGCTCCTTGTGCACACCCTGACGTATCATGCAAACTACAAAAATGGCTGATTGCAACCTTTTTTTTGCATGTTCTGTTTGCAAATGAGCCCTTTTATCTGTGGAGCAGTTACACCCCCCCCCCAACAAATTTATGGTTGTGTTACTAACTATTCCTAATAACTGCATTTGTATATAGTAGACCTGTCTGCTAGAATATCCTGGTGTGATAAGGAATAACTTGACCAAATGAAACATACAAGATTCCTCAATAAATCAGCATAGTTGTCAACAATAGGGTCAGAAGAAATTGTGTGATGCCTCATATATGCATAGCTGATATGCTTTCCCTGGCCAAAAGACCATTTTCACCATTCCTTAAAGTAGCCTTGGCTACTTACCTTTTGGAAACAAATATACATGCAGCATACTTTCCAAGTGACCCTATTTAGACAAGATATTTGGAAGTGGACCCTAAATAAGGCCTCAGAATCAGAAGGGCTATGCCTGCTGGACACCATTCCCTAGAGAGGATTGTCTGGCTTTATACTGGCTTCTCTCTGTACCCTCAAAGCCATAAAACAGAGGCCACAGTTCTCTAAACCAAACTATAATATCTAGGTTAGTAGTGATATCATCAGCTAATTTAATTTTTATTATTTTGTTCTAGAACTAGTTCTACTATTACTAACTATAAACAGATGTCAGTTTTGCGTATCCAACTCTTTTTAAAAGTCTGGGGCGACTACATGAGAGCTAAATGTACCTACCTGCTAAGATCATTAGCATTTATTCTCAATATACTAGATTTAGTTATATGGTGAGTGAGAAACAAGGTTTCAGATATTTAATGATGACTTTATGTAATCTAAAGCTGTAGATACTAAGGTCTTCCACTGATTGCTAATGTTAGATACCCTATAATCTTCAACTAGATTGTTGGCTACCAACTCTGATGAAAACCTCCCACACATGCACAGATTTTTCCTGCTCAATGCCTGGTTTATTACCCTCTCACTAGCCCAAACTACACCTTTAAAACACCACCTTAGGCACCATCTATATTACTACAAATGTAAAACAGAGAACTGATATCCCCAACTACAAATAAAACACATATTTTACTAAATATCCAAAGTTTAAGTTTTATTTCTTAAATTATCGTTAGTCAAATGCAGTATTCTCGGAAAGGTTTATTATTCCCTAATTGCTTTTCCTTGCCTTGTCATAGCCTAATAAACTTTAAAACTTTATTGGTCAAAAGAGAGGTCCTTGAAAAATAAATCTTGTTAACGCCAAGCAGAAGCCCCAGAATGGGAGGGAATGTTATTCCTGGGTTGCTTATGTAATGCAATTTACAAGTTGTACTGCACTTATAGGTTCTTGCCCTATTCTGCTTCCAGCAGTGCATGCATTACACAGGACTGCCCCTTGGGTGGGCCCTTACTGGATAAGGGATTTCTTGCACAAACTGTTTCCCAACAACTTGGGTGACAGTGGTTCTTAAAAACACAATTAAATACTTTCTTTTCTGAAACTGCACAAAAGACTTTCATCAGTAGATTTCACAGATCTTACTTCTAGCTTCTTAAGGTGCCCATACACGTTAAGATTCTTCACCCGATATCCCCACCTACAGGTGGGCGATATCGGGGAGCGTGTAGGCTAATTCGATTGTTTGACCCTGGGGCCAAACGATCGAATTATATTGGCAGCAATGGGGCAGTCGGTTTCGTCGACCGCATCAACGAGCCAATGCGGTCCCCGATCCGACTAGATTTTCTAACCTGCCCGATCGAGATCTGGATGATTTCAGGCCAGATATCAGTCAGGCAGGCCCGTCGGTAGTGCCCATACACGGGCCGTTTAGCTGCCGAATCGGTCTCTAGAATCGGCCCGTGTATGGGGACCTTACCTTAGTTGTTACAGACAATGGCAGAGTATAAGATCCAGCCAGTGGTAGCACTCACTCAGCAGGTATTCAGCCACTAAGTACAAGGTATTACAAGTGGTACACACTTCTTGGGATCTCTCTACATTGAAATATTACACAAGTTAGCCTTCATATTAGCTTAACGTGCCTACCTCTAGGCCTTCTTTCTTTAAGCTGAGGCTCAATGTCTCAGGCCACCACCTCCAGCAAATTCAGTCCAAGAAGACTTACATTTAGGATCCTTCTCTGTAACGAATGCCCGCTAGACCTCAGTGAATTCCCAAACTGACATCAGCTGTGCTATGGTTCAACTGTAATTCATACACCTTTTAGAGCAATGGCACCGTATGACATGTGACAATCATGTGTTTTTTTATTAGAAATTATACTTTTTAATCACTTTTATTTTTTAAATGAAACTCGAGAGCTCTGCTTGGCCATACTGTGATGGATCATTACAAACAACCATAGTTTCTGTTTTTCCTTTCTTCCTGTTCCTCGTGACGTATTTTTATACAGCCTATTATTATATTTGCATTTCTTATAACTAGCCTTTAGTTTAATACTGAATCTGCTGCCAGTAGCACACTATTCAGTCTTCTTTATATGAATATACATGCCTGTTGTGCTTTATTTTTTTGGTTGCATTACATAAGATATCTGTAGATTCCTTTTTTCCCTAAATCACTTCTGATAGACATCCAGGAAGGTAACTAGCAGTCATTTACCCCAAAGTTGGACCACTCCCACACTTGGAACCATCTAATAATGGCTCTAATAAGACTGATTGTAGGCATAGCCCACATGACTCCCCCGTGACAATATACACATGTACTAACAAGCTGACCCAGACATGATACTGTATAGAACTTTATTTAGGAGCTGCCCATCATCACATGCTTTTGAAGGCATCTCCTTCCTCTATTTTAGGTGTATGTCAGATTTGTGCAGTATCGCTTAAAGGAAAACTATGAAAAATGTAGGTCTCTGTATAAATATACCACATAGCCCATAAGTAAAACCCTGCTTCATACATACAAATATGTACAACCCTGCTTCATAAAAATATACTTTTCTAGTAGTATGTGCCATTGGGTAATCCTAAATAGAAAACTGCCATTTTAAGTACTAAGGGCCGCCCCCTGGGATCATACAATTCATGGTGCACACAAACAAACCAAGAGCAGGGCCAAATTTGATCCTTCTTGCTGAAATGAAGGTTGCCATATAAACAAAATGGTGACGCATATATTTCTTTCTGAACCCAACATGGCAAATCAGATTAGTCCACGTATCAATTATTCCTAATTATTCACTCACCCATATTTAGAACTGCTCTGTGTTGCTTAAATGGTATCTAACCTGTTCATCAATGAATCATTCACTCCACCTATCGTGGAAATTCCATCATTTGACTGTCCTGAAAGTAAAGAAACACATCCTATGCCAGTGTTTCACAAACTTTATTTTTGGGGGGATCTCCAGTCTGAAAGTCAGTAATGGGCAGATTTGGGCATTTGCTCTCCTAGATAACCAGTCCAACTGGTGGTCACTTTAAGCAAGATTTGGGGTGTACACATCTTTTATATCCAATAACTATGGAACTATGCATGAATAACATAGTTATGCAGTAATATTTTCATATGCCTTCGAACTCCAGTCTCATGCCATTAGCCATTCCTTTTAATTGCACAAAACTGAGTTGAGAACAAAACCAGTTTTTTCAAGACAGAACAGTGAGGAGGTCCTGCACTGAGCCCCAATGAACCTTAGCAAGTAGTGTTATCATGGCAGGTCAGGACAGACATAGAGCCAAGCCATAGGATTACTGCATGTAAAGACATACCTGACATCCAAAAACACATTTATATCCCTATCATAACTATCTTTTCCACAAGATAATCAGTGGCAACACTGAAACAGTCTCAGAACTACAGTGACATTAGAGCTGCCTGATTGCATGTGTCTTGCCTGATAGGGAGAGTATTGGTCAGATCCTTGTGTAGAAATATGTTACATAAACTGAAAGCAGTGGATATTACATACAATTAAGCGATTTGTTATTCAGGAAAAACTGGTCAGTGCAAACATCAGAGCATGTTACATTATTATTATTATCCATGGCTGAGCGAGTCATTTCAGGGCATATTGTCATATGTTTAACTAAGGCAGTAATCTGGTGCATTTTCTATTGTTTTTTCTTTTTTTTTTTCTCTAAGAAAGTCAATAATAAGCATTTTATTATGTTTTGTGCTGACTTTCTGGAGGAAATCATTCGGATGTGGAAATCGCAACACACAGGAGTGACCACTGACTTGTAACCCTCTGGTGATAGAACTGCTTTACATATTTGTTATTCCATATAACTGCAACTGCTGAAAGCATAACAATGAGAAATAAAACAAGACTTACATTCACCCAATCAAAACGTTTTCAAACTTCCCCTCAACACCCTTTATAATTCCACATATATGTATCTTCAGGTAGTGTCACAAAAAGACATGTACAAAGTTGCTTCAGGCCTAGTAACCCAAAGCAAAAGATAAGAAGGTGGGTTTTACTAATCTGCCCTTTGAAAGCAAACAACTGATTGGTTGCTATGGGTTACAGGACCTCAAGCGAACTCTGCAGTTATTACAGTAAGAAGATGTTTCCTACAGTACATTAATGCCTTATTGACATTATTTGGCAGCAGGGTGGGACTGGAGGGTGCAGGGCCTACCCAGGGGCCCCGGCACCTAGGGTTACCACCTTTGCCAGGCTTTAGACCCAGACATAGGGGCATGCGTGATGACGTTATGTGGCACGTGAACACTTCAGGGGTGGGGTTATTGCTTCCATCTGTTTTGAAAACCATGCAGAACGTTTTGACCCTTAAAAAACTGGGCTGTCTGGGTCAAAACTGGGCTGTCTGGGTCAAAACTGGACAGGTGGCAACCCTACCCGCACCCCCAAGGGGCCCCCACCGCTGCTCCCACATCCCCGCAGGGGTCCCCTCCACCCGCCTGACCCTCACCAGTGTGCTCAATTAAACTTACCTTCAGAGCATCAGGGGAGGGAAACCAGCGGCACGGGGAGCCCCCAGAGGGGATTGTGTCTGGGCCCAGTCCTACCCTGTTTGGGAGCTTCAAATTGACTAAATTTGGATAAAATCTGAAACCCATCATGATCCTCTATTTATATAGCGCCGGGGTCAATATGAAGAAGCCCACACATGCCCCAAGCCCAAGTAGCTCCCCTGTTACTGATTTACAGCACATGCTCTGGGCTTCTGTCAGTTACCTGAGCATAGTGACCAGCAGTGTATATCTATATATATATGTATATATATATATCCAATATAACATTCATGATACAAGGCTGATTAGTAAATATATTCAGATTCACATACAGTACATGGCCGCTCAGAAACTAGTGCATTCTGCAGCAAACTGTACTAATCGGCCCATTAACTCTTAGGACACATTAACCTTAATATCTGATATCACACAAAGATGGCCTAAGCTGATCAGAAATGACTGTTACAGGGCTGCAGAACCCCTGTGCTGGTGCAGTACATTATATAAAACACAGCATTTTTAGCCATATTTTATTCTGACTGAGAAAGACTCATTTATATGACCAGTCAGGTCCGGATTTGTGGAAAGGCCACAAAGGCCCGGGCCTAGGGCGGCACAAGTTTAGGGGCGGCATGCAACAGAATTTTTTTAATTTGGCTCCCATATGGAGCAGTCGGGACCTCTCCCCACTGCTCCGTATGGGAGTTTAAATGCGCGAATGCGTAACACTCAGGGGGAGAGGGCACCGCGCGATTGCGCATGCGCACTCACGGGGGTGGGGGCGGCCTCGGGGCGCCGCCAAGTGAAATCCGGCCCTGTGACCAGTGATTCAACTGGTTTATTGGTTTATTTTAAAACCATGAGATACATTTTTGGCTTGGAGATTAATTCACCCTGAAATAAGCTGAAGCTGCTGCAAAAATGTTTTGCATTATATCATGGCCGCTCCGCTGGCGCTCTTCTAGATCTTGTTGCACTACAACTCCCAGCATCCAACTAGCAGCAGCATGGTGCACCAAGGGTTGTAATTTGGCAATATCTGCAAGGTTTGCTGCGAGAAGAGCGCACCCAAGGGTTTATTATTTTCTCTTCACTAGTATCTGACACAATTCGGAAGAAATAAATTGCCATTTCTTAAAATATATTCCCTTGCTTTCTGCAGAGAAATTATCACACCCAGCGCCTACAGGAAATGTTGAGTAGGGTGTTGCTGTCCCATAATCTATAATTGGGCCAGTTGCTTAACATGGGGGCAGTGACATAAAAAAATGAGAAGAGAAAATAGCAATGGAGAATGTGCTACACATCCTGTTTCACTTCTGTATAAACGGGGGGGGGGTAATTCTGGCTGCACCATTTATGTATAATGGCATTTATAATGTGCCTTATGCTATGGCAACTGCTGTAAAAAGAACTGGTTTTAGGGGATTTTTTTTTCTAAGAATAAATGCATTATGTAGTTGTCCCTGCTATTTAAAGCAAGAGGTCAGCTATTTGTGAATGATGCCTTCATCTAAAGCCATTACATTTATTTGCTGTGTCTGCCCCTGATCCCTAGGGGGCAGCACAGAACAGTTGCCATCAGCATGAGATTAGCTGCCAGCAAAAGCAGAAAAAGTTTGTAAGATATACAGTGCAAAAAACTTTGAAAACAACCAACATCCTCTCTAACAAGCCGACTACAGTCAAAGTAGATATGGACCCCCGGACCTACCTATAAACCTAAATATTTGATATTTGATATCTTACATTTTGTCAATGCAGATATTATTTTTATTGTTCCCCCCCTTCCTCTCTCTTATCTATCTCCCCCTCCCTCTGAGCCCCTCTCCTCCCTTCCTACTTCAGCAATCTACAGAATTGCGACAATCTGTTTTGTTGAAAAAAATATACAAATAAAGAGTTTTAAAAAAAAAACTTTGAAAACATTAATTTATTGCAATGGTTCAGTAGCGAGTACCAGATAAAGGGCTGGTATATGGCACTGGCCAAAAGCCACCCAGGCTTACTTAAAGGACAATGAAAGGTTAATATAAATTAAAAGTAAGTCTAAAGGCATTCTTTTTAAGTACTTACTGCATATCTAAATTCCCAGATCCCTGCTTGCTTCTCTGAGATATGGTGCTGGCAGCCTACAGCAGTGTGAAGCCTACAGTGACATCACTGAAATCTCTCTCCCCTTCCTGTAGGTGCCAGCGGCAGCCTTCCTATTCTCTGAGCATGTGTGTAACTTGATCCTGTCTCCTGTTCTGAGCTACACATGCCCACCAGCCAATCAGAAGCGGATCTGGCAGAGGGGAGGGGGGGGAGGGAATGAAACACATGTGCAGTATGAAGCAAGGAGGGAAAGGAAGGGAGAATACCTTTTTAGAGATGGCTGCCTGTTCTAGAAAATGTGAAGTAAGTGTGACTGAGTACATATATGATTAGGTGAGCCAAAAGTGTGGCGTTTTTACTAAACAATAGGAGGACTATTGGGCAGTATGCTTTTTACATTTTGATTGTCCATCAGATTTGTGTATTGTGCAAGAAGTAATCCAAATGTAATGGGAGTGTAAATATGGATACATTTACTTTACATGCTCCCATTAAAGTGCCTTCTCCCTGCGGTACTGTACAAAATATGTTGCTTACTGGTAAAACTGGTGTGTTTGCTACAGTAACACTACTATAATTTATACAATAAGCTGCTGTGTAGCCACGGGGGCAGCCATTCAAGCTGGAAAAAGGAGAAAAGGCACAGGTTACATAGCAGATAACAGATAATTTCTGTAGAATACAATAGTGTTTTATCTGTTATCTGCTATGTGCCTGTGCCTTTTCTCCTTTGAATGACTGCCCCCATGGCTACACAGCAGCTTATTTATATAAATTATAGTAGACTTTCTGAAGTAAACACACAACGTTTACCAGTGCAGGGCAGCAGCACATTATATTTTAGTTACTTTTATACAGTTTCATTTTTTGGTGTTACTGTTCCTTTAAGATAGTCCTCAGAATAGGCTGATAGATGGACAGCTACTGGTTCACTACATCTTTATCACCTGCATTGTTAATAATAATTGTGAAATGAATATTTGCAATACATTTGGAAACCAACTGTTTCAGAGGTGCTGATGCTTCGCATTGTACAGAAGCCATTTGGGTTTCCTCTAAAGTGTGAAGAGTAGGGATGCACCGAATCCACTATTTTAGGATCCGGCTGAACCCTTAATCCTTTGAGAAAGATTCAGCCGAATACCAAACCGAATCTAAAGCTTAATTTGCTGATTCAGCTGAATCCTGCTGAAAAAGGCCGAATCTTGGCCGAATCCAGAACCGAATCCTGGATTCAGTGCATGCCTAGTGAGAAGTTCACAGAGCACTGTTTCCAAACCTCTTTGCTAGTGGAACACACACACAAGCATTTCTTCATCTTTTTTCATACATCTTTCTTGACAATAATGTGGACAATAATTTCTCAGAAGATTTAGGAAAAAAAGCCCACTCCAATTATTTTGGCTCAGAAACACAAGGGGAATCCACTAGTGGAACTTTTGCATGGATTCATTCATTTTCTATTAGATGCAACTTATTCTAGTTTGAAGGTACCTACTATAGACATAGGGATGGCAATGAGCAGTAATGAGGCCCTGCCAATGTGGATGTGGTTATGGCTGAGTACAACAAGAAAGTGATTTATGGATCTAATTTTGTGGACATTAGCATCCCTATAACAGCCATATCTTAGATATCGTCATCTTGGATATTGTTAGGCCAACTTTGAGAGTCAGTGACACGCACATGCTCAGTGTGCTCTGGGCTGCTGTTGAGAAGCTAAGCTCATTATCAAGGAGAAAATGAGGTTTGTCTTTTACAGAAGCTGATGCTAAAGGCCTGAATATTAAATTTGTATGCTAATTGTTCTAGGTTCTGAGCTGCCATTTAATAATTATCTGAAGTAATTACTAATTCTCTATGTATTGTGTATTTTATAGTGTATATGTTTATTTATACAGTGTATTGTGCATCAGTATCTAAGCTCAGGTAAGTGACAGCAGCACAGAGTATGGGCAGGGAATCAGCAGAAAAGAAGATGGGGGGCTACTGGGGCATCTTTGGGGGCACAGACCTTCCCTGCTAAAGGGCTGTGGGTGCCTTGGGCTGGTACAGAAACCAAAAATATAATGTACAGCATTTCTACCCTACTTCTTTAATTATTTCTCATTTAATCCTAATTACAGGGACTGTAATTCCCAAACTGACCATAGTACCTTTTTTTTATCAACTTTCCCATGTACTCGCCATTTAGCTCCAGCTGCCCATAACAGCCACTGGAATGTCTTTGTTGCTGCTCATATTAACAAACATTGAGGGAAAAGCATTTTATTACATGGCCAGCCAGATGTACTACTAATTTATATTATTGACTCAGTGACCACACCTGTGTAGCAGCACCCACTTTCACCTGTGTAGCAGCACCCACTTTCACCTGTGTAGCAGCACCCAATACACTGTATGACATTAGGACAAGTGTTTACTTTCTTTTGGAAATTACCTGTATTATCAAACTCTTGTTTGATGAATGTAAGTGGAGGGTTTGTGTAGGAGTTCAACATAAAAGAGAGGGATATGTCTACAATAAAAAGTTATTAGTTGTCATGTGTGGGAGGGCAGCTGTCTAGACTAATAATTCATATTGCTACTTTCTGTGGGCATGTCACCCTTTTCTGACTAGTGACATTCAAATCTGTGTTTTTTTTTTTTGTTTTTTTTACTAGCAAAGTCGCCACAGTGACTTGCTGACATTCTATTGCAGGCAGGTCCTGTAGCGACATGCTCTGCACCAGAAATAGAATGTTATGGTAAGATGCATGAAAATTCTAAGTCCATTAAGCAGGAACATAATACCTCTGAGTCACTGAACGGCAGCAACCACAGGTGATGAAACACAAGCCAATTTTAGAGGTGATGCTTGTTGCTAAAGAGTAAAACAGATAAACCACAATGGGTAATCTTGCAGTAAGATCTGCTTTTTTGCAAGGCTGCTTTGCAGAGATTGTAAGCCCTGTGCTTCTTAATGGGAAGTGTATGTAACCCTATCTTGGCTAAAGTAAAGGTGAAACATGGATCTCACTGAACTCTCTTACCCAGGTGGGCCTTCAGCCAAGTGCAGGAGGAAAGCAGAGGGTGTTAAAAGGGTTTTATTGTCAAAGACAACCCACAGGGTTAATACTCACAAGAAAATAAGGTAATACATGTACACATCAGCATTGCGTACCCTTGTGGTGCTTTATAAATAAAGTTATACATACATCAGATACAGTCATAGGTAGAGCAGAGTTCTGTCACTCCTCCAATGGTGGGGAAGTTTTAAGAGTACAAATTGAACCTTCACCCGCACACCCTTAGCTCTCCAACAATCACTCACCGCTCGGTGCACAATGCTCAGGGGGATCGGCACCCCCTCCACAGACTCCAGACAAACAAACGGCAACGGCACTCAGGAGCTTCCAACGGGACTTAGCCCTTAAAAGTCTTTATTGCGGAAAAATGCAACGTTTCGACAAAGGGGCGGTTCTTGCCTCGAAACGTTGCATTTTTCCGCAATAAAGACTTTTAAGGGCTAAGTTCCGTTGGAAGCTCCTGAGTGCCGTTGCCGTTTGTTTGTGGGGAAGTTTTAAGATACACCTTTAGGTTACCATTTAGTGGTCTGGATCTCCTACAGCAGAAATGGTTGAGGGCATGAAGCACAATAACGCTCTAAAGTACTGTGGTCCCTTTACTTTTAAGAATTTCTGTCATGATTTTTATGGTTTACTTTTTATTTCTAAATTACACTGTATACATAGCAAATAATTCACTCATTTCAAATTTTCTTGAACCAACAAATGTATTTTTAGCTGTAATATTGGTGTGTAGGCGCCATCTCAGTGCATTGTGCCTGAGTCTGAGCTTTCAGAAGGAGCCAGCGCTACACATTAGAACTGCTTTCAGGTAACTTATTGTTTCTTTTACTCCCATGTAACTAGAGGAGTCCCAAACCGGACTTGGATTTCTTACTATTGAGTGCTATTCTGATACCTACTGGGAGCGGCTATCTTGCTCTCTTCCCATTGTTCTGCTGATCGGCTGCTGGGAGGGGGGTGATATCACTCCAACTTGCAGCTCAGCAGTAAAGTGTGACTGAAGTTTGTCAGAGCTACAGAGTTACATGGCTGTGGCACCCTGAGAAATAAAGAATATGGCTAGCCCCATGTAAAATTTCAAAATTAAGTATAAAAAAAATCTGTTTGCATATTTGAAAAATTAATTCCAATGCAGGATTCAGTTCTATTAACTGATGGGTTTTGTAAAAAACATGTTTTCCCATGGGCAGTATTCCTTTAAGTCAGTATTGCCTACCTCCAGATATCAATCCTTAGATGAAGCACAAAGCAGCTCTAGTTATGCGTTATTGTCTTACATTTCTAGAACGTACTCTGACAAAACTAGTCCTGTAATCTGTCTAAACCTCATTTACTGGGTCCCTTTTTCCCGACTTTCGCTAGAAGGGTTGTCCCTCTAGGGCAGAATTCTTTACTGGACTTTGTTGACTCCAGTCGCCACAGACAAACCCATTTGGCAACAGAAAGAAAGGCCAAGGATGAAGAACCACCCCTTCCCAATCGCTATAGTAAAGTGTGACAGGAAGTCACCAAACATCTGGGCCAATAACACAGATACGTAAATGAACTAACTTGGATACAGTTGCTTCCACCTAGTAACTAAGGAAAATATAACTAGTAGAGGTTAAAAGCCATAGGGGCTATTAACACTATGGGTCCTTACATGTAAAAATAGGAGAATTAGGAAACTGTGCCAATATGTACATTAATCAGCAAATGGATGTTGAGCATTGGATAGGGCACTGTCAAAGAGCTGTGGGGGCCTTGATCTGGTAGAAAATCCCAAAATAATAAGATGGAACATTTATGTTCTCTGGCACAGTCCCAACCTATAGCAATTAATCATCTCCATTATCACTATAATATCCAATAGTGAGGTAATTTCAAGTGCAAACAAATGCCATATTTACTAGTACTGAAGACTTTGAATAAACATGTCATGAAACAGGCTATGGAACTGTCAAACATCAAAACATAGCTATATTTATTTTATATATCATCGTATTGATAAGGTTCACCCTATGTTGCTTAAAGAAAGTCTTTTTTCATTTCTTTACGTTTACAGGACATGTGAAAATCATTTTATCTGTTTCCCTTGCATTATTTCTAAGCACAAGAATAATATATTTACAGATACAATCTGTCTTCTACTGATTCATATGGATACTGACTTAATTTGCCCACAGCGGTCTGTGTACTCCAGGCACACCTTGCTCAGTGGAAGATGGCAAAATAAGATACATACATTATAGAAACCACTGCTACTGCAGTGCCTTTATTGCTCCTTTGGAAATCAAGTATTAGTTTTGGCAACTAGTGACAATTATATTCTACTATATCAGGCATTACCCTGGGACTGGCACCAGATGCAGTACATGGCAGTAGGCAGTCTGAAGGCCGGTTACTGTGGGGTTTGGGGTTTACATAGAAGTTCATACTGAAAATTAAATAGACCATGGACAATGAAGTTGGGCTTGAAGACAAAAAATCTAAAAACCACAGCAATTATATCCACTCCAAAAGGATAGGGGGGGGGACACCACAAGATGCTCCTTGCAGTGTGAAAAGGTTTTCTACCATAATGGCAGTAGGATGTACTGTTTGACAGAAACACACATCATCTGGGACCAGTACTATAGCAACTCTGAAACTTTGGCCAAAAATGTTAACATTTATGAAACCATTTGCACTTTGCACTGTCGAAGCACCCCCATACAGCAGTTCTGTAGAAGATGTTTTCATGTGGAGAGGGATTACCCGGCACACTAGACACTTGCAGAAAAGCTTATAACAAGATCATGATGTCATACAAAGATGTCTGAGGAGCCCTGGAGCAGACTGACATTGGAAGAATGCATTGGGCTCAAGGGTCTCCAGCTGAAACACTACATTATTCAGTTTGAGTCTGGAAGTAATACAGCTGCCATTCCTGTGCTGACTCTTTGTTAATAGCCCATAGATTATATGCTCAGAGTATCCCTAACTGTGTCAGATGATCCCTCCAGGATGGGAATGAGCCATGGATCAGTCCCTTGAACACATTATGAAAGGGAGAGATAGAACTACTGGGGCTCAGAAGTCTATGGAAATGAACCACCAAGTGTTCTTAAGCTGAGGTGCTGTAGCTACATAAATCTGTAAGGCTAATGTAACCAAACAGCCTAGGTATAATGGCACTGAGGGGCAAGTCTGCATGTTTGTCAGCTAAGCCTTTTCCCACTCACCAGGCAGGCAATAAAATGTCCAGAATTACCCTCTATTTGTTCCTCTGGTAATCACATGAACCCATAGGTGCACATACTGCTTATTGCCTCTCAAAAGTGCAGTAGCCATGACAATTGACTGACCCATAAATCATCTGATGGTTTTTCAGTTGTAAATTAGGAAAAATATTTTTATCAAAAACACCCACTTTTTTAAGAAGTTGTAGAAATGGAATGGAAATGTAGGTCTAAGATACTAAACTGCAGGAAAAGATGGATCTCTTTTTATTGTATGAAATTATCTGAACTCTAGTTTTAACTCTGTTACCGTAACTGAACCTCTTTTAGTCTGTTCTGTGTTACAAAGATTTTAACTCCTGTCCATTAATTATGATATTAATAAGTACGGTCTTTTTATGAAGTCACTTCTCTACAACGTCAGTTAAAGATTCCTCACCAGATGCAAGAAGTGATGCTCTTTATTGTTAATCTGCTGAGTATGCAAAAGGAGGGAATGAGGTTTCAGACAGGCTTGTACAGCAGAAAGGAAAGCTGTAGGCAGAGTAGTCCAGACTCTTACCTCATTTATGACAAATCTATCTTTCATAGAAAGAGTAGTGAAGAACAGAAACAGGTCAGGTACGGGAAAATACTTTATTCTCCTCCTGAAGCGCAAGAGAGAGAGAGAGAATAAGAACATCACAATCTACTGAATGTCATTAAGGCACATTTATCAACAAGAGGAATGGTGTGAGCTGTTGCCCCCAATGTACTTTTCCTGTATTTGCCTGAGGTCATTTCTCTGCAGTATTCCTATATGTATTAAGCAGCAGACTAATATATTGTAACTGTACTGCACTGATAAATCCCTGTCATCTCTGCTTGCACTTCTCAGCAAGCATTTCCAAAAACCTTAAGTTAAACAGTTAAAAAATGTTTGACAATTATATAGTTGGGTTTTGGGTTGCTTTTGCGTTTCAGCAACTGGCAGTTTCATTTGTGATGGGGTTGTTTTCTCTGGAAAAGAGGCGCTTGCGAGGGGACATGATTACTCTGTACAAGTACATTAGAGGGGATTATAGGCAGTTGGGGGATGTTCTTTTTTCCCATAAAAACAATCAACGCACCAGAGGTCACCCCTTTAGATTAGAGGAACAGAGCTTCCATTTGAAGCAGCGTAGGTGGTTTTTCACGGTGAGGGCAGTGAGGTTGGGGAATGCCCTTCCTAGTGATGTGGTAATGGCAGACTCTGTTAATGCCTATAAGAGGGGCCTGGATGAGTTCTTGATCAATCAGAATATCCAAGGCTATTGTGATACTAATATCTACAGTTAGTATTAATGTTTGTATATATAGTTTATGTATGTGAGTGTATAGATTGGTAGGTGTGGGTTAGGTGTGCTGGGTTTACTTGGATGGGTTGAACTTGATGGACTCTGGTCTTTTTTCAACCCTATGTAACTATGTAGAGTAGATTTCGGTTCTGAAATACATATTTACACATTTCGGGACCGAAATCTGCTCCGTGTGCCTGCATCATTGCTGATACAATAGCTGGCACGAAAAAGGCTGATGCCAGTGTAGGTGCTGATTCTCAGCCTGACCAGAAGAGGGTGAAGAAAAGTGTAAGGAAATGTAAACCTTTGGAACAAATTACTTTACCATTGCTCAGAATGCACTTCTTAGAACTTTTGCAATTTACATTATTATCTTTTTAGATTTCAAGATAGCATCAGTTTTTACTACTAATATAATGAATTTAAAACAACAGCTCCACCTGCTTTTCATTTTGGCCGATTGAACACAGTTGCTAGAAAATTATGCTTGTGAGAAAAGGCAAGTCTTGTGATGTTGCACTGCTCAGAAAATGAAGTTTGTCTGCTTGGTTCTAAGCAAAGCAATATCACAAGACTTTCTTCTCGCAAACTTAATTTTCTACCATCTGTGCCCAGTCTGCCAATATAAACCGGTGGAGCTGCTGTTCAGGATTCATTATATAAGCAGTGTAAAAAAAAATGAATGTAAAATTCAAAAGTGCTCAGCAGAGCTTGAGACTAAAAGACAGGACTTTGTTTGCTAATTTGCTGATGGGGCCTAGCATGTATGTGTGCCTTGGCTTGTTTGTGTGCACTGTGAATCCTATGATCCCAGGGGGCGGTCCTTAGTACTTGGCAATAAATGGCAATTTTCTATTTAGGATTACTCAGTGGCACATATTACTATGAAAATGGTTTATTTAGATGAAGCAGGGTTTTACATATGAGCTGTTTTATGCAATCATTTTTTATAGACACCTACATTGTTCGGGGGTATAATTTTCCTTTAAAGTCCCACGTGCAGAAATTTTATGGATATGCATAACATATCAAGCTGTTAATAAATGCACCTTGTATGTCCATTCCCCACAATGAGTTTTATAAGAGGAGATATACATTATTCCTCAGTAATAGTTTACTACCTAAACAGGTAAATTGCAGCAAACAGTCCGTGAATATTACAGGGAAAATGGGAGAAACCATATTAATGCCAAACTGGCAAGAGTCAAATTAGGCTTTTTAAAGTGAGAATGATAAACATTCCTGTTAGTAACCCAGGTTGCCTCAGGGATTCCATTCCCTTTAGTGTTAAAAACAAGTATCAATTTGAGTTTATGTGCTGCTGCTGCCCAAGCCTTCCTACTCAAAACACCTGGTTTCCAAGAAGTCTCTTGTCCACCTGTGATCAACAGAGAGCTCCACCAATCAGACTGTTGGTAAATACAACCAGTAGAAATTTCTACTTGCCCCAGGGTCAGAACTAGGGGTAGGCAGATAAAGCTGGTGCTTGGGGTGCAAGGATGGGATTGGTGGGGCCTAAGGTACGTGCCTCTTTTTCCTATAACCACAGGCATGAGAGGAGACTTGACGAGCAGGGGGGTGGCGGTACAAGCACCCTTATGATTTAGCCCTACTCTATTCAGCCCAGTCAGTAATTATTCTATTTAACAACTTGTAACTTTAAATATCTGTACACGACTCTCCAAGGAACACAGGGCTAAACATTCTGTATCGAATCATCTCTCCAGCAATCTAAGCATGGAAATTTTAAAAAATGATTTTCTAAAAAAAAAGAGTTTCAGTGTGTATGTATTAAGAAAAATATGTTCAGAAATAACATTCAGACTGACATGAGTTTACCCCGCGGCGTTCCTGGGCAGCAGTCCAAAAACGACTATATTCTTATCTTCAACATAAATATATGAAAGAAAAAGAAATGGGAAGAGTGACATTTAGCAGCTACCATACAACATACAAACCTATCAAGAGCATTTACCAAATGACAAACAGCAGTTTTATTTATAATAATAATAATAATAATAAAAAAACAGAAGGCATCTCAGGAATTGTATTTATTAGCATGTTAGAGTTTCCTTCCATGGCTCTGTTAATCACAACTATAAATTTGGTCAGAAAAAAATAAAGCTGCCAAAATAGAAATTTAAAATTGCCCAGAGTTTTTATGCACTTTTGCAACTGTCAATATTTTTTTCCTATGTTTCAAGACATTAGCAATATTTCAATAGCTATTATAATTAAATTGAAACAACAGCACCCCCTGCTGCACGAGTTCTGCCAACCACAACGCAGTCGAAAGAAAAGTTCAGAAGGAAAACAGAAGGCTTTGGGTGTTGCTCTGTTTAGAAAAGACCAGAGAAAAAAAATGTAATGTTTCAATAAGCTTTTCTATTTTCTCCTGACAGTAGCGCTGTCTACAAAACTGACCAGCAGGTGGTGCTAACAGAAGTGACAAATCCGATAATATATGGAAATCAAGAAATTAAAAAAGTGCATATAACTGCAATGTCATATTAATTTGTTACATTTACTTTTCTTTTGAATAAATGCTATAGGATTTTTACATTCCCTATATCCTCAGTGTAAAATATTTTTTAACTTGGTATATTATAGGTAACCAGCCCCCAAACTTGTTGGGTTGGGGGGAAGTCAGGTTGTTTTGCATTCCGCTCTATGGAAGAGCCTAGCAACCGGACTGCCTAAATTACTCCTTCAGCAGTCAGGGTTGTATTTTTAGTGCCTTTCCTAGGATATCAGGTTCCAACCTAGGTGCACATTTTCTCCAAACAGTGAAGTGGCTAAAGTGTGACTATATAATATCGTAGGGATAAGTCTAAAGCAGTTGGACTTGCTAAGTCCTCTTGAAAACATTTTGCCTTGAGGAGCCACAAGATGGCGGGGTAAGGTCATAATGTCAGGATGTGGGGCATGATGATGTTTAGAGGCGGGATGATGATGTGAGTGGCAGGATGATGAAGTCAGGGTAATTATGTAGTGGGTAGGGATTGCTGTATTTTGGAAGCAGAGTTTTGTCCATCAGAGCTCTAAAAACCTGGTCAGACAGTTCTGAACTGAACAGCCCAAGTGAAAAGTGGTCAGATGGCAACCCTACTGTTTATATTACAGTGAGGATGAATGAGAGCCTTCATGGACATAGCAGAGAGAGGGTTCCCACAAGAACACTGTACCAATCCTTTAAGAGAAAGCTGGGCAAAAAGGAACTTTTACACAGACAAGAGGTCGTCTGCACTCACCCAATATCAATATATATATAGGACATTAAGACACTCTGTACATTAAGCTACCAAGCAATGCCCTCCCCTTTAAGCAAAACAGGGGTTGTTTGTCCATATATTGCAATATACGTCAAGCTGGTCAACTACATTACAGTCACCCCTGGTCTGGCCAGTCCTACACTCACTCACCCCTGGTCTGGCCAGTCCTACACTCACTCACCCCTGGTCTGGCCTGTCCTACACTCACTCACCCCCAGTGTGGCCAGTCCTACACTCACTCACCCCCGGTGTGGCCAGTCCTACACTCACTCACCCCCGGTGTGGCCAGTCCTACACTCACTCACCCCTGGTCTGGCCAGTCCTACACTCACTCACCCCTGGTCTGGCCAGTCCTACACTCACTCACCCCTGGTCTGGCCTGTCCTACACTCACTCACCCCCAGTGTGGCCAGTCCTACACTCACTCACCCCCGGTGTGGCCAGTCCTACACTCACTCACCCCCGGTGTGGCCAGTCCTACACTCACTCACCCCCGGTCTGGCCAGTCCTACACTCACTCACCCCCGGTCTGGCCAGTCCTACACTCACTCACCCCTGGTCTGGCCAGTCCTACACTCACTTACCCCCGGTCTGGCCAGTCCTACACTTACTCATCCCCTGGTCTGGCCAGTCCTACACTCACTCACCCCCGGTCTGGCCAGTCCTACACTCACTCACCCCCGGTCTGGCCAGTCCTACACTCACTCACCCCCGGTCTGGCCCGTCCTACACTCACTCACCCCTGGTCTGGCCAATCCTACACTCACCCCCGGTCTGGCCAATCCTACACTCACTCACCCCTGGTCTGGCCAATCCTACACTCACTCACCCCTGGTCTGGCCAATCCTACACTCACTCACCCCTGGTCTGGCCAATCCTACACTCACCCCCGGTCTGGCCAATCCTACACTCACTCACCCCCGGTCTGGCCAATCCTACACTCACTCACCCCCGGTCTGGCCAATCCTACACTCACCCCCGGTCTGGCCAATCCTACACTCACTCACCCCCAGTCTGGCCAATTCTACACTTACTTTTATCTGATTTAAGAATTCTACTTTAGTGCTGCCAGCCTCATTGCACCCCTGTCTAATGGATACAATTTAGTGGTGAACACAACTTTTCCTTTTTTGCCATTTTAAGACTTCCTTCGTTGAACAATTTGAATATCTCTATGCCATATTTGTACTAATAAAAAGGAATTTCTCTTTTCCCCGTGGTCTTGAAATTGGAAATAGTTTTACTTGAGTTTTACATCTACCTTCCTTTGGGTTACTGGGAATAAGATCAGCTTGATAGATTTAGGTCTCTTTTCCAGCCTTGTTTATTATGTAAGTTGTACTGTAAAACTTGCCACTCATAATCTGCCTGCCCAGGAGACAAATAAACCCCGGTTCATATTCGGTGCAAGGGGGGGGTGGGGTTGGTTACAGTTACTGGTAAGGATTCCATAAAATTAGTGTCAGTATTTCCCTTCATTGGAACGCCAGTGTTGTTTTTATAAATTATTCTTTTCTAGAATATGATTCTATTAAAGAGGCAATGTGTGTTTCTAGGCTGTACAGTAGGAATAGCTCATGTACAATAATGCATATAAAAACAAATCCATGCATGGGTTTCATTTACAACTTACTTTAGGGCCTCTTTATAAGGTTGTCATAAGGAGCAGTTTTTGTGGCCTATTTAGTAAACTGGAAAAGTGCAAATACACGGAAAAAGAGCCATATTTTTTGCCCACAATAATAACAGTTAGTGCAATTCCTCAAGGCAGGTCTAGAGCCTGTACCCTGCATTCAGTTCATTAAAGGAGGCTAAAAAAGTGCACTAGTCCTAGGTGCAAATTGCAAGTGCAAAATGCAGGTGCCTCTGTGGTTCTCCTAGGCTTGACTTCATCCGAAGGGAAAAATAGTCTTCAACGTTTGTTAAAGGAACAGTAACACCAAAAATTGAAAGAGTATTAAAGTAACTAACGTGTTAGTTAAGTGTTAGCTGTGTCTCCATGGGGGCAGCCATTCAAATTGAAATAGAGGGCTTCCAGGCACTTAAGGGAATACACAAGTCCACAAAAGTAAACGCTAAAAAATTCTCTTTATTGAAGTAAGATTGTAAAAATGTTTTATTCAATAAAAAGGTTTTTTTTTACTTTTATTTTTGTGGCCTTGTGGATTTCGTTAAGTGCCTGGAAGCCCTCTATTGCTTTCATTGCTGATGGTGTTTCCGCTCCCTGAGCTGAATGTCTGGGGCTGGTGCACCTGGACCACTTATTGGATTTAGTGACTTGATCTACACTGGTTACTAGAGGTTCCTTTTCCTTTTGGGGTTAGGAGGTCTTGCCCTTTACCTAACACTACCCTGCTTGATTCCATCACCTGTTTACCTATCCCATTATGGATACCATAGAGATACCTAGGGACCCACTAACTCAGTAATCCCCAACCAGTGGCTTGCAAGCAACAGGTTGTACAGCGACCCCTTGGATGTTGCTCCCATGGGGAAGTGCTTATTTGCTGGCTTGTTGGCAAGTTTTGGCTGCGGAAAAAACAGGTTTACTGAGAAACTGAGGCTCCTGTAGGCTAGTAGTCAACATAAGGGCTGTCCAATAGCCAATCACCGCATTCCCAAGTGCTTTTTTCATGCTTGTCTTGCTCCCCAACTCTTTTTACATTTAAATGTGGCTTAAAATGTCGCCAAAGCGCCTGGGGGAAAAACGCAGGCGACAAATCTTGAATTTGGAAATGTGTACAGCCAGCACGGGGTCTGTTACCTGTTGATGAGTACCTACTGAGAACACTGGAAGCTACGGCAGGACTTTTAGGGCTCTGGCACACGAGGAGATTTGTCGCCTGCGTTTTTTCCCCCAGGCGCTTTGGCGACAAGTCGCCACGACAATACACACGAAGAGATTTCATGCGTGTTGAGCTTCAGGCGATCTGCTACCCATGGTACCACTCAACAGTTAACCCCCCCTCATGTTTACTCAAGTCGCTCAGAAAAGGGTCTGTGTGCGATTTGAAACAGCAGGCGACTGAAGTAGCCTCGTATGTTTTGACGCTGGCGATTTCCATTGGTTTAGCAATGGCGTCTTGTCGTTCGTCTTGTCGCCAAATTGCTCTTTTAAAAATCGCCGGCAACAAATCTCCTCGTGTGCCAGAGCCCTTAACCTTTATTTGAGGATCCCTGCAGTAGCTAGTGCAGGGGTTGCTCATCTAGAGAGTCTGATTGCTGGATTGATAATCAGTAAATGTTCAGAAGTATCCTGTAGACTCCATTGACTTCTTTAGCTTTTGTGCCAGGATGATTTATGAATAAAGCACTTAGAGGTGCTATGAAGCTGGTGATAAGGCTATTTTATTATTAAGCATACCAGCAACTGACCCAAGTGTGCTTATTCCCACTGGTTGGTAGGTGTGCAAATAAGTGCTTTGTAAGGGATGCCACACTGTACATTGTGCTACTCTGGGTGGAACATTATACTCATATTGCTTGCACAAGATGGAATCTATCCCTGGTATCACCTCCTGCCCCCGGGCATTCTGAAGGGCAAGCATTCACTAGTAGTGGTCCGCGTAGTTAGCAGGTTTAGTAATTATCCCACAGGAGGTACTGGATTTAGGAGTACCCTGGTCTGCCATAGCAAAAGGCTTGTATATTATTTCTATTGTATTTAAAATGTAAAGTCATCCTAATGTCAGTTTGACTGTATTTTTGCTAACAATGTTTAGACAATGTCTAGACAATTACGGCATCTTACTAGGGAAAAACTAGTAACGTTTACTGTACATCATTAGCTCAAGGACAGTTTAGTACTGTAAGGAACTGGCAAGGAGCCACCGATTTACTGCTTTGTTTTATAGGAGGGATAAAACGATTCTCAGGTTTCTGCCAGGGAGCTTTTGATATTGGCGCTCAGAATTAAACAAGATCGCTCTTTGGGCTTCAGAAATTGCTGGAAGTTCTCTCTTTATAAAGAGAACTTCCCGGATTCACTGGGAAATTGAATATATATATAAGATAAAAATCCTCCCTGTTTCATACATACGTGGGAAATGTAAACTTAACGCAGCACAGATAAGTTCAGGGGCCAAACTTGGATATTTCCTGTTTTCATTTGGTGAGGCTGAGGTCATTTTGGAGGGTAAGCACCAAATTTCCCGTAGATTGGAGGAAAACACAATCACTTCCATACGCAGACATGAATAATTCCCAGCTCGGAATGTGCCGGAGCCTTTTTCAAAAGTTTTATCAAGCAGGGAAAGCGTTTGCAGTTAGATGAGGGTGTCATACATTGTGCATTGTGATAACCATTGTTTAGTCAGTAGAAATCTTCTGCATAAAGGGGACACCCTTCCTGACTGCTCAATGGCTTCTATAGTATTGCAGCCATTTGCTTGTGAAAGGTAGATAAACTTTATTGTCTTAAAATGACTTTTTGCATGTTGTTCTTGGGACTAAAAGTGACTTCCCTGCAGCCTGTGTGCCTCCACCTCAGGCTAAAGATCTTGTTCAAGTGTAAATAGTACATAGAACTAAAGGTTTGATATCCATGAAGAGGCTGTCCTATGGCTGATTCAGAATAGTGCCAACCTCCAGTGACATGAATAGGTCCTGGACCTCCATTTACCACCTAGATTGTAAATTTGGTGTGGATGGATAGTCACTCTTGCTTATATTCATTTTCTTCACCTCTGTACATCTACCATGTTCCTTTATTTATCACGACTGAAAACCTCCTTCACAGCACAACAGTAATTGGGAGTTTTAGAAAAGCTTCCAATAGCTCCACCTGCTGCCTATTATGGTTAATATTGGTATAATTGGAAGTTAAAACACATAAGTAGGGACACTGGGAAATAAATACAAGGCAAAGAGAACATGTACTAATACTGCATATTGTATGGGTGGGGTAAATGTACTGGGGGAGACCGTTGTATGTAACTAGGGCTGCCACCTGGGCCGGCACCAGTATCACAAGTTTACCAGCAATGTATTTTGTACAATGTAAATTTGTAATAGCTTATGGGGTTGATTCACTAAAGGTCGATAAGTGTTATTGCATGGTTTTTTGCATTAAAATTGACGCGATAAATAACGGGCAATTCGTCAAAGTAATTTTGCAAGCGTTGGCCCTAGAGTGATGTAGCCTCCAGTTTTCAGGAAAAAAGCTCATCGTGACTTAGATAACGCAAAGAACATCGCGTCTAAATTTTGCCGCCTGTCCATACTATAAATAGCACTCGTTTTAACGCACTTTAGTGAATCATAGTAACATAGTAGTTGGGTTGAAAAAAGACATACAGTACGTCCATCACGTTCAACCATAATGCCTATACTGTATATAACCTGCCTAACTACAAGTTGATCCAGAGGAAGGCAAAAACCCCCACCTGAAGCCTCTCTAATTTGCCGCACAGGGGAAAAAATTCCTTCCTGAGTCCAAGATGGCAATCGGACCAGTCCCTGGATCAACTTGTACTGAGAGAATTAACCCCTATATATCTTACTTCTTGACCCTCTCTGCTGCCAATCACCCTTTATAACTATGGGCCCACCTCTGCTCTGCTTATAACCCTGCCCAACGTCCCACCCCCCAACCCGAAGGCCTGTCACAGAAAAAGGTGGCAACCCTATGTGTAGCACTTAGCACATTATAAACAACAATCATATAGTGGCTTATGATATATGTGACCGACTACAGTACGAACTAAGTGCAAACTAAAAATTAGGCCTGTCCTATGATACCTACAAATATTTATACATTCATTCAGCATTTATTCATGTTTTAGAAAATTGTTATATAGAAAATTGTTACATTTAACATTTAAATTTTGTGATTTTTTAAATTACTAACCTTGTTTTTCTGCCTCGGGGCAATGAAATATAAAATTCTATCATGATGTCAGTGTCTGGAAACCAACCAAAAAAACAAAGATCCTCAGTGAAGCTACATTTTTGTGGTTAACTCTCTACTGTTAACTCTTTACTGAGACCCTCTCCTTCTTATCTTCCAAAAAATGAAGAGAAATAAATATAGAAAGCACCAATGTGTATTTTCTGCAGGTGAAATTTAAGCAAAGTAGATACAGTAACCCTTCTAACACCTCTGCCTTGTCTTTGTTCCTATATATTAGGCACCTGTACTGGCCTACAAAGTGGCCTACAAAAAATCACAGAGAAGACATATATTTAAGTCATAGTTTTAATGAATGAGCTGAACGTTTGCAGTCTGCTTTTAATTTATGCCTTGCATTATTTTGGTAACACACGTGGGTCTATTACTCAGAAACAGACAATGCGGCCAAACAATAAATGTCTGTTTAGTAACAAGATTCTAAAGTTCTGAGCTAATATTATGTGACACGAGGGTTAAAAATGAGTCAGATAAGGCTTTTTTTCTATTCAAACTGTCCATCTTTTGCCAAAAAGAGGAGCAATTATCTAATAAACCTTACACAGGTATGGGATCCCTTATCTGGAAACCCGTTATCCAGAAAGCTCCGAATTACGGAAAGCCTGTCTCCCATAGACTCCATTTTAATCAAATAATTCAGAATTTTAAAAAAGATTTCTTTTTTCTCTGTAATAATAAAACAGTACCTGTACTTGATCCCAACTAAGATATAATTACCCCTTATTGGGGGCAGAACAGCCCTATTGGGTTTATTTAATGGTTAAATGATTCCCTTTTCTCTGTAATAATAAAACAGTACCTGTACTTGATCCCAACTAAGATATAAATAATCCTTATTGGGTGCAAAACAATACTATTGTGTTTAATTAATGTTTTATTGTTTTTTTAGTAGACTTAAGGTATGGAAATCCAAATTACAGAAAGAACCCTTATCCGGAATACCCTTGGTCCTGAGCATTCTGGATAACAGGTCCTATACCTGTACAGGAATAAAATACAATAATAAATTCATACAAGAAAGTCTATTGGGTTCTTAGGCAGACTTGGGCAGTATAAAATTAATTGGAGGACCTCATCAACCCCAGACCTTCAGACAGATAGACTAATTGCAGAGAATCACTGGGTCTGTAATGTATATAATGAACAGGGATGCTGGAAAATATATTTATTAATATTTAGAGCTATATATAAAATGACATCAACAAGGAAACAAATAAACACAGAGAGGAAAGGAGGCCATTATGCTCAGAGAGAGAAAATGGAAGAAAACTACATGCAGAAGACCAATTGCTGGACTTGCTCCATGCATTGTTGACTCTGCTGGACATGCATGGGTTTATGACTTTGATTTAGTTAGCACTGATGAGATTACATTAACATTAACATTTATTTATAAAGCGCCAACATATTCCGCAGCACTGTACAATAAGAGATGAAGTGGAAAGGGTAGAGGGTCCATGTTTTTGGGCCATAGCAACTCAAGAAATCTTTGAAACTGTAAAGAAAAGCAGGGAAATCTAGGCCTTTTAAGCAGGAAGATAAGGCTATAGATTCTTGGGCCCAGGAGAGACAGAATACTCTGTCTCTGTTATAAAATTCTCTGGTGCATGCTTAATAAAATGATGGCAAACATCTTGCAAATAAGCAAATATTCAGATGCTGTTCAGATCACCCACCCAGCAGTCTGTGTAGGCTTATACCCTTGTGGGCTGGGAGGATTTTCAGCCCTGGTTGTAAGGCTTACTCACTCTGTCATGAGATAGAGATTCTGAACAGGCAGGATAGAGCCCGAATGCTGGGTAACACAGTAGCATTATGCAGTAAGGTTGGTTTTTATTAGCAGGGAATGGGCATCTTGTTATAAGAGTAGTAAGAATTGATGGAGCAAAACACTGGGAAATATGGCACGACAATCTGTTTCAGATTGCTAAAAGCTGACATTTGGCCAAAAGTTCATTTTTCAGAAAATCAGTGATCCTAAACATAGGGCTAAGTAACACTGTATCAATGGGGAATAATCAAAGTAATCAATTTATTAGCAACACCCAAAAGGAGGCCTGTATTTAATGCCTGATCAAAGCAGGTGTTGGGTAAAGGACTATCTTGTGTCTGAAGGGACTGTGCCTCGTGCATTAAGAAAGATGCATGTCCTTTTATCAAAAATAGTACTTAGATGGCCTACCATGGGTTGGATATGCACCACTATGCTATAAAGACCTTCCTTTGAAGACGCACTAAGCTACTAGTAGCAGCTACTTTTTCATGGCTGCTAAACTCTGGAAATTACCCTGCCATAGACAATAATGAGAATTGTCTCTGCTAAAACACACATAGAGACAATTATCAGCATTGTCTATGTTAGTAGCCATGTTAAGTAGCTGCTACTAGTAGCTCTGTGTGTCTTCACATTTAAGGTGGCCACACACGTAGCGATTTGTGTTCTTTCGCGCGACCATCGGTCGCACGAAAGATCGCACAATCAGCCACAAACCATTCAGGAATATCTTATCGGTGCGTGTATGGCCAGTTTAACACTCTGAATGTGTCTTTTCACCAATAGCTGTGGGTACTCAAACTGTTCAGTAGGATCCACATACCAGTCCTCACATTACTGCTGCATGTTTTTAGCCCAACAGAGCTAGTATGTAACACACAACATACCTCTACCATATGGTGCGGTCCTTTGCAGTGTGTACACAAATTATGTGCATAGTAGTAGGTCAGGCAAGTTAGGGTTAAAATTTGAGCAACCATTGTGGGTTTGGGTTGGGTGCGGGTCAGACTGGCAAGGTATATTTTTGCCTTTGCGCCCAAAGTTTCCCTTACTTGGAACCCAATGTGGGCACAGAAGCGGCATACAGAGTAGTGGGTTGGGTCCTACAATGGCAAAATTTTGCGGTTTAGGGTTGGGTGGGGGTTAAGTTCTTGCAGGTTAGGGTTGGGTTGAGTTTTTCCTGACCCACACATCACTAGCGCATAGGTTTGTGCAACTGTCTGCACAAGTTATTCCATGTTCAGTTTCAGGAACAACTTCCATATATCCCTTTGAGTATAGAAAACTGCATTGCTTCCATATGAATGAGGGTTTTTGTATTGTTTCAACATATGAAGCTATGGGGGGGGAGGGTTCTGTACAAAACAGCAATTAATTATTCACGTCAGCTTTGTTACCCCGAATTTAAAAAAAAAAAATGTGGAAAATAGTATGTAATTTGGATTTCTTTCAAAGCGGATGTCCAAGTGGCTGAGGCTTTGTGAGAATAAAGCAGCTTTTCTGCTTGCGTGTATGGAAGTGATTAGTATTGGAAAAAAGAGCATTGCACAAACATAGTGAGTGATTTGTAGATATCACCTACCAGCAGTGTAATGGAAAAGCCATACTTCTCATTTCCAGTCTTTTAATAGGCCGACCATATCGGAGTAATGCTGGAAAGACAATTCAATCCAGTATAGCTCTTGTGTGTTTGTATATATACAGTATATATATATATATTTATATAGCGACTATTCCTCTTAAAGAGATATTGAAATGTCCTCAATCTGTTAGTGTTTAAAGAGCCAATGATGAGTTTGGGTCCAAGTTGTTTTGATAAGAAGTTTTAAAAACTAAGTTGCTGCAGATTTCGGTGCCTGTCAGCCTTTCCAATACACACCCAGTGCCCCATAATGGCGACACCTTTAGATTGCAAGCTCTAAGGAGCTGACCCCTCCCTTATCTGCATTTTCTATATAGGCATGCCTAGAGCAGCAGATTCAGACAGACATTACAAAGGAATTTAGGTTGATAAAGACACATCCATCAAATGTAGGTTTTTTTTGTGAAACCTGGCTAATTGTTTTTTGTTGTTCTTTTCATGTTTATGAAAAATACTGAATTCATTTCAATTGAGTTTTCTAATGTATAATAATAGTGTATAATAATAGTCCTTTAAAAATTAAACATGTAACCCAAATTCTTTTTTTAATTAACTCATCCATGCCTGTTATAAATGTATTTAAACATCTGAGCTGTTAATAAGTGAATGGTGATAAACAGACATACTCCAGCTGGGCCAGTTTTGTTACTGAAGTTTCCTAGGGGTCGGTTCTTGGTTCCTACTGTTATAATGTTATTACTGTTAAACACTGCATAGTGTACTTTTGGGGTAATGTAGTGGGGTAATACTTAGAAATGTGTTGCCCAACAGGTGCCAGACTGTGGAGGTCGGAGCTCCCACGTATCAAAAGTGTGAGTCCTATTGCTTAAAAATAACCCCTTGCACCTACTGCTCCTTTCCTGCCCTTCTCAGTGCATGTACTCACTCTGCCCGGTGATGGCTGCTTCCTGAGGGGAAGTGTGGTTAAAGTGTGAAACACTGCCCGTATCCCACCGTACTCTAACCACCTGCCTACACATACCTGTCATGTAGCAAGACTAGCTCTATTATTCATGTTCATATAATAAAAGCAGCCAAGAAAAAAATGGGGACATCCTATGTTCACACACAGAACAAAAAGAAATAAAGAAGCATCCTCTAGAGACGGCAAACCTTTACTCAGAATATTATTGTGGGGTTTATGTCCCCTTTAACCTAAAGACCACCCAGTGCCCTTTAAACTGGCTTCCAGGATGAGCCCCGTCCACTAATTTGCCCTTGTATAGAAATATATATTTATATATTTTGCTCCTAGAAAGAGACCTGCCTGATTGTTTCTTTTAATATGAATGCCGTTTTTAATGGAAGTGATTTATCTGCTGGTACATCAGACAGTTATATTACTACAATGTATACATATTTTTGGAATAGTACTCCTGGTGGGGGGGCATATAAAGTAAAGAGGATTTATACAAAGGTAATGTGCATGGACCAGTTATGATAGGCTCCTTAGCCACTGGAATGTATTATATGCTAGCAACTCGCAGGCTCCCCTGGCTCCTTTTAGCCTACCACATCATTTAGCTCTAGTCAACAGAAAATACTGGCTGGGGTATTGTATTCATGTTTATAAAAGGGTTAAACTCTAAGCAGAAAAATCAAATGGGGGATCCAAGTCAGCAAATGGCCAAGAGCATTACTGGGCTGACTCACAAGGAAAACACTTGTAAATCAGCAGTGATTCTTCAGTGCCATAAAAACAGAACAAAATAAATAAACCAAGCTGTATGTGATAATAAAGTACAGGTTTGGGATCCATTATCTGGAAACCCATATTCAGGAAGCTCCGAATTACTCCATTTTAATCAAATAATTAAATTTTTTAAAACTGATTTTTCTGTAATAATAAAACTGTACTTCGGGTACTTATATAGATTTAATTAGTTCTAGCATGAGAACTTGCTTTTCAATATTTTCTTATATTGATTATTAGTTTTACCCAATATCTCTAAATATAGATTAAAATTACATATACATTGTACAATATGCAATACAATACCACATGTTGGCAGTAATGATCATATAATGCAACATATTGCATTTTTTTTGCAAGGATATCAGTGGAACAGAAAGTTAATAGAGTAAAAGCCTCCGTATAAAAGTTATAGGTGTAGGATCCCTTATCCAGAAACCGGATATCCAATATGTTTAGAATTACAGGAAGGCTATCTCCTTTGTACAAATGTCTTATTATTACCAAGATAAAGCAGCAGTAGTGTAAATAATGGGTGCACTGTATACTGGTATCAGGTGCTCCTTCAAATGTTTGGTTCATCAGGCTATTGTACTACCTCTTATTAAAAAAAGCGATATCAGCAGGGCTATATAATATGGAATTATGGAAATATTTTACTCTCTTGGTAGTTTGGTGTGAGGGGTAATATGTGCCAGGAGAGTTGGTGAATACAGAACGGAAAAATAGACAGCACTTACATAGGCCTTAAAGACTAATGCTAGCCACACACAAGCTAAGCTAGTCAATATCTGTATAATGTAGCAACACACATGGATGGACAGGTTGCACTGATACAGCAGGTCAGCCTACAGGCCAGCTGGTAAGTAACATAAAGAAGTGTGCAGTTCCATGACAGTAAATGGCCCAATCATCCAAGTTGGGGCCATTAGGTTTTGTGCAGTATGTCTATGCTTCTTAAACATTCTACGCTAACACTCAAGAGCCCATGACAGGGCCGGAACTAGGGGTAGGCAGAAGACACACCTGCCTAGGGCGCAATGGTGGGGGGGGGCGGCAGGCACCTCTTCTGTCAACTACCACTGGTTCTGGACCCTCTCCCCCGACTGTGCAGCGGTACCTTTAACCCCCCCCCCCACCGCCCTTTCTGCGCAAGCGCACGGGGGGGGGGGTGGCTGTTGGCAGTGGCCGGTTGGCAACCAACCAGGTGGCCTAGAGCCCCCGGCACTGGCCCACGAACAAACATCTTACATACCAACCCCCTTTACCCACATGTTAGAATGGAACCAGAATTTACTAACCCTGGATACATTTGCAGCTGGGCAGTGATTCGTTTTTCAATGAACAAAGAAGCCAAAAATATGCCCGGCTTCCATGAGTTGCTGTCCAGATAAAAATGTGCGCTCAGCATAAAGACCAATTAGTTTAAGAAAATGGGGGGCCCTGTGCTAATTTTTCAACCTCAAATGGAGGCGTAAATGTAAAAAATCTGCAGCCTCTTCAGCTCTTGTATCGATTAACAGTTGCTTTGTATGTTATTCTTTATGTCCGATGTATAAACCCAGTGATTGCACACTGCTGTGGAATATGTTGGCGCTTTATAAATACATGTTATTAATAACAAAAATAATAAAAAAGGCACTAAGTCTGCCCAGGAGCAGTAACCCATAGGTTACTGCTCCTTAAAGCCTTTTATCACATATGGAGGTTAGAGTATAGTTTTAGAAATTTGCGACACAGGAAGCTTGAGCTCAATAGAAAGAAGTTGTCCTCTAATGTACTGGAGAAACGTATTCAAGCAAAGATCATGTAAATCAATGAAATACAGTGTTCTGTCACAGTTCCCAGTGCAGGACAGCTGCACTTCAGCCTGGGGGATGCCTTCTCCACAAACATTACAACACTGGACAAAACTGAAAACTATGGAGAGACATCAGAAACATTTTTGTGTTATTTGTCCACTTGATCAGAAACAAAAATGAAAATATTTGCTTTATTTATACTTTGTACAAAAGACTAGGCTCGCGTATTCTTCACAATTTACACATCTTCCAGAGTAACGGCACAAAGCCACATTCCATTTTATTTTCTGGAGAAAGGATCAGACCACACTTTCAAGCCTGTAAAAAAAAAAAAAAATAGTAAAATGAATGCACACTGGATACGGGAAATTAGACAAACAGTCTGAAACAGCTTTAACTCTTTTAGTGCTGGCCTTGCCACTTTCAAATGGCATTGTGTGTTCCTTCCATAGAAGATATAGGAAACAGCAATAACCCCCAAATTAATGTTACAAGCTCCATATAAGGCATGTAGGGTTAATCTTGTCCAATGCTGCTGTGATCTCTGGCAACGTCGCAGAATCCATATTAAAAGGAATGTCTAATAATGTTTACAGTCTGTGGTTCATTTGAGATTTGCAGTCTATAAACTTACTGCCAAACAAAGTACAAACAACATAATACAAAAGAAGATGAATACTTCAAATCCATTACAGGCAACATCTATGCCACTTATAAGTAGCGTCCATGATCCATTTTGATCTGTATCTGACTTACTGTATACACAGAGCATTCTTATTTACATAAATCCAGCGCTGTGTGTACAACTAGCACTATATAAAAATATACTTACATACATACATTTATTTATATGGACTAGGGCCACAACAAAGCCATCAATCCTGTACATATAGTGCTTAAAAGAGTAGTTCACCTTTCATTCAACTTTTAGTATAATGTAGATTGTGCTATTCTGAGACAATTTGCTATTAGTCTTCATTTTTTATTATTTGTGGAGTTTGAATTATCTAGCTTCTTGTTCAGCAGCTCTGCAGGTTGGAATTTCAGCAGCTATCTGGTTACTAGTGTTCAATTTAACCTAGCAACCAGGCAGTGGTTTGAAAGAGACACACAAATATGAATAGAGGAGAGCCTAAAGAGAAAGATAAGTAATAAAAAGTAACCATAACAATACAATTGTAGCCTCACAGAACAATAGTTTTTGGCTGCTGGGTTCCGTGACCCCCACTTGAAAGAGGGTGTCAGAAGAAGGCAAATAATTTAAAAAATAAAAAATGAAGACCAATTAAAAAGTTGCTATAAATAGTCAATTCTATAACATACTAAGGGGTTGATTCACTAAAGGTCGATAAGCGTTATCACATGGTATTTTGCATTAAAAATGACACGATAAATAACAACCCATTCGTCAAAGTAATTTTGCATGCCTTAAATCACGCGCTACTGCGATGCGTTAATTCGCGCGTAGAAATAATACTAACGCATGATTCACAAACACATATGAAGCAATAAACACGCTAAATATCGCATTAGTCTGTGCGAAGATTAACACCTACTTGGGGCAGGCGGTACTTAAAAGAAAATTGTGGTTGGTGAGCTTTTTGCAAAGTAGTTTTATGAACGTAATGGTTACATGCGTTAAATTGTGCGCTAATATAGCAAACGGCAAAATATATTGCGGGAGTTAACGCACGGAAAATAGCGCAAGAAAAACGCTCATCGTGACTTAAATAACACAAACAACATCACGTCTAAATGACCCATCAGTGTTATGTAACAATGTCTGAAGCTGTGTCTCCTTCCCTGCATATTTGTATGTACGGCTGTAGCTATGTCCCTTTTATACCTCTCCCAAGGAAACACTGGGGCCCAACATAGGTGTCTTGGAAAACTTCCAGGACCAGGACAACTAAAAAGAATGATAATTTTTGGAAATGAACACTCTAAACCGTAATATAAACGGAATAGTAATTTACTGTTAGTGACAATAGAAGTGAGGTATATAATTCTAATTTATAATCATAATTATCATTTCAGAGGACTAAACAAACAAGCACTATTCTGACCAAAGCTGATGTTTATATGGGTTATGCACCTGTGCATTTTACAAATTTGCTGAAAACTGCAATACTGAATACTGCAGGGTGTACTACTTGTAATTATTTTTCATTCCTATATTCATGCAACCCTGCAAATAAGGGGAAGGAAAATCACTGATTTAACACACTGGATTTAGTACAGGTATGGGATCCATTATCTGAAAGTCCGTTTTAAGCAAATCTCTTTGTAATTTTTACAAATTATTTCCTTTTTTTCTGTAATAAAAAAACAGTACCTTGTACTTAATTCCAACTGCGTGTTAATTAATCCTTATTGGAGGCAAAACAATCCTATTGGGTTTATTTAATGTATAAATAATTTTTTTAGCAGACTTAAGGTGTGGAGATCCAAATTACGGAAAGATCCCTTACCTGGAAAACCCCAGGTCCCGAGCATTCTGGATAACAGGTCTTATACCTGTATTAGTCTTATTAAGCTCATTGCAGATACATAAACACACAGGAATGAATCCTGGGATGGTTTTCACCCAACAAACAGACAACAAGCAACTTTTATTTTGTTTTGTAACTTATATATATAAGAGTTACTTACCAGTGGGCTGTACGTTTTCCTGGATGACATCAGTTCGGTTTACAGCTTGCTCTTTCTCTAATACAAACAGACAAATAATTAATATATTGTACAGCTAAACAAGCTACATTCAGCTAAAATGTTTCATGTTTTCCTATGGGGTAGGCTATATGGACCAGGGCTGTGGAGTCGGTAGATAAATCCTCCGACTCTGACTCCTCAGTTTCTGATACTTCCGACTCCGACTCCACGACTCCGACTCCTCTGTTTTTAATATGCTAATGTATTTTATACATTCATACAGTCAATGAAAAGCATGCTTCATGGTCACTCAACGTGTTCGTTTATGCACTGCGTGCATTGGGCTTTATTCTTATAGCAGAGAAGCAATTAATTATGACTGTTTGTGAATTGGGACATTTAAACTTGCTTTATTTTTTTTTTTTTATTCCCATTTAAATTTAGTAGGAGTCGGAGTCGGTTCATTTTTTGCCGACTCCGACTTCGACTCCAGGTACCCAAAATTGCCTCCGACTCCACAGCCCTGATATGGACTACACTATGTAGTGCACACTGCTTTCACTGGAAATAACTGTTACATGCAAACAAGTGCACAGATAATTTCCCTGCACAAGGGACTTCTGCTTAACTGCGCACAGGTATCTATTATCTACCTCACAAGAACCAAACATGAAGTAGTTTATATTTCCCTGTTAAGCTCAAGAAATAACATAAACTATACTGATTTTGTGATTAAAACAAAAGGCTTAAAGTGAGTTCAGCAAAATCCCAAATTACGAACCCCTGTTGGAGCACTACCCCTTTATGAAGTCTATGTCTACACAAAGATTTTTTCTTTTTTCTAGGGGGGAATTTGAAGAATCCTCAGAGCTTGTTAAACAGCATCTGGCATTTTCGCAGCAATGCCATAGTTCTGGGTTTTTAACAGAAAGCTTTCTATGCTGTCAGAGTTACCTACCAGCACCACCTAGTGGCAGACTGCAAAATATGATATTAATACAGGTATGGGACCTGTTATCCAGAATGTTTGGGACCTGGGGTTTTCCGGATAAGGGATCTTTCCGTAATTTGGATCTCCATAACTTAAGTCTGCTAAAAATAATTTAAATATTGAATAAACCAAATAGGAGTGCTTTGCCTCCAATAAGGAGTAATTATATCTTAGTTGGGATCAAGTACAGGTACTGTTTTATTATTACAGAGAAAAGGGAATCATTTAACCATTAAATAAACCCAATAGGGCTGTTCTGCCCCAATAAGGGGTAATTATATCTTAGTTGGGATCAAGTACAGGTACTGTTTTATTATTACAGAGAAAAGGGAATCATTTAACCATTAAATAAACCCAATAGGGCTGTTCTGCCCCCAATAAGGAGTAATTATATCTTAGTTGGGATCAAGTACAAGGTACTGTTTTATTATTACAGAGAAAAGGGAATCATTTAACCATTAAATAAACCCAATAGGGCTGTTCTGCCCCCAATAAGGGGTAATTATATCTTAGTTGGGATCAAGTACAGGTACTGTTTTATTATTACAGAGAAAAGGGAATCATTTAACCATTAAATAAACCCAATAGGGCTGTTCTGCCTCCAATAAGGAGTAATTATATCTTGGGATCAAGTACAAGGTACTGTTTTGTTTATAATAGAGTCTATGGGAGATGGGCTTTCCGTAATTCAGAACTTTCTGGATAAGGGGTTTCCAGATAAGGGATCCCATACCTGTACTACATAATTCTGTTATAGGTTATGTTAATATATGATAAATCTACATAGAGTAAAGTGAATATGTGAATAGACAGTGAAAAAATAGCATCCCTTTCTGCAAATCATTTTTACAAATACACTTTAATGAATATTGCGCATTGTTTTCAGACACAAATACAAACTGTATTTAGTGATGCTAGTGTCCCTTCAAAATTTCATTGTGAAAAAAGATGGAGCAATATCCCTTTATCATCACCAGATTTATTTTGCAACCTATTTCATAATAACAGTTAATGCCATAACCTGTGCGCAAAGAACTGATTTACACTTCGTTGAAGACAGAGTGGGGTAAAATAACTCTTGTAGCCCATAGCAACCAATCAGCAGGCAGCATCTACTGGTCAGCTAATGTTTTTGATTGGTTGCTATGGGTTACTAAATGTTGTACGTTTAATCACAAGTATTTTTCTGTCCCACTTAGGGCTCTGGCACACGGGGGAGATAAGTCGCCCGCGATAAAACTCCCTGTTCGCGGGCGACTAATCTCCCCGAGTTGCCTACCCCTGCCATCCCACCGGCGAACATGTAAGTCGCCGGCGGGATGGCAGACGCGGCGGGGCAGTTTCAGGGAATCGCCGAAAAAGACTCGCAAGTCTTTTTCGGCGACTTGCGCGAAATCGCGCCGCCGCGTCTGCCATCCCGCCGGCGACTTACATGTTCGCCGGTGGGATGGCAGGGGTAGGCAACTCGGGGAGATTAGTCGCCCGCGAACAGGGAGTTAATCGCGGGCGACTAATCTCCCCCGTGTGCCAGAGCCCTTAGGGCGAAGACACATGGAGCTACTTAGTAGCAGCTACTTGTCACAGCTACTAAACACCCTGCCATAGACAATACTGAGAATTGCCTCTGCTAAAACACATGTAGAGACAGTTATCAGTAAATGATCAGCATTGTCTGTTTTAGTAGCCGTGACAAGTAGCTGCTACTAGTAGCTCCATGTGTCTTCACTCTTATGGTTCTGACTCTTGAAATAATGTTGCAGAAGGCAGCATCACAAGTTTTATTACAGGGCTGTTAATCAGCTGTCATCCGCAACATGTACAAATCACATGTACAACACATACAAGTGTTGGGGTTTAAATTCCCTTTAACAATTATTGGCAACTAGTATTTAAACTGAGAACAAGTAATTAATTAAAATAACATAAATCCATATAATACCGATGCTCGTATTTATATTCCCTTTAAAATAAAAAACTATCATGGTGTCCATGTGAAGTACTGGCATGTCAGTAGCAATGATGCTCTCCTTGTGTACCAGTTACAGGTTACTTACTGTATTCATCTATGTGCATGAGCGGGTGAAAGAATATAGGGTAGAAAGCTGCTGCCACTGCAGTGACAAAACCACCGAAAATGAGAACTATCCTGGTGTTTTTGGACATGATCACAAAGCAGCCTTGTCAGACATGGGAGAAAAGGGCAAACCAGGAAGCAACAAGGACACGGGCAGCAATCATTTCTGTGGATGTGTTATGCGATATGATTTGTCAATATAGCAAGTACTAACGAAAGCTGTGTTCTGGTTGGCTAATAACTAGAGCTCTGCTTGAACTCTTCCCCAACCTGAGGAAACAGAGTTCTATTACCTTGGTTCCGCTAAAAATAGAACATACATCAGCTGTGGTAGGAAAGGACTTACTGCATGTACTGCATAAGGTTTGCCTAAGTAAATGACTCTTTTGTCTTTACAAATTTTGGTATGTAAAATAAATAAGTAGCAAAAAAATGCTACATAAGCAAAGTTTGTCCTTCCATGCAGTGCACCAAGCATGCCCCTGTCACGTCTGCTAATATACAGATTTGAGCATATACTTTCCAACATTTAAAAAATATAAAGAGGGGTAAAAAGAACTGGCCCAACCCCTACATACTACACCTATTTTACATCCTACAGACATGCCAGTATAATTACAAAAGGAAATGTAAATTAACCCAAAAGGTGCCAGTATAATCCCTTAAATGGATAAAGATTATTTTAACCCTAGACATGTCAGTATAAACAAAACATTTAAATTAATAAAAGTTAAATAATAATTAAATAAGTTAATTATATTAACTGAAATATGTCAGTATAACCACAAACAATTGATAAGGAGCATATAAACCACAAATGTTTCAGTATAATTACAAGATAAAATGGATAAAGGACAGGGCTGTATTTAAGTTTAAGGCCACCCTGGGCACTTTTGAAACAAGAGTTTTGAATGGACGTCCAAATTTTTTAAAGGGCTGTTCAGTTCTCTCCAGTTGAAAACACTGAGAAAACTGGACAGAAATCCAGCCAATTGCATCAAATGATGCAGTAACCCCACTTCGGCATCACTGACATCATTGTGATCACTGCTCGACCCCCAATGCCGTCTGCCCCGTCCCCTCTGGCAAAGTTGGCAACCCTAATGGGGAGGTTTTTTAGTTTTTTATTTATTTTTTTCAATTATATAAGCACCCCAGGACCACCCCCCTAAAGCTACCACCCTAGGCACACAGGCGTATTAACCCCAGACATGTCAATATAATCAGGGCATAATAACCCAAGACCTGCCAGTATAATCACTACAGAAAATGAATAATCAGTATATCAACCTAAAGGTGGCCACACACATGGCGATTTGTCATCGGTCGCACGAAAGATCGTTCAATCAGCCACTAACCGTTCAGGGCTGAAACGGCAGATAAGGAGGTAGAAACAATAGGATTTCTACCTCCTTCTGCCAATTCAGCCCTGACGGCAGATTTTGCTCAGGTGCCTTCTATGGCGCCCGATCTAAATCTTTTAACCTGGCCGATCGGCAAGTCGACCGATATCAGCAGCCTCCTCCTCGCCGAAATGAGGTTTCATATGATATTATCGGTGCGTGTATGGCCAGCTTAAGACCACTGTAGAGATCGCCAATGAGAACTCTGTTAACCCCAGACAAGCCAGTAACACCACTGTAGAAATGGCCAATAAGCACTACATTAGCCACAGACACGCCAGTAAGACTGCTCTAGAAATGGACAATGACAATTACATTATTTCAGACAAGACAGTAAGATCACTGCAAAAATAGTCAATAAGGATTTCATTTATTCTAGACATGCTAGTAAGATAAATGCAGAAATCGATAGACTGAAAACATGACCTCCCCAACACTTGTACCAGCATAATACCAGCACCAAAGTTCTGAACATGAAACACTGTCATATTACACGCATTCTTGGTAACCAAGCAAATCCCAGGGCATTTTCCATAGCTATACTTCTGTACAGAACAATGCAAAAACTAAAAATCAGGACAGGTATTTTTAAATCTTAAATCAAGTATTTACATCTGTTGCCCCAGTTCTTAATACAAAAACCTGCCATTAGTTTAGTAAGTGCATTTTTAGATTTTTGAGTTTCTTTGACTTTTATTCAATCGACTTTTTCATATTCTGATTTAATAAATAAGCAAAGAACTCTAGCATTCACAAACTGGATAATTGATAAATAAGGCCATATTAGTAAGGTCAGTTCTATCAGGATCAAAGAAAAAGAGGTAAGATAATATATCATATAAAGTAAAACAAAAACGAAAAACAAAAGTAAATTTCTCTGCATATGATAATAAATGCTCCAATTCCCAAAATACAATCCGTACCAATCTAAACAGTGAGGTCCGGGTGTAAAAACCCCGGACGTATCGCAAATGCTGTTCAAGGAACACAATGGTCAAGCATAGTCAGTACAAGTCAAAATAGCTCACCGGTATCCCTGGCTGGTCCGGGTGCTCAGGGCCCCGAACCCGTAGCTGAAGGGGAAAAAAAGCCGATTTCAAACGTAGTGGACACCAAGCGCTCCGGACTCCGGGGTCTCTCATAAAATCAAATCTTTATTTATTATTCTGGTAGATCTTATGATATGCAGTCGTATGCTAATTGCAACACACGATACGTGGTTTATCTTTTGACTTGCTCTAAATGTGGAATGCAGT
The DNA here is from genome assembly GCF_000004195.4 of Xenopus tropicalis. Lineage (NCBI taxonomy): Eukaryota > Metazoa > Chordata > Amphibia > Anura > Pipidae > Xenopus > Xenopus tropicalis. The sequence continues at coordinate 31,912,057 of NC_030677.2, read as the reverse complement.
ACGTTGGTTGCACAACTCGGTCTTTAAAATGTCGTATGAGGGAACATATAAGACACATAGTAGCAACAGATGGCAATAGTCCATTATCTAGGCACTTTGTCCAGTGTAGCAATTCGGATGTAACATTTTTACAGATCCAGGCTATAGAGAAAATAACTCCTGATGAAAGACGAACTGATATGTATGCAAAGCTCTTAAGGTCTGAAGTTAAATGGATTTTTATTTTGGATACACATCACCCGAGAGGGTTGAATTCAGTTTTTGATGTTAGTTGCTATGTTTAGTTTTCTGTATACTACCGGTAATTCATTTTGCTAGTCTGATTACATCATTGTTTTTTGTTCTTTATTTTCGTATTATATTTCTTACAAATTTTATTGACTTATCTAGCTTTTATTAGCTGATCATAGTATTTATAACTCTAACCAGAATCAGTGTTTTGATCTTTTGTAACTTGTTATAGGGTAGTTACATCGTGACTTTTTTAAGATATTTATTTGCACATGCATGAGAGTGAACTAGTTCACTAAATATATGCTGACTTCTTGTAAATCATTGCAAAGTGTTTATGTAATAGTCTCTCTGGGATATTTGCATGTTAGTACACCTGTGAGAGTGAATTTGTTTATTTTTATTATTATATATATATCTGTATAGTGGGGTTCTCTTAGTATTGTGTGTCATTTCTTGAGTTTCATTAAAGTTGTTTAAAGTTTTTTTTTTTCATTAGGATGTGTTTGAGCGGATTTGCATTTCTCCGCCCCCTTTCAGGTGAATTAGCTTGCTAATTATGTCATTCACTCTGTATATGCTATTTAAACACTTCCTTGTTGTACAGTTGTTTTAAGCCTATGAATAAGTGTGCTTGGCATACGAAACGCGTTAGGCGTTCCTTCTTTTAATGCAACAATAAAGATTTGATTTTATGAGAGACCCCGGAGTCCGGAGCGCTTGGTGTCCACTACGTTTGAAATCAGTTCTATCAGGAGCCAATAATCTGCCTGTACATAATGAAGAATTTACAAAAGCGCCATTCAGACAAATTTGGCAGTAAATAAGTATAAAAAAATGTCCCTGGGAAAAAAGTAAAATCTAGGTTTGATTTGCAACATTTTTTCTAAGCATTTTAAAATGAAACTGTGCAAAAGTGCATCTTTAGACGCAAGAACTTTTATTAAATGATATATATTTGCGCAACAACTGTGGCTAGCTTTGTGTGACTGTAACTACGCTTAGCAGACACAACTACATTCTTTAGTCACACAATCATTTTGAAGTCACTAACCCTAAACTAAACCAAAAGTTAAAATTCAAGGCTAGGTCGACACAAAGTAGGAAACCAAATACTGAAAAAACTGCACAAATCAAAAGTAATTACAATTTTGCTTTTGCCTAAGGGCAGGGGTACATGGGGACAAATCTCCGTTGTCGCGGGCGACTAATCTCCCCACAATGCCATCCCACCGGCTAGAATGTAAATCACCAGTGGGATGGCATACGCGGCTCCACGATTTTCCGAAGTTGCCTTGAGAGGAAACTTCGGCGTATGCCATCCGCGGGGCCAGACATCAACCAGGATTTGTCGCGCGGCAACTAATCTCCCTGTGTGTCACTGCCCTAAATGTGGCCATACACATTGTGAACCGCTTTGTATGCCCATATCTCATTGGACCAAAGTCCACATCAATGAGGCGATGCAGTCCCTGATCCGAAGGGAAAATCAATTGTCCAATCGATATCTGCCCAATCTTATGCCACATATCATTCAGGTAGGCCTGTCAGGCATGCCCAAACTTTGTCAGATAAGGTGCCTAAAGGTGGCCATACACGCACCGATATTATCGTACGAAACCTCGTTTCGTACGATAATCGGTGCGTGTATGGCATGTCAGCGAGCCGACCGATATCGCAGGAAGCTGCTGAAATCGGTCGGCTCGCCGATCGGCCAAGTTAGAAAATTTTGATCGGGCGCCATAGAAGGCGCCTGACCAAAATTCTCCCTTCAGAGCTGAATCGGCAGAAGGAGGTAGAAATCCTATTGTTTCTACCTCCTTACCTGCCGATTCAGCCCTGAATGGTGTGTGGCGGATCTGACGTGAGATCGCCACGTGTATGGCCAGCTTAAAAGGGCTGAAGGACCCGAATTGGCGGGTGAAATCTGCCCAGGTATGGCCACCTCTAGATATGTTCAAGGTGTGCACCCAAACAAAGCCTAATGAAAGTAAATGTAATTCTAAACAACTTGTGAAAATACATATTAATTGCACAATTTCAATAGTTTGAAATGTTATTTGTAAATGTAGTTGCTATTGAGAGCAGGATTGGTCTGGATGTTTATATTCTCTGCTCTGCTGGTTCCGACTCCTGACACAATGTAACAGAAGTCGACTGATTAGCAGACCTGAAGGAGACCTGAATTCTGCTGCGTTGTTTCAGGAGTCAAAACAGAGGTTAGTAGTATGCTACATAAGTTGTATTTATACCAGTTTTGGGATGCATCTGGAGCTTACACTTAATTGCTTTGTGCACTTGTCTGAGACATAAACAGTAAGAGAACATTTCCTGTTGCAAATTGCAGAGATGCAGCATCAACACCTCCCACTCAGGGAGGAGACTGTGCACCTGTCTTACACACCTCTCCTTGCACTGCCTCTGCTGCCACCTTGGCTGTGGGCTGTTCCCAAGTTCTCTGAGGAAATAGTACAGGAGTGGGCAGTTAGAGAAGAAGAGTGTGGCCGAAGACTGGTCTGGAGGGAGAGAAGAATGCTGGGATGGGCTCAAGTCCCCTTTCTAACATGGCAGGACCTCAGAGCCCTTTTACTCCTCGCCTTGGTGAGAACATGACAATAAGCTTCTTGTGTTCTATTCCTGTGCTATGTGAGATTGCCTCTGTACTGTCTGCCCGACTGGAAGGCATTCATAGAAATATCTCTTCTGGTGCTCAGGTCCCAAGAGAAATCGTAGGTGCCATAACTAAATGACTCACGTTTTCTCTCAGTGACAGCAGCACCTCCAGGGTGAGACACATACAGCTTCTCACACTGCCTTCCTTTATATTTGGATTGGTAAACATACTTTCTTGTCATCTGTATCCCTGTTTGTTCTGAAGTATTGCACTCAAGAAGCCACTTAACCCCTGGGTGTCTGCTTTCTTTTCCAGTTTACATTCCTTGTCAACACTCTCCTCTATGGCTGTTCATAATCCTTATATATCAGAGGCAATGCACTGTATAAACAGTAGCACATCAATGTCAGTTACTATTGTATGATTGTGCTACAGGGTATAAATGTGTAGCCTTTAGTGAATCATTAATACTAATATAATTTCATTAGCCTCCTGTATGCACATCTAAATGGGGATTCTGGAGACGCACTGGGGACTTTCAGAGAGCCATAGATCACAAGTGACAAACTGTTGAAATAAAAAGCAGGCAGTGGGAAATGCAGTAAACAGCTCAAAAATATGTTTACAAGGAAAACAATTACCCTTAGCACCTTTTTACTGAATTGTTAAACCCTCGCTTTGTGAAAATAATTATTCAAAAAATGTATTGCAAGTTAGAGAAACTGTGAATGAACCCCAAATTCTTCACCATTAAAACAAAACACATTAAGTAAAGTCATATATGTTAATCGTTCCTTATTTTAAGAATGGTATGTGATGTGACACAACAAGTCAGGGAGGAAGCTACCATGCTGCATTCTGATTGGAGACAGGCTGCATTTTGCACATCGGAATTTGGAATAATTCAAATTATATATCCATGTTACTTCCTTGATCACATTCTTATATTTTTTTTTTCAAGGAAAGCAGAAGGTTTTTAATATGATTACAAATTAAATTTTTGGCCACTGATTGGCCCTTCTCCAGTTTCACCAGTGACATTTAACCCTTCATTGAAAAAATGTAGACAGTTTCAGGCATTGTGCTTAATCCTATTGGAGAATGATAAGAATCTCAGTGGGAAACTCAGGCTTTCGTTCATGCAAAAGGGCTTAATGTTACACAGTGTACACTGAAAGTCGTCTGGTAGACAAGATTTTCTTGTTGGCCTTAGTGCAGGGTTTGATGATACCTTCCTCCCCCATTACCCAGTACAGGTATGGGATCCGTTATCTGGAAACCCGTTATCCAGAAAGCTCCGAATTACGGAAAGCCTGTCTTCCATTCAGATTTTTAAAATTAATTTCCTTTTTCTACAAGAATACTAGTCTGATAATATAAAATGTCCCCCCCCCCTTGATAATCTGATTGTTGCAGCGTCGGACGGCCCACCAAGATACCGGAAAAACTCCTGGTATGCCCAGGTATCAGTGGGCCTCTTGCACCTAACCATTTTGCCTATTTCATGGTCATTACCTGTTTCTGTATTGAAAGAAAGAGGAGAAATTGATGGAAGGATATCTATCCTGTAGTATGTAAAGAAAAGAGATTAGGAGAATGAAGAGGTTGAGTAAGGAAAAATAATTTGGCAACTGGTCCTATGGTCTTGGGTTTTTTGTTGGGTCTCTGCTGTCAGTGGTTTTGCTTGCTGTGCTTTAGGTTTATTTTATGTTTTTTTTTCTCTCTGTCTTAATTAAAACTATGACAGGTATCTGAAGCTGGAGACTTTTAGGATATCTGACCAGCTGACCAGTCAGTATATGTTCTAAAAAGGGCCTCTGATATATGTCTTGGCTGAGATACTAAGCAAGTAGAGGGTTAAATCTTTTACAAGTATCACACAGTTTTTATATACAGTATTGGTGCATATATGGTCAGCATAAGCCAGCACTGCTGTAAATTGAAATGATCTTTCTGTATAAAAGGTAACTGATGAAGCAATGTGTCTTAGTAGACTACAACTGTCCACACAGAGCACAAGCAGTACAAAGTGTTACTGTTCCCAAGCAAAAACAAAGGGTGGCTAAAACTATAATTGATTTTTTCTAAAGCTGCTCCACTTAAACAATATTGCATAGGCACAATCAGAATTTAGATTTTGATGACAGTATCCATTTGATATGCTGTAACATTACTGGCTTGGGAAGTCTGTATCCAAAATACTAAGCAAACAAACACAGTTTGGCATATAAAGTGCCCTGGGTAGCTGAATGTATACAAATACAGTAGTCACTGGTGGACATATATAAAAGATGTACTATGCAGGAATGGACAAATTATTCACATTTCCGCTTATTATCCCCCCATGTTTATTTGCCAGGGATATGCATTTGCAGCTCAGTGTATGTTTAAATGCCTGTTTGCACCCTCAGTACATGATCTGTGAGTGGATTGGGGTGGCAATGCATTAGTGCTGTATATTCTAGGATCTCTAGATCTTTTCTAGTAAAAAGGGCCCACAAGGGCCTGCAATAATTCCTGTTATTGGCTAGGAACTAGTAACCAGGGCTGCTTTAAGGTATAAGCAGGCTCTGGGCAAAATTTAATTGGTGGGCCCCCACTGCCCCTAGGAACTTGTGATAGAATAACCATCAAGCACATGAAGTTCAATACAGTAATGCAGGTGTGCCTTCTTGGACCAACAGCCACAAAATGGTGATGCCTCAATAAAAAAGGCAAATAAATTAAAATGACCAAACTGTAGATCTCTCTTTCAATTACTTTAAATGAGGGGTCTGCCATCTCTGTAGGATGATTGTTGCCAAAAGTTATCCCAGATGGGCCCCCTATCCTTGTGGGCCCTGGGCAAATATCCCCTTTGCCCATTTATTAAAACAGCCCTGCTAGTAACAGGCAATTATTGGTAGGCAATAGGGAAAGTAGGGAATAGAAAATACAAGGATCTTTCTCAGGGTAGAGATGCTGATGTCACTTTCTCTACTTGATAGCAAACTTCCTTAGTAAAACTCCCTGCTTTAATCCAGATAAGCTATATCTATACTCCACCCTGAACTAATCCATTAAATGCATTTGCTTAACTACCAGCAACATGGCCAGTCCTTTCTTAATAAGGCAATCTTACAGGCTTATTTAACTCTTGATAACAATTACTTATACTAGATACAGTATGTTGTTTGTCTTAATTTTTATCTTTAGCTGTACAACTGCAGTGCTGGTATAGGATTCACATACTTCATTTGCAATTGATTTCCCTGCCTAATCACCAAGAGATAGACAGTAGCTTAAAGGATAAGGAAACTCCAAATTCACTGGGGGAGGAGGGATTTCAATATGGGACACACCGCACTGACCAGTGGAACATTCTAAAGCAGCTGTGCCATTTTACCTGTCTTTCCCTGACATCCCTTAGGCAAATTTAGACTTATGCCTTTGCAGTAGACTAAAATCAGAAAATGCAACTATATACTGCAAATGGGCAAAAAGTGTAAGCTCATTAAATAACCAGGTCTTTCAGCGTGTTTCTACCTTTATTCTACATTAGTTATGGGATTATACAATATTAGAGCATGCATATATATATGTATATAAAAATTGGAACCTCTTATAGGGTAGTGGTACTATTATATCATTGCCTACACAATCAGTTATTACATGTTAATATAAAGTGGTGCACAACAATGGTTCCATATAGTACTGGATCCTGCACATTTATGACACTTTGCTTTACATGTGTGACCATACCGTGGTTGAGTTGGTGGTGAATTGTGTTCATATCCCTATAGTGTTCATATCCCTATAATATTAAATCTATCTTGTCTTGCAGATTCCATCTCTATGTTCCACCAAGGAAACATCTTCCGTTACAATACTGCAGGATCAAAACATAAGCCAAGAAGATTTTATAGAGTTGTTGAACTTGCCAAGAAACACAAGCAATTCAGCCATCACTGTGAGGTATATCTGCTCTAGGCCTTGCTGGATCCATGTTGACATTGTGGCCTCATCAGAATTCCGGACAGGAGTTTCAGTATTCAAAAAACGATGGAGGAATGAGAAATACGATTATCAAACAAGGACCCGTACAGTAAACTTGAAATTTCCAAGCACTATGATTTATAAGAATGACTATTTCCTAAGGAACTCCGTGGATGTATATTTTGCAGCAGTCAGAGCCTGGCTTGTACACATTGATCCAGCAAATAAAGAACATAACGAAACCATTTTGTTTGCAGCAGCAAAAACCTTTGGTGTCTTGAACACAATTCCACCACTTCTTCGTCCTTACAAAGATCACCAGATATGTCTAACATGGGGTTTTGAGCAAGTGAGAAGACAGAGAGAAAATACAATGTTTGTTTGTCCGTGTGAATCTGGTAAGCAGAGCATTAGTAATTCTATCTTCATGGTGATGGGAAATGTACCCTGGTCATGTGTTATCAACTGATTAATATTATTGATTATATTATTGATATATCAGTCTGATGCTAAAATGAGGATTGAAGATGCTAAAATTAAGATTCTGTGGTCTCATCACAAAATAACCCTTGGGGTAAGATTAGCTTTTCAAATGGTAGGCAAGCAGGTTTCTTATGCAGAAAAGAGGCAGGGTCACAAAAATACAGGAAAATAACACTTTACCTTTACTTAATCCCACTTAAAAAGAAATGCATCAGCAGAGTGCTTACCTTCACGTAGCATCAAAAACATAAAACTCTCTCACATTTGAGATTGTAGTCTTACTGACTACCCCAGTGCCTTTCCCAGACTCTGGACCACCATAAGGTTAACACGCTGTTGCACTTTTCCATGCACTGCCTTTCTCCAGACACAGTCACAGGACCCCTTGGAACTCTCTCTCAAGCTCAGGCACCACAGGCCCCTTGGTTCTCTGTATCTTACTCACTATTAAATAGATAATTATGATGGTTACAAAGAAACCCATATAAGACCATCTACAGAGTAGCATTTGTGATCCAATCACAGTAGGAATGACTATAATTGGATCTGACTGTGCATGGTTAGTGCAATGGAACTGCCACTCAGTCATACTACAGTTTGGCTGCCTAACCCTTTGAATGAAGCCTAAAGCTAACAGTAACGCTAAAACTAAAATCTAGCTAAAGCTAAAATCTAGTAATGCTCACACACAACACTTTTCTGGTTGAGTTCAGACTATTAAAAATATAAAACCCAAAAGGAGTGTTTTGTACTACATACGGTGCACTAATAGCATGTTTGGAAGCTGAGAACATAGTAATCCTGACTTCAGCTGATGCTATCTGAAATCCATGTTTAATTAAGTAATGGAATTAGTTGTGTCTTGTTCCAATTTTAGATGCTGTAAGGATGCTTGATTTCCCCCTTGCCTCCAACAGCAGACACAATGGCATTATCAGAACATTTCAGAACTTTAGGAACCGAGAACTGGAGCTGAGAAGAAGTCAACAGTTTGATAATGCAAAGTAAGAATAAATGTGGACTAGTGTGTTTACTATATGATTGTCACCTTTTGTACAGCTTGATACTGTATTATAATTGCAGGGTAATTTAGTTATTCCTGTTGTCATGCATGCATAAAGCATTCCTGGCAGCCATTAATACCTGAGTAGTTGAAAGAGCAGGACCACATGGTATCTGGTATCTGTTATTTTCAGCACCAGACTATATGCACCAGTGTTTATAAAATTTCCTTTATCTTTAGTTCATAACATGTAATTAAAACTTGTGTTGAAACAGGCAGATATCTACTGTATAATCTTGGGTATTATCTACAAATGCCCTGGACATAAGTGCTAAAGGGCCACAAAAAAGGTGCCTATGTGCCACCACCACTCTGACAAATGCCAGAAAATGGGGTTCCCCCAACCTGTCCCCTAACTTGCGCTTAATTTGGAAACTCAAGTCAGGGGGAAGCAGAGGATGTTGGCCACAGAGCACCTGCTTTATATGGATTAAGTAGAGCTCTTGCCCTTTTAGTGCTCTTGCACTTTGTTTCCATTCTCCATAAATGACCTCTAGTTCTCTCTGTGTATCTTTTATTCCAGTCCCCTCTGTTGAGTGCTTTCTTTATTAATTTAGTTTAATAGATAGCTCTCTCCATTATGACATGTGTAGACCTTTCCAATCAGATATCTCTCTGGTTTTCCAAACATGGGACAGTTTTGACCAGGTCCCCAGTCCACCCCAGCTACACACCTGTATGCCCACACATGCAAACAATCTGCCCAACCACCAACACACTTTCCATATGTTGCCAAAATATCTGATGGAGCAAAGGCAGGAATGTTTATACTGTAGTACAAGAAGTTTTCCTAATGCTAATACTAATCATGCTAGTCTTACTGAATATCCTGTTGTTCCCAACCTGTCATTAGATAAATCTTTATGTTGCCTTCAAATATATTGTCTGAGTGAAGGTGACCTAGAACAGGTAGATAATTAGTCATGTGAAGTCTGAAACTGAATTTTCTTATTACAGGTTTACTTTTTCAGTCTGGATTTATTTACTGAATTATTGTTCGCATAAAGAATGTGGCATTATCCACCATGTTGATGGCAGTAACATGTACGCAACACCCTTATTATTCCTCCGTGATAAAGGCAAGTAAATTTATTAAACGGTGTATAATAAATATGGTTTATTATTTGGCTGTTGTGCCACAGCCCTTACAGTGCTGAGGGTAATTGTTGAGACCTATTTTTCACTTGCAACCCATGCCTTTTACAGTATATCTTTAAAGTCAATTCTGTATGAAAGTCAAGAGCCTTACAATTGTTATAGTGGATACAGTTGGTTGCAGACTGGACCTTAAAGGGAATTCACTAATTAGTGTTCATGTAAAAAAAACTTTGGGATACATTGAATCCAAGATTTAAAGTCATCTAACTTAAAAACTCTGCACGACCCAAATTTTTTTAGTTGCTGCAATCTCCTAAATTTAATTATTCAAATTACGGTTCCAAACTGGTTCGGCATTCAGCCAAATCTCTTATGGAGCATATGGTGTTCGGCTGAATTCTACAATTATACTTTTTATATAGGAGTCCTTACAGGATTGTGGTCCCTACAGTGATGATGTTGATGATTCCCTAAAACAATAAAATAAAAAGAATTCCATTTGATTTGTTATGTAGGTGTTATGGGTAATTATGTAATAACTTAAATACTAGTTAGTGATATTATAAATAGCCATGTGCTCCAGCAAATGCGGAGAGGGTAATGCCTAGTAGTCAGATGGTTGCTGTCAAATTGGTGACCAGTAAATTCTGTAGTTGCATACGGGCTTATACAAAAGTAGTATAGAAGTAAAAAGTTCCCCTAGTTGAGAGTTTGGGGTTTGGCACCCAAACCCAATGTTCATACTGGTGAGACTCTACTTATATAAACAATCTGGGGCTTCCTCTCTTTCTTTGTGGACAAGTAAAGTCTACCTAATGTTATACGCTAATAGATCTTTTGCATATATTATTACATAACCATATTGTGTGAGAAGCATACCATGTAGTGAGGGGAACTGACAATCATCATGTTTGTATTTGCCAAGTTCATCTGCATTAAACATTTGAATTGTGTTCCAAAATTATTTTTTGGTGTCACAAATTACTGGGTCACAGTGCTGTCCCATCAGGTTACAGATTTTTCAGGACTGAGAATTTAGTCTGCTGATATATATATCTTCCTCTCTCTTCCCATCTGATCTGAGGAACAAAAGCTGTGTGACAATTTATGTGGCCAACATATGATCTAATGGCTTTGCCAGTAGGCTGCCTGAAGGGATCATCATGCAGCCAACTTAAAAGAAAAAACAAAGAGGCATAACAAAACAATATTATCCTTATGCGGAAAGGAGATAGAAGTAAATATTTTTTGTTACCCATGTAAAGTTTCCATCTCTTGGCATGTTATGAAGTTTGCAGCAAAGTGTTATCCCAGTACAAATGTTTATTTACTGAATCAAAATGGCCATGGTCCTGTCATTTGCTGTTTATCAGAGGTTTGTGTACCATCCACAATAAGGATTTTCTAAATCATCTCATGAATGTGGCACCCACTGTTAAAGTCTAATTACTGGACTTGAAGACCTTTTGTGATAGTAAAGGCTCAAATAGTTTCATTGCTATTTTGCAAATATTGCCTTAAATGTTCATGTATTTAAACTGTAACCTGTGTGCAAATATTGGATATACATCTCTTCTAGTATTATAAATATATTTATATCTTTTCTTTATTGTTATTATTTATACAGGTCAGATCCATGTTCAGATGAGGCTAGCTACTGAAACTGATACTGCATATCTAACAAAGTTTAAGGTTCCTTTACGCAGATGGCTCCGTATGGATATTGCTGGCTATGCCAGAAAGGTATTTTATTAGTCACTATACTACAATATCTCTCAAAGAGACACAGCCATAAGCGAAAGGAAAGATGGTGAAATAGACTGAACTGTAATACAGTTTGGTCAATTCCATTCAAGCTGCCCGATAATTAATTCATTTTTGTGATTTCTGCAAAGAAGTTTTTGGGGCATTTTGGTGTAACCCAGAATGGGAAACTTAGGCCTGTACAGTGACTACACTGGCAAATGATTGGCATATGAATGGTCAAGCCAGAAAAGGATGTGACCACACTTCTTTCAACAAATTATGGTTGACTAATGTGTGATATGATTAGTTGGGTCAGAGGGTGAGTCGGCGTATCACTGTAATTATTCCTTTCATATGTGTTCTAATTGCTAAATATGCTATCACTTTTCATTTAGTCAGGTTATCTTCTCAAATAACTGTGCCATATTTCACATGGCTATGCTTCCTGGGGTAACAGACACATCCTTCTTTTCTCTCTAGATAACATTTACCATACTTCTTGGAAAGGAACTGGAAAGGTTTGCTCAAGAAATATACAAGTAAGAGAACATTATTCCAAGTAATATACTAGAACTAATAGCCAATCATTGGATTTATCTTCAGTATCTTCCCCACCTATATTAAAAGATTTTCAGATAAATCCAACTGATAGCAGTTAGTCCAGCCCTAAAAAAAATATTTTCCTATATAACTAAGGTATGTTTACTGATGCAAATAGCGTTCATTGTGTCTAATCTTTACAGGAAACATGTTTGCTAAAGCAGATATTTCTTTCATAGTATGCTTCCATAAATATTCATTAAAACCTTGTCCTAAAAATAGAGTCCTATTTATCCAATATGCATGTAGAAACTTCCTAGGAAATACATGATATCACTCATAGGGGTAATGCTATCATAGGGGCAAAGTTTGGGGATGCCTGTTAAAAAATGCAATTAGTTGCTAGGGGTAACTAGACTTCTTGCAAATGTTGTGCTTTTATTACAACAACTACTACAAGAGCCAAGCTAATTATATAGTTGCTCCTAGCAAAAAATCAAAGAATCAAAAAAATTGTTTTTTTTTGTGTGGGGAAGAACCTAACTAAACTAAATAGGCTCTGAATGGCTTAATTTACAGTGTACCAATGCAAACTGATGGTCTGTTGTGTGTGTACATGCAACATGCAAAGGCAAGGCTGGTGTTGATTTCAAGGCTCCCAAGGAAAAAGAGGGCCAGGCAGAAAACATATCTTGTGTGAGAATTTGCACATGGAGGAGAGTTTATGAGAGCTTATTAAAAAGGGTGAGACCAGAATTTAAGAAAAGATGTCCCTATTACTCTTCTTAAGGATATGGCAGGATTAAAGTTTTAAAGCTTTGTCTTTCTGACTTCTAAAATAACTTTTTTTCCTTTGTCAGTCTGCAGGAAGATGTATTATATGATGATACTGCAGGATATGTGGCCCTTGGTGGGACCAAGTTTGTAAGAGGCATTGCAGGATTCTTTGGGCCTGTAAAATATTATCGACTCAGGACTCTGAAAAGTGAGGAGGTAAATGTAATTGTAGGCTGGAAAACATATCAAATAATAATTTATCTTTAACAAAAATATCAACAGAACTTAAAAAAGCATTTATTTTTACATAATGTATAAGGGAAGCTTGGCCAATCCTGCGATTAGTGCCTGATTATTGTAGCTCAGATGGTCCCTTTGGCAGGCAGTTTCAACAGTCTGTCCTGCAATCATAAGAACCAGAGTCTGTCTGTTCTGACAACTGTGCAACTTATGGACTGATTTAGTCAGTTTCTTCTGCCCCCATATAACTAATTTAAAGCTTCATAAGATCTAGTATTATCATCATCATCATCATCATTTCCCTTAGAGTGCATATAATGTGCATATTAACTGCATGAAAAATGGTCTGTGCACAGCACATCCGGCACCGACCATTCAACACATCCATCCTCTCCATACGGTGGAGTTCAGGAAGGATGAACATTGGGATCATGCTCTACTTATAGACTAGGGATCTCCCACAATCTCCTAGGGCAGGGCTGTCCAACTGGAGGCCCAGTTTGTTCAAAGGCTTTATAGACTTTATTCAAAGGAATCATTATTTTAATATTATCTGGCCCTTAAACATACTATATGAGCAATAATTGTCCTACTACATGTAATACGTTGGATAGCACTGTCCTAGGGCAATGGGAACACATCTCTCCCACAGGACATAGGCTAAACATTACACAGTTGGGGAAAGTTAAGTCTTTCACAACCCCTACACTTCTAAGGCTGGCCATACATACATACATTGGAGTCTTGAGGAGGGCAGGATGTTTGCACTTGACAAACAGAGTTGAAAGCAATGATAATTTTTTCTCTTTTGGGCGTGCCATGTGAGGTTCTCATATCTCCTTTATGGCAAAACAGCTCTGGGCATACACAGCAGTTTTATTTTAGCACCACATGAAAACCCCACACAAACCCAAGGCTATTTTTTTTATTTGTACCAACAGCACAAGCAGAAAGGCAATGTTACACATTTTGATAACAGTGCTCTCATGGGTTTCTCACTTTTCTCACTTAAAGATTTAAAAAGCATTTCTAGGATTCAATTTTTCCTTAATAGATACTAATACTGTTGCTTAATTATCATTCATTCAGATTTCTAACCCTCTAGTGGATGAGATTTATCACCAGATTGATTCTTACTACGAAAGATGTGCCAGTGTTCAAGACATTGTGCGTTCGTACAGCAGTATTGTGGGGAAGGAAAATCAACTACAGACACAAAGTAAGTGCATTAAATGTACAAAAACTCATCTTAATTTGCTTGGTTAGCAGGAAATCTTCACAGGCTACTTCAAATCGCCTGCTGTTTCAAATCGCACACAGACCCTTTTCTGAGCGACTTGAGTAAACAAGAGGGGGGGTTAACTGTTGAGTGTACCATGGGTAGCAGATCGCCTGGAGCTCAACACGCATGAAATCTCTTCGTGGGTATTGTCGTGGCGACTTGTCGCCAAAGCGCCAGGGGAAAAAACGCAGGCGACAAATCTCCTCGTGTGCCAGAGCCCTTAGTCTTGTGTTTGCAAACATTGGCCTGCTCAAAGATAAACATTTGGCCAAGCTTCAGTTTTTAGCAGACAGCTACAGGACTTCTTGCAGTATGTTGCACCATTCATTCTCCCTCTCATATCATCTATATTGAAACCTCTGCATAACACTAGGGGGCAGATTTACTAAAACTCTAACTTTTCCCATTTTTTTCAATTAAAGAATAAAATAAACTCATTTCCACAAAAGTCTTATATTTAGCAAAAAATCTGAAATGCAAAAGCACATGCGGGAAAAGTCGCCGAAAAATTCCGACTGTTAGTATATGGCCCGCTAGGCCTGTATGGGAAGCACAAAAGAATTAAAAAACAAAGTAATTACTTAGTAATACTTGAGTAATCCTTAGTAAGAATTACTTAATAGCATGTCAAAGCACATTTGGCCTTTGCAAAAAATTATAAGTATGACCCGGTTCTCCTGTGGGAGATGGTTTTGTTGAGGAAAAGTATTTGAAGAAAGTTCACAAATCTAACAAATCTAACTACTCACACCTCAAAAACCCTGTAAAGTGTGGTGGTGATACAGGTATGGGAATTGTTATCCTGAATGTTTGGGACCAGGGGTTTTCCAAATAAGGGATCTTTCCATAATTTGGATCTTTGTACCTTAAATCTACTAAAAAAATAATTTAAATGCCAAAGAAGCCCATTAGGATTGTTTTGCCCCCAGTAAGGATAAATTATATCTCAGTTAGAATCGAGTACAAGGTACTTTTTTATTATTACAAAGAAAAAGAAAAAACCTTTTAAAAATGGAGTATATGGAAGTTCTATCCAGAACTTTCTGGATAATGGGTTTTTGGATAAAGGATACCATATCTGTACTATCATACTGTGGGTTTTCTTTTAAAGAGCAGGAGCTGGTCTAGAAAGAAAGATGCATGGGGTAAACTTTTATTTTATTTTTATCTTTAACATAAAACAATGCATTATTGACTCTGGGGTTTTGATCTCACGCAGATAAATCACACAACTACTACTTGGGCTTGCATTTACAATATGGAAGACGGCCTTGCTGCGAGACACTTCCGTGGCACCAAGAGAAAAAGGAGAAATACAGTCATTTGTTCAGCCTACTGCAGTCTGTAGACTGGACCTCATTAGGTAAATATATGATCTCATTTTTTTCTCCATATTTGGCTTAGGCACAGTACACACAGGCATTTTTAATTGTATTTGACATGCGGCTAGAAATTTGATGCAGCACTTTGTTTTCAGGGTAAAGCCTTTATGTTTTACTGTATATACAGGTATGGGATCCCTTATCCGGAAACCCGATATCCAGAAAGCTCCGAATTACAGAAAGCCTGTCTCCCATAGACTCCATTTTAATCAAATAATTCAGATTTTTAAAATTGATTTCCTTTTTCTCTATAAAAATAAAACAGTGCTTTGTATTTGATCCAAACTAAGTTATAATTAATCCTTACAGGATGCAAAATAATCCTATTGAGTTTGATTAATGTTTTATTGATTTTTTAATAGACTTAAGGTATGAAGATCCAAATTATGGAAAGACCCCTTATCCGGAATACCCTTGGTCCCGAGCATTCTGGATAACGGGTCCTATACCTGTATATATATATATATATATATATATATATAGTATAAAAAAGACCAGCAACTCCGGGATTTCTTGTGAAAAATCAAAACATATATTCAAAGTAGCATAAAGCCGACGTAACGTTTCGGTCCCCATCGGGACCTTTCTCAAACATTACGTTTGACACAGAAGAACATGTATACATAAAAGAAAAAAGAAATCTTGTGCTTTTTTGATAGAGGACACTTTTGTTTGTGGCTGTAGTTACATAGACCTTTCTGATAAATCTTACTTAGTTTTTACCTTTCCTTCTCCTTTAAGTAACAGTAGGTGGGTGCATGTTGCACAGTTCTGCTACATCATCACGTACATCCATGTACCTCAAGTACAATCATGTGCCAAGGGTTATTTTATGTATTATAATACCACCTTGTTAATATAGTGGGTTCAAGAGACAAGGACCCAGCTGTGGCATTACAGAAGCCCATATCAAGAGGCAAATGATAGATGAACACTTTATTAGTTATTCTTAGTTATATATCTATTATTTCTGCTATGGGAGCTTTCCTACTGAACCTTTGTATGGCTTCTTTGTTCACATTCCAATAACACATGGTTTTAGTGGTTGAGCAATGGTCAATATGGCCTTTTCTGATTTGACAGGACAGACTGTTGGAGGTAAGCAGATAAGACTGCTGGAAATACATACTGTATACTATGAAGGTACCTGTTTTGCCTAAATTTTTTTTTTTAATTTTTATGCAATTTTCTTTAGATTCATCAAATGATCTGCTCATTAGATTTGGAAATATAATATATGACAGTATTATAGAGAAACTAACAGGTGGTCTGGAACATCTTGGTGCTGCTGTGCCCTCACTGATTGAAGCAAGTTGCTCTGGATACCACAAAGCATCTTACCTCCTGGCAGTTATGTATGAAACTGGCTTACATGTGCCTGTTGATAAAGTGCAGGTAATATTCTCTTTATAGGAGCAATGAAGCAATTTCCAAAATATGTTATATTTCTAAAGAAGTGTGTGTGCAAAGTGAAGTTGATCCTTTCATGCAGCGTTATAGAGTAACGGACAGGGCTACACGCAGGACTTTGTTGCACTGATTTTAGCACTGCAGTAATTTGCAAAATAAATAAAATAAATATGCTGTTTAGATCTAAAAAGGCAAGAAATGTTATATATGTTATATACTGAACTTACTGTAAAAGTTCAGAGACTTAGCTGAAACCTAGCATGTGTTACAAATAAAATAAATAATAGAGCTCAGTAAATATAAACCGCTGTGCTGAGTAGAACTGTCACTGACCAGTCAGCAATGTGTGAAAGCCATGGCAGAATACTTACAGGAAGCCTAAACCACAGTAATAGCTATTTTAACAAAACTAACAATAATAGTATATGATGTCCTTATGAAATTGATCCTACTGTAGGAGAGCTACATTCTATAAAGTGCTTCTCTCACTTTTTATAGGGGCTCTTATACAGTCTGGTTGGAGCGCAAGGGGATGACAGGCTCGCTTTGCTGAAACTTGGCTATAAGCATTTCCAAGGGATTGATGGCTACCCTCTGGATTTGGACATCTCGTGCTCTTATTACATTAATATTGCAAAGAAAACCCCAAAAGATCGAAGTAAAAAACATGAAGAACAGGTAAAAAATATATTTATGTTTCATTATTCTCACCAGACAGAAAATCATAAATGACAATGGCCAAGCACTGTGTCCATGGAACTGAAAACTTGATTGCAGATTTTGCAGGTTTATAAATTACAGTAGGAGCTACGACCACTACTGAATCAACTTGTCGATATTACTAAATGGTACGTCAACAGTACTGAGCAACACTTAATTATTAATATGAATAAAACCAGCTTTTTATAAATAATGGCATTAATCATCAGGTCACACGCTGATTCTTATTTTGATTCATATTCATGCTTTATAGATAAGACTATCTAAAAAGTATGTATGTATGTATATCTTTATTTATAAAGCGCTACTTATGTACGCAGCGATGTACAGTAGAATACATTATTACAAACAGGGGATTATCAAGATAATAATAGATAAATACAAAGTACAACAATAAATACAGATAGATTCAAGATAAATACAGTTGCAATAAGTTAAGAGTCAAAGACACAAGAGAATGGAGGTCCCTGCCCCATAGAGCTTACAATCTATATGAAATGTAATGGGTAATATTATTTAGTATTATTTATTATTTAGTGTCCTATGCAATAGAATTGCAGTAGAATGTTTTGGGAGGCATCCAGAGCATGAAATCTCTCTCTCTCTAAACATTTTGTTCAGGTCACCTTGCTTTTTTAATATTTTCTTAGATTAATTATTAAAGTTTTACCCAATATATCTAGAAACAGGTATGGGTGCCGTTATCCGGAAACCTGTTATCCAGAAAGCTCTGAATTACGAAAAGGCCATCTCCTATAGACCACATTTTAATCAAATATTTAAAAATGATTCCTTTTTTTCTCTGTAATAAAAAACAGCACCTTGTTCTTGATCCCAACTAAGATATAATTAATCCTTATTTAAGGCAAATCAATCATATTGGGTTTACTTAATAGTTAAATAATTTCTTAGTATACTTAAGGTATGGAGTTCCAAATTACATAAAGGTCCCTTATCGGGAAAACCCCATTCCCCAAGCATTTTGGATAGCAGGACCCATACCCGTACTAATAGCAAATGCTTAAGTTCACAATACACCCCGAAGGTCAGTAATAATGAACATTGAATATACGTTGCCTGTTACCTGCTATGCTAAGTACAAAGAAAAACAAGATGAGCTCACATACTTTCTATTCCAGTTGTCTGTTAATACAGTGTACCTGTAGGACATATGGCTCTGAGTCTGCATCTGGTTCCCTCCCTTGGTAAACAGGTTTAGCATCCGGGAATTCTTGTAGAACTCACTGTGATCTGAAAAGGAAGAGGCACCCAAAAAGACAACAAACACTTCTATAAAATAAACACAATGAATATTCTAAAGACTGCAAGCGTGAAACATGCTTTCTTCTTGCAGGCCTTTGCAGAAGCCATTAGGCTTACGGATGATATGATGCTCAAAGAACAAACCAGAGAAAATGATGATTTATTTTTGTGGCTTAAACAGAATGCTGAAAGAGGTGATCCACATGCCCAGGTAACTAAGCAGCACTACACTATGGCTATTGTTCAAATGTTGGAAGATTCTGGGACGTAAGCGTCATTAACAGCTAGGGAGCCAGAGGCCACATATGCTTGATATCATTTCCATGCATTTGTTAAATAGAGACCATCTACTTGTATGTTAATGTAAAAGTTCCCTAAACAAGAGCGGAACGTAAGAATTAATTATTGATAAATTCTCTGTGTGGTTAATATTGTAAAACCCCTTTTATTCCTGTAGCACAGACTGGCACAGATGTATTTCTGGGGACAGCAAGGTGTGACCAAAAATATCAAAGCAGCATTGGAATGGTACAGGAGAGGAGCACTAGAAAGTGAAGACCCCATAATAATGTATGACTATGCTGTCATACTTTTCAAGGTAACAGTACTTATATGCACATTTGTATTTATTCATTTAAAGTGGAAGTTTACATTTAGGTTAACGTTTTGTATGTTATAGAATAGCCAGTTCCTAACAGCTTTTTATTACTTATCTTTCTATTCAGGCCATCTCCTATTCATATATTTCAATCTTTTATTCAAACCACTGCCTGGTTGCTAGGGTAATTTAGAACCTAGCAACCAGAAAGGTGATGAAATTCCAAACTGAAGAGTTGAACAAAAAGCTAAATAATTCAGAAACAACAAATAATAAAAAGAAGACCATTTTTAAATTGTCTCAGAATATCACTCTCTACATCATGCTAAAAGTTAGAAAACTCCTTAAGTAAACAATATGTAGAATGGCAGCTACACTAGGGGGCACATTTACTAACCCATGAACGGGCCGAATGCGTCCGATTGCGTTTTTTTCGTAATGATCGGTATTTTGCGATTTTTTCGGAAATTATCGCGACTTTTTCGTTACCAATACGATTTTTGCGAAAAAACGCAAGTTTTTCGTAGCCATTCCGAAAGTTGCGCAAAATCTGGCGATTTTTTTGTAGCGTTAAAACTTGCGCGAAAAGTCGCGATTTTTTCGTAGAGTTAAAACTTGCGCGAAACGTGGCGCCTTTTAAGTTTTAACGCTACGAAAAAGGCGTGACTTTTCGCGCAAGTTTCAACGCTATGAAAAATTCGCCAGATTTTGCGCAACTTTCGGAATGGCTACGAAAAACTCGCGTTTTTTCGCGCAAGTCGTAATGGCTACGAAAAACTCGCGTTTTTTCGCGCAAATCGTATTGGTAACGAAAAAGTTGCGATAATTTCCAAAAAGTCGTAAAGACGCCGAAAAAATCGCAAAAAATACGAAAAAGTCTCATATTGTTCGTTTTCCAATCGGAATTTTTCCAATTCGGATTCGAATTCGTGTCTTAGTAAATCAGCCCCTAAGCTTGATTTAGTGTTTCAGAAGTGATCTGATGTAACATCCACTTTTCTGTGCATTTCATTATATTCCAATATATTCCACTTCTTCCTTATTTAAGTGCCATTAGAGAAATAGGATATTATCAAGTAGGCTGCCATCTTATTGATATTATCTGATATTACGATTATTAATATTAACCACTACTTTTCTAATTCAGGGTGAGGTTATACGAAAAGACATGAAGCTTGCACTCAAATTAATGAAGAAAGCTGCAGAGAAGGTAAGCAAGAGAATGGTTAATATGATGCAGTGTAAATATTTAGCATTGGATTCAGGAAAACCAATTAAGTCTTCTGATTCCACCTTTTGCACATTGATTTCTTAAACAGGCACATATTTAAGGAGTAGTAAAGAGAGAAGGCAGAGAAACAACAGAATAGGCAAGGATATGAATAGTAAAAAAGATAATGCATTAGAACAGAAAAAAACAAAGTATAGTGATACTGCCAGGAGAGGCTGTAGCCTTATCAGCCAACCACATGGGCCATAGGAACATAAGCTTCCCATTGACAGTACTGACATTTTCTGCACTGGCAGCTCTAGCTGTCAGTGTAGTTCTCTGGAGATGTTCTAAATGCACACAAGGCATGAAGGGAGTTCAAAGGAGATGACAAGCTGCAGCACTCTCTTCTTATTGCTGCACCAGCAGTGTAAAATGTACAGATGTAGCCTAGTTCCTTAACCATTTTGTTGCATTATGTCTCTTCCAGTTAACACAGGGTAGAAATCTTTGCACTCTAGCACCATCTAGAGGCAGGATTTAACACTCAAAAACTGGTGTCTGGACATAGTGAGACAAAATGTGAAAACTTGCTGGTTGCATTTGCTGTGCTTATTGCTTGTGTACGAGTGTTTATCCTGGGATTTGAAGATTTTAAAGAAACAATTGAAAGACACAGACCTGGTTGATGTGGAATGTTGACTCAGCTTTACAGAAATGCTAACACTCTACATTGGATCTCTGCAACCTTTTTGCTTTGATTAATAGGCCATTAATAAGGCCATTTTCCAAGAGAGGAATTTATTGGCAAAGTGAAAGAGGGCTTCAAACGGAGGCTTTGGCGATACCATAGTGTGGGATCCTTAGATCAGGGTTGGTCAGACTTCAAGGGTGGGGTCTTTTGGAAAGGATCGACATCTGGATGTAAAGTAATGATAGGGAATAAACTAGAATCTAATTTACTCTAATTATTCAGACTAAGCCCCAGTTTTACCACCTGGAGGCAGAAAAATCGAAACTTTACCTGCAGAAGAAGGAATCTTAGTTACACTAGAAAAAGCAGAGTCAGAATTGTTAATTCATTGTTCTGATTCCAGTGATAAGCAATACACATACATCTGGAACTGGTGCAGATCAGCTGAGTTCTGTGACTTTGGTCTGTCTGTGACTTCAGTGGCACATCTAGCGCAAGGCATAGAGCTCAGAGCTCCTTTTGTATGCAGCAAAATATGCATAACTTTTTGCTTTCCATTCTGGCAGTGCAAAGAGTTGTGTCTGTAAGTGGCATGAACAACTTGGTGGTGGTGAAATGCATTTGTGGAACAAAAACATGATGCATTGCACCTGTTTCTCTCACTAGTCTCTCATAACTAAGTTCCAATAAAATGAGACGTTTAATATGATACTCTGAAGGGTGCGCATTCACCAGACCATTTATCTGTATTGGACATTTGAATTTTCCCCTTGCTGCGGGCTCAGGGCTGCAGCACCAATATCTCCCTGTGAGTACAGAATGTTTAGTTGTGATTTTAAGGGATGGACCCAAGCCACAACTCTAATTTGGTATGCACTGCTAAACTATTATTTACCTGCAGCAGCCATTTAAATAGTGTGAGTGTTTCTGTATAATTTTAGATATTTAATGGCAGATTTTTACACAAAAATGTAAGCATTTTTCTATATGTTTAAATATTTTCTGCTCACAGGGAAAGCATGAGGCCCTGAATGGCTTGGGATGGTATTACCACCATTTCCAAAACGATTTTGTCAACGCTGCCAAGTATTGGAAGAGAGCATATGACATGGGAAATCCAGATTCTGCATATAATCTTGGAGTCCTGTATTTAAATGGAGTATTCCCAGGGGAGCCAGGAGTTAACGAGGTAAGGAGAAAGATGGATATGGGGAATGAACCCCATGCCACTTTCTTGTTGGAAGGAGAGGGTAATGATAAAATCCAAGTTTGTTCTCTGCTGTATTGTAATAAAGGTCCTTTCTATGACTGCACCCAAAGAAAATTACATTCATATTTCAGTCAGTTTGATTTGGTCTTCATTTTGACTCTACATGAAAGGCACATAAAAGTCAGTCCAAGGAAACAGTATTAAAAGGACATGTTCCTGGGGTTTAATTGCAGTAGTAAGCCTAGTTTTCAAGCATGAATTCTAAAATAAATCCTAAACTGACTAGAAGGAGTCGCTAGTGTGAATAAACCCATAGACTTAGCCGTGATAGATAGATAGATAGATAGTGAAGATGATGATAGTTAGATATTGTTCCATAATTTCTGTTTATATTTTAGCAGGTGAACACTATACTAATCTATATGTTTTCTTTACAGACACGGGCTTTTGAGTACATCTTCAGCGCCTCAGAAGGAGGCCATATTGATAGCATCATCTATTTAGTCCAATATTTAGTGACGGGAAGTTTGAAGAGTGTCCCAAGGAATCCAAAAGCAGCAATTATGTAATTGACCTTTAAGTTAACATCAGGTTAAAATGTGTATTTGTATATGTACCTTTGCTTGATGGGCAAGCCTCATCTAAAATGGTAACACATTAGCATTGGCTTTATCTGTGCATTTCTCTGCGGGTGGTGTACGACTGACTATGGTTGGCTGTTGATGTAAAGTAACCACTATTGCTGGCAGACTGAGAGAGAGAATATTGGGGAACCTCTTTATAAATTGAAGGTAAATCAAGTCAATGAGAGTCAAAATAGGCCCTGGGCTTTCAAGTCTAAGGCATCTTACAGCAGCCCCTCTGGAATTTGCCAGAACCTACAGATTGCTAGTCCTGCCCTTGAAGGTTCATTTTTTGACTTGTTTATATTATTGATTATTAATATAAACCTCTCCTTACTTACCAGAAGACTCTGTATGGGTAAGGTTCCTACATTTGTAGGATTTAAGATGTGCAGAATGTGTCTATTATAAGCACCCTACACAGTACATAGGAAGAATTTGTCTAGTACACTAAATAATAGGAAGTCCCTAGGGTTCCCAAAACACTGAATATAAAGAGATACATAGGGATGCAAGGGTATGAGAGACATAAACAGACAATTTAATATGGATCGTTGATACCAGGAGATACACTAATGGGCTGAATGTGCTGGGCAGCTGGGTTTCAATCATACAAAAAGAGAGGGGGATTGATCAATGCACATTCCCTGGTCCCCTGTTTCATAAGTAAATTATCTATGCTAGTGCATGTATTGACAAAAAACAGAGGTTTTTAGTTACAAAATTATGATCATAAGATTGGTAAGCCACCATACCACGTCAAGGTAAACCCCGTATGGCGGTCCTATCTATTTACCTCTGGTCATATTTTTCAAAGGCTGGCACTCCCTTGCACTGTAGCCATTCTTGACCTGGGGGCTGATTTGAGTCAGAGAGCTTAGTCACCCCCATGCCTTCAGCTTTTATAGAGAGAGATTGCCAGGACCACAGCTTGGTTTCAATATATGTGAATTATGTAAGTGAGTAACCATTTTCAGTTTGTTTAATAGATCTTCCTGGTAGGATTCTTATAAAGAACAAATATTCATGTCTGCTCTGTGTTTGTTTAGTGTCTTTTTCTGGATTTGTACAGCTGCATTTTTAAAGGAGACATATTGGATAAATGGAAAAAAACCCTAATTTTGTAGGCAATTATAAATAATATATGGTGCTGGTTTCACTTTGGGCTAAAAATTTATCCTATCTGCAAAAATGGCCCCTTTATTGGAGATCCTTATTGATCAGTTCTCTGTCCGTGTTTCTAATGAAGGGTGGGCGTGTCCTAACAGTCCCTGCCAGAAGCACAGCAGGAGGGGAAGAGCCAATCACAGCCTTGCACTCACACAAGCACAGACATGCTTCAGTTCCCTATCAGGTCAGCCTAGCTGCTGACTGGTTCCTATCCTACAATGCAGTGTACTGAGAGCTGCCGGCCCCCCTGCACATCCAGAGAACTCAGCCAGCAGGAAGTGGAACAGAGGGGTGGGACTAGTGGGGTTTTGGTGGAATTTCTCAATAAATCAGTCCGAAACACAACTTAACTTAACTTTTTTAAGCACAGTCCTTCTATATTTAGAGGAGTATAATTCACTAGTACATTCTTAATTTTTATATGATATGTCTCCTTTAAGGGCTAATAACCACAATTGTTGACATGAGTTTGGTCAGTTGGACTTACGTAGAAACATTGCATAAACAAAAAGGAAACCATGTAACTTGTGTAAACCATTTCCCCGCCCCCTTAGGCTCATTTTTGGGTATATGTAGTACTGTACGTTTGAATGTTAGATGTATTCTTTTTTATATAAGGGCAGAGTAGCAATTTGCCATGTAAATATGTTTGCCCACATACTGGGTTTCTAGTTTGAAAGAGATGATTTTACATAAATGGAAATAGTGTGACTTGCTTTCAGAAATTACATATTTAGTTGTTGTTGGCTAACGTAACTTTTATTCTCTAATACTGTAGATGGGCAAAGTCAGTGGCGGAGCAAAATGGACATATTGGGCATGTCATAAGGAGAGCTCTGAATGCATATCTGGACAGGTCTTTGTAAGTATCACAGCCATGGAACACATCAGTTGTTCTCCTTCAAGTGCCCCAGCTCGCTAATGCGCATGTGTGTGATGTAGTATTGATGAACATCTCCCCCAGTCCTATGTCACGCTGGGGAACTCGCTCATTATGACCTTAGTGTTTGTGAATATGATGGGGACCTTAGATTGCTAGCTCCACTGAGGAAGCGACTCATGTGAGTAGGGCTAATATTACTTATGAAAATTTTATATAGTCTATATCTTATATGCTAAAAATCTGTTCATAAAATAGTATTCCAATTTTAAAATCTGACTGTGGTGGAGCAGTTCATTTAAAAAATTAGGTATCTGATATACCTGATAAGTTATTATTTCCATTCATGACCAGTAGTGGGTGTGATTGCTCCATAAGAATACCCTAGCAGATGCTGGGCTGCTCTGATTGAAACACACCACTGCGCTGTACAATAAAGAACTAATGTAATAAGATAGCACATTTATCTCTGAGATTAAGCAAAGGAATTTTGCTAATAATCACTTATCCTCCTTATTGTTCTTCTCTTTACATGCACATTTTTACTTTACACTTTCATAAATACTCTCTGCTTTTGTCTAATAAATTTACTTCTAATCTCCTGCTTCTTTTGCATAGCCTATACACGTTCATGCATTACATTTAGGCTATCTTTAATTTCAAGGCTTTAGCATATTACAGTAACCTTCCCTAACTAGAACCTTCCCATGGGAGAGTCCAATCTTGCAGAGCTGGATATTACAAATGGGCATTTTGCTGTTCATTGCTTCCCAACAGACATGAATCAGTTCTAAACTACATCCTGACTGCTGAGGCTGGCGTGGAAGTTTCACAGACTAACATGGCTTATCTTTGTGAGGAACATCCTGTAAGTATCTTGCAGTCTATTTCCATATTTTGTCATGAGTTTAATTTCCCATTAATAAAACCATTTTCTTGTTTGTTATATTTTCAGGAGTTCATTCCTTCATATCTAATGGATATCTGTATTCTGAGATACTACAACCTTTCAGTATATCAAAACAATCCTCCTTCTGTTGGTACGTACTGTCATCATGCTGCGAAATAAAAAGCTGTTTAGCAATAATCACATCTACAGCCTAAAGAAGGACAATATTGTCAATGTTGTATTGTAAGTGAAAGTCATTAAAGGAGAAGGAAAGGCTCTCAAGCTGCAGGCATACCTTCAGTTCTCTCAATAGTGCCCTTAAGTCTCCCCATATTTCTCCCGTTCAGATGATCAGAAGCCAAACAGGAAGAAAAAACGCTGAGCTGTCTAAAGAAATTTCCCACAATGCCTCACTTCTGCACAGTCACCCAGACCAGTGTACATGCTCAGTTAGTAAGACTATGAGGAAGCTTCCTGCTGATTGGCTCAGATCCACATTCCTAAGGGGGGGAGGGAGTTCTTAGCATTCTTGAGGGAGGGGGGAGCAGGAGAGGGGAGAAAGAGAAAGCTGCGTGTCTGTGGCACATGAATTACAGACACAAGAAATCTTTTCACAGAGAAGTCAGTGCAGCGTTTCTGTGAGTGCTTATGGCTGTATTTACATAGACCTTTCTGATAAAGCTTACTTAGTTTTTACCTTTCCTTCTCCTTTAAGGGCCTCTCAGCCCTCAGAAAGCTGCACATTATTCTTTCCCTTTATACCCATCCCTGAGCACTCAGTGATTGCCTCTGCAGTTCAGCCCATTGGGTGCTCCTGCCCAGTCTCCAGCTTCTTGCACCCACTGCACCCCCACCCTGAGAAACCACATGCGCTACAGCTTTGAACTGCACATACATCTATTCATTTACTAAACATGGGGGGGGGTTTCATCCAGAGTTGCACTTAATGTCACACGAAGTACAGGCTTGGCTTCTCTTTGTCTGTATTTTCTCCATGTACACCATATTGCAGCAAGTAATTGGGCTCATTTATTTACACTGGGCAAGTTTGCCCATGAGCATTAACCCATAGCAACCAGTTAGTGATTGGCTTTTTATAGCCAGCTGCACGTAAAACAATAAATGCAATGGTTTGATTGGTTGCCATAGGTTATTGCCCATGGTAAAATTTGCCCAGTGTTGATAAATGACCCCCAATGTATTTTATTTGCAGCAATCTCTAGGTAGGCAAGGCATTAGCAGGACATGTATTGTCCACAATAGTGCAGATTTTATGGGTGACAAATCTCATCATATACAAATCTCAAATCTCAACTGGTCTTCATTTTTTCTTTTTTATAGTTTTTGCTTTATTTGCCTTCTTCTTCCACATCTTTCCAGCTTTCAAATGGGGGTCACTGACCCCAGTATCTGAAAAACTTGCTTTGTGCAGCTACAATCTTATTGTTACTGTTATATGATTACTTACCTTTCTATTCAGGCCCTCTCCTATTCATATTCCAGTCTTTCATTCATATCAATGTCTTGTTGCTAGGATAATTTGCACCTTAGGAACCAGATAGCTGCCAAATTTCTAAATTTGAGAGCTCTACTACATAAAGAGCTAAATAACTAAAAAACCTAATTTAAAGATGACCATCTTCAAGCCAGTCTTTAATGCTTCATGAGTAGAATCACTGGAATTGATTGAATTGTATTGAATATTTGACCATTCTTTTTGTTTCTAGCTTTACTGAAACTGGGTGACCTGTATTATTATGGTGGCAAAAACCAAGCCAGAGATCTGGATATGTCTCTGATGCTGTACACACAGGCAGCATTACAGGGTGATTCCCAGGTAAGGAGTAAGCTGCAGTACTATGTATGCCACTTTTGCTATCAGATCTGCTTATGTCAAAATGATAAATATTAGGAAATTTATAGTACATTTAGCTTGGGATTTTTGATAAAAGGCAGTCAAACTTGGCATGTTTAATAGTGAGCACTGGTACACATCAATATAAATCCTCTATAAAACCGTATGTGCTTTTTGTTTTCAAGGGATTTTATAATTTGGCCCAGCTTGTTCAAGAAGGCGTTTCCATACCAGATCACTTATTACAGCATCTGAAAATAGACAGATTTATGTACAATACCAGTGACTCACTCACATTAAAGCTTTATGAAAGGTAAGAAACCCCTCTGTAGGGACATCTCTGTTCTTATTTAATTGTACATGGTATAGTGATAAATTGCCTCAATGACTAATTTTTACCAAACATGGGGCTCCAGAGCATAAGTTTATGAGAATAGAAGGTGGATTTCTAGCATTCAGCAAATTAATTAATCTGCAAATTAGTAAGACTTTTAAACACCGCAGATAAAGTTCCATATCTAGAATTTCACTATTGCTTGATTTCTTAATATTTCCATTACACTAATACAAAGTAAATAATTAAAAAAAAAAAGTTTATAGTCCTTTTAATCTCAGATGAAGATAGTACATGACCCTGGGTGAAGTATTTTGTTTCGGAGTTTCCAGCTCAATGTAAGAGAAAGCTGCTTATCTGGCTCCAATCTTTGCATAAGGAAAGGTTTCTTTACAATAAGCATTACTAAAGCATTTCCTTACTATATGGGCAGTTGGGTTATCTGTATGTTTAAATAAACTCTTTAGCAGGAAGTTTGCAGTTATAATTACCAAAAATATTTTTTTGTCTTATAAAAAGAGTAATGCCTCTTTCTGGTCAGGATTTTGTACCAACCTTATTCGCAGCTGGTCCAATCGGTTCATGTGTTTCCAATATGCAAAGGGCTATGTAACACTTGTTTCTGTGGCTTCATAGATACAAACCAATCTCCACCAATCATTAATGTCCATTGTGTTAGCCCAGCAAATGAATGGAGTCATGTTATTTGTTGGTCAGTGTAATCATCACCAAATGCTGGATTAATGCAGAATACAACGCTACCTCTTGTGGGAATTTAGGGGTTATGTAATAAAATGCACTAAATTTGTCCAGGTGCAGTAACCAATGGCAACCCAATCAGCAAGTAAAATGTACTGGTCACCTATAAAAACAAACATCTTATTGGTTGCTAGTGGTTACTGCTACTGGGCAAACTTAGTGCCTTATTTTACATATGGGGGATAGATTTTCTAAGTAGGAAACCCATCATCCAGAAAGGTCTGAATTACAGGAAGCCCATTTCCAATAGATTAAATTTTAATCAATTAATTCATATTTTTAAAAATTATTTACTTTATCTCTGTAATAAAACAGTACCTTGTACTTGATCCTGACTAAGATATAATTAATCCTCATTGGTGGGAGAACAATCCTATTGACTTTTTTTTAATGTTTAAATGATTTTTTAGAAGACTTAAGGTATAGGGATCCAAATTATGGAAAAACCCATTCTGGATAACAGGTCCCATACATGTTCTACTTAACACTCAGTCTAATCTTTGAGATGGCATGCTGCCATCCTACACTTTTACTATGATGTAGCAGACTGTCAGGATATTCAGTAGTCGTGGTACTATTTGTGAGACCAGGGTTTCATTTGGCAGACATTATACTGCTTAAGCATCATAGCCACAGTTTTTTGCTTTTGTGGCCTTGTTGTCCACCTACTGAGTTAACTATAGGCCATGCCAATTTTGGTCCCCCGACAGCACATAAATAACAAAGTGACCAGTAGTTTGTATTAATTAATTATTAATCTTGCAATTAAATAAAATGTAATTTTCTATATTATTTGCTGCATGTTACAGGTGTCAGAGTCACTGCAGTGAAGAATCTCTAAGCCCTTGCTCTTTTATGCTGATTTATTTTCATATACGTGCGGCGTGGCATTCCATCCTGTGCCCATCTCTGGTACGTGTATTATGGACCTTAGCTCCATTAGTACCTATACCTATGATGTTTCACTGAGTTTCATTATAACAAAGCCCTTCTCAACTCTCATTAGATCTATGGACTGGGATCCCTCTTACTGGCAGTTGTAGTTGGTGGTGCATTCCTGCGAGCTCGCTTAGTACGAGGTAAGAGATGTATATCTATTAATCGTATTTATAAGAGTCAGTAACCATTCCATAGCTACTGGCTTTCTCTTAGTAACATGGCTCATATAACTGTGGCTCATTTCCTTTGCACAGGGAAACCATCTTAGTGGTCTTCTGGCCTATTCATTACATGAAATGCAATAGGGGTGATCATCTGTTTGTGTCTTAGATAGTCTTAGCACTATATTAGGACCACATAGCTTTGGTTTACGCCAACGAATTCCCCGAAAATATGTTGACTTTGAAGGCAATATTTCTAAAATTCAGTGTACTAAACCAATTTAAAAAACTGATAATTCAGTGGCTCTTCGTTTCCGTTATGACATGACTCTCAGGGGCCTCTAAGCAAGGTAAGAAGCTTGCGGGGGTGGCAAATAACACCAAAGAGTAGACAGCACCTATAGGGGTGCCAGACCTGGGCGAAATTTCATCAGTGGGCCCTCCACTGCCCCAAGAAATCTGTGATAGAATAACCATCAAGCGTGTGAAGTTCAGTTAAAAGAACCATACTGTAGAGCTTTTCTAGGTTGATTAAAATGAGGGTTCCGCCATGTCTGCAGGATGTTTTTGCCAAAAGCTAGTGGACCACCTATCCTGGTGGGCCCTGGGCAAATGCCCCTTTAGCCCATTTATTAAAACAGCCCTGGGTACAGGGGTGGAACTACCAGGCGTGTGGGGGGTGCAGTTGCACCTGGGCCTGCACTCTTATGGGCCCTTCGGATGCTAACGCCAATGCAAATCTGTGGCGGAATCTGCATCCAGAGGGGGAGCAGTCTGACAATGAAGTGATTCCCATATAAGTCAACGGAGATACTTTTAGCTTAATGTGGTCATAATGTGCAGGGCCATATTAATTGAATTATTCATATATAAAATCCTTTGATTCTGGGGACCTGTAAAATGAATTGGCTTGAATTTATTTACAACTTCAATTCACTCAAGTTCTACTACTTCCTCCACATATATAAATTGTTGCCTAGCAATAAAGCACAGCAATATTCTGCAGAAAAAACAAGGATGAGTATGCAAACTGACAGGGCAAAGTGTGAGCTGCAGCCCTGATCATTTATCTTCAGTGGGAACTATGATACTGCCAGGAAAAAAGGAAATTGTACAAAGTACAATTGGCTTCAGTGCAGAATAGATGTTTATAAAGTCCATGAAATAAGAGTTTCCGTGCTTCCACTTGGAAAATATTAGGGTCTATTGTCATTGTTGGGTCATAGGGCAGCTGTACAGCCTCCAAGTCGCATCTGCAAAGTTCTATGTTCTCCACCTGCAAAGCCCAACTCCACTTAAGGTGGCCATACACGCTAGGTGGCGAGGTCACCCAGTGAGCGGATCTTCTCCCGATATCCCCACCTACGGGTGGCCAAACAATCGAATTACACTGACGGGTATAGGCGACGGGTATAGGTCCAGGGACCACATTAACGAGCCAATATGGTCCCCGTTCCGACTAAATTTTTAAAACGGCCCGATCAATATCTGTCGGCAGGCCCGCCATTAGTGCCCATACACAGGCCGATAAGCTGCGGAGTCGGTCTAAGGGACTGATACGGGCAGCTAGAATCGTCCCGTGTATGGCCACCTTTAGTCAGTTGTATAGTACTGGCAGCACAACAGTTACTGGCCAAATTCTGCAACCAAAGGCCAATCAATTTCTTTCACTTCAAATCTAAAATGGACTGGATATTTGTTAATGAAAAATGAACCAGTATCACGTTAGACAAACACACCTGATGTAAGAAAGTATGGCAACCCTGGATTGCTTACAGCTATGGAAGGACACTTTCTCACAGGTTACTCAGTGGAGAGAGACCTTCCCTTTTTTTAATTTACCTTTTGCATTATTGTAATTATCCTTAATGCACTGTTTTATATTTCTAAATCATTTGATGTACACTTATTGTGTAACATGTGACATTTCTCAAAAAAAGAAAAACCTGATAAATATTTATAGAAACAGAAAAATATGAATGCCAATGGAAATGCTGATTAGTATAGACCCATCTGGAAATGTAAATTTATTAGTGTAGTTCCCCTTTAAAGATGTCCCTTAAAATGATATCATCCTCTCTTTAAACCCTACAGCTCTCCTTATTTGAGGAGCTGAAATCTAATAAGCTTTTTATCTAAAGGCCACCACCTGAGCATGAATAGTAATGAACATTTTTCAATGGAGTTAGTGGTTAAATATTTGCCCCTATGTGTGTGCTCATATGTCAGCTCAGGCATATTTGCTGTGATATCAGAGTCACCTAAAGTAAATGATTGTGAAACAGGTCAGTCACCTGGCAAGCAGTGTTTTTTGGGAAGGTAGGGGGTGGCTCACAAGCAAGGTGCTCCGGGGGTGCCTCATTAGAGACGGACAAACTTAACATTCAAGGGCAAAATGCTCTCAAAAACATGTGACTTTTTATGACTTTCCTCCAAAGTTGAAGAAATCTTTAGACCCCCATTGTCTGTATCTCAGCAGTGTTGCATTTTCCCTTTATTTCCCAGGTTATTGTTTCGCCTTTTCCTTTTGCTCCTAAAGAGATTTTAGGGTCATGTGCAAGGTATCGAACTCTATTTACCTTACAAAAAAGGCAGCTAGTACCTCTGTGTACTAAATTTTGCCTTCCGTAATGATATATTTTTGAAATTTCAGGACAGGGGACATCCAATTATGACAGGTGGGATTAACTAATTGGACTTAATTTAACCTTTGTGAGGCACTTATTGTTAAATGCACATTAAGGGGGAGATTTGTTAACGTTCGAGTTTGATTTTCTTTTCATAATTCAAGTTTTTTTTACTTGAATTATGTTTCAAAAATGTAAATGTCTAGTATTAATGCAAATACCCCAAAACTTGAATGTTAAAATTCCCCATCTAAAAGCTTGGGAGTTTCTAAAGACAATGGGAGCTATCCAAGGCAAAGTCAAGCCATATTTTCAAACTCAAAAAATTCAAGGTATTCAAGGTTTTTATTCAAAAAACTCAAAAATTGACAAACAAGCCTATAAATTTCTGCTGATATTAGGAATCACTGTATTACTGTTGCAGATGCTGATCGTGTGCCCAGAAGACAGCAAGTCGCCCATAATGTGCCTTCTCCAGCAGCCGATGCCAATAACTTACCGGGCACAGAACAAACAGAATCTTCTGCCAGGAACGTCTCGAGCAACTCAGAGGCAGAAGCCTTAGCATTTCAGCAAGCAAGCATACCCTTCATCATAAGGAACATAAAGGAGGCTCTCAGAAACTACAGAGATATTTTGGCAACTATGGCGGCACTGGGTATCTGCATCTACTGTGTTACACATGCAGTGTAGTGTGTATGAGCACAGGTCGCCTTTTGACACGAAGGACATGTTTACATGAAGAATTCTCTCTTCATTATGTTATATTACGGGAAGCTAAAGCATTTTGGCAGGCATATTGCTCTGTATAAATGATACATTTAAATAAACTAAGATATATCATGTAATAAATTATATTTGATCGACTTGCAAATGGTGTTTGATAAGAATCTTTGTGATTAACAATAATCTATACAAGGCTCTTAGAAAGATTTCTGAAAAGCAAAAGCTTAAAACCACGCATATCTACATTTGCCTTCAAGAACAATCTGACATGTCCCCCATGCTGCTAGAGGAGACTGTACTACTAAAAACCCCAGTGTAAAAGTCTAGGGAAAGTTCTTCCTCATACAAGAAAAGCTGTATTTCATCCCTGAATTAGATTCAGAAGTCAAAACCAAAAAAGACAATATAAACAGCCAGACAGGTATTGCTTTCCACAGAAATTACATTTACAAATCATTTTACAACCATAGCTAATTTTGAATTTATATGCATTGGTTCCTTAGAATTACACTGTGTAGTTTATAGACTATATAAGTTCTAGTCACATCTGTGCTTGCATAGAGAAGCAATGTCTAAGACCCATTCTTGTCACAAATAAAGCAGCAGTCCCGTTGTGCTTTATGACTAAGATTCTAGCTGTCTTTATGACAGAGGATTAAACCCACAGTAAGAACCTGTCTGAGACCCACAGTTTAGTTTAATACAGGATTTGGAATCCTTATGGCAGTGGCACACCTGAACATGAATGTTTAATACCTCAGCAGACAGGCAACAAAACAACTAAATATCTCTTTATTTCTCCCTATTCCTATTATTGCCATTTTGTCACTTGCCCAATGAGCAATTAAAGAAAAATCATACCCTCAGACTGAAAACTTTACCACCAGATAGTTTATATCATATTAAATGGCCTATTCTCTTATCTTACCAAATGGGAATATATAAATCAGTAAATATTGCCCCTTTACATCCTTTCCCTTGAGCCGCCATTTAGTGATGGGCTGTATGCTCCCTCAGAGATCAGCTGACAGGAAATAATGCAGCTCTAACTGTAACAGGAAGTAGTGTGGGAGCAAAAAACCTCTGTCCATTCATTGGCTGATGTGGCCTAGCATGTATGTGTGCCTTGGCTTGTTTGTGTGCACTGTAATTTGTATGAACCCAGGGGGCACCATACAGCTGTACAGTGTACAATAAGATTCTAGGCAATTCTGTGCTTTCTACTGCGTGGGGAAAGCTCATTTATATTTAAAAGGGTTGTTCACCTTTGAGTTAACTTTTAGTATGATGTAGAAAGTAACATTCTGAGACAGTTTGCAATTGGTCTTCATTTTTTATCATTTGTAGTATTTTAGTTATTTTTAGTTATCTTCAGCAGCTCTGCAATTTGGAGTTTTAGCAGTTATGTGGTTGCTAGGGTCCAAGTTACCTTAGCAACCACAGAGTGGTTTGGATGAGAGACTGCTCTATGAATAGGAGAGGGACTGAATAGAAAAGAAAGTTACAAAAAGTAACAATTACAATAAAACTGTAGCTTCACATGGCAATAGATTTTTGGCTGCTGGGGTCAGTGACCCCCATTTGAAAACTGAAAAGGCAAATTATTCAAAAATTAGAACAAATAAATAACGAAGACCAAATGAAAAGTTGCTTACAATAGGTCATTCTATAACATAGTAAAAGTTAGCTTAAAGTTCAACCACCCCTTTAAGCACAATATTCCCCCCCCTGTTAAAAATGAGGACTGTACAAAATCCTAATGGCCAACATCAGCACCCAACCTCACTACTTAGCGAGACAGAATGAAAGCAAATCCCAACAACGCCATCTAGTGGAAACATTCCCAGATGATTAGCGACTACTGTAGCAGCAAAGGGAAAGCCAACTTCGTGTTAATGACAGACTGGAATGTTAGCCAGGAGGATATCTGGATAATACAGCACAGGTACAAGGCTGTTCTGGGTCACAGTACACACACAGCCAACTATGACAGGGTTATCTCAGGATTTAACGTCTTTTATGTTTACGCCATTCGACTTCATAAAAATTCATATGTATAATAATGTCATTTGTGCAAATTGCCGGTTATAATCTGAAGGCTCAGGTGATGTCTGCCCCCAATGAACTGTCCCAGTGAAATTGAACTTTGAATCTTTATTGTAAAGCAGGTTATACATGATACATATACACGTAGGTGTGCAGAGAAGCCAGCAATGGAGGCAATGTGCACTGGAAGACATATTTATCACAATTAAAAGAAAAATGATTGTACCATGCCCATCATCCCCCATCTATTACTTTGAATTACATATATGTGCTTTTATTTACTGCTTTTATTGATACAGGTATGGGACCTGTTATCCAGAATGCTCAAAATCTGCGGTTTTCTGGATAAGGGGTATCATTTGGATCTTCACACTTTAAAGGTGAACTCCACCCAACACAACTTAAGCTTTTTGAAAAGTAAACATAATTTCAAGCAACTTTGCAATATACATCAATAAAAAATATGCAGCCTATTGGTGATGTTTAATGTAATAATATGGTTTGGAACAGTTCCCTAAACCCCGCCCCCTGATCCCCTGCTGATCTGGCTGACTACTTTGAGACTCAAATAAAATGTAACAGTAGTCGACTGTCCTCAGTAAATATCTTTGCACAGTTTGGAATATAATGACAATAATGAATATAATAATAAAAAAGTGAATAATTGCACCTACATGCTGTATAAACATAAAAGGCAATAAACATGAACAGAGATGTCACTAGTTTGAATTAAAATATCGAAAAGTGGACTTAAACTATATCAAAGGTCCTGATGGACTTGCCAGGAGGAGCCAACCATTAAGAGCATTTCATTAACACAGTTTATTATGAGCTCTATTGTTGCAACAGCCAGAGACACTGCCCTGTGCTATTGGTTTATATCAATTACAATTTATATGCGTCTTCCCTACGTGAATGGACAGACCTGCGTCTTTTACTTCCACACTTTTTCCTGTTACATTTAGAACCTGCATTATTGCCTGTCATGTGATAGTGAGGTGATCAGTGATCAGCTACAAAATGGTGTCTTAAACTAAGGGGGGATTTACTAAAACAATTTTTTTCGGATTTTTATATTTAAAAAAACCACAAATAAACTAATTTCCACAAACAGGAAAAAGTTGCGAAACTGCAACTTTTTATACCTGTCACATGATAACTGCAACCTTTTTTGAATTACCACACAAAAGTCAGAGTAAAAAACACCTAAAAACGTTGAAAACCTAGAAAACCAAGTAAATAGATATCTTCCAACTGTTAAAGAGACATCTGCCATTGACTTCTATATGATCTTGTTGGGTTTTAGCTGGCGTATTTTCGGAATTGTCACGGTTTTGTCGCATGATAAATCTTGGAAAAGTTGCATCTTTATCACAACGAATTCGGGTTTTCAGAGACAAAAGGCCTGACCCCGATAAAAATCTCACTTCAGTAAATACCCCCTTAATATGTATAAGAATGAATATTTATTTACATGTAAATACCAATTTGATAGGATTCTTTGCTATGTCACATATCAGGATATAAATGACTGTTGGTTACATTTTCATTCAGAATATATAGCTCTTCTTTAAAAGATGTCCTAAAATGATAAGTGTTCTGGTTATATTCATATGCTGGACTAAGCAGTAAATGCACTCAGTAAGTGTTGATCCCAAACGTTTTATTGTCTAAACAGTGAAAACAACTCCTCCCTCACATAAAGATATCCCCTTTATGCAGTGATTCATAATTGCTCAAGAAATAATGACACCACTAACAGGCACTGCTGCCAAGAACTTGTAGTGATATTTTAGAACAACAAGGAGGCTTCTATATAAGCACCAGGTTAGTAATAACATGTTATATAAGGGCACGGCCACAGGGGCTACCGGAATTAAATACATCTAAAGATTCAAACCTTTAACAATGTAAAACTACCAGCAAGTCCCCCAGTTGCACTTTGTATCTTACCCTTGGCCTAAAATGGTAACCTGTATGTATGTATAACTTTATTTATAAAGCGCCACAAGGATACAATCTTACAATATACAAAATTAAACACGGGGGACAAGTGTTATAATAAATACAATAAATACGTATAAATACAGAGGGAATAAGTGCCATGTGGTATGAGACACAGTAGGAAGGAGGTCCCTGCCCCGTAGAGCTTACAGTCTGCCTGAATATGCCTAGTTAGCAAAGAATCTATTGACCACTTATAGTGCTATAATCCTTTATCCACAATATGTTTTGCAGTAACAGGCCAGAAAAACTCTGGTTCTATCTGGAGGACCTCTGACCTTCATCATCTGCCTCTCAATCTCCTTAAAAACCTAATTTCTTAATAGGTGACAATTGTTCCCATGAGTATGCGGGTATGCACCTAGTGCTATTATTTTCATAGCATTTTCTGTGCCTTTTGTAATGGCTGAGGTCATGGATGCTACAAATGATGCATGCATGCAGCACATTAGGTGGGAGATTTGGTCTAGGTCTGGACTGGAGTTTAAAATAGGTCACCAGTAGTGGTATTCACAACTTACCAGGCATTTCCAGTATGTCATATGTGGCAAATTCTCTCCTTGTAGACATTTTTCTATGTTCCTTCTCAAATTGCTTTTCTTTAGAATACTTACAAAATAACTAATAGCATAAGCATCTCCTGAACATTAAAAACATGAGTGAATGGCCAAAACTCACCCTTTGTGTGATAAATGTGATCTTCTATGTGAGCTCATTTTATTCTGCAAAAGAAATATTATGAAATTAGAGAAAGAGAAACATGAAGAAATCCAGGCAAACCATCTATGTGTGGCTTACTTATACCTTATAAACCAACAGCTATGTGGGCCAGAACACATCAACTCTAATCAGTAGTGGACAGACCAGCCTGTGTGCCCATTTTCTGATTTCCAGGCACAGCAATTGCACCCATTGTAGAAACATACAGTAGCTGTAGTTCACAAAGTTCTCCCTGGGAATTGCTCATAATCAATGTTACTTTAAAAGTGATGGGGGCAGTCTGCTGGCATCAACCAGAGATATCACCATACTCCTTTGGAGGAGTTTTATACATTTGGCTGCTATTTCCTATCCTCATTTGGTGATAGGCTACAAACCTTTGCATGACCACTGCCATGTAAGGACAAGGAAAAGATCATTATGAAAAAACAGCCATGGTGGGATTGTTTCCACTGGAGAAGATGTGCTTAAGGGGTAATATGATTATAAATGTATATAACCAGCATATAATTATCTCTCTGGTACCTTATTTACCATAAGATCTTTCCAAAAGACACAGGGTCATCCCTTCAGATGGAGATATTATCTTAAGGTTTGAAATTCTTTTTTTGCCACAAAAAAATGTTGATAGGGAAATCAAATTGTCAAATTGTCATTTTATAAGGAAGGAAGGAACTTTTTCCACCATCTGTGGTAAACTGGAGAAGACTTTATTGTTCATAGATACACCTTAAATCAGCTACTTTCCATTTTTGAATGGAGTAAAAAGAATTGGCTATTGCTTGTTGGGTTCTACAAATACTTAATTCAATATTATATTATAGTATATATGCCAAAGCTCTCACCCTGAGCCTGAGTTGCTTTTCTTGTGTTGCCAATGATACTCAGTGCTTCAATTAACCAAACCAAATATTCAAATAAAATGAATTTATTTTTCTTATATACATAGCAAGTTTAATATCTACAGCATGTACATAGTACACAGTGACATTTGTAAGAAGCCATTGCATTTACAATTGACCGATTGCGCTTCTCTGAGATCAATGCTTAAGACTTTTAATCATCTACAAATACAAGTACAGATGCCATGTAGGTATGATACTGGTCTAACATTATATAAAATAACACAGTTCTCCAATCTGCGACATTTGTTCCTTATTTAGCCCTATATTTCCTTACTGATCCCATTTTGATGTTTTTTTATATTTTAATATGAAACTGGAGGAAGAACTGCGGAACACATGGAACTGCAGTCAATTAGCAATTTTTTCAAGTGGGATACACCAAAACGTATTGTGCATATTCAAATTCAGAAAAAAAGAATCATCAAGGTATATGACATTAAGGGTCATGCTACAATTAACACTGTTGTGGGTAAAGCTCATTATGCCATAGGCCGAAAGGTCTATATGTGACATGGCTGAATACTAAGTATATGGCCAAATCTCAAACACAGTCCTAGATTTGGTGCATCCCTAATCAATGTGATGCTGTGAATCGAGTTCACTCACTAAAGAAAAGCCAGGTTTACTTTAAACCAGGAACTGCTGCTTGAGATTTGGTTGAGAACCCTTCAGTAGTAGAAAAAGCTGTAGCATAAATGTTACTAGCAGAGAAGCAAATATAGAAGCTAAATATATATGTATGTTATCTGGCCTTGCTTTTCTGCTTTAGCCTGTTCTCATCTTGGTCTTATATATATGGGCTCAGAATGATCTAAAAACATTCCAGGAGACTTTTCATGGAGCCTGGGCACCAGTGGGCCCACTCTTACTCCACCTACACAAAGTGCTAGGAAATTAACAGTGGGTGAAACATAAGAGGTAGGAGAAATTAAGGCAAGAGATGAAAGAAAATGTGTGCAAAAGAGGTAAGAAAGACACAAATGAAGAGAAAGGATTTTTGACAAAAGCCGAACAGACAAACTAGGTGGAAACAGAAAGAGACATGTTTGTGTGTGTGTGTGTGGGCCCCTAGACTTTGATTTCCTGGAGGACTTCCCTGTCCATCACAGCTCTACATAATATCTTTGCCTTTTCCTTTTACTATACATACAAACCAGACAGAAGGAATGATTGCTGTGGTTTTAAAAGGATCATATAATTGCTTTCTCTTTTTTTAAGAGACACATCAGTACCGCAATACAAATATTGCATAGGGAGATGTTAATTTAAGTAGATGTTAAATAAATAAAGGTATTTAGAATATAAATGATTCCATCCAAGTTCTAGAATCCCATTCACCTCTTATTAGAATGAGGTGAGATTCTGACTGTTCCGTTGCTCATCATTTTCAGGTTTCTTGGTTTCATCAGAGAGATCAATCACGTTGTCATGACATTCCAGTGCCTGTGGTTTGGGTTCAATGGAATACTCCTCATCTTCTTTGTCATGGCAGCATTTACAGCACTTGCAGGGTTTGCACATTTTGCCACAGCAGCAGCAACAGAAATGTCTGCATAAAAGAGAGGCCCCTCCCATACAAGAATCCCATGGCTTGAGAGAGTGCATCCACTTTGGAAGAAAGTCCCAGTTCTTTAGAAAATCTGGTAGAATTCGTGGCCACTTTGACTGCAGAACACTAACAGAAATCACAGCAACAATCACACTCACAACTGGAACAGCCACTCCAACAAGGGCCTGCCAGCCAGCAACTGACAGACCAAAGACCAACAGCGGCAGCAAAAAGAAGCACAAAATCAGGTACACCACTGCAAACCACCTGTGTTTGGCTGTCTTGTTGCCGAGTCCTTTAGCTAGTTTAATGGGTACACGCATAAAAGGAATGGGATACCATATAATGATGCCAGAAATATTGAAGAAAAAGTGGCATAACGCAATCTGCAAAACAATAACAAAATGTCAATGTTTATTAGGAAACGATTTATAACATTTGTTTGTGCTACATACTTACATATGCACACCCCTACCTAGATAATATACCCAGTCCTGAATGACCACAATTGTGCAATTCTTTCAGTGTTGACTGCCTACTATGTATGTATCATATGCAGCCCTTAATCACCTTGTATTTGTTCTCAACTTGCCAGTCTTAAATACATTTCTTTCCAATTTTTAGGTCTTTGGTATTCTTCCTGCTCACTCCTAGCAACTAGAAATAATATGCTGTTTAGGTCTCTAAGTTAAAAAATGATTTACAATACAAACCTGTACAGAGTTTTGCAATGTTTCACCAGGGCTTGCTAAAGCTGCAAGTATCGCAGTTGTTGTGGTTCCAATATTAGATCCAAGTGTCAGTGGATAGGCACGCTCAATGCTTATGACTCCAATGCCTAAAAGAATACATCAGGTGAAATGTTGAAACACACAGCAAGCTTTTGCCATGCCTAGGGGGAGACACATGACCTACTGACATAACTTAGTGGCTATGGGATGTGAGAGTGAATGGCATAAAAGCTTTCAGTAATTGGGAGGGTGCACCAGAAAGTATGATATCTTTCTGTTTAAAAGCAAGCAAATACATCTTACCAATAAGGGGAGTCATTGCAGATGTAAAGACAGAACTGCTCTGCACTATAAATGTCATTCCAGCTCCGACCAACATAGCTAGGTAACCCGTCAGCCATGAGAAAGGAAATGGGAAATCTACAAGGAAAAAAACAAAAATGTTACATTGACATTGTAAAATTGAGAAGCAAGAGAAAAATACATAGAAACCTTTCTGGATCTAAATCACTCATTGATGATTCTAATGTATAGCTTTCTGGGTGGGATTCCTAACATCTCACATGACTTGCTTATTTGTAAAAAGACCTCAATTGGTATGATATACTGATTAGACTTTTAAGCTTGGCAATCTTTAGTCCTCAAGATGCTTTGCATCAATAGTTCCCAGCCGTCACAGGTGGAATTCTGTAAATTGCAGTTTGAAAACATTTACTGGAAGAATCAGGATATCTTGTTGCAAACCACTTACTTGTGGCGTGAGTACACCAAGGCTAACTGGTTGAAGTACAGGAGAGATATTATGAAAGTTAATAGTTTCACTGGTCTAATAAACTAATTCCAGTGCAAGTGAGCAATGTGGAATGCCCAACTACCATGGTCAAACAGTTAGTTTGAGGGAGTGTACCAGTTTACAATTATATATCTTTAAATTATGTTCTGAAATAGTCCTACCAGCAATCAAGGAAACCAGGAAGGTAGTGTTAATAGTTACCAGTGTTGATGACCTTTTTGATAAGAACAGACACCCGTCCCCTCAGCATGGAGTTCAGGATCTTCACAATCAATATCAGGCAGACACACAAAACAAAGAGCGACAGTGCCAAGAGTATGAGACCAACAGCGTAATCCGGCAGATCGGTGCTAGCAAACAGGTGGGAACCTACAGAATTAAAATAATGTGAACATCATTATTTCTATCCATTTTTGCTTGGTCTCTGCTAGAGCAATTAAAGTCTGGAAATAACTGTACAACTTCGCTAATCTGTAACAACACTTACTATGATGGCAAAAGATTATATCCCTGGCCTTATCTTTGTACTCACATTTAACTTTGATGGTCTCAAAGCCTTCAGTCCATGTCACATTGTTTTCATCGGTCCAGCAGAGTGACGAAGAGGTGCAGTTCTCAAGACCTGGAAGACTTATATTTACTAATATCTGAAACAGAAAGAAAGCATTTTATTTGTTTTAAGAAATTCATTTAAATAAACAAGTTTAAGAACATGCTTTGTATATCATAACGTTGT
Organism: Xenopus tropicalis; assembly: GCF_000004195.4. NCBI lineage: Eukaryota > Metazoa > Chordata > Amphibia > Anura > Pipidae > Xenopus > Xenopus tropicalis. The sequence goes on along the minus strand of NC_030677.2, from coordinate 31,869,074 downwards.
AACGGATTCTGTGCAACATTTAATAAAGGTTGTGCTTGACTGTGATATATTGGATATTACTGGGCAAATTTGCACCTGGCAATAACCCATGGCAACCAATCACACTTTTGCATTCACTGTTCTACATGTGGCTGGCTGAACAAAGCGATGACTGAATGGTTGCTATAGGTTACTGCCAAGGTGAAAATCTGCCCATTATTGATATATGAGCCTCTCTGTGTGGTATTCAATGAACCTTTAAAACAAGGAACTAGTTACATGTGTAGGATAATTGGCTGGGGCTTAAAAGCTCCCTGCCTGTTCGCTAGAGCTCCAGAGTTAAGGGTAAGTGCAACATGGTCTTACTACTCAGTCATACTGCTTGCTAGGGGGCTTGAATTTAATTACATTTTAGACTAATGGGGTTATGTCATAAAAGACACTTGTTTTGACCAGGAGCAGTCACCCACAGCAGAAAGCATCTACTGATCACCTGTTTAAAAGCTACTCTTGTAGCTGCCAAAAGGGATTAAAAGGAATACTGTCATGGGAAACCATGTTTTGTTTTGTTTATAGAGCTTCTCCAGCAGAATCCTGCGTTGAAATACATTTTTTAAAAACCCAAACAGACTTTTTTATATTTAATTTTGAAATTTTACATAGGGCTAGCCATATTCTTCATTTGCCAGGGTGCCACAGCCATGTGACTTGTGCGCTGATAAACTTCAGTCACACTTTACTGCTGAGCTGCAAGTTGGAGTGATATCACCCCCCTCCCAGGAGCCGATCAGCAGAACAATGGGAAGGGAGCAAGATAGCAGCTACCAGTAGATATCAGAACAGAACTCAATAGTAAGAAATCCAAGTCCGGCTTGGAACTCCTCCAGTTACACGGGAGTAGGAGAAACAATAGGTTATCTGAAAGCAGCTCTAATGTGTAGCGCTGGCTCCTTCTGAAAGCTCAGACTCAAGCACAATGCACTGAGATGGCGCCTACACACCAATATTACAACTAAGACAAAATACATTTGTTGGTTCAAAAATAAAACTTTAAACGGTAGAGTGAATTATTTGCTATGTAAACAGTGTAATTTAGAAATAAAAAGTATACCATAAAAATCATGACAGAATCCCTTTAAAATGGAAAAATATTATTAATGTGTCATTACATTGTCACAATAAATTTCCTATGTTATCAAGAAGACTGTGCAGCATTGATAATAGATATGGGTATGATTAAGAGGAGGCTACAAAGGCTGATGCACCAGAAGCTAAGATAATAAATGTAAAGAACACATGGCCTACCTTATCACTGCATTCTTTCTTAATCAGACTTTTGTTTTGAGCCAGGGAGTCTCCATTTGCAATTTGTTGTATGACATTCTTGTCAAGCTACAGTAAAAAGAAAGAAAAAGTTAGTAGTAATGTTTTTCTTACTATCTATGAATTGTGGGACATACCACATCAAGTGTGTGTTTTAAATATTTGCTGAAACCTCAGTATGAACATACCTGAATAATTCCTTTTGTGAGAGGCTCTGTGATAACTTTCAGCATGTCTGGAGCATTCTCCCCTGACTCGATATTGAACGACTTTACAATGACATTGGTTAGGTGATATAAATAGCCCGATGCGATTTCGATGGGCAGCAGAACCAGCACTGAGAGCCAGTTAAAGAAATCATGCACTGTGGCTCCTGCAAATGCTCTGTAAAGTACAGAGAAAACAGTAAAATTATCTGCACAATTATTATATAAAAAAAGCCTTTAAAATCTACAGCCAGTATATTGAAAGAGTCATTTGTTTATACTTGAGGTACCTTCTAAATTCATTGCGATCTCCAGACTGCATCAAAGCCACAATTGTATTAGTGACAGATGTGCCAATGTTTGCACCCATGATGATCGGTATTGCTGTTCTGACTGTTAAAACTGAAAAAATTAAAAAGAAAGAAATTATAAATAATACCTTTATTTGGCTTGAACATAAACCTATCAAAATAAAAATGCTCCACCCATTCTCTGTGCAGCAACTAAAATTACATTAGTTTAGGATCTTCTCTAAAAACTCAGTGTGGGTTACAGCTTAGTTACATAGTACGTAATGTGGACTATATGTCTCAGAAACTGCTAATGCAATGGTGCTTTACTTTTACATGACTATATATAAGTAAAGGTGGCCATAAGATCAGCTCGTTTGGCGAGGTTGTCAAATGAGTGGATCTTCCAATTGATATGACCAACCGAGGGCCAAACATTAGAATTACAGTGATGGGCATAGGACCTGTCAGAGCAAGGACTGCATCAATGTGTTGTTGTGGTCCCTGATCTAAGGAGAAAATCAAACCTGCCCATACAATATCTAGCCAATTTTAGGCCAGATATCTGTCAGGTAGTCCTGTCAGGAGCAGCTTAAATCTGCTTGTGTATGACCAGCTTTAGGGCCCTAAAATCTACATCTTAGAAAATTGTAAAGCCTAAAAAGGAGGGACTCTGAAAACCTCACTGATACTCGTTCCACTCCCATAACATAACACTTACTGTTTGATGATACCATGCTGACCACAATAGACGTGGATGTGCTGGAGCTTTGTACAAGGACAGTCACCAGCACGCCAATGACAATCCCAGCAACAGGATTGGACAACACAGAATGGTTCTTAAATATATCTCCTGCAGCTTTACCTGTACCAATAGAAAGGAGAGGTGAGATGCAAGTGTAGACAAGCAGCACACAGTACTAACATGTTCATCAACATGAGCCACACACAGAGGCATCTCTGTGCCAAGATTGAGTTTGCAAGTCAATTAATTCAATAAATTGCATTTTGATTCTGTGTTCCCTTCCTCCTGGGCGGCTGCCTTCTCACCTACTCACAACTAGTTATACAGCTGCCCACACACGACACAGCATTGCAATTATCAGGATGAAACTGGGATCATTACAGCATCACCTAATACTAATCTTTTAATATGCAATATAAACTGTCTCCCAAAACCCACCCTATTTCACTTTCATAAAAAAGTTTTAAGTATGCTTTATCTGCCAGCTCCTACATGGGACTTAGGCCTATATTACACTTGGTGTTTTCTTTGCAGGCAAGAAAATGGTGGCAGAGAAAACACCAATCTGCTCTGATCTGCACCCTGTTTAGTAAGCACTGCCAGGCATGGCATCCTCTGGTCAGAAATACAGAAAGTATGGCGCCAGCACTCTAGTTTTTATATAGGCCCAATATATTTCATATTTTTTCATATATCTCATATTTTCAAAACTTAAAGAAATAAATTCTTGCTCACCTCCAACTAACTGAAATGCAGAGCTCAGAATGTCCAAGGAGCAGACGAAAAAGTACAACAGCGTTACCAAGGAGACAAACTTTACCATTCCCAAGAGCACTGACAATATTCGTTGTTTGGTGGTCATTTCTGTAAAGCAAAAATGAAGATAATTTATTGTCACAAGGCAGCTCTCAAAAAGGGAGGTAGATCATGGGCCCCCAAACACTGTCTCTGTCCAAATTGCTGACCATCAAAGGTTGATGAAATGCCAAATAATAGGGGACATTTATTTACTGTACCTGACCATTTGGGCCCAGTGCTCTTGAGTTCTGGCATGTCCCAAGGATCAATCTCTTCTGGTTCAGGTGTGTCTTTGCATAGAGAAAGAGTTGAGTATGCTGGAGGGAGCTCCTTTTCTGGGTCAGGTGTGCCCTCTACAATAAAAAATGGGTAGACTGTAATAATGTGCCACTATGGCCTACGTACTAATATAAGGCATATAAGACTTTATAGGAAGTCATTACCAGCTGGAGCAGGGTCCATACCAGTAGACCAAACAGGCCTATTAGAGGGATCCACATAGTCTCTTGCATCAAAGGCATGGTTGCCTAATTCAGGAAAGGGTGCCATTTTCTGTTAATGACAGTAGAAATAATTGAGAGGATTACAAACAAGTCCAACAATACATGCATAATGTTGTAAAACCATACAAGGAGTTTAATAAAAAAAGTAATTACAGCAAATTAGAACCCAGATGATTGACTTGAATTCTCCCTCCTTACTTTCACTAAATGTAGCTACCTACAACAACTATTCAGATTTTTGCTTTGACTTTTTAGGTTGTAGACATTTGTAGATTATAAACAGCTGCGGATTGCCTACTATGGGAAACTGCACTGGTACACTATCACATATATATTAGTAAATGAACCCGGCTATGTGCCCCTATAACTGTTTTGCTCAAACAGAACAGAATTTAGAATTTTACCAATAAGTGCAGTGGTAAGGTGAACCACCAATAAGAGTGCACCTAAATTGTACTTAACCCCAACACAAGGGACCAGGGGGGAATTATGAAGATTTATAAAGGCTTAGCCTCCACCAAAAATAGATCAACTTCTGCATATTCATGTATATTCTCCCCTGGGAATTGTTCCATTGATTGTCTCTGCCAAACCAAAATGTAACGCTTGCCCCTTGTGTTTAGCAATGTTCTAGCCTGTCTAGTGTGTACACAAATACAATGCCATATAGAAAGCCAGTGGGTACCCATGAGGTGAAAGGCACATTTGATGCAGCCCTCCGCTGGTATCATAGATCTCTTCAATAATCATTTAGTACCTGCTCTGAACAGACCTTTGCATATAATTCCAAGGAAGCTCATTAAGGTGATGACTGCATGTTGTACAGAGTCATTAAGTAAAATAATTGAAGAGGAAGCATTACACAGCAAGCATTGTATGGAAGGGCACAGAGCTAGCAATCTCCTGTAGGAGATGATGGATGCCTATCAGATAAGCATCCGAAGCTAAAGCAATACCCCCTATGTATTTAACTAGCAGGTGACCTTTCTTTCAACACAAGAGTTATTTCAATGAAATCCCCTTTGAATGAAAGAAGACTGATCAATGTAGGGCTAGGCCTGGCACACAATGAGTCTCTATCTGATAAGTGCTGGTTTATTGACCTGTTCAACATTTCCCTAGCCTGGAATGCTGCAGGGAATCTGCTCACATGCAAAGGCAGGGGTTCCAACCTTTCTTACTCGTGAGCCACAATCAAATGTAAAAAGATTTGGAGAGTAACACAAGCACCATAAAAGTTCATGGAGGAGCCAAATAAGGGCTAAAATTGGCTATTAGGCAGTCTCTATGTACACTATCAGCTTACAGGGGGCTTTATTTTGTAGTAAATCTATAGTAAAACATGCCCCCAAGTCAGGAATTCAAAAATAACTCTCTGGTTTGGGGGCACTGAGAGCAACACCCAAGGGGTTGGTGAGCAACATGTTGCCTCCGAGCCACTGGTTGGGGATCACTGTGCAAGGGAATTGTTTTAGGTTTTACCAAAAGCGGTGTGGTCAAACACAAATGCCCTTTGCTATCCTAACATCCTGCCTTGCCTTAAAGAGGCACTATAGTCCAAAACTAATTAGACTAATTAGGTATTTTAAAAATCCAGTCTACAACATAATATACAAAGGTCTATATCAGTGCAGCTGTTTCCATGACGCCCAACTGTACCCCCTGTCCCACCACATCGCCTGCTCTATAGGTGGCACAATATTGCCCATTTGTACACCATAAAGAGAATAAAATTATGTAATATTTCATGTTTTCTTTGAAGTAACTCCCAGACTGCCTCTAATACTCAGAGACACGTATAGTATGTAAAAACACCATGCACAGAGTAGAACACTGCTCCCTCCAGGCATCACGCAGGGCAGGTGCCTTTAGCGAACTGCTTAATCCACTGTGCTTCAGTGGGTTAAGGCTGTACCTGCATAATTTATTCCACCCACAGAAGTTTATGGTCCGTATATCCCTCACATTAACATTCCATTTGTGCACAGGAATGAGTATGTGGTGCCATTTACTGATACTTCTGTAACTGTTTCAAACACCTGAAAATGACACATAAGAATCTTCTGCAAGTATGTTTCTGGGGGTCAGGTTCCTGACTAGCGGTAGAACCAATTTGGCTTCTAGTTTGGGAACAGTCATAGATTTTCTAGAGCAAGGGTTCTAGGATTCCAGACCACCCTAGTAAATATTGAGATGTACTGTATTTTTTATAATAGCCATTAACATTGGTTTCATCATATGAGAACTAAAGCTAAGCAAAGAAGTAGGGATAAAATGCAGCATATTATATTGTGAGGTTCTCTACCAGCCCAAGGCATCCACAGCCCTTTAGCAGTGAAGATCTGTGCCTTCAAAGATACACCAGTCAGGGGTGTATTTATATATAGGCCTGTGCCTACAGTGGCAGCTTTTGAGGGACGGCTCTTGGTTACCTATATAATAGAATTTCCTTTTTTTAGAAAAAAATGAAAAAAATCCCCCCAGCTGCTGGAGAGTTCCTGCAGAAATCCAGCAACGGAGCTGGGTGGGGTGAGGAGGTATGTGGCCGCAACGTGTGTAACACATGCACACACTGTGTGTAACGTCACTTCCACTGACTAGGCAGTGTATTTAGTTCTGTTGACTAGAGTGGCAACCAACCTAAATACAACTTTGGCCCCAGTAGCCCCCCATCTTCATTTCTGCTCATTCACTACACATGCTCTGTGCTGCTGTCACTTACCTGAGCTTAGGGGCCCACTCACAATATACTGTATATATAGAATATTAATATCACGATACAAGTCTGATAAGTAATTTGATTCTTATTACATGGCAGCTTATAAATCAGAACAATTAACATTGAAGTTAATAATCAGCCATGTAGTATCAGCTACTAAGACAGATGCACCTCATTTTCTGCTTGATAATTTGCAACGACCCCTAAGCTCAGCTTCTCAACAGCTGCTCAGAGCAAACTGGGCATGTGCAGTGCCACTGGCACTTCTAACAACATTCAAGCTACTGTGACAACTTTGAAGGCCTGGATCATTTCTGCTATTGAGATGCTGAACCTTTAGGCTGTTGTGGTAAGTTCATTATATTAAATATAGCATTTCTACCTATATTCATGTTTAGCATTTAGTTCACTTTTAACAGGATCATTACTGCATTCACCATACCCTTACCTTTTGTTTATATATAGTGCCATGTTATGAATTTTTATAGAGACTGTTCATCGGTCTCTGCACCATTGGTGCTTAAAATTGTAGCTCTGTATTGCAAGGGTTATTTGAAAGAACTATCAAAACACACACCTAATTGACAGATAATGTTTAGTGTAGAGATACTGACTATATGGGCAAGTAACTAAATACATTAAACACAATATATTTCCAGTGTATCCTTGAACCATGGACAGTCTTTTCTAATGTATTTTGTAATTACAGCCCAGTGAACTTCCCCAACCTGATGGGCATGTTTTGCATCACTGGTGAGAGACAATCATTGATCTTCTTAAGATATTTTTTTAATCACTGAATAATCTTGATCAAGGATCTGCTGTCCTTGGTTCTCAAGGTGTAGCTGAACTACAGTTTCTGCTCACTCATAGTGTCACCAATATTCCCAGCAAAAGTGCAGCGCAGTAGGTAGTGTTACCACATCACCCCTTTATTCAGATGAAATCTACAACTGACTAATTAGCAATTACTAGCAGAAACCAATCCAGCAAGCATGTACAATGAATAATAAATAAGCCATATTATATATGTATCCAATTATAAAGGGGTGAGGTAGCAACCCAGAAGTTTTGCCTCCACCTGTCACCATTCTGCAGGCTTCATCCCATCCGTTTCTCAGCCCAAATAGGGAATTTTTTTCGGGGGGGGGGGGGTTAGTATATGATGAAAAAAACAATTTATTATCCATTTATGTCCATATAGCATGGGTAGGACTGTAGTACTACTGCTAGTAGTACTGTTTATAACAATCATTTATGCAGCTGCCATGCTTCATAGCTGATTAGTAGTCTGCTCATATGTACAGTACATTATGGCACTTTCAGACTGTGCCTTTCCCTAAGGGAATATAGATTTGCCCTGCAGCATGTAGATTTTATGTGCATTAAAGGGAATATTATGTCACCCTGTTCTCTTGGGTGACATTTATATTTTAAGGATAGGTTATGTATTTGCAGAAAGAGACTGAGCTCTTTCCCCCCCAGAATAAAGACACTACATACAAATAAGTGCAATCTGGATGAGCCCTCTGTTTCCCTGCAAGCATACCCTTCACCAGTACAAGGGTACCTTGTTATCCATGGTAAAGCTAGTTCCAGACGTACTGGGCCAAATAAAAGAAAGCAAATTCAATTTAGAAACATTTCTAGAACATTTATAAATCTATATAACTGTTAAAAATGCAACATGCAAAATATCTTATTATTATACATTCTCATGGCAATACACCTGTCTTTTTTGGAACCATGTCCCAGAGAGAACGATTATTGGTCATGATCTATAAACATCACCTTACTAATAGTCAATGTGCCCGGAACTTTGTACAAGACGTGGCAGTAGGAGAAAGTACAGTAGAACAGTGGGCCCTTCTTTGCATACAATATAATGAAGCAGTAAAGGGAACTAAAGGTATAATTTAAGCTTGCATATATAAATGACTTTTATTGCATAGGGATGTTGTACTACTTCCCACAGCCAATAGCAAAGAAAATGTAGCCCCGCTTACAGAGGGTATTCAGTGCAGACCAACATTTAGGGGCATGCCTATGGAACCCAGAAAGTAAGAAAATCTGATTTGAGGGCTGCACTTTATTTGGAATAAGGCATGCTTACCCAGTGCATAAAGGTAATTTTTAGATGCAAACTTACACTTACATCCCCTTTAACATCCTAAACATTTTCTTTATGTAGGGGGTCATGGGGACTGACACTGGCATCCCATAATTATAGTTATTGAATATTCTTTTGGTTTTTTTTTTTACAATTGCAAATATCCTGCAGTTACAGCAATATGCTGATGAAAGGAACTGAAGATAACATGTATACATGCATGTCTGACACCAGCCTCCAGCTGTGGTGAAACTACAACTCCTAGTATGTCCCCTGTCAACCTTCCATTGTTGGAGTGATGCTAGGAGTTGCAATCTTAACAACTGGTTAACACAGGCATTTATACATCGAGACATTTGGCTATAGCACCTTCCTAGGAAAAGCAACAACATCCTTATTGATACAATTAAAACTCGGATACACTTGGCAACCAGCTGGAGAGAGATATAAACTGTGCCAATGGCATAAACCCTAAATATTCTCTCACATTGGCCCAGAAAAGATAAAAAGAAGGATATGTTGGAACGGTTTCCCACAGCAGGAATGCAGTCACCTGATGCCGTGTGTCAGTGCCCACACCGCCTGGCATTCTCTCCTCTGCAGTTATAACCATTCACATCACACAAACAGGAAACAGTTGGCTAAATAAATGTAGTGTTATAATAAATTATAGGCAACTGTACTGATTCACATATACAAATGACAGTTAATTGTATTGGGTAGTTGATAGTGGGCCTATTAAAAAAAGTTGCATTTGCTTCTAACAAAGGTTTGGCCAATATAATTCTAGTTGTCAGAGCTACAAATCCCAGCACCCCTAACTGCAGATGCTAGGAGCTGTAGGGCAGAGATCCATGGGCTCCAATAAAATGCAAATTCACAAGCACTTACTTAAAATTCTTTATCAAATCTGACCCAAAAGTGATAGAAGAAAGCAGCGGAAAGCCCCACAGTGCAGGAATGTTTAATGTTGCGGCACTATGTGCCCCCAGTGCAAAAATATTCTTGATTGTTACAATTATTAAAAAGTTATGCTACCTACACACACCCCTGCCATTCTTCAACTCCCAGCATGTCTCTGCAGCTGAAGGGATGCTGGGAGTTGCCATTTATCACACAAGTGCAGATTTATCTAAAACACTCCTGTGCTGTACTACTATACATGGGGAAACATGAATTATACTGAAAGTCAAAGAAACAATATGCATAAAGGCAGCAAACACCTAGGGGCAAACAGACACAAATGGCACATATGGATATAAAAGAAGTACAAAGCTGAGCATTACACGTCTATAAACCAATATATATGTATATATGTGCATCTTACCTGAGGATTCTGGAGAGGAGAGGTAGGGACAAACGTGGGAGAGAGGAGAGGATGGGATGGCAGGTACCCAGTGCCAAGCTGTATATATAGGCGGGAGCTTGTCCCCATGACACACCCAGGTCACTTGGTGACACCCTAGGCCACTGCCTACCTGCCTCATTACCCTGCCCATCCTAACAGCCCCAGCCAGCAGCACTTTCACATGATCGCTCTTATCATGCACCTTGGGGATCACTTTGGTGCCCTATAGCCGGGAAGTTCAGTCAGTGTGTGGGAATGCATATGGAGTGGGCGGGCTGGGAGCCCGGACGAGACTGTGAGAGACATGATTACAGGCGGGAACGCATGGCTGCACTCTCTGAACTTGTCCACTCGGACAGTTTTAGGGCAAAGGATCGATAAATGTTCAGCGCCTGACTGAATGTTACATAACAGCACCCAAGAACACCCTGGAATTATTAGGCAGTTACAGTTAACCCCAGTTTTAGGACATCTTATGCAGAATGCGAAATTCCCCCCCTGACGTGTGGCGCAGAATCGCTTTTGCCTGGGTGCTGTGAGGCGCTAATGTTATCCTGTCATGTCGGGCACAAGTTGCTTATCTTCTTCCATTGTTTTCTTATAAAGTAGCACAACTGGTTTTAGTCGTTTCACAAGCCTTTGTCATTTTTTTGGTAGCTGAAGGTTTGGCACACGTTGGAGCATATGTATGAAAAAGTGAAACTGAGCTTCTCCACAGCCAGTGTCAGACTGGGGTGCCAAGGGCCCCCAGAGGCAGCTGCCTAGGGCACAACGATTGGGGGGTGCCCCCAAACTTGCCTACCCCTAGGTTGTGCTCTGGTTTCATTTCCCCCACCGCTTGTCATTACGTGGTGAGAGCAATGAAGTATCGCTTGCGATAGCCAGGCCTGGATTTGTGGAAAGGCCCAGGCCTAGGGCGGCAAAAATTGGGGGGCGGCATGCCGCCCCGCCGCACCAAAATATTAAAGTTTATTGCGCATACGGAGCAATGGGGACCTCTTCCCCACTGCTCTGTATGCGATTGAAAAGGGCCGTGCAATCGCGAGTTCGCGCATGCGCGGGGGGAGGTTCGCCGAGGTTCATGCGCAGGGGGCGTGACAGGGGGCGGCCTCGGGGCACCCGGCCAACAAATCCAGCCCTGGCGATAGCGCAGGGGCAAGGTGGCCGTCCGGGTTGCCTAGGGTGTCCAGTCGGCTCGGCCCACCTCTTCTCTGTTTACTCACTTTCTTTAATCTCTTAATTACTTCTTTTTACATTCTATTATCTATTCTTTCCTCCATTTCTTCTGTTTCTTTTCATAGAATTGAGTAATGTCTATGGTATAGGCATACAAGGAAAATGGGTGAGCAAGAGGGCCTACTCACACCTGGGCCCACCAGGAGTTTTCCTGGTATCCTGGTGGGCTAATCCGACACTATCCACAGCCAAATAGAGGGAAGCTTGACAGACGTTTTATAACTTGTATGGGATATTGTAAGCTCTTTTGGGCAGGGCTCTCTTCACCTCTTGTATCGGTTACTGATTGCTTTATATGTTACTCTGTATGTCCAATGTATAAAACCCACTTATTGTACAGCGCTGCGGAATATGTTGGCGCTTTATAAATAAATGTTAATAATAATAATTTAAGGGCATGGTTATCAAAGGATGAAACTAGGGTTGCCATCTAGCTGGCTTTCTGCTTAACATCATGGTTATTGATAGGACAAAAAAATAAATATATAGAACGTGGCAATGATTGGTGAAACAGATAAATATGCTCTCAGGGCATCTTGCCCTAGTTGGCACTTTACTGGGGGAGGCTTCATTTTGTAACAAATTCAATCCTTTTGTTGCAGGATTGACAAAAAGTATCACCCCTGTATCATACTGAAAATCCCATACAGGTGAATAAAGAGCAATTACATTTCCTTCTAGTGAACTGTGGTGAGCGTTTGTAACCTGGGGCAAGTAGCAGAATTTTGATGCCACCATAGGAGGCAGCCAAACAAAATCAGATACTGCATGTCTCAACGGGAGTAATACAAGTTCCAAAGTTTGATATAGATCTAATGGGGGAATATAATAATAATATATATAATATATGCAATAATAATATAATTGTATATGGTTTTTGCCAACATTCAAAAGGATTTAGCAACCCATGTACAAGGACAAAATTGTATACCAATGCCCAAAGTCATCTTACTTTAAATTCAGCTCTTTTGGCTTATAAAAATATGTCACATTAAAGCATATCTTAGTTAAAAGCACTATGTGCCTCTGGAGAAGCAAAGTCTGGGGTTACTTAACAGAAGAAAGTATGGGGGCTACCTTTTCACATCATGACAGTGAGACATGACCAGGTTTAAATAGGCTGCTCTAAAAATGTATGGAACCTTTTGCAGATCAATCAATGCCAATGCCTCTATAAATAGTAACACTTAGAAGTGTGTTTTATTAGCACAATTTCCTCTTTTTTGTTCACTACACTGAGCTACCGGTGTAGCAAACCTAATAACATGGTGTTAAAAAGTCCACGTTGTACATTTTATAGCATATCAAACAGAAATTTGCCTCAAGGCTCACTCCTGCAGTGTTGGCCTCATTACTTTACATTGTGGTGTGTAAAACGTATATTACCTTATTTTCCTCATTGTACATAGCTATTACTGGGGGTCTAAAACTGACACCTCCAGCTGATCACAAATTTTAGGGATCTACACAGTCTACACAGGCAGCTCCTGTTCCCAGCAAGACTTTGTCCAGGTAACATGGACAAGGTTTATACTAGATTTAGCTACAATAGCTGCCTTTCTATACCTATAGTATTATTGGAGAACACATTGGTGCTAGGGTAATAATAGACACATTCAAAGTGGAGTAGACCCAGTAAACATTTTGTGTCTTTAACTGCTATTCATTTTTGTTAGAAGTTATAGTTTGCCATTCTTTGGTTAAAAACGTATGGTATAACAATAGCCCCAGGTTGACTGACCTGTGGAATATATTTCTCTATTCGGAGGCAGATTTAAAGTGACATTTGTTTCTGTCTCTATGTGCCACAAGGTTGCCACCTTCTGGTTTTAACCTTGACACACCGTTCTTTGCAACATCCTAACCCCACTCCTGACAGTACTGACCCCACCCCTGATGTTATTGACCCCACCCCCATGACGTTGCCACCAGTGTCGGACTGGCCCACCAGGATACCAGGAAAACTCCCGGTGGGCCCAGGTGTAAGTGGGCCCTCCTGAACATTTGGCCTGTTTTATGGTCATTCCCTATTTCTGAATGGGAAGAAAGAGGAGAAATAGATGGAAGAATAGATGCTAGTATGTAAATAAAAGACTAGGAAAATAAAGAGGTTGGGTGAGGAAAGGAGGAAAATAGTTTGGAAAGTGGGCCTATAGTCTAAGGTTTCCTGGTGGGCGCCTGGGTTCCCAGTCCTACACTGGTTGCCACCCGCCCGCTCCCCTTACCTGGTCTCACTTAAGCCTGGTAGTGGCAATCCTAATGTGCTGACTTATTCATACATGTGTTTGTCCACTTTCAGCATGCCCATGCATTTAGCTTGGTGGGCTCACAAATCTGCTTTTGGGTGTATTATTCCCTCATGCACACTCACCCAGGATCTACATTTGGGTGAAATGAAAAGCATACAAAACCCATTTCCTACCTCAAAGACTTGTGGGATATTAGCACGCACAGACTAAATTTGTAAGCTACCAAAGCCTGGTCATGCCACTGGTTTCCCCACCCAAAAACAGGGATATGTCATCCTGCAGCTCCTATGTGGAGGCATTATAGTGGTGATCGGTTCCCTCTAAATTGAAACTAAAGCTTAACAAAGAAGTAGACTTTAAATGCTACACATTATGTTTGGGGTTCTGTACCAACCTAAGGCAGCCACAGTCCTTTAGCAGGGAACATCTGTGCCTCTAAAGATGCTCCCATTAGCTCCCCATCTTCTTTTCTGCTGATTTACTGCCATGCTCTGTGCTACTGTCACTTACCTGAGTTTAGGGACTCACTCACAATGTACTGTATATATAGAATATAAATGTCATGATACAAGGCTGATTAGTACTTAATACAGACCCAATTTTCTGCTTGATCATTAGCAACAATCCCTAAGCTTAGTTTCTCAACAGCTGCCCAGAGCACACTGAGCAGGTGCAGTGCCACTGACACTTTTAACAAAATGCAAGATGGGGAGCTCCTGTAAAAACTTTCAAGGCCTGGATCATTTCTGTTAAAGAGATGCTGAACCTATTGCACCCACCCAGTCTGTTTTGATGAAGCAAAAGTGCTCCTATTGAAGCAGGAGAACCCTGGAATTACTGCCACCTTGAAGGTGGTTGGTGATTTCAGGGTTCTCATTTTGGGCTGCTATTTCAGTAGCAGCAGAGAGAAACAGCAGACAATGCTGTATATGATATGTGCACCTATAGATATAAAACAAGGGCACATAGGCAGTATTTTAGCTGTACATGTGTTTATTGCTGGATTAATGTTAAAACTACCCTTTGAAATTCAGTATAGACAATCAATTGATTTTGAGAAAGAACGTGGATTTATGAAGGTTTAGCTTCTTTGAAGAGGTAAGTAGGTAACTGCTTTATAGATAGCGGCCCATAAATAAGGTTTGAAGGTCAATATGGCAACGTGTTTCTAACGGTAGGAAGAAGGCTGAGTGATATAGCTAAACTGATTCCAATTGTGCTAGACTTGGGACTACATTTGTCAGGGGTTAGACAGATTAGATAGATTCTAATTTCAATAGCAATTTAGCCTGTTATCCAGAATGTTCCGGACCTGGGGTTTTCCGGATAAGGGATGTCCATAATTTGGATCTCCATACGTTAAAGGAGAACCATACCCCCAGAATGAATACTTAACCAACAGATCGTTTATATCATGTTAAGTGACCTATTAAAGAATTTTGTCAAACTGGAATATATATTTATATATATATATATATATATATATATATATATATATCAGTAAATATTGCCCTTTTACATCTTTTCCCTTAAGCCACCATTTTGTGATGGTGTGTGTGCTCTCTTAGAGATCACATGATCAAAAATAGTGCAGTCCTTACTGCAATAGGAAGAAGTGTGAGAGTAAAAGACAGAACACTGCCAATTAAGGTGGCCATACATGACCTCACCATGTGGATCTTCTCCACCTGCAGGTGGGTGATATTGGGCTAAGTTGGTTGTTTGGTCCTGGGGCTAAACGATCGAATTAGAACGGTGGGTATAGGCACCATCGGTTTGGGGACCACATCAATGAGCCAACAAAGTCCCTGATCAGATGGAAAAATCAAACCTGCCCGGTTCAGATCTGGCTGATTTCAGGCAGGCCTGTCGTTCCTGCCCATACACAGGCAGATAAGCTGCCAAATTGATCTAAAGGGCTGATAGAATCAGCCTGTGTATGGCCACCTTTAATTGGCTAATGTGACCTAACGTATGTGATTACCCAATGGCACATACTACTAAAAAAGTATATTTTTATTAAAATGCTTTATTTATATGAAGCAGGGTTTTACATATGAGCTGGTTCATGTGATATATTTTCACAGAGACCTACATTGTTTGGGGCTATAGTTTTCCTTCAAGTCTACAAAATCATTTAAACATTAATTAAACCCAATTGGATTGTTTTGCCCCCAATAAGGGTAATTATATCTTAGTTGGGATCAAGTACAAGGTACTGTTTTATTATTACAGAGAAAAAGGAAATCATTTTTAAAATTGTGAATTATTTACTTATAATGGATAATGGGTTTCTGGATAATGGATCTCATGCCTGTAATTATTTTACTGCTTCCATCCACTTGAATACTATACAAAATTGCATTACTAAAGAGTGATTTATCACCCACTAGGCAAAATTGAAGCAATTTTTTCAATTTGAGATTTTCAAACTCACAAATTCAAGTGTTCAAGTTTTTTTCCATGATATTATTCAATAATATACAGTATAAACAAACATTTGAGGGTTTTTTTAAATTGTGAGTTTTAAAAATTCAAAAATAGAAGAGAAATGTGGATTCTATAAGGAATTTATTTTGTCAACAAATTCATGTGAATTTTTTCCCTTTTTTAAAAAAAGTGTGTTTTCCAATAAAGAAAAAAAAATTCAAATAAAAATTTGAATTTTTATTATTTACTACATAATTTTTAGTTTTTTCACCCCATACTGCTCACAAGCCTTAAGGCAGTGAATACAATTGAATACAGTGAATGCAATACAGCAAAAAATTTAAAAAAATGCTGCAAAATTCATTCATATGAAAATTCACAAAAAAGTTTGTTTAGAGCGTAGGAACATTTCTGTAATAGCAATAGCAGAAAAACAAAAAAGTAGGACAGGTAGGGGGAGGTTGTGATTATAATTTGATTTTTCTTTTGTCCTTAATAAAATTAATAAAAATATCCTTGTCCTTAATTAATAAAATTAAAAAACAATGAATGCAAAAAAAGGAAATTTTCAGTTTAACTATTCTGCACAATTCAGGACAAGAAATAGAAAGATATACATATTTTTGTTTTTAAATGAGTGCAATAGGATGAGCACATTCCCAGCACAAGTACTGTTACACGTATGATGAACCCAGATGTATAGTTCTCCTTTATTTCCCTCAGGTCAATCCAGGCACAGCAATCCTGAGCAGTCTTTGCACCCTTCTGTTAAGGTGGCAATATATGGGCCCATACCTCCCCCCTCCAATTCGTGTCATCGAGTGCATCTTGTAACTTGTCACCCGCTGCTATGTATCAATACTAGTGTAAGACTTGCATATCACTGTTAATCATGCTGTCTGCAGAACAACCTATGATATATTTCCAATTAAATGTATATGAAGGCCTTTTTTTTATTTATTTTAGTTTATAGACCTTTAAAGTTTCTGATAGTGATGATGACTCTTTTATCTCAGGTATTATAAACAGTGATAGTCTGTTGGCATCTTGCGTGACATTAACTTCGTCATATTAAATTTCACTCGATCAAAGTATAAACCTCGTACGTGGAATAACAAGCTCTGATTTATTAAACCACCTAACGAGAAGCACTAAAAGTCAACTATTTAATTTCCTCACAAAATGTTTTTATGTTGTTTTTTTTTTTTTCAATCTGCACCTGAGATAAGTATACATCTAGAATACACTTCATATTGTACCTCCCTACTGTTCTACTTTTTATTCCAGGGCAAATTTGCCTTTAAAAAGATCAGTACCAACAAACCTTAAGCAAATGTTTCTATGGCATGGTATCAAAAGCCTTAGCAAAATTGAAGTTGACTTTAAAATACAGTAAATTTTGCATACTTATTGAGTCAACACAATAAAGTGGTATGATTTTACAGATAGACACAAAAAATAGCATATTTGTATATAATAGGTCCAGTCAGTATACAGCAATCAATACATACCACCCAGCCAGTAGGAAAAATTACTACAGGTATGGGACCTCTTATCCAGAATGCTCGGGAACTGGGGTTTTCCGGATAATGGATTTTTGCTGAAATTTGGATCTTCATAACTTAAGTCTACTAAAAATCATTTAAATATGGAATAAACCCAATAGGCTTGTTTTTGTTCTAATATGGATTAATTATACCTTAGTAAGGATCAAGTACAGGTACTGTTTTATTATTACAGGGAAATAGGAAATTATTTTAAAAAATTAGGATTATTTTCTTATAATGGAGTCTATGGGAGATGGCCTTTCCGTAATTATTATTATTAACATTTATTTATAAAGTGCCAACATATTCCTTAGCGCTGTACAATAAATTCAGAACATTCTGGATAACGGGTTTCCAGATAAGGGATATTTTATAAAACCACAGTCATAGTCATTACTACTAGAGATGAGCAAATCTGTCCCCTTTCACGTCGGCAAAAATTTAGCAAAACTATGAAAAGATTCACGAAACGGTGAAAATTTTGCAAAAAACATAAAATGCAGTGCGTTATAAAAATTTTGCGCATGTCAAAAAAAATTGTTGTGCGTCATTTTCCATGTTTTGCAAATTATTCGCCATTTTTACAAATCTTTTCATAGTTTTGAAAATTTTACGCCAGTGCGAAACGGGACAGATTTGTTCTTCACTAGTGGTAATGACTGTGGTTTTATAAAATAATTTAAAATGATGTCCAGTCCTTGCTTTTTATTATGCAGTAGATACGATGTTGGACAGTGGCGTAGCTTATGTGGGCTACATGGAGGCAGATTAAGGCAGATCAAAAAATCAAAACCTTAATGTTTTCTAAAAATTTACTGGTATATTCTATCACTAGAGCCTTGTTTACATTAACTTTGCTTAAAGGACAAGTAAAGGCAAATTGAAACTGAACATCATCGCTTTTGTAAGGATCACTGGGGCATCACACAAGATGGAGGAGAGTGTGCCAGACAAGCTTTTCAGAAGACACAAGCACTGGCCCAGGGTTAGCAATGATGTTCACTGGGGGGTGGCTAAGATATTGGTACCCCCAGTGAATTACTTTTCCTTGTCCTTTAAATGTGTACCTACCATGTCCAGAGTCCCCCTGCTTGTAATGTGTTTGGTTTAAGCCTTCTATACTACTGTACTGTAAGCCCCAAAACATTGGCTCCTTTTTTGTATATACAAAATCATTAAGCACATTTGCTTTTAGTTGCTTGCAAGTGAAGTGACATTTGAATGGACTGACACACTCAACCAACATGTTTTTTAATGGTGACATTTTTCGGGTTTGGCTTTTGTGAGTGTAGCGTATAATCCCTTGTTTGTTTCTTTTTGGCCTTATGATTGCTGCTTTACAACACTTGTTGAAATATTTATAGATAATATAAATGATGTGTTCCTTCCGAGTTAAGCCACATCCTAAATTAAGAACAGTAATGATTTACTATTAAGTACAACCCAATTTGTTCAGTGTTTCTAGTTGCTTCTAGCTGAAAAAATATCTTGACCTACACATTAAAGTAAAACAGGTATGGTATCCCTTATCCAGAAATCCATTATCCAGAAAGTGCCGATTTACGGAAAGCCTGTCTCCCATAGACTCCATTTTATTCAAATAGTACAGAATTTTAAAACTGATTTCCTTTTTCTCTGTAATAATAAAACAGAACCATGTAATTGATCCCAACTAAGATATAATTACCCCTTATTGGGGGCAGAACAATCCTATTGGGTTTATTTAATGGTTAAATGATTCCCTTTTCTCTGTAATAATAAAACAGTACCTGTACTTGATCCCAACTAAGATATAATTACCCCTTATTGGGGGCAGAACAGCCCTATTGGGTTTATTTAATGGTTAAATGATTCCCTTTTCTCTGTAATAATAAAACAGTACCTTGTACTTGATCCCAACTAAGATATAAATAATCCTTATTGGATGCAAAACAATCCTATTGGGTTTAATTAATGTTTTATTGATTTTTTAGTAGATTTAAGGTATGGTGATCCAAATTACAGAAAGACCCCTTATCCGGAATACCCTTGGTCCAGAGCACTCTGGATAATGGGTCCTGTACCTGTACTAAAAGGGTAAAGGTGTTTTCACGTCTTTGTTGACTTTAGCGTATATCTTCTTTTTTACACATAAAATATTATGATCAATATTAACCAAGGGTCTTTTTAAAAACAGGTTTGTAATGAGTTGTGGGTAGCTGGCAATCAGTAAATCAAATGAAGCATGGTTTATATTTGGGTCCTCAGCAATCTGCAACACAAAACCTTCAGTATATACTGCCTAGTAATATGCCTTAAAGGAGAAGGAAAAGCTAGTAAAGAGTTAATCTCAAGCTGCAGGCATACCTTCAGTTGTCGCAATAATGCCCTTAAGTCTCCCCATATTTTACCTGTTCAGAAGATCTGAAGCCAAACAGGAAGAAAAAACTCTGAGCTGTGTAAAGAAAGTTCCCATAATGCCCCGTTCCTGCACAGACATACAGACCAAGTGTACATGCTCAGTTAGTAAGACTATGAGGAAGCTTCCTGCTGATTGGCTCAGATCCACATTCCTAAGGGGGGGTAGTGAGCATTCTTGAGGGAGGGGGGAGCAGGAGAGAGCAGGAAGCTGAAAGCTGCGTGTCTGTGGCACAGGAATTACAGACACAAGAAATCTTTTTTCAGAGAAGTCAGTGCAGCATTTCTGTAAGTGCTTATGGCTGTATTTACATAGACCTTTCTGATAAAGCTTACTTAGTTTTCTCCTTTAAAGGGCTCCCATCAAAGAAAATTTGTGCTAATAATGTGATTTTTCGAGCACAAGCTCTGTTAGACCGTACCTCTGTTGGAGAAAACAAATTATCTGTGATAAGTGCCATTTAAGGGCTCTGGCACACGGGGAGATTAGTCGCCCGCGACAATTCTCCCTGTTCGCGGGCGACTAATCTCCCCGAGTTGCCATCAGTTGCCATCCCACCAGCGACAATGTAAGTCGCCAGTGGGATGGCACACGCGGTGGCGCGATTTCGGCAAATTGCCGAAAATGCCTTACATTGTCGCCGGTGGGATGGCAATTCGGGGAGATTAGTCGCCCGCGAACAGGGAGATTTGTCGCGGGCGACTAATCTCCCCGTGTGCCAGAGCCCTAAGGTGGCCATGCACAGGCCAATAAATGCTGCCTCTTCAAATCAAATTAGCAGCTTATTAGTCTTTGTATAGGGCCCTTGGGAGGACCTGTCCAGCCAACTTCTGGCTGATAATTGGCCAGATATCTATTGCACAGGTTTAAAACTCTTGTCAAACAGTGATTGCATTGGGTTTTGATGCAGTCCTTTCCCACTAGCAAAGTAGGCAGAGATCTGCTTGTCTCAAAGTGTATGGACAGCTTTATTCAACAATGTTTCAGTAATACCAGTGTCATCATACTGTGTTTTCATTGCCGAGCTTGTCCATTTTACTAGTCAATCCTTTTGCATTAGTGACCATACAATTAAAGGGGTAGTTTACCTTTAAGTTAACTTTTAGTATGTTATAGAATGCCTTATTCTCAGCAACTTTGCAATTGGCTTTCATTATTTATTTTCATAGCTTTTGAATTATTTGCCTTCCTTTTCTGACTCTTTACAGCTTTTAAAAGCAGCCAAAAACTATTGCACTGTAAGGCTACAATTTTATTTTGCTACTTTTCATTCTTTATCTTTCTCTGCAGACCCTCTCCTGTTTACATTGCCATCACCTATTCAAACAATTGCTCAGTTGCTAGGGTAAAAAAAATCCTGGCAACCAAATAGCTGCTAAAATACCAAACTGCAGAGCTGCTGAACAAAAGGATAAATAACTGAAATAAACAAAAAAATAAGACCAATTGCAAATTGTCTACATGCTAAAAGGTGTAAGGGTGAATTACTGCTACCAGTGTATACATATGAAGTTATTATATGGCAATGCAAAGCAGCATGTGGTAGGCTGCAGCTAATGCTAAAAGGGTTTAAGGTGAAGGTTTATATCAAATTAATCGAAATAAACTATTGTTTAAGCTTCTGTATGTATTGCATGCATGTTTATTACACACAGGTGCCTCATGACACATGAATGTACCTTGGCAGTTCCAAAACCAGACAGCTGTGCAATGAGCTATAACTTTCAGCAATTAGCAATGCTAGCATTAACCTCTTCATTGAGGAGGTAACTTGCAGTTCACTTATACAACCTGTCTGACTTTGAACTGTTCAGGTACAACCAGGCTCTTACACAATGCTGTGAGAAGGAAGCTTGCCCATACTGTAAAACACCAGTTATGAGGCACCAGGTACTCTATTAGGCCAGTTTGACCCTGGGGTATCCATGGCCTTATGCAGCCCTTGCTCAGGGGGATTTTCTAAGCTCTTGGATCAATTACAGGGAGTCTATCATATACACCTATATATGAGCCACTAACCTTCTGGATAAGGGTAGCCAAGCTGCTGGGCAATGTTGACCTGTGTATGGGCTGTGTATTTTTTGAAGAGAGATCTTGTACTCAAAGCAAGCATCACTTTATGTTCATGAAGATAAAAGCTGAGATTTTAACATTTTAAACTGCATTTTTAGATTTTCAAAATACATTCTTAAAATTCCTTGTGTCACACTTAGCTTATAACAACAGAGATAATTTTATTAAATTATACTTGATATTATGCTATTATGTCATAATCAGCCTGGGTTTTGAAGAAAATCAATAAGGCAGACTGGTCAAGGGGTTTAGAGTGTCACTCAGAGGTCTCTTAAAACCAAACCAAAGTCCACTTGTTCTTAAACAAATTGCGCTAGGGTAAAATGAAAAATCTTGATTTGTTTTTAAGTTTCTCGTTCTTGGCTTACTTGCTGCTGGCCTTGCATCAGCTAAACTTTCCATATCAACTAGGGTGTTGAGGCTGTTATCTTTACTTTCTGCAATAAAATTGATTTTGTCTTATACCAATCAGTTTCTCTGACTAAAGACCTTGACCATATTAATGTGCGTGTACTAGAGCGTTTGTGTCTTTATAGGGAATAGTTTCAACTTTGCCACAAAGAGCTCAACATTATTTTAGTGCATTTTGTTGAGGATTTACAGCTTTTTGTATGTTACATATATTTTTTCATTATTATCTGTAAACTAGTGTATCTACAACAGTTAATTTATATTAACCTAGTAAGGGCACGCATACATGTTATGTCACATCAGCCAATTAAATTTGTGGTTAATCTTTAAGTGCCCTATACTTGCGAGTTTAATCGATTTAGAAAAACAGATTCGAATTCACAAATTCAAAAAATAATAAATAAGCCCTTAATTGTCATGAACTTTTTGACCTTTTGGTGACATCCTATTTTTTTTGTTTTTACTTTTGGAAGATGATTAACTTCTTTTGGCCAAAATGAGAGAGTAATCGATCTTTTACTGCCTGACAATCAATTTGTAAATTTTTTTTAAAAACTATTTTAACGTCCTTCCTACTACAACAGAAACTTTTTGAAAGTTTATAAACATTTCACCATCAACAAGAAACCTGCAATAGAGTGCTAAACACTACAACTCTGACACTTTAACTTATTAAAGGTCTTACAGAAGATCACCGTAGAAGAAAATTTGTTTTTCCTTTGGAAAGTATTTTGTTCATGTCGTTTTTTTGTTTTTTTTTAATTTTTAAAATATTTATTGGGTTTTGTATACAATCCAATCTTGCAATAGAGATAGATCAAGCAATAATTCAATAGTTGTAAGAAGACACATATTGAATATAATACAAGATAGATTGATAATGCTTTCTATTACATATAATACTTAAAACACGAAAATGTAAAAAAGGCTGTCCGTTGTCAAAATTGCTTATAGCTGTTGGATTGAATTAAGATAACCGGGAAAGGGAGGAGGAGGAGGGTCATGTCGTTTTTGTT
The DNA here is from genome assembly GCF_000004195.4 of Xenopus tropicalis. Lineage (NCBI taxonomy): Eukaryota > Metazoa > Chordata > Amphibia > Anura > Pipidae > Xenopus > Xenopus tropicalis. Next base: position 31,845,693 of record NC_030677.2, on the reverse strand, counting down.
ATACTAAACATGTGCTGTTGGTCTTTTGAGTCAAGGAAGAACTACCACACAATAATAATCTAAATCACTGTGTATGGTTTGAAAAAGTTTTGAAGCATAGATCTGGAAATCATCATTTTGAAAGGAACTTTAAGGTGGCCATACACAGGCCGATTGTAGCCCAACCGATATATGGGCTGAAATTGGGTAGATATAGATCGGGCAGGTTAAAAAATTCAGTCGGAACCGACTGCGCCCTTAACAGTTGTTATAATTCGATCTTTTGGCCCCAGGGCCAAAGACCGAATTTGCCTAAATTCCCCCGATATCACCCTCCAGTAGATGGGGATATCGGGAGAAGATCAGCTTGCGACCTTGCCAGGCGAGCAGATCATTACGTGTATGGCCACCTTTAGTTACTGCAGCAGGTGCAGATTTCTACAGGCTCTCTTGCATTTAACAATGTAAAATATGTAAAAATATAGTGGGAAAAAAATGAAGCTCCTGAGGATTTCAACCAGTCTTTAACAGTGTATTTCTAATCAATGGAAGATGCTGGGCAAATCAGACCTGGCCTGGATTCTGTTTTTCAACTCAATCCATACTGTAGGTGTTCAGATGGGCTGAGGTCAGAGATCTAGGCCCTGTGTAGGCTAGCTAAATTTTCCACTAAAATTTCAGCAAACCGATGCGTTTTAACTCCCCAAAATGGGGTCTTCATCAAGGGCACATGAGGTGCAGGCCTTAAGATCTACAGGGGCAGAGATTCATATGACTAGTGTATAAACTCTGTAAAGCACTATGCAATATGTTTACGTAAATAAAGAACAAATTTTTAGTTAGTGTTTTCTTGATATCAACCAAAACCATGTTCAATCGTCAGACAAGTCTGGGTCACTGGTGGTAGATGATATAATGAAGTGTGATTTATTGCACTAGTGAATGCATATTATTCACTGTTCCAGAGTTCAAGAGAAAGAGAGATTGCTAACATCTGACCTCGTAAGTCCACAAGATTTGCTTCCTTAACAGGTATGAGATAAACACTCAGATATTAACTGGACCGGATGGATTATCATATTAGGCAATATTCACTACAGTTCTAGCCTGATGTATAGAGAATAACAGATTCTTCTATATTCTTTACATAGGATATAAACATATTACCTTGCAGTATATTCTGAATAGGTCTTTGTATTGCTATACATGGTGCATTTGCACAATAATTAATGAGCTCTTGGAAAGCTCTTTAATATAATAAGTTAATAAGTGGCCCAGCCTACAACATATGTTCCAGCCCTTCCTTTCTATAAAAGAAAACACAAGCAAAAAAAAGGAAAACAGGAAATCAGAGGCCAAGATTCACTTTAATTACTGAAGCTAACACAGTTTCTAATTTAGGCACAGAAACAGTGAAACACACCCAAAGGAAAGAAAAAACCTGCAATTAAATGTTGTTTCATATTGACTATTGCAGCTTGGCGACATGTGCAGTGTTCATATTGGGTGATGAAAATAGGACTTCTCAGTACTAGGGTGGTGCCAAACTGCCACAGGGAGGTTTCGCAGAATGAGTATAAAGGCTAGATAATCGCTAATGATTTGCTGACTATTCACATCGCCCGAAGATCCTGCAAAGAACTGTCTCTCTCATGTGGTCAATATAATGTGGGTACATGTACAGGTGCCTGGGACAGGTGCATATAGATGCCTTTAGCTGATAGTAAGGTGGTTCTAGAACTTATGACTGACATTCCCACCAATGGCATTGTTTTTATAATATTTAACTGTCTGTGGGTGCAGTTAATGCACAGAAATGCACATAGGCCCAAATGCAAAGCAAAACACGTGCCTTTACATGCCATAAAAGGTAGGTGTTAATTATTAAAGGAAAACTAAACCCACAGAATGAATACTTATCCAGCAGATCATTTATAAATAACACATTAAGTGGCCTATTATAGAATATTACCAAACTGGAATAGGGGTTGATGCACGGAGATGGGGGCCATGGTCTGCACTGTAAATTTTATGATCCCCGGGGGGGGGCCTTTAAAATGCTTATAATGACTATTTTCTCTTTAGAATTACCCAATGGCACATACTAATAAAAAGTATATTTTTATCAAAATGGTTTATTTAGATGAAGAGGGGTTTTACATATGAGCTGTTTTATGCAATATATTTTTTTAGAGACCTATGTTATTTGCAGGTATAGTTTTTCTTTAAAGAGATACTGACACCAGAAATTAAACCTTTTTTTACATCTATCATAATATTGTCTTTGCATGCTATTTATAATTTTGCCTTAAAAGTGTTTGCCCGATGCTTTACATTACTTATCTTACCCCCAATGTTCCACTATAAGGTGGCTGCCATATTTGTGCAGCAGGAGTCCCTTAGCATTAGAAACTATAACTGACAGGCTGAAAAGTGTTGGCAATACAGTCAGGTTTAGGAACTTCAAGTAACAGTTACAAAAGCAGCCCTAAATGTACATGTTTTCATAAAATGATGTATTTTAAAGGAGAAGGAAAGGCTAATAAAGAGTTAATCTCAAGCTGCAGGCATACCTTCAGTTCTCTCAATAGTGCCCTTAAGTCTCCCCATATTTGTCCTGTTCAGATGATCAGAAGCCTCATAGGGAAAAAAACGATGAGCTAGGTAAAGAAAGTTCCCATAATGCCTCGCTCCTGCACCAAGGAGGGGGAGGGAGTTCTTAGAATTCTTGTGCGAGGGGGGAGCAGGAGAGGGGAGAGAGGAAAGAGCTGCGCAAACTCTGGCACAAGAAGAAAATCTTTTGTTTCTTTTGATAGAGGACTTTCAAAAACTTTCCTTTATAAATAGAATTGCATAGGCAGGGAGCATTTGGACTGCCAATGTGTTCATCTGGAAGCCAATGCAGAATAACACTTTTGTGGTTGAAGGTCCATCTCTTACCACCAGGCCTGCCATAGACAGGCACATAGGGTTGTTGTGTATGTTTTTGTTTTTAACAAACTAGGGGTCAAAATGCCCACTGATCCTTTAGCCTCACGAGCAATAGACCTGCTGCTTTATCAAAGAAAGAAAAGCAAAATAATGTATAGTGTCCTACACAAACATAACCGTAATTTCTATGGCACAAATAAAAACATTATTTCCTTGACTATTGTGTTCCTGTAAGCAGATCTCAGCTACAAGGTGTATCTGTGGTGCCTCTCTGACACAAATAGAACAGATCAGATACTCTGCTTTGTCATAAACCCAACCATCTCATACAATATTAGCCAAGAGATTAAATGAGGAATCTCCAGTTTAGTTGCCGATGATGGGAACTGAAGAAATCCAAGTCCTTCACACGCTCTCTAATTTTGTTTATCCGTGTTCCTTACCTCCTGCTGCTTTATCATTACTGATTACTTCATGCACAATGGTGTTTACAGATATTAAATACTGATTACCAGTAGTTATTCTGTAAAATAATTACACCACTGTTTGTGTTTGTCATGGGTTTCAAAGGGCTCCTTAATTGTGTAGACAATCATTTTGGAACACCACAAGGCCTGACCAAGTCTCTCATTTTACTGTATAACAAACTGAAATCTTGGTCTCGTCTGACCAAAGAATATTTCTGGTTCATTTTCAAGTCCATCGAGTCCAGACATGATTTTACATGGTTCTTTTTGAGTAACAGCTTTTTTGTGTGCCTCCCTCTTATACAGGGCATGTTATGTGGAGCTCTTGATATGGCTGACCCATGCCTATTATGAAGCTGGGGGTCTGCTTTTCATCAGTAGGGATTGGACATCTTGGTAAAAGGGTAGCAAGATGGAAGGGTTTGGACTGAACATACTTTTTAGTCATGAGAAATCTGTGGTTTTTGTTAATTCTTCAGCTAAGCAGGGCAACAGGGAAACAGCAGTTACTTAATGTTTGGTCCTTACAGGATAGATAATGTGAGCACAGCTAACAAAATGGACTCCCACTAACAAAACAGTTACAATAATGAGTAGAGGGGTAGGTTGTATACTACTCTATTTAACTGCCCCACAAGCTAGCACAATACTAGGGGTCTGATTAAGTTTGTATAGTGCTGTAAATAGTTTCTACCAGCAGTGGAACCTGTTCTTCAGTTTTGGTTTGAGCACATCCTTGTTGTGATGTGGGTGTAAAGCCTTATGTAACCTCATAAAACTGTCTGATTACAAAAAATGATTGCAGATGTATTAAATGTACCTTAAAATCTATTCTAATATAATTTTGTGTGTTGCTTTGAATTTGATTTTGATTCTCCAAGCCTGTCGATAGACCTAAAAAGTGATCAGTTGCACAAGGCACTATATTATTTTGAAGTATGGGAGGAAACCCAAGCAGATGCATGGGGTAACATACAAATTCCTTGTAGATATTACCCAAGCTAGAATCAAACTGAGGACTTGGGTTCTGCAAGGTAGAAGTGCTACCCACTGAACCGCCTAAAAAGTGATAATTATATTATATGGCAAAGGCAGTTTTTTCCCTAATTGTTACAGTTATATCTATCTATCTATCTATCTATAGCAAAAAAGGGGGAATCTATCTATTTATCTATTGTTAGTTGCCATATGTATATCTATATTAGCATTTAGATGTCTGACTTGGTCTGCAGCTGTATTTGCTAAGTCCTTACAAGGGGTAGTGAAAGAGTGAACCTTAGTGAGTTCAGCCTTTCCACCTTTTGCTGAACAGCTCATTTGGGGTGTGCTAGCAGGTGAACTGGTTTAGTTAGTTGCAGAGCTAAACTTTGTTGAGCCAGAGCAAAGGAAATAAGGTCACATAATAGAAGCAATTAATCCAAACAGTAATATAACTATGATTAATTTTATTCACTAAGAGAATTAATATTCATAAAATCCCACTCAAAGTCACAAAACAGAGTGAGTGCGAAAACATTATGACTGTATGTGGTAATTCTGGCAACGTAGGCATCAAAGTCCTCATTTCCATTTCCTTAAATGTAGCAATAATTGTTTTTCTTGCTCATGAGGTGAAACTCCCTCTCCTTTACATTAAGTTACAGCCACAAAGGCAACTTATAGGGGCACATTTACTTACTCACGAACGGGCCGAATGCGTCCGATTGCGTTTTTTTCGTAATGATCAGTATTTGGCGATTTTTGGGAAAATTGACGCGACTTTTTCGTTGCCATTCCGAATGTTGCGCAAAATCTGCCGATTTTTTCGTAGCGTTAAAACTTGCGCGAAAAGTCGCGACTTTTTCGTAGCCTTCGCGCCGAGTACGAAAGATTCGGATTCATTCAAGCTTCAGTATGGTGACTTTTCTTGGGCCAGGTTGGAGCTGCAGGGTGCCATTGAGTCCTATGGGAGGCTTCCAAAATCATGCTAAGTCTGAAAGTTTCGCCCGCCGCTTACGAGCGCTCAATACGAAAAAGTCGCGACAAGATACGAGCGCATTGTAAGGGCTACGAAAAACTCGCTTTCTTTCGTGCAAATCGTATTGGTAACGAAAATGTTGCGACAATTTCCGAAAAGTCGCAAAGGCACCGAAAAAATCGCAAAAAATACGAAAAAGTCGCAAAATGTTCGTTTTCCAATCGGAATTTTTCCAATTCGGATTCGTGGGTTAGTAAATGTGCCCCATAGTCTTGGAGATGGGAGTAGGACAGAAGCAAACTAAGTTGCTAAGTCTATGGCCAGCATTGGCTCTGCGTTGATCCAGTGATGAGTATGGGATCCTGGACCAATGTACCGTAGGCTGCAGTGTTCATTATTGAGTGTCTCAATGGACCCTCATTGTTCTGAATGCATGGTGGTCTATTTACAGAGACTTTTTAAGTAAACACCACAAGAACATCACTCATCTGACTGTGATATTAATGTATACCTTTGAGTCACCACCTAATGTAGACTTATATTAGTATGCCTTGGCTTCTTCCAGTACTTACTGCTCCCATTCGTTAGAAAACCAACAAGAGAATGTGGCTAAATTTGGCCCCAAGGCAACTACAATTGAGGTCACATGTGCAGCTACACGTACACTGCTGTGGGAGAAATCTGCAGCTGGATAACAGAAGTCACAGTTATCTATTTGCTAGGAATAAAATGATGGATTAAGAGTGAATGGTGCATTGTATTTTGGACCCTTAAATGACAAAGAATTCTAAAATGCCATTCATCACTCTTCACACCTATAGGGTGCATGTATACAGGACAGAGAAAGATCATTATAAATTCTAGGCATAAATTTGTGTTTACATTTATGACATTTGCATTTTTGGAGATGCTGTTCGTAAAGCTGCCCATATGGGTTTTTGTTGTTGTATGACGAACATTCAAATATATTTTGTGTGTTTTAATGCAACAATTTAAACCTAACATTCAGAATTAAACTGTGGGATTAAAGTTGGAAAAATAACAAATTGGATGATGTTGCGGCCATTAATTGACAGACAACAATCGTATGAAAGTTATGTCCCTAGGGCCAAATGATCAAAAGCCCAATATCACCCAGGTTGGCATATCGGAAGAAGATCCACTAATTTGGTGACCTCACCAAACCAGTGGATCTTAACATGTATGCCCACCTTTAGCCATAAGATCTAATATTCTTCTTTAAAAGCACACTCTGAATGCAGGTAACAGGAAAGGTGACATCCTCCCCTCCTGGGTAGGGATTAACAACTGCCAAGCGAACAATGGTGTTTATTATATGATAATCCAATTTAAAGCTAATAATCTAAACCCAGACAATGAGTTTCCTTTGCAAAACAGTGTTTGCTGATGCTCTCCTATTACATGTATTTAGAAACCTTCTCAATGCCAAAGTCCTCTAATTAGCCATTGGTATATTTGCCTCTTGCACAGTACAGTAAAGGCTATGATGGAAATTTTCCTAGCCTCCGGTAGTGCTTTGACATGCCAGTCTGACCCTGATGCAACACAAGTAGCCATTGTATTTCAACCCTGATATATGATTGACATCTATATGACTAGTTGACATATCCTTCTTTAAAAAGCCTAATGCCCCATGGAGAGATTAGCCTGTGATAAATCTCTGGTACTGCGGGAGACAAAGTGAATTGCCATCCGTGTCTGTTCATTTTTCTGTAATCCCACAAGGTTGTCTACAAGAAAGGCATTTCAGAGAGATTAGTCACCTGAGGTAGCAGCGATTTATCGCAGGCGGCTAATCTTTCCATGTGCATTAGCCAAAAGGTTTCTGACTAAAGTGCACAAAAACAGTGCAGTCACATAATACAGTTTAATAAACATTCAGATGACATCAATAAAATGTATCAGGTAAACACGTAAGGCTTTTGTGTTGGCAATAACAATACAATGCTAGACTCTAACTCAGCTTGCATTATTTCAATTTATACCTGTACGCCCAGCAGTCCTGGAGGAAGACTGTATTGCCCTGTTCACTATGTTCAAAAGAAAGGCCTATGTGTATAACAAAGTGCAAGCATATAGGGCGGCTCTGTCTAACAATGCAATCATTGTTCTCTCGCCAAGCTCTGCTAAACAAGGTGCATTTTGTACCCATCTTGTTTAATTAAAACTCTGTTTCTTCTTGAAGAAAAATAACATTCAACATCAAACAGCACTATCATTTTATGATACAGAATGCAGTACATTTATAAGGGAGGTAAGTATGCATTTCAGCATTTCTCTTTAAGTTTATTTAAATATACTGTAATCATTGGAAATATGATGCACCTGTTGCTTGTAAGCAAAGTCCAGTAAGTAACCAGTCACAGTGATTTAAGGGTAATGTGACTGCCCAATTTTGGCATATTACTGTGATTCTGGAGTATTGAGGAATATTGGTTTTGATGGAAAATTAAGGGTTAAGCGAAGAAGCTGTTACAAACATTTTGTAGTCTATCCCAGCAAATGGAACAATAGAAAGATGGCCAGACACAATTATGGCCACCAGTCACCGGTCGATTGGCCGGATATCATGCCTGCTTGGCTGGTGTATAGCAAACTTTTGTATCTTGGATAGATTTTGGAGGATTCATTAAATGCAGAGAAGCACTATCCCTCATCTTAACAAAAAAATTAGACATCTCATCATTAATGCACGTAGCTGAAATTTATCTAAATTGTCTATCCCGCCTAAAAGAGAGTACTATTCCACTACACGAGAATTATGCCAGTGCTCTAAGAAGTGCTGTTTGCTTGTATGGAGCCAAAGAAATAAAATCTAGTCAGGTGTAGTGCAACAAAGGGAACATATTTGTAAATAAAATGTATTAAGTTAAAATGAAATTATTTTTATCTTAGTTTTATGATTTATTGGGACACTCTATAGTCATATAAAGTTATTTTATTAATTGTGGCTTTATCAGTTGCAGTACCATCATCAGGGGGGGCACAGAGGGACCAGTTTACCCAGGCCCAGTGGGTTTTTGGGTCTTCAGAGGGCCCAGCCATGCTGCACTTATTTGGATTAGCCCCTCCACAGATTTCCCCTGCACAGATTTCCATACTGCTCATGTTTCTCTAAAGTTAAATCCTTATATGGCCACATGGGGATTGGCTAGGCTGGGGTTACATGCACTGGTAAAACTGGTGTGTTTGCTTTAGAAACTCTAATATAATTTATATACATAAGCTGCTGTGTAGCCATGGAGGCAAACATTCAAGCTGGGAAAAAAGGAGAAAAGGCACAGGTTGCATAGCATATAATAGATAAGTCCTGTAGAATACAATGGTGCTTTATTTTTTATCTGCTATCTAATCTGTGCCTTTTCTACCTTTTTCCAGCTTGAATGGCTGCCCCCATGGCTAAACAGCAGGGTATTTATATAAACTATAGTAGAGTTTCTGAAACAAACACAGGGCAACAGTATATTATATTTTAATAACTTTGATGCATTTTCATTTCTTGTTGTTGCTGTTCCTTTAAGGGCTCTGGCTCCGCGAGGCATTTTCGGCGATTTGCCGAAATCTTACATTTTCGCCGGTGGGATGGTAGTTCGGGGAAATTGACAAGTGACAAGGGAGATTTGTCGCGGGCAGCTAATCTCCCCATGTGCCAGAGCCCGAAATGGTGCTTAGGGATGTAGTTTCTGTTACATGACTCAATGAAACTTGTGTATTATAATAAAGTACCCCTTGTTGTAAAATACCTAATGAGAATATTAGAAGTCACCTCGGAGTTCCAGGACCTGCTTTTATGACCATGAAACTCCCCACAAAAAGTGGCTAATAGGTACAGGTATGGACCTGATATTTACGGCATTGTTTTGCCTCCAATAAGGATTAATTATATCTTAGTCGGGATCAAGTACAGGTACTGTTTTATTATTACAGAGAAAAGGGATCATTTAACCATGAAATAAACCCAATAGGGCTGTTCTGCCCCCAATAAGGGGTAATTATATCTTAGTTGGGATCAAGTACAGGTACTGTTTTATTATTACAGAGAAAAGGGAATCATTTAACCATTAAATAAACCCAATAGGGCTGTTCTGCCCCCAATAAGGGGTAATTATATCTTAGTTGGGATCAATTACAGGTACTGTTTTATTATTACAGAGAAAAGGGAATCATTTTCAAATATGTAAATTATTTGACTCCATTATTTGACTCCAGTCCAGTGGAGTCTATAATAGATGGCTTTCCTGTAATTTAGAGATTTATGAATAGCAGGTTTCTGGATAACGGATCCCACATCTGTATAGGCATAGTTAATTTAGCTTTGAATCTCATACGTTTGAGATTAATCAGTCTTTGACATTATTACATTAAGGGCTGTGGCACACAGGGAGAGTAAATCTTCACTATTACGGGCGACTAATCTCCCCGACATACCATCCCACTGGCAAGAATGTAAATCGCCGGTGGGATGGTATACGCATCACTTTGGTCGCCCAAATTTGCCTCACAAGGGAACTTCAGGCAACTTCAGAAAACCGAAGTGCCACGTGTGCCATCCCACCGATGGCATGTCGGGGAGATTAGTCGCCTGTAATAGTGAGGATTTACCGCTGGCAACTAATTTCCCCATCTGCCACTGCCCTAAAGATATCTCACTAATCAAATTTTACAGCAGGCTGAAATCCTATTAGCTATTTTGGAGTAATTCAACTTCTATTACAGGTAATAGTTACTCGAATTTAGTAATAAATCATTTTGCCTGATCTGACTGATTTTAGATAAGCTGTCCAGGAATGTGTTCCAATGAACAGGAATGACAGAAGAGATCTGAATCGTCCTTTTGTGATATTTGGTTGACCTTGAGTGACTGATGACCAAGGAAAAGAAAAGGAGGGGGATGCGCTTCTAGCCTTTGCCTTTGGCTATACACCTTGCAGTTACAATCTTTCCTGCGACCATTGGCCAGAGCAAAATCTTTCGTCTCTGATGCTCCTGCGATATCAGCTGTCTCAGTAATCCACCAATCATGCACCGAATATTGTACAAAACTAGGTTTCATGTGATAATATCGGTGTGTGTGTATGGCCACCTTAAAGCTGATACTCAGCTCAGACTATCTTTGCTGCTCAGTATCTGCTGGAGTAACCTTCTACAAAAAAAACATTTACTGAATAAACAAGATTGTGCACCCTGTGATTGCCTTTCTCTTACTTCTAATTACACACGCTAAATAGATTTGAAACAAATAAAAAATACACTTTTTACTCTGTACAGTTACATTTTCATTGAAATGGTTGATTGCCTGTTTGATATAGGCAGCTATTTATGTAGGGTTGAAGTTCAAATGTATTTATAAACTACATGTTTCCTAGAAATGTTCCATTCTCATACTGCTTTGACACAACTTCTATTTTGCAAACTATATTAAGCAAAATTGATCAGGCTCTCAAAGAATCTAATGTTGATGGTTTAATCAAAATAAAAAGTGTTATCTTTATTATAGTTAACATGTCTATAAAAGCCCACTCAATTTTGCTTAATATGGTGTAATCCACTCCCCTAGGCAATGGCTTTGAGGCTAGGCACCCAAACCCAACACCTCTTAAGGTAAGTGCTCACGTTTGACATCTATGGGGCTATTATTATTTTGTCAATTACTTACCTCACCCTATTGATAAATAAGTTTACCATCTACTTCAACCAAAATATCACTTTGCCAGCTCAGTCCTGGATAAATCCCTGTATTTTTTAAGGCAATGATAAAACAAAATTCCTTTTGGCAAAGTAAAATAACTCATAATATTGTTAATAATAAGGAAGAATAATAAAATAAATATGCAGTAAGTGCTTCCCTGAGCACTTTTAAATTAGACTTTTTGAAGAGTAACAGGCTTTTAAAGCCATCTTTGGCGGACACCCATGGACCATGGATAATTTGGAGGCTAACCTGTATGCATCATTCCTAGATGCCCCAAAGTCAACAAATTTTAAGCTGGGCCCTGCTCTTTAACCTCCTTAATACATGAAGCAAGACCCTACTTGTGACATCATAAAACCATACGATGCCCACATAATTTTAGCGGTTCCATAATTTGTAGAACTAGACAGTGAAACAGAACTTTTACATCAGTGATTCTCCTTACATGAAGCCATGTCTAGAGACTAATAGTTAACAGAAAATGCTACAACTGAGGGTGCAATTGCACAATTGTTTGCACTAAAGATACTCCCTCGGTAGAGGTTGGAGCACAGAGCAGGTGATCATAGGGGGTGAATGGTGGTGGCATCAAGTCAGCTGCTTTAGGCATGTAGGGTGCAGAAACGCCCCTTTTGCAGTTATGGCTTTTCTGTATGAAAACTAAGTTACAGTATCTTTTGCTTTTAATCACCAATCCTGTTCTTTCGCCAGCTGTAAGATGGGCACGATAAAACCATTTTCTAAGTGATTTGGCAACCAAGGACATCACAGTTTACTACAGTTTAATTGTCTGATAACATAGATAACATCACATTTATATGCCAGCTTTTCAGATTGAAGTGACATCTCGTAAATTCTCATAAAATAGTTCCATGCGATAGAAATTTGTAAATAGTTTTGCTTTTTTGGCAAATGCAGCAAAACATATGATCGATTCTCTGGCAGTGGGTCCTGTTCTCATTTTATGATGCAACAGTAGGAAAAATGCCAAGCTGTTTGATGTCATAAATTCCTTTGTGTCATCTGCATAGAAAGAGCTCCAAAGTGTGCCATTATATTGGGTCTCATATATAGCTATAGGAGCTGTTATCCAGAATGTTCTGGACCTGGGGCATTCTGGATTTCCGTAATTCAGATCTGCATACTTTAAATCTACTAAAAAATCATTTAAAGGAGAAGGAAAGGCTAGTAAAGAGTTAATCTCAAAATGCAGGCATACCTTCAGTTCTCTCAATAGTGCCCTTAAGTCTCCCCATATTTCACCTATTCAGAAGATCTGAAGCCAAACATGGAGAAAAAACGCTGAGCTGGGTAGAGAAGATTCCCATAATGCAATGCTCCTGCCCAGACTTGGGGACTTGGACTGTAGGCGGCGCATGCGCACAAACAGGAGCGCTCCCCCTAGCGTCTGGTTGCCATGGCAACCGCCACCCTTACAAGCAGTGTATGCAGCAGCAGCAGGTGCTGGTGGGGGGAGAGGCAAGCAGCGAGGGGGTGACGGGAGCGGAGCGGATGGTTGACGCAGCCGACAGGCAAGTGCTGGGGGGAGGCACCTTTCAATGAAAGAAACCAACGGTGGCGCCGGTCACTGAAAGGCAAGCGGGGCGCGGGGGTGGGGTGCTGACAAGCGCCGAGGGGGGGGGGTGGGTGCTCACAAGTGGCGAGTTGGATAGGACAGGAGCGGGGGTGCCGACGAGAGGATGCGAGAGGGGGGGGGTTTGGTGCTGACAAGGTGACAACACTAGGACACGAGCGGGGGTGCCCATACAGACATGCTGGACAAGATGGCGGCGCCGTTCACTGAAACAAGACTGTAGGTTCTATTATGTGTATCTCTGTAAATCTTTCATTAGGCAAGCTACAAATATAGCGATTTTACATAGCAATAGTAGTACTATTTAATAGTGTGCTTAATAGATTTTGACTTTCCTTGTCCTTTAAACATGAATTAAACCAAATGTGATTGTTCTTCCACTGGGTACACCTTTTGCCTGTAAAGAGGAGGGCACAACACAGAAGGGACTGACTGTGATTCCACTGGTGCAACACAGGGCACCAATAGGCGCAGCACATAGAGGGAGCCTTGTACTTACCGCCTGGTCTAGGAAGTTGTTAGGTATCAGACCCTAAACCCGCTCTTTAATTTTATTTCCTGTGATTCCAAACAGCAGCTCTCAGCGAATCCAATCATTGTAATATTAGTGCAATAAAATAATTTCAAATTTTTTTAGTGCTCAGACATAAACTTTCCACATCCATACTTTTGTAAGATGCCAAGTGTTCGCTGTGAGTTAGGCGGTGGGTAACAGGGAACACTCAAGCGGAGTTTCTTTTAAGCCAACTGATTTCCTGGCTGGGAGAGAATTGTTTTTAGGGTAAAATACCTTTTTTGTAAGTTAGAAATAAAAAGTACTCCATAAAAATCATGACAGAATCCCTTTATTCAACCAGACTGTGAACCACTGGATTGACTGAGTTTATGTCAAGCTTTCTTACTTTTTGTACATGGTAGTTCTACTACATGCAAGCGGTTTCAACAAAACTCTGCATGTTATATTCAAAGTCTTGGCCTTTGCCTCATAGCCTTAGGGCTATGAGACACAGCAGATTTGGGTGTACAGGTATAGGATCTGTTATCCAGAAACCTGTTGTCCAGAGATCTCTGAATTAGGGGAAGGCTATCTCCTATAGGCTCTATTTTAAGCCAATAATCCAAATTTTTAAAAATGATTTCCTTTTCCTCTGTTATAATAGAGCAGACATTGTACTTGATCCCAACTAAGATATAATTAATTCTTATTTCATTGGTTTATTTAATGTTTAAATGGATCTGAAAAGCCTCGGGTCCCAAGTAGTTGCATAGCTTCAGAGCATAAGGAGAAATTGTTTGACCTCTAGCTAGCATTCCATGTGTACATTGATCCACTAGAAATAACATCAATTTGCGAGTGCTGAATGGAAACATTGCTTGCCTGCATCTCTTAGTGAGAAACTGATTCATTCAACAGATTCCGTTTGCAACTCAACTTATGTCCCTGTCACTCAGCTGTGAAAGACAGCCTAAGGGTGCCATGTATTTGTTTGAGTTACAGCTATTATTGATGGGCTTTACTGGGTCCAGCTTGGATAAGGCACACAAGTGACTGCTTTCAGCTCAAACGTTTTTCAAACAGATTTTTTGCCTATTTTGATGTTAAACATAGTGCAGCACATTTTGCGGATTCAAACTCTCTACTTATGGAACAGTCCCCCTAGTTACACAGGTCTTGGTGCAAGCGGCAAGCTTTTTAGCCTGCATGTTTTATTCACACAGGTAGAATACTCAACTGCTCCTCTGCAAAGGACAAGAGACAAGGAAGAATCTCCCACATTCAGCAGAGGGAGGATAGCCTAGTGGTTAGGGCATCAGCCTTCTGAAGTGAGACTCTGCCCTGGGTATTAAACCTTTCTTGCTCTTTTGACTTTTTCAGTGGCTACATTCACATTTTCCCATGAACCCTCTTTTTGCAATTGCTAATGATTTATCATACCAAGTTATCAAATTGCTCACCATACTTATGGTTGCTTTGTTACCGCAAAAATCCGTTTCATATCACAGGCAATAATAAGTCAATTGATACACATCCCTTTAGACTTATCTCCCTTGACTTGGTATTATAGCACAATATATAAGTGTTTAATGCTGGGCAGACTATAGGCTGCATTAAGACCTAACTAGAGTGATAGGAGAGTATTGCAAACCATGAATCATGCAAATGGCACTGAATACTGAATAAAATATAATACATTTGAGCTTATAATATGCATGTAATATTATTATTATTATAATGTACATCCAATATACAAAAACCCTCATTGATCATTTGATCATTTTTGTTGAACAAGCTCTATTTAACTCCAAGAAGCCATCCATGATCCTCCTCCAGGGTGGAACTTCTCTTCTTCCTCCTTTCTAGTTTAGCTAATTCTTGCATCTATACTTACCCATTAATACACATCTTTTGTATGTGCACACCCAAGGAAGGAAGCCTTTTGTATGTGCCATGCTTATGTGGGGAAAATGCTGGAAAAGCTGATTTAAAAGGAAAAAAGGAGCCTGAAAAATCAACGATTTTGTTTTAATATGAAATATAAATTATTTTGAACAGCATATTCTTGCTGGTTATGAAAGTATATGATTTATGTTTCATACTGTATGTATATTTTCATTATATATGTTAATTAGAAGAGGAGAAACTGAAGCTAATATAGAATCATCATACTGAACATGAGTGGTTTCCCCAGAGCTTGCCATGTTCAAGGACAGTGTTATCATACAGTCATGTTGTGTGACTCATATCCACCTCCTCATAAATATTCTCCTTTATCATCAGAACTGCAAGTGGATCACCTGCCAAAATGCTATCCCTTCAACTAAACTTTATGTGTGTGTGTATAAGATTTTAAATATTAGAAGGTAATGGGATCCCTTATGCAAAAACTTATCCAGAAAGCAGAATTACTGCAAGGCCATCTCCCATGCAGTCTTATTCTATTTTTTTTTTCTCTTTAATTTTAAAACAGTAGCTTGTACTTGATGGGAATTAAATTGGGTTTATTTAATGTTTAAATGATTTTAGCAGATTTAAGGTATGGTGACCCACATTGCAAAAAGATCCCTCTTATGGAAAACCCAAGGTCCTGAACATTCTGGATAATTGATCCTAAACTTGTATATAAAATAGTGTACACCCTTCTGTAAAATAAAATTATAAATCCAGGAGTTCCCTGACCATATAAAGGCAGAAGGCACACAACAACTAATTGTATAGGGAATACTGTACAGGTATGGGACCCATTATCCAGAATGCTCGGGACCTGGGGTTTTCCGGGTAAGGGGTCTTTCTGTAATTCGGATCTCCTACCTTAAGTCTGCTAAAAAAATTATTTAAACAGTAATTAAACCCAATAGGATTGTTTTGGCTCCAATAAGGATTAATTATATCTTAGTTGAGATCAAGTACAGGTACTGTTTTATTATTACAGAGAAAAGGGAATCATTTAACCATTAAATAAACCCAATAGGGCTGTTCTGCCCCAATAAGGGGTAATTATATCTTAGTTGGGATCAAGTACAGGTACTGTTTTATTATTACAGAGAAAAGGGAATCATTTAACCATTAAATAAACCCAATAGGGCTGTTCTGCCCCCAATAAGGGGTAATTATATCTTAGTTGGGATCAAGTACAGGTACTGTTTTATTATTACAGAGAAAAGGGAATCATTTAACCATTAAATAAACCCAATAGGACTGTTCTGCCCCCAATAAGGGGTAATTATATCTTAGTTGAGATCTAGTACAAGGTACTGTTTTATTATTACTACAGAGAAAAAGGAAATCATTTTTAAAAATGTGAATTATTTGATTAAAATGGAGTCTATGGGACATGGCCTTTCAGTAATTTGGAACTTTCTGGATAATGGGTTTCCGGATAATACCTGTACCACTTGTATAAAACATATTAAATGGCACCCAAATGTTTTATGACTATGTAAAGGCACAAGGCTGTAGTCCTAGTGCTTTTATAACCATGATGAAACTGACTTAATATGTAATATCTGTATATTTTAAATTTGGAGGTGCATTTTTGCCCACACAACACAACTTTTATTGAGTAGGGCATCACTAAGCATACTGTATGAGGATATACTGTATTTTACAGGTTATCTGTGCAATTGTGTAGCACAGCAATATAACTGGCTTTTTATATTTTGTGTAATGATGTGTAATGGACATTGTTCTTGGTGCATTATATAAGCTTCTAGATATATCCATAACAGCATATCTACTGGAGATTTTTTTTTACGTCAATTACGAAACTGGAACATCAAGAACTATGGTCATAAAATGTACAGGGTTTGCTTGCATGGGTTTTATGTCAAACAGTGAGATTTTAGCTGCTTCTGTTAGCTCACTGGAAATAGCTTGCTTTACTTTTTATTAGGTAAAGGGTACTTTAAGATGCATTAGGAGGTTAGTCAGTTGCTAACTGCTAACATTTGTTCTGAATTGTTACATTTATCAATGATAAAAACAATAGAAGAATGATTTAACACTGACAAAAGGGTCACTTTTTTAGAATTTTTGCCCTTATTGATTTTATTTTTTACAATCATAATTTTTGCAATTTGTGAACTTCCCAATATATGTGAATATAAGTAAGGTATTAACTGACTGTAATTACAGGTGATTGTGAATTTTGGTAGGCTGGCCAGCCAAGTCTTAACTGTTAATGTAGTAGATATATTGAATACTAATAAATTGTGATTTTTATTTTTTGCCCCTTACTGTAGAAAGTGGTAGAGGTGGGAGGGGCCCCGTCTTTTAGTATTGATATTAGGAGAACACGCTACTGGAATAATCATTAAATATAATTAATTTGTTATCCAGAAAACTCTGTATTACAGGAGGACCATCTCCCATAGAGTCCATTTTAAGTAAATAATTCTAATTTTCAATTCTAAAAATAATTTCCTTTTTCTCTTTACTAACAAAACAGTACTTTGTACTTGATCCCAACTAAACTGCTTGAATCCATATTGGAGTAAAAACAAACCTATTGGGTTTATTTAATATTTACATTTTAAGTAGACTTAAGGTATGTTGATCCAAATGACAGAAAGATCCCTTATCCGGAAAACTCCAGGTCCTGAGCATTCTATACCTAAACTATGAATTTGCTGACATGATGCGTTGGTTGAAGAAATTTTCTGACCTGGCCCAAACCCCAAACTCAATATAGGTGCAAATAATAATGAGAGCAAATAATTGTACCCTTCAGTAACATAACTAGGGTGCTCAAGGCCCCACCATAAAAAAACCTTTAAAGGGGCCACGAGCATAGCTATCCCTACTTGGACCCCTGCACACCCACTACCAGCTTTCCAACGGCGTCTTCCGCACACCCACTACCCGCTCCCCTTCAGCATCTCCCGCTCGCCACATACCCCTTTCCTGGCTGCAGGTAGCAAAGTGGCTGTGGAGGGGGTTTCTTCATTACTATAGAATAAGCAGCCCCGTGGCCCAGGCTTCCCCCCTGCAACAGCGGGGTCTGCTTCCTCTATAGTTATGCCACTGGTACCTTTCTGTAGTCATGGAACTCCACAGTAACATCTAATATCCTTATATTTTACTTATATAAAATAAATTTACTCATATGGAATTTAATTTTCATTTCACCAGGTGACAGGTGACATCACTAAGCATGATGGCTCAGTGGTTCCACTTCTACCTTGCAGCAATTGGGTCCTTGGTTCTTAATAAAACTGACCCTACTGTATGTAAGATTTTAGATTTACAGATTTTAGATTGTAAGATCAAGTGGAGCAGTGAATAATATATAATCTATGTAAAGGGATGTGCAAGTGTTAGCACTTTAGCAATAATAGATAATAACACATATCTTACAGGTTATTGGTGGTTTTTTAATATATTCGGGAAGTAAAATTATAGTATTATGCACTTTGAACACTACATTTCTATTAGCCAATGTCAAGTATTAAAAGTATGATAGTAAAATATAGCTTCAAAAGGCATGTTTATTATTCCTTACTGGATTATCTTTAAATGTGCCGTGCCCTTTGGCCCAGCTGACTGTACGTTAGTAGAATTTCTTTCCTTATCTCAGTTATTTAGGTGGTGAACCGGATGACATTTGCCACTTTGCATACATCAGACCATATGAAAAAAAAATCTATTAGATGTATCTAATAAATTCCATCAATTTGCTCATCTAGTTTACCCTTTCAGTTGCAGTTAGGTGATGATTTAAATTATAACCTGTAGAAGCACAGATCCGGACGCAGGGAAAAAATAGGATCTGTTGAAATAATAATTACAAATAAGATTTGTTCCCAGTGGTACTTCAGGGAAAACTCAGAATAGATAAATATGGAGTTAATCCTCTGTGGCCCTTGTTTTAATTGGACAGAAGGGCATCATTGGTCATTTGCTAAGCTTACCGCAGTGGACAAAAAACAGACCACAATCAGGCATTTCTTTACACTGCTTTAAGCTCTGTGCAAAATGCTGCTGATTCCTTCCTGATTCCTTCCTCATTCATTGGCAAGAGGCCATAGGTGAGAAACCCTAGTACAGTGTAGATTTGCATAATAATATCTTCAGAAGGTCAGCTAATTGCATATTGGTCTCTAGTGGCCTTCATACCAAGGCAATATACTGTAGATCATTTCAAGCCTATCCTCCAAGTTTACATCAGCTTTCTGTTCTTATGCAGAAAATCCACTGTGCAAATGGTCGGACTAATAACATCTCTCACAAACAATTTAAAACCCAATATAAGTATATTGGGTTTTAAATTGTTTGTGAGAGATGTTATTAGTCCGACCATTTGCACAGTGGATTTTCTGCATAAGAACAGAAAGCTGATGTAAACTTGGAGGATAGGCTTGAAATGATCTACAGTATATTGCCTTGGTATGAAGGCCACTAGAGACCAATATGCAATTAGCTGACCTTCTGAAGATATTATTATGCAAATCTACACTGTACTAGGGTTTCTCACCTATGGCCTCTTGCCAATGAACAACCTTATGTTTATAATTGACCTTTCAGACTATCTTTTAGAATCACATACTGTCACGATTGGTATCCCAAAACTTAGAACAGGTGCCAAAGATTTGGTCACGGCTCACGCTTCTGCCTGTAACAGCTGCTTTTCACGTCGGGACGAGCCCTTCTCTACTCGGATACTGGTAGGACCTAAAGAGAGAGAACCAAGGCGAGAGTTCTGAGCAGGCAAAGGAACCAAATCATGTGCACGAGTCAGCGTAGTCAAAGGACAGGCCAGGGTCAATACCTAACAGACAGCAAAGGATGGTTCAGGCAGCAATACAGTGATGGACAGGAACAGGCAGGAGTCAAAACACAGGAAAGCAGAATAGGACCACACCCAGGAACAATCTACAATTGACCTATGTTGGGCAATGAGTACAGGGTTGTGGTATCTTTAAATATTTAAATTTTGCGCCATATATGGCATCAGATGTTACACAACGAATGAAAATACGCGTGTGTATGTGTCAAAACCAGAAAGATTCACACGTGCACACATGAGGGAGGAAAATAGTGGGTGTTCCCGCATTGGGAATCGGCGGGCATCCCCGTATCAGAGTGAAAGGGCCCTCATTATGCAGTTTGAATGCCCAAGTTTCCAAAAAGATGCTTTCTTACTGTACACTGCTGGTTCAGAGAACTAGGTCTGCAGCGCGTTCATCAAGCTGCAGTATTCAAAGTTTTATGGTAGCCATACATAGACATTTGTATAACCTGTAGGGCTCTGTTGGGATTTGAGCCTGGAACCTTTAGGTTTCTGGGTGCATTCTTTATCCAATTGCCTAGGTGAGCAGCTAGCTAGCACCTGACCTTTCCCAGTATGTTCCCAGCAGCAGCCTTATTGGATTGGGTGAGCCAATGAGGGCTGAACCTGCCCTAAATAAGCAGAGCTCTCCTCACTCCCTGTGCTTGAGCATTGGCCTTGGTTACCTGAGCACCTTGTTCTAGTCCTGTTCCTGCTTGGCTCCTACTCCTGCATGTCCCATATCCTTCACACACTTTGCCTTGTTTCTGCCTGTCCTGGATTCTTTGTCCTCTCTGTCCCTGCTCATATAAGTCTCTAATGCTTTGCCCACTCCCTCCTTTTCCTGGTTCCCCCTATGCCCCAAATCTGTTTAGCCTGCTCCTGATCTTCTGTCGCCATTTGCTGTACCTGTTGGCAGAATATCTGCCCTCACCTGAACGACTTAACCACTGTAGTCCCCTGTACAAACCCAACTGATCGATCTGCAGTTCTAATGTTGGATATTGTGCTAATGACCTAATAACAATGTTCTATAACAGTACTGTGCTGCAAATGGGACATCCTTTTTCTCACCAAAGAAATTATGTTTATTTATTGGTTGTTTGAGGGACATGCATGAACAAATGTTTAGGATTTTCACCTTCCTTAAACCAAAGGTGCCTAACAGGGATGGCCACCTAAAGCATCTAAATACTGGATGGTGCAGTCTCGGACTGTGGGCCACTTCAGGAGAGATTTGGGGATGAATGCTTGTTTACTGCTATATATATATTTGTAAGCCAAACTTTTTGACCAATGAGAGACACATATTTGCTCTTTAAGATATTTATAAATGTGTACAAAGACAACATGACAAAATATTTACTATTATTTTTTTCTAGTAGACTAGATCAACATATACTGTGTATTTAGCCAAATGTAAAACTGCTGTAGTTATATTTATTGTCTACCTTACTTGACCCAAGGTTGCTTTTTGGCCTCATAAAATCTGTTTATTGATAAATGTTTGCTCACATATAAATGTGTGTAAATGTCAAACCCATATACAGTACGCTTTACTATAAAAAAAAAATCTTCACGTAGAGAGCAGCCCTAAATGTAATACATATATATATATATATATTTTTTTTTTTTTTTTTTTAACTACCAAGGTAAAGGAAACAGTTTAGTAAAGGATACAAAGTACAGTTAACTGCCAAACATAGTTCCTAATAGTGTACTTGCCTTAGAAACATGCCCATTGTATAGACAACACAAGTGTTAAACATTATTGCTGCATTCTTCCAGTATAATTGGTAGGGTATACTGGGAGGTACAGCAATATATTCTCTGTGCAAAGGGTATGTGATGATCTTCCAGCTATCACAGACAAAAGAGGAAAATGGCAGATAATATGATGATGGTACTTACTGCCATAATGTTTTCCAGATAAGATAGAGCGATAGGTTTGGGTATCCCTTTACTCCAGTAGATAAAGTCAGGGATATCCCTTTGCGCTTGTACATGTAAATATATTTGGTATACATTTGCTAGGGGCACATTTACTTATTCACGAACGCTCCGAGCTTTCGTTTGGTCCAATCGTATTTTCTGCGTCTTTTTCGTACTTTTTTTAGCGTGCAAAAAATCGGATCAGTTTTCCCGCTGTTTACAATCGTTCGGTACAAAAATTTTGTGACTTTCGGATCACCAATATGATATTATCGAGACTAATACGATTTTTTTGTAGGCATTTTCGTGATATTTGCGATCTTCAGAAATTTTCGATTCTAATCCGAATTTTTCCCATTTGGGATTCAAACTCGTGTTTTGATAAATCTGCCCCTATGTGTCATACTAAGATTAAAAATGTAGCACTTTAGTGCATTTTAGTTTGCATTATATTATATTATTACTATATTTTTTTCAACTGAAGATGCTTGATAGAATACACTATTTACTTAGTATCTAGCATTCTTTTTCAAAAGCCACCATAACTTCCCATTTGTGTCAAACTCAATTTGCAAGAGGTGAACACATTCATAATTTCTTTCTTGCTCCCTGTCCCCAGCTTATATGAAGATATTATTGTCTCAGCAGTTTTAGTACTTGTTCATCTACAACCTCCATTATGATGTCTTTCCCTTAAGTAGAAACCAGTAGGAACATAACTATAAATGCAAGCGCTGTTGGCCTGTAAATCCAAGGGGTGTAAAATACCTCTCTACTGTGTAGAAAGAAGCAACACAACCATGCCAGGTTGTATTTTGCTTTTTTTTTATCATAATGAAGTTTTCACCCAGTAAAACTGAATGTGATTATGGGACTGTTGTGCCTTCCTAAAACTGACCCAATGACCCATTGGCTTCTTATTCAATAATATGGGGCATATTTATCGAAGCAACAAAGCTCACCACAATTCCCAAGATTTTGTGCTCCCCTAAGTACCTAAACCTTTGTAGTTGTGGAATACTTGTTGAATAAAGGAAAAATAAAGTGCCAATGTAGACGTGGTGCTCCTCATCGCTTGCAGTTTCATTCTATGAAAGCATAAAGTGCAGATAAAATTAAAACCAGCAATGTCAGATTTAATATTCTACATTGGGTTAGACAGTGTAATATTTTATGGTCTTTTCTGCTGACTGTCTTCTCACTTTGTCTCCAAATTTTGACCTGAGAAATAACCCAGGAGAAAAATATGCAGGGGATAAACTCTGGTTTGATGTTGTAAAACATTGATGGCTTAAAAAGTATCATTATGCAAAAAGTACAGGTCTCCCTTCTGAGAGTATAACAGGGCCTCATTTACTGTAATAGGCAAAACCACTATTTTTCTTGTCCCAAACACCAATGCCTTAATTCCACCTATAAATAGTGAAGGTGACAATTCCATGAGAACATTGTTTTATGCGTTATCACATGAAAACAAATGGGCAGGTTCTAATTTGAGCAGAGAAATCTTTTTGCCCAATTCAGTTTATGTTTCCCCCCTAGACTACAATAGAGTTTTATGTGATACACAGTGAGCTATTTTTATTGAATTGCATTAGGAGATAAGCTTTTCTCATCTAAGTGAATCTGAGTGCGGGGTGCCGAGTTAAAACAGACACCAGTTCTTCATACCTGCTATTAACCTGGAATACAATATACAGCCCCTTTTGCGCTCTGCTTCTTCTATATTTTTGTTGGAATAAGAGATACATATATATCTTACCAATTTGTTGAAAGTGCAATTGCTTCTAACTTACTAACTTACAAATTAATATAATGCAACAGCATCACCCAGCATATTATATATTGAGAGAAATGGACCTTGGCATTACACAACATCTCATACAATGATAGCAGAAGGACCTGACCTCCCAGGTATATTGTACAGTAAAAACAGTGGTTTCTGCTATACCCAGTTGTTCAATAGTTATCGCATCCCTTAACCCATCTGTGCTTACACAGCATGTAAACTAGTTACTAGTGCTCCCAGCATCTGGACAAATGAAATGTTTTCCAACTGCAAAGTAAGTGGGAAAATTCCACCACCTTCATTTTAATTAGATATTAATTAGTTTATTTATAAAAACATAATTTTCACAGGAATGATTCATCTGTAATTGTATTTGGCACAAGATTATATGAACTTTGGTATGTTTTTGTTTTGTGATATTATGAACCTGGTGACAGTAAGTACATCACTTTCTTGTGTACGTGCCAACTCACCATAAATTGTTCCTTCTCCACCTTGGCACGAAAAAGCAGTAAATGATCATCAGTGTCCACAGTGGAAAATTAATTTAAGACCAATTTCAAATGGCATGTACATGAAAAAAAATGATTTATTTCAAATATTCCTAAATAACAGTTCAGTGGGGTATAGATAGCGGGCTTTGCAGTTATGTATAGTAAACCAAATACGTTGTAATGAACTCAAGAGAGTAGGTCGAAGGGCAGTAAAAGCAACTGGTCTGAAGTAGTTTTCTTTATCTTGGCTCAGGCTATTGCAGCCAGGTGTAGTTCTGATAAGCAAATGACTTTCTAATGCGCTGCTTTCCAGACACAGAATAATCTCTTCCAGTCAGAAAATTATTTTTATGGCATCATAACCTCAAATTACATGGTAGAATATTATTACATAAATGTAGTGGATTTAAACGCACAAATTATGTATACTATCCCCACATCAAAGGCTAGACTTAGGCGCAGTAGCGCTAAGGGCAGAATAATTGTGGCAGTAAGTACAGTATAGAGCTTCCCAGCACCCTGTACCTAACAGTTGAAAATAGCAACACCGGGCAGACAGACAGGTATGTGAACTGTTCTACTGCACTGTCCAAAGCAGATTCTGTGTATGTGAAGGTGATAGAGACCTTAGATTGTAAGCTCTACTTCTAAGCTCCACTTTAGATTGTAAGCAGGGACTGATTTCTAATCTCTGTAAAGTGCTGTGGAACATGTCAATGCTATAAAAATAAAAGGTAATAATATAAATGGGGGTTATTATATGATGTTATGTTTTCAGCCTATTTATCTACTAACGCATGCACAGTTTGACATGTAAGTGTTAAAATATGGGCAATCCCACAATTCACATAAACACCTTAAACATTTAAAATCATTATAGTAATGCAAATACTAGCGCCCATTCTGTATGCTGTGAAACAGAGCACTGTATACTTTCATGCATTAACCATCCACTCCCTTAAACCTTTCTATCTCGCTGCTCCTTACCTCTGGAACTCTATCCCTGAATCCCTCCGTAGGGGACACTCACCAACTCTCTTTAAAATAAAGCTCAGCTGTTACCTTCTGGAGCACTAAAACATTATTTTGCCTAGTCCTGCTCTTAAGGGCTTCTGTGCATTCTTACCTTCCGATTTGTGCCTGTATGTTACCTAAGCACTTAGATTGTAAGCTCTACGCAACAGGGACCTACTTCCTACTGTGTCTCATACCACATGGCACTTACTCCCTGTGTATTTATACTTATTTATTGTATTTTTTATTTGTCCTCTCTGTGTGTAATTGTGTATATTGTAAGACTGTACAGCGCTGCGTACCCTTGTGGCGCTTTATAAATAAAGTTATACATACATATAAAGAAGCTTCTTCTCACAACTAAACAGTAGGCAGAATCTGGACGCACCCTTACAGTTAGAAGATTATATGGTCATGTAATAATAATAACAACTACTAATATTTCATGATAATTGAAACCAGCAGAGCTTACATTCTTTATGTTTTGTATTATTGTTTACTTTTTCTAAAAACCAATAAAAATATAAATTACAAAAAAAAAAAAAGGATGCTGAAGACTTTGTGCACAGGACTAGGAGCTTTGATCGTTTCAGGTCTGTCTTAGGTACCCACTTAGAGGAAAGGACAATCACTTCAGTAGGAACACTTGTTCCAAGAGACCATAGGAGGGCTATTTCATAACCATAAAGTAGCTGAAAGGACCATCACCATAAAAATAATTTGAAGTGCAATCACAGCTTACACATTTTTAGCATTCTTTTTAGCTCTCCTTTGCCTCAAATATTTTCCTCTCTTTATGTTTATAATTGTTGTGCCCTTTCCCCCCTTTATTATGTGTTTATGTATCCCACTTTGTGACATTCCCCCCTTTGTGATCACCCTCAATATCCTTTTTTATTTAAACCAATGTATTTGTGAAGTGGGGATTTAGTCAAGAAATAGTTTCTTACTATTCTTAAATATTATGCATTTGCTCATCATGTTTGTAACCCCCATATTTCCTTTCTTAGTTATTTAAATGTGTACACTGTAAATAGTATGTATTTTTGAATTGTGTCCAATGTATTTCAGTTTCACTGTCTATCAAATTCCTTCATTTTAGCAAACAAACTTTAAATATATGTATACCAATCTCATCTATTTTGTCCAAAGTAAGGAGCAACTATAAGGGCAGTGACACATGGGGAGATTGTCGTCGCGCTATTAGGAATCTCCCCGTGTGTCACGGCCCTAAGCCCACATGGTGCCAATTTCTTTTTACTTTTCCTGTATTTATGTGTAAACAGAAAGAAACTATTTGCCACCTTAAAGCTAGATAATTTACAAGTTGTATCACAAATGCGGCATATTTTGGGGTTCGTATATGTTTTGAATTTTCTTTTTTTCTTTTTATGTTATTTTGGGATACAATTGATAAATTATTTAATTTGCCCTTTAATCTGGAGGCTGTATTCCAATTACTTTGGTCCTGTTTGACTGGCCTTTTGGGATCCTCATTTTGATAAAATGCAATTTGATGATACTTTAAAGCTAGACACAGAATACATTTTAGCCAAATGTTCCATTATATGGAAAAGGAAGGGATCTACTAATGATATGAATACTAATAATATGAATATATAATTCATAGCATTAGTAGATCCCTTCCCTTTCCATATAATGGAAAATTTGGCTAAAATGTATTCTGTGTCTAGCTTTAAGGTGGCAAATAGTTTTACCTGTTTTTTCTGACTTTTTATCCCACTATTAACCTCCAACGGTGGGTTAATAGTGGGGAAAAAGTCAAGTGCAAACAAATATTGTTCCAACTATTCTGCTGGGCAAACTGTGCTGTTTGGGGAGGGCAGTGGTGCAGTTCAGTAGGGTGGCCATCCCATCGAGTAATGAATGCATCAGGTACACTTCCCAATCCTACAGGACAGGTTATAGCCTGGGCCCGGGATGACTGTCCCCCCTGTGCCCCCCTGATGGCGGCCCTGGTTATAGGTGGCGGGGTTTTGAGAGCATTTGTTAATATTTTCTCAAAACATGAAAAAAATGATCTTGCATTTTAATAAATCTGACCTTTAGGGCAAATTTATAATTTTTTGAGGTGTCCAAACGGGCTAAATGATTACTGAAAACGTGAAAGGCTTCCTGAGCAACCTTGCATTTTCTGCTATCGATTGCATTTTTTCCAAATCTGTTTAATAGAAAGTTTTGGCAAAAGCTCAGCAGTTTTTTGGGGCAAACATTTGATTTTTTGCAAAAACTCATGGCAAAAAAAAACCCAAAAGTAAGCTGGCATAAATCCATGTTGGTAAAACAATCCTCTTGGGTTCTACTCATCATTTTTTAATGTTTTATATTTTTGAATATAGATCCTACACCTGTATAAAGCCAGTTATATATATATATATATGTTAATGTGTTCTGGTTTAAGGTACTTGGATGGTTTGGACCTTCTTTTTTTTTGAGGTTTTTAAAAATACATGGTTATTTGATCAAAATGGTTTAAAGTGATGGAATTTCACAATAAGTCCAGATCAATACTGCTGGTGTTTCTCCTATCTCTCAGTATCGAGTGCATACCGTACTTTTTGATGTTTTATTGTCAAATTCTGAACAAAGTCGGTTACCTTGTTGGACTAGGAAGGCATTTTATATTTTTTATGTAATGTAATGTTATGCTATGTGGATTAATGTTATTACCGATTTAAACGTTCACTTTGTGACACCGTCTTATATGATAATGTCCCTGGCACGGTAGCAGCACAATGATGTTTGATTGTCACATTTATTCATAAGGGGCCACACGTCAAAATATGAATAAAAATATTTACCCAGGATGTCACATTGTACATTGGGACTCATGCTGTGTAACTTAATTTGGGTCATGGGACTTTTAAATACCAGTTAATTGGTATACAGGTGGTTTGGAGTCATCTCACCTCAAAATAAAGGATTTCATTACTTGGACTCTAACTGGTTAGAAGTGCAGTATCTAATTTTAGTGGACAAACCCCTATATTTAATAAATACACTACGTTTGTCCAGGAGCATTAACCCATCTCAACCAATAAGATGTTTACTTTTAAACAGGTGACCAGGAGCTTTTACTAATAAAATTGGCTATATATATATTGCTGCACATGATTATATTCAAGTTGTGAGTGCTTAGGTGTGGTTCAGCCACGGTGGTAGTGTTGTTGTAAGAAGTCCCTTTGTTTCTCTATATTGCCTATAATGGCTAGCAAAACACAAACATGAATTACAGGTAACAGGCTCTATTATAGAGACATATATCTGTTAGTGACGATTCATTCTCCCTGTCTCTAACCTCTGTCTGTCTATCTGTCTCCTTGGAGAGACTACCAATATGGATATTTAGCAACTGGTCTTGTTTTGTGAGCCTATGCCTTTTCAAAATTCTATTTTCCACCTTTGGAAGAAATTATTTATTATTATTAGACATGCACCTAGTTTATTATAAAACATTTGTCCTAATGTGCTTGTGCAAATTTGAGAAAAAAAGCATCAGTTGTATACACAAAGTTGTCACACTCAGCCTTAAAGTCACATGAAGGGTTTGGATTCGGTTCAGCTGAACACTTTTAATTCCTGTTTTTCACATAAATTTTCATGCTGTAAGTAGGTAGTGGCCAATAGATTAACCCCATTTATTTTCAGTTAAGTACTAAAACTAATGTGGTCTCTACAGCCTGTGGCTTATATGTATCAATTATACTACAGGAATGGGATCCGTTATCCGGAAACCCATTATTCAGAAAGCTCTGAATTATGGAAAGGCCATCTCCAATAGACTCGATTATGAGCAAATAATTCACATTTTTGATTGATTTCCCTTTTCTCTGTAATAATAAAACAGTACCTGTACTTGATCCCAACTAAGATATAATTACCCCTTATTGGGGGCAGAACAGCCCTATTGGGTTTATTTAATGGTTAAATGATTCCCTTTTCTCTGTAATAATAAAACAGTACCTGTACTTGATCCCAACTAAGATATAATTACCCCTTATTGGGGGCAGAACAGCCCTATTGGGTTTATTTAATGGTTAAATGATTCCCTTTTCTCTGTAATAATAAAACAGTACCTGTACTTGATCCCAACTAAGATATAATTACCCCTTATTGGGGGCAGAACAGCCCTATTGGGTTTATTTAATGGTTAAATGATTCCCTTTTCTCTGTAATAATAAAACAGTACATGTACTTGATCCCAACTAAGATATAATTACCCCTTATTGGGGGCAGAACAGCCCTATTGGGTTTATTTCATGGTTAAATGATTCCCTTTTCTCTGTAATAATAAAACAGTACATGTACTTGATCCCAACTAAGATATAATTACCCCTTATTGGGGGCAGAACAGCCCTATTGGGTTTATTTCATGGTTAAATGATTCCCTTTTCTCTGTAATAATAAAACAGTACCTGTACTTGATCCCAACTAAGATATAATTACCCCTTATTGGGGCAGAACAGCCCTATTGGGTTTATTTAATGGTTAAATGATTCCCTTTTCTCTGTAATAATAAAACAGTACCTGTACTTGATCCCAACTAAGATATAATTACCCCTTATTGGGGGCAGAACAGCCGTATTGGGTTTATTTAATGGTTAAATGATTCCCTTTTCTCTGTAATAATAAAACAGTACCTGTACTTGATCCCAACTAAGATATAATTAATCCTTATTAGAGGCAAAATGATCCTATTGTGTTTGATACGTTTTTAAATAATTTTGAATAGGCTTAAGGAATGATGATCCAAATTAAGGAAAGACCCCTTATCTGGAAAACCCAAGGTCCTGAGCATTCTGGATAACAGGTCCAATACCTATAGTAAACACAAATTACAGAGTTACAGAATTACAAATATAGTATATTTAAATGTATTTTTAAAAACCGTGTTGGTGTTACTGGCCCTATACTACAGTTCGTTGAATATTTTGTTTGTGGCTGTTATAAACCAGAAAGTGTAATTATATTTAAAATAACAATGAATTTTAATGAACTGAATCACTTATTGCCACTGGGCAGGTCAGCGCTTGAGGCAAGCATTACCATCTGCAAATAAACATTTATACTGACTCAGCACAATGGCACCTTATGTACTGTTTGTGGACAAAAGATAAAGACAATTAATCCAAACATTTATGCCGCATGCAAAAAGAACATCTAAAATATGAAAATCTTCATAATCATATCTAAAATATGAAACGTGATTTAGTTTAGAAATATAATTTATTTTTGGAATGAGTTATATTATGAGTTTTAATCCTAAGAACTCCTCACTTGCGCAATAAGGAAAACATCGGCTAAAGACATTAGCCCACGGGCACATAAGCGCTTACGACTGCGGAAAAAGCCAGAGAGATAGTAGATATTTGCCCTGCACATTCCAGTGAATCAAACCAGATAAAATCCGTGTTGCAATATTATTTTAGGGACTTTTCCGTCTACAATTGCTTCATGTCTTGTTGGATAAACTGATAAATGAACACCATGTCTGACAAGCATAAATCAGCTGTATTTATGTCCGTTTTCTAAATTAAGAGAACAGTTCCGGGAACACTGTTAGGTATGTGCTCAAGAGAATGAATAAGTCATGAAATTCTGTTGTGACTAACTTGGCTCTTGCCCCCACTGACATTTTAAACTCTCAGGAATACGTTTTGCTCATTCATTTACTGTTACCTTATGTTGTAAATTGTAGGGTTTTGCTTGCTGAGTAAGAGAACTGGATTTGTTTTTTCAATATTTGCTGTGCAAAATATTCTATTGGCTGCTTTGATGAGGATAAGGTTAGTGAATTCTTACTGACCTGAATAAATATAAATATGCATATATTGAATATTGCATATATGAGCAGATGAACCTGTTAATCTGTTTTAATTACCATGTATAAAAAAAGGGTTGTTGGATACTTTTAAAGGGGAAGCTGACATAATATATAGACAGTGGTATGCTTAGAGGATTTTCCTTTAGCCTTTCAAATCTGAGCTGTTATTTGGCTATTACAGCCCTAATTACTCTAGTGACCAGGCAGTGGTTTAGTAAACAGGAAAGCAAATTGGAATCAGTGTGATTAGAAAGATAGCTGATTAAAAATTTTATAAACACCTAGGGGCAGATATATCAAAATATAATTTAGAGCTTAATACATAAAAACTCACCCACGTTCTATTCACTCCTATGGGATTTTTAGAAGCATATTTTTCAATAGTGAGTTCTTACTTTTACCCTTTAATAAATAAGCTTCTAAAAATCCCAAATGAATGAATAGAATGAGGGTGAGTTTTTATGTATTAAGCTCTAAACTCTTTTTTAAATCTCCCAAGTCTCTGGTATATCCTTGCCAGCTCCTCTCCATTTCTCCTCCGGATAAAGTATTCAACAAAACATATATAGATTAAAGCCAGCTCTTACAGCATAGGAAAAAATTGAAAAGATAACAATATAGTGTAGCATTTTCTGTATAGGGATTTTTCACCCTCCTGTGTTGCTATGGATATAGAAAGCAGTGTATTCTTACACCATTAGCTTTTCCCCCATACAGATAGGAAATAGTGCAATTGATCCTTACAGTTAGTGCACACTGTATAGTAAAGGTGGGTACTCACAATATATATATTAAACGTCTTTGTCTTAAGTAAATCCCCTTTTCTTTCCCAACAGCAGGATTGGAATTCTATAAGACAGGAGTGCTATATAGTGTAAAACCTTTTTATTACATATATAGTTTAAAATCACCAGAGTGCTATACTCTGCCTGTGTGTGCCATATTCCACCTCTCCTCTGCTGCCTGTGCTCTACCTGCCCTATGCTGCCTGTGTGTTCAATACTCTGCCTGCCCTATGCAGCGTGTGTGTGCCATACTCTGCCTGCCCTATGCTGCCTGTGTGTGCCATACTCTGCCTGCCCTATGCTGCCTGTGTGTGCCACACTCTGCCTGCCCTACCTTGCCTGTGTGTGCCATACTCTGTCTGCCCTATGCTGCCTGTGTGTGCCATACTCTGCCTGCCCTACGCTGCCTATGGGAGGTGAACCTAGGGAGGATTTTCTGGGAGTTTGTTAGCATTTGTAAATAGTTGTTAGGAGGTCCCTAAAGTGTGTAATTATGTGCTGGAGGTTGCTGTGCTATCCACAGGAGAGGAGGAGGCATATGGATTTAAGGATGTGGCTTAATATGACATATTGAACTTTTTATACATATGAGTGAAGGGTGATATCCCTGGAGTGAGCACCGACCATTTGGGTGTTTGCTGTGCTACCACCATCAATGTGGTTATGGTCTTTAAAAGCTCTTGTGATAACATGGGTGTGGTTTAAAAAAGGGAGTGGTCAATGTAGAGGACATGTAGAGGTATGCCAAAAAAAATTCTGACCCTTGGTACCAAAGAAGTTGTCTTGATAGCATAGGAGGAAAAAGTTAACTTTAAAGCTGTCTCTTTAAATTGTGTAGTTGTACAGGAAAATGCAAAAAGATATTTGTTTGTTTATGGTTAGGTTTTATAATCTATTGCAAAATCTCACTGTAGCTAAAAACTTGGCAACTTTACAAAAAAAGCATGAGCCAATCTATAGCAATTAATATGAAAATATTCTGTTTATCAACCTGTTCTCCTAAAATGTCTTTCCCACTAATTTAGTGCCTGCTGCATGGCTCAGGTCTCCTTAAAATGACTGCTTTTTCATTTCTGCACTGAAATCTGCTCCGTGTGTGCCCTGAGAGGTGGATGCTGTGTCTGTCAGAACATGGAAGCGGAAGACAATGCAGACAGAGAAATGCCAAGCCAGGGGTTGGTGCACACAGAACAAGGGGTGGAATATAAAGGATCAGCCTTTTCTCCACCTGCTTGGAGACAGTGATGGAGTAAACGTAGAGTGAGCCACTGGCCTAAGCCTTCTCTATCTTTGCGTGCAGATCTTGGAGTTTGTTAAACAGTTAATGTCTTGGCTCCTTCACATAATCAATGTTAAGGCAACAATCAAGTAATGCAAACAGTGTAGCAATGGTAAATCATTTAGAACAGTTCATGGCTACACTTCAAACCCAACAATGGAAGGAATGTTCTCCTTGCAATGCAAATAATCCGGGTTTAATCCAGACTATGCCTCTGAGTAAACCACAGTTAACACTTACAACTTTTCTGATCAGTGCTTATTGCATTTGCATGAGGAATTAACATTGTGAATTGTGTTTATTAAAGCTAATTATAATTAATTACTAATTTTATATAATTTATAAAAAATAAAAAAACTTCAAGTGCACTGGTTTGTCATGGTATGAAACTTGGAAAAGGATCTGTTATCTAGTATGTTTGGGGCCTGGGGACTGTCAGCTACTGGATCATTCTGTAATTTAGAGTACCTTGCCTTAAAGGAGAAGGAAAGGCTAAGTCACTTGGGGGTGCCAAAATGTTAGGCACTCCCAAGTGACTTTAATCGCTTACCCCGTACCCCGGGCTGGTGCCCCTGTTAGGAGAAAACAGCACCAGCCCGGGGTATCTGTAGCGAACGCTTCCTCCTTCCTTTTTCTTCTGCTTGCGAAATCCATGGGCCGACACATGCTCAGTAGAGTGAAAAGCCAACTTAGTTGTTTAAGTTCGGCTTTTCACTGTACTGCGCATGCATGCGTGAGCGATCAGGAAGGAGGAAGCGCTGCAGCTACCCCGGCTGGTGCTGTTCTCTCCTAACAGGGGCACCAGGTAAGCGATCAAGGTCACTTGTAGGTGCCTAACATTTTGGCACCCCCAAGTGACTTAGCATTTCCTTCTCCTTTAAAGAGATACTGAAATGTTATATATCATAACATGTCTTTGCATGAGCTTTATAATTTTTCTATATTTCCTGATGCTTTTACATTACCTATATGTTCCACTATGAGGGGCGGCCATATTTGTGCAACAGGAGCCCGTTAGCATTAGAAGCTGTAACTGATAGACTGAGAAGGGACAGTCAGGTTGGCAAAACAGTCAGGTTTAGGAACTTCAGGTAACAATTACTTACAAAAAGCAGCCCTATTTGTGAAAACTGATCAATTTAACCTATTGGTAACTTTTTCTGAACATTAATATTATAAAAATTATTTTTTTATGTCAGTAAAATAGATAAACTGTGCAAAAATAAAAAATGGTTTCAATATAGTTATCTAATGTAATCTATAAAGGCTTGAGTGAGTGGATGTCTAACATAATAGCCAGAACACTACTTTCTCCTTTGAACTTTCTAACCTGTCATCAGTCAGTAACCAATCATTGACTTGAGGGGGGCCATATGGGACAAAACTGTTCAGTTAGTTTGCTATTGAATCTGACCTGCGTGCTCACAAACTAACTGAGCAGTTATGTCCCATGTGCCCCCCCCCTAAAGTCACTGACTAACTAAGAGGTTAGAGAGCTGAAAGCAGGAAGTAGAGTTCTGGCTATAATGTTAGACATCTGCCCACTCCAGCCTTTATAGATTACATTTTTTCCAACTAACTATATCAGAAACATTTTTTATTTCACACAGTCTGTCTACAGTGTTTACCCAGTTTTATTTTTACATACTGTTCCTTTAAAACATAGCCCAAGGAAAGGTCATTACATCTAGTGGGTTTAGGCCCCTTTTGATATGAAATATTTGCTTGCCCCTTTAGATCACAGGGTTGCAGCTATATAAACACGGAAGTACCAGTCACAATCCAAGATAGTATTTAAGCATTTTCCATAAATATAGTACTCTAATGGGCCATTAGTCTAGTCCACTTTCTAGCAGATCCAAGTGCTAAATGTGATAATATATCACTCATAACATTAATTCTGCTTTCCAACAAACATAACATTAGATTATTTTTTTTATATAGGAGAAATTCCATTCGATGAACTGAACAGCACATGATTTCAACTAAAAAAGATAAAGGACTGCAAGAAGAGGCATTGCCACTCGCTTAATTTGCTGATGGTGTGTAATGTGTGTGCCTGGATATGTAGGGTATGTAGATAATCTCATTTTTGTCTGGGCTGGCTCCCGATGTGATTTTGTTAACCAATTAAATGACAAATCTCTGAAATTTACTTATTGTAGCTCTGATAAACAATTTGTTGAGCAATCCTGTGTTTTGTGGGTTTTTCGGATCAAAGTTACCCAATGAAACATCTTGTGGCTGTCTTTAGTAATGTGGCTACGAATGGATATATCTGTTGCTATCTGCTGCTGATGGAGCCTTTTCTGCCAATAAAGATATAAATGTGGCAAATAGGGACAGTAACAGAAATGGTAATGTTCCCACCTTTATTACAACTTATAGTAGGCAATTTTACAAGATCAATGGTATTATCAATAGCCTCTTACCTTACTTTGTTTCACGCACGTAAGGCTCCTACACTAGCTAACTTTCTTTCCCCAACCCTTTTGAGATCTGACCAAGACTTTCTAGCTTGCAACAAAGGTTACTTACCCGTGTGGTGCACGGAGGTGCGTCACTTGCGCTCATATTAATCGTAATGTTATTTATTCATGTCATTTATGGATTGGTCTCCGAATGTTATTAACTAAATGTTGGATACTTCTTTATTTATATTTAAAGGGCATGGAAAGGCAAAGTCACTTGGGGGTGCCAAAATGTTAGGCACCCACATGTAACTTTAATCGCCTACCTTTTACCCCCGGGCTGGTGCCCCTGTTGGGAGAGAACAGCACCGTGGTAGCTGTAGCGTTTCCTCCTTGCTTTATCGCCGTGCGCGCATGCGCAGTAGAGCGAATAGTGGAACTTTAACAGAGAAGTCGGCTTTTTCACTCTACTGCGCATGCGCCTGACTCACAGTCACAGCTTAACGAAGCCGGAAGGAGGAAGCGCATCGCCCCAGGTACCCCGGGCTGGTGCTGTTTTCTCCTAACAGGGGCACCAGCCCGGGGTACAAGGTAAACGATTAAAGTCACTTGGGGGTGCCTAACATTTTGGCACCCCCAAGTGACTTTGCCTTTCCTTGTCCTTTAATCTAGAATATGCCGTGCAGTTTTGGTCTCCGATTACAGTGATTAGCATATAAGAAGTTTCTGTGTTGTGTGAGGATCTTTAAGGAAATTTTGATTTGGAAGCCAGAGTTCCTCTTTAAGCAGCTTAGGGATTTGTGGACATAGGTGTTCTGGGGCCCAACTTTGCCGTAAGAAGGGCTGACTACTGGCTGGAATGTTCTAGCTAGCTCACTGTGTAGAGCAGCGGTTCTCAACCTGTGGGTTGGGACCCCTTTGGGGATCGAACTACCCTTTCACAGGGGCTGCCTAAGACCATCAGAAAACAAATATTTCCGATGGTCTTAGGAATAATTTTATGGTTGGGGGTCACCACAACATGAGGAACTGTATGAAAGGGTAGAAGTATTAGGAAGGTTGAGAATCACTGGTGTACAGGTTACCAAAAAATAAGAGTTGCACTACCTCTATCCATTATTTTAAGTATGCCAAAATTTCGGCAAAGACCAGCAAATCACTCAGCCTTTATGATCTGCTACCATACTGACCTTAAATAAGGTTAACAGTAAAACTGCCATTAATCCGAACAATTCTATTTGATCTGTTTCATTTTTTTATTACTCTAGGCTCATTAAAGGTATGGTACATCGATAGCAGAAAAAGTTGTAAAATCCATGTTCCGAACAAAGTGCAGAATAGATTAGAAGAAGATGTAGGTTGTATCCACGGCTTACTTTCTTTCCACGGCTCATTCCAGACAACAGTTGTAAATATACAACGGAGGGTGTGTAAGAGGCAATGAGTTCACAGTACGTGTCCCTGATCATTGCAGCACCGTTACAAATTAACATGGCGTATTACACAGCCTACAGGGCTTTTTGGGTTTGTGCAAATTCTTGGGTGAAGGTTCCTTGTAGAACGCGCAGTGGCAGTCAGTGGGAAGCAAATGAGAGCATTCTAATCAAACTCTGATCTCCCTTTTCATGCAAAATGTTTAAATGCTGTACTATTTGAAAAAAAAACAACAACAAACCACCTTGATGACAGGGGGATGGTTCTTGTTTCACTAAACAAGTGGGCAGTATAATGTCTTATGAATTTTAGTAACCGCTGAATTTTTCATTAAAGTCATATCTTGGTATTACTATACATTACAAAATGTAATCCCACCCCATGGATGAGGGTGAATATGGGTCAAGACCCTGTGGTAGGCAGGCTTAGTAGAAATTGAGGAAGGGGCCCCAAGTGGGTAATGGCTATTGTAAGGGTTAGTTACGTCAGATTAAGTGAAACAAAATAGCAAGGTAACTGAACAGCACTAATCAGTACAGAGTAGCGTAGCTGTGGGAGAACAGAAGAAGGATGAGTAACCCCAAAGAGAAACCATAGGCACCATACCTTGGAGGCATATTATCTATATTCAAATTGTGAAATTTTAGTTTTTTTGTAACTCGAGGGTGGGGCAGTAAATTATTTTCACATTCCATTCAGTGCTTCCTAGATGTTACTGCCCTCCTCACATTCCCCTGCCCTCCTCGTGGCCTATAATTGTGTATCATGGGCATGGGCATTAGGTCCCCTATTCTGCAAAGACAAGATTTTGGGATGATGCCAACTTGTCTTGATAATGGTGTCCACAAAATGGCTTCTACCTGCTTGACTGATTTTGAATTCCATGACTGAAGGAAACAAAATGTAAATAATTGATATGGTATAAGTAAAGTTTATTTTGCTCAACTAACATGATAAAAAAAGGAGTCAGAATTATTTCTTAGGGTGACAGGTCCCCTTTAATGTGCTGATTTTTTCATTCTAGTTTTTTTCGCTCTTAATAAATTTTAAATATTTAAATTCAGGAAACTTCTATTTGAGTTTGTGAGTTTTAGTGCAAAAACCTTGAACGCAGATTAAAAACTTAAATTCGAACTTTGATAAATTTGCCCCTAAGTGTATGATTAAGTACCACTATCAGATTCATTCTTGTAGTGGGGCACTGTGTGATGTAAAATCACCCCCCCCCCCCCATGTTTCTCAATTGTAAGCAAATAATTATAATAATTATAATAAATAATTAAGGCCCCTGTACAGGTTTAAATAAAATGAAAAGAAATATTAAGTCTCTAAGCATGGTAGATTTCTCATGCATGCCATTACATTTGTGCTATATTTAATCTTTAACATGGAATGCTGCTTTATCCACTTCAAAAGAAAATATTTATAGAAAAACAAGATGCTTTGTATATCAAGGAAGAGACTAATTTTATTGCTATGAAAATGCAATAAAACCTAATTCAGGGAAAATAAAACTGCAGAGCATGATTAGATAGCATGTTAATCATTTTATAGGTAACCTTGACCAGAAATGACTTTATTTTTCACTCTGCCCTGCAATTATCAAAAATAATAATAAAGAAAAAACTCAGCTCCAAATGCTCTGAATTGAAAATAGATAATAAAAAAGTAATGACCCTTAATTGCTGTGGATAAAGAAATACTATGAATAGTTGTAACTTTTGGTAATTGAATGCTTTAAAGTAAAACTGTGTATTCTGTAACATCTGAAAGCTTTTTAATCCAAATGCATAACTACTAGTGTAGTAAAAAGGCAATACAGTGCTTTTATTTTTACTTAACTATGTTGAGTTCCACTTACAGGAATACTGCCATAGGAAAACATGTTTTTTTTTTTAAAAACACAATCAGTTAATAGAGCTTCTCAGCAGAATCCTGTATTGAAATTAGTTATTAAAAAACACAAACAAATGTCATTATATTTAATTTAAAATTTCACATGGGGCTAGCCATATCCTTCAATTCCCAGGGTGCCACAGCCATGTGATTTGTGCTCTGATAAACTTCAGTCACACTTTATGCTGCGCTGCAAGTTGGAGTGATATCTGCTCCCCCCTCCCAGCAGCCGATCAGCAGAACAATGGGAAGGGAGCAAGATAGCAGCTCCCAGTACATATCAGAATAAAGGTGGCCATACACG
Organism: Xenopus tropicalis; assembly: GCF_000004195.4. Lineage (NCBI taxonomy): Eukaryota > Metazoa > Chordata > Amphibia > Anura > Pipidae > Xenopus > Xenopus tropicalis. The sequence continues at coordinate 31,806,604 of NC_030677.2, read as the reverse complement.
AGGCGATTTCGCTCGTTGTGCGATGAACGATTATATCGACAAACGATCGTGTTCCCATACGATATGCCATCCACGGGCAACGATAATTCGGGAAAGATTTTGTCGCATCATTATCGTAAAATACCTACGATCGTACATCTACGTACGATCGATGTCGTTGCTGGCAATCGTGACATGCGCAGAGAACAATCGTTGAAAGACAAATGTCTGACACTCACACCAACTGGCAGATTTTATCGTTAAACGACCAAAATTTTTAAACCTGGCCGATCGATTTTGGGGACGATAATGTCGGCTCGTTTAGTGGGCCGACGATCGTTCGTACACCACCAACTATACGATAACTTAACGATAGCATCGGATCGTTCGGGAATCGGTCGTTTGTAAGTAAAAAATCGGTCCGTGTATGGCCACCTTTACACTCAGTCTGGTCCTACACCTATGCAACTGCTCCAGGTGCAAACACAGAAGAGAGCTGAATCAAGGTTAATACCAGACGTAGGACCTGCAGTATCACCACGCATGTGCGCACTCTTTTATACAAACCCTGCAGGGGGGTGGGGGGAGTGTGCACTGGAGCATCGCTGACAAGCGGGAGTGGGGATCGAGGGCCTAGAGTAGGGGTAGGGGAAGGAAGAGGTGCGTGCCTAATGACCGCCCATATTTGCACCCTAGGCACGTGCTTCTTTTGCCTACTCTCACTAGAAAATGATTGCAGTTCTAATTTTTAGCTGGCTATTTCTAGTGGTGCCATCAACTCAATTAAAATCTAGGGTGGTATGTTTGATGGGCATAATAGCTGTTTACAGGAAACAGGATAGAGTATTAATTTTATTATTATTCCCCTTATGTAGAATTCTGAGTAAAAAAACGTTTGTGTTTTCAGTGCTTAAAGGCATAGTGACACATTACAGTTTTAACAGGAATGTGTCACTATGTCTATATGAACTCTAGTTTTGCTTAACTTTTTAATGGAGGTTCCCCATACCTTGCCACAGCTGACCACTTACTTACCCGCGTGCACACACAAAGGACATCACTAAAAGCGAGTGCTATAGGGCAGGGTAATAATGTCACAGAAAATCTCATTAAAATGTGTAGACCCCCAGCTATGCCAATTTATTCTTAGGTTATTGGCAGGGGAACGAGGTATATGAGGAGGCTGGGTATACTTTCCTTCCACATATTTTAATGTTAAAAAATGCAGATATAATTTGGAACAACATTTAAGAGAAGTTTGCACTGATTGCAGTTTTTGAACCGCAAAGACTTAAGGTGGCCATACACGCACCGATATTATCGTACGAAACCTCGTTTCGTACGATAATCGGTGCGTGTATGGTATGTCAGCGAGCCGACCGATGTCGCAGGAAGCTGCTGAAATCGGTCGGCTCGTCGATCGGCCAGGTTAGAAAATTTTGATCGGGCGCCATAGAAGGCGCCTGACCAAAATTCTCCCTTCAGAGCTGAATCGGCAGAAGGAGGTAGAAATCCTATTGTTTCTACCTCCTTACCTGCCGATTCAGCCCTGAATGGTGTGTGGCGGATCTGACGATGTTTCGTGCGACCGATGGTCGTACGAAACATCGTCGGATCGCCACGTGTATGGCCAGCTTTAGACTTACCTGTGAGATAAAGGAGGGCAAACTTTCGTTTTGAGACCATCTGATAGATAATCAGGGGAACTTGGCAACAAGAGTTTACTGGAAAATGACTGCAACTAAAATCGAACAAGCTCTTATCCAGAACCAACAAAACAAGAAACTACAGAATACCTTAGTATGAAGAGAAATTGTACAGATATTGCTGATTTTAATAGACAGATTTCTTTTTTGCTATAGAGCAGGGCTGTCCAACTGGCGGTCCGCGGCCCCCCTGTGTGTGTCTCCCAACCTGTCTGGCTGCTATGACTGCTTACTTTTGTGTAAGCTTTATATGGTATCAGTACTGAGATTAACTGGCCCCCTGCATTGCTCACACCTCATACAGACTGCAGGAGCAGTGCCAGCATTGTGTCACTGTATACTGCCTGTGTGTGCCATACTCTGCCTGCCCTATGCTGCCTGTGTGTGCCATACTATGCCTGTCCTATGCTGCCTGTGTGTACCACGCTCTGCCTGACCTATGCTGCCTGCGTGTGCCATACTATGCCTGTCCTATGCTTCCTGTGTGTGCCATGCTCTGCCTGCCCTATGCTGCCTGTGTGTACCATGCTCTGCCTGCCCTATACTGCCTGTGTGTGTCATACTCTGCCTGCCCTATGCTGCCTGTGTGTACCATGCTCTGCCTGCCATATGCTGCCTGTGTGTGCCATATCTGCCTGCCCTATGCTGCCTGTGTGTGGCATACACACAGGCAGCATAAGACAGGCAGAATATGGCACACACAGACAGTATAGGGCAGGCAGAGTATAGCACATACAGGCAGCATTTAATGACTATTTCCAACTGTTGGCATTTGGAAATAGTAATTATATGGTCCCTAAGGTATATAATTATATGCTAGGGGTTGCTGTGCCATCCACAGGGGAGGAGGAGGCATATGGATTTAAGGATGTGTCTTAATATGACATCATATAATTCTTTCACTTATGAGTGAAGGGTGATATCCTACACCAGCCGTCTGGGTTTTTGCTGCGCTACCACCATTAAAGTGGGCATGGTCTTAAAAGCGCTTGTGATAACATGGGTGTTGTTTAAAGTGGGTGCAGTTTTAAAAAAGGGGAGTGGTCAAAACTGTCTTCCATTATCGGGCATCCACGATGTAGGCCAGAAAAATTCTTGGACAGCACTGCTATAGAGTATAAAATGGCTAAAACTGGCTTATCAAAGGTCCTTAAGACACGTTAATTCTAATCTATTAGCAGATAAAACAAGACGCTATGGAAAAACAATTATCAGGTATATTGGGCCATAAAACAATCAACAGGATGAGATCCAAAAAATATTAAGCAAGTACTATAGTGTGCTGTTAATATGAAAAGATCAAAAGAGCAAAAATAAGTACTAGAAGATCAGAAAGGGGGGCTGTCAGGGATACGCCACTGTGAGACACGCCTGACACCAGGACGGGGTACAAGGGGGTTACACACAGTCACCTTTCACACAGGTTGGACTAACATCAAGCACCCCCAAACAAACCTCCGCCCCAATGAATTACCCCCTACTGGGAAGGGTTTCCCTCCAATGTGGATTTTAACCAGACTGAAATTGAAAATTTAAAATCTATGGAGCCTTACTGCTCCAACAGGACAGGGGCATACTTATCAAATTGTGACAGAGAGCTTCATAGGTGGAGGGTGACTTTTTAGTTTGGGGAGGCTAAGGATGGGCCATACACAGACTGAGTGGATTCACTGCTGGCGTAAAAAATGAACCTCCCAACTACCTCTTACGGTTTCCACTGACTTCCAGGGATACTACGCAATAGTGCGGGTGCGAGGGCTTTTTTCACCCTAAAATGCTTAGGATATAAAAGTATTCATACATGCACCTCTGTGAGGGGATCTCCATACATTTGTGTTTGTCATCATTTAGCTTAAAGGGGTCGTTCACCTTTAAATTAACTCTTAATATGATGTAGACATTGATAGTCTGAGACAATTTGCAATTGGTCCTCTTTTATTTTTAATGGTTTTTCAGTTATTTAACTTTTTGTTCAGCAGCTCAATTTGGTAGTTCAGCGGTTTTTTGGTTGCTAGGGTCTTATTTACCCTAGCAACCAGGCAGTGGTTTTAGCAAGAGATGGCAATATGAATAGTTAAGGGGCCTGCATGGAAAAATAAGTAATAAAAATTACAAAAATAATAAAATTGCAGCCTCGCAGAGCAATACTTCTTGGCTGCCGGGGTCAGTGACCCCCCATTTGAAACCTGGAAAGAGGCAAAAGAGAGGCAAATTATTCAAGAACTATAAAAAGACTAATTAGGAAGACAAATAGCAAAGTTGCTAGGAATAGGCCATTCTATATAAAAGTGAACCACCCCTTTAGATGTGTTTTAGTTAGTTTTATAGAAAGAGGCAGTGGGTACTTACACCCCAGTCACATTATATGCCATGAGAAGCAGTGGGTACTGATGGCAGATATTCAGGCCCTGGCACTATAACTATATATGTTGCACTACTTAGATGCATGTTGCTTGGCCACACAAAATCCAGTTCAGTCTGCAGAATGCAGCTAAATTAGACACGCAGATGCACTCAGTGGCTGGTATTAAACGGGGACAGGGGTGTTTGGTCTATGCCCCAAAGGCCCCCCACTGAGGCAGGCAGCCCTGCCTGGACATATCATGCAATGCTACTCAGCAGCCCTCTACACATTACCGCCATTCCAATATAACAACGCACTCCTCCAAACTCACACCTCTAGACCAAGCACCTTTCCCCGCTGGATAGGCAGCGCAGGCTCTAGGCTGTGGCATGGTGCTGTAGCGCTGGGCGGAGCTAGTGCGCCCGTGTGGCGTCACGCATCTTTGTCACGTGGTTATGACACGGGCACTTCCTGGTGGAGCGGCTGTGGGCCAGCCAGGGTGAAAGGAGCGGGAGATGCGACTGTAGCGATGTGCTGGCGGCCAGGCTTCCAATGAATGAAAGCGGTAGCGCTAATATACAGGCTTTGCGAGAGGTACGGGATGCTGGGAGAGCGCAAGGGATTCTGTACTGTACTCTAGGGGCATTTTTCTTCCAGTACCTGGTGCCTGATTAAAGCCTTCCCCGAACAGTGACAGGACCACTCTGTGATACACACATGGCTACAGGGGGCTGAGGCGCGACAGTATCATCAGTACAGGGATTATATATCGTTCAGACCCTGCCTCAGTGGAACTTACAGTCTGTGGTCTCTATCATAGTCACAAGATAAAAACTGTTTTACTAGTAGCAAAAATAATAAATAAATAAACAAACAAATACAAAAATATTGTAGAAGTGATATCTATATCAGCTAACAATAAAATACATTGAAAGCTTTCAGAGCTCCAAAGCCCCTTGGTCAGGAAAAATACTGGACGAAAGCTGATAGTGAAAGACAGGGGGTATGTATAGGGCTGATAGTGAAAGACAGGGGGTATGTATAGGGCTGATAGTGAAAGACAGGGGGTATGTATAGGGCTGATAGTGAAAGACAGGGGGTATGTATAGGGCTGATAGTGAAAGACAGGGGGTGTGTATAGGGCTGATAGTGAAAGACGGGTTATGTATAGGGCTGATAGTGAAAGACGGGGTATGTATAGGGCTGATAGTGAAAGACGGGGTATGTATAGGGCTGATAGTGAAAGACAGGGTGTGTGTATAGGGCTGATAGTGAAAGACAGGGGGTATGTATAGGGCTGATAGTGAAAGACAGGGGGTATGTATAGGGCTGATAGTGAAAGACAGGGGGTAATGTATAGGGCTGATAGTGAAAGACAGGGGGTATGTATAGGGCTGATAGTGAAAGACGGGGTGTGTATAGGGCTGATAGTGAAAGACAGGGGGTGTGTATAGGGCTGATAGTGAAAGACGAGGGGTTATATATAGGGCTTTAAGGGTATGCTACATGCAATATGCTTTTCCTGAAGGGATGGTTCACCTTTAAATCAACTTTTAGGGGCACATTCATCAAAGTATGACTGGTCCAAATACAAAAAAAATCCAAACTTTTGCGTATTTTCTGTAACTTTTTCGTACATTTGTGTGACTTTTTTTGTTCTTTGCCACAAAAATTGCAACAAAATCGTATTGTCGTGCCGAGTACGAAAGTTTCAGATTCATTCATGTTTCGGTATCGTGGCTTTCCTTGGCCAAGTTGGAGCTGCAGGGTGCCATTGAGCCCTATGGGAGGCTTTCCTTGGGCCAGGTTGGAGCTGCAGGGTGCCATTGAGTCCTATGGGAGGCTTTCCTTGGGCCAGGTTGGAGCTGCAGAGTGCCATTGAGCCCTATGGGAGGCTTTCCTTGGGCCAGGTTGGAGCTGCAGAGTGCCATTGAGCCCTATGGGAGGCTCTCCTTGGGCCATGTTGGAGCTGCAGAGTGCCATTGAGCCCTATGGGAGACTTTCCTTGGGCCAAGTTGGAGCTGCAGGGTGCCATTGAGCCCTATGGGAGGCTCTCCTTGGGCCATGTTGGAGCTGCAGAGTGCCATTGAGCCCTATGGGAGACTTTCCTTGGGCCAGGTTGGAGCTGCAGAGTGCCATTGAGTCCTATGGGAGGCTTTCCTTGGGCCGGGTTGGAGCTGCAGGGTGCCATTGAGCCCTATGGGAGGCTCTCCTTGGGCCAGGTTGGAGCTGCAGAGTGCCATTGAGCCCTATGGGAGACTTTCCTTGGGCCGGGTTGGAGCTGCAGAGTGCCATTGAGCCCTATGGGAGACTTTCCTTGGGCCAAGTTGGAGCTGCAGGGTGCCATTGAGTCCTATGGGAGGCTTTCCTTGGGCCAGGTTGGAGCTGCAGGGTGCCATTGAGTCCTATGGGAGGCTTTCCTTGGGCCAGGTTGGAGCTGCAGGGTGCCATTGAGTCCTATGGGAGGCTTCCAAAATCCTGCACAGAAGGTTTAAAGTCAGCAAGGGTTTCCTGCATTTTACGATCGTTCAGATACGAAAAAATCTATCTATCTATACGATCAGATACGATTTTTTCGTATTTTCAAATACAAATTTTTCGTACTTTAAAAAGGACGATACAAAAAACGTATGAAAATTGTACTTTGATAAATCTGCCCCATAGTATAATGTAGAGAGTGCTATTCTGAGACAATTTGCAATTGGTCTTTGTTTTTGTATTGTTTGTGGTTTTAATATTATTTAGCTTGTTGTTCAGCAGCTCTCTAGATTGGAATTTGAGCAGCCAAAATAGAAAGATAAGAAATAAAAAGTAACATTAACAATAACATTGTAGCCTCATAGAACAATAGGTTTTGGCTGCTGGGGTCAGTGACCCCCATTTAAAAGCTGGAAACGATTAGAAGACAACAATTGAAAATGAAAAGGAGAGGGCCTGTAATTTATTTTATTTTTTATTACTTATCTTTCTATTCCAGCCCTCTCCTTTTCATATATCAGTCTTTCATTTAAACCACTCCCTGGTTGCTAAGGCTATTTGGACCCTATCAACCTGCTGAAATTCCAAACTGGAAAGCTGCTGAACAAAAAGTAAGAGTTTGCTCAAAGATGAACAAACCCTTTAACATTCAATTATCAGAATATAGGGACACATTTCCTTAAGAGCTGCTCTGGGGATAATGGGAGTCCTGGTATAAGACCAGCTGGAGTCTATGGGCAAACAATTGTTTTCATTAAATCCATTCTTTTTGTACAGATGAAAAATGCATGGGTTAAAATGAGGCTCATATGCTGTATACATCCTGTCTTCAGTGGTTTATGGGAACAGAAAACTGTGTGATACCCATAATATAATGAATAAGTAGCTCATGGCCAGAGTAAATCTGTCCTCTTATGCACTAGGGATAAACAACCTGCTTTTAAACTCCAACTTGCAGCATCCTGCTTGTAGCTGGCAAGAGAATGCGTGTTCTTAACACATTAAAGATACTTTAAAGAGGACCTGTCAGTTTTTTAAAAAAGCATGGAAGTATTTGCAAATATAATAAACAGCATAAGAGTTTCATTATTATTTAAAATAAGTAGAGTAAGACAGTTTTTGAAACTTACATCCTAAGCGAAGCAGGGAAGCGCCATGTTAAAAAGAAGAGAGGGACTTTCTTCCGCCCTCGCGCTCTGTGCAGCTGAAAAAAAGGTAAGCGATTAAAGTCACTAACATTTTGGCACCCCCAAGTGACTTAGCCTTTCCTTCTCCTTTAAGAAATCATATGGGCGCAATCCTTTTGTGAATAACAATAAGTGCTAAAAGGGTTTCACTCATATGTGTGCTTTATTGAGCCTTCCATGGCACTATGGTTAAGTGGTTGCAAAAGAATATATAGGAAAATATATAGATAATAGGTATAGGAATATATTTTGCTTTCCTAAGGATCCAGGAGCAGGCAGTTTCCATTAATACCAAAAGATTAGTAAGTTTGGAAATGTATGTTTGTATGTATCTGTACGATCTAATGTTATGTTGTGGTGCCCAGTGGTGAAGGATCAGGAAATCCTATCATACCTATGAAATTTTTTTTTTTTAATAATGGGCTAAAATAAATACAAATATATAATATCAGCTATATATTTTATTTTGGTATAAAATCCTGTTGTGCATGAGCTTAATTCAAAATTTTGTATTACATTTCTGATTTGCACCCAGGTTAAAGTCCTAAAGGGTGTGTGCCTAAGCCTATCAATCTATATTGGATTGACGTTTTTATCCTCACATGGGATCTTGAAAAAAGATCGCCAGTTGGTACACACTGACAGTCTAGCAGAAGAAAATCACAGTAGGTATGAATAAAGAAAATCCTATATAACTATGGATTACTACAAGTTCACTTTCCACACGCACCCTCCATTTAAATATTGGAAGAAGCAATAATGGAAGATCCACAATATTTCTAGGCTTGTAACAACCATCGAAATATCTATATCTCTGCATTGATTGGAGTCATTATTGGGTCCTTATACAATATTTAGCACAAACACCTGCATGCAGCCAACATAACTTAACATGCTATAAACACATTTTATTCTGGTTGACATATACAGACAATATCTAGAATTGCCAGTTGAAAATCCTACAAATCAGGACAGTTTCACAAAACTTGGGGGGGATACAAAATTCCAAGAGAAATAAGAAATGGTGGGCAGGTTAGAAAAATTAGGAGCAGATAGTCTGTACCAGAGAAAAAGATAGAAGGAAAGAAATGATTTATAAGAAATATTTTAGAGAAATGTATAGATATAGAATAGGCAGGAATGTACCAGAGGAATGCTAACTATAGCCTGGGAAAGTGTATATGTGAGTGTGTGTCAGTGTATCCCAACACCACAAGGAAACACTGCTGCCCAAATGTCTGATAACATGTATTGTAGGGTCGATTGCAAGTGTGCATAGGAAGCAGTGGCCAGACACAAACTTCAGTGCTAAATAACTGATTTCATGAAGAAACATTTTTTTTCAAAGGGATAAGCTTGTTCTCGGGAATCACAGACCTATAGTATTGGCTTCTATTGCCAGTCCTGTTTCAAGTATGAGGGGAATTACTAGGACAGTTGTAAGCAATATTTTTCTATATAGCTCGTTTTTTTGCAGGCAGGAATATATTTATAGACAAACAGCAGAAGGTGTAGGCTTTCTGAAGAAATGCTCCGAACTTTACTTACACCCCCCCCAAGCTTCTGAAAGACTTTGAACTCCCTCCCAGCCCCCCCTCTCCCCCTGCCTACAGCTCCGTTCACAAATCAGTATAGAAGGCACAGGGAGAGGATATTTGTAAACGGAGCTATAGGCAGGGGGAGAGGGGGGGCTGGGAGGGAGTTCAAAGTCTTTCAGAAGCTTGGGGGGGGTTGTGTAAATAAAGAACGGAGCTTGCTTCCGAAAACCCTACCCCTTCTACTGTTTGTCTAAAAGCACAAGACCCATCAGAAGCTAGGGGGGAGAGGGCAGCGAGTACCTTCCTTATTTCAAAGCCCGTCAGAAGCTGCAGGGGGGCTGGGTAAGTAAAGAAACATGGTGGGGGGAGAGGGAAAACAGAATTACAGCTTTGTTAAAAATGCACTGGGAGGGAGAGAGACAGCACCTGGGCAGCTATCAGCGATCTTCTTGCTCTTCTTTCCAGCACTTTTTTTTTTCTAAAAATGGCTGACATGAAATCTCGCGAGATTTTGCCTGCAATGTAGGATTTCCCATGGGGCTTTGCGAGGCTACTTTCAGAAAGCTGCTGTTTTAGTTACAGCAATGCAAAAAAAGATAAAGGTATGTTATTATTATTGATGTTTAAATACATTCTTGAAGTTAACTGGAAAGTGACAGGTTCCCTTTTTCTCCACTGCAGATACAAGGAAGCAGATTTTAGGCTGTTGTATGCTGGGGGGGGATCAAAATGCCACCCTTTCGGCAAGTTGGTGAGAAGCAGCTGCCCCAAGAAATAATCTTTCTGGCCTGGTCACCTAAAAGAGATCTCATTGCCCTCGTCAACAAAGCTGGAGAGGTAAATTGTGCACAGTATGTTTTACAGAATGGCAGCTTGCTTAAAAAAAAAAGGTTGAACGTATATGTATATATGTATTTGTTTATTTTACAGGTAAAACAAGGCAGGATTGGGGGGTTTCCTATTCACTTAGTGAGGAGTTATATTTGTGGCAAATCTCCCTGTTTGCTGTTACTCTTTATTGCAGAATATAACCATGTACAGTACATCTCAGTATCCATGGACTCATATTGTGCACTGATGAGACTTAGGTTGGTCACGCCAGTCTGTGTGCACATGGGGTTACATGATTCTGCCCTGTTAGACCAGTGGTACTGAGTGCATAGTTGGCTAAAGGCAAGAACTGATTTATTGGTCCCTGTTCACTGCTCTAAAAACAGATGATTACTTTATCAGTTCTGAATTTGTGTTGCAATGGTATGTGTATAGCAGCAACTCAAACAACTAATGGTGTTTTCCCCATTCAGGTCCTACTCCATCGGCTTGCCAATATTCAGAGAGTGTGGAGTTTACCCCCCAGTGAGAATACTGGAAAAGAAGTTACTTGTTTGGCATGGAGACCAGATGGCAAAAGTAATGTGAACTGAATATGCTCTATTCAAAAAGTGTTCTTGCAGCTGTGTAGGACTACAGTGTGTGGGTATAGACTGTAGTGACTGCTGACATGGTTTGTAAAATATAGGGCTTGTACTAAACTCGGCAGAAATGCAAAGGGGATGAAAGTCCAAAGTTTATGTGGGCCCCTAAAATGATTTTACTGTGGGATTCTGTAGGTCAGTATGCCATTGTATGCAGCTGTGCTTAGTCATGTTCCTTTGCTGTTACATCACCTGTATCCACATAGTTATATCCACATCGCCCCCATAATGACCACATCTTTGCCATTAAAGTTGCTGAAATAAAAATGTCATTGTTTCCTTTGGCTAATAATTCTGTTTATTCTAAAATACTATATTGGGAAGTAGAAGTCCGGGCACCCTGACTTGTTTTGGCGATTCCAGCGGACAGTCAAGCCTGTGCTTTGTAGGTCTTGCTACATGGTTTTTTATGGGCTTGTTCAAATATTTACTGGAGTTGTATGCCAACGTTATGCATATAGTGTTCTAGCTTTGAGAAATTCCATTACAAAATTGTTTGCTAGGTTTAACAGTTTGCACCTTGTGTCGTAGGCAGTTGGCAAGTATAGGGCTCCCAATATTGTTGGAGCCAGTGGCACCATTTGCACCTGTAGCATGGGTAAGGGGTGTGCACATAGATGTCCATGGGCCGCATATGTGCTCCTCATACATTGGTGCCATTCACTATACAATGCAAATCTTTGAACTGATTGGCACCTATATTTGGACCTTTGCTCCTTACCTTTGTTTAAAGGTGAAGGATGCCTAGAAATCAATTGGGGGTTCTAAGTTCTTAGGAACCCGCTGATGGGACTCTTGTTGGTTACCTAAAATCACTAGCATGGGGTATGCCGAACGCCACGCATCTATCTTTTTATTGCCTCCCTGTTATCTGCCCTTGATGAGAGCCTGTGCAAATATTTTTTCATTTCTGTAATGTGAAAATGTGCTCCTAGAATCTGCACAAACACACTGGTGATTTTATGTCCTATAGAAAATGAGCCCTTTTAACTTTCACATTTTCTAATTCAGCAGAGCACTTGTTTAACACAATTTTCCCTTTTCTTGGCAGTACTGGCATTTGGTCTTGCTGATACAAAGAAAGTTGTTTTGTGTGATGTAGAGAAACCTGAAAGTCTCCATTCCTTCTCACTGGAAACACCAATATCATGTATGCAGTGGATGGAAGTAAAGGTGGAAAACAGGCAAGTCCTGAAATTGGGCACTGTATGCAAATCATGCTGCATAGTTAACCAATCCGAAAAAGGAAAGTTCACTGAAATATTAACTTTTAGGATTTATTGACAGAAGAAATACAAGAAATTTTGTATCTGATCTTAAGTTTCAAATTATTTGCCTCCCTGTTGCTCTCCAAACTCCCAGCGATCATTGCATCCAGAAATCAGATTGTGAGGAAGATTTGTTTGTGTGCGTTTTTGTTAGTCTTTTCCGTAGCAACCAAATAACATTTTAAATGCCTAACTAAAGAGGTGCTGGACAAATAAAAAGTGAAATAAAAAAAATGTCAATAGTTTTAATTGCATCATTATAGGATGTGTATACCCCCTTGTAAAACATTAGTTCAGTTTGTGCAGAACGTACTTTTTGCCCCATTGTTTTAATCATAGAAAAATCTGACTCAAATATTGTTGCTCAGCGGTGTACCACAATTTCAGAACACTCACTGACATTTTTTTTCATGGTTTAAATCTTATGTTATTTATTTGTTTTTCAGATGAGACTATAGGGCTGGAGCGTGTATTTGTATACGGGGTGCCCCTAATGCTATTTTCTCTTTTTCATTCAGTGTATTGACTTCGTTTTACAATGCTGAAGATGAATCTAATGTTCTGCTGCCCAAATTACCTGCACTGCCCAAAAAGTAATTATTTGCTAAGCATATTATTACGGTTACAGTATGTTCTTAACTCTTACATGAATGCTTTTTTTTCTGTTTCTAACTCATGTGTTTTGATTCAATGATTTAAATGGACTCAAACCTCACTGTCAATGTCTGGTTTACAAACAGATGCTCCATTTCTTAATTAATTACTCCCTAACATATTATTGGCATTAAAAATGCCAATTGGCTTCTTGGGTCAGTGACCCTGGCCACCCAAAAATGTATATCTTGATGATTTAGGCCTTCTAATATTCATGGTCTTGTGTGTCCGCTGGCTTGATTCTTGGGTCAGTATCCCCTGCAACTAATTAGCAGTTTAACTCTTTAAATGCTAGCCAGTTTGTCCCGCAAGAAGGTTTGCAAGTCGACAGGCAACTCACAGTGACATATAGAAGAAGCTGTAACATGTTTAACAAAAAAACACAAGGATCACTGTTCTTATCATGCTAACCTCTTTACAATTTGGGTAGATTAACACCCCTTTAAATATTGTGTCATCTTTGCAGCTAACAAACACCCCTAAATTGTTATACTACTAAAAATGATTTTCTCTTTCTTTAGTTATACTGCCACAGCAAAAATCTTCAGGTAAGTTGTTCTCTTATATTTTTACCTTTTTTATTGTTCACATAAACATTTCTTACAATTTATATGTATTTTATGTATATTTTATATTCCAGTGAAGAAAAGTCTGATGAAATATTAAAGCTATTAGGAGATGTGAGGTAAGAAAGGATACTGTTTGAGGCAAACGTGTATAATTTGCGCTGACAACAAAAAGTTGACACTTAATAGGGTAAAAAACTCCCTCTTATATTGTTGCTGTTATGTAACTAGGTAATATTATCCTTATATATGGCTGGAATACACAAGAGTCATGAATAACCTTTTAAAATAATTTAAATTGATTTCACTTCACTTGTCACATGACTCATTGTAACTTGTGTCTTATAAAGAGAAAAAATGATATACTACTGCGGAAAAATGTATAAAGCCACTTTGAAGTTCCATTGCCAAATTAAAATCCTTCAACTTTGAGCCTTTATATAGTGACTACATCCTTATAATACACAAGAGCCATGAATATCCTGTAAATTATACCATTGTGTATACCAGTGTTTAGTGACAATATCAGTCATAATGGGTGCTTAGTGATGTCATTTGACTCACTGAAACTTATGTATTATAATAATGTATCCTGCTTGTAACATATGAGGATATTAGACATCACTCTGCCTTTGGCCTTCTGCTTTTATATGGTCATGAAACGCATCAGTGACTTATAATAACTTTATATTTTATAGTCACTTATTATTACTAACATTTGCACACTTCTGCTCCTTCAGACTTAATGCTTTGGTTCTTGGAGGAGACTCAGGACAAATTGAAATATATGCCTATGGAATGTACAAAATTGCAACAATTTCAGAGGTAATAAATATAAATTACTTAAACGCACCAATCACATTATAGAGTGGTATGAAACTGGTATTTAGGTTAATAAGTTCCTACCTCTAAGGGTAAGAACCCACAGATCGGTTCAGTCGCCCGCCCATAGATCTCTGCTATGGCAGCAACAATTGGAGTCACCGGGGAAAAGCCCTTCGCATCCCTTAATTTTCTCGAAGTTGCCTGCAGGAGGAAACTTTACACGGCTTTGGATTACCGCAGCGATGTGAAGGGCTTTCCATCGGTGACTTCTATTGTTGCTGGTGGAAAGCCTTTTCAGAACAGTTTGTCGCATGCTGCTATAGCAGAGATCTATTGCGGGCGACGAAACCACTCCGTGGGTTCTTACCCCAAATCTTAGTTGTATATAGATTTGCCATCTCATGTTTATGTAGTGAGGTAAAAAACAATACCAAAAATACCAAAAAAGTCCTCAGCGCTAGCAAATAATAAAGTGTCCAGTCTTTACTTGAATCGTGTAACAAAATTAGATGTGTAAAAGTTTTCTTTACTGCAGCTCCGTCTTAAAACAACCCCTTTGACTGGGTTCCGAAGTAAACTCAACGAAATAAACAGATCCGGAGCGCATAGAATGGGGGAAAAAAGAAAAACAATAATAGTGTAGTAACGTTTAAATATTGTGACAGTATTAAACCCCGTTTAAAGTTCCCAGTGTTCAATAAATTAATATTAACACCAAGTGTGGTACTGCTAACTGCTCACCAGATGGCAGTGTTGTTGAAGTAAAATAAACGTCATGTGTTCATTGCAGACTTGTAGCTGTTTGAACGGATATTGTATCCCTGGGATGTGTCTCAATTGTATCGATGTATCCTCCACGTCTGATTATCCTTATGTGCACTGTGGCTATATCCTCATTGAGGCATACAAAAAGGAAAAAACCGCCACTAGTGCAATATGATTTATTATAAAACAATATATAAAGAATAAAACTTACAGTATGTAGTCAGATATAGGAACTCAATAGCCCGAAAAGCCCAACGCGTTTCGTGCACTGCTCGGTGCACTTCCTCAGGAGCAAGAATCAAGTCAAGTCAAGTCAAGACTTGATTCTTGCTCCTGAGGAAGTGCACCGAGCAGTGCACGAAACGCGTTGGGCTTTTCGGGCTATTGAGTTCCTATATCTGACTACATACTGTAAGTTTTATTCTTTATATATTGTTTTATAATAAATCATATTGCACTAGTGGCGGTTTTTTCCTTTTTGTATGCCTCAATGAGGATATAGCCACAGTGCACATAAGGATAATCAGACGTGGAGGATACATCGATACAATTGAGACACATCCCAGGGATACAATATCCGTTCAAACAGCTACAAGTCTGCAATGAACACATGACGTTTATTTTACTTCAACAACACTGCCATCTGGTGAGCAGTTAGCAGTACCACACTTGGTGTTAATATTAATTTATTGAACACTGGGAACTTTAAACGGGGTTTAATACTGTCACAATATTTAAACGTTACTACACTATTATTGTTTTTCTTTTTTCCCCCATTCTATGCGCTCCGGATCTGTTTATTTCGTTGAGTCATCTCATGTTTATGCATGTACTTTTAGCCAACATACTAATCAAGCCACATTTGGTTATAAAAGATTTCAGGGACAACTATGGGGCATGGACATTCTCTGTCAATTCTACTGCCCTTCTAGCCCTATACATTACGTAATTTCTAGCCTACTTCATATGTTACTTTAGTTGCATGTTAAGCAGAATCCTACATTCATATTCATTGAGGTATAACTAGAATTATGTTACATAATACAAAATATCTGCTTTTTCTACAGGTCTATGGATCTTGCCTGGGACTTTGCCTGTCTAATGATCTCAAGTCTCTCTCTGTTGTCACTGAACTGACAACAAATAGTATGCCTGAAATTACCTATTTTCAGGTCTGTGTCTACCTGGTTATGTGTAAACCAATAGTTTTTTTTGAGACCCTGATTTTTATGTCCAGCCTTGTTGTTTGTTTCTATAGCTGGACACCAGTTTGTTATCAGATTGCTTACCTGAAGTGACTCGGATGGCCAGAAAATTTACCCACATCTCAACACTCCTTCAGGTAAAATGGGTATCAGATTTGTTGAGATCTTACAGTTCTCACTTTTTTCACCGGTTCATAGCACATTCCCTCTGTCGCATTGTAATTTTCCTCTGTTGTTTTCCAGTATTTGCAGTTGTCTCTGACATGTATGTGTGAAGCTTGGGAAGAAATACTGATGCAGATGGATTCACGATTAACAAAGTTTGTACAGGTGGGTATAGGAAGATTCTTAGAAATCAAAATCTCAAATCTCAAATTTGTTTATCAGTTCTGATTGAGTACATAACTGTGTAGGTATAACCTGGTAAGGTACAGGGAGACTAGTAAAATGCAGGTGTCTATTCAAAAAGCCAGAGGCATGTTCAGCTGTAAACTTGGCAGCTGAAGATGGTAAGTTTTTGGAAGCTCAATTTAAAGGGCACAATAAAATGTTTTTTGTTTTATTTGTCTTAATTTGGATCCATGTAAGTGCTTTTTGAGCTGAAGATCAGGAAGTGTGCTGAAACTTCCTTTTGCACTCCTGTTCTGTCCAAAAAAAGTTGATCCCAGTTCTGATTGAAATATAAAGAGGTGAGTGCATAGATATTTTACACTTGCTCTGTTTTTCTCAATAAGTAGGCTACTGGCCATGCATACATCTCCATAGTCTTTGTTTTCCTCCCATAGCCCTCTTATTTTGTCTGCTGGGCCATTTTTTACAAAAGTGTTGAACCCCTGGCCACTCAAACGAGTGTCAGTCCTGTTAAATTCATGACAAACACCTGCTAGTGAATTATTTTTGCAAATATGGTTGATTTACCTAGCTGTAGGTATAGTACTATGCAGATAAACAACCATGAAGGAAAGTATAAAGTCAATTTCCACAGCAAACAGATGATATGCGTAACAACAATCCCAGTGAGTTGCTTCTTTCTGTTGTTTCAGGAAAAAAACACAACTACGTCTGTGCAGGATGAATTCATGCAGTTACTCCTGTGGGGCAAAGCAAGGTATCTGTTTTAATTTCTCATTTTCCTTGAAAGACTGTCAATATGCATTATTAGTTTTATATCCGACCCAGGCTATATCTGCTAATATCTCTTATGTTTGGGATGGTGGGGACAGTTATCCATTATACTCACTTACAGTCACTTACATGTTGCGGGATATTTGTTTGTGTGTAGAATCCTCACATATATATATAATACAGCATATTTTCTTTTTTATGATCTAGCCCTGAACTCCAAGCACTTCTAATGAACCAACTAACTGTTAAAGTAAGTCCTTAAAGTAACTCCTTTTTTTTTGTCCTAGGATTAGATTACCTGTAGTAACTAGTGTTTTTAATTTTCCCAGGGCCTAAAGAAGCTGGGACAGTCAGTTGAGTCGTCTTATTCTACCATACAAAAACTAGTCATTAGCCATTTACAGAGGTATGCTGATTGCTTTATATGTTACTCTGTATGTCCAATGTATGTAACCCACTTATTGTACAGCGCTGCGGAATATGTTGGCGCTTTATAAATAAATGTTAATGTAATGTAATGTAATGTATGCTAACTTCATGTTAAAGGTACTGTCCTTTCTATATCTGTGCGTTTGATGGGTTTGTAGCCATGTCTGCACGTGTGTTTATTTCTCTATATGCCTGAATATGTGTATGTGTGTGTATGTCAGTCTTAAAATGTGTAAACGTCTCTTTGTGTTTGACCATATGTGTGTATTTTTGTATCTGCATATACCAGCCATTTTCTGTGTGTCTGTATTACTTTTATGTGTCATTAATTCAGATCAGGCTATTTGCAACATTTCACACGAGTGTTAACTGTCATATGTTTGTTGAATCTGTGGGATACATGCAGCAGTCTTTTACAGAGTTTACTTTTTTTTTTTGCATTATTAAATCTATGTGAGGCCTGGTTAGCTTATTTTGTTTCAAGGCCCAGTATTCTACTGTATGCTTTTTAGGGGGTCGGCCTGAATTACTTAGCTGAACCTATACATCTGACTGAATGGAATTCATTGCTATATGATTTATTTCTTCATTGTGAAAACCTTGAACCCTAAACTTATCACATCTTATGTTTTGCAGTGGAGCTGAAGCCTTGTTGTATCATCTCAGTGAATTAAAAGGAATGGCCTTGTGGAAACAGAAGTATGAACCACTTGGACTTGATGCCAAAGCAATTGAGGGTATGTATTTAGAACGGAACATTTAAAGGACCAAAAATGGATGCTCGTTCAGTATAAGACCTACTGATCCAGGCCAGGGATGTTTATAATCTTTTGCCCTTTGGTTTAATATTGGTGGTTCGGCCTACACATCTGGCCTGTAACATACAAATACAGAGGGAGGCATTGAGGACTGCTGCCTGCAAAGAATGCCTATTATTTTCAGCAACTGCAGGGAGTGATTACAGGGCCACTGGTAACAGGAGCCCTGCAGTATCTTAGTTACCATACACTGTATGGGTGGGTAAATGCAGCTCCAAAATCATTCTTTTAAGCACAGAACATCTAGGACAACAGTTAAATATTGTGCTTATTTCTGGATTACAGATGCAATTACAGCTGTCGGCTCCTTCATCCTCAAAGCACATGAACTTCTACAGTAAGAACTAATTTCTTCTAATGTACTTTTTTTGATGGTAGTTGGGCTTTTAAGGTTTATAGTGTTAATGGCTGTTGTTTTCCTCTCAGGGAGAACTGCTGTACCAACTTTTGGTACATATTTGCATGGAGGAAACTTTTGGTACATATAGTAAAAGATGTCCTTATATACCATATATATATATAATATATATATATATATATATATATATATATAATATATCCTAATTTCTGCCAACCTAGCAACCTTCAGAATGTTTCTTCTAGTCTCCTGGCATACCTGGCCCAATATGGCTGCCTTTGCTGCTGTAACGTGCTTGTACCTTGCAAAAAATTGTTATATAGACTTTTAAACCTTTTTGTATTCAACTTTTATTTTGTTTTGTTTGATTTATTGTAGAGTTATAGACAGTGGCATGAAAAACTTCAAGGCTTTCTTTAGATGGCTGTATGTGGGTAAGCAATACACTATATATCATATAAATTTTATATATATATATATATATATATATATATATATATATATATATAGGAATGTTTTTTATAGGGTTTGACATAGCTTTGTTGAAAATGAAAAAAAAATCAACAGTAACATAAAACAATAAGTGGTTTCAAAGGGGTTGTTCACCTTTAAATTCACATTTTGTAGGACAGACATTGATTTTCTGAGACAGTTTGCAATTGGTCTTGATTTTTTATGGTTTTTCGATTATTTCGCTTTGTGTTCCGCAGCTCTCCATTTTTTAATTTTAGCAGCTATCTGGTTGCTATGGTGTTATTACCCTTAGCAACTAGGCAGTGCTTTGAACGAGAAACTGGAATATGAATAGGAGAGGGACTACACAGATAATAATACAAAGTAGCAATAACTGTGACCCCCATTTGAAAGATGGTGTAGGAAGGAAAAAAGAAAAAGACCAATTGCACAGTTGCCAAGAATAGGCCATTCTATAACATACCAGAAGTTACCTTAAAGGTGAACCACCTCTTTAAAGCTAATTTGTACCTACACTTTGTAAATGGGAATGTGTGGCTAGGTTTCCTGGAAACTGAAAGGAAAAATAATTGTGTTAAAAAAAATGTCTTTCTCTAGCCATGCTCCGAATGTCAGAGGACCACGTACTTCCCGAACTAAACAAGGTAATATGGTCTTTTAACTGAACATTACAAACTAGCTTTGCCACTGATTTATTGGTTACATGGTCCTCTCTCTAAGTCTTAATTAGAGCTCCGTTCTTTCAGTGAAAAGCTGATTAGTTTTTCATTCTTCACTTTTCATATGCCATTACATCAGCACGTATGCACAGCGTTGGAGATGCTTTTAAGAACTTTGGGGTGATGCCTTAATTGACATTTTGCTTTTGTTTCAGATGACTCAGAAAGATATAACATTTGTGGCTGATTTCCTAACGGAGCATTTTAATGAAGTAAGTTTCTACTCTATCATTTCTATCATTCCTCTATTGAAAGAGGCCTAAGGCCTCTTTCAATAGAATACCAGTTTCTGCACTGGGCTGCTGTACTGATTCCATTGGGCCAAGCCACCAACCTCTTTGCTTACCTGTTGCTGGGCTGTGGGCTCCTATTTTCCTAGTGATATCATACAGAGGAGCAGATGAGAATGTGCAGCAGTTATGTGTGCCTGGGGCATCCCACTGACGAGGTGCATTATTTCTGTTGCAGAGAAGGGAATAAAGTAACTGGACATGGAAGCAAAGTGAATGGGGAGATTGGGTGCATAACTTTGTTCTGCACAGCCGCACATGGCATTTGGCACAGCAGCTCTTTACCTTAAAGGAGAAGGAAAGGCATTTTGGCATTTTACTGTCAATAGATTAGTCACAATAGTGCCACCTAGAAAAATATATTTATTCTGCAGAAAGCTTTTCCATACCTAAGTAAACAGCCCTAAAAGCTCCCTCTCTCTGCCATTTTACCTTGGTCTCAGTAGCTTCCACTAGCTGCTGGTAGCTAAGATTGCACAGCAAAAGTTGGGAGGGGGAGCAAATTCTTATGGGAGGGGGTGCATAGTCTGATGGGAGGGGGAGCAGGAGTAGGGAGGGAGAGGGGTGCAAACTGAGCAAACTTGTGCCCTGAAGGATTTTTCTGAGAGCAGGAAGTCTGATACCGAAGAACATGTTTACAATAAAGGAGACAAGAAATTCTGTGTTTCTTTTGATAGAAGTACAGCATTTCTGTGAGTGCTTATGGCCGTATTTACATAGACCTTTCTGATAAAGCTTACTTAGTTTTTACCTTTCCTTCTTCTTTAAAGGCTTTGTTCACCTTTGAGTTAACTTTTATTATTATGAAGAGAGTAATATTCTGAAACAATCTGTAATTGGTCTTCATTTTATATTATTTCTGGTTATTTATATGTTATTTCACTTTTTGTTTAGTAACTCTCCAGTTTGGAATTTTAGCAGATATCTAGTTGCTAGGGTCCAAATTACCTTAGCAACCAGGGAATGGTTTGAATGAGAGACTGAAATATGAACAAGAGAGGGCTTGAATAGAAAGATAAGTAATAAAAAGTAACAATAAAATTATAGCCTCACAGAGCAAGAGTCCTTAGCTGCTGGGGTCAGTAAAAGCTGGAAAGCATCAGCTAAAAACTATAAACCAATGAAGACCAATTGAAAAGTTGTTTAGAATTGACCTTTCTATAACATACTAACACGTAACTTAAATTTTTCATTTAATATGTGAGTGCTGTAGTTGCTCTCTGATGTATGCTTAAGAGCTGCTGTGTTTGTGTTTATCACTTTCCTGTTTATCAGCTGATATCTGTGTTGTAGGCACCAGACCTGTATAATCAGAAAGGCAAATACTTCAATGTTGAAAGAGTTGGCCAGGTAATGTATTGGTCCTATCTGTAAAGTACTAAAGACAGTACTGATCCATTATTTCCGGCAGTTTGGCATTATGAGCAGTCAGTTCTGTTGCAATTGCTGTAGGTGGCGCTGTGGAGCAGCAAGGTGCAAACTGGCACATTAACCTGTAATTGGCATGGGATGGAGCCTTCTCCTAAGCTGAGACATTCATGCCTGTTATTACTTTTCTTGAAATGCATTTTAGAAATGATGCACTTAACAGCTGTTTTGTCTGCAGCTTCATGCATTAAACACTCATGTGAAGGGTTAACTGAGCCATGGCACACTGTAGGCAGAACCCTCACTGCTCCTTCTCTATTCAAGGCCCCTTATCTCTGGCCTTTGAGTAACACATGCTCTGAGTGTTTTTCCAGCACTTCTGGTAATTGTTTTTCAGTGCTGCATTCCATCCCTCCTCAAGTGTCTAGATCTTTCTCCTACCTCATGTTTAATCCTCAAAATATATATAATGGCTGTTTAAATAGAAAATGTTTCTGAATATTGAAATAGTGCAGAGAAACCTTTTTGGATCTATTAAGACAATATCAGGAGCTGCTGTATTATTCAAAGCGGTCCAACTCTTTTACCTTCCAATACCGAATTCATACAGGTACCACAGTTCAACCCCACACAGTTTAGGGAGTTTTATCTGTAAGGACCTCCCCAGTGTAAGATTCCACGCCCACCCCAGTGTAAGCTTCCATGCTTGGGGTCTGGTGAGCAGGGAAAAATATTGTTTATTGTCCCATTAATAAAAATGCTTATTTAGCCAAAGACTTTAATGGTTGTGGCCTACAAATCAGTATTTCTGCAAAATTTGCATTTGTTTATAGCCTTTTATGTATTCCTTAGTATTTGAAGGATGAAGATGATATCCTAATGTCGCCGCCCAACACTGAAGGGAATCAGTGGTTTAGCTTCCTTCAGAGCAGCACACACCTCAAAGGTACGGCTTTACTGGGTCATTTAGTGGGCACCTAAGGAAGGAAAAGCAAGAAACCATTAGGATTAATTAGGGCAGACTGAAAGGTACAAGAAACTGTGGGCAGGGAGTGGCTTGTTGGTTTAGAAGATGTCACAGGCCCAGACTGGGATTTGGGCCCTGCCAGTTCCAGTACACAGAGACCCAAAGAGCCCCCACAGGCCCAATAAATAGTGACTGTCTATGGCATCTTATAGTAGTCCCTTCAAAGACCATCAAATTTACAGTCTGAGCCTGAGAAGTCAACATTATAGGGTGGAACTGGGTCAAATAGTGCACTGGGGAGAGGAACGAAAACCCTGTTAGGTTTGGGGGGGGGGGGGGGGGGGGAGGGGAGAGTGAATGATTAGAGAGGCCATGGATCTTATAGGATGATGGGATGGGATAAAATGTTGAACTGCTAGCAAGAAGCATAAGAGAACAATCAATATGGGCCAGAGTAGAAGGAATGGCTGATCAGAGTTCTAGGAATGGGAACACAAAGGTGCTGAGTGAGTGAGGTTTGGCTGTAGTAAAGAGTGTGGATTACGTTGTAGGAATTAAAAGGGGTTTCAGGCTTGTTCCTGCCCTAATGCATACCTCTCTTCTAAGCCTTCCTTGAACATCATAATAAGTAAGAGTAAATGTTGTGCCCTGCTGACCTGTAACACAATACTTCATTTATAATAGATTCTGAAGATCTAACTAATCTTTTTCATCCCTGCAGAGAGCCCACTGCTGTTTCCCTACTACCCCGAAAAGTCTTTGCACTATGTGAAAAGGCAAATGGAAGCTGTCATTGACCACTGTTTGACTAAACCAGCAGTAAGCATATGTACATTGTATTATTCTCCTGATTGGTGAGAATAATCCCTAGCGATGTATAGGCTGTAGCAACACACCTTTCATATAGAACCACTTGAATGACATGGCAGTTTGATGAAAAGAGGATTGTACTGGAAACAGTTGCTTTATTGTGATTGGCTAGGTTGGAAAGGATTATGATGGTGCATAGACTGGATGTTTGATTCATCCTGCATAAGTGGGTTATGACAGGCATTGTTAGTGTGGTGCCTCTGGTGGGTTTCCTGGCAGCTTCCTAATCAGTAATTGGCTTTAGCAATGACATAATAACTGTATGGCTACAACCAATCAGATGCAGGTTAGTAAATGTTGCGTGGTGATTGGCAAATCGCTGTCAACTGTCTTTGTGTGAGAAACTCTATACGGGGACAGCAGTCTCTATTCCTTATGAGAAAACCTAATCACCTAATTACATTTCTGATTTCCCCATAGAATTCAGCAGATTAATGTTTTGTCTTAAACTGAGTGTTAAAATACGATGGCAGTAACATGTATCTTACATTGCAGCAAATCATAGGAATGTCTGTACAACAAAAGCGGTGCCTTCCCTTGTACCAAGTGCCTGCGAGGTGATCCTTTCTCTGCTGTATGTACCACAATCAGAAGTCATTTGAAAGTAAAATAATTATTTCATAAAGTTTTCCTTTGATTTGCAGTGAGGAGGCATGCCCGAGACTGATTTCACTCCCTTGTCTGTAAGATCCTTATATATATATATTACTCCAGTTGTAACTATTGGCCTATGTATTGTTGCTTCATTGGACTTTTGTTTTGTATGCTTACAGCTGGAACGACAAGTCCCAGAATCTTCACTACGTGATATTCCGCATGCTGGAGAGCTCGTCCTCTAAAGTGTTCCTACTTAGGCGGCCAACTGATCTGTCACGGTGAGAGATGTACAGGGAGCCATAGCTACACCCTGATCTGTAGGTGCTATGTAATGTCACTGGCCATAGAGCACTGTAACTTGCTAATGTGATGCACAGAGCAGTGGTAGTGTGACCATCTTCCTGCTGCGTCAGGAAAACAAAGTAGCCATGCAGTTCTTTGTACAGAATCCACTGATGTGGAAAGTACTTTGTAATGCAGTGAGCTCCATCTACAAGGGAACATTGCACATAAGGATCTATATATCGTGTTACGTGGATATCTCTCCAGGCTGATATACAGACCATCAATGCTGA
This sequence comes from Xenopus tropicalis, assembly GCF_000004195.4. NCBI lineage: Eukaryota > Metazoa > Chordata > Amphibia > Anura > Pipidae > Xenopus > Xenopus tropicalis. Next base: position 31,782,024 of record NC_030677.2, on the reverse strand, counting down.
TTAAATCACCTTTACTGTTTCCAGGTCCATAAATGATGCACTTTTAGCTGTCAGTATTGGAAACTCTTTAAACAGCAGTGCTGCCGAAGACACAGAAACCAGGTGAGCATTTTATTAATAAACATGCAAGAATGCTCTAATGGAGAGGCTTAAAGGTGAAGGAAAGGCAAATTCACTTGTGCGGTCCAATAAAAATGTTTAGTTTAGTACATTGCCTTTACTGCTGAAATTATGAACACAGGGGTTATCTTTCTGCTCTCTCCAACCTTTAGCTCCTACAGCTGTTTAGATGCACGTTTCTACGATGACGATATCCTGACTGTGGTGTTAAGGGACAACTCTGAAGTGGAAGGGAAGGATAGGGTATTGGCTCAGCTGCCACTCTCTTTCCTGTATAGTGATGAAGAAACAGAAGATGGCTTTACCTGGGACACAAGTAAAAGGTGGGTGCAGTCCACTGAAAAGCGCTACGCTGCACAACACACACTTGAACACAGTACTAGTAGCTTTCACATTCATGTGCCATGCAGTTGTTATTTTTTTTCTGTTGTGTTTATTTGTGTGCCATGCAATCCTTTACAGGGCTTTTGTGTGAGGTTTCTTGAGTGCCTGCTGCTTCACTGGGGATCTGCCTGACCAAATGTTGAACCAAAGATAGTTAAAAACGAACACTGAAGGATGATACAAATTGCCGGGGTGATTAATCTGTTTTCGCTTGCCCTTTGTGCAGGTTGGAGGAGCAGTACCAAGACATCCCAACACGCACTGTATTTCTGGAGAGTCAGGGGCGGCTGCTGGAGAACATGAAGGCGCACTATGTCTCTGTGAATGGCATACGCAAAGTTGCATGTGTGGTGAGTATATTTCAAGTGTTAAAGGAATACTCTCACGGGAATGTTTCTTTCAAAACATGTGAGTTAATAGAGCTTCTCCAGCAGAATCCTGCATTGAAATCTGTTTTTCAAAAACACAGATTTTTCTTATATTTAATTTTGAAATTTTACATGGGGCTAGCCATATACTTCATTTCCTGTGCTCTGATAAACTTCAGTCTCGCTTTACTGCTTTTCAGCAGAACATTGGGAAGGGAGCAAGATAGCAGCTCTCCCAGTAGGTATCAGAATAGCACTCAATAGTAAGAAATCCAAGTCTGGCTTGGGACTCCTCCAGTTACATGGGAATAGGAGAAACAATAGGTTACCTGAAAGCAGTTTTAATGTGTAGCGCTGGCTCCTTCTGAAAGCTCAGACTCAGGCACAATGCACTGAGATGGCACCTACACACCAATAGTACAGCTAAAAAAAAAAATACATTTGTTGGTTCAAGAATAAAATTTTACGATGTAGAGTGAATTATTTGCTATGTAAACAGCTTAGGAATTCATTCCCAGAATTCCTTTTGTTTATTTGTATCTGTATGAGGCAGTCTCCTCAACCTTAATGATTTGTCTATGTAAACAGTGTAATTTAGAAATAAAAAGTACCCCATAAAAATCATGTCAGTATCCCTTTAATATTGTTTTACTGCTTCTTTCTGTTCTACAGAACCAGTGAGGGTGATTCAGCTGAAGTTAGAAAGTGTATAAAGTTACAGGACAAGAAATGTCCCCCCATGAACTCAATCACTAATTTAATTTTTATAGCCGGGGTTCCCTGTGTTTTGTATTGCCTCATAGCAGTTTAAGGGCAAAACTACATAGGAGGTTTAGATCAGACTTTGTTGGGTCAGTACATATGTGAAGGAAATCTGCAGGGTTGCTATAGACTACTTTTCCTACTTTTAGGAGAATATTTGTGTTGGCATGTCACTGTATAGGAAAATAAATATACATTCACCTTCTAATATTTCCATTAGACACTTATTATAGTAAAGTAAACAGATATGGTGGGTTTTTAACCCTATTCACAAATAGGTACTTAGTGGGAAAATTAGATTTTGCGTAAAAATTTCTGTGTCTATCTTCAGCTCAGTTCAAACCTGCGCCATGTGCGAGTCTTCGAGATGGATGCAGAAGATGATGGGGAAGAGGAAGAAGAGGAGATTCTGCATTCTCAGGATGTGACGGAAGAGGAGGAAGAATTAAACCAGTCTGCGGATGATGGACAGACAAATTCAGCGGAAGCAGTTGATGTGACAGAGGAAAGCTTGGACTCATGATGTACCGCCCTGTCTCTCAGTGGGACCAGTTCCTTTGTGTGACCGCAGAGGACACAGCAAGCTGGATTCTGAAATATTTTTTTATCCTCACTCCTTGAGCCAATCCGTATTTTAGTCTGTGAGCAAAACTTTACTGTTTGGGTTAGTCCCACAAAATAAAGGTTTGGGATTCAGATGTCCCCTACGTGCATGGCACACAGGAAAGGGAAAGCACAAAACTAAAATGGCTGGAAAGAGAGAGATGTGTGCAAAAGGCAGGCCAGAGTGGTCAGATTAGTAATGCATAAGGGGACACAGTTAAGTCTTATTATCTCTTATCTATTTCTACCACTAGAGGGGGACAGGCTTATAAACTTGGTCTGTTCCTAGTACTCATTTGCCGTAGGTGACGCCTCAAGCTTTTTATGGAACCCAGTCACCATTTCAAATTTGTATAGTGTTATAATACATTGGAATTCTCCAGTAAGAAGATACTACATTTAACTGTATTTCTATGCTGCCAACCTTTCAAGGACACTTCAACCCAAAAACTTATTTTTGCCTAATAAAAGAAAACATAATTCTAGGCAACTTTCCGATATGGATTTATTAAATGTTGTAGTGCTTTAAAAGCCGTTTGTAAATGTAATTGCTATTGAAAGCAACATTTGCTGAACTTCTAGTTATGTCTTTTTAAACAACGTTGCAAAAGCCAGTCTCCTCCAGCAGCAGGACAGGTCTGTTAATCAGCTGGCTTGTGTTACATTGAGCCACCAGGGCAGAGAATAGATTACGCTGCTTTCAATAAAATATACAAATACATTTGTAATTAATGTATATTGCAAAGGTATTTAGAAAAACATTCTCTATTTTAAGGCACAATTTTTTTTTTTTATTTGTTTGGGTTGACGTCCTTTAAACCAATCAAGCCTCTGCAGTCCAGTGTGAGTAGTGTATTTCTTTACTTACATAGAACCAAAAATGAACCCAGTGCTTTACAAAGCATAAACACAAACAGGGATATAGAGAATATAAATTAGATAGGCAAGTGCATACTTAAAGGAACAGTAACACCAAAAAATGAAAGTTTTTAAAGTAATTAAAATCTAATGTACTGTTGCCCTGGTGTTGTGTGTTTGCTACAGAAACCCTATTATAGCTATAAATAAGTTGCTGTGTAGCCACTGGGGCAGCCATTCAAGCTGAAAAAAGGAGAAAAGGCACAGGTTACATAGCAGATAATGGATAAACACTATTGTATTGTACAGAGGTTATCTGCTATGTGCATTTTCTCCTTTGAATTGCTGCCTATGTGGCTAACTTTGTTTATGTAAATTTATGGGGCAAACACACCAGTTGTACCAGTGCAGGGCAGCAGTACATTATATTCTACTCTTCTACTTTTATACACTTTCATTTTTTGGTGTTACTGTTCCTTTAAGTGTTAGGAGTTTCAGTACGAAGTTGGGATGAGGCCCCTGCCACAAAGCGCAATTCCATTTTCATGAGAAGGTTATGCTTTAAAGAAATAGGCAAAATGTAGTAAAATAAGTTTATTGGCAAATCTGTATGCAAATAAATAATGTAGAATATCATACATTGCACCCTGCAACATAGCGATACTATAACCATCTTGCCTACGTTAATTAGCCTCGCGGCCCCAAAGACATTGGATTGGGCAAACGAAGATTGTGTTTGTACACCTACAATTTGCAATCTTAATTAGTGTACTTAGCCGAGCAGGATGGGGCGGTATCAGTCCAGAGCTCGGAGTCACTGTTGCTTTGCAGGAAAGATCCATGTGTGTGTGGCAGTTGCCTGTCCATCAATGACCCTCTCATGTTAAATACTGGCAGAGTAGTTATCAGGGATTGTTCCTTTTTCTCTTTCTCTTCTTACTGGTTGCTGCAATGGGTTGCTTTTTCATACTTCCCTTAATATTCTTTTGCTTGAGATTTTCCATCCTTAAAAAAATAGATTGAATGCACAGTTGGATATAAATAATGTCTGTGATCTCATATGTATTTATCAGCTATATAGTAACCCTTGCAACTCACCTTTTGCCATGTGCAGAGACAGACTGGTGAGGGCAGCCCCTGCGTTTGTGATCCTTTCCTCCGCACAGAAAGCAGCCGCGCCCAGCAGTGCCACATGGGTGGTCGGGCAGAGCACAGTGGTTACAGGCACTGCAGTGAGTCCAAGCTAAGCACGAAACATTAGGAGGAGTTAAATGGGCTCCTGAACTGGTGCAACATGGGGGTTCTTTATGCCTTATTATGATTTTGGTAATTTAGTTACATCTCTCTCATTTATACAAATTAAATATGGTGGTTTATAGACAACAAAGGAACCGATCAGAGCTTAGGCATCATTGCTTATATTGATTATCTTTGTCACATACACTGCACTGCCTGCCTGGCAAGTTTTGACATGTGAAACATTCTGAAGGGAATTAGGCCGAAGCCAAAGTCCAGAATACTATTACTTACATGGCTTCACACACTTGTTGCATTGGGTACAGTGCTTCCATGGCCTGCCATCCTGTAGGGTGAGACAGTCACAATCAGCTACAGCTCATATTCCTTATCTTGAAAGGGACATAGTACAATAAAACTATATGCTATACTATGCTTATTGGTAGCACCACAGAGTAGACGGTACTTTTACAAGTGCACTAGACAAAGAATAACTGGTTCCAATACAGAGATAATAAACAGAGAAAGGAATATCCACAATATCATGGTTATAGGGACCTACAATGGAAGTCACTTTCTTATGATTGGTGTCTGCCAACTATTTCATGTTCAGAACATCCTCCCATTTGTTATTTTTAGGGCTTTATCCTACAATATCAGTCTGAATGTTGCATTTAAATGTACAATTGAAATCTGAACATGTATGGCCACCTTAACACAGAAGAAATGCAAACCCTGCCAAATGCTATGGAGAGGATTCGTATAGAATCTAGGGATGTGCAAATAATTAACCTGTTACCTTAGACGTGCAGCAATTGCAGATATTGCAGTGCTTGTTCCCTGAACACACAAATCTCTCGCACACGGAGCAGAACCTGAAGTGATACAAGCAGGGAATAATACAGACACAATAAATAACAAGCTACACAAAGAAATAGAAATTCTATTCTTACATAAAAGCACCAAAGAGGCACTATCACTTAAATGTGAACATATTTGGGTCCCATCTGCTGGGCAACTTAGAGATCTAGGGACACTAGCCGACTAACATATCCAAAACAAACTCCAATATTAGATTCTGTATTACGTGTCACCAGGCGCACAGGAGAAGCATTCATTCCAGCAGTACTGGGCTCACAAACCCCACGGCATGACCTGACACACTTCTTTATAAACTGCAATACAGCCATAGTGTTCCTCTCTGTGAGCTGTATTTGATGGCATTACCTGTTCATGTTCTGCATTGTTACCCACAGTCAATTCATTTAGAATGATCTGGTTTCCCTTGCATGTTGAACAATGTCTAGAATGCCCCTCTCTCCACATTGGCTCTGAGCTCTGATAACTCTGCCTTTGTCTAACGCTTCAATACTAACAGTATCTTACAGCACTGCACTATTCAACTTTTTACACATAGTAGGAGGAATATTACGATACCGCATGTTAAAGGGAGTTCTCTTCCTTAAGCCAGTGATCCCCAACCAGTGGCTCAACATGTTTCTCACCACATGGATGTTGCTCCCAGTGACCTCAAAGTAGGTGCCATTTTTACATTTCTGACATAAAGGCGAGTTATAGAATCACAGAGACACAGTTTTACTCCAAGGAGAGCCCCCTGCAGGCCAGGAATCCACATGGGGCAACCAAATAACCAATCACAGCCCTTATTTGGCATCACCAAAAAACTTTTTCATGCTTGTGTGGCTCACCAACACTTTACATCTGAGTGTGGCACACCTGTAAAAAGGTTGGGGATCCCTGCCTTAAGCCATGGTAGCAAATATACTGGCCAGTTAGACTATGATCAGATTATTGACATCTGACCTCAAGCATTGGGCGGGGTGCGTATTGTTTAACCACACTCATGGAAGCTCAGCTGTGTAGAAACTCCTGGTTTCAGTGTTCTTCCATTAACAGAAATGTTCCTTATATTTTGCAGCCACCTGTAGATTTCATTCTATGTAGGTTAATTACATTCACCCTTTCTTGCTTTGCAGTCAAGCCCCTTAATATGTGTATGTGTGCAACGTCAGAGTCATCTGATCACATGAAATGTAAGCAGGCTGCATTCCATACCTATATCCTTCAATTGCTGGGAGGACAATTTTGTCTGGGGGAAGATCCGTGAAAATGCGAACGGGCGACTGTTTCCTTCCAGTTTTCCCATGCTTGTATAGGGCATGGTTATCATAATCCACCTAAAAGTAGAAATGTGTTTTCAAATGCAACAATAAAATATAAACACCAGGTAAAGTCTACATTAAGCAACAGATTTGTAACCAGGAGACCAACAACTGGTATCCGAATAAGTGAGTACCTGATAATCCAGCATAGTGAAGTCTGGGAAACACTGAAGGATACGGGATTCAAAAAAGTATGGAAACATCCACAATATGGGTAAATTGCTCTCATTTTCTGAAATAAATAAGAATGTGTCATATGTAACTGTGCAAAGTTTGTTTCTACAAGTACTGAGGTGTTGGAAAAGCCAAAATAAAGCCTATTGCCATGTGGTTGCTGTATAAGCAGCACACTAACTAGCTATTGGCTCCACTTACCCACTACAGGAGCCATCCAAATATTGCAATGCCACTGTCCTGGCTGAAGGGTAGGACAGTAATCAAACACAAGACAAATTTAAACAGTATTAAGAATGTAGGTGTTATAGACTCAGCTATGCACAAAACTCCATTGTTCGTTTCTTTCATGTAGAGAGTTAATCCCCTTACAGCAAAGGGTTTGGGCTGGCAGCATCAGGGAGGTGTCTGATAAAATTGTGGTATAATTACATAAAAGTTGTCTATCACAAAAATATGAGGCCAAAGTCAGTAGGAATAACCCCTTATATTTGCCCCAAACCTACAGAGAGAGAGATGACTATGTCCAGCAAAGCATATACCCATATTATGCAATATTCAACAAAAAATAGCTTCCATTCCCTTTAAACAGAAGGTACAATGTATGAACAGACTGCCAATATTGCTATGATTTCTTACAAGTGACCAAAACCTCCAGATCATACATGGCTCCTCCCACTACTGGCTACAGCAAAGGAGAAAAGAAGCAAATTGCACATCCACACACAGGGGTCTGTCTCTGCCTCGGCTTGTGAACACAGAGCAGACCATGACGTGAAGGGCAGAGCTTCACTGACCAGACTCTTGGTGGTGGCTTTTCCCTATGGCACCAGTTACATTACAGAGGAATTGCACATGTAATATAAAATTACCTGGATTAGTTGTTTTCCACATCTCCCTTAATCTTTTGAAGCTAAAAGCCAAAGGTTCCACTAGTCCACCGAATGGAGGGTCAGTCACTAAGAGGGCACCTTTACCATCTTCTTCCTGAAGGAACTTCTGACAAACCATCTTTGCTGCCTGGAACATTAGATTTGGAGCACAGAGCCTTACTAGCAGTCACTCTGACTCTGCTCTGCTAGTAATGGCAGAACTAAAGTTATTTCGTGTTTTGTCCCAACAGGGACAGTAAAGCATTAAAGAATAAGTAAACCTTTTTTTTTTCTATGAGTAAAATTTCTCTAAACAGCCTCCCGAATTACCTACCTTTGTCCCAGCATTCTGTCTGACCTGTTTCCTCAGTCAGAAGGTATTCTTTTTCTTTGCTTCCTTGTGCAGAGTGAAGCCCCGCCTCCACTACCTGTTCAGTTCTCTCTTCGATTGGACAAGGTTGTCAGAGTGAAGAGCCTTCTGCACATGCCTGGAGGCAGCAGGAGACAGTAGCCAGGTTTTTTTTTTTTTGATGAGAGACCTGAACAGGAAGTGGGGGCGGGGCTTCACTCTGCACAAGGAAGCAAAGAAAAAGAATACCTTCTGACTGAGGAACCAGGTCAGAGAAAATGCTGGGACAAAGGTAGGTAATTCTCGAGGCTGTTTAGAGTAATTTTATTCATAGAAAAAAAAAAAAGGTTTACTTATTCTTTAAATGTATTTACCACTGGAAACCAGCAAGTTCAGAATAAGTATCTTTTTCACTTGAATGTTTAATAAAATAAATGAAATATTCTTACCTCACCACCAAAGAAATGATGGTTGAACATATTGTAATGGCAGAACTCCTCCTCCCAGTAAAACTGAGAATACCTACAAAATATGAGCACATTCAGAAGTATGACACTGTGGCACTGAAGGTAAAGCTGCACAGACACACTAAAGACCAACAAGTTGCAACAGGCAACTGTACACCGCCACTCAGAAATAACTTGAGCCGGTCTGAGCAGAGTGCACACTAGCAGAATGCAGAGAATTAAAGGAGTAAAAATTGTATTTATTTGCAGCATTTTCCCCCAGAATTCCAGCATTATTGTGGGAACTACAGCTGCGTGTTGGTATAGCCCACTGTGGGAAGCCCTGGCGTTAGCAGTAGCTCAAGGCCGGTGTTAATCCCAAGCAAGCTGAACTGCTGCACTGGCATCCGCCACAAGGTGCAAGGAACATTTTAGGTGCAAGCACCTTTATCAACAGCATCAAATTGTACTGTATTTTGCTTCTATTTTAATGCTGAATGTTAAACCTCATGTTAAATGGACTGTCCCAGAACTCCAAGCATTCCTATAGATATGAATTTTGTGCTATAACCTGTTCTGTACTACTGTTTCAGCATTCTAAGCCATAAACAAGAGGCCGATACTGTACAATGCTCACTTCTAACAAGCGCAATCATTTTGCTACGTACCTAAAGTCAATGTCGAGCAAAAGGCTCTTTATTGGTGGTGTGGCCCCCTCGCATGCTCGCAGTTTGATGAGCTCATGTAGCCTGAAATGTAAGGAAATACATTAAGTATAAATATAATCAGGGGGAATTCCGATACACTGACTGGTTTCTAGAGAGGAGTTCTGCAATAAGGCCAATGGCACACAGGATGTTTTGTCTCTGAGCTATACAGACACCATAGCAATGGTCTCAAAAGGTACTGAGTGGAGTGCTGTTAAATAGAAAGATAAAGTTTACTTATATGTCTCGCTATTTATTCCCTGCTCTCATGGTGCTACAATTCCCAACATACCCCAACAGGCACGTTCTGATCCCAAGTCCTACTTGATATCAAGGGTTAATATGAGACTGGCATGTACCTGGGAGTGCCAACACACAGCACCCGTCTGAATCCTAAAGCAATAATAGTATCCATGAGGAATGTACAGCTTCTCTCAGCAAACAGGTATTGGGCATTGGCCTTCTTGTTCTCCAAGGGATGTAACAACTGGCTGGGTCTCTTGAGCTGAGACAGAGAGATGTCACCAAGCACACGATGCCCTGAATGGCTCTCCCAATTTGTCGGCAGGAGAAGTTGTTGGCAGTCACTACAAAACTTTCTTTTTGCCAGTGGTAACTCAGTGAATTCCTGAAACCTATAAAAAAACAAGTGAATGCTATGCCTGCGAGCTCACTGCCATTCAAGAATTATGTTATGCTGGCATCATTTTGGCAAATGCATGTCCTCACTTAGTATCTTAAATTTCACTCTAACTTTCATTTATTCAGCAAATGCTTCCACTTTAGTCACCCCCTAATGGCAATGGTAGATCCCTACTCAAGGGTAAAGGTGGGCCAGATAAGGATTGCAATGCACCCCCAGCCTCCTTCCTAGATGCAGCCTGCACCTGTACTTGCCATCAGCAGGCCGACATACCTGTCTGTGCAGAGACACAGCATAGCGCAGGGGAGTGCATTAGCCTTAGTGCCTAAGGAGCACTGATATTTGGCTTGCTAACAGCCTAAAGCACTAATTAAGCTGCTGTGGCCCCAAAAATAATAGCAGCATTCCCAGTATGTGTGGTCTCATCATAAGGTCATTACCATAACTACAACTCACATTACTATTAACCAGATGGATAGGATTCAAACACTAGAACCCCATGGTACCCACACTAAAATAAACTTCACTGGTGTCAGAGTAAATGATTTAGCAGTTTTACCTTCCAACGTACTGAGCATGCGTCATAGGGGGTTGGTGGCTTTTGTTGTATTCTTCTCTAGCCGCAAGTCTAGCCTGTGAAACCTGAAAATCAACATTTCTCCTGTTGTTAGTGGAAGTGATCAATTATATTGTACAAGCTACAGTGCAGCAGAATATTTAACATACATCCGTAGAGAATGAACTATTTATAAGTTTGCAGTTTATTATTGAGCAAGTGCATCTCCGATTCCTCTGCTGGGCGGCATTTCCACTATATGAATTGTTACCAAACCCATAGTCCTAACTGTGCAGCTTTCTGGAAAACACCATGCTGATTCATTTTGTGAAGTTTTATACGGTGGGACACGCACATTTATTTCAACCAACAGGGACAGATATGATACCTTTACACATTTCTTTACAGAATGTAGTTCTGGGTCAGGAGAATACTTTGTATATCATTTACCACTGGCAATATTCTGTTTCTGTGGAATTATTGCAGCCAGGCAGCTCCTAGATTTTCATCTGTAGTTAATGAACTGGCAATGAATTCTTCTGTGCTCAAGCTACTGATACAGCCTTATTAATGTCTGGCTGAAAAGCACATTGTGCTTGTGAATTACACCTTCTGTAATGTTCACTTGCCCAGCAGGCAGGAATTATCAGCCACACACAGTGACATTGTAATTCAGGTGAGAAAAAGGTTAGTAGAGACATAGGCATGGCAGTTAGTCATGACACTGGTACCTTATCATCTTCCCACTGAAAGAAGTGACAGTCCTTCCTGTCTCGGCAGGCTGAACACGCATAAAATCTTCGTCCCTGTTCCTTGCCTTGAGAGACCTTCACAAACAGCAGGGTGGGACCTAGGGAGACAGCCGAGAATCAAGCATTTAGGCACAGGGTCCTGTCTGAGCTTTATGTATATGGATCATTAGGGTTCTACACAAGTGCAAAATTAGCCCCAGCCAGGTGCACAGACACGTGAGAGAGATACTCATTAATCTATGCCAGGGATTCCTCACTCACTCCTCAATACTTATGTTCATTGTGGGCAATCCAGGCTTATTACAATAGTAAATTTAATCATGTCAGTCGCTTTCTTAAAGGACCATTTGACAAAAGGGATAACTCTTATGACCCATGGACACTGTCAGAAAACAAGAGTGCACCTGTCGATACTGAAAATACACTGGGCTATGAAGCCCCTAATGTATGTTGCAACAAATAAAATTATTACATCTGAGGCATTTCAAGTGCACAGAGGCTCTAAACATCCCCCCACGGGTCTCTGGCGCCTTACAGCATTTTCCAGAATCCACAGATTACCAGTCTAAAACAAGGTGTTCTTTATTTTGTTTGTGACCCTTTATTTACATGTATATTTCCCCTTTTGTATGCTTGACTACCAGGGTTGGAGTTCCATGGGGCTCCAGTCATAGCAGGACGGATGGGGCTTTAATCTGAGGGAGGAAATAATGGAGCCCAGGGATGTCAGAAGCTATGGTTAAACAAACACATCAGGCATTCCCCTGAAAGCATTTGGCTGCCAGTTGGATGTTGAAAGTTGTAGTACACTACTAAACATGCTACACATTTAGCAAACATATTTAACAATCGTGTTACCAAAGGGCATAGTGTAAGACAGCTGTGTGTTTGTTACTAACTGCTAGTACAATCAATGGCAGGCACAGCACTGAACTTCTCTGGTATGTTAAGAAAGAGCAGGAGAGTGAGGGGGCGGCCATGACGCATCTAATTTGAGGGGTTCCCGCTACAGGCAGCGGCTCTCACCATGAGGGCACTGGGGAGCTGCGTCGATTACTTCGCGGCTGAGTAAAACCTGGATCCCATCACAGGAGTCGCTTCCCTCTGCTCCCTCCATGAGAGCGCTAAGCCAGTCTCATCCTCTACACGTCCTGCATAGGTGCGCTTATACAAAAAATCAATCCTTGTTCCAGGGCACTCTGCAAGTAAAATATAGAGACCACAATGGTTCAAAACTAATAATAAATAATAAATCCTACATACAAAGTGTATGTTCTACATGTGCATGTCACAGTTAGTTTGCAGCAATGTGCCTACCCCCTCCACCCTCCAGCACCTAAACAGTTAAATGCTGCTAGTGAAGAGTGTACCGACAGGAGAGCACAATAACACTTCAATTCTACTTATAGTGTGTCCAAACTTGCATGCACATCATCCTTCTCCACTGTTTAGTTCTGTCTGCAGTAACTTTCACCTCCATGCAGCAGCTCAGTTCTTCTTCCTGTCCTGGGGATTCCTAGTACCATGTGATCACCTACAGCCAATCACATTGTTCCTTCTCCTACACCCAATCACACTGTTCCCTCTCCTACAGCCAATCACGCTGTTCCTTCTCCTCACAACAGAGCAGGGAGGTGGGAGGGGGGAGTTGGATCGTGTTTTTAGCAAGCAAATCAGGACTGATTCAATTTATATGTTTAAAACCAAATGTTTATTAACTACATTAAATGGCCATTTTATGTGGTTAATAAACATTTGGTTTTAAGCATATAGATTGAATCAGTCCTGCTTTGCTTGCTAAAAACGCGATCCAGCTCTGTTGTGACTAGCTTGGTAGGAGAAGGAACAGTGTGATTGGCTGTAGATGATCAGGTGGTACTAGGATTGATTTTTTTTCTTTGAAGGATTTGTACTGAGTTTAAGTGGAGGAGTGGATCCTAGTTTTGCTGGACTATTTTATCATTATAGTGCGGTGTTATATTAATCTGCACATATATATATACAGTATTTGTGGTATTTATACCTTCATCCTCTACATGTGACCACATTGAATACATGAGCCACCATATTTATTAAGGGCAAAGAGCTTTCTGCAGTAATCACGTTGTTATTGTGGTACTCAGTAACAAAGTCCTACAGTTCAGCGCAGCATTGCATCTTGTGCAGATCATTGGATTTAAATTTTTTTTTTTTTTTTTTAGATATTTGCCTGGATGATGTTTGGATGTGACGCAATAAAAGCGCGCTATATTTTGACTATAACAGCCAGGGTTCTGAGTAAACTATGGCAAGAAACGCACAGAAAGGCTTTTTTGTAGATAATGTATAGGAAATGCTGTCAGTTACCTGGAAACTGCTAGTTTTCACTTGTGGTGCCAATGGCCAGTAAGTGTTATACAGGGCTATAGTGGGATTGACAATAAGTAGTGATGGCAATTGCCTATAGCTGGGGAGATCATTTGTTCTGAGAGTTTAAGACCTCTCCATTTCAGTTCAGCTAGCAACTGAACACTCATGCCTGGCACAGCAGTCTGATGGTCTATTTTGGCTCCAGAATGACAGACTTCCTTATCAGTACATGACTGGATATGATATTGATACAGTTAGAACTAAAGCTAAATGTCTCTATTGTTTTTTTTTTTGACCAGATTACTGAGGGGAGGCCTGGGTGCTTTCTCAGCCAGGGACCCCATAAAGGGCAGCATAGGGCAGGCAGAGTATGACATGCACAGGTAGTATAGGGCAGCCAGAGTATGGCACACACAGGCAGTATAGGGCAGCCAAAGTATGGCACACACAGGCAGTATAGGGCAGCCAAAGTATGGCACACACAAGTAGTATAGGGAGTAGTATAGGGCGTAGTATAGGGCAGACAAGCTATGGCACACACAGGCAGTATAGGGCAGGCAGAGTATGGCACACACAGGCAGCATAGGGCAGGCAGAGTATGACACACACAGGCAGTATAGGGCAGGCTGAGTATGACACACACAGACAGTATAGGGCAGGCAGAGTATGGCACACACAGGCAGCATAGGGCAGGCAGAGTATGACACACACAGGCAGCATAGGCCAGGCAGAGTATGGCACACACAGGCAGGGTAGGGCAGGCAGAGTATAGCACACACAGGCAGCATAGAGCATGCATTATATGGCACACACAGGCAGGGTAGGGCAGGCAGAGTATGGCTCACACAAGCAGTATAGGGCAGCCAGAGTATGGCAGTGAGTTCTCCCTGGTCGTGAGTTTTTTCACCTGAGCGCCAGGGGAGGGAGTTGCACCTGTACCAGAGGATTTGAGCGGTGAGCAGTTTTTGTGTGGGGGAGCCTGTATTGCTTTTTTTCAGATGGGCAGCTGTATTTTTAAACTAATTTCCATGTTTGAACTACCCCTTTAACTATGTGCTGTGGATATATAATTTTTTCGTAGGGAAACCTACCATAACTATGCAAGTACCCGTTCAGGCACCACTCCAAGACAAACAGGTTGTACTGCAGTATGTACAGTGATGCAATGCTGGCGCTGCTCCTACAGTCTGAGGTATGACCAGGTGAATAATGTGGCCACCTACAGTCTGAGGTCTTACAGATGTGAACACTGCAGGGCCTCACAGCCTGAATCTGAGGTGTGAACAATGGAGGGGCTTACAGGTTTATAAAGGTAAGCAGTCACAGCAGCCAGACAGATGGAGGGCTATGGGCCGCCAGTTGGACAGCTCTGAGGTAGATTAATGAACACAGACACAGTCATGCTAAAATGGATGTAAATGTTGCTCCTGGTACTTCCATATAGTTGTGCCAAGTGCCATTGTGTCTATCCTGCCTATTTTACTTAAGCATGTGCAAGTTGTCAGAGCAACTGCAACCCCCCGAGTGTGGTAACAATTCCAGGGTTGAATCAATAGAAGCAAAATTGCTCAGCAGTATAGCACACTAACATAATTTTAAGGCAGAGTACTAGAAGCACTGCAATTCCACCTGAAAATGTTAGCTACAATTTGTATTTGCCCGTGGCCCTACCTCCTGGTGAGAAAGCTTTAGTTGTATTTAATGTACAGTGATGGGCTTTTGGGCTCAATTAACCTGATTCTTAGGTAAGCTACTGATGTCTCAGAGCAACAGCACCAGCTAACAGTGCATAATGAATTATACAGTATGACCTCTCTACAGGAGTCGTTCAAGCAGCTAATTGTCAGCTCCGCTCACATGAAATGAAGTATTCTGCTTGCATCAAGTGCGAGAACAAAGTGTGAACAGAACACTATTTATGCAAGTAACGCTCAGGGTGTGAATCTAAATCCATCTTAACTCCTCCTGATGGTGCGAATCATAAATGAAGATGATACAGTTGCATTTTCCACAGAATATTAACCCCTTACGAATGATTATATATATATATATATATATATATATATATATTATATATATATATATATATATATATATATATATAGTTAGGTTGCACATCATTTACAAACAGTATGCCTGGTTCAGCAGTTGTTCAGTCTACTCCGAGACCTGTCTCAACTTTCCTTTACAGAAGAACAGGAACAGCACCTCTTGTCTTTGTAGATTAAAATGCCTTTATTGCAACATTTTTTTGGGGCAAACAACAATAGCAGCAACGTTTCAGGTCACAAGACCTTTTATCAAGCTAATTGGCAATTACACACAGCACCTTTTTATCCCCTGTGCACCCTCTAGTGGAGATGTTCCTATATTACAACAATGTATAAAACAGCAGTGGAGCTAAGTAGACACTCATGTGTTACAATTAAGTGATCAATGTGTATCTTTAAGTGTTAGTTGAACTGCAACACAATACCCTTATAAATTTTAAAAAAACATGAAAATGAAATTAAAAACAAAGGCCAGGACAAGAGGAGAATAAGGGAGAAAGAGAAAATATTTTTTTATCTAAAGATTGGTCTTAAGTCATATTCTTTATTCAGCCCTAAAGGACTTAATGTTTCCAGTTTACGTATCCAGTAAGCCTCTCTATATAGTAATTCTTTTAATCTATTTCCTCCTCTCCTCTTTGGCTCAACTATTTCAACAACTTGAAATTTAAGCGGATTCACTCTGTGTCCGCATTCAATAAAATGGCCTGCAACAGCCTGATCTATTTTTCCTGTGTTAATTGCTGACTTATGTTCTCTTATCCGTTCGCGAACTGTTCTCGTCGTTTGCCCAACATATGCCAGCCCACATGGGCATTTGATGACATATACTGCATAGGTTGAGCAACACGAGAATCTCCCACGTAACCTGATTGCATTACCTTTTCTAGGGTGATATATCCCCTCTCCTACTTGTACATTTGAGCAGCAATTGCAATTGTAACATGGAAAAGTGCCTTGTTTCCTCCTCATATCATCTCTTTGTACACTGTTAGTTCCCAAATCTGATCTTACTAAATAGTTACCCACACTCCTCCCTTTCTTGTAAGCAATGACTGGGGGCCTCTCGAACTCTTTTATATATGGCAAATTATCTCTAACCAGTGACCAGTGTATCCTTAGAATTTGAGCAACATGTTTACTCAAGGTGTTATATTGAGTCACAAAGGTCACATGTTTTTCTGCCTTCTTTGGCTGCATCTCTAGCATCTCATCTCTATTTTGAGTCTGAACCTCTTCTAGCTGTCTCTGTAACAGATCACTTGGATACCCCCTATCTTTGAACTTGTTACACATTTCTTTCAATCTTTCATCCACCCTTTCCTCAGAGGAAACTATCCTTTTAACTCTACTTAATTGAGACTTCGGTAACGCTCTTTTTAACGGAGGGGGATGAAAAGAATTGAAATGTAGTGACAAGTTCCGGTCTGTGGGTTTAACATAGAGATCAGTAAGTAACCTGTCATTGCCTTTATAAACTTTTGTATCGAGAAAAGGAATTTCAATGGAGCTAACATTCAAGGAAAATTTAATGAAAGGAAGTGCACTATTTAATTTATATTTAAATTATATTCAATTTTCCTTTACTCAAGGAACCTTGAGATTAAAATGTTTAAAAAAAACAAAAAAACACAAATAACATTGGCTGGCAAAATTCAGCCAATCCAATCAATAAAATGCAAATGAAGCAGAAGGAAGGCATGCACAGAACCAGTGTCAACTTCCTGATTGGCCAAAATGCAAGTTGGTGTCTGCGATACCTTCCAAAGAGAGAGAGCAGAGGAGAGAGTTTTAGCAGCACTAATCCTGGTCTGTAGCTTCAAAATGAAAAACATTTTAAATAAAAATGAATTACAATGGAGGATACCAGTTAGTAGACTTCCCAAAACAACCTAAAGAATGGCAACAACTGTTGGAAACGGTGAATTATTTCTCTCCTGAAGCCTATACCCCTTACCAGAAGTGTTTTTCAACATTGCCAAAAAACATGCAATTATTATGAAGAGCATTCCACTTGGAAGAAAGGAGCCAGAAAAACACACACAAGTTGAAGGCATGAGTAGTGCACAATGTATTTGATTTATTTCAGTACATTACAAGTACAAATGTATTTACAGCTTCAGCATCTTTTCCATTAATAATGGCGTCAAAGGACAGTACAATATAACATGATGTACATATCTCTCACTGAGGCAAAGCTTTAAAAGAAATGTATAGGTTTCATAGTTTAATGGTTTTTATGTATTTGTGCACAGAAAAGCTTATGCTTTCAGAAGACTTTCTTGTTTAAGTACTATAGTCTATGGCCTAATTCAAAAGCCAGTGAAAGCTTTTCACATAAATCCTAGAGTGAATGTATACATTACCAATTGGCTCTAGCCCTACCCCATATCAGAGTGTCCACACCACTGATACAGTCCTTGCCTGATAGATTTCTAGATTTTTTTGGCAGATATGGGTCAGACAAGCCCTCCCGACAACCCCATATACAGGACCATAAGCTGCAGAGGGAGGGGGCAGAGTCAGCAGCCTGTGGGCCAGGCTAATTTGGCGATAACAGGCAGTTAAGGGCTAGACAAAACTTTCAAACAGAAAACTTCTAAGCAATTGTCGCTTTGGAAGTAGGGATGCTCCAAATCCACTATTTCGATTCAACCAAATCCTGAAGCTTTCATGAAGGATTTGGCCGAATCCAGAACCAAATCCAATCCCCAATTTGCAGGCCGTAGAAAGAAATGACAAATTTGATCTTATTGATTTTAAGGGTTAGGATTCGGTTCAGCCAGGCACTTGAAATCAGCTAAGTACTTCTGAAAAACGCTCAGTTTCAAATTTCAAACCTATACAATCCCAAATTCAATCCAGGATTGAGTACATCCCTACTTGCATAGCATTTCTAGATGAAAAATGACCCAACAAGCGCTTGCATGATACTCAAATTGTACACTAAGCTACTAAAAACCTGCTCAGGTAGCAGAAAGGTTTATTTCACCCCTATTATATATTGTCAGCTACCATTGGGTCCCAAGACATTGGTTTTATCCTTGCTTATATGTTGGAGGATTCAGGAAATTAGGATCTAGGTGGGTCCGGGACAGATCCACAAACTGAAGGATTAAATAACACGTTTCCTTAATCACGCAACTGCAATGCTACATCCCAGACAAAGTTCCAGTGGAGATAGCATACACTATGAAGCAACATGTAAACAGGTTTGAGCATTCACAGTAAAAATAGCTTTCATTAAATGAAGCAAAAGTGGATTTGATTTGTTTTGTTTCTTACTGAAACAGATAAATATTCCTTCAATCAGAAAAGGCAGCCAACTACCAGAGGTAAAATGAAAAGAAATCAAAATCGCAATTTGTGAACTGGAATATGCCAGTTTTCAAGTTTTGTTAAAGCCCTAATGATGCTATTTACAAATTCTGTCTCTCAAACAAAGAACTTGCCCTTTGGTACATCAAATATACAACGTTTTTGCACCTGGTGAACTAAAATGCAGGTATTTGGTCCTAAAGGAAAAGCACAGAGGAAATGGTGTAAGTACTACAATCAGATTTGTTTCCCTTACCGTAGTTTATAGGACACTTCTGGAAAAGGCGAATAGTGCATCACATAAAAGTGAGAAAAAACATTTTATTTCATCATTTAATATGGCAAATATAATATTACAAAATATCAGCTTTTTACATTATAAATAAATCTACTTTGCATTGCTATATTTACGGCATTATCATTCCAGCATATAGGAACCCCCTGAAGGAGCACAACCATTTGAACATTTTTTTTCCTCCAAAATGTACAAGTTTAATTAGTCATATAAAAATACAGTACAGCCAACACAGTCCTATGTGAATCCCTGACGTTACAATACGGACTGAACTGTAAACCTTTTAATTACATTCAGAATACTAATTAGTACCACAGCCCGAGGGTTTTGGCAGTTGACGACCGACAGCAGGTTTCACTTTATTGCAGTGCTTGTGCAAAAGAGCAGCTTTATAATAACATTTCTCCTGTTACCAGGAAGAGAAGAAGGGTTTTCTGCAATGAAAAGTCTGTGTAAATGCATTGCTCATCTGCACAATTCTGCCTTGGCTGCCGCTGCAGGAACGCTCCACCACCACACGAGGCATCTGTACTAGCTGAATAGGAGTTTTGCCATCTTTTAATGCCTGCGTCAGATTCAGAATCTAATGGAGGAAAAAGTAGAATAAATTTAATTTTATTGACAAATTTGACAAAGTCTGGGGCCCTTGGTGTGATCTAGAGGGTAATTGAACAATCCCGCTCCCAGTTACATTGTAAGCACCCCAACGTCTTCCCAACTTGTTCTGCCACACCCTGAATACGTAGTTCGGTAGGGTGATGGACCCAAGATGCTGGAACTACTTCTAGATACACACACACTCTGTAATGTCATACCTATCCATTCAATGTTGGTAACAAATCTTAAAGGTAGACCTGGAAAAGAAAGACTAATGCGTCTTCCTCATTGCATTGTTAAATGTGTTATTTTGTGTTTTGTTTGTATGAAAAGTTAATAAAATGCAAAAAAAATGTATTTTATTACCATCTATTCATTTAGCATACTCCCCCTTTATGTTATTAGCTTTGGTTTGAGTTCCAAGCACAAAGTAGCAAGTAATGTGTTCAGCTGTGTTGTGTGCAGTTAGCAGTTACTCACATACATCTTAGATTTCAAACCAGAGGCCTGTGAAGCATATAGGTTACACAGACAAGCATACCTGTCCTCTCATCACAGACATCTGTTTTTCAAATGTAGCCTTGTCAAATCCTTTATCAGTCTAAAAAGGCAAAAAATAACAGTTACCATAATCATGAGCAAAACCTTTCAACCCTAATGTACTTAAAAGGAGATGTTTACCTTAAGATAACTTTTAGCATGTCACATATATATTCATACCAAATTTTTTTTTGTTTTACTTTGCCAAGTTTTAAGGTCAATTGGAATGGTCTTATAATCTCTCTAATAGTCACTGTCTATTCAAGTGAAAGGAACTGCAGATGAAGCATTCTGATTATGGTCATTAAAACTCCTAATATGGCACTGACACAACAAAGACTGTTTCATCTTATAAGTGGTTAGCGAGCACTTATTTAATTTTTTTCTCAGCATTTCTGTATTAAGGTGGCCACACATGGGCCGGATTGTAGCTGCAGATATCGGTCCCTTAGACCAATTCAACAGCTTATCGGCCCGTGTGGGGGCAGCAACGACGGGCCTGCCCGACCGAGAACTGGCCTGAAATTCAATCGGGCAGGTTAAAAGATTCAGTCGGATTGGGGACCACATTGGCTTATTGATGCGGTCCCCGAACCGACTGCGCCCTTAACAGTTGTTATAATTTGATCGTAAGGACTGCGCCTACTGTGCCCTTAACAGTCATTATAATTTGTCCGTATTAGCCTAAATTCCCCCGATATCGCCCACCTATAGGTGAGGATATCAAAAGAAGATCCTACGTGTATGGAAACCTTTAGTTTCGGCTTATCTGGTATTCCAAGAGGCCTTTAAAGCCTTATGAGACCTTACATGGTGTCCACTGCTACAAAGGATATTACATGTATTATACATTCTGAAACAACCCCATTTATACAATGCAGAGTAAGGATTTGCCATATTAATAATTCAAGGAACATCTGTTCCACCTCATTACAACTCTAAGCCATTAAATAACACCTCTTGACTGCTGAAAGCTTTGTAACTGTACACAGGGTGGCTGGTTCACGCTAAACATTGATTGGTGCTGCTCTAGTAACAGAGCCTTCTGCAGCAGAGACAAATCTCTATATTCTAGTTCCTGCTATGAAAGAGATACTTTGTTAGTAGCTGCAAGTCCTGGCAGGCAAAATTTGTCAGAGAAACTAATACCTGCTGGATTTATTGATCCTGGAGTAGAGTCCAGTTTCAGGTATGATGTTTTGCCTGTAAGCCAGAGGTTATCAGTGTTTGCATTCATGTCAGACTGCAGTTCTGTATCAGAGCTCAAGGGCCCACGGGGCATTGTACACTGTTTAGCTTGTGATAGATAATGGGGAATTCAGCACCCGTATGCAATCTGTAAACTAAATGTGTGCAAAGTAGTGGGGGGTGATTTCACTTACAGACTTAATGGCCTGATGCTGCCTGCAGCTTGGCAGAAGTACATAGTAGGCATTGGCGCAATGTTCTGCCATATCAAGAACATAAAGCAAGCTATTTAGATATAAACACGGGCATAACATTCACCTTTTTTGCAAGATTATTACCAAAGGCAAGGTTTACAACACAAAAATAAGGCTAAAACTGCAAGAAGCTGGAAGAGAGTTAGCATGACATGGCATTTCTGGCAAGATACAAAAATAATAGCTACATATATATGTGGCATAAGGTTACGTTATTTTCAGCATAATGGGCTTTAGATGAAGTACTAGAATTTTATTAGACTTTTACCTTAAAAAGTTCATAAAGATCTTCACAAAGGTCCTGGACGAAATTCATATCAGAGATGCGTGGCAGAATTAAATCTCTGGTTTCCTGACTGAAAGGAACTTTAGCTTGGGGAAGCCAAGCCCAGTGGAACGGGTCTGTAGGTGAAATGTAACCACACACAGACAAGTATATAAATGAATATAATATAAATGATATACAAATAGGCACAAGCACAGTTCCTCCACAAACTGCAACAGGGCTGCCATCTTGTTCTTTACCAAACAAGGAGAGCACAAAAATTTTATTAGAATTTTATCGGCTATTAAAAGATTTCCGTTTCACCCTTTCATGGGAAGCACATTCCCCTTACTTGAACCCTATCACTATTAAAAGAACTTTGATTGTCCACTACAAGTTGGTGGGAAGACCTTGCTCAGTTTTGGGGTTTGCCGACCCTTGCAAATACTTTTGTTTATGCAGATTTCTCTGCCAACATCGCTGAGGTTATAAGGATGCCTGACGAAGGGCAGTGTTACTGAAACATTGCAGTTCACATATTAAAAAACACAGGGGGGTTTCTCCCGCTTACAGATGCTCTACTGTTCCAGTTTTTTGTCCTGCACTGAATACGGAGAGGGTGCCGACCCCCTATACTGGGCACTAAGCTTGTTGCATAAGAGGTGTGGGTGTACTGGTAGTTTTCTGTGCTGGGTCCCACTCATTATTTTAGGCATGTGCAAGTGCTAAAAAAAAAACTATTTGCAGTGGCAGGTATTTCAATAGAATATCTCTTTTTTTATCCACAAAAAATAGAATATGCATTAGATTTACAGTTCAACGCAAGGGGAATGAAAGCTTCCATAAGTAATAACTATAAAAGTGACACATGCCTGAGCTGGGAGTGTTGCCTAAACAATATTGGAGTTTCCAGTGCAGTACGTTTTAGTCCCCCACAGGGATCATATTGTTATTATATACATATTATACATATTATACATATATATACGCACATATGCATTGCCAAACAGAAGTAGATGATCATTATCTTTTAAGAAACACAGAAGTGTATATTACTTACACGCTCTCCATTCATCAGGATGTTTAAAAGGAAAAGCTAAACCATTGTCAATTGCAGCAATTTTGATTACTGGTTCCTTGATTTCCTTCCAATCCTGTAAAAAAAAATATTTGTTTATAGGCTCAGCTTTTTAGTGGCATAATGATAGATAATCTCATACAACACAATCTCCTGTCACTATCATGATTGCAGGCAGCTGGCATGTTAATAAGGATACAGTCCAAATACCACAATTCTGTGAAATTCATAAAAAAGTTTTTTTCAAAAACCACTACCTTTAGAGGAAAATCGTCTCCCTTTTCCATCAACTCATCTTCATCCTGACTGTCATACCTAATTAGCCAATTATCATTGCCTCGGTCTGCAAAAGGGGAGAAAAAAAATGCATGAATTAGCAGCAAAGCTGTGTCTAAGAATAGCAATGTGTGTGTGTGTGTGTGTGTGTGTGTGGGGGGGGGGGGGGTAGGGGTTTATGCAAAAACTGGTCACTCATATTCCAAACAAGAAAAACTGGTATTAGCACCATTGTACAGAGTAGTATTTGAGACATTTTGAAACAGGTAAATAGATCAGCTGATCTTTTAAACCCCACTGACAAAAGGCACTTGCTGTAATGTGTGCTCTGTATCACCTACGCATTTTCATTCTCTGGCAAAAAGTATACTGTCATTCACAGGAGAGAAAAACAGCAGTCCTTGAGGGCGAAGCAGAGCTAGTGACCATTGCATTAGTTTTCCTGATACTATATTCCAAACAGCTGAAATCTGATAATCAAAGTCCTGCAGTGGTTCTGAAAGCTTTACTTTGTTAGCAGCCTTCCTCAGCACCATCCAACTACCCATTCACTGAGTCTTATGTAGGATGCACAAAATTCATAATTTTTGTATTTTGCCAAATACAAAACCCTACAAAAATCTGCCTGATTACCGAGGTGAAATCGAGAACCTCTTCAAGGTGTTTATCGATTTACACAGGTACACATACAACCATAACACCAGGGAGAAAAGACTGTGTATGCTTAGACTAAAGCCGACTGTACACACACAGATTTATCGTGTGAAACCTCGTTTTGTACGATATTTGGTGCATGTATGGCGGCTCGAAGAGGCAATAGATATCGCAGAAGGCTGCAGATATCAGTTGTCTCGATCAGCCAGGTTAAAAGATTTTGATCGGGTGCCACTGAAGGCGCCCAAGCAAAATCTACATCCAGGGCTGAATCAGCAGGAGGAGGTAGAATTTCTATTATTTCTACCTCCATATCGGACGATTCAGCCCTGAACGTCAGTGGAGGGTGGGAATGACCATCGGTCGCACAAAAGATCGTTATTGCTACATGTATGGCCACCTTAAGGGTGCAGTCACAGCCTGGGAAAACAAAGGTGGAGAGAAGTGGACGCAGGCGGAGAAGCAGGTCAGCTGTGTGCCACTGTGGCCTAAAAGCAATAAGCTGAAATGTTGACATTTATCCCGTAGCTATATTAGTCAGTTGGGAACATAAAACCATACTCTTAAATGTGCTAACTAAATAGGCAAACTGCACTGTTAAGGTGCCATCCATAGTAATATCTGCTCATTTGGTGGGGTCAAATTGATCGGATTGTTCAGCCAAAGGGCCAAACAACTCATTGACGTGATGGATTGAGGCTGTGGGGACAAAGGCATCAATGAGCCGATGCGCTCCTCACCTCAATAGGATCTTTAACCCTGCCTGATCAACATTTGCCCAGATATTGGTCGGGTAGGCCTGTCTGAGGGCCCCATACACAAGCTGATAAACTGCCGACTCAGTCCGTTGTCAGACTGCATCGGCCTGTGTATGGCCAGTGTTAGATGTGCCTACTGAATGTTCAGAAAGAACAGTTTACGCATGGATTACATAGCTACATTTCAGATATAGGATCGTTGTTAGGGCCTTGGCCCATATGGAAATTAGTTGCCCATGGTTAATCTCAGCTACTGCAGGCATCTAATCATCTTATAATGCCTTCCCACCATGAATACAGTGAATCACCAGTGGAAAGGAATTTACATTGCTTGGAACACAAAACGACGCAGATGTCTTCTCACCTTCGATTCACTTTTTTGACAGTGGGAAGGCATTTCAAGGAGATTAGTTGCCCGCAGTAGCTGAGATTTAAACACAGGTGACTAATCTCCCCATGGCCCATGGCCTTAAAGCATGAAATGTTCACAACACTATCTTCAAGACAAAGAAATGATCAGTAAATGTGCATTAGATTCCAGACATAAGTGCAATATCCCAAATGTAACATCTTTAAGCCTAAAGAAGAGACTTAACACTATAATCTCGAAAGCTTGCAATTTTTACTTGCTTAGCCAATAACAAGTATCCATGAACCTTACATTTTCTGCAGTTTTTCAATGGCTATCATAGTACAACACCTTACTACCATGCAATATGCCGCTCAGCTAGGGATACTTACCCGTATTTCTAATAACATAATCAAGTATTACTAATTTCTCAAACTGACACTGAAGTTGCTTTCTGGTATTTTCAGGTAAGGGGTCTGTTTCAAATTTCCTTAGCCAGTAGTCAGCTTCCTTATAGCCATCAACAAAGAGCTGGAAGGAACCAACCTAAAATAATAAATAAAAAAAGGTTTATTGTTTCGCATATATTTTAAAAATACTTTCATGTAGCATTATGGCTCACAAACCATTGGGTTGCAGGGGGAAGGGACTGGCACAATAACAGCTGGCTAGATCATATGAACGTCATCTGCCTGGTAAAGTAAATATATCCACAAACATTCAGCACCACTTAATTATAACAGCATTCTAAAATAAACTTCAAATTCTCACCTATGCCTTAAGGTTTTCCTTGACCCTGGCTCTTGCTGAAGTTGGTTGCCTAACTACAATGTGTAAACAAGAGCACTCTATGCTAGAAGACAGACCAGCCAAGTCATTTATTCAGCACAGTTGGCCTATGCTGGCTCCTATGTCTGCACCAAAAGGCACTGAGTCAGTCTAGGTACAAAACATGGAATGAATTTCAGCATGGAAACTCGTAAGTACGCATTTTGGGCATCGGTGCATCTGAACCCAGGCCAGCAGAGTGCCTTTTGACGCAGACACAGGAGCCAGAAGATCAGCTGATTCTTGGCCTGTGTTTATCCACAGGCCAGGAATTAGCCCTGTCTGGCATTAGCCAAAGTCAGTGCTGTCCAACTTGTGGTACAGAGGGCTGGAATGTTTCTGGCCTACATGGTGGAGGGCTGATATTGGAAGCCAGTTTTGACCACTCCCCATTTTAAACTGCACCCACTTTAAACCACACCATTTTATCACAAGAGCTTTTAAGACCACAATGCCCACTGTAGGGATATCACCCTTCAATCATATGTGAAACAATTATATTATGTCATATTAAGACATACCCTTAAATCCATATGCCTCCTCCTCCCCTGTGAACAGCATAGCAACCCTTATGCACCATATAATGACCATTTCAAAATGCTAACAAATTTCCAGAACAAAACCCTGCCAGGTTCACCTCCCACAGCAGCAAGACAGGCAGAGTATGGCACGCACAGGCAGCAAAGGGCAGGCAGAGTATGGCACACACAGGCGGCATAGGGCAGGCAGAGTATGGCGCACACAGGCGGCATAGGGCAGGCAGAGTATGGCGCACACAGGCGGCATAGGGCAGGCAGAGTATGGCGCACACAGGCGGCATAGGGCAGGCAGAGTATGGCGCACACAGGCGGCATAGGGCAGGCAGAGTATGGCGCACACAGGCGGCATAGGGCAGGCAGAGTATGGCGCACACAGGCGGCATAGGGCAGGCAGAGTATGGAGCACACAGGCTGCATAGGGCAGGCAGAGTATGGCACACAGGCGGCAAAGGTCAGGCAGAGTATGGCACACACAGGCAGCATAGGTCAGGCAGGGGGCATAGAGCTGAGGTGTGAACAATAGAGGGGCTTACAGGTGTGAACAATGCAAGGGCTTAGAGCCTGAATCTGGGCTGTGAACAATCAGTAGTGATACCATTTAAAGCTTACACAAAAGTAAGCAGTCAAAGCAGCCAAACAGATGAGGGCCTGTGGGCTCGCTTAGAGATAATTTCCTCATCTTGCATTTTCAGGCTCAATCTGGCCACAGTATTATCAAAGAAAACTAACGTGACCCAAGACTAGAAACAAGTGTGAATCTACCTGTCCAACATCCAATTAATGGTATAACAATCTCTTCTGTGATATTTTACTAGATGTTGGGACATTGTCAGTGTTAGTGAGGTAGGGCAATGATATTTGTATCAGCCCTGGCATACAGCTGGCGTTTCCCTTCAAATCACAGGTACTAATACAAGGCTTTGTTGCGAGACAGCCGGACTCCTCCACTGCTATCTCAGCAAACCAATTCTGCAAGGTCCTCGTGGCCATTACACTAAATAAGGACCTTGACAAAACTGTTGCCTCATGGTAGGAAGCACAGAAGTCAGGAATGTCACTGTATAATTAAAAAAAACACACACACATGGTGTATAATTGCCACCCTGCCCCCAAACCATTTAAGAGAAAAACAGGGTACTTGCCTTAGGAGGTAGTCCGATACGGTGAAACTTTCTACCCACTTTGGGCACCTTTTCTAAAGCATATTTTTTGCCTCGCGATTTTGCTCGATCTATTGCACTGTAATTGAATGTTTCGCTTACAAGCCACACTACCTGCAAATAAAAACAGGACAATTATCAATTATAATATTAGCAAAATATACTATCATCTTGTACCCAGAAGTACTGAGGTACTGAAGTAAATGAGGATTTGACGTGCCAAACCGGATTAATTTTTTTTATTTAGCTCTAGTCATCAGAATGTGCAATTATGTCACAAATAAAGCAATGGGACAGAGAAAAACTGTATTGATTTAATGTCGGAACCTGCAACAACATGTAAAACGAGCCAGCCCTTATCTTGAGGGATATCTTGTTTGGACCAGCACCCATCTCTAACAAGCCACACTCTTTGCCTTTATAGAAGCTTTTTTTTTTTAACCTGCTTCAGTTTTATCCTTGCCATATAGAAGGACACCCATACACAGCTTGCCATCATGGGTTTGTAGCTAGAATGAAGTCACGGGAAAGGACAGCCACTTTGGAATTTGTCTCTTTCCTCATCTATGGCATCTATCACACACAGCATTTTTCCACCAGTGAAAAGGAGAACATGCGGATTCGGCCAGTTTCTGGATCCCATGTGCCCATGTGCTCACAGGGCAGATTTTGGCCAGAAAGTGTTATTTTCTGTCCTGTGTGCAGTGACAGGCAGATTGCTTTCAGGCTGAAATAATTATGATACTTACAAATAAGCTTTTTATTTATAATCCATTGACTACAGATTGATGCAAAAATGTTGGTGCCATTAACAGGCCAATAGGTTAAAAACTCTGCCTGGAAGGGCTAAGAGTAGGCAGCTAGTTTCTTTCTGCCCTTTAATTGATACCTATAATAGATGCATAGGCCACATCTTGAAAACCTGTGGCATAGACATTACAATAGAGCGCCTCTATTAATGTCAAGTGTGCATATTTGAAGTGATATTACATAGTAAAGGTAGGTTGGAAAAAAAAAAAAACACTAGTCCATTAAAGGAAAACTATACCCCCAAACAATGTAGGTCTTTATAAAATATATTGCATAAACAAGCTCATATGTAAAACCCTGCTTCATCAAAATAACCCATTTTCATACAAATGTACTTTTTTAGTAGTATGTGCTATTGGGTAATCCTAAATAGAAAATTGCCATTTTATGAATTAAGGGCCGCCTCCTGGGATCATAGGATTCACAGTGCACACAAACAAGCCAAGGCACACATACATGCTAGGCCCCATCAGCCAATTAATGGACAGTCTGCCTTTTGCTCCCACACTACTTCCTGTTACAGTTAGAGCTGCATTATTTCTGGTCATGTGATCTCTGATGGAGCACACAGCCCATCACTAAATGGCAGCTCAATGGAAAGGATGTAAAAGGGCAATATTTACTGATTTATATATTCCAGTTTGGTGAAATTCTTTAATAGGCCACTTAACATAATATAAACTGTTCGTTAGTTATTCATTCTGGGGGTATAATTTTCCTTTAAAGTTCAACCCTTTCAAAATGACGCCCAGCAGGTAGACTGATAGATCGACAGATAGTGCCTTTGTTTTGTTGTTACTAATACGGTATTTATTTATACCAACATTTCAGTCTCCTCACGAACTTGAAGACTTCGGAACCAGGAATACAGTTATATGCACGCATACACAAAAAGGCATAAATACACACCCAAGTGTAAAGGAGTGGCCTTCACCTGCCAGGTTGACAACCCATTAGTTTACACACGTCCCAGCTGCAGCAAGTACTGCCCATAAACAAAGAGCTAATAGAAAACATTTCGGAATATCAGATTTACATTAAAAACAAAAACATTTTTTTGAAATCAAAGAAATTGTCAGAGGCAGGGACAAAGTTCCGAAGTTATGAGTTGACCATCTTACCTTGGTTTTTGGAACAACACCTAATCCCAATTTCTCATCTACCAGATAGGCACCAGCCTCAGAAAGGTACCCCTGATTAGGAACAAGACATCCACGACCAAAGCAGCAGGGGCAGCAAATCTTGTGAAAATATTTGGTCCATTTTGGATTTAGATGCCCATAAGGCTCCTCTGATTTTGGTTTAAACACGCCAATAATTTTCTGTATGAATAAAGCAAAAGCAATTACAGGTATTGGACCCCTTATCTGGAAACCTATTATCCAGAAAGTTCCAAATTACGGAAAGGCCATCTCCCATAGACTCCATTTTAATCAAATAATTCACAATTTTTCTCTGTAATAAAACAATACCTTGTACTTGATCCCAACTAAGATATAATTACCCCTTATTGGGGGCAGAACAGCCCTATTGGGTTTATTTAATGGTTAAATGATTCCCTTTTCTCTGTAATAATAAAACAGTACCTGTACTTGATCCCAACTAAGATATAATTACCCCTTATTGGGGGCAGAACAGCCCTATTGGGTTTATTTAATGGTTAAATGATTCCCTTTTCTCTGTAATAATAAAACAGTACCTGTACTTGATCCCAACTAAGACATAATTAATCCTTATTGGAGGAAAAATAATAATATTGGGTTTAATTACCGGTACTGTTTAAATATTTTTTTTTAGTAGACTTAAGGTAGGAGTTCCGAATTACGGAAAGACCCCTTTTCCCCAGGTCCCGAGCATTCTGGATAACGGGTGCCATACCTGTACTGTGAATTATGTCAATGGAAAATATACTAAGGTTTACTGAATTACAAATGTTGCTTTAAGTTAAAAAGTGAAACCCTATCAAATGGTGCTGTTATGGATGGTGGAGTGATATTTGATGCTCTCCCACACTGATTTTTGTACTCACTGTAGCTCAATTAAAACTGTTTAAAGTGATTATTATTGCAGCCTTGCAGTGCTAAGATCCCGGGTTTTGGTTAGGGAACTAAATTGAGTGTGTATGATCTCCCTAGGCCTGCATGGTTTTCTCCAACGGCTCCGACTTCCTACCATGTGCTTGTGCAGGCTTCTAAGCAGGGTCAGACCAGTGGGGTCAAAGCAGATCAGAGGCCCCTGCACCCCCCAATGGAAGCCCTGGTAGGGAAAGGGAGGTTCAGATCTGGGCCGCTGCTTCAATGAGTGTAAGCTCTACTGGGGTAATGATACATAACAAAATAAAAACAAATCCCCTAACCCATGAAATAATTGTAAGGCTTTTAATTTCCACCTCTAGATTTTACATCAGTATTTGACAGACATACCCCTTTTGGATCTTTAACAAAGTAACTTCCACTGGATCCTTGAGAGATTCTTTCTGGAAACACACCGCTCTCTATGGCTTGCTCTGCTCGGTGAATTATATCAGCAAATTCCAAGTCATCCAAAATGACATTAAACTCCCCATTTCCAATGTGACCTAAATAAAGATAGGCACAGGAAAAAATAAGCAACTTTTACATGAACTTTCAACAACAACCTACATGTCTGAGGTTTCTCATGGTAATATACAAGTAACAAGAAGAAAGCTAATAACTCAAAAACCATTACAAATTTGTACTTGCACATACATTGCACAGCCTTAATGCCAATAACATCTCTATTGTGTAGTATTGTCTAAAAAAGTAACAGGTTTGCAGCTGCATTATGGTGAATCTAAAATCCCTCAATACAGTGACTGACCAACATCTCATGTGGCAGCATTAATGGAGGCAATAGGCTCTGGGCCTTATGTCTTATATGCACAAGGGTTAAGAGGCCATACATCAGGGGTCCCCAACCATTCTTACTTGTGAGCCACAGTCAAATGTAAAAAGACTTGTGGAGCAACACAAGCATCATAAAAGTTCATTGAGGAGCCAAATAAGGGCTAAGATTGGCTATTAGGTAGCCTCTATGCACACTATCAGCTTACAGGGGCTTTATTTGGTAGGAAATCTTGTTTTTATTCAACCAAAACTTGCCCCCAAGTCAGGAACTCAAAAATAACTCCCTGGTTTGGGGGCACTGAGAGCAACATCCAAGGGGTTGGGGAGCAACATGTTGCCCCCGAGCCACTGGTTGGGGATCACTGCCATACATGAACAGCAGATCAATAAGGGGCAGCCATTCAAAGGAGAAAAGGCACAGGTTACTTAGCAGATAACAGATAAAGCCCCATTATATTCTACAGAGCTTTTCTGTTATCTGCTATGGAACCTGTGCCTTTCTCCAGCTTGAATGGCTGCCCCCATGGCTACACAGCAGGGTACTTGTATAAACTATAGTAGAGTTTCTGTAGCAAACACACCAATTTTACCAGTGCAGGGCAACACTACATTATATTTTAATTACTTTAAAACACTTTCATGTTTTGGTGTTCATTTAAGCTCATGTCACTCCGAAGCACTCTGAAAGCAAAAAAATTAAGGTGTTTAATTCATGTGCTACATCTATGTATTTCAATCCCCAGAGGATCATTCTCACGATGGCAACAATCCACTAAACCAGCAGTAGGAGAAAAGTAAAAAAAGTTTCTGCATCCTTTAACACCTAGTTAAGTCTATAGAGAGAGGTTATCAGGACACCTCCTGTGAGAAGGGATTAGAGGTGTGAGAAGAACATGATACAGTTTCACAGCTTTTCAGCAATGTGTTAGCACCTCTCTGCTGAAGCCTCTCAGATACAAAGTATTATGTATGAACGCTCAATTTCTTTGAGGTCAACGTAAATCCAATTTGAATATAAAATGTATGCAGTAAAATAATAATTATTACAGCCTGCAATTCAACATTTCTGAGAGTGTTAATGAAATAGAAGACAAAGCTGCATAATCCCACCAAGGTGTCTACTGTGCCCAGTAGAAATATAAAACTTTGCATGTTATACTTAACCTTATTAAACTTAGTATTAGATTTAAGGGACCAGAAACACAAACACACTCACAATCCAGTTAATATGGCACAGCTAAGTAGCTGCTATAATTTGCTCTGGCTCACTGCAATGGTGTGATTTAGCACCCATCTGATCTCCAGTCACCTCTTGCCTTAATACTGCACAGGTAGGAGTAGGGTTTCCCTTACACGGGAACATAAAGAAGAGTATTAAGCACACACGCTGGCCAACCCATCAGGGTATCTGGTCGCCCATAGGTTGAACAGATGGATCATCACTGCAACAAGGTCTATTGAAACTGACCAACTATCTACAAATATTCTTAAAGTCGTGCTGCATGGGCGGAATCAACCAAATCCAACAAAACCTGGGCTGTATGGCTTTTTTTTACCAGTTCAGGATCATACAAGGAGAAACCTTGCAGTCAGTTTGGATTTACTGGATCAGAAAACATTATCTAGAGTAGGCATTATGGGTCATTTATGCTCCCAACAAAGTTCAATATGAAGAGCAAGTCTCCATGCTTTTCTTTACCTACTATGCACAGTATCCCCCCCCCCCCCCCAATTCCAGGTCACAGTGGAGGGACGATACACCAACTCAACTGCAGCTGACGCCTCCCAATGAGTGCAGTTGTGTGTGTGCTTTACCATGCATTGAACTCATTTGGACATACATACTAAATACAGTTGCCATCATTTAGCATCGAAATTTCATCTGGGCCCAGTCCTGTAGGTGCAAATTCTGTATGGCAATTGGTACAGGATGCTGTAAGAAGCCTGGAGCTTCCACTACCTTAGGAGGTAACTGTAGCTCCAGGGTTCCCCTGTGTCAATGGACCCACTTGTGCAAAATTTGTATCAGGAGGGGAGACCAAGGCAGCAGTGCTGAGTGTAACTATGAATAGGTGCAAGAAGCTACTTTGGATCCCACTACCTTTAAAGAGTTGGATATTTTCAAACAACTGACTGCAGCAAACTTGTGCAACTGCACTTCCAGGTCATTTATGGTATTTGTTAAGTAGTGTTTGCAACTCCAAAGCAATACCCAAGCATACATGGTCCAATCTGGTACACTCTCCAATCAGCCTGGGGCCCAAAACATATGGAGATATTATAAGATACCACACATGGCATGCACATCTTTCTGTTGTACAGTGGAACACTAAACTGCACAGGAGATTTCATAGCATGGTGTCAGATCAGTGACTAATGTAGTTGTGTAGGTCAAAATCCAGTTGTACAGATAGAAAAATATGGTGTGTTAACTACATGGAGCTTATGATATTAAAGAAACAGCAACACCAAAAATGAAAGTCTATAATCGTCATTACAGTATAATATACTGTTGCCCTGCACTGGTACAACTGGTGTATTTGCTTTAGAAACATTACTATAATTTATTAAACAAAGCTGCTGTGTAGCCACGGGGGCAGCAATTCAAAGGAGAAAAGGCACAAGTTAGATAGCAGACAAAATATCAATGTGTTGTACAGAACTTATCTGTTATGTAACCTGCGCCTTTTCTCCTTTAAATGGCTGCCCCCGAGGCTACACATCAGCTTTAAACATATAAATTATAGAAGTTTTTCTGTAGCAAACACACACGTTACCAGTGCATTGTATTACAATTAAAAAACTTTGATTTTTTGGTGTTGCTGTTATTTTAAATGACACACCTGTCAGAAGGGAATGCTGCATCTGTTCAATAAGATAAAAGCCGATGGTATCTGAAAGACTTTCTTTTTGTTGAAATACACTGACTGTTGGGTGTAGATGCAGGAACAATACACACCATCTGACCTGACTTGTATTGGGAGGGGGGGTGATTGGGCCAAAATCTATATATATGTATAAATATACCCTGTGTTACTCTGCCACTCTATGCTATACCCCCCTGTGGCTTTGCTAGTAGGCCAAGCTGAGTGTTACCCTCCAGGGCAGGTAGAGAGGCAAAGCAGAGCTACAGGTCGGGTATGCGCTGCCTGGTGCCTGGGTGTCACAGCCGTGGGCTGGGGGGCACTTACCTGACATACCTGTGCCGCACATACCTGCCCCCCTCCCAGGCCGAACCTCACTGGCTGTTACTGCCCAATGGCTGGCCCTACTAGCAGCTACGCACACACACAGCCTAAGGGTGTACCAGCTGGAGCCCTTACCCCCGCACCGGCTCAGCCCTTACCCCCGCACCG
Source organism: Xenopus tropicalis (assembly GCF_000004195.4). Lineage (NCBI taxonomy): Eukaryota > Metazoa > Chordata > Amphibia > Anura > Pipidae > Xenopus > Xenopus tropicalis. The sequence continues at coordinate 31,747,479 of NC_030677.2, read as the reverse complement.
GCTCAGCCCTTACCCCCGCACCGGCTCAGCCCTTACCCCCGCACCGGCTCAGCCCTTACCCCCGCACCGGCTCAGCCCTTACCCCCGCACCGGCTCAGCCCTTACCCCCGCACCGGCTCAGCCCTTACCCCCGCACCGGCTCAGCCCTTACCCCCGCTCATGTTCTCTCTGTCCGAGGACGAACTAAGCCGAGTCCTCCCTTTCCTCGCAGCCCGAGGGGACACCGGGCCAGACTTCTTCAGCAGCGGCTCATCCTCCCCGGCCTCTTCCTCCCGGGCGCTATCGGAAAAGAAGCGCACGGCGCTGCCAGGAGCAGCTCTGGCTGACTGGGGGTTGGGAGAGAGCGGAGCGGTGTGAGCTGTCACTTCTTCAGCAGCGGGCTCCAGGAACACCAGCAGCGGCGGGGAGTCCCTAGCGTCGGCTGTTTGCTTCGGCTCCATGTCCCTTCTCTTCCCAATAAAACCAACTCACCGCATCGCCCACCCCTTAACTACACTCTCCACTAGAGCGTTGCACTGATAACGCGCTGAGGCCCGCCCATCATTACGTCACTCATTGCCGGGGTATATCCTGCTCCTATTGGCCAACTCACTATCACGCCCAATTGCGCTCCTATCCTTGCGCCTGCGCACAGTGTCACTGAGCTGAGGGTGAGTTCCGTGTTCAGCAGCAGGGAAGTTGGCTGTTTTTTCTTGTAAATGAGTAGTGTATGTGCTGGGTGATATTGTTGGCTACTTTGTATTTATTGTTAAAGTGTTGTTATATTTCATGAGTAAAGATGCCCATTTTACTTTCAGGGTGTCTGTCTTAAGCTGGCCATACACACACAGTAATTATTGTACAATACAAGGTTTTGTATATTATTTAGCTTGTGTATGGTCAACGAGATGACCGATATAGCAAAAGCCTTGGATATAGGTTGTATCGACAGTCAGGCAGGACAAAAGATTTTGATTGGGCATCATTGAAAAGCCCAAGCGAAAGCACGCGTTTGGGGCTGAATTGTCAGATGGGGTAGAATTCCTAAGGTGGCCACACACGTAGTGATTTTAGATCAAAAGATCGTACAATCTGCCACTAAAGGTGGCCATACACGCACCGATATTATCGTACGAAACCTCGTTTCGTACGATAATCGGTGCATGTATGGCATGTCGGCGAGTCGACCGATATCGCAGGAAGCTGCTGATATCGGACGACTCGCCGATCGGACCAGTTTGAAAATTTTGATCGGGCGCCATAGAAGGCGCCTGACCAAAATTCTCCTTTCAGAGCTGAATCGGCAGAAGGAGGTAGAAATCCTATTGTTTCTACCTCCTTACCTGCCGATTCAGCCCTGAATGGTGTGTGGCGGATCTTACGATGTTTCGTGCGACCGATGGTCGTACGAAACATCGTCAGATCGCCACGTGTATGGCCACCTTAACCGTTCAGGGCTGAAAAGGCAGATAAGGAGGTAGAAACAATAGGATTTCTACCTTCTGCCGATTCAGCCCTGACAGCAGATTTTGCTCAGGCGCCTTCTATGGCCTGGCCAGTCGGCGAGTCAACCAATATCAGCAGCCTCCTGCGATACCGGTCGACTCGCCGACTTGCCATACACGTACCGAATATCGTACGAAACGAGGTTTCATACGATATTATCGGTGCGTGTATGGCCAGCTCTATTGTTTCTCCCTCTATATCTGACGATTCAGCCCTGAACATCAATGGAGGGTGGGAACGATCTTTGCTGTGACCAATGGTTGCAGGAAAGATCGTAGTTGTTATTTGTGTGGCCAGCTTTACTGCTGGTATTCCTATAATTTATTATTTTTTTATTTGTATTCACATCAATCCCTGCTCCAATGGAGATTACAGTCTAAGGTCCCTATCACATTAGGGTCAGGGCTTATCAAATGCCAGTTAAAGGCCAGCTACCACCCCTATAATGTGTTCCCCACCAGAGTTGTGGGCTAAAAGAGTCCGCACTCTTGTTGGGGGAAACAATAGTTTTTCGAAACCCCCCCACCAGCACTGGGCTGTAGTCATGCGAAGTTGCCTGGAGGAGGAATACCGAAACAATGGCCTTTCCAGAACAGATTTTTTATATTTAAAAAAACTTTGACAAAGGGATAGATATTATCTTAGTTTCCCAGTTGCCCTCAGCCATGTGACTTTTGCGCTGCTAAATTTTAGTCTCTTTACTGCTGCGCTGCAAGTTGGTGTGATGTCACCCCTTCTCTTTCCACCCAGCAGCCGATTAGCAGGACAATGGGAAGGTAGCAAGATAGATTCCTGGCACCTCAGCTGCCTGAACGATAGTGCTTCTTTGGGCTAATCAGGGGCGTTTTTGGCCCTGAGGCTACCCTTGGCCCCCTGTGCTTACATTTACAGCGCCAGAGAGGCTGCATCACTAGTGCAGAGGGCACAACTGCAAAAGGTAGTTCCTGAAAGGCACAGTGTGGCCCTATGTACAATTAGCCAGTTCACTGTTGCTGCACCACCACAAAGGCCATTGTTAGATATATAAGTTGCCTCGGGTACAGGCCCACAGTAGGAAGAAGTAGAAGACAGAATGAACACTTTATAGTAAAAAAAAGAGTACAATCAGCAGTGCCTAAGTTGTCTTCTCCTTCTATTTCTTTCCCTTCTCTCTTTTTCACAATGTTATTTTTAATGTTGCCTTACCATTTCCCCCATTCTGCTACCTGACCTGGATCCTTACTCTTAATTTTTCTTTCAATCTCCTATGTTCTTTGCTTTTTGTGATTTTCTTTTTGCTCTTGCAGCAATGCCAAGACTTCCGCCCTCCTCAGTTTCCCTTTAAGGGAACAGTAGCCTGTTGTACTCTGTAATATAAAACCTTTCTCTACTGCTGGGATTGTTTGCATCCCTAAATGGCAGGTTGAACAGAGAAGCTGGATATCACACACAGAACTTAAGTCTGCCACGTGATTGGACTAGCGCATAATCCTTGCTGCTGTTAACAGACATTTAGAGAAGCAGAAGGAGAAAGTACCTGACGTGATATACAGTACTTGCAGGAAGAGGAAATGTTGATTTCTTATCGCTTCTTCTTGTAAAAATGTAAATGGTGCACCACCAGATATCAAAGTGTATGTTTATTGCATATGATCTGTACTTGAGAACACTATCAAAGTGTGTGAATACATCGCATACCACGTTGACTGAGAGTCCACATAAGCCCCACTTTATTTGCAAATGATAAGGAATTTTGCCACAGATGGGAGGCCATAGTCAATAAATGTTCCAGTGACCATAAGGCATCAGGGGCATGTTTGAAGATGAAAGGGCAGGAAACATCCCAAAGAAACCTGGCTGGGGGATCAATGCAGACCCATAGGGTGGTAAATATCTCCAGCACCCCATTGTCCCCTATAATTTGAGCAGGAGGGAATATATGGCTTTACATGAGTTAAGAGATAATGATACTTGGCAGTGAAGCCAGTGGAGCATTGGTAATAATAGACAAGGTGTCCTATAGTAAACAGGTAATGCAACCATTTTCAGATGTTGTAACTTACCAACATTTAACCCTTTAACTGCTAGCCGTTTTGGTCAAAGCGGAACTTGTATTGCCAGACCGTTTTTGAACATTTTGCATTCTTTCACTTTAGGGGCCTTTACTAGAGGGTACTTTTAGTTTACCTAGGAAAATAATATATTTTTTCAGGACAACCTAAGCTTTCAAAATATGCTAGAATTTGTGTGTAATTCCACTTCTGTAACAAGATATAGGCTTCTAAATGTCAATACCTCCATACGGAGTATCATTTCAGTTACTGCAAAATTAACACATTTAGGGGGAGATTTACTAATCCACGAATCCGAATCCCGAAAGGAAATACGGATTGGAAACAAAAATTTTGCGACTATTTCGTTGCCGTCGTGATTTTTTCATATTGAGCGATTCTAAACGGCGGAAAAACCAATCTGATTTTTTCGCGGCGGTGACGAAAAAGTCACGGAAAATATACGAAAAAGTTGCGATGGTGACGAAAAAGTCACGGAACACATGAAAAAGTCGCGACGGCGACAAAAAAGTCGCAAAAATACCGATCATTGCGAAAAAACCACATTTGGACGCCTTCGGACCGTTCGTGGATCAGTAAGTCTCCCCCTTACTGTATTTTATGAGGGTAAAGTTATAAAGTAAGCACACACCCCAGAAAACAATATATTTTTGGAAAGTACACATTCTTCCGAATTTAAAAAGGGTACCCACGTCTTTATACTCCAAAGTACCAAGCTGCGAAGCTTTCCTAAAATTGGCGATTTTGATCACCTCAAAGATTTTACTTTGCAGCATTCTACCTCCCACATACTATTAGGCACCAAGATAAAACATCCTAATTATGTACTCCAGGTGTCCACTGAATAGTTTGATGCCCAATGTGCATAGGTTTACCTAAGTATGTGGCATGTAGGGGCGCCAAAGTGAAGATACCCTATACAGATATAGGACCCTTTATCCAGAATGCGCGGGACCAAGGGTATTCCGGATAAGGGGTCTTTCTGTAATTTGGATCTCCATACCTTAAGTCTACTAAAAAATCAATAAAACATTAATTAAACCCAGTAGGACTGTTTTGCATCCACTAAGGATTATTGGGATCAATTACAAGGTTCTGTTTTATTATTACAGAGAAAAAGGAAATCAGTTTAAAAATTCTGAATTATTTGATTAAAATGGAGTCTATGGGAGATGGGCATTCCGTAATTTGGAGCTTTCTGGATAACCTGTTTCCAGATAAAGGATCCCATATCTGTACAATCTATCACTTGTGTCATTTTAGCAATTGCAAAATCAACACATTTACTGCATTTTATGTGGGGTAAAGCTATAAAAAAAGTACATTCACCCCAGAAAACCATATATTTTTGGAAAGTACACATTCCCCCAAATCTAAAATGGGTACCCACGTCTTTCTACTCCAAAGTACCAAGCTGCAAAGCTTTTCTAAAATTGGTGATTTTGCTAAAAAATTTTAAAATGACCTCAAAACTTCCACTTTGCACTTTTCTCTCACAAGTCATTAGGTAACCATATAAAACACCATAAATATGAACACCAGAGGTCTACCAAACAGTTTGATGTCCAATATACATAGGTTTATCAAAGTACATGGCTCTTACAGACCCCAAAATATACCTTGTGCACACTATTTTTATGGCTTACATTTAACCAATTCATAAACACACGGGCAGTTTTGTGTGTTATAAAAGAGGCAAAAATATAGGATGACCCCCTGAAAACCATCATTTTTTTTTAAACTACACATTCAGATAAATTAAACATGGGTAAAGACACCTTTCTACACCAAAGAACCAAACTGCAAAGCTTTCCTAAAGTTAGCGTTTTTATGTCATTTCTGAAAGTCACCTAAAATCATTGCAATTTGCCGTTTTTATCTTACACAATGGCAAATCTCCCCAAATATGGACGCCAGAGGTCTACAGATCAGGTTGATGCCCAATATGCATAGATATACCAAAGTATGTGGTTATGTACAGACCCCAAATAAAAGTAGCTCTTATGAATTTTTTCACTTGCCAACTCAGCTTCTGCAAACAAAGCCCCCGATTTTATGTGCCGTAACACCCCCTAACTTTAAAGAGACCCCCAGAAAACCATATATTTTTGGAAAGTACACATTCTAACAAATCAAACATGGGTAAGGACATCTTTCTACACCAAACGGCAAAGCTACGCTAAAAGACATGCAACAAACAACAATGCAAGTCTAAATAAAACTGCAATAAAATCACAAAAATTAAATAAAATTAAGCAAATCAATTAAGTAACAAAATTAATTATTCTACTCTATTTTTACTTTAGTCATCAGAATACCTGATCCAATGGCCACACTGTGAAATAAATAATAAATAGTTTTTAGGTAAAAATCAAAAGACAATAGAGGGGGCGTGGCTTGCTGTCTACCTGCATGGTCGTGGGCTTAAAGAGCTCCGTGGCCAGATCTACCCTGAGACAAGAGAAGCCCTGCAAACAAAATGAAAAAGCACGGTAAGACTCCTGCACAAACTCCTAAAGCCAAACCAAACAAAATCGCTAAAGATTTAGAGGCCGAAAGTGAGATATTTAGACATATTTGAGAGGAGAGAAACAAATCCAAGATGGCGCCGGTTAGAAAGCGTGCACTAGAAAAAGACACTGAAAGCCAGCACAAACTTTCCGAGTCAGATAGTGAAGGCGAGGAAGACATCAGTTCTTACCTTAAATGCCCTCCATCCAAAGCAGAAATTAAAAATACAGTGGTGTGAAAAACTATTTGCCCCCTTCCTGATTTCTTATTCTTTTGCATGTTTGTCACACTTAAATGTTTCTGCTCATCAAAAACCATTAACTATTAGTCAAAGATAACATAATTGAACACAAAATGCAGTTTTTAAATGAAGGTTTACGTTATTAAGGGAGAAAAAAAACTCCAAATCTACATGGCCCTGTGTGAAAAAGTGATTGCCCCCCTTGTTAAAAAAATAACTTAACTGTGGTTTATCAATTTCAATTTTCAATTTCAATATCAATTTCTGTAGTCACCCCCAGGACTGATTACTGCCACACCTGTTTCAATCAAGAAATCACTTAAATAGGAGCTACCTGACACAGAGAAGTAGCCCAAAAGCACCTCAAAAGCTAGACATCATGCCAAGATCCAAAGAAATTCAGGAACAAATGAGAACAAAAGTAATTGAGATCTATCAGTCTGGTAAAGGTTATAAAGCCATTTCTAAAGCTTTGGGACTCCAGCGAACCACAGTGAGAGCCATTATCCACAAATGGCAAAAACATGGAACAGTGGTGAACCTTCCCAGGAGTGGCCGGCCGACCAAAATTACCCCAAGAGCGCAGAGACAACTCATCCGAGAGGCCACAAAAGACCCCAGGACAAGAACTGCAGGCCTCACTTGCCTCAATTAAGGTCAGAGTTCACGACTTCACCATAAGAAAGAGACTGGGCAAAAACGGCCTGCATGGCAGATTTCCAAGGCGCAAACCACTTTTAAGCAAAAAGAACATTATGGCTCGTCTCAATTTTGCTAAAAAACATCTCAATGATTGCCAAGACTTTTGAGAAAATACCTTGTGGACCGACGAGACAAAAGTTGAACTTTTTGGAAGGTGCGTGTCCTGTTATATCTGGCGTAAAAGTAACACGGCATTTCAGAAAAAGAACATCATACCAACAGTAAAATATGGTGGTGGTAGTGTGATGGTCTGGGGTTGTTTTGCTGCTTCAGGACCTGGAAGGCTTGCAGTGATAGATGGAACCATGAATTCTACTGTCTACCAAAAAATCCTGAAGGAGAATGTCCGGCCATCTGTTCGTCAACTCAAGCTGAAGCGATCTTGGGTGCTGCAGCAGGACAATGACCCAAAACACACCAGCAAATCCACCTCTGAATGGCTGAAGAAAAACAAAATGAAGACTTTGGAGTGGCCTAGTCAAAGTCCTGACCTGAATCCTATTGAGATGTTGTGGCATGACCTTAAAAAGGCGGTTCATGCTAGAAAACCCTCAAATAAAGCTGAATTACAACAATTCTGCAAAGATGAGTGGCCCAAAATTCCTCCAGAGCGCTGTAAAAGACTCATTGCAAGTTATCGCAAACGATTGATTGCAGTTATTGCTGCTAAGGGTGGCCCAACCAGTTATTAGGTTCAGGGGGCAATTACTTTTTCACACAGGGCCATGTAGGTTTGGATTTTTTTTTCTCCCTAAATAATAAAAACCCTCATTTAAAAACTGCATTTTGTGTTCACTTGTGTTATCTTTGACTAATAGTTAAATGTGTTTGATGATCAGAAACATTTTGTGTGACAAACATGCAAAAGAATAAGAAATCAGGAAGGGGGCAAATAGTTTTTCACACCACTGTATGTTACAGGAGCTTACCACAGCAATAAGAGACAAGATGAGAGATCTCAAAAAGGACATAATAAGTATAGCAGCCAGAACTGATGCGTTTGAAAAGGGTCATGAGAAACTGATCAAACACAATACTTACCTCCATAAAACGATTCATAATCAATCTGAACAAATCCTTGAACTTTAAAGACAAATGGAGGACTTTGAAAATAGAAGCAGAAGGATAAATATAAGAATAAGGGTAATTCCTGAAGGGACTTCACAAGGAGAGCTTAAAGGGGCATTACTCCAAATAGTTAACAGCATTCCTGACAGGGAACAGTCTTCTGAAATAAAGATGGACAGATTCCATAGTTTGCTTAAAACTAAAAATGCTCCAGCAGACTCCCCAAGAGATGTTTTGTGTGCACTGCATGACTATTCTTTAAAAGAAGAAATTCTGCTTAAATCAAAGGAAGTGAAAAATATCACTTTTGAAGAAAGCAAAATGATACTCTTAACTCATATTGCACTATTTACTATGCAGGGCATAAGAGAGAAATAGGTATACATTTATTTCTCAATATTTTGAATCCAGTAAAATATACTCAGGGTAGAAATGTGGTCAGATATTGAAAACTTACTTGCTGCTTAGATACAGGTGTATCTTCCACTACCCCCCAGTACTCATCTTATAGAAAACTAACTGCCTATATACTCTATATGTTCCTACAAAATACAAACATATGGATAATTGTAGTTCTAGCACATGGGCAGCTGTCAAAGATTATTTTATGGCGTAATGAGAGATATATCACTCCAAACAACAATGCAGAAGAAGGTGATAATATTAAATCACTTTCTACCTTGATTTGGTCAAAAAAAATAGGAAATACCAAAACTACAAAAGTAGAAACAACAGTTTATCCGACCATTAAATGGTGGTTCAAAATGAATAAAGAATATAGATTAGCCCCATACCCTTCCCCATTAATCCCTCTATTGAATAATTTAGATTTCAAAACAGGAATAGAAAATAGGTTGCTTGAAATGTGGACAGAACATAGAAATAAACCTGTTAGAATAAAAGACTTCTTAGAAAATAACTCAGTACTAACATTGGAAAAAGTTTTTACTATTTTCAGAGAAGATACTAATTCTCCAATGTTATCTGAACAAATATTTAAATATATTCAGTCTCTTCATATTGTAAACTTAAATATAGAACTTACCTGGTTTGAAGATCTCGATAGAAGAACTCAAATAACAAGAATTCTGTTATTCATCTATAAAAAATTAATAGCAAAATATGACGTTAAACCACCCTTTGCTGATAAATGGGAAACTGAATTAAACTTACAACTTACTTCAGAAAAATGGGAAACAATGTCATAATAATGCAAAAATATTCATATCAACCAAATTACAAGAATTCAACTACAAAATGTTATCAAGGTGGTACTTTACCCCAGAAAAATTGAAAAATATGTATGATGTTTCTGATGTTTGTTTGCAACGCAGGAAGGGGGTCATATGAACATTTATGGTACAAATATAAAAAACTAGATTATTATTGGAATTTTATACAAAAAGTAATTGAGAAAATATTTACAAAAGAACTTGAACTTAGCTCCACAGCAATACTACTATTATATGATAGTAAGAAAAATGAAACGATAACGATTCTGTTGATCAAATATATTATTACAACAGCAAAAGCAATCATTCCACGAAAATGGAAAACCCACCAACAATATCAGAGTGGTTTCATTTAATAGAAGAAACTAAAAACATGGAAGAGTCAATTGCATATACTATATCTTAGTTGGGATCAAATACAAGGTTCTGTTTTATTATTACAGAGAAAAAGTGGCCTTTCCGTAATTCAGAACTTTTTGGATAATGGGTTTCCAGATAAGGGATCCCATACCCGTACTCAATAAAGAGACTAGATGGATCCATTTATTGGCCTTAATGGGAACATAAACTTAATTTGATCTTTCGCTAATCTTGTTTTAATATATGTATTTACATTTTTCTTTTAGATACTTAGATATGCCAAGCTATACATGTTGGAATTCGAAACAGCCCACATTTTCGCTTTGTTGAATAAATCCATATTATCATATTTTTGCTGTATTGACAATCTATTATATATGGACTGAGAGAGAAGAATCCCTACTGACATTTCACCAGTATCCTTACTCTGAACAAGACCTCTACTGGGGATGCAGCGGTTTTCACGCTGTAACTGTGTAACTTTAATTGAACCATGTGGCCTTGCCCTTATAACTGCTGCCTATGAGTTGATCTTTTCACTTGCGTCTTCCCCCAATATTGAGGTGCATTTCTTTCAGTCATTTGGGCAGATCTGAACTCCTAACCCTTTTACTGCCAGCTGTTTTGGTCAAAGCGGAACTTGTATTGCCAGACAGTTTTTGAACATTTTGCGCTGTTTCACTTTAGGGGCCTTTCCTCGGGGGGACTTTTAGTTTACCCAGGAAAACAATATATTGTTTTTTTCAGAACAACCTAAGCTTTCAAAATATGGTAGAATTTTTGTGTAATTCCAATTCTGTAACAAGATATAGGCTTCTAAATGTCTAAAAATGCAAAAAAAAAATCAAATTTTCCATAATATAATCACACATACTAGAAACAAAAATTATTTTATGCACAAATACAACTGATTTGGAAAGTCCCATGTCTCCTGAACGTGCCAATACCAAATATATATAGTTTTATGGAGAATTCTCACTTGTATAGGTCAAAAACTCCCAGCAGTACACTACCAAATTTCCAAAGCACTGCTCCAGAAAGCTGCATACTTTAGATTTCAAGGCCAAAAATTCCACTAACAGAAGGTTTATCCCAGAAAATTGTACATTTTTGGAAAGAACAGATTCTGGGAAATACAGAATAGGCACAATTGTCTGTCTACTCCAAACTATCAAGTCGCAATGCTTTCCTAAACTTACTGGTTTTTATCAAAATTTGTGATTTTTTAAAAAAATCGCTTCAAAGCTTCCAGTCTATAGTATCTTATCTCCTACAGGTCATAAAGTAACCAAATAAAACACCCTAAATATGAATGCCAGGGGTCCACTGAACAGTTTGATGCCCAATATGTATAGGTTTACTTAAGTATGTGGCATGTAGGGGCCCCAATGTGAACATACCCCATATGTACTGTCATTTCTGTAATTTCAGCTCCTGCAAAATCAACACATTTACATCATTATATGTGGGATAAAGCTAGTAAAATGTACGCTCACCCCAGAAAGTCATATATTTTTAGAAAGTACACATTCCCCCGAATCTAAAATGGGTACCCATGTCTTTCTACTCCAAAGTACCAAGCCGCACAACTTTTCTAAAGTTAGCAATTTTGATGACATTTCCAAAAATCCCCTCAAAGCTTCCACTTTGCAGCATCTTATCTCCCACATAGCATTAGGTACCAAGATAAAACACCCTGAATTTGAATGCCAGGGGTCCACTGAACAGTTTGATGCCCAATATGTATAGGTTTACCTAAGTATGTGGCATGTAGAGGCCCCAATGAGAACATACCCCCACATGTACTGTCATTTCTGTCATTTCAGCTCCTGCAAAATAAACACATTTACATCATTATATGTGGGATAAAGCTAGTAAAATGTACGCTCACCCCAGAAAGTCATATATTTTTGGAAAGTACACATTCTCCCGAATCTAAAATGGGTACCCATGTCTTTCTACTGCAAAGTACCAAGCCACACAGCTTTTCTAAAGTTGGCAATTTTGATGACATTTCCAAAAATCCCCTCAAAGCTTCCACTTTGCAGCATCTTATCTCCCACATAGCATTAGGTACCAAGATAAAACACTCTAAATATGAACGCCAGGGGTCCACTGAACAGTTTGATGCCCAATATGTATAGGTTTACCTAAGTATGTGGCATATAGGGGCCCCAATGGGAACATACCCCCATATGATCTATCATTTCAGCTCCTGCAAAATCAACACATTTACATCCTTTATGTGGGATAATGCTACAAAAAAAGTATGCTCACCCCAGAAAGCCATATATTTTTGGAAAGTACACATCCCCCCGAATCTATGATGGGTAAACATTTCTTCTTGCTTCAAAGTACCAAGCTGTAAAGCTTTCCTAAGTTTGCAGATTTATATGACATTTCGAAAATCGCATAAAAATGTTGCAATTTGCCGCATTTATCTCTCACAATTTCTTAATAAAGATCAGATAAAGACAAATCACCCCAAATAGGAACACCTATGGTCTACTGAACAGTTTGATGCCCAATATGCATAGATATACCTAAGTTTGCGGTATGTACTGAACCCAAAATGAAAATAGCGCATAAGGATTTCTCGCCTGCCAGCTCAGCTTTTGCACACAGAGCCCCCTGTCAGTGTATTATGTGCCAAAACTTCCCCTAACTATACAGTGACCCCCACAAAACCATATATTTTTGGAAAGTACACATTCTGACAAATCCAACAAGGGTAAAGAGTCCTTTCTACACCAAAGTACCAATCTGCAAAGCTTTCCTAAAGTTATTGGTTTTTATGACATTTCAGAAAATCGCCTAAAAATGTTGCAATTTGCCACATTTATCTCACACAATTTCTTGCGTACAAAAGCAAGTCACCCCAAATAGGAACACCAGAGGCCTACTGAACAGTTTTATGCCCAATATGCATAGATATACCAAAGTCTGCGGTATGTACTGAACCCAAAATGAAAATAGCGCATATGGATTTCTCGCCTGCCAACTCAGCTTTTGCACACAGAGCCCCCTGTCAGTGTATTATGTGCAGCAACCTCCCCTAACTACACAGAGACCCCCAGAAAACCATATATTTTTGGAAAGTACACATTCTGATGAATTCAAAATAGGTAAAGTTATTTTTGTACACCAAAGTTACACCTGGCAAAGCTACGCTAAAAACAGATCAGGAACACTTATACAGGGATAAAATGCGATAAAACCACAAAAATTGTGCAAATCAGTGAAACAACAAAATAAGTCACATGACAGTGTAATTAGTGGTCAGAATATCTGATCCAATAGTCACGCTGTCAAAATAAACAGTTTTTAGGTAAAAGAAACTAAAAACAAAGTGATAAAATGAAAAAAACAAAACAAAACAAAAACCAAAGTGTTTGTGTATACATGTGTGTACATGTGTAAAAGTTGTGTGATAGTGTGTAAGTGTGTATATGAGTGTAAATAAGTGTATACAAGTGTGAAAAATGAAAAAAAAAACTACTAAAATGTGTGCTGTAAGTGTGTATAAATGTATGTAAGTGTGTGTGTGTAAGTGTGTAAATGAAAAAAATAAAAAGACTCCTTACCTGTCCTGAAGACCCGATCGCCTCCTCCTCAGTGGGTCGGCCGGCAGGGGGGGAAGTAGGAAGCAGGAAGCAGCAGACGCGATGCGATCGCGTCTGCTGCTTCCTGGAGGGTCCTGCGAGCGATCGTCTCGCAGGACCCTCATGACAGCCCCCTGGCACATTGCCCAGGGGGGCTGTCATGGATAGAAGCTCTCTGCAGCGGCGGGACATGCCGCCGATGCAGAGAGCAGCGCTTAAATGCCTACGACGTATGGGACACGTCGTTGGCAGTTAAGCCCTTTTACTGCCACGACGTATCCCATACGTCGTTGGCAGTAAAAGAGTTAAGGGGGTTATTTCAAGGCATGATCTAGATTTGTGGGTACCCATTTACTATTCCAAAAGGTGTACAACAAATCACAGTGTTATGCACCTTTAGTTTGGTGCGGTACAAAAACACCTTAATTAACCCTTTAACAGTGTGGTATCCCAAAGGTTGTGTAAATGTGCTTGATCATAGTGTACTCTATTTTGAAAAAAAGGTGTGCCCAGAGAGAAGGGGTCTTTTGGAGCCCGCTGTTGCAAAAAACTACAGAGATCCTAAGAAATTCAAAAACTTTGTTTAAAATGGTTAACCCATGTCATTAACACTGTAAGTATTACATTTCAAAGTAAAACTGACTCCAGTGCTTATATCCTTTGAATAGATGAAAAATAAGTCACTTTAACTAATTTTCCGGATTTAACATTTTTTCCTGGCCCCCCAAAAACATAAATAGGGGTTCTACTGTATTAAGCATCATTAGAGCAAAATTATATTTATACATTATAGTTATATTTTGTGCATTCGTTATAGTGCTATTTTGAGTATTGCCAAATAGAAGGACACAATAAATGGACTTCAGTCCTGTTTAATAATGATATGGTGTTAGCATTAGTGTGCCCAACAATACACCAATATTCTTTTTTTTTTTTTTAATTATACTTAATTATTGGTTGTGGACCACCCCCCATTTTCACAGATTATTGGGGACCTGTGATTACCTGGGCCAATTGTTTTAAACATTTGGTGGGTCATTAGAGCTATAATTTGTGTTTCTCAGACTGAATACATAACTTACATCAGCAGCATTATGCCTAAATTTCATTATTCGTGCATATTATAGGCAGAAATATTATCATTGTGCCTCTATTTACTGCCCACAGCTGCATGAAGGCATTCTCTCCATAAGGGTAATATGAAAATTACAACTGAATGTATGCCGTTGGTGTATTGTAGACTAGTATTCAGAATAGATATACAGGGGGTCATTTATAAAGTTTGCACAGTGCATATTTTTCTTGCAAATGGTTGTTTGCGCATGTTTTCCCCTAAACACTTGAATTTTGCACTGCTGCTCCCATCTTTCCTTTTTTTGCGAATCGCAGTGAAATGCAAAATTGCAATTTGTATGTGCGTGTTTATTATGCACGAATATAGCACAGATTTTCTCTTTGCAAAAACAGCTTAGTGAATATTTTTTCTGCCACTAAAGTTGTGGTGAAAGTCGGACTCATAGGGGCTGATTTACTAATCCACAAATCCGAATGGGAATGGAAAACGGACATTTTGCGACTTTTTCGTATTTTTTGCGACTTTTTCGTAGCCGTTACGACTTGCGCGAATTGTTGCGACTTTTTCATAGCCATTACAAATTTCGCGAATTGTCGCGACTTTTTCATAGCCATTAAAAATTTTGTGAATTGTTGCGACTTTTCATAGCCATTATGACTTTCGTGAATTGTCGCGACTTTTTCATAGCCATTACAAATTTTGTGAATTGTCGCGACTTTTCATAGCCATTATGACTTTCGTGAATTGTCGCAACTTTTTCATAGCCATTACAAATTTCGTGAATTGTCGCGACTTTTTCATAGCCATTACGACTTTCGCGAATTGTCGTGACTTTTTCATATCCATTACAACTTTCGCGAATTGTCGCGACTTTTTTGTATTGAGCGCTCGAAAAAGTCGCAAAATACCGATCATTACGAAAAAAATGCATTTGGACGCTTTTAGGACGTTCGTGGATTAGTAAATGTGCCCCATAGTGTGCGCATGTATATTTGCAATTTGCGAATGTCATATTTAAAAAGCTTGTAGTATGTTTGCACTGCAAATACAAATTTCACAATTATGTTTGCACATTAAATGCACCAGTCTTGTCCAGCTTTATAAATATTAACACGGGCAGGGCAATTATGTTAACTATGCAAATAATTCTGCACTGTAAAAAGTTTACAAATGACCCCCACAGATGTGATTTATAGGATTTCTCTGGATTAATTGAAAGTCTGCAACATTGTTTGTCCTGTCACAACAGGAGGCACTGCAGACAGACCCAACCTGGACCAATAAGCACAAGATGCTGTTGCTTGCATACCTGAAATATCCAGATTTTCTGATAATTAGGGGCTTATTGGCCCTAGGTGTACATGAAACAGCAGCTGGCTTATTCTTTAAAGGAGAAGGAAAGGCTAATAAAGAGTTAATCCCAAGCTGCAGGCATACCTTCAGTTGTCTCAATAGTGCCCTTAAGTCTCCCAAAATTTCACCTGTTAGATGATCAGAAGCCAAACAGGAAGAAAAAAATGCTGAGCTGTGTAAAGAAAGTTCCCATAATGCCTCACTCCTGCACTGAGACCCAGACCAAGTGAACATGCTCAGTTAGTTAGACTATGGGGCTGATTTACTTACCCACGAACGGGTCGAATGGAGTCCGATTGCGTTTTTTTCGTAATGATCGGTACTTTGCGATTTTTTCGTATGTTTTGCGATTTTTTCGGATTCTTTACGAATTTTTCGGATCCAATACGATTTTTGCGTAAAAACGCGAGTTTTCCTATCCTTTACGAAAGTTGCGTAAAAAGTTGCGCATTTTGCGTAGCGTTAAAACTTACGCGAAAAGTTGCGCAGTTTTAACGCTACGAAAAATGCGCAACTTTTCGCGTAAGTTTTAACGCTACGCAAAATGCGCAACTTTTTACGCAACTTTCATAATGGATACGAAAAACTCGCGTTTTTACGCAAAAATCGTATTGGATCCGAAAAATTCGTACAGAATCCGAAAAAATCGCAAAACATACGAAAAAGTCGCAAAATATTCGTTTTCAAGTCGGAACTTTTCCAATTCGGGTCGGATTCGTGGGTTAGTAAATCAGCCCCTATGAGTCAGCTTTCTGCTGATTGGCTCAGATCCACATTCCTAAGGGGAGAAGTGAGTTCTTAGCATTCTTGAGGGAAGGGGGAGCAGGAGAGGAGAGAGCAGAGAGCTGCGTGTCTCTGGCACATGAATTACAGACACAACAAATCTTTTGACAGAGAGGTCAGTGCAGCATTTCTGTGAGTGCTTATGGCTGTATTTACATAGACCTTTCTGATAAAGCTTACTTAGTTTTTACCTTTCTTTCTCCTTTAATTGTGTACAGCAGCACTAGGGTTAATGTTGGGCACTCTCAGGTGTTTCTTATTATATTAGGCTGGTAGGTAATTAATTTTCAGGTGGGGGAACTAGTAGGCCAGCAGGTGATAGGCTGAGGGGAGCTAGGTAGTTCAGGTGGCACATATGAGAGGGGTATAAAAAGGGGAGCAAGGTGTTCGTCCCCAGATTTTATCCAGATTCGCCAGCACTGCGCCAGACAAGTCCACTATCCACCCCCGGAACGACAGGTGTAGGCGGATGTCTTCTCCTGCTCTGGGAGGTGTGGGACCACTCCTTCACAGATTCCTGGGTGAAGGAGACTCTTTCTCAGGGCTATGCCATAGAGTTCTTGCGACCTCCCCCATCAAGATTCCTGTCCTCTCCTCCCGCCGAGCAACCTTCTGGAAGGCCATTTTCTCCCTCCAACAAGCGGGAGTCATAGTTCCTGTACCCATGGAGGAGGAGCATCAAGGATTCTATTCCATCCTCTTTTGTGTTCCCAAGAAAGACGGAGGCGTCCCACCCATCCTAGACCTCAAGAAGCTGAATGACTTCGTCAGGCGATTCACCTTTCGGATGGAGTCCATCCGCTCGGTCATTGCAGCAATGGAACCTGGGGAATTTCTTTCCTCCATAGATATCAAGGACGCCTATCTGCACGTTCCCATTCACAAAGCTCACCACCGCTTCCTGGGCTCCATGGTGTCCGCCATAGACACAGTCCCCTTTGCGCAATTCCACACCCAACCCCTCCAACGGGCCATCCTCAACCAGTGGGATCCCGAGTACCCCAACCTGGACTTCCAGATCGCCCTCCCCCCCTCAGGGAGAAGGTCCTTGACCTGGTGGATGCAACCAGCTCGTCTTTCACAAGGCAAGCCCTTCCCATTGCACAACTGGATCATCCTCACGACAGATGCCAGTCTCCGGGGTTGGGGTGCGGTCTGCCAGGAATGGGTGGGCTCAGGGCAGGTGGCTACCACAGGAATCATCTCTTCCCATAAATATCTTAGAACTACGAGCCATCCGTCTGGCTCTCCTTCACTGGACAAATCTCTTCAAGGGCAAGCCCATCAGAATTCAGACCGACAATACCACTGCGGTGGCGTATGTCTACCATCAGGGGGGCACCCGCACCAATGGGGCAATGCAGGAGGCTGCTCACGTCCTAGCCTGGGCAGAGGAGAATGTCCCAGTCATGTCGGAAATCCACACCTCAGAAGTTGACAGTTGGACAGCGGACGTTCTCAGAAGACAGACCTTGACCAAGGCGAGTGGGCTCTTCATCCAGAGGTCTTCCAGACTCTGATCTCACTTAAAGGGACTCCGGAGATCGATCTCATGGCCTCCAGAAACAAATCCAAACTCTCTTGTTTCATTTCTCGGTCCAGAGATCCAGCCACCATAGGCGTAGATGCGCTTACACCTCCCTGGCCCTACCAGTTCTTTTACATCTTCCCCATTCTTCCTCTGCTCCCCAAAAACCTCAAAAGGGAGAGGGTCAGAACCATCCTCATTGCTCCGCACTGTTCCCAGAGAGCCTGGTTTCAATCAATCTCTCCAAGTCAACGCCCATTCGTCTACCAGAATGCCAGACCTCCTAAGCCAGGGACCAGTGTTCCACCAGAACTTTCCGCTGTTCCGTTTAATGGCCTGGCTCTTAAAACCCTTGTTCTATGTCAACAGAGGTTTGGGGACAGTGTTATCGCCATTATGACTGCGGCCAGGAAACCATCCTCCTCAAAAATCTACTATTGCACATGGCGGACCTACATCTCCTGGTGCTCAGCCCAGGATATCCCTCCCCATCCGCTTATTTGTTCACTTGAAAGGGTGGGATTATCTGTTATGTGCAGGTGTATCATATGATCCTTGCTTCATCAGTAGATCATCTAATCTCTGGAAGTCAATTCCCCATATTCCACAATAGGGTAATTGGAACGGCATGTGTGCTTCAGTTGAAGGTATTGAAGGCATGGTGGGCAAAAGGCTGATATCATACTATATGAAGAAGTAGGGTGATTTAGAGACATTGATCTGTTTTAGGGCTGTGGCACACGAGGAGATTTGTCACCGGCGATTTTTAAAAGAGCGATTTGGCGACAAGACGAGCGACAAGACGCCATTGCTAAATCAATGGAAATCGCCAGCGTCAAAACATACGAGGCTACT
This sequence comes from Xenopus tropicalis, assembly GCF_000004195.4. NCBI lineage: Eukaryota > Metazoa > Chordata > Amphibia > Anura > Pipidae > Xenopus > Xenopus tropicalis. Next base: position 31,728,633 of record NC_030677.2, on the reverse strand, counting down.
TCAAATCGCCTGCTGTTTCAAATCACACACAGACCCTTTTCTGAGCGACTTGAGTAAACATGGGGGGGGGGTTAACTGTTGAGTGTACCATGGGTAGCAGATCGCCTGGAGCTCAACTCGCATGAAATCTCTTCGTGGGTATTGTCGTGGCGACTTGTCGCCAAAGTGCCAGGGGGAAAAAACGCAGGCGACAAATCTCCTCGTGTGCCAGAGCCCTTAGTGGTGAAGATCAGGAATTGTTTGTATTTTAAGGGGTCATTATACAATGGCAGGGCGTGGTAAAGGGTTTGGTTGAGTAGAATACTATAGAATGCCTATATAGGATGCCTCCATACAGGTCATGAAGAAACCTAAAGAGTTGCCCCAGCTATGCTGACTTCCACTTACAACCCTGTTTGTACTGCCATGCCCCCATTGAAGGCCGTGTTATCTTACATTACTAGTTTCACATTACCTCTCATTGTAAAGGGAAAGTATGGTTTGTAAGAATAATTCCTTCACTTTCTGTGAAACAAGTCTTATTTGGCTGTTCATCTACATAAAAAAAAAACAGAAATATATTAAACGTGTGACTTTGTACAGTATGGTTGTTCTTGTTAATGCTAAAATTATCTGGAATTGCTTTAAGTAGTTGGATTCCCCTAAACCCAGATCCCCCTGCTGTATGTCAGACCTTTATAGGATTGTTTAGCAATCACTAGAGTATCTGCAATCATTTAGACAAATGATATTATACAGAGGATGTTTAGTTATCTTCCTAACTCAATTAATTTTTTGTATAAATGTCCTGTAATTTAGAAATAGCCCATCTTCCTCCATTCATAAACTCTACATATGGTATCTGGGAACATTCTTTCTGCTGTAACCTGGTGTCCATATCATCCTCAGGAACAGTTAGTGGTATACCTATGTCTGAGCTATAGAAGGGAAATGTGGCAGTTGTGAAAGTAGATATGGCTGAACAGGTACCCAAAAAAGGTACAGGTGCAGTAACCTGGTATCCAATGGCAGCCAATCCCCTGCGGAAGATTTTCATTAATGCAGGTCATGGTATGTCTCGTATAAATAAATCTAGAGCAACTGGCTGAGTAACCATTGATTATCACTGCAAAATGACCATGCTACTCAGTGATAGCAATACATAGGAACCTTTAAGGAGAGACCGACCAGCAGTTACAAGAAAAAGGTGATAAACTGCTTAGAACAACTTGAAAAGGTGGAAGCCATTGATCAAGCTTTATACCATCGCTTGTACCCCAGAGAAGCCACACTATGCTTATATGGACTCCCTAAGATACACAAGGAAGGAGCCCCACTCAGGCCTACTGTCAGCAGCATCAGTTCAGTGACTTACAGCATTGTGAAATACTAACATCTTAGCCCCATTGGTAGTGCATCACGTTCAGAATGTCAAAGAGTTTGTCCCCAAGATTAATGGAGTCAGTGCCAATTCCGAGGCAGCAGTCGCAATGCCGCCCCCTCTCTCCCACTCTGCACTTACAACTTTAGCATGGCGGGTTTGTAGTTTTGAAACTAGCCAAAGTTTTTTTCCTCGGATGTGCCTTTGCCAGTGCATGCTGGGTAATGTAGTTTGTATCTTACTATTAGCCTACATGCAAGTTTTATATTAGGCTTACAATACCCAGCATGCAGTTATAGACAGAAGCTCCCTTTTCTATTCCTCTGTACTGGACCTGAAGCAGCAAAACTACTATAACCTGCATGGACTGGGCACAGAGGGCAGGGAAACAGTCATCCCAGTAACTGGAGTGGGGGTACAGGGCATGGGTAGTGATTATATGCTTTAAAAAGGCATGTTTTTTTAGACATTTTTTTCATTAAGCGTATTAGGCTATTTTTGGGCTACTTTCAAAGTGGATTTTGGCTAGTTTTGGGCTGATTTCAGAACTGACTTTGGCTGGTTTGGAGAAGTAAATCTGGCAACCCTAGTTGGCAGTGCGAAATTGTGGCGGAAAGGAAAGCAGTGCTGTTGGTGCTTTGTATAGAACTGTGAGTTTGGAGGAATGCGTTGTTATATAGGAAGGGCGTTAATGTGTACAGGGCTGCTGAGTAGCATTGCATGATATGTCCAGGCAGGGCTGCCTGCCTTAGTGGGGGGCCTGTGGGGCATAGACCAGACACCCCTATCCCCTGTAGGGTTGCCCTCTCCCCTGTTTAATACCAGGCACTTAGTGCATCTGCATGTCTAATTTAGCTGCATTTTGCAGACTGAACTGGATTTTGTGCGGCCAAGTAACATGCATCTAACTAGTGCAGGATGTGGAGGCTAAGCCCCCCAAAACCTGTTTGGTGCCTTAAAAGAAACAAAACAAAAAAAAAACTCACTCTGTTTCTGCACTGTCCTGGAAATCTCCTGTTCCTCCAAGCTCCGTTCTACTGTAATCAGCTGTGCTCTTACTGGATCTTTCTTCTTGTGGATTCGCCAATCAGAGCACAGCTTTCTTGACAGACTGTAAAATTGACGACTCAAGCCACAGATGCAGGATTGGGGAGATATTACAAACTAAAGGCATCTATAATATCCCTATCGCTACCCTAACAGATGGATGGTAAGTTAACACTTACCACCTGAAAAAGCTCATTGTGCTTTTATATATTTTTTGTTGTTGTTTTTTGCACTTAATTTTTTTAACTTTTGTCATTGTTTTGTTCATTTCTAGTTACAGTGGGGCCAATGTTGTGTATCAGTGCCAGTGTTATAGTGCCAGGGCCTGAATATCTGCCATCAGTACCCACTGCATCTCACTGCATATAATGTGACTGGGGTGTAAGCACCCACTGCCTCTTTCTATAAAACTAACTAAAACACATCTAAAGGGGTGGTTCACTTTTAAGTTAACTTTTAGTATGTTATAGAATGGCCTATTCCTAGCAACTTTGCAATTGGTCTTCCTAATTCATTTTTTTATAGTTCTTGAATAATTTGCCTTTCTCTTCTGCCTCTTTCCAGGTTTCAAATGGGGGGTCACTGACCCCAGCAGCCAAGAAGTATTGCTCTGCGAGGCTACAATTTTATTACTATTGTAATTTTTATTACTTATTTTTCCATGCAGGCCCCTAAACTAATTCATATTGCCATCTCTTGCTTAAACCACTACCTGGTTGCAAGGGTAAAGACCATAGCAACCGAAAACCGCTGGACTACCAAATGGAGCTGCTGAGCAAAAAGCTAAATAACTGAAAAACCATTAAAAATAAAAGAGGACCAATTGCAAATTGTCTCAGAATATCAATGTCTACATCATATTAAAAGTTAATTTAAATGTGAACTACCCCTTTAAACTAACTGAACACAAATGTATGGAGATCCCCTCACAGAAGTGCATGTATGAATACTTTTACATCCTAAACATTTTAGGGTGAAAAAGCATTCCCACCCACACTATTGCATTTTTTACACCAGCAGCGAATCCACTTAGTCTCACATTAGCTGTAGGTCAGTCTATGTATGGCCCATCCTTAGCCTCCCCAAACAAAAAAGTCACCCTCCACCTATGATTAGAGTGCGTCCAGAGGTGGCTTTCATGTATTACTCAGCTAGTCCAGTTGCTCTAGATTTATATATAATAGACAATCCATAGGTATTATTTTGGGTCACCTGTTTATAAGCAAACATCTAATTGGTTGCTATGAATTACTGCACATAGGTAAACTATTTGCATTTTTAACATATGGGGGCTAGAGCCTTAGTAATGTTTCAGACAAGGCTAACATCACAACAGGTGGTTCCTCCCCTGATGCATTTCCAGTAGGTGAGCAACACCTGAAATAACCAGCCATCCACATCAATGGAAACTGCCTGTCACCACTGATGCATATGGTTCTTAAACGGCTCATTAGAACCAAAGATCCTTCACTATATTGCTCCTGCTGTATGCATAGGTAAATAGATCTGGTAACGATAACTTATAAGCAAAGCCGTTGTTCTCCGCATTCTATTTAACTGTGGTTTAATACCTACTGTATCTCTATCAACATTAATTACTTTAAAAAAAAGGGCCATTGCATATGTTGAGATCCTAGTTTATTGTCACACGGGCGATTAATATCTCTGTGGGCAGCTGTAAAAAATACTAATAATTGCTTAGCAGTTGTCTACAATTGTTGGTGCTATAATTTTTTAGGCAAGTGTAGATTGGATATAAGGGAGTCAGCCTTTCCAAGCAATAATCCCCAAACATGTGAGGGCAACTGCAATTGGAGCCAATTTCCATTCAAATACCTTTAGAAAGTTTCAGAGCATTTTGCTACCTGCTATTTCAGAGCTATATTATTGGTCTCCTGAGCCTTTCTGCCATTATATATGTAAACACAGGAACCAACAGGTCAGTTGTAGGTTTGGATACTGAACCTCAAGGTCTAGAGGCAGAAAGAAGTGTAGCTTCTGTAATAAAATAGGATTAAAAGGTATTACCACTTAATAAATGAGTATCTTAGTTGTACAGTATTGTTGGGTGGTGACTGAGGTTAGAATCTATTATAACTGCTTATACAGGTATGGGATCCCTTATCTGGAAACCCTCTATCCAGAAAGCTCCGAATTACAGAAAGCCCATCTCCCATACACTCAATTTTAATAAAATAATTCAGAATTTTAAAACTGATTTCCTTTTTCTCTGTAGTAATAAACCAGTACCTTGTAACTGATCCCAACTAAGATATAAATAATCCTTATTGGGAGCAAAACAATTCTATTGGGTTTAATTAATGTTTTATAGATATTTTAGTAGACTTAAGGTATGGAGATCCGGAATACCCTTGGTCCCGAGTATTCTGGATAACGGGTCCTATACCTGTATTACTGGTTACCCATGTTATTCAGAACATACTCTTCTTTTTGTATCTTCAATGTTGTCCCTATAGGCAGTGTTCTTAAGCACTCCTTAAACTTGCATTCAAAAGATCTCTGTAAGGTCTGTTCATTTAAAGATGATCTTCTTGCCCCAAAAAGCCTTTAACATAAAAGAAAATAAAGATAAAGTAACACACACATTTTGATTGTCTGCATCTGATCAGGCCCGGATTTGTGGAGAGGCCACAAAGGCCCGGGCCTAGGGCGGCAGAAGTTTAGGGGCGGCATGCCGCCCCGCCGCAAGAACATTTTTTAATTTTGCTCCCATACGGAGCAGTCGGGACCTCTCCCCACTGCTCCGTATGGGAGTTAAAAAGAGCGTTCGCGCATGCGCATGGGGGACTCCCACAGGGGGCGGCCTCGGGGCGCACCGGAGAGAAATCCGGCCCTGCATCTGATGGGCCCTTGTTCTTAACTTTGGGTGGGTTGCTGTACAAAAACTCCCAGAATCCTCTGACAGACACAAGGGTACACACATGTGGTAGTTTAGCAATATCTTGGGCCAGGAATAATGCAAACATTGTGTGTGACTGCCTTATCATGGGATATTCACTGATATTAATAGGGTTTATATTGGACAATTTGTGATGATTTGGCCCCATATTTTCAGCCAGGAAAAAAGAGCTTGGGTCAAAATGCTGCTTATATGTATATGTATCATGAACAAAATAGCACAATTTTTTAATTGCTCTGCTCTACCTCTATAATGCGCAGTTATCAAGCAACAGCTTTTAAGGGACTATAGGAAAAAAGCTGCCCCCTGACACTAGGCAGTGGAATAACAGTATAGGAAGACCCTGTAACTGCTAAGGGACCCAAGTAGAGAGGGGACTCAAGTGAATTCGAAATTTTCTAAATGAAATAAACTTACGTATCAAATGTTTGCTTATTTATTAATAGAGAAAACTTGTCAGAATAAAAAAAACTTACAGCCTTTAGATGGTGAATTTTTACATTGTCATTTTCAGGTTTTTTGCACTTAATTAATATCAGCCATTCAAGTTTTTGAACCATAATTTGAATTCAAGTTTTTTTTTTTCAGCAAAAAAACTTGAATCATGAAAAAATAATCAAACTGGAACATTCATTAATCTCCCCCAAAGAGTCACATGGTTGTGTGGTGCTAGTGAGGGCATGGGTGCAGTAAGAACCATAAATACCACCAAGTCTCTGTGCTATTATGTGCTGTGCAGCAACTACAATACCATTAAATGCAGGGGGTTACCTTACCATACCTTACATTATGGACCACTGTAAAAAGGCCGAATCCCAAACCGTAAATGTTTTTTTATATACTAGTTACTCTGTACCATTATATGTTGGAATCACTTTGTCATTGCATGTGGAAGTCATTATGTGAGTGGGAGAATTTTTGGTATTGCTATATGTTGTTCTGGAGCCAGTAGTATCCTGTATCTACATACTACATAATAATTCATAATTTTATTCATAAATTTAATTAAAAGAACATTCTTTCCCCATATGTAATAAAAAGCACTAAGTTTGCCCATTAGCAGTAACCAATAAGATGTTTCCTTTTAAACAGGGGACCAATAAATTTTAACTGCTGATTGGTAGCTATGGGTTTCTGCACCTGTATAAACAAGGGGCCCATATACTAAAGGAGGTGTTTTTATTCACGATTTGTATTTATATATTTATATTTTTCAATGCAATCTTTTCGTGAAAAAAAACATGATATTTTTCACCACTTATTATGCATTAAGACTGACAAATCCCAAAGTAAAAATACACCATCTAAAAGCAGTCGAGGTCAAGTAGAAATCAATGGCAGGTGTCCTTTTTCAATGGACTGACCTTTCTTTGCTTCATGGTTTTAAAGGTATTCTGGGTTTTATTCAACGCTTTTATTTTTGACTAAAAAAATGTATAAATTCCAGTTTTTTGTTCTTGCTTTTTTAAAAGCCTGTTTTAATAAATCACTTGGCATTCGTGGTTTTAGTGGAAATGAGTTTAGTTGTGATTTCAAAAAACCTATAAAACCACAAAAATGAAAATGTTGATAAATGTGCCCTTTACCTTTGATTACATAAGCCCCTTTATGTTTGATAATGTAAATGGTTTATATAATATTGATAGTGTCCTTGCAACTTACCAATTCAAAGCAAATTCCAAGGACCCCCCAATTCTCTCTTCACTTGGCCGCCTGTTGAGCTCCTGCTCAAACAACGCTATTGTCTTGTCCTGCACAGAAAGAAATTCTTCCTTAGAAAACAGAACCACGGTAACATTTCCTTTACATTTTAAATATCCACAAAACCTTGAATTAATGAATCAAATTGCTCCAATTTTCATTTGCTGTTTTCCTTCATGATAAATTTTCAAAAAACAAGTAATGCCAAAACCACACCAAGACTCATTTCACTGCACATATTATTGATTTATATTCTGTATATGTACAAATAGGTACAGGTATGGGGCCTGTTATCCAGAATGCTCAGGACCTGGGGTTTTCCAGATAAGGGATATTGCTGTAATTTAGATCTCCATAACTTAAGTCTGTCAAAAAAAAAAAAAAATGAACCCCGAACTGATTGCGCCTATTACTGGCGTTCTAATTCGATCGTTTGGCCCCAGAGCCCCCTGATATCTGGCTTGCAGAGCTGCTTTCATGCGACTGCCGCTAGGAAACAAGGAAGACTATCCCATTGCCACAAGCAATTGTACTAGCGATTTCAGGCAACTATCATAACAAGCAACTGGTGGATATTTGGCACCGCTTTCTCAGAACCAGGGGTATTAATATGTTGAAATTGCCCCTTGTGACTTCTTAATTCCAGCAAGCTAAGGTGCTGCACTGCATGCTCAGTATAGCCCCATATTACTTATAGCCATCACCCCAGTTCCCAGCGTTTATTGTCTTGTGGGTTTGTAGCAATGCACCTGTGGGTAGTATCAGCTAAATAACAGAAGGACCGCAGTAGATGCATCTGCAACTGAATATGTGCGCTTTGCCTGGTGGCTGGAGCCTACCTACCTACTGACATGATAAATGCTTCTTCTTCGTCTTAGCTCAACATTGCACCCTTTTCTTTGACTCCTAGGGGATGTGTGACTGACATATCATTTTGCAATAACAATGATAGCCGCGGTATGATAGCTGCCCTTAATATCAGTCATTTCCCGTGCTCCAATGTACCCATTCCATACCCTCGCTCAAGATGGCGTTTATGGTTTTTCGCCCTCACAGCCATAGCCGCCCGGGCTTATTAGAGCGCTATCACTGCGTCTTTTTTTAGTGCAATGTTCTCTGCTCAGCAGCCGGGCCCTCCTCCGCCCATTCAGCCTGGAGCACCGGCTGGACTCATGTCCACTCCGCCCGGGGCCAAGAACCCTAGCAGCACCTTAGTGGACGATTTGGAGTCTTCCTTTGAGGTGAGAGATTGGGGTGCTTTAGCAAGGCAGCAACTCGCTTTGCTATGATGCACTGCAGCTGCAGACACCTCCTGGCACAGTTTAACACCTATTATATATTATATTTACTGTTCAGTCACTTTTTTTTTTAACCTAAATTTGTTGAATTGAAGTATTAATGTTTTTCTTCCTTCCCCCAGGCTTATTTTGCCTCACTTGTCAGTCAAGATTATGTCAATGGTACAGAAGAACTGCAGGACTGGTAAGAAGCAAATGTCCACAAAGGCACACTTGGGTTTGGGTGCATGAGAAATGTGACAGGAGCCCCAAGTTTAGGGCAACATTTTTGTTGGTGCACTATTATAAACTATAATGTAAGATGAATAAACTTAGTAGTCAAGTAGTTTTGCTAATAACTAAGTCATGTAATGGTAAAAAGCATATAATCATTCCACAGGGTAAGTCAGGTTCAGATTATAAAAACGTGAACCAAGTTACATGGTTGAACATGAACAGTGCTGATGTTTGAGGGAATTTTATTTTATATACCCTTTTAAAGATGACCATTTGAAATGCCCTATTTTCTTTGCTCAGGAGTTGAGCAGTGTATCCAGACGTTTCTAGATGTCGCTAGACAAACGGAATGTTTCCTCCTGCAGAAAAAGTTACAGCTTTCTGTTCAGAAACCTGAGCAGGTTATTTAAGAGGTGAGTAACTAACGAGGGGTGTTTTCAGAATACTGAATTTTAAGACAACCTGCATATCATTTACACGTTCTCCAGATTGGAACATGCAGTTTATATAGACGCATAGGTATTTGGTCCTACACAGTGATTCATGAAAGCGGTAGTTTACCTATAAGTTTAGTATGTTATAGAATGCCTATTCTTGCTCTCTGAGTATGATTTAATTGTTACTTTTTTATAACTTATCTGTCTATTCTGGACCTTTCCTATTCATCTTTCCCTCTGTCCTTTCAACTATTGCCTAGTTGCCAGGGTAAATTATCCCTAGTAACCAGGTAGCTGCTAAAATTCCACACTTGAGAGCTCCTGGACAAAAACATAAATAAAAAAAAATGTAGGGCAATTGCTGATCGCCTCAGGATTTCACTGTCTGCATCATACTAAATGGTACTTTAAAGGTGAACTGCTCCTTTTATTGGAGTTGTCAGAATAGTTCAAGTTTCACCCTTCCTTTGTTTGTGAGGTCTCTCTACACACCCAGCTCGTATTTCTTGCCTTTGAACATAGACTAATTCAGTTCTTTAGTATTTTGTGTACTTCCCTATACCCAATGCACTATGCAGACAATTCCAAGTTATTGTTATGCAATCAGTGGCGTAACTACTGGGGGTGCAAGGGGTGCGATTGCACCCAGACTGGCACCCACTTGGGGCCTGCAGGAGACACAATGGTGTTGAATCTGTGGAGAATTTTGAGTGCCCACCCATCAAAAGAAGATTGAACGTGTTTGCAGAGGGGAGGGGGATCTGCACCTGGGCCCGCTAAATAGTAATTACACCACTGTATGTTTTATGTAACGTAAATGTTATAGGAGGTGTAACAATTGTATGACCTGCCCCCATCATTGGACAAAGGCATGACCTATCCTCATCATTGGAAGTTTTTGCTAATAACTGTTTTTCATTTGCAGGATGTTTCTGAGCTTAGAAATGAGCTGCAACGTAAGGAAGCTCTTATACAGAAACACCTGACAAAACTCCGGAGGTATTAGAAGAAATAAATGGGCAACATAAAAAGACAAGTAAGATGCCACAGAGGCCACTGGCTTACCTGGAACAAGCTTCAGCCAATATCCCTGCACCTATGAAGCCAACCTGATAGAAATGCACTGACGGGTTAGACCAGGGCTAATGTGGAAGTGGAGAGAAAAATCGGGACCTGCATTTGCTAATTATAGTTTTTCAGCTGTTATAAAGTATTCTGTCTTTGTATATAATAACTGAATTAAAAACAATTTTTTTTTAAAAATAAATCTCAAGCTTACATTTGTTTGCAAGAACCTACTTCATGCTCCTATGTTTTCTAAATGGTGCCTGTCCACTTTCATTTTCCTGCCAAATTGTTCTTCATGCATTGGATTACCTATGCTGCTGATTACCATACACAGACAGTCTTAATCCAGGGGGGTGCTCCTATTACACCTATGTCTACAGTTTATTTTGTGGATTTAGATCTCTAGCCATATAAAACTACTTCCTGAATTTAATATCCCTACTGGTTTCTCTGTACAACTGACTAAAACTCTCACCTATCACCTGGATGCAGTGTATCCTTCTATTAAGATCAGGGCCGGAACTAGGGGTAGGCAGAAGAGGCAGCTGCCTAGGGCGCAACGATTGGGGGGCGCCAAGCAGGAGCCTCTCCTGCCTACTCCTAGTGCTACTTTGTCATTGCCTCCGCTGCTTGTCATTAGCGGCGGAGGCAATGACCGATCTAATCGCTCCGCCCCCCCCCCAAACCTTCTCCTGTGCTTTGGCGCGCATGCGCCGTTCGGGGGGGCGGGGAGGTGGGCGGAGTTGGCCGACCGTGTTGCCTAGGGCGCCAGGTCGGCTTGGCCCGCCCCTGATTAAGATGGTGCCTCCCTGCTGGCCTGTGTGCCAACAGTGACACAATTTCATTTACTGCTCTTTGTTTCTAGGGTGGGAAAGTTTTGGTAAGCCGTTAGTTACAAGTTGTTTTAGTGTAGTCTTAGTAAAAGATCTCCATGATGTTTGCAGAAAACAGTATATCCATCTACGATCCAACTGGGAAATATACATTGTTTTTTCTGCAGTGGCTGAAACTTAATGTGTGTGAATGTGGATACATAAATGTCTAGTTGGTCCAGAGAGTGGTGTAAAAACCCACCCAAAGCTGTCTTGTTTGTATTTTGGCACATAAGGGATAAAAGTACTTGACTCCAAATACCTTTGAACCACTCATTGGATCAATACTGTACTTTATCTAATGTCTGTCAGTGCAACCACTTCAGGGAGAGAGTTCCCTTAACTTTTAATAAGCGAGTGCTGAAAATTAAGTCTAACTCACAGCCTTGTTGAATCTGAAAATGCTCCTGTAGTGGCCAAATAGTCTGTGTTGTCCAAAGATCAGTGTGAGGGACAGGCACGTCTTGTTTCATCTGAGAATCCATATGGGCTTGTACTATAATTGATATAAGTACCTATCCGCACCACAGAATGTGCTAAAAAGTTGCACGCATTTGGTGCTTGCCTGAAGAGATCTAGGGACACATATTACTTCAATATATGCTCTAATACATTGCATATTCACCCATTACACTGAGAGGTAGTAAAACAAATTATACAGTTATTGCAGGAAATAAGGCTTCCTTTGCAATAATTACTGAGGTTGTCTAAAGATATAACTGCTACCCCTGCAAATCTGCAACTACAACATACAGTAAGGACTGATGGGAACTGTAGTACAACAACAGCTAAAATGTATCCTGTTATAATTAGGGGAAGTCTTAAGTCAACTATACTGTGTCACCCGCAGCCTGCTTATTATGTGCCTGTGAGCTGGGAATCTTGTACACATGTACATTGACAGGACTATGAAGTGGTGCCGTGTCATCAGCCAATTGCCCCCTGATGTCACTGGCTCACCCCCCAAAGTGTCACCTGCCTCACCACTTGGTGAGGACTGGGGTGTCAGGGGCCCACTAGGGCCGTTGCCATAAATAGCTTGTGCAATACCATGTGTTTTCTTTTATATGGTGCTTTGTGCTATTAGATTGTGAATTTTCACTAGAAAATGCTTATAGTCTATAAGTCTATACATTATTTCCCTATATTAAGGGAAATATAGAAGGGACCACTTACTGTTTTGCAGATGACCACATCTCAGATAAGTATAACATCTAAATACCCCTTGATTCACTGTGCTAAAAAATACAATTTCCCTGCTGAGGTCTCTGCATAAGGAGAGCGCTATATGACCTCCTGCCAGTAGATGTCAGGATATTAACAGTTCATTTTTATCTCATCTCCCTGACAGCTTTGATCATGTGACTGGGCCCCTCTGTCTCTGCACATTGCTGGAGATTCACTCCCTCTTGGAACTTTCTGGAACCTCCTTACTGGGAATGGGAGCCGCACACAGAGCTTTAGCCATCAGCAGTGCTGTGAGATAAACCCTATCCCTGACACTGGTATTTGTTCTGCTATGGACTAGGGTAGTAAGCAGGCCCAAGCCATATCTGGGGGTCAGTAGCCTAATGTAGCAGGGCCAGCCCTTCCCATGTGGCTCAACTACAACTCTTATAGGGAAGGCTGATTTGAATAACAAAGTCTTTGGCGGGGGAGGGGCATATTTTTTAAGTGGGATATTTATTTTTAGAACAGAGATCTTTTATTTAGCATTGAATGTGGAGCACATTAAACTGTGCAGGAGATCCAACTTTGGAAAGATATGGGTGCCCATTTTTGACTCACGTGAATGTGCTTTCCAAAGATATATGGCTTTGGGGGGGGGGGGGGTCTATGTATTTTTCAGTACATTGGCATTAATGTTTAGGGTATTTTTTCATGGTACCCAATGCTATATGGGAGATAAGGTGCTTGAAAGTGGAAGCGTTGAGGCGATTTTCCAGTATTTCAACAAAACTTGGGAGTTTGGAGAAGGAAGACATTGGTACCCATTTTTGATTCTGCCGAATGTGTACTTTCCAAAAATATATGGTTTCGGGGGTCAATATAAATTTTGTGTGTTTTCACCCCCAAAAAAATGCCATAAAAGCATTGCATTTATGCATTTCTGGCACACCAAGTTCAGGAAAGCATTACAACTATGGATTTGGGAGTCAATGTATTTTCAATACATTGGCATTAAGAATGTTATTTTATGGCGATTTTCCGGTATTTCCGGCTTTATTTTGGGAAAGCATTGCGACTCAGTAGTTTGAAGAAGAAAGACATTGGTACCCATTTTTTATTCACTCTAATGTGTACTTTCCAGAAACATGTTGTTTTGGGGGGACAGTGTCTTTTTTTGTGTTTTTGTCTAAGTCAGACAGATTGAGAAAGCTCAGCTTTACCTAAGAAAAACAATACAGTTTTCGTACCTAAACTACCCCCCCCCCCCCCCCAGGAAATGTGCCTAAAATCAGAGAGCACAAAATGTTAAAAAAAATGTCTGGCATTTCGTGGAACTGAAATTTGAAATGTTGAAATGTTGCTGCCATTTAAAGAGTTAAAGACATATTCCTTCTGCGCGCCAATGGCACATATTTGTTCTTTTATTTCCCATTCAAGCAGCTGCTGATGACTTGACATATTTCTAATATCTGATTTTGTGCAAATTGTGCATTGGGACCTGTTTTGGATGGTATATTGATGCTGTGCACTATTACATTATTTGTCAGTTCTAACCCTGTTAGTGCATTAATAGATACACCTGCTGCCTGTTAACTGTCAGCTCTTAGGGCGAGGTCTCACCTCTGCTTCTGTCAACCCTGCATTTTTTCGTGCATCTGCCTTCTTTCTCGTTTTACAGGTGGACCTGTGCTCCGCTGTGTCTGTGTCTGCCCTGAAGCAAATTCTTTAGTTTTCAGTGCAGGCACTGGGGCAGTGTAGGGAAGCGGACCCGCTTTTCTCAGGCTGACAGAAAAATGCAGGGCTGGCAATAGCGGATGTGTTGGACTGCCAGGAAAACTCCCGGTGGGCCCATGTGTCAGTGGGTCCTCCTGCTCCTGACCATTTGGCATACCTCCCAACATTTGAAAAATGAAAAGAGGGACAAAAAGATTTGGCACGTGCAGCACTGCAATTTTTTGGACCATGCCCACTTTTGTTACCACACCCCATTAAACAAAAAATACTCCTTTTATATAGTTGAAATGGTTGGATCAGACGCAAATGTGCTATACCCTCATACTGTACTACCTAAAACAATATAGCAACTCCTACATATTAAATACAAATATAGAGAGAAGGCAGTCAGTTATAAGTGAGTTATAACTAGGTACCAGTTTTGCCCCCCCCATGCACAGTGCCCCCAATGGCCCAATAGACAGTACCCCCATACACAGTACCCCCATACACAGTGCCCCCATAGATAGTACCCCCATACACAGTGCCCCAAAGACAGGACCCCCCATACACAGTGCCCCCATAGACAGTACCCCTATTGAAAGTACTGCCCATACACAATGCCCCCATAGAAAGTGCCCCCTAGACCATACCCCCATACACAATGCCCCCATAGTAAGTGCCCCCATAGACCGTACCCCCCATACACAATGCCCCCATAGTAAGTGCCCCCATACACAGTAGCTCCCATACACAGTAGCCCCCATAGGCGCTCCCACTTCTTCTGCTGCTTTGCTTCTTATGCGGCTCCTTGTGCAGCGGTGACAGGCCCTTTTATAAGGTTGCGCCCTGTGTGTATTGATGTCATACGTACGCACTGGGCGCAACCTTATAAAAGGGCCTGACGCGCTGCACAAGTAGCGGCATGAGAAGCAGCACAGCAGAAGAAGTCGGAGCGCCCGGCTCCAGCCAGGGCATCCCGCTGTGCTGGTTCAATGAATGTCCCGCATTTTCATAATCTATTATCTGTTACCAGAAAAGCGGGACAGTTGGGGGGGGGGGGGGGTATGCATTTGGCCTGTTTCATGGTCATTCCATTTTTCAAAGAAGAGAAATAGATGGAAGAATAGATGCTAGCATGTTAATATAAGAGACTAGGAGAATAAAGGAGTTGGTTGAAGAAAGGAGGAAAAAAAGTTTGGAGAGTGGGCCTATGGTAAGGTTTCTAGTGGGCCCCTGGGGTCCCAGTCCCCATCCGAGTGGATCTACACTTCGTGTGATCTCACCCTTATGCACCAACATACTTCATAGTGATCCCCTCATAGCAAACAGGGTACAGTTACCAGAACAAAAAGCTGCATAAATTGCATTTAAACAAAATGTCACCAATTCAGCCCTTCTAGCTGGGTTTTCCAGAAATGTCCCCAATTTCCATATGGAGGGCCCTGCTCTGTGTATTACATGTGGATTCTTGGGTAAACCCTCATTTATTTGTCCTGTGTCTGCTTTAGTGCTATCTAACAAAAAAGTTTTATTTGTTTCCCAAATAAAACAGCCCCATAACTCCTAAATAACGGAATAACAATTCGTTTCAAGAAAGGGCAAATGTCTTTCAAACAAGTGGTATAGGGACGAGGGACTGGTGCGACTGCTCTTTTGAATTCAGAGACATATACTTTATTTCAGGGAGATTGCTTAGGGTGTTTTGTTTTGCATTGTTTTTGCATTTCTGTTTTTCAGCCTACTTTGTAGCTGTATATGCATGCCTTTAGAGTTGCCAAGTAAATATAAAACTATATGACATTGGAATAGCTCTCATAAGCTTTAGGCCCATAGTACACAGAGGATTTGGAACTGGGGGGGTGCAACTATCAGTTTCCCATAGTTATATATAGGAAGCACATATATGGTGGCTCTGGGCAATCTATAAGCAGCAATTCTAATGGTGTCTCTCTGTCACTAGCACCTCAGCCCAAGGCGGCATGTTTCTCATGAGCTGTCAACCCCCCAATTTGTTCAGGAGTTACCAGATTTTGCTGGCTGACCCCCGGTTTTCCGTCTCACAGCTGCGTTCTCAATTTTTCTGAAATCTCCCCAAGTCCTGCAGTGAATTCCGGGCGCGCATGCGCAGTAAGAGTTTTAAAGACATAATTTGATAGTTTTGCAGATGCAGGGGTAGAATTTTTTGCCTTTAGTGGCAATTTTGCACATGTCCAATTATCTTATTATAGCCAGCTGTCAAATATATATATATTGAATAGAGCTTCTCTCTCTCTCTGTAAGTGCAGCTTTTTAACCCCCAGAAAGAGCTATATGTAAGTCCAGGGCCCTGTTGTGTGCCTAGCAGCTGCCCCCTAATTTAGGGATCAGAAAGGGGGTGCCTACATGACTCCTAGCACTGCACAAGTTGCCGATTTTCCAACCTGCAGCCGACCCTAATCTGGCCTACCCCAATAATATGCATATGTATGACACAGAAAATTAAAGTTTAAAGCAAGAGTGAAGTGTGTGATCCAAATGCACCAGCCACACAACCTCAGCAAGGGGAGCAGAAATTTGTGTGTATATATATATAAGCAGCACTCCACTCCATAAGAAAAAGCTAATACCCGGGTGCTCGTTTAGAGTTCATAGTATACTTGTAACGTTCAAGTTAGAATGGAACCAGTGTGCGACCGCTGTATGCAAAATCTGACTCCTACAGTATAACAGGAACTCCCAGCTCTTTCCGGTGTTCACCGACGCCCTTTTGGGGCCCCGGACTTTCTGCTGCGGTCCAAGCTGGGGTCCTGCAAACCTTCAGAGTTCAGACAAGATACGAGGTACAGGCAAGGCAAAGGCAGAACGTAGTCGGGGTACAGGCACAAGTCGGGGCTGGCAGCAATATTCGTAGTCGGGGTACAGGCAAAAGGTCAAGGCAGGTAGCAAGTATCGTGGTCAGGGTACAGGCAAAGGTCAAATCCGGAAACAGCAAACAAAACGCAAGAGCAGGTACTGTAGATAACAGAAGCCAGCTTGGGCAATGAAAACAATGAAGGAAGGGGTTTAAATAGCCGAATTTGGCGCCAAAAATCAAAGGAACCGGAAACCTAGAAAACCTACACAAAGATGGCGCCTAATGCTTCAAGGCGCGCGACTGCGCATGTCCGCGCGTCATCGCGCATGCGCAGTAACGCCGCGCCGTCCCTGCCGAACCCGGAAGTGCGGGCTCCTAATAGAGCGCGTCTGCCGGCCGGCGCGACCTAAGGTAGGAGAACGCGCCGGTCCGGCAGAGCGCCTCACAATACTGTAGTTAGGTAAATGACGGCACTCCCAGGAATCTTCATATACAAACGTTCTGAAAAGAAGTTTCTTTGGTTTATTTAGTCCAACGTTTCAGTCCCTTACTGGGACTATCAGCAGGGATACCAACACCGTGTACAAACGTGTTTGTCAGGGATACCAATACCTTGTACAAACGTGTTTGTACACGGTGTTGGTATCCCTGACGAAAGTCCCAGCAAGGGACTGAAACATTGGACTAAATAACCCAAAGAAACATCTTTTCAGACCTTTTGTGTATGAAAAAAGGCAGGTTAATTGGCACCTGATAAAACTGACCCCACTGTGTGTGACTGTGATAGGGACCTTAGATTGTAGACTGGGGCAGGGACAGACGCAAATCATATAGCTTTGTAAAGCACTGCGGAAATGTGTCAGCACTATATAAATGTCAGGAAATAATAATAAATACTATCTTACATGATCGTATTCAATGCTTTGCTATCCTCTAGTGGTAGCATTTGGCATATGTAATGACTCCTGGAGCAATGCGTCAGATGCTCTTAACTGTACAGTGGCTTCTTAATATTTACTTGCGTCCCAAGATTCATATTTGCACACTAGAGACTGGTAGTTTGTGGCATCCCATTGCACATATGTTTTGCCTGGGGGAGATGATCTTGCTTAAGAGTTGAGGCCTGGAATGGTACCTGGGGATTGGGAAGATGGCGTATGCATATGGATCATCTATAGGAACTGATACAGTAGCTCGGTTCTGTAATAAACACATTATAAATTGTTGCATATTGTGCCTCAGCCACACAAAAAACAGTCATGCCCTATCCACGCCAAATGGAAACCACTTTTTTTAATGGAACAGTAACACCAACAAAAATAAAGGTGTTTTAAAGTATTATTATTATTATTATTATTATTAATATATAAAAATATAATATATATATAATGCGTATTTGAAATATAATGAGCAGACCCAATTCAGGTGGTACCAGCTAAGCCCCTTGTAACATCCAACTGTATCATACGAAAGTGTACCACTGTCAGAACTAACGCACATGCAGTATATCCAGGTCAGTCCATATACCCAGCTATACCTATCTGGGGTAATAAACCATTTCCTAAACCGTATATGATTATGCCACCCTCTACTGGTCCAAACATGACCCTGGAAAAGGTATGGTCTCATAGAGAAGTCATTCCATTTGCTGAAAAAGGAAATGTAGGAAGGGCCCACCGAACTCACAATGGCTGACATACAAATCCATCTTCACTACCCAACATAGACTCCACATCAGACCCAAAGCCAAAAATATCCCAATTACAGTATATAGCATACTCCTAAACTATAAGATGGTGAATGTTCCTATCAAGAGCAGAAAGGCTCGGGACAAAGAAAATAGTCAACTCACTGATTATCAGTGGGCCAGAATTCTACAAGCCCCTAAGAGGATCTCTGAGGCACAGGCCATTACAATTATACATGATACACAGGGCATACTACACAAGAAACAGATATTCCCACAAATCTCCAGTTACTGTTAATGTTGTGTACAACAGTTGGAGAAACTCCAGCACATACTTTGGGACTGGTGCCTCAGGCTGCATAAATGCCCCTGACTATAACTCCCAGAATCCTCTTTTATTCAACCTTTGTCAGGGGTTGTTGGGAATAGTAGTTTAACATAATGTAGTTAAGCAATGCCAAAAATAACTTCTGCACCTCATGATAGCATTCTGTTAAATGTAGAGGCTGCTGGTTTGAAATGAGTGATATTATGTCATTTCCCTGCTGTATGTCTGTTGTGCTTTCTTTGCGTCGGACCGGGACACCGGGAAAAAACCTGGTGGGCCCCAGTGGCCCAGACCCGACCCTTGCTGGCGCTCCCCCAGCCGACCGATCCTCCCCTGAAGCATTAAACTTATGTGCGCTCAGTGGAGGATGTCGGGTGGGGGACCCTTTATGTGCGCTCAGGGGAGGATGTCGGGTGGGGGACCCTGTAGGGGGTTAAGGAGGCTGAGCGGGGGGTTAAGGAGGCTCCCCCTGTGGGGGGTTAGGGTGTGCGCAGGACATGGCCTGCAGGGCCTCTGGTGGGCCCTGCAGCCCCCAGTCCGACCCTGCCTTTGGGGAATATGAGCCATTAGTTATGGTGCCAGCAAGCTAAAATCTAAGCAATATTTTTATTTTTCCTATAGATCTGCAGTTCTCTCCTTGAATCGGCATGATGTGCTATTCAAGCTACACAAGAGGAACAGCAAAGATGCCCTGGTACCACAAGAAATGTGGAGTGGACCCTAGGTGCCATCTGGCGGTTGGAAACCTGCAAATGTTTCTGTATCACACCTGGATTTCTTTCATAAGTCGGTATAAAGCAGCATTAGCCAGAATTTCTATGTGCGGCCTTACCTGGCGGAGCAGGGGATTGGTGTTGCATCTCATTGTAGGCACAAAACTAAAGAGCTTCCACCGGCTCACCCTCTTTAACTGCTGGTTGCACTCTCTTCAGTTTTGTTCTTATGATTTCAGAGATTGATTTTTTTGTCTCCACATCTTTAGGATAGTGATGGGAAATTGCCAGTGGTCCTGCACAGACAGGAAAGGCCTTACACAGAAAAGAAAATTCATTTTCTTGCAGGTCTGTACTGTCAGTTGAACATTGTGCCCTTTTGGGTGCAGGCAGATTAGTATTTAAGTTGTTCTGGTCTGTTCTATGCACCAGACCTTCAGCTGCCCCCTCCTCTTGCTGATCATTTATAGTATGGTTTCTCTGCCGTCTCTGGGGGACACAGGGAATGTATGAGGTTAAACAGGGTCGGACTGGGCCGCCGGGACACCGGGAAAAATCCCGGTGGGCCCCGGGGGCCCAGACCCGACCCTTTCTGACGCTCCCCCTGACACGTTAAATTTACACGCTCGGGGGAGGACGTCGGGTGGGGGACCCTGCGAGGGGGGTTAGGGGGGGCGGGGCGCGGGCACCTGCAGGGACCCTGGGTCGGGAACCCCGGTTGGCCCTTCACCCCCCAGTCCGACCCTGAGGTTAAACATATGTACAGGCATCTAAGGGCCACTCCACTTAAGCTGCCACTCTAGGCATGGCCCTTGGGTGCCTATATATATAGACAGAAAGATATGTAAATAGGATAGATAGATAGATAGATAGATGATAGATAGATAGATAGATAGATAGATAGATAGATTGATATTGCTGGGGTAGTAGCTGAGTGCTGGGTGCTAGTGCTGATAAGCTGCAGCACCACTAGTTATGGTTGATTTTTCTGTTTGGCAGGCTTTGCTACAGAACCAGTAAAAGTGGGGACACCGGCTAGAGAGTTGGCGTTTGCTGCAGTTTTTCTTGAGACCGTTCTGCCTATAGTGAGCATCAGCTGATCCCAGTTGTCCTGGACTGACAGAGCCTACAACAACATTTATCATTGTCCAAGTAGTTCATCTGTGTAAGTATGTTGCTGAGTTCCATACCCCCCAACTGTCCCGCTTTCCGCGGGACAGTCCCGGATAATTCCATGAATGTCCCGCATCAGAAATGCGAACATTCATTAAAGTATCCGGGACAGCGCGATGCGCTCCTTCTTCTTCAGCGGCTCCTCTGCGTATGCGGCTCCTTTCGTGGCGGTAACAGGCCCTTTTATAAGGTTGTGCTCCATGCGTATTGACGACACACGTACACACGGTGCCCAACCTTATAAAAGGGTCTGTCGCCGCCACGAAAGGAGCCTCATATGCAGAGGATCCACTGAAGAAGAAGGAAGCACTGTGTCAATTGGGGGCACTGTGTCTATTGGGGGCACTGTGTATGGGGGGCGCTGTCTCAATTGGGGGCACTGTATATGGGGGGTACTGTCTATGGGGGCACTTTCTATGGGGGGTACTGTTCTAGTTCTAGTACTCTAACATTTGGTGCAAATGCTCAACATTACCTACAGTTCTTAGGCTAGGACTTAAATCCTGTATTCTGTGTTTTTGTTTTTTTTTAAAGGTTGATTTTTATTGAGTTTTACAACAACAATAGAAAATGGAAAGGGGAGAGGAAAGAAGGAAAGGGAGAGAGAGAGAGAGAAAAATGGAGATTAACGGTTGTTACACTATTGTAGCTGGTGAATCAGTCCAAGGAGACCAAATATTTTCAAACGTCGCCAGGCATCCTCTGGCAAGATAGGTAAGTTTATATAGGTCCAATTGTGAGTTGACAAGAGTAATCCATCTGCGGAGTGTTGGAGGTGATGGGCCCATCCAGTTTAGGGCGATAGTTTTTTTAGCATAAAATAGTAGCAATCTCATTAGTAATTTAGTGTTCCTTCTGTGTTCCAGTGAGTCTAGGAGGCCCAGTATGCAGGTAGTTGGATTGAGTATTTGAGGGAGGTTCAGTTCTGTACCCATAAATTCTGTGACTTTGTGCCAGAACTTTTGTATTATGGGGCAGTCCCATATCAGATGCATGAAGTTAGCCATATATGCTTTGCATCTCTGACAGTTCGCTGAGTCAGTTTTCCCCATGATATGCAGCTTTTGCGGGGTGAGATAGGTCTGGTGTATGATTTTAAATTGTATAAGCTTGTCTCTTGTGCTTATTAAGGGTTGGTATAAGTTGCTAATGACCTCGTCCCAGTCCTCTGGGTCTAGGTGTACCCCGGAGGTTTCCCATTTAAGCTTGATTCTTGGTCTTGGGTCATACCTTTTAGCGATCAGGATTTTGTAGGAGTTCGAGAGTAGTTTCGTTTTGTTTGTCTGAGCTGTCAGCAGTTCTAAGTCTAGGTGCTGTATATTCGGTGGTTGTTGGAACTGTGCTCCACATAAATGTGTAATCTGTGCGTATCTAAGGTATGACAAGCTGGGTCGGGGGATAATTTGCTGCAGGAGAGGTAGGGTATGCAGTTCTCCTTTTGTATATAGATGGTCAATGCGCTTTACTCCAAGTTTGGCCCAGGATCCTGCTTCTGGGAAAGAAGCGAAGTGCGGTAGGTTACTGTTTCCCCATAGTGGGGCGTCGGGTGATATTATTCCTGTTTTGTTGGTTAATAGGGTCATGGAGTCCCATGCTTTTTTGGTGGCATCTGAAACTGGGAGTAGTGGGCTAATATCCTTCCTTGTTCTATATAGGGCATTGTGCATGCTTTCTATTGAGGTGAAGTAAAGGGCTTCTAAAATTGAGGCTGGGTTTTCGGGGTCAAACACTTTCCAGTTTGCAACATGGGCACATTGGGAAGCTAGGTAGTAGAGCTCGTAGTTAGGAGATGCTAGTCCTAGTTGGTCTTGTGGGGTATTCAATGTGTACCTAGAAAGCGTTGGAGATTTGTTTCCCCAGATAAATGCAGATTGGGTTTGGTTTATTTCTAGTAAAAAGTTTTTGGGTATATGACATGGAGTGTTACTATATTGATATAGGAATTTCGGTAGGAAGATCATTTTGCATAAATTGATTCTTCCTATTAATGTGAGCGGTAGTTTTGTCCAATGTCTGAGGGTCTCTGAGAATTTGTTGTATAGTGGGCGTAAGTTGTGTTCAAGGAATTGTGCTGGATCTTTATGAACCGTTATTCCCAAGTATTTAAAGCTGTTAGCTACTTTGAGGGTGCAGTCAGGGTCTGTCATTGTTGGGATTTGGCCATCAAGAGGAAAGATTATAGATTTTTCCCAATTGATCTGTAGGCCTGAGAATGTACCAAAGGACTTGATTATTTGTAATACTGCTTGGAATGAGCCATTGGGGTCTGCTACATATAACAGCGTGTCATCTGCATATAGAGAAATTTTCTCTTCAACAGTCTTGTATATAAGTCCTTTAATTTGCAGGGAGTGTCTAATTTGGATTGCCATGGGTTCAATCGCTAGGGCGAAGAGTAGTGGGGAGAGGGGGCATCCTTGGCGAGTACCTCTAGTGAGTTGGAATGGGGTGGAAAAGATTCCATTTACTTTGACAGCTGCTTTGGGTTCACTATACATCAGCTTAAGCCACTTGACAAAGGTGGGACCAAATCCCATTCTAGCGATTACCTCCCAAAGAGTCGAAGGCTTTGGCTTTATCCAGAGATACTACCAATCTGGAACCCCTATTTTCATGAGGTAGTTAAAAATTAAGGAATAATCTCCTAAGGTTAAAGCTTGTGGATTTTGCTGCCATGAATCCAGTTTGGTCTGGTTCTACTAGTGTGGAGATTACTTTGGCTAGGCGTTTTGCTAGGATTTTTGTGAGAATTTTGATCTCTATGTTGAGTAAAGAAATTGGCCTGTATGAGGAACACAGAGTTGGATCTTTCCCGGGTTTGGGGATAACTACAATAGTTGCTTCTGAGAATGATTTAGGGAGGGAGAATTCCTCAAATGCATAGAGTAGCGTTTCGTGTAGTTTTGGGACTATTTCTCGGATCTGGGACTGATACCATTCTGCAATGAAGCCATCTGGGCCTGGGGATTTACTTGCGGGAAGAGACATGATAGCTTCCGCTATGTCAAATTTAGTAATGGGGGAGTCTATATATCTCAATTGCATGCGTGATAGCTTGGGTAAAGGGATTCTATTAAGGTAGTTATGTAAATCTGTATTGGAGTAGTGGGCAGTGGATGTGTAGAGTGAGGCGTAGAATTTGTTAAACTCTGCGGCTATGTCTATGGGAGCAAGTACTGTCTCTGCATTAGAGGATAGTATTTTGGGGACAGCCGTGGTGCTCTCAAGTGGCTTAGCCAAGAAAGCTAATGGTTTACCGTTTTTATCGCCGTAGGCGAACATAGTACTAGCCGTGTGGAGAAGTTGCTTTTTGGTTAGGTTTACTCTGTGCAAATTAAGCCGTCTAAGGGCGTCTGCGAAACTAGCATTTTTTTCTGGAGTGGGATCAGCGGTGTAAGCTGTTTCATAGGAGCTCATGGCTGTCTCCAAATCTAACAGGATGTATTTAGAGTGCGATCTAGCTTTAGCAATGGCTGCCTTCAGGGCACCTCTCATTGTATTCTGTGTTTTTAATTGGTTTTAAGAATTGTTCATTTTAAATTTCTGGGAGAGAGATTCTCTGTGGTTGGGATGACTTCACTGTGAGAGGCTACTGGGGGCAGGAGCCATTCACATCCATCTGCCCCGGGCTTTTTCTTAGCAGGCTCTAATGTATCTTGTATCATAGAACAGGAATGCTGAGAAAATGTTAAAATGATAGCGAATAATAACACTAATAGGTTGTATCATACACAAAGGACCAGTTCATGCCCCCTCAGATACACAGAGGTTTTTGGACTTTTTTTCAGTACATAACCCCCTCCTTGTCCAGCATTTGGTTAGGGTTCCCCCTTCGGCTCATAACCAGGTTGCAGGTCATAGATCTCCCATTCAGCTACTGCTTAGAGAATATACATTACATGCCAGTTTGAATTTCAGTTTAAATCCACACCCTTTTTTTGCAGGATTAAATTTCAATGTAGAAATATTATCTTAAATGGATTTTTGCAAGGTAGGGTGACAAGTGCAATAAAGGCTGACTGCATTTGGGCAGCGTTGTCAACCTCATGGGAGGTAGGCAAGTGCAGAAATAAGTGTTTTTTTGTCCTTTGCTTTGCATTTTATTTTTCTGGGGTCTAAATTAAATGGGGACTGGATACTAATGCAATATTTCCGTTCATTCATTTTTTGTTTTACAATTAGTTTTGACATAAAGCAATGTCAGTATCCCAGAGAGCAAAATCCCGGTGTAGGATTAGTTACTCATTAAGATGGGAGAACCATTCATGGGTCTGAAACAAGACACTGTAAGCAAACCAGCAGCACCACTCTAAATTAAACTATTACTCTTTGAGGCTGCAATTTTATTGTTGTTTTCTTTGCTTATCTTTCTATTGAGGCCCTCGCCTATACATATTTCAGGCTCTTATTTAAGCCACTGCCTGCTTGCTAGAGAAATTTGGACCCTAGCAACCAGATAGCTGCTAAAATTCCAAACGAAAGAGCTGCTAAACAAAAAGCTAATAAAAAATAAGTCCGACTGCGTATTGTCTCAGAATAGCACTCTCTACCACATACTTAAAGTTTATTTGAAGATCAACTAGTCCTTTAAGCTGAGGGGCAAATAAGCCTCAGATGTTAGGATTTTTACAGGGGTCTGGAATTGCTGCT
This sequence comes from Xenopus tropicalis, assembly GCF_000004195.4. Lineage (NCBI taxonomy): Eukaryota > Metazoa > Chordata > Amphibia > Anura > Pipidae > Xenopus > Xenopus tropicalis. The sequence continues at coordinate 31,703,444 of NC_030677.2, read as the reverse complement.
GTCCCCACAGATAATCTGAGTAATTCATTAGGTCTCTGATTTACACCAGTTTTCTGTTTAGTGAAAACGCTTCCCCCGCGCTGCTTACTCATTATAAAATCAGCAATACACCTATCGACCCCAAATGTAAACCACTTTTTTTTAAATAGTTCCAGGTTTTGTTGCCCTTTATGAGGATTCATTTTTGCAATTTTAATTGCAAAAACAGTTTTGCTCAGTATGTTGGTTTTTTTGCTCTAGAATTTCATTACCATTTTAAAATAATACAGGTTGTTGCAAAATTTTACAATCAACACTAGGCACAGGTTATGAAAGTATAGAAGCGCCCACTTGTAAAATGTGAGCAACTTGCATTTGTATCATTGTGGGCTTCACTCTTACAGGGTGTGACTGTTGTCTTATTGGCCCCTTCAGTACATGCCTTAATTTGGCTCAAGAAACAGTGCACAAAGGGAAGGAACACCTTTTGGGTGACATTTGTTCACATAGAAGCAATTGCTTTATTTTTCTCATTTTGCAAGTTTTTAGGTGTTTTTGCACCTTCTAATACAGGTATGGGTTCTATTATTCAGAATTCATGGGACCTGGCGTTTTCTGAATAAGGGATCTTTCTGTAATTTGGATCACTTTACCTTAAGTGTGCTAAAAAATAATGTAAACATTAATAAAACCCAATAGGGTGGTTTTGCTTCCAGTATAGGCTAATTATATCTTAGCTGCGATCAAGTACAAGGAACTGTTTTATTATTAGAGAGAAAAAGGAAATCACGTTTAAAAATTTGAATTATTTGCCTATAATGGAGTCTATGGGAGCTGGACTTCCTGTAATTCGTAGCTTTCTGGATAACAGATCCCATAACTGTAGTAGTAGTAGTAGTGAGATTTGTTCTATAGAAACACTCCATAAGCCTTAACATGTATAATATTTCTAATTGTGATCATTAAAATTAGGAGACCCCACAGAAGTAGCTGCTAACCATGAGCCCAAGAGCATTGGTACAAATATGGTGCTACATACAGTATATTTCATTTAGTTATACTTGCTAGAGGGGGTCTTTGCTATTTATTTTGAGTTTGACATAAAACCACACAATTTTCTCTCTGCTCCCGGGGTGATCATGGATCAATTTGTAGGTGATTTATTTATTGTGAATATTTTTATAAAAAAAGGTTTTGTGCAGAAAATTATTTTCTGATGTTGAAACTGACATATATTCAGGTTAAACAAAGAAGCAGGGTTTGGGTACAGAAAGAAACAGGCTGATTTTGGCTGTTAAGGATGCAGGCAAAAAGATATTCAGAGTTCTGGTGTTTAGTCTGAACTACAACCCTCAGTATTCTCTTACATTCATCTTTTATCAAGGGCTGCTGGAAATTGTAGTTTAGCATTACATTTAATGTAGTGACCTGTATTTGTAAAAGGTATGTGTTTGCTTCAGAAGCTGTAATGCCATCTAAGGCACTCTGTCATCTGAAGTCACTCTCCTGTATAGGTGCAGGAAGGCATATGGGCACCACTTTGTATACAGCAGGGTTTGGGTACATAGTAACAGCCTGCTTTTGGCTGATAGAAATGTAATATTTAGCAGGATGGCAGCTCTTGCCTTCCATGGATCAGTGCAGGCAGTTATAATGCTGCATTGACTCCTATATAAATTACAGTTATTTTACTACATGATATTAAAATGGGACAGATGTCATACGGGGCTGTCACTGCCCCCAAAAAAATGTTATCTGCAATTGCAATTGTAATTGAACCAAATGTATATAAAGCAATTTTTTTATTGTTTTCATAACTAACCCTTTAAAAAGCAAGTTTTATACAAATCAAATATCATTCATTTATTCTGTATGATTGTTAATGCTTTGCATTTCGAAAGATAATGTTGTGGCAAGTTTTGTTATGCAGTGATGTCATAATGCAGTGATGTCACAATGTTAGCTATCAGTCATAGCTTAGTGTCACCCATACAAGTCTCTCCAAGAGATCATTTGTTTGGGAGCAGCCAACAGACAGACAAGGTCATTTATAGCTGCTACGGTAAGGAGTTTTTTCCGTTAACGACTTACAGTATATTACATTCCCCCGATAGAGTTTTGAAAACTCCATAACCTACTCCCATAATCCTCTTCCATTCATCCTATTCCATTTGGTGTTGTTGGACTAGCATAAGCTAGTCCAACAACACAAAAAATTATTGAACTTTTGTATATTTAATGTAGTCTTTTTCTAATGCCATTCATACAGTATAAATAAGCTCCTTCATGAATATAGGCACAACTCAACAGATAAAAATTACTTTATAAACTATAAACAGGGGAAGTATGTATTTTGGTGTTTTTTTGAGACAGAGATCTTTGGTTGTTAGGGTGCAGCCAGGCAGGGCAAAGTCAGATTTGATCCTTTTCTTTTTTGTTTGTTACTGGCCCTGTAATGTGCATGCAGAGGCTTCAGCATTGGCTGGTAAGGAGGGATATTTGGGATTGTAGTGCTAAAGAATAAGCTGTAGTGACTACAATATAAATTACAGTTATTTTGGTACATGTTAGATGAGAGATAAGGGTCAGTGCAATATGGATATCTCATATGGTTTTGCCTGCAGATAATATTGCATTATCTGCTATTACTTGCTGGCGTTTATCAATGTTATGACAACTGTTGCTATGCAGTGATGTCACAATGCTAGCTACCAGCCATAGCTCAGCAGCACCCCTGCAGGCCTGGCAGAGAGTTTCATTTAGTTGGGAGCAGCCAGGACAGACATACTAGGTTATCTACAGCTGCTAAGGCAACTTGTTTACAAGATGCAAGTAAGAGGATAATTAGAGTTTAGGTCTTTTAATCCATGAAGTTCAACTCCCAGAATTCTCTTACATTCATCCTTTGTCAAGGGATGCTGGGAATAGTAGTTAGAATAAGCTAGTTCAGCAACACGTCACATTTACATTTAATATAGTCTTTCTATGCATCTCTAAATAGCATGTGTTTGTTTCAGAAGGTCTAGTGTTATTCATAGATTATAAATAAGCTCCTTTGTAGGCAGATATATAGGCACAACTCTGCATAATAGATACACTATTTGAATTATATTACAGACCCCTCTATTGGTGTGTTTTATAGATACTATACTATACTAAATATCATTACCATTATGTACATTTATTGCTCAGAAAGTCTGCTTTTCTAAAAAGGGATGCCCTAATAGTAAATACCAGTGATAGATGAGCACTGCCCCTGAACAGCGATCTTTATTTGGGTGCAGCCAGGCAGGACAGACTAGTCTGGTATTTAAGAAGCTATTTAGGGTCTGTTTCCTTGTATAAAATATCATTGGAGGGATATAGGGAGTGGTAATGCTAAGCATAGTCTGTTTAGACTGCTATATAAATTCTATATACATTACAGTGATATTTGGTACATAATAGAAAGATCAGTGCAATATCGATATCTCATAATTTAGCCTGCAGGTAATATTGTGTCATCCGCCATTGTTGGCTGGTGTTTATCAAGGCTATGTGGTAGCAACTGTTGCTATGCAGTGATGTCACAATGCTAGCTAACAGCCATAGCTCAGGAGCACCCCTGCAGACCTTGCAGACAGTTTCAGTTAGTTTGGAGCAGCAGATCAGACAGACAAGGTCATTTATAACTACTTAAACTAAATTGGTTCGAAGATGTAGGTAAGAAGCTATGTTTCCATTTAATGTAGTGATCTCCAGCCATTAGGGTCATTAGGGGGCTGTTTGCAGGTGACATGAATTGTGCAAGACTTTGATATTATTCTTCTCTCCATGGGGGTCATTTGTTAAGATGCAGTGTCAGTATAGTTTCAAATTGTCCATATGTGGAGCTGGTCATGTTATGATCACCTTCATGCATATGTGAAGCAACAGAGGGCGGATTGGGGTGGCGTCAGTGGGGGGCATATGTGTACCTGGCGCATCTGCCTTGCACACTGGTCCCCCATGGCCCTTTACTTCATTCTAGGGGTATGCTAGAGGAAAGTAGAGGGTCACACTGACATTTAAGGCTTGTGCTATGGTCATGTGGATGATGACAGTGCACAAGTCGACACTGCATAAGACTATTGCTGGAGGTGCGGCACGCTGTGTGACAACGCAGATAGTGCTATGCCTGTTTTGCTTTGTCTTCTTTTTAACAAATGACCCAAGTGTAGCTGCAGAGTGCCATTGAGCCCTATGGGAGACTTTCCTTGGGCCAGGTTGGAGCTGCAGAGTGCCATTGAGCCCTATGGGAGGCTTTCCTTGGGCCGGGTTGGAGATGCAGAGTGCCAATGAGCCCTATGGGAGACTCTCCTTTGGCCAGGTTGGAGCTGCAGAGTGCCATTGAGCCCTATTGGAGGCTTTCCTTTGGCCAGGTTGGAGCTGCAGAGTGCCATTCAGCGCTATGGGAGGCTTTCCTTGTGCCAGGTTGGAGCTGCAGAGTGCCATTGAGCCCTATGTGAGACTTTCCTTGGGCCAGGTTGGAGCTGCAGAGTGCCCTTGAGCCCTATGGGAGAGTCTCCTTGGGCCGCGTTGGAGCTGCAGAGTGCCATTGAGCCCTTTGGGAGACTTTCCTTGGGCCAGGTTGGAGCTGCAGAGTGCCATTGAGCCCTATGGGAGACTTTCCTTGGGCCAGGTTGGAGCTGCAGAGTGCCATTCAGCCCTATGGGAGGCTTTGCTTGGGCCGGGTTGGAGCTGCAGAGTGCCATTGAGCCCTATGGGAGAGTCTCCTTGGGTCAGGTTGGAGCTGCAGAGTGCAATTCAGCCCTATGGGAGACTTTCCTTGGGCCAGGTTGGAGCTGCAGATTGCAATTGAGCCCTATGGGAGGCTTTCCTTGGGCCAGGTTGGAGCTGCAGAGTGCCATTGAGCCCTATTAGAGACTTTCCTTGGGCCAGGTTGGAGCTGCAGAGTGCCATTGAGCCCTATGGGAGAGTCTCCTTGGGCCGCGTTGGAGCTGCAGAGTGCCATTGAGCCCTTTGGGAGACTTTCCTTGGGCCAGGTTGGAGCTGCAGAGTGCCATTGAGCCCTATGGGAGGCTTTGCTTGGGCCGGGTTGGAGCTGCAGAGTGCCATTGAGCCCTATGGGAGAGTCTCCTTGGGCCGGGTTGGAGCTGCAGAGTGCCATTGAGCCCTATGGGAGAGTCTCCTTGGGCCGGGTTTGAGCTGCAGAGTGCCATTGAGCCCTATCGGAGAGTCTCCTTAATGCATATGTGAAGCAACAGAGGGCGGATTGGGGTGGCGTCAGTGGGGGGCACAATTGTGCCTGGCGCATCTGCCTTTAGCACAGGTCCCCCATGGCCCTTTACATCACTCTAGGGGTATGCTAGAGGAAAGTAGAGGGTCACACTGACATTTAAGGCTTGTGCTATGGTCATGTGGATGATGACAGTGCACAAGTCGACACTGCATAAGACTATTGCTGTTGTTGCGGCACGCTGTGTGACCACGCAGATAGTGCTATGCCTGTTTTGCTTTGTCTTCTTTTTAACAAATGACCCAAGTGTAGTGAAGACTCTTGACTTTAGTGCATGTCTTTTGACCCCAGCCATGAGGGTCATTAGGGGGCTGTTTGCAGGTGACATGAATTGTGCAAGACTTTCATACTATTCTTCTCTCCATGGGGGTCATTTGTTAAGATGCAGTGTCAGTATAGTTGCAAATTGTCCATATGTGGAGCTGGTCATGTTATCATCACCTTAATGCATATGTGAAGCAACAGAGGGCGGATTGGGGTGGCGTCAGTGGGGGGCACAATTGTGCCTGGCGCATCTGCCTTGCACACTGGTCCCCCATGGCCCTTTACTTCACTCTAGGGGTATGCTAGAGGAAAGTAGAGGGTCACACTGACATTTAAGGCTTGTGCTATGGTCATGTGGATGATGACAGTGCACAAGTCGACACTGCATAAGACTATTGCTGGAGGTGCGGCACGCTGTGTGACCACGCAGATAGTGCTATGCCTGTTTTGCTTTGTCTTCTTTTTAACAAATGACCCAAGTGTAGTTAAGACTTTTGACTTTAGTGCATTTAATATTGAGATGTGTAGAGTTTGCTTGTGACTTTTAGATCATTTTGTCTTTTGACCCCAGCCATGAGGGTCATTAGGGGGCTGTTTGCAGGTGACATGAATTGTAGATGACTTTGATAGTATTCTTCTCTCCATGGGGGTCATTTGTTAAGATGCAGTGTCAGTATAGTTGCAAATTGTCCATATGTGGAGCTGGTCATGTTATCATCACCTTAATGCATATGTGAAGCAACAGAGGGCGGATTGGGGTGGCGTCAGTGGGGGGCATATGTGTGCCTGGCGCATCTGCCTTTAGCACAGGTCCCCCATGGCCCTTTACTTCACTCTAGGGGTATGCTAGAGGAAAGTAGAGGGTCACACTGACATTTAAGGCTTGTGCTATGGTCATGTGGATGATGACAGTGCACAAGTCGACACTGCATAAGACTATTGCTGTTGTTGCGGCACGCTGTGTGACCACGCAGATAGTGCTATGCCTGTTTTGCTTTGTCTTCTTTTTAACAAATGACCCAAGTGTAGTGAAGACTCTTGACTTTTGTGCATTTAATATCGAGATGTGTAGAGTTTGCTTGTGACTTTTAGATCATTTTGTCTTTTGACCCCAGCCATGAGGGTCATTAGGGGGCTGTTTGCAGGTGACATGAATTGTGCAAGACTTTCATACTATTCTTCTCTCCATGGGGGTCATTTGTTAAGATGCAGTGTCAGTATAGTTGCAAATTGTCCATATGTGGAGCTGGTCATGTTATCATCACCTTAATGCATATGTGAAGCAACAGAGGGCGGATTGGGGTGGCGTCAGTGGGGGGCATATGTGTGCCTGGCGCATCTGCCTTGCACACTTGTCCCCCATGGCACTTTACTTCACTCTAGGGGTATGCTAGAGGAAAGTAGAGGGTCACACTGACATTTAAGGCTTGTGCTATGGTCATGTGAATGATGACAGTGCACAAGTCGACACTGCATAAGACTATTGCTGTTGTTGCGGCACGCTGTGTGACCATGCAGATAGTGCTACGCCTGTTTTGCTTTGTCTTCTTTTTAACAAATGACCCAAGTGTAGTGAAGACTCTTGACTTTAGTGCATTTAATATTGAGATGTGTAGAGTTTGCTTGTGACTTTTAGATCATTTTCTCTTTTGACAGGGTAGGGTAAGTGCAATATTAATATCTCAATTGATTTAGCCTTCAGATAGTATTGTGCCATCCGCCATTGTTGGCTGGTGTTTATCAAGGCTATGTGGTAGCAACTGTTGCTATGCAGTGATGTCACAATGCTAGCTAACAGCCATAGCTCAGGAGCACCCCTGCAGACCTTGCAGACAGTTTCAGTTAGTTTGGAGCAGCAGATCAGACAGACAAGGTCATTTATAACTACTTAAACTAAATTGGTTCAAAGATGTAGGTAAGAAGCTATATTTCCATTTAATGTAGTGATCTCCTGTATTTGTAAAAAGGATGGGATGCTGAAGGCTTCAATGCAGCTGAATTTGGGAAGCGTTTGGGTACCAGGGATTGTGTTTGTGACTTTTAGATCATTTTGTCTTTTGACCCCAGCCATGAGGGTCATTAGGGGGCTGTTTGCAGGTGACATGAATTGTGCAAGACTTTCATACTATTCTTCTCTCCATGGAGGTCATTTGTTAAGATGCAGTGTCAGTATAGTTGCAAATTGTCCATATGTGGAGCTGGTCATGTTATGATCACCTTCATAGATATGTGAAGCAACAGAGGGCGGATTGGGGTGGCGTCAGTGGGGGGCACAATTGTGCCTGGCGCATCTGCCTTTAGCACAGGTCCCCCATGGCCCTTTACTTCACTCTAGGGGTATGCTAGAGGAAAGTAGAGGGTCACACTGACATTTAAGGCTTGTGCTATGGTCATGTGGATGATGACAGTGCACAAGTCGACACTGCATAAGACTATTGCTGGAGGTGCGGCACGCTGTGTGACCACGCAGATAGTGCTATGCCTGTTTTGCTTTGTCTTCTTTTTAACAAATGACCCAAGTGTAGTGAAGACTTTTGACTTTAGTGCATTTAATATTGAGATGTGTAGAGTTTGCTTGTGACTTTTAGATCATTTTGTCTTTTGACCCCAGCCATGAGGGTCATTAGGGGGCTGTTTGCAGGTGACATGAATTGTAGAAGACTTTGATAGTATTCTTCTCTCCATGGGGGTCATTTGTTAAGATGCAGTGTCAGTATAGTTGCAAATTGTCCATATGTGGAGCTAGTCATGTTATGATCACATTCATGCATATGTGAAGCAACAGAGGGCGGATTGGGGTGGCGTCAGTGGGGGGCACAATTGTTCCTGGCGCATCTGCCTTGCACACTGGTCCCCCATGGCCCTTTACTTCACTCTAGGGGTATGCTAGAGGAAAGTAGAGGGTCACACTGACATTTAAGGCTTGTGCTATGGTCATGTGGATGATGACAGTGCACAAGTCGACACTGCATAAGACTATTGCTGGAGGTGCGGCACGCTGTGTGACCACGCAGATAGTGCTATGCCTGTTTTGCTTTGTCTTCTTTTTAACAAATGACCCAAGTGTAGCTGCAGAGTGCCATTGAGCCCTATGGGAGACTTTCCTTGGGCCAGGTTGGAGCTGCAGAGTGCCATTAAGCCCTATGGGAGGCTTTCCTTGGGCCGGGTTGGAGCTGCAGAGTGCCAATGAGCCCTATGGGAGACTCTCCTTAGGCCAGGTTGGAGCTGCAAAGTCTCCCAGAGTGCCATTGAGCCCTATGGGAGAGTGTCCTTGGGCCAGGTTGGAGCTGCAGTGCCATGGAGCCGTATGGGAGACTTTCCTTGGGCCAGGTTGGAGCTGCAGAGTGCCATTGAGCCCTATGTGAGACTTTCCTTGGGCCGGGTTGGAGCTGCAGAGTGCCCTTGAGCCCTATGGGAGGCTTTCCTTGGGCCAGGTTGGAGCTGCAGAGTGCCATTGAGCCCTATGGGAGACTTTCCTTGGGCCAGGTTGGAGCTGCAGAGTGCCATTGAGCCCTATGGGAGACTTTGCTTGGGCCAGGTTGGAGCTGCAGAGGGCCATTGAGCCCTATGGGAGACTTTCCTTGGGCCAGGTTGGAGCTGCAGAGTGCCATTGAGCCCTATGGGAGGCTTTCCTTGGGCCAGGTTGGAGCTGCAGAGTGCCATTGAGCCCTATGGGAGACTTTCCTTGGGCCAGGTTGGAGCTGCAGAGTGCCATTGAGCCCTATGTGAGACTTTCCTTTGGCCGGGTTTGAGCTGCAGAGTGCCCTTGAGCCCTATGGGAGAGTCTCCTTGGGCCGGGTTGGAGCTGCAGAGTGCCATTGAGCCCTATGGGAGAGTCTCCTTGGGCCGGGTTTGAGCTGCAGAGTGCCATTGAGCCCTATGGGAGACTTTCCTTAGGCCAGGTTGGAGCTGCAGAGTGCCATTGAGCCCTATGGGAGAATTTCCTTGGGCCAGGTTGGAGCTGCAGAGTGCAATTCAGCCCTATGGGAGGCTTTCCTTGGGCCAGGTTGGAGCTGCAGAGTGCAATTGAGCCCTATGGGAGGCTTTCCTTGGGCCAGGTTGGAGCTGCAGAGTGCCCTTGAGCCCTATGGGAGAATCTCCTTGGGCCGGGTTGGAGCTGCAGAGTGCCATTGAGCCCTATGGGAGAGTCTCCTTGGGCCGGGTTTGAGCTGCAGAGTGCCATTGAGCCCTATGGGAGACTTTGCTTGGGCCAGGTTGGAGCTGCAGAGTGCCATTGAGCCCTATGGGAGACTTTCCTTGGGCCAGGTTGGAGCTGCAGAGTGCCATTGAGCCCTATGGGAGGCTTTCCTTGGGCCAGGTTGGAGCTGCAGAGTGCCATTGAGCCCTATGGGAGACTTTCCTTGGGCCAGGTTGGAGCTGCAGAGTGCCATTGAGCCCTATGTGAGACTTTCCTTTGGCCGGGTTGGAGCTGCAGAGTGCCCTTGAGCCCTATGGGAGAGTCTCCTTGGGCTGGGTTGGAGCTGCAGAGTGCCATTGAGCCCTATGGGAGAGTCTCCTTGGGCCGGGTTTGAGCTGCAGAGTGCCATTGAGCCGTATGGGAGACTTTCCTTGGGCCAGGTTGGAGCTGCAGAGTGCCATTGAGCCCTATGGGAGAATTTCCTTGGGCCAGGTTGGAGCTGCAGAGTGCAATTCAGCCCTATGGGAGGCTTTCCTTGGGCCAGGTTGGAGCTGCAGAGTGCAATTGAGCCCTATGGGAGGCTTTCCTTGGGCCAGGTTGGAGCTGCAGAGTGCCCTTGAGCCCTATGGGAGAGTCTCCTTGGGCCGGGTTGGAGCTGCAGAGTGCCATTGAGCCCTATGGGAGAGTCTCCTTGGGCCGGGTTTGAGCTGCAGAGTGCCATTGAGCCCTATGGGAGACTTTGCTTGGGCCAGGTTGGAGCTGCAGAGTGCCATTGAGCCCTATGGGAGACTTTCCTTGGGCTAGGTTGGAGCTGCAGAGTGCCATTGAGCCCTATGGGAGGCTTTCCTTGGGCCAGGTTGGAGCTGCAGAGTGCCATTGAGCCCTATGGGAGACTTTCCTTGGGCCAGGTTGGAGCTGCAAAGTGCCATTGAGCCCTATGTGAGACTTTCCTTGGCCGGTTGGAGCTGCAGAGTGCCCTTGAGCCCTATGGGAGAGTCTCCTTGGGCTGGGTTGGAGCTGCAGAGTGCCATTGAGCCCTATGGGAGAGTCTCCTTGGGCCGGGTTTGAGCTGCAGAGTGCCATTGAGCCCTATGGGAGACTTTCCTTGGGCCAGGTTGGAGCTGCAGAGTGCCATTGAGCCCTATGGGAGACTTTCCTTGGGCCAGGTTGGAGCTGCAGAGTGCCATTCAGCCCTATGGGAGGCTTTCCTTGGGCTGGGTTGGAGCTGCAGAGTGCCATTGAGCCCTATGGGAGAGTCTCCTTGGGCCAGGTTGGAGCTGCAGAGTGCCATTCAGCCCTATGGAGGCTTTCCTTGGGCCAGGTTGGAGCTGCAGAGTGCCATTGAGACCTATGGGAGGCTTCCTTGGGCTGCGTGGAGCTGCAGAGTGCCCATTGAGCCCTATGGGAGAGTCTCCTTGGCCGGGTTGGAGCTGCAGAGTGCCATTCAGCCCTATGGGAGGCTTTCCTTGGGCCAGGTTGGAGCTGCAGAGTCCCATTCAGCCCTATGGGAGGCTTTCCTTTGCCGGGTTGGAGCTGCAGAGTGCCTTTGAGCCCTATGGGAGAGTCTCCTTGGGCCAGGTTGGAGCTGCAGAGTGCCATTGAGCCCTATGGGAACTTTCTTGGGCCAGGTTGGAGCTGCAGAGTGCCATTGAGCCCTATGGGAGGACTTTCCTTGGGCCAGGTTGGAGCTGCAGAGTGCCATTGAGCCTATGGGAGACTTTCCTTGGGCCAGGTTGGAGCTGCAGAGTGCCATTGAGCCCTATGGGAGGCTTTCCTTGGGCCAGGTTGGAGCTGCAGAGTGCCATGAGCCCTATGGGAGACTTCCTTGGCCAGGTTTGGAGCTGCAGAGTGCCATTGAGCCCTATGGGAGGCTTTCCTTGGCCGGGTTGGAGCTGCAGAGTGCCATTGAGCCCTATTGGAGAGTCTCCTTGGGCCGCGTTGGAGCTGCAGAGTGCCATTGAGCCTTTGGGAGACTTTCCTTGGGCAGGTTGGAGCTGCAGAGTGCCATTGAGCCCTATGGGAGGCTTTGCTTGGGCCGGGTTGGAGCTGCAGAGTGCCATTGAGCCCTATGGGAGAGTCTCCTTGGGCCGGGTTGGAGCTGCAGAGTGCCATTTGAGCCCTATGGGAGGTCTCCTTGGGCCGGGTTGGAGCTGCAGAGTGCCATTGAGCCTATCGGAGAGTTCCTTTAATGCATATGTGAAGCAACAGAGGGCGGATTGGGGTGGCGTCAGTGGGGGGCACAATTGTGCCTGGCGCATCTGCCTTTAGCACAGGTCCCCCATGGCCCTTTACATCACTCTAGGGGTATGCTAGAGGAAAGTAGAGGGTCACACTGACACTTAAGGCTTGTGCTATGGTCATGTGGATGATGACAGTGCACAAGTCGACACTGCATAAGACTATTGCTGTTGTTGTGGCACGCTGTGTGACCACGTAGATAGTGCTATGCCTGTTTTGCTTTGTCTTCTTTTTAACAAATGACCCAAGTGTAGCTGCAGAGTGCCATTGAGCCCTATGGGAGACTTTCCTTGGGCCAGGTTGGAGCTGCAGAGTGCCATTAAGCCCTATGGGAGGCTTTCCTTTGGCCGGGTTGGAGCTGCAGAGTGCCAATGAGCCCTATGGGAGACTCTCCTTAGGCCAGGTTGGAGCTGCAGAGTGCCATTGAGCCCTATGGGAGACTTTCCTTGGGCCGGGTTGGAGCTGCAGAGTGCCATTGAGCCCTATGGGAGAGTGTCCTTGGGCCAGGTTGGAGCTGCAGAGTGACATTGAGCCCTATGGGAGACTTTCCTTGGGCCGGGTTGGAGCTGCAGTGCCATGGAGCCGTATGGGAGACTTTCCTTGGGCCAGGTTGGAGCTGCAGAGTGCCATTGAGCCCTATGTGAGACTTTCCTTTGGCCGGATTGGAGCTGCAGAGTGCCCTTGAGCCCTATAGGAGAGTCTCCTTGGGCCGGGTTTGAGCTGCAGAGTGCCATTGAGCCCTATGGGAGAGTCTCCTTGGGCCGGGTTTGAGCTGCAGAGTGCCATTGAGCCCTATGGGAGACTTTGCTTGGGCAAGGTTGGAGCTGCAGAGTGCCATTGAGCCCTATGGGAGACTTTCCTTGGGCTAGGTTGTAGCTGCAGAGTGCCATTGAGCCCTATGGGAGGCTTTCCTTGGGCCAGGTTGGAGCTGCAGAGTGCCATTGAGCCCTATGGGAGACTTTCCTTGGGCCAGGTTGGAGCTGCAGAGTGCCATTGAGCCCTATGTGAGACTTTCCTTTGGCCGGGTTGGAGCTGCAGAGTGCCCTTGAGCCCTATGGGAGAGTCTCCTTGGGCCGGGTTGGAGCTGCAGAGTGCCATTGAGCCCTATGGGAGAGTCTCCTTGGGCCGGGTTTGAGCTGCAGAGTGCCATTGAGCCCTATGGGAGACTTTCCTTTGGCCAGGTTGGAGCTGCAGAGTGCCATTGAGCCCTATGGGAGACTTTCCTTGGGCCAGGTTGGAGCTGCAGAGTGCCATTCAGCCCTATGGGAGGCTTTCCTTGGGCTGGGTTGGAGCTGCAGAGTGCCATTGAGCCCTATGGGAGAGTCTCCTTGGGCCAGGTTGGAGCTGCAGAGTGCCATTCAGCCCTATGGGAGGCTTTCCTTGGGCCAGGTTGGAGCTGCAGAGTGCCATTGAGCCCTATGGGAGGCTTTCCTTGGGCTGCGTTGGAGCTGCAGAGTGCCATTGAGCCCTATGGGAGAGTCTCCTTGGGCCGGGTTGGAGCTGCAGAGTGCCATTTAGCCCTATGGGAGGCTTTCCTTGGGCCAGGTTGGAGCTGCAGAGTCCCATTCAGCCCTATGGGAGGCTTTCCTTTTTGCTGGGTTGGAGCTGCAGAGTGCCTTTGAGCCCTATGGGAGAGTCTCCTTGGGCCGGGTTGGAGCTGCAGAGTGCCATTGAGCCCTATGGGAGAGTCTCCTTGGGCCGGGTTGGAGCTGCAGAGTGCCATTCAGCCCTATGGGAGGCTTTCCTTGGGCCAGGTTGGAGCTGCAGAGTCCCATTCAGCCCTATGGGAGGCTTTCCTTTTTGCCGGGTTGGAGCTGCAGAGTGCCTTTGAGCCGTATGGGAGAGTCTGCTTGGGCCGGGTTGGAGCTGCAGAGTGCCATTGAGCCCTATGGGAGACTTTCCTTGGGCCAGGTTGGAGCTGCAGAGTGCCATTGAGCCCTATGGGAGACTTTCCTTGGGCCAGGTTGGAGCTGCAGAGTGCCATTCAGCCCTATGGGAGGCTTTGCTTGGGCCGGGTTGGAGCTGCAGAGTGCCATTGAGCCCTATGGGAGAGTCTCCTTGGGTCAGGTTGGAGCTGCAGAGTGCAATTCAGCCCTATGGGAGGCTTTCCTTGGGCCAGGTTGGAGCTGCAGAGTGCAATTGAGCCCTATGGGAGGCTTTCCTTGGGCCAGGTTGGAGCTGCAGAGTGCCATTGAGCCCTATGGGAGGCTTTCCTTTGGCCGGGTTGGAGCTGCAGAGTGCCATTGAACCCTATGGGAGACTCTCCTTGGGCCGGGTTGGAGCTGCAGAGTGCCATTGAGCCCTTTGGGAGACTTTCCTTGGGCCAGGTTGGAGCTGCAGAGTGCCATTGAGCCCTATGGGAGGCTTTCCTTGGGCCGGGTTGGAGCTGCAGAGTGCCATTGAGCCCTTTGGGAGACTTTCCTTGGGCCAGGTTGGAGCTGCAGAGTGCCATTGAGCCCTATGGGAGGCTTTCCTTGGGCCGGGTTGGAGCTGCAGAGTGCCAATGAGCCCTATGGGAGACTCTCCTTTGGCCAGGTTGGAGCTGCAGAGTGCCATTGAGCCCTATGGGAGGCTTTCCTTTGGCCGGGTTGGAGCTGCAGAGTGCCATTGAGCCCTATGGGAGAGTCTCCTTGGGCCGCGTTGGAGCTGCAGAGTGCCATTGAGCCCTTTGGGAGACTTTCCTTGGGCCAGGTTGGAGCTGCAGAGTGCCATTGAGCCCTATGGGAGGCTTTGCTTGGGCCGGGTTGGAGCTGCAGAGTGCCATTGAGCCCTATGGGAGAGTCTCCTTGGGCCGGGTTGGAGCTGCAGAGTGCCATTGAGCCCTATGGGAGAGTCTCCTTGGGCCGGGTTGGAGCTGCAGAGTGCCATTGAGCCCTATCGGAGAGTCTCCTTAATGCATATGTGAAGCAACAGAGGGCGGATTGGGGTGGCGTCAGTGGGGGGCACAATTGTGCCTGGCGCATCTGCCTTTAGCACAGGTCCCCCATGGCCCTTTACATCACTCTAGGGGTATGCTAGAGGAAAGTAGAGGGTCACACTGACATTTAAGGCTTGTGCTATGGTCATGTGGATGATGACAGTGCACAAGTCGACACTGCATAAGACTATTGCTGTTGTTGTGGCACGCTGTGTGACCACGTAGATAGTGCTATGCCTGTTTTGCTTTGTCTTCTTTTTAACAAATGACCCAAGTGTAGCTGCAGAGTGCCATTGAGCCCTATGGGAGACTTTCCTTGGGCCAGGTTGGAGCTGCAGAGTGCCATTAAGCCCTATGGGAGGCTTTCCTTTGGCCGGGTTGGAGCTGCAGAGTGCCAATGAGCCCTATGGGAGACTCTCCTTAGGCCAGGTTGGAGCTGCAGAGTGCTATTGAGCCCTATGGGAGACTTTCCTTGGGCCGGGTTGGAGCTGCAGAGTGCCATTGAGCCCTATGGGAGAGTGTCCTTGGGCCAGGTTGGAGCTGCAGAGTGACATTGAGCCCTATGGGAGACTTTCCTTGGGCCGGGTTGGAGCTGCAGTGCCATGGAGCCGTATGGGAGACTTTCCTTGGGCCAGGTTGGAGCTGCAGAGTGCCATTGAGCCCTATGTGAGACTTTCCTTTGGCCGGATTGGAGCTGCAGAGTGCCCTTGAGCCCTATAGGAGAGTCTCCTTGGGCCGGGTTTGAGCTGCAGAGTGCCATTGAGCCCTATGGGAGAGTCTCCTTGGGCCGGGTTTGAGCTGCAGAGTGCCATTGAGCCCTATGGGAGACTTTGCTTGGGCAAGGTTGGAGCTGCAGAGTGCCATTGAGCCCTATGGGAGACTTTCCTTGGGCTAGGTTGGAGCTGCAGAGTGCCATTGAGCCCTATGGGAGGCTTTCCTTGGGCCAGGTTGGAGCTGCAGAGTGCCATTGAGCCCTATGGGAGACTTTCCTTGGGCCAGGTTGGAGCTGCAGAGTGCCATTGAGCCCTATGTGAGACTTTCCTTTGGCCGGGTTGGAGCTGCAGAGTGCCCTTGAGCCCTATGGGAGAGTCTCCTTGGGCCGGGTTGGAGCTGCAGAGTGCCATTGAGCCCTATGGGAGAGTCTCCTTGGGCCGGGTTTGAGCTGCAGAGTGCCATTGAGCCCTATGGGAGACTTTCCTTGGGCCAGGTTGGAGCTGCAGAGTGCCATTGAGCCCTATGGGAGACTTTCCTTGGGCCAGGTTGGAGCTGCAGAGTGCCATTCAGCCCTATGGGAGGCTTTCCTTGGGCTGGGTTGGAGCTGCAGAGTGCCATTGAGCCCTATGGGAGAGTCTCCTTGGGCCAGGTTGGAGCTGCAGAGTGCCATTCAGCCCTATGGGAGGCTTTCCTTGGGCCAGGTTGGAGCTGCAGAGTGCCATTGAGCCCTATGGGAGGCTTTCCTTGGGCTGCGTTGGAGCTGCAGAGTGCCATTGAGCCCTATGGGAGAGTCTCCTTGGGCCGGGTTGGAGCTGCAGAGTGCCATTCAGCCCTATGGGAGGCTTTCCTTGGGCCAGGTTGGAGCTGCAGAGTCCCATTCAGCCCTATGGGAGGCTTTCCTTTTTGCCGGGTTGGAGCTGCAGAGTGCCTTTGAGCCCTATGGGAGAGTCTCCTTGGGCCGGGTTGGAGCTGCAGAGTGCCATTGAGCCCTATGGGAGACTCTCCTTGGGCCAGGTTGGAGCTGCAGAGTGCCATTGAGCCCTATGGGAGACTTTCCTTGGGCCAGGTTGGAGCTGCAGAGTGCCATTGAGCCCTATGGGAGGCTTTCCTTGGGCCGGTTTGGAGCTGCAGAGTGCCAATGAGCCCTATGGGAGACTTTCCTTGGGCCAGTTTTGAGCTGCAGAGTGCCATTCAGCCCTATGTGAGACTTTCCTTGGGCTGGGTTGGAGCTGCAGAGTGCCATTGAGCCCTATGGGAGAGTCTCCTTGGGCCAGGTTGGAGCTGCAGAGTGCCATTGAGCCCTATGGGAGGCTTTCCTTGGGCCAGGTTGGAGCTGCAGAGTGCCATTGAGACCTATGGGAGGCTTTCCTTGGGCCAGGTTGGAGCTGCAGAGTGCCATTGAGCCCTATGGGAGACTTTCCTTGGGCCGGGTTGGAGCTGCAGAGTGCCATTGAGCCCTATATGAGAGTTTCCTTTGGCCGGGTTGGAGCTGCAGAGTGCCCTTGAGCCCTATGGGAGAGTCTCCTTGGGCCAGGTTGGAGCTGCAGAGTGCCATTGAGCCCTATGGGAGAGTCTCCTTGGGCCGGGTTTGAGCTGCAGAGTGCCATTGAGCCCTATGGGAGACTTTCCTTAGGCCAGGTTGGAGCTGCAGAGTGCCATTCAGCCCTATGGGAAGCTTTCCTTGGGCTGGGTTGGAGCTGCAGAGTGCCATTGAGCCCTATGGGAGAGTCTCCTTGGGCCAGGTTGGAGCTGCAGAGTGCCATTCAGCCCTATGGGAGGCTTTCCTTGGGCCAGGTTGGAGCTGCAGAGTGCCATTGAGACCTATGGGAGGCTTTCCTTGGGCTGCGTTGGAGCTGCAGAGTGCCATTGAGCCCTATGGGAGAGTCTCCTTGGGCCGGGTTGGAGCTGCAGAGTGCCATTCAGCCCTATGGGAGGCTTTCCTTGGGCCAGGTTGGAGCTGCAGAGTCCCATTCAGCCCTATGGGAGGCTTTCCTTTTTGCCGGGTTGGAGCTGCAGAGTGCCTTTGAGCCCTATGGGAGAGTCTCCTTGGGCCGGGTTGGAGCTGCAGAGTGCCATTGAGCCCTATGGGAGACTTTCCTTGGGCCAGGTTGGAGCTGCAGAGTGCCATTGAGCCCTATGGGAGGCTTTCCTTGGGCCAGGTTGGAGCTGCAGAGTGCCATTCAGCCCTATGGGAGACTTTCCTTGGGCCAGGTTGGAGCTGCAGAGTGCCATTCAGCCCTATGGGAGGCTTTCCTTGGGCTGGGTTGGAGCTGCAGAGTGCCATTGAGCCCTATGGGAGAGTCTCCTTGGGCCAGGTTGGAGCTGCAGAGTGCCATTCAGCCCTATGGGAGGCTTTCCTTGGGCCAGGTTGGAGCTGCAGAGTGCCATTGAGCCCTATGGGAGGCTTTCCTTGGGCTGCGTTGGAGCTGCAGAGTGCCATTGAGCCCTATGGGAGAGTCTCCTTGGGCCGGGTTGGAGCTGCAGAGTGCCATTCAGCCCTATGGGAGGCTTTCCTTGGGCCAGGTTGGAGCTGCAGAGTCCCATTCAGCCCTATGGGAGGCTTTCCTTTTTGCCGGGTTGGAGCTGCAGAGTGCCTTTGAGCCCTATGGGAGAGTCTCCTTGGGCCGGGTTGGAGCTGCAGAGTGCCATTGAGCCCTATGGGAGACTCTCCTTGGGCCAGGTTGGAGCTGCAGAGTGCCATTGAGCCCTATGGGAGACTTTCCTTGGGCCAGGTTGGAGCTGCAGAGTGCCATTGAGCCCTATGGGAGGCTTTCCTTGGGCCGGTTTGGAGCTGCAGAGTGCCAATGAGCCCTATGGGAGACTTTCCTTGGGCCAGTTTTGAGCTGCAGAGTGCCATTCAGCCCTATGTGAGACTTTCCTTGGGCTGGGTTGGAGCTGCAGAGTGCCATTGAGCCCTATGGGAGAGTCTCCTTGGGCCAGGTTGGAGCTGCAGAGTGCCATTGAGCCCTATGGGAGGCTTTCCTTGGGCCAGGTTGGAGCTGCAGAGTGCCATTGAGACCTATGGGAGGCTTTCCTTGGGCCAGGTTGGAGCTGCAGAGTGCCATTGAGCCCTATGGGAGACTTTCCTTGGGCCGGGTTGGAGCTGCAGAGTGCCATTGAGCCCTATATGAGAGTTTCCTTTGGCCGGGTTGGAGCTGCAGAGTGCCCTTGAGCCCTATGGGAGAGTCTCCTTGGGCCAGGTTGGAGCTGCAGAGTGCCATTGAGCCCTATGGGAGAGTCTCCTTGGGCCGGGTTTGAGCTGCAGAGTGCCATTGAGCCCTATGGGAGACTTTCCTTAGGCCAGGTTGGAGCTGCAGAGTGCCATTCAGCCCTATGGGAAGCTTTCCTTGGGCTGGGTTGGAGCTGCAGAGTGCCATTGAGCCCTATGGAAGAGTCTCCTTGGGCCAGGTTGGAGCTGCAGAGTGCCATTCAGCCCTATGGGAGGCTTTCCTTGGGCCAGGTTGGACCTGCAGAGTGCCATTGAGACCTATGGGAGGCTTTCCTTGGGCTGCGTTGGAGCTGCAGAGTGCCATTGAGCCCTCTGGGAGAGTATCCTTGGGCCGGGTTGGAGCTGCAGAGTGCCATTCAGCCCTATGGGAGGCTTTCCTTGGGCCAGGTTGGAGCTGCAGAGTCCCATTCAGCCCTATGGGAGGCTTTCCTTTTTGCCGGGTTGGAGCTGCAGAGTGCCTTTGAGCCCTATGGGAGAGTCTCCTTGGGCCGGGTTGGAGCTGCAGAGTGCCATTGAGCCCTATTGGAGACTTACCTTGGGCCAGGTTGGAGCTGCAGAGTCCCATTGAGCCCTATGGGAGGCTTTCCTTTGGCCGGGTTGGAGCTGCAGAGTGCCATTGAACCCTATGGGAGACTCTCCTTGGGCCGGGTTGGAGCTGCAGAGTGCCATTGAGCCCTTTGGGAGACTTTCCTTGGGCCAGGTTGGAGCTGCAGAGTGCCATTGAGCCTTATGGGAGGCTTTCCTTGGGCTGGGTTGGAGCTGCAGAGCGCCAATGAGCCCTATGGGAGACTCTCCTTTGGCCAGGTTGGAGCTGCAGAGTGCCATTGAGCCCTATGGGAGGCTTTCCTTTGGCCGGGTTGGAGCTGCAGAGTGCCATTCAGCCCTATGGGAGGCTTTCCTTGGGCCAGGTTGGAGCTGCAGAGTGCCATTGAGCCCTATGGGAGGCTTTCCTTTGGCCGGGTTGGAGCTGCAGAGTGCCATTCAGCCCTATGGGAGGCTTTCCTTGGGCCAGGTTGGAGCTGCAGAGTGCCATTCAGCCCTATGGGAGGCTTTCCTTGGGCCAGGTTGGAGTTGCAGAGTGCCCTTGAGCCCTATGGGAGAGTCTCCTTGGGCCAGGTTGGAGCTGCAGAGTGCCATTGAGCCCTTTGGGAGACTTTCCTTGGGCCAAGTTGGAGCTGCAGAGTGCCATTGAGCCCTATGGGAGGCTTTGCTTGGGCCGGTTGGAGCTGCAGAGTTCCATTGAGCCCTATGGGAGAGTCTCCTTGGGCCGGGTTGGAGCTGCAGAGTGCCATTGAGCCCTATCGGAGAGTCTCCTTAATGCATATGTGAAGCAACAGAGGGCGGATTGGGGTGGCGTCAGTGGGGGGCACAATTGTGCCTGGCGCATCTGCCTTTAGCAAAGGTCCCCCATGGCCCTTTACTTCACTCTAGGGGTATGCTAGAGGAAAATAGAGGGTCACACTGACATTTTTGACACTGACACTTTTGACTTTAGTGCATTTAATATTGAGATGTGTAGAGTTTGCTTGTGACTTTTAGATCATTTTGTCTTTTGACCCCAGCCATGAGGGTCATTAGGGGGCTGTTTGCAGGTGACATGAATTGTAGAAGACTTTGATAGTATTCTTCCCTCCATGGGGGTCATTTGTTAAGATGCAGTGTCAGTATAGTTGCAAATTGTCCATATGTGGAGCTGGTCATGTTATGATCACCTTCATAGATATGTGAAGCAACAGAGGGCGGATTTGGGTGGCGTCAGTGGGGGGCACAATTGTTCCTGGCGCATCTGCCTTGCACACTGGTCCCCCATGGCCCTTTACTTCACTCTAGGGGTATGCTAGAGGAAAGTAGAGGGTCACACTGACATTTAAGGCTTCTGCTATGGTCATGTGGATGATGACAGTGCACAAGTCGACACTGCATAAGACTATTGCTGGAGGTGCAGCACGCTGTGTGACCACGCAGATAGTGCTATGCCTGTTTTGCTTTGTCTTCTTTTTAACAAATGACCCAAGTGTAGTGAAGACTCTTGACTTTAGTGCATGTCTTTTGACCCCAGCCATGAGGGTCATTAGGGGGCTGTTTGCAGGTGACATGAATTGTGCAAGACTTTCATACTATTCTTCTCTCCATGGGGGACATTTCTTAAGATGCAGTGTCAGTATAGTTGCAAATTGTCCATATGTGGAGCTGGTCATGTTATCATCACCTTAATGCATATGTGAAGCAACAGAGGGCGGATTGGGGTGGCGTCAGTGGGGGGCACAATTGTGCCTGGCGCATCTGCCTTGCACACTGGTCCCCATGGCCCTTTACTTCACTCTAGGGGTATGCTAGAGGAAAGTAGAGGGTCACACTGACATTTAAGGCTTGTGCTATGGTCATGTGGATGATGACAGTGCACAAGTCGACACTGCATAAGACTATTGCTGTTGTTGCGGCACGCTGTGTGACCACGCAGATAGTGCTATGCCTGTTTTGCTTTGTCTTCTTTTTAACAAATGACCCAAGTGTAGTGAAGACTCTTGACTTTTGTGCATTTAATATTGAGATGTGTAGAGTTTGCTTGTGACTTTTAGATCATTTTGTCTTTTGACCCCAGCCATGAGGGTCATTAGGGGGCTGTTTGCAGGTGACATGAATTGTGCAAGACTTTCATACTATTCTTCTCTCCATGGGGGTCATTTGTTAAGATGCAGTGTCAGTATAGTTGCAAATTGTCCATATGTGGAGCTGGTCATGTTATCATCACCTTAATGCATATGTGAAGCAACAGAGGGCGGATTGGGGTGGCGTCAGTGGGGGGCATATGTGTGCCTGGCGCATCTGCCTTGCACACTTGTCCCCCATGGCCCTTTACTTCACTCTACGGGTATGCTAGAGGAAAGTAGAGGGTCACACTGACATTTAAGGCTTGTGCTATGGTCATGTGAATGATGACAGTGCACAAGTCGACACTGCATAAGACTATTGCTGTTGTTGCGGCACGCTGTGTGACCACGCAGATAGTGCTATGCCTGTTTTGCTTTGTCTTCTTTTTAACAAATGACCCAAGTGTAGTGAAGACTCTTGACTTTAGTGCATTTAATATTGAGATGTGTAGAGTTTGCTTGTGACTTTTAGATCATTTTCTCTTTTGACAGGGTAGGGTAAGTGCAATATTAATATCTCAATTGATTTAGCCTTCAGATAGTATTGTGCCATCCGCCATTGTTGGCTGGTGTTTATGAAGGCTATGTGGTAGCAACTGTTGCTATGCAGTGATGTCACAATGCTAGCTAACAGCCATAGCTCAGGAGCACCCCTGCAGACCTTGCAGACAGTTTCAGTTAGTTTGGAGCAGCAGATCAGACAGACAAGGTCATTTATAACTACTTAAACTAAATTGGTTCAAAGATGTAGGTAAGAAGCTATATTTCCATTTAATGTAGTGATCTCCTGTATTTGTAAAAAGGATGGGATGCTGAAGGCTTCAATGCAGCTGAATTTGGGAAGCGTTTGGGTACCAGGGATTGTGTTTGTGACTTTTAGATCATTTTGTCTTTTGACCCCAGCCATGAGGGTCATTAGGGGGCTGTTTGCAGGTGACATGAATTGTGCAAGACTTTGATACTATTCTTCTCTCCATGGAGGTCATTTGTTAAGATGCAGTGTCAGTATAGTTGCAAATTGTCCATATGTGGAGCTGGTCATGTTATGATCACCTTCATAGATATGTGAAGCAACAGAGGGCGGATTGGGGTGGCGTCAGTGGGGGGCACAATTGTGCCTGGCGCATCTGCCTTTAGCACAGGTCCCCCATGGCCCTTTACTTCACTCTAGGGGTATGCTAGAGGAAAGTAGAGGGTCACACTGACATTTAAGGCTTGTGCTATGGTCATGTGGATGATGACAGTGCACAAGTCGACACTGCATAAGACTATTGCTGTTGTTGCGGCACGCTGTGTGACCACGCAGATAGTGCTATGACGGTTTTGCTTTGTCTTCTTTTTAACAAATGACCCAAGTGTAGTGAAGACTCTTGACTTTTGTGCATTTAATATCGAGATGTGTAGAGTTTGCTTGTGACTTTTAGATCATTTTGTCTTTTGACCCCAGCCATGAGGGTCATTAGGGGGCTGTTTGCAGGTGACATGAATTGTGCAAGACTTTCATACTATTCTTCTCTCCATGGGGGTCATTTGTTAAGATGCAGTGTCAGTATAGTTGCAAATTGTCCATATGTGGAGCTGGTCATGTTATCATCACCTTAATGCATATGTGAAGCAACAGAGGGCGGATTGGGGTGGCGTCAGTGGGGGGCATATGTGTGCCTGGCGCATCTGCCTTGCACACTTGTCCCCCATGGCCCTTTACTTCACTCTAGGGGTATGCTAGAGGAAAGTAGAGGGTCACACTGACATTTAAGGCTTGTGCTATGGTCATGTGAATGATGACAGTGCACAAGTCGACACTGCATAAGACTATTGCTGTTGTTGCGGCACGCTGTGTGACCACGCAGATAGTGCTACGCCTGTTTTGCTTTGTCTTCTTTTTAACAAATGACCCAAGTGTAGTGAAGACTCTTGACTTTAGTGCATTTAATATTGAGATGTGTAGAGTTTGCTTGTGACTTTTAGATCATTTTCTCTTTTGACAGGGTAGGGTAAGTGCAATATTAATATCTCAATTGATTTAGCCTTCAGATAGTATTGTGCCATCCGCCATTGTTGGCTGGTGTTTATCAAGGCTATGTGGTAGCAACTGTTGCTATGCAGTGATGTCACAATGCTAGCTAACAGCCATAGCTCAGGAGCACCCCTGCAGACCTTGCAGACAGTTTCAGTTAGTTTGGAGCAGCAGATCAGACAGACAAGGTCATTTATAACTACTTAAACTAAATTGGTTCAAAGATGTAGGTAAGAAGCTATATTTCCATTTAATGTAGTGATCTCCTGTATTTGTAAAAAGGATGGGATGCTGAAGGCTTCAATGCAGCTGAATTTGGGAAGCGTTTGGGTACCAGGGATTGTGTTTGTGACTTTTAGATCATTTTGTCTTTTGACCCCAGCCATGAGGGTCATTAGGGGGCTGTTTGCAGGTGACATGAATTGTGCAAGACTTTGATACTATTCTTCTCTCCATGGAGGTCATTTGTTAAGATGCAGTGTCAGTATAGTTGCAAATTGTCCATATGTGGAGCTGGTCATGTTATCATCACCTTAATGCATATGTGAAGCAACAGAGGGCGGATTGGGGTGGCGTCAGTGGGGGGCACAATTGTTCCTGGCGCATCTGCCTTGCACACTTGTCCCCCATGGCCCTTTACTTCACTCTAGGGGTATGCTAGAGGAAAGTAGAGGGTCACACTGACATTTAAGGCTTGTGCTATGGTCATGTGGATGATGACAGTGCACAAGTCGACACTGCATAAGACTATTGCTGGAGGTGCGGCACGCTGTGTGACCACGCAGATAGTGCTATGCCTGTTGTGCTTTGTCTTCTTTTTAACAAATGACCCAAGTGTAGTGAAGACTTTTGACTTTAGTGCATTTAATATTGAGATGTGTAGAGTTTTGCTTGTGACTTTTAGATCATTTTGTCTTTTGACGCCCAGCCATGAGGGTCATTAGGGGGCTGTTTGCAGTGTGATGCTGCAGAGTGCCATTGAGCCCTATGGGAGGCTTCCTTTGGCCGGGTTGGAGCTGCAGAGTGCCATTGAACCTATGGGAGACTCCTCTTGGGCCGGTTGGAGCTGCAGAGTGCCATGAGCCCTTGGGAGACTTTCCTTGGCCAGGTTGGAGCTGCAGAGTGCCATTGAGCCCTATGGGAGGACTTTCCTTGGGCCGGGTTGGAGCTGCAGAGTGCCATTTGAGCCTATGGGAGACTTTCCTTGGGCCAGGTTGGAGCTGCAGAGTGCCATTGAGCCCTATGGGAGCTTTCCTTGGGCCGGGTTGGAGCTGCAGAGTGCCATGAGCCCTATGGGAGACTTTCCTTTGGCCAGGTTGAGCTGCAGAGTGCCATTGAGCCCTATGGGAGGCTTTCCTTTGGCCGGTTGGAGCTGCAGAGTGCCATTGAGCCCTATGGGAGAGTCTCCTTGGGCCGGGTTGGAGCTGCAGAGTGCCATTGAGCCTTTGGAGACTTTCCTTGGGCCAGGTTGGAGCTGCAGAGTGCCATTGAGCCCTATGGAGGCCTTTCTTGGGCGGTTGGAGCTGCAGAGTGCCATTGAGCCCTATGGAGAGTCTCCTTGGGCGGTTGGAGCTGCAGAGTGCCATTGAGCCCTATGGGAGATCTCTTGGGCCGGGTTGGAGCTGCAGAGTGCCATTGAGCCCTATGGAGAGTCTCCTTATGCATTGTGAAGCAACAGGGCGTTGGGTGGCGTCAGTGGGCCAATTGGCCTGGGATCTGCCTTGCACAGGTCCCATGGCCTTTACATCACCTAGGGTATGCTAGAGGAAAGTAGAGTCACACTGACACTTAGGCTTGTGCTAGGTCATGTGGTGAGACAGTGCACAAGTCGCACTGCATAAGACTAGCTGTTGTGTGGCACGTGTGTGACCTAGATAGTGCTATGCCTTTTGCTTTGTCTTTTTTTAACAAATGACCCAGTGTAGCTGCAGAGTGCCATTGAGCCTATGGGAGACTTCCTTGGGCCAGGTTGGAGCTGCAGAGTGCCATTAAGCCTATGGGAGCTTTCCTTTGGGCCGGGTTGGAGCTGCAGAGTGCCATGGAGCCCTATGGAGACTCTCCTTGGCCAGGTTGGAGCTGCAGAGTGCATTGAGCCCTATGGGACTTTCCTTGGCCAGGGTTGGAGCTGCAGAGTGCCATTGAGCCCTATGGGAGAGTGTCCTTGGGCCAGGTTGGAGCTGCAGAGTGACATTGAGCCCTATGGAGACTTTCCTTGGCCGGGTTGGAGCTCGCAGTGCCATGGAGCCTATGGGACTTTCCTTGGGCCAGGTTGGAGCTGCAGAGTGCCATTGAGCCCTATGTGAGACTTTCCTTTGGCGCGGTTGGAGCTGCAGAGTGCCATTGAGCCCTATGAGAGTCTCCTTGGGCCGGGTTTGAGCTGCAGAGTGCCATTGAGCCCTATGGAGAGTCTCCTTGGGCCAGGTTGGAGCTGCAGAGTGCCATTGAGCCCTATGGGAAGCTTTCTTGGGCAGGTTGGAGCTGCAAGATGCCATTGAGCCCTATGGAGACTTTCCTTGGCAGTTGAGCTGCAGAGTGCCATTGAGCCCTATGGGAGGCTTTCCTTGGGCCAGGTTGGAGCTGCAGAGTGCCATTGAGCCCTATGGGAGACTTTCCTTGGGCCAGGTTGGAGCTGCAGAGTGCCATTGAGCCCTATGTGAGACTTTCCTTGGCCGGGTTGGAGCTGCAGAGTGCCTTGAGCCCTATGGGAGAGTCTTCCTTGGCGGGTTGGAGCTGCAGAGTGCCATTGAGCCCTATGGAGATCTCCTTGGGCCGGTTGAGCTGCAGAGTGCCATTGAGCCCTATGGGGACTTTCCTTTGGCCAGGTTGGAGCTGCAGAGTGCCATTGAGCCCTATGGGAGACTTTCCTTGGGCCAGGTTGGAGCTGCAGAGTGCCATTAGCCCTAGGGAGGCTTTTTGGGCGGGTTGGAGCTGCAGAGTGCCATTGAGCCCTATGGGAGAGTCTCCTTGGCCCGGTTGGAGCTGCAGAGTGCCATTCAGCCCTATGGGAGGCTTTCCTTGGGCCAGGTTGGAGCTGCAGAGTGCCATTGAGCCTATGGGAGGCTTTCCTTGGGCTGGTTGGAGCTGCTAGAGTGCCTTGAGCCCTATGGGAGAGTCTCCTTGGCGGGTTGGAGCTGCAGAGTGCCATTAGCCCTATGGGAGGCTTTCTTGGGCCAGGTTGGAGCTGCAGAGTCCATTAGCCCTATGGGAGCTTTCCTTTGCGGGTTGGAGCTGCAGAGTGCCTTTGAGCCCTATGGGAGAGTCTCCTGGGCCGGGTTGGAGCTGCAGAGTGCCATTGAGCCCTATGGAGAGCCTCCTTGGGCCGGGTTGAGCTGCAGAGTGCCATTAGCCCTTTTGGGAGGCTTTCCTTGGGCCAGGTTGGAGCTGCAGAGTCCCATTAGCCCTATGGAGGCTTTCTTGCCGGGTTGGAGCTGCAGAGTGCCATTTAGCCTATGGGAGAGTCTGCTTGGGCCGGGTTGGAGCTGCAGAGTGCCATTGAGCCCTATGGGAGACTTTCCTTGGGCCAGGTTGGAGCTGCAGAGTGCCATTGAGCCTATGGGGACTTTCCTTGGGCCAGGTTGAGCTGCAGAGTGCCATTGCAGCCCTATGGGAGCTTTCTTGGGCCAGGTTGGAGCTGCAGAGTGCCATTGAGCCCTATGGGAGAGTCTCCTTGGGCGGTTGGAGCTGCAGAGTGCATTCAGCCCTATGGGAGGCTTTCCTTGGGCCAGGTTGGAGCTGCAGATGCCATTGAGCCTATGGGAGGCTTTCCTTGGGCCAGGTTGGAGCTGCAGAGTGCCATTGAGCCCTATGGGAGCTTTCCTTGGGCCAGGTTGGAGCTGCAGAGTGCCATTGACCTATGGAGACTCTCCTTGGGCCGGGTTGGAGCTGCAGAGTGCCATTGAGCCCTATTGGGAGACTTTCCTTGGGCCAGGTTGGAGCTGCAGAGTGCCATTGAGCCCTATGGGAGGCTTTCCTTGGGCCGGGTTGGAGCTGCAGAGTGCCATTGAGCCCTATTGGGAGACTTTCCTTGGGCCAGGTTGGAGCTGCAGAGTGCCATTGAGCCCTATGGGAGGCTTTCCTTGGGCCGGTTGGAGCTGCAGAGTGCCATGAGCCCTATGGGAGACTTCCTTTGGCCAGGTTTGAGCTGCAGAGTGCCATTGAGCCCTATGGGAGCTTTCCTTGGCCGGGTTGGAGCTGCAGAGTGCCATTAGAGCCCTATGGAGAGTCTCCTTGGGCCGGTTGGAGCTGCAGAGTGCCATTGAGCCCTTGGGAGATTTCTTGGGCCAGGTTGGAGCTGCAGAGTGCCATTGAGCCCTATGGGAGCTTTCTTGGGCCGGTTGGAGCTGCAGAGTGCCATTGAGCCCTATGGGAGGTCTCTTGGGCCGGTTGGAGCTGCAGAGTGCCATTGAGCCCTATGGGAGAGTCTCCTGGGCCGGGTTGGAGCTGCAGAGTGCCATTGAGCCCTATGAGAGTCTCCTTATGCATATGGAAGCAACGAGGGCGGATTGGGTGGCGTCATGGGGGGCAAATTGTGCCTGGCGCACTGGCCTTTAGCCAGGTCCCCATGGCCTTTAATCACTCTAGGGTATGCAGAGAGTGAGGTCACACTACATAAGGCTTGTGCTATGGTCATGTGGATGAGACAGGCACAAGTCGACCTGCATAAGACTATTGCTGTTGTTGGCACGCTGTGTGGACCACGTAGCTAGCTAGTTGCTATGCCTGTTTTGCTTTGCTTCTTTTTAACAAATGACCCAAGTGTAGCTGCAGAGTGCCATTGAGCCTATGGGAGACTTTCCTTGGGCCAGGTTGGAGCTGCAGAGTGCCATTATAAGCCCTATGGGAGGCTTTCCTTTGCCGGGTTGGAGCTGCAGAGTGCCATGAGCCCTATGGGAGCTCTCCTTAGGCCAGGTTGGAGCTGCAGAGTGCTATTGAGCCTATGGAGACTTTCCTTGGGCCGGGTTGGAGCTGCAGGAGTGCCATTGAGCCCTATGGGAGAGTTCCTTGGGCCAGGTTGGAGCTGCAGAGTGCATTGAGCCCTATGGGAGACTTTCCTTGGGCCGGGTTGGAGCTGCAGATGCATGGAGCCGTATGGGAGACTTCTCCTTGGGCCAGGTTGGAGCTGCAGAGTGCCATTGAGCCCTATGGAGACTTTCCTTTGGCCGGTTGGAGCTGCAGAGTGCCTGAGCCTTAGGAGAGTCCTTGGGCCGGGTTTGAGCTGCAGAGTGCCATTGAGCCCTATGGGAGAGTCTCCTTGGGCGCGGGTTGAGCTGCAGAGTGCCATTGACCCTATGGGAGACTTTCTTGGGCAGGTTGGAGCTGCAGAGTGCCATTGAGCCCTATGGAGACTTTCCTTGGGCTAGGTTGGCTGCAGATGCCATTGAGCCCTATGGGAGGCTTTCCTTGGGGCAGGTTGGAGCTGCAGAGTGCCATTGAGCCCTATGGGAGACTTTCCTTGGGCCAGGTTGGAGCTGCAGAGTGCCTTGAGCCCTATGGAGACTTTCCTTTGGGCCGGGTGGAGCTGCAGAGTGCCTTGAGCCCTATGGGAGAGTCTCCTTGGGCGGGTTGGAGCTGCGAGTGCCATTGAGCCCTATGGGAGAGTCTCCTTGGGCCGGTTGAGCTGCAGAGTGCCATTGAGCCCTATGGGGGAACTTTCCTTGGGCCAGGTTGGAGCTGCAGAGTGCCATTGAGCCCTATGGGAGACTTTCCTTGGGCAGGTTGGAGCTGCAGAGTGCCATTGGCCCTATGGGAGCTTTCCTTGGGCGGGTTGGAGCTGCAGAGTGCCATTGAGCCCTATGGGAGACGTCTCCTTGGGCAGGTTGGGAGCTGCAGAGTGCCATTAGCCCTATGGGAGAGCTTTCCTTGGGCCAGGTTGGAGCTGCAGAGTGCCATTGAGCCCTATGGGAGGCTTTCCTTGGCCGGTTGGAGCTGAGAGTGCCATTGAGCCCTATGGGAGATCTCCTTGGCCAGGTTGGAGCTGCAGAGTGCCATTAGCCCTATGGGAGGCTTTCCTTGGCCAGGTTGGAGCTGCAGAGTGCCATTCAGCCCTATGGGAGCTTTTCCTTGTTGCTGGGTTGGAGCTGCAGAGTGCCTTGAGCCCTATGGGAGAGTCTCCTTGGGCCGGGTTGGAGCTGCAGAGTGCCATGAGCCCTATGGGAGACTTCCTTGGGCCAGGTTGGAGCTGCAGGTGCCATTGAGCCCTATGGGAGACTTTCCTTGGCCAGGTTGGAGCTGCAGAGTGCCATTGAGCCCTATGGGAGCTTTCCTTGGGCCAGGTTGGGCTGCAGAGTGCCATTGAGCCCTATGGGAGACTTTCCTTGGGCCAGTTGGAGCTGCAGAGTGCCATTAGCCCTATGGAGACTTTCCTTGGGCTGGGTTGGAGCTGCAGAGTGCCATTGAGCCCTATGGGAGAGTCTCCTTGGGCCAGGTTGGAGCTGCAGAGTGCCATTGAGCCCTATGGGAGCTTTCCTTGGGCCAGGTTGGAGCTGCAGAGTGCCATTGAGCACCTATGGGAGGCTTTCCTTGGGCCAGGTTGGAGCTGCAGAGTGCCATTGAGCCCTATGGGAGACTTCTCTTGGGCCAGGTTGGAGCTGCAGAGTGCCATTGAGCCCTATATGAGAGTTTCCTTTGGCCGGTTGGAGCTGCAGAGTGCCTTGAGCCCTATGGGAGATCTCCTTGGGCCAGGTTGGAGCTGCAGAGTGCCATTGAGCCTATGGGAGAGTCTCCTTGGGCCGGGTTTGAGCTGCAGAGTGCCATTGAGCCCTATGGGAGACTTTCCTTGGGCCAGGTTGGAGCTGCAGAGTGCCATTAGCCCTATGGGAAGCTTCTTGGGCGGTTGGAGCTGCAGAGTGCCATTGAGCCCTATGGAGGTCTCTTGGGCCAGGTTGGAGCTGCAGAGTGCCATTCAGCCCTATGGGAGGCTTTCCTTGGGCCAGGTTGGACTGCAGAGTGCCATTGAGCCTATGGGAGGCTTTCCTTGGGCCGGTTGGAGCTGCAGAGTGCATTGAGCCCTATGGGAGAGTTCCTTGGGGGGTTGGAGCTGCAGAGTGCCATTAGCCCTATGGGAGGCTTTCCTTGGCCAGTTGGAGCTGCAGAGTCCCATTAGCCCTATGGGAGCTTTCCTTGCCGGGTTGGAGCTGCAGAGTGCCTTGAGCCCTAGGGAGAGCTCTTGGGCCGGTTGGAGCTGCGAGTGCCATTAGCCTATTGGAGACTTCCTTGGCCGGTTGGGCTGCAGAGGCCCATTGACCCATGGAGCTGTGCAGGCTTTCTTGGGCCAGTTGGAGCTGCATGAGTGCGCAGACGCCCTAGTGGGAGACTTTCTTGGCCGGTTAGCTGCGGGAGTGCCCGACTGCTGAGCCTTAGGTGAGGTCTGGCGCTGGGTGCTTGCTTGGGTGGACTGGACTCTATGGAGCGGATGCTGCCACGTAGTCTGCCGGACAAGTGATGGGTAGGCTTTCCTTGGCCGGTTGGAGCTGCAAGAGTGCCAATTGAGCCCTATGGAGAGTCTCTTGGGCCAGGTTGGAGCTGCAGAGTGCCATTGAGCCCTATGGGAGCTTTTCCTTGGGCCAGGTTGGAGCTGCAGAGTGCCATCTTGAGCCCTATGGGGAGGCTTTCTTGGGGCTGCGTTGGAGCTGCAGAGTGCCATTGAGCCCTATGGGAGAGTCTCCTTGGGCCGTTGGAGCTGCAGAGTGCCATTAGCCCTATGGGAGGCTTTCCTTGGGCCAGGTTGGAGCTGCAGAGTCCATTAGCCCTATGGGAGGCTTTCCTTGTTTGCCTGGTTGGAGCTGCAGAGTGCCATTGAGCCCTATGGGAGAGTTCCTTGGCCGGGTTGGAGCTGCAGAGTGCCATTGAGCCCTATGGAGACTCTCTTGGGCCAGGTTGGAGCTGCAGAGTGCCATTGAGCCTATGGGAGACTTTCCTTGGGCCAGGTTGGAGCTGCAGAGTGCCATTGAGCCCTATGGGAGGCTTTCCTTGGGCCGGTTGGAGCTGCAGAGTGCCATGAGCCCTATGGGAGACTTTCCTTGGGCCAGTTTGAGCTGCAGAGTGCCATTCAGCCCTATGGAGACTTTCCTTGGGCGGTTGGAGCTGCAGAGTGCCATTGAGCCTATGGGAGAGTCTCCTTGGGCCAGGTTGGAGCTGCAGAGTGCCATTGAGCCCTATGGAGAGCTTTCCTTGGGCCAGGTTGGAGCTGCAGAGTGCCATTGAGCCTATGGGAGCTTTCCTTGGGCCAGGTTGGAGCTGCAGAGTGCCATTGAGCCCTATGGGAGACTTTCCTTGGGCCGGGTTGGAGCTGCAGAGTGCCATGAGCCCATATGAGAGTTTCCTTGGCCGGGTTGGAGCTGCAGAGTGCCATTGAGCCCTATGGGAGAGTCTCCTTGGGCCAGGTTGGAGCTGCAGAGTGCCATTGAGCCCTATGGGACTAGTCTCCTTGGGCCGGGTTTGAGCTGCAGAGTGCCATTGAGCCCTATGGGAGACTTTCCTTGGCCAGGTTGGAGCTGCAGAGTGCCATTAGCCCTATGGGAGCTTTCCTTGGCCGGGTTGGAGCTGCAAGAGTGCCATTGAGCCCTATGGAGAGTCTCCTTGGGCCAGGTTGGAGCTGCAGAGTGCCATTGAGCCCTATGGGAGGCTTCCTTGGGCCAGGTTGGAGCTGCAGAGTGCCATTGAGCCCTATGGGAGGCTTTCCTTGGGCGCGTTGGAGCTGCAGAGTGCCATTGAGCCCTTGGGGAGAGTTCCTTGGGCCGGGTTGGAGCTGCAGAGTGCCATTGCCCTATGGGAGCTTTCCTTGGGCCAGGTTGGAGCTGCAGAGTGCCCATTCAGCCCTATGGGAGCTTTCTTTTTGCCGGGTGGAGCTGCAGAGTGCCTTGAGCCCTATGGGAGAGTCCTCCTTGGGCCGGTTGGAGCTGCAGAGTGCCATTGAGCCCTATGGAGCACTTCCTTGGGCCAGGTTGGAGCTGCAGAGTCCCATTGAGCCCTATGGGAGGCTTTCCTTGGCCGGGTTGGAGCTGCAGAGTGCCATTGACCCTATGGGAGACTTCCTTGGGCCGGGTTGGAGCTGCAGAGTGCCATTGAGCCTATGGGAGACTTTCCTGGGCCAGGTTGGAGCTGCAGAGTGCATTGAGCCTATGGAGGCTTTCCTGGGCTGGGTTGGAGCTGCAGAGGCCATGATAGGGTACATGCCCTATGGGAGACTCTCCTTGGGCCAGTTGGAGCTGCAGAGTGCCATTGAGCCCTATGGGAGGCTTTCCTTGGCCGGTTGGAGCTGCAGAGTGCCATTGAGCCCTATGGGAGCTTTCCTTGGCCAGGTTGGAGCTGCAGAGTGCCATTGAGCCTATGGGAGCTTTCCTTGGCCGGTTGGAGCTGCAGAGTGCCATTAGCCCTATGGGAGGCTTTCCTTGGGCCAGGTTGGAGCTGCAGAGTGCCATTAGCCCTATGGGAGGCTTTCCTTGGGCCAGGTTGGAGCTGCAGAGTGCCATTGAGCCCTATGGGAGAGTCTCCTTGGGCCAGGTTGGAGCTGCAGAGTGCCATTGAGCCCTTTGGGAGACTTTCCTTGGCCAGTTGGAGCTGCAGAGTGCCATTGAGCCCTATGGGAGGCTTTCTTGGCCGGTTGGAGCTGCAGAGTGCCATTGAGCCCTATGGGAGGAGTCTCCTTGGGCCGGGTTGGAGCTGCAGAGTGCCATTGAGCCCCTATGAGAGTCTCCTTAATGCATATGTGAGCAACAGAGGCGGATGGGGTGGCGTCAGTGGGGGGCACATTGTCTGGCGCATTGCCTTTAGCAGTCCCATGGCCCTTTACTACTCTGGGATGGCTAGAGGTGAGTCACCTGAATTTTTGACATGACACTTTGGACTTTAGTGCATTTAGATTGAGTGTAGGAGTTTGCTTGGACTTTAGATCATTTTGTCTTTTGACCCAGCCATGAGGGTCATTAGGGGCTGTTTGCAGGTGACATGAATGAGAAGACTTTGATAGTATTCTCACCTCATGGGGTCTTTGTTAAGATGCAGTGCAGTATACCTCTGCAAATTGTCCATATTGTGGAGCTGGTCATGTTATGATCACTTATGCATATGGAAGCAACAGAGGGCGGATTGGGTGGCTCAGTGGGGGGACAATTGTGTCCTGGCGCATCTGCCTTGCACATGGTCCCCCATGGCCCTTTACTTCACTCTAGGGGTATGCTAGAGGAAAGTAGAGGGTCACACTGACATTTAAGGCTTCTGCTATGGTCATGTGGATGATGACAGTGCACAAGTCGACACTGCATAAGACTATTGCTGGAGGTGCGCACGCTGTGTGACCACGCAGATAGTGCTATGCCTGTTTTGCTTTGTCTTCTTTTTAACAAATGACCAAGTGTAGTGAAGACTCTTGACTTTAGTGCATGTCTTTTGACCCCAGCCATGAGGGTCATTAGGGGGCTGTTTGCAGGTGACATGAATTGGTGCAAGACTTTCATACTATTCTTCTCTCCATGGGGGACTTTGTTAAGATGCAGTGTCAGTATAGTTGCAAATTGTCCATATGTGGAGCTGGTCATGTTATCTCACCTTAATGCATATGTGAAGCAACAGAGGCGGTTGGGGTGGCGTCAGTGGGGGGCACAATTGTGCCTGGCGCATCTGCCTTGCACATGGTCCCCATGGCCCTTTACTTCACTCTAGGGTATGCTAGAGGAAAGTAGAGGGTCACACTGACATTTAAGGCTTGTGCTATGGTCATGTGGATATGACAGTGCACAAGTCGACACTGCATAAGACTATTGCTGTGTTGCGCACGCTGTTGACCACGCAGATAGTGCTATGCCTGTTTTGCTTTGTCTTCTTTTTAACAAATGACCCAAGTGTAGTGAAGACTCTTGACTTTTGTGCATTTAATTGAGATGTGTAGAGTTTGCTTGTGACTTTTAGATCATTTTGTCTTTTGACCCCAGCCATGAGGGTCATTAGGGGCTGTTTGCAGGTGACATGAATTGTGCAAGACTTTCATACTATTTTCTCTCCATGGGGGTCATTTGTTAAGATGCAGTGTCAGTATAGTTGCAAATTGTCCATATGTGGAGCTGGTCATGTTATGCATCACCTTAATGCATATGTGAATGCAACAGAGGGCGGATTGGGGTGGCGTCAGTGGGGGCACTATGTGGCCTGGCGCATCTGCCTTGCACACTGTCCCCCATTGGCCCTTTACTTCACTCTACGGTATGCTAGAGGAAAGTAGAGGGTCACAACTGACATTTAAGGCTTGTGCTATGGTCATGTGGATGATGACAGTGCACAAGTCGACACTGCATAAGACTATTGCTGTTGTTGCGGCACGCTGTGTGACCACGCAGATAGTGCTATGCCTGTTTTGCTTTGTCTTCTTTTTAACAAATGACCCAAGTGTAGTGAAGAACTCTTTTGACGCAGAGTGCCATTGAGCCCTATGGGAGAGTCTCCTTGGCCGGGTTGGGAGCTGCAGAGTGCCATTGAGCTATATGGGAGGCTTTCCTTGGGCCAGGTTGGAGCTGCAGAGTTGCCATTTGAGAGCCTTATGGGAGGCTTTCCTTGGCTGGGTTAGAGCTGCAGAGTGCCATGAGCCCTATGGGAGAGTCTCCTTGGGCCGGGTAGGAGCTGCAGAGTGCCATTAAGCCCTATGGAGACTTTCCTTGGCCCAGGTCAGAGCTGCAGAGTGCCATTCAGCCCTATGGAGGCTTTCCTTGGGCCAGGTTGGAGCTGCAGAGTCCCTTGAGCCCTAGGGAGGCTTTCCTTGGGCCAGGTTGGAGCTGCAGAGTGCCATTCAGCCATATGGGAGACTTCTTTGGGCCAGGTTGGAGCTGCAGAGTGCCATTGAGCCCTATGGGAGACTTTCCTTTTGGCCGGGTTGGAGCTGCAGAGTGCCAGAGCCCTATGTGAGACTTTCCTTTGGCCGGGTTGGAGCTGCAGAGTGCCCTTGAGCCCTATGGGAGAGTCTCCTTGGGCCGGGTTTGAGCTGCAGAGTGCCATTGAGCCCTATGGGAGAGTCTCCTTGGGCCGGGTTGAGCTGCAGAGTGCCATTGAGCCCTATGGGAGACTTTCCTTGGGCCAGGTTGGAGCTGCAGAGTGCCATTGAGCCCTATGGGAGACTTTCCTTGGCCAGGTTGGAGCTGCAGAGTGCCATTGAGCCCTATGGGAGGCTTTCCTTGGGCTGGGTTGGAGCTGCAGAGTGCCATTCAGCCCTATGGGAGAGTCTCCTTGGGCCAGGTTGGAGCTGCAGAGTGCCATTCAGCCCTATGGGAGACTTTCCTTGGGCCGGGTTGGAGCTGCAGAGTGCCATTGAGCCCTATGGGAGACTCTCCTTGGGCCAGGTTGGAGCTGCAGAGTGCCATTGAGCCCTATGGGAGAGTCCTCCTTGGGCCGGGTTGGAGCTGCAGAGTGCCATTCAGCTATATGGGAGGCTTTCCTTGGGCCAGGTTGGAGCTGCAGAGTGCCATTGAGCCTATGGGAGGCTTTCCTTGGGCTGGGTTAGAGCTGCAGAGTGCCATTGAGCCCTATGGGAGGCTTTCCTTGGGCCAGGTTGGAGCTGCAGAGTGCCATTGAGCCCTATGGGAGGCTTTCCTTGGGCCAGATTGGAGCTGCAGAGTGCCATTGAGCCCTATGGGAGACTTTCCTTGGGCCAGGTTGGAGCTGCAGAGTGCCATTGAGCCCTATGAGACCTTCCTTGGGCCGGGTTGGAGCTGCAGAGTGCCATTGAGCCCTATGGGAGAGTCTCCTTGGGCCGGGTTGGAGCTGCAGAGTGCCATTGAGCTATATGGGAGGCTTTCCTTGGGCCAGGTTGGAGCTGCAGAGTGCCATTGAGCCTTATGGGAGGCTTTCCTTGGGCTGGGTTAGAGCTGGAGAGTGCCATTGAGCCCTATGGGAGAGTCTGCTTGGGCCGGGTAGGAGCTGCAGAGTGCCATTAAGCCCTATGGGAGACTTTCCTTGGGCCAGGTCAGAGCTGCAGAGTGCCATTCAGCCTATGGGAGGCTTTCCTTGGGCCAGGTTGGAGCTGCAGAGTGCCCTTGAGCCCTATGGGAGGCTTTCCTTGGGCCCAGGTTGGAGCTGCAGAGTGCCATTCACCATATGGGAGACTTTCCTTGGGCCAGGTTGGAGCTGCAGAGTGCCATTGAGCCCTATGTGAGACTTTCCTTTGGCCGGGTTGGAGCTGCAGAGTGCCCTTGAGCCCTATGGGAGAGTCTCCTTGGGCCGGGTTGGAGCTGCAGAGTGCCATTGAGCCCTATGGGAGAGTCTCCTTGGGCCGGGTTTGAGCTGCAGAGTGCCATTGAGCCCTATGGGAGACTTTCCTTGGGCCAGGTTGGAGCTGCAGAGTGCCATTGAGCCCTATGGGAGACTTTCCTTGGGCCAGGTTGGAGCTGCAGAGTGCCATTGAGCCCTATGGAGGCTTTCCTTGGGCTGGGTTGGAGCTGCGAGTGCCATTCAGCCCTATGGGAGAGTCTCCTTGGGCCAGGTTGGAGCTGCAGAGTGCCATTCAGCCCTATGGGAGACTTTCCTTGGGCCGGGTTGGAGCTGCAGAGTGCCATTGAGCCCTATGGGAGACTCTCCTTGGGCCAGGTTGGAGCTGCAGAGTGCCATTGAGCCCTATGGGAGACTTTCCTTGGGCCAGGTTGGAGCTGCAGAGTGCCATTGAGCCCTATGGGAGAGGCTCCTTGGGCCGGGTTGGAGCTGCAGAGTGCCATTGAGCCCTATGGGAGGCTTTCCTTGGGCTGGGATGGAGCTGCAGAGTGCCATTGAGCCCTATGGGAGAGGCCCCTTGGGCCAGGTTGGAGCTGCAGAGTGCCATTGAGCCCTATGGGAGGCTTTCCTTGGGCCAGGTTGGAGCTGCAGAGTGCCATTGAGCCCTATGGGAGACTTTCCTTGGGCCAGGTTGGAGCTGCAGAGTGCCATTCAGCCCTATGGGAGGCTTTCCTTGGGCCGGGTTGGAGCTGCAGAGTGCCATTGAGCCCTATGGGAGACTCTCCTTGGGCCAGGTTGGAGCTGCCAGAGTGCCATTCAGCCCTATGAGAGGCTTTTCTTGGGCCGGGTTGGAGCTGCAGAGTGCCATTGAGCCCTATGGGAGACTTTCCTTGGGCCAGGTTGGAGCTGCAGAGTGCCATTGAGCCCTATGGGAGAGGCTCCTTGGGCCGGGTTGGAGCTGCAGAGTGCCATTGAGCCCTATGGGAGGCTTTCCTTGGGCCGGGATGGAGCTGCAGAGTGCCATTGAGCGCTATGGGAGACTTTCCTTGGGCCGGGATGGAGCTGCAGAGTGCCATTGAGCCCTATGGGAGAGGCTCCTTGGGCCAGGTTGGAGCTGCAGAGTGCCATTGAGCCCTATGGGAGAGGCTCCTTGGGCCAGGTTGGAGCTGCAGAGTGCCATTGAGCCCTATGGGAGACTTTCCTTGGGCCAGGTTGGAGCTGCACAGTGCCATTGAGCCCTATGGGAGACTTTCCTTGGGCCAGGTTGGAGCTGCAGAGTGCCATTGAGCCCTACGGGAGACTTTCCTTGGCCAGGTTGGAGCTGCAGTGCCATTGAGCCCTATGGGAGACTTTCCTTGGCCAGGTTGGAGCTGCAGAGTGCCATTGAGCCCTATGGGAGGCTTTCCTTGGCCAGGTTGGAGCTGCAGAGTGCCATTGAGCCCTATGGGAGGCTTTCAAAATCATGCACAGAAGGATCAAAGTGAGAATTTTTTCTTGCTAAGTAAAGTGCAAATTTTGCGTACTAACATATACGATCATTTCGAAATTTAAAAAGCACAATACAAAAAAATCACATTAAATGCGATTTTTTGGTATTGTGCTTTTTAAATGTATGAAAATCGTTCTTTGATAAGTGAGCCCCATGGTGTTTAAACAACCTTTTATTCTAAAGTATAAATGAAACACAAATAAAAAAAATAGATCAATATGATAACCAAAGATTCTCTTTACAAACTTTATTAATGATAATTCATATTACAAATCAAAGATCATTAAGAGATTGTATTTGTGTATTTTTTTTTGATT
This sequence comes from Xenopus tropicalis, assembly GCF_000004195.4. Classification (NCBI taxonomy): domain Eukaryota; kingdom Metazoa; phylum Chordata; class Amphibia; order Anura; family Pipidae; genus Xenopus; species Xenopus tropicalis. Next base: position 31,665,025 of record NC_030677.2, on the reverse strand, counting down.
CTGAGCACTCCTTCTCCTAAATACAGTGAATATCTAAAAACAGTGGCAGTGCAACAGCGGAAGAATCTTTTCAAGGTGAAAGTCTCACTTTTTATTGAAACCTAATTCGCAACTGTTAAAATGTACTGACAAAATCAAGCTTAAATCATATATTAGACAATCTCATCTGAAGATTTGTTTTCGGTTCCTGAGTACTCCTACTTCCAAACACATATAGGGCCTGATTCACTAAAGGGCGATAAAACGTGCGCTATTTTTATTGTGCGCTAACATTTTTACCGTGTCTTAATTTTGCCGATTTTTCGCACGATTCATTATAAGCATACTCGCGCTTTTTTACGCGCGATATTGCATGCGTTATTTAACTCGCGAAGACTATTTCAATGCGGTATTTGCTGGTACATGTGCTAAATTACGCCCGCGAATAGTCGCCGCATATGAATGGTAGCTTAGAAATAGTGTATAACAATTGTCGCCGCATATAAATGGTGTATATAAATATTAGCCACATATAAATGGTAGCATATAAATAGTAGCCACTAGTGATGAGCAAATGTGTTCTGGTTTCTTTAGTGAAAAATTAGCAAATCTTTCGAAAGATCCACGAAACGGCAAAAATGTTGTGCGGGCAAAAAAAATTGTTGCTGTGACTATTATTTTTTGACGCTTGTATCAATTTTTGTATGTGCGGTGAATTTTTGCGTGGCGAATTTTTTCATGCGTTTTGTCATTGGCGGATTGTTTTGCGAAACGCATGAAAAAATCCGCCGCGAAAAAATTCAACGCACGTCCAAAAATTTGCTGCGAATCCATGCTTGGCGAAGCATTTCATCACTTGTAGCCAAATATAAATAGTCGCGCAAATGAACGCACGCCATGTTAGCCATACTTGCAGAAAATTACTGTATTAAAAATGAACATTTCGCTGCAAACTGGCGGCTGCGTCACTCTAGGGGAAACACATACTTGAATAAATAACACTGTAAGTCCATATTTTATTGCAAAAAATCATTTACTGTACTTTTGTATAATTTTTCGCCTGCCTGTGGCGCGCAAAAGTTATAGTGAATCATGCGATCGTATTCTTTCAGCGCGGAAATTAACGCATGCGGTAAAGCTAGTGTGAGAAATAACCCATGCGAAAATGGCGATTTTCGCACGCGATAATACTATGGTGAATCGTGCGCAAATTATTTTGTGTTTTTTAACGCAAAAAAGTGTGCGATAATTTTTATCGCCCTTTAGTGAATCAGGCCCATAATATCTAATAACAGTAGAGGCGCAAGGTAAAAGTTTCTTTTTATTAAACCTGATTCCCACCTGTTAAAACACACTCACGAAATTACAGTGAAAATGTGCATTAAACGATCTTATCTGTCAGTTTGTTTTCAGTTGCTGTTCTACTCACTCCTTTGCTGTCACCACACCAGCTCGCTCCGTATCTCTGTCCCCCAAACATTCATGTGAATCCGCCGCTATGCGCATAGCCCGCACTGTCTTGGAGGAGGTGGCTATCAGCCGGAGAGTTTATCAGTTCTCTTGTTCTACATATTTCACGGGTATCAGCCCGCCTTCTTCTAAATAACATTGCTAAATATCCAAAATAATTAAAAAAAATATAGAAATAACAATCACAACTTTGCCTGAAAAAGTTAAATAATACCGCAGACATATCATTATTAATTATTGCTAACCAAAAATCAAACCTAATAATAATTACAGTTTCCAAATAATAAAGTTTAGGTTATCTGAACCTTCCTTAATAAAAGAGATATATTGTAACTGTAACTTGAAAATCATTAAATAAACAATAGGCAATTTAATAACCAATAATACACTTCTTAATCTAATAATCTAAATGTTGTACAAAAATATCAAAACTTTTGAAGCAGGAAAATCAAATGAATTAATACTTAAATATTAAAACAGATTTCTTATTACAAATAATAATATTTCAAAGACCACGTGCAGCTGATAATTAAATAGCCCTGACTAAAGCCTTTTCCTAATACAGACTCCAGACTCAATGAAAGGATGAGTATAAGGGAGGCAGTGGAATTATATGTAACATATTCACATGTATTATTATTTTTGTAAATATCTGTATAGATTTTTATTGAGACTCGGGCAGATTTATCAAATCACGAGTTCGAATTCCGAACTGGAAAAATTCGGATTGGAAACGAAAATTTCTGAAGATCGCAAATATCACGAAAATCCTTACGAAAAAAATCGTATTGTATTGGGGATCCGAAAGTCACGAAATTTTCATACCGTACAATTGTAAACAGCGGTAAAGCCATTTTGATTTTTTTGTGCAAGCACACAAAAAAGCCACGCGGCGTACGACAAAATCATGCGGACGCACGAAAAAAATTGGCAAAATTACGCCTGGAGCGTTAGAATGAATGCTTTGTAAATGTGCCCCTCGGTGTTGTGTTGTATTTTGCATGTTTGCTATTACATGTTTATTAACCCTTTCACTGCCAGGTGTTTTGGTTAAAGCGGAACTTGTACTGCTAGACAGTTTTTGAACATTTTGCACTGTTTCACTTTAGGGGCCTTTCCTCTGGGGGACTTTTATTTTACTCAGGAAAACAATATAACGTTTTTTTCAAAATATGCTTTCCAAATATGGTAGAATTTTGGTGTAATCCCAATTCTGTAACAAGATATAGGCTTCTAAATGTCTAAAAAAAATGTAAATCATATTTTCCATAATATAGACACACATACCAGAAACAAAGATTATTTTATGCAAAATAATACACCTGATTTGGATAGTCCCATGTCTCCTGAACGTGCCAATACCAAAAATATATAGTTTTATGGAGAATTCTCACTTGTATAGGTCAAAAACTCCCAGCAGCACACTACCAAATTTCCAAAGCACTGCTCCAGAAAGCTGCATACTTTAGATTTCAAGGCCAAAAATTCCACTAACAGAAGGTTTATCCCAGAAAATTGTACATTTTTGGAAAGAACAGATTCTGGGGAATCCAGAATAGGCACAATTGTCTGTCTACTCCAAACTATCAAGTCACAATGCTTTCCTAAAGTTATTGGTTTTTATCAAAATTTGTGAAATTTTTAAAAAAATCGCTTCAAAGCTTCCAGTCTATAGAATCTTATCTCCTACAGGCCATAAAGTAACCAGATAGAACACCCCAAATATTAAATGTATACGTTTACCTAAGTATGTGGCATGTAGGGGCCCCAATGGGAACATACCCCCATATGATCTATCATTTCTGTCACTTCAGCTCCTGCAAAATCAACACATTTACATCATTATATGTGGAATAAAGCTAGTATAAAGTACGCTGACCCCAGAAATCCATATATTTTTGGAAAGTACACATTCTCCCGAATCTAAAACGGGTACCCATGTCTTTCTACTCCAAAGTACCAATCCACAAAGCTTTTCTAAATGTAGCAATTTTGATGACATTTCCAAAAATCCCCTAAAAGCTTCCACTTTGCAGCATCTTATCTCCCACATAGCATTAGGTACCAAGATAAAACACCCTAACTTTGAACGCCAGGGGTCCACTGAACAGTTTGATGCCCAATATGTATAGGTTTACATAAGTATGTGGCATGTAGGGGCCCCAATGGGAACATACCCCCATATGATCTATCATTTCTGTCATTTCAGCTCCAGCAAAATCAACACATTTACATAATTATATGTGGGATAAAACTAGTAAAAAGTACGCTCACCCCAGAAAGTCATATATTCCTGGAAAGTACACATTCTCCTAAATCTAAAATGGGTACCCATGTCTTTCTACTCCAAAGTACCAAGCCACACAAGCTTTTCTAAAGTTAGCAATTTATCTCCTACATAGTGTTAGGTACCAAGATAAAACACCCTAAATATGAACGCCAGGGGTCCACTGAACAGTTTGATGCCCAATATGTATAGGTTTACCTAAGTATGTGGCATGTAGGGGCCCCAATGGGAACATACCCCCATATGATGTATCACTTCAGCTCCTGCAAAATCAACACACTTACATCCTTTATGTGGGATAAAGCTACAAAAAAGTACACTCACCCCAGAAAGTCATATATTTTTGGAAAGTACACATTTCCCCCGAATCTAAAATCGGTACCCATGTCTTTCTACTTCAAAGTACCAAGCCATAAAGCTTTCCTAAGTTTGCCGATTTTTATGACATTTCAGAAAATCGCCTAAAAATTTTGCAATTTGCCGCATTTATCTCACACAATTTCTTACATACAGAGGCAAATCATCCCAAATAGGAACACCTATGGTCTACTGAACAGTTTGATCACCAAAAGCCTGATCTTGTCGCAGAAAAAAATGGGATTTTTGTCGCACTTTATTATGCAACAAAACTGTGACAATTCTGATTGCAAAAATGCAGCAGCTAAAACCTGTCGAGATCATGTAGAACCAAAAAACCCAAACTGAAAGAATGGAGCAATAGTAAGTGCCCCATTTAAACATGGCCTAATACAAATGGCTCTAGAATAGCAAGAGCCAAAAACTTGAAAAATTGATTAACAATCAAAATAACTATTAACTAATAATTTTATATAATTGAATCATGCCAAAAATATTTCAGTGTAATATGTAAAAACCATACCAAAACACCATTCCCTATTAGAAATAACATAATAATACTTTTGAAAATACTAAAGTCAAGAACCAATAATTATTTATACCTAATAGGAATATAATGTCCTGTTAAAGCAGCAAAATGTAATTCTTAATTAGCAGTAGTCAGAAACGGCATAACCATTATAAAAAAAACCTGTATTATTACAAATAATAATAGCTAAATAACCATTAGTTATCAGTTATAAAAGCCAATCATGTTGTAAAAAAAGGTCATTATAATAATAAGTGATAAAAAAAATTATGAAAGTAGGTTAAAAAAAAACTAAATGTGTTACTTAAATAGAGAGAACAACTTTTAATACTACAATTATAGAGCACATTATCCAGAATGCTCGGGACCAAGGGTTTTCCAGATAAGGGGTCTTTCTGTTATTTGGATCTTCATTCCTTAAATCTACTAAAAATTCAATAAAACATTAATTAAACCCAATAGGCTTGTTTTGCCCCCAATAAGGGGTAATTATATCTTAGTTGGGATCAAGTACAGGTACTGTTTTATTATTACAGAGAAAAGGGAATCATTTAACCATTAAATAAACCCAATAGGGCTGTTCTGCCCCCAATAAGGGGTAATTATATCTTAGTTGGGATCAAGTACAGGTACTGTTTTATTATTACAGAGAAAAGGGAATCATTTAACCATTAAATAAACCCAATAGGGCTGTTCTGCCCCCAATAAGGGGTAATTATATCTTAGTTGGGATCAAATACAAGGTACTGTTTTATTATTACAGAGAAAAGGGAATCAGTATTAAAAATCTACATTATTTCATTAAAATGGAGTCTATGGGAGATGGGCTTCCTGTAATTCAGAGCTTTCTGGATAACGGATCCCATTAACTATTGAAAATGAATATAACAGCATTTAGAAGTTTATTTTGGCTCCTGGTGAACAATTGAATATTGATGTTCTTTTCTATTGATTCTCTTTTGCCCGGTAGCCACAATACATATGACACCTTCAGGTTGTGCATTTGTTTAAAGATCCACCCAAGCTGGACAGTCAGGGGTTAGTACTTGATTCCCTGCAGGTTATTGCCTTATAGAGGAATATAGCCTTACCCATGAGAAAAGTGAGTCTTTCCAAAAGTCTTTAAACATAGCCCAGGTCAAGCAGCTCCTATCACCAAAATGGAGCCTACTATGTGTGAATACATTTCTACCTCACTTTAAACTGATGGCACGGGCAGGACCAGGTACAAAAACTTTGTGGGATCAATGGTGATTATAAAAAGTTGCTTAAAAATGAATTTGAGATTTCACCTAGATTCTTTCCTACTAAAAAAAAATGAAACATTTTTAAAGTAATTTCTTATTAAAATGGGTAATGCCCATGCATACCCACATATCAATAAACATCCTTTACTGAATGAAAAAAAACAAAAATATTACTAATACAATACGTAGATAGCCAAAACCATTTTCTGTTAAAGACAAAATACTCAGTATCATATACAATGCAATAACTAAAACACAAAAATGAATAACCAAGCAAGCACAATACCAATAAGTGTATATAAAGGATATAAACAATAAGCTGCTTTACTGTTATATGTATATTATCAGCACCCAGCCCAGCTCCATCCCTTTACTTTCCCATGTTTGCTGTTAAGAGGTGTGGCCTTGTGACATGCCGCAGCCAATCAGCTTTCACTCTGCTCTGTCACTCACACATTTCTGCGTCACTGACACAGACCAGGGAGCCGGAGATTCTGGAGGGGGGGGGGTTGGGAGGCGGCTTCAATAATTAGCCATAACTTTGTAATGGCGCAAAATTTTTAAATGCTATAAAGTGTTGAAATGTTTTTCATGATTGTTCCTCTATAACCTTACTTATTGAAACTTACTTTTGGAAATTCAAATATGAATCTGTGTTAATTTCTTTTAACATACAGTAAATAGAAGCCAAAATCACAGCACTTTTTAAAATGTAAATAAAATAAAATGTGTATGTTTAATATCTTGGCTGCTTTCTTTATTTTATTGGAATTATATATCCATTAAGACTTAAGCCCAAGCTATACAGAGGGAGTGAAAGTATTAATAAGAGGAATATGATGGAAATCAGACTGTAATGGTACAATTGAGAGAGTTATAATTCCTGGGATTCTAGATATTAATCATACGAGATTAACAGGTTTATAAACTAACCCTACAGCACCTTTGTACGTCAACTGGTATTAAAAGCTAGTACAGTTACAGGCATGCATTAACATAGACACTGGAATGATGGATGTCCAGTTTCCATAGGTTGGTTTCTTTAAGCCAGGACTAGAAGAATTTGCAACTTCCAGACCAACTATTAACTAAGCCAAGCTCTGTCTTTATTAAGGGGAATCTACTTACTATATTTAAACTCATATTGTAATTAGGTAGAGGAATATAATAATCATTTTTGTTACCTACCCTGCCCAGTAGTTAGCCACTGTTTTAAAGGCAAAATAGTATTTCTGGGTTTTTAGTACATTGATTATTAAAAAAGAAAAAACATAAAGGTTCTAAAGTCTATCTAGCAAGCCTTGCTGATCAACAGACCTGGAGTACTGACTCCTGCTACATTCTTTCAAGAGTCCAAACCAGAAAACAAACTGGGTTAAACAAATATGGCTCTCAATACAGTAATAATGTAAACTCTCATTTAGTACCAGCTGTTTACCAATGATTAGCTGCTTAAAGATCTTGAATTCAGACCCTTCTGCATGTTCCCTTGGTTTGCACATAAATACAAATAAAAACTGGTGGGCATCCTGGCATTGAACTGTAATCTTCCTAATCAGCAACCATAAACCTATCCATGCTGACACACATTTCTCCAGGGTGCCACATGGACCTGCCATTTCTGGAGCCCTCCCCTCCCTCGGTCCTATAAAGGCCTGGACTGGAAATCTGTGGATTCTGGCAAATGGCAGATGTACTGCTGTAAGATGCCATATCCAGTCACTATTTAGTAGGCTGGTAGGGGGCTGTTTCCATATGAATTAAGGAGGCCATTAGATGAGCATATGTGGCCAAGGGGTTGTCTCCTACTCCATGAATCAGGGCTCATTCTACCAGTAGCATCAGCACCTCTTGGGCCTTCCAGAACAGGCCTCTTCTAAACAGATTACCAATCTTATGATTATAATTTTGTAACTAAAAACCTAAAAACCCGTTTTTTGTAAATACATGCACTAGCATAGATAATTTACTTATGAAACAGAGGACCAGGGAATGTGTATTGATCAATCCCCCTCTCTTTTTTGTATGCTTGAAGTTAATTTGGCCAGATCAGTCACACTTCCATTGTATTTGTATACTGCAGAGTTATTCTGCAGGAAGAATGGCCAAACTTCCATGTGGTGCAGCACCCCACACCCGTCCCTTTAATGGTGGTCTTATGCCTTTAAAAAAATGGGTGTTGGTTAATGGGCAGTCTTGTCCTTTACAAGCCGCAAGCGGGGGAGGATTAAGCCTGTAGAACCAAGCTGTGGTCTTGCCAATCTCTCTCTATAAAAGCTGAAGGCATGGGGGTGACTAAGCCCTCTGACTCAAACCAGCCCCCAGGTCAAGAATGGCTACTGTGCACAGGAGTGCCAGCCTTTAAAAAATATGACCAGAGGTAAATAGATAGGACCACCATACGGGGTTTACCTTGACGTGGTATGGTGGCTTACCAATCTTATGATCATAATTTCTCTGTCGTCTCCGGGGGCACAGGAGACAGATGGGGTAAAGCTCCAACCTCCAGGAGGCAGGACACTTAGGAAATGAATGAAGTCAGCGTGTCAGGGCTGGTGCTGCTTTTTCCCCTAGCACTGCCCTCTGCTCTTCAGTTCTTCAAGTGTCCTGCCCCAGGAGGTTGGATCCTGTGGTCTCTAGTGAGACCCATCTCAAGGATTGCTTTGGTCTGCGATTAGCGCAGACACCCGGGGTGAAACTTGGGACAGTTAACCCCCTCCGCGGGAGTACCCACCGGGGTTAAAATTAGGGCCCCTGAGGGGTCCAAAAACCACCCAGAGGATGCCTGCTCCCCAAAGGGAGTTCAGAAGCTCTGGCCGGTGCATGGTACATCTGCACAGTAAGTGCTAATCTTCACTCCTTTCAGGGGACTGCGGACCACACACCTCCCCCCCTTGCTCCACTGCCTGTCTTCCATACCTCACAGTGCTTCTCCTCCTGTGGTCCAGACACGCAGGCGGGAGGTACTGACGCTGCCTCCTTGTGCCCCCCCCTCTAACTGAACCCAGACCGGTACGGGACCATAGGGGAAAGGGAGACGCACTCCTCCAGCTTAGCAATGGCGGACGGAAGTGATGCGCGCGCGCCTCACAGCAAGGAGCTCCGAAGGTGGAAGTGCGGCTCCTTCTCTGGCAGTTACGCGCTGGGTAAACGAAATTTGGCGCCAACCTCCATTAGCGTGCCATTCACCAGCCACCTCCTCCGGCTGCCATCAGGGACAGCTCCAATCCTGCCTCTTCTCCTGTGGCGCGCCCTGCACTCAGAGGCTCACGGGCCCAGCCATCTCCTCTGCCACCAGCCTCACACGCCCTGCTCAACACCCGACCAGTGTTCCCAGGTACATGGCGGAAGGTAGGACAGGGGGACCCTTCACCAGGGGAGGGGGGAGCAGAGCCCCCAGCACAGCATCTGCACAAGTCAAGCATTTTGCTTGCACTATATGTCACCTCAAATTCCAAGTGGGGTAGACCGACCCCACATGCAGATCCTGCTCTTAGGAGGGTGGGCCTACGCCCTTGCCTAGCAACCCCACTGCCCCCTCCTCTGTTCCAACGGTCCCTCCGGATGAGGGATCCTCCCAGAGCACCTCAACCACCCCCTCCATGGATCAGAGTGCACCCCTATGGGCAGTACAGCTTTCCAACTCCCTTGCCTCCCTGCAAGGGATCCCCTCCCTTGCCGACACCCTGGGCAAGGCCCTCGCTAAACTATCAGACCCCCCGGGTAAGCGCAGTGCGTTCAAGAGGGTGGACAACAGCCCTTCCATAGGACAGTCACCCGATAGGTCAGAACCATCTGAATCGGAAATCATCTCCTCAAACTCTCTATCTGACAATGACCAGAGCGAGGATAAAGATCATGACCTACTTCATGACATAGAAGGCATTGTTCGGACAGTCACTGACACCCTAAACATTGACTCTCCTGCCAAACAAGCTCCTCAAGCCAAGGGACCCTTCAAACGGATCTGTCATCCATGGTATGAAAAAGGGACAGCTCTTGATGTCCCTGGACTTCAAGGACGCATACCTCCACGTCCCAATATGGCCTCCCCATCACCAGTATCTCAGGTTCGCCTTTGCCAACCAACATTACCAATTTGTGGCATTGCCCTTCGGTCTCTCCTCAGCCCCACGAGTATTCACGAAACTGATGGCAATCACAGCTGCAACTCTCAGACTAATGGGGATCTCAGTGACACCCTATTTAGACGATTTGCTAATCAAGGCCAGGACAGACAAACAAGCAGACGCACCTGACACGAACTACAGCAATGATCCAAGAGTTCGCATGGACCATCAACTGGCGCAAATCCAATCTGCGTCCCAGTCACAACATGGTCTTTCTGGGACTGGAGTTCGAGACAAAGGCCCAACGGGTTCACCTCAGAGGGGACAGTAGCTGCGTTTAATGATTATAAACACTATAACAAGTGTTGTAAAACAGCAATCCGGAAGGCAAAGATAGAAAATGAGGAGCGCATCGCGGCCGAGGCCAAGACTAACCCCAAAAAGTTTTTTAAGTATATTAATAGTAAAAAGATGCAGGTTAAGGGTGTGGCCCCATTGAGTTATAATAACAATATGGTTACAGCGGATACAGAAAAGGCAGATGTGCTTAACCAGTTCTTTTCTTCTGTGTATACAGTAGAGGAGCCAGTGGGCCAAGTCCCACCCAATAGCTGCACTGTTGCCTCAGCTCCAACTACACAGTGGTTGGCACAGGATATGGTGCTTAAAGGGTTACACACGATAAATGTAAACAAGGCACCTGGGCCAGATGGAATACACCCTCGGGTACTGAGAGAGCTAGGGGCAGAATTGCAGTGGCCCTTGTTTCTGATATTCTCAGACTCTCTTTCATCAGGTATGGTACCTAGGGATTGGAAGAAGGCCAATGTCATCCCTATATTTAAAAAGGGAGTAAGATCTCAGCCTGGCAATTATAGGCCTGTAAGTTTGACATCCGTGGTGGGCAAGTTATTTGAAGGCTTGTTAAGGGATCACATTCAAAATTATGTAGTGGAGAATGCCATTATGAGCAGTAATCAGCATGGCTTTATGAAGGACAGGTCATGTCAGACCAATTTAATTGCTTTTTATGATGAGGTAAGTAAGAAGCTGGACAGTGGGGATGCAGTAGATATCATCTATTTGGATTTTGCGAAAGCATTTGATACCGTCCCCCACAAACGACTGCTTTCTAAGCTAAGGTCTATTGGTCTTAGTGAAGCCGTTTGCACATGGATTGAAAACTGGCTACAGGATCGGGTACAGAGGGTGGTTGTTAATGGCACATTCTCTACTTGGAGTAAGGTCCTCAGTGGGGTCCCTCAGGGTTCTGTACTGGGTCCACTTTTGTTTAATTTGTTCATAAATGACTTAGGGGAGGGTATTGTGAGTAATGTATCAGTGTTTGCAGATGACACAAAACTCTGCAGACCAGTCAATTCTATCCAGGATGTGACATCCCTGCAGCAGGATCTTGACCAACTGGCAATCTGGGCAGCTAAGTGGCAGATGAGATTTAATGTGGATAAATGTAAGGTCATGCACCTGGGATGTAAAAACATGCAAGCCCCGTATACCCTTAATGGGACTGCACTAGGCAAATCCCTAATGGAGAAGGACCTTGGAGTCCTTGTAGATAATAAACTTGGCTGTAGTAAGCAATGCCAGGCAGCAGCTGCAAGGGCAAACAAGGTTTTGAGCTGTATTAAAAGGGGTATAGATTCACGGGAGGAGGGGGTTATTCTTCCCCTTTACAGAGCGCTGGTAAGGCCCCATCTAGAATATGCTGTTCAGTTTTGGTCTCCAGTGCTCAAACGGGACATTACTGAGTTAGAGAGGGTCCAGAGAAGGGCAACTAAGCTGGTAAAGGGTATGGAAAATTCTCAGTTATGAAGAAAGACTGGCCAAGTTGGGTCTGTTTACACTGGAGAAGAGGCGCTTAAGAGGTGACATGATAACTATGTATAAATATATAAAGGGATCATATAACCACCTTTCTAATGTTTTATTTACCAGTAGGTCCTTCCAACGGACACGAGGGCACCCACTCCGTTTAGAAGAAGGGAGGTTCCATTTAAACATTCGGAAAGGATTTTTTACAGTGAGAGCTGTGAGGTTCTGGAATTCCCTCCCCGAATCAGTCGTGCTGGCTGATACATTATATAACTTTAAGAAGGGGCTGGATGGATTCTTAGCAAGTGAGGGAATACAGGGTTATGGGAGATAGCTCTTAGTACTAGTTGATCCAGGGACTGGTCCGATTGCCATCTTGGAGTCAGGAAGGAATTTTTTCCCCTCTGTGGCAAATTAGAGAGGCTTCAGATGGGTTTTTTTTGCCTTCCTCTGGATCAACTAGTAGTTAGGCAGGTTATATATAGGCATTATGGTTGAACTTGATGGACGTATGTCTTTTTTCAACCCAACTTACTATGTTACTATGTACCTCCCAGTAGACAAGCAGATGAGGATGAGATAGCAGGTACAGACACTTCTACAGCACAGCAAACCCACGGTACGCCAGGCAATGCAGGTCCTGGGACTGATGGTATCTACAATGGAAGCCGTACCTTTCGCTCAGAGTCACCTCAGACCATTACAAACAGCCATCCTCAGATCGTGGAAGAGAGGACGACTATCGCAGCCCATACACCTTCCACAGATGACAAAGACATCGCTCCAGTGGTGGCTCTCTCCAACAGCCCTGGAAGTAGGACAATCCCGGGCCACTCCGAATTGGACAGTAATCTCGACATAAACAATAAACATTCTATAACTCTGCGCGATACATCTTGCCCTCAACCATTGGTCACACCTGCTTCAGGATCAGGCCATCCGAATTCAGTGCAACAACACCACGGCCGTGGCATACATAAACCGTGAGGGCGGAACAAGGAGTACAGGCGCCCTGATGGAAGCACAAAGGATTCTACAGTGGGCAGAAACCAACAGCGCAACCCTGTCAGCCATTCACATCCCAGGGATTGCCAACACACAGGCAGACTTCCTAAGTCGCAATGAGCTGGACCCAGGAGAGTGGGAACTCAACCAAGAGGTATTCCTCCTCCCTAGCCCAACAATGGGGTCGCCCTCAGATAGACCTCATGGCCTCCAGAAACAACAGAAAGGTACCACGGTTCTTCTCTCGCAGCCGGGACCCTCTGGCAAAGGGAATCGATGCCATGACCCACCAGTGGCGATTCAACCTAGCGTACGTCTTCCCTCCGCTCCCCAAGCTTGACTTCCCCTCCAGGGAGACCTATAGTCAGTGCCAGGGATTCTCTTCTTCAACCTTTGTCTGTATATATCGATCACTTTCTTCAACCAATAGTGAAGAATAAACACACTTACATCAGAGATACAGGTGACCTCCTACTCAAGTTACATGATCTGTACCCCCTACCATCTGGGATGTTTCATCACTATATACAGTGATCCCGACTAGTGAAGGCATTGCCAACATCAAAACCCAACTCGTAATTCATCCAGACAGCAATAGACCCCCTGCTGAGTTCCTCATCGAAATTCTCACCCACTGCCTGACTTTGAACTATTTTAAATTTGAACATGCTTACTACTTGCAGATTAGTAGGACAAGTATGGGATCAAATGTAGCTCCATCCTTTGCCAATCTATACATGGCCCATTATGAACAAACATATATACTACCAGCTTTTGGCAAATTCATTTTACAAAATGTTTCGCTTCGGATGATTTATTCCTGCTTTGGACTGGTACTGTTGACCAATTCTGGTCATTGGTAAGAGATCTGAACCAGCTCCCTACCGCAATACGTTTTACTGCACATATTGACACAACATCTATCTCCTTTTTGGATTTGGAACTATCTGTGACAGGCTCAACACTTACCACCACGACCTTCATGAAAGACACTGACCGTAATACTTTATTGCATTTCACCACCTCATGTCATCTTCCACACACCTTGCAGAGTATTCCATATTCACAGATGATAAGGGTGCTAAGGAACAACTCTGATCCAACATTGCTGCAACACCAATTAGAAGATTTGAAGTCACGCTTCATACAGAGAGGCTACAAACCACGGACCCTGGATTCCTCACACCAAAAGAGAAATCACCACAGAAGACGCTCGACAAGAGACTTAATGCAATTTTCTATCACTGGTTAGTCCTTGAAAAAGATTGCATGCTACCACCTATTTTCAGACACCCCCCCCAAGCATTACATACAAGAGAGAACACACAGCTTGCGGGACATACTTGTAAAAACAGATCCCAGACACTGTTACCAATCCTTAACTCCCGTAGGTGGTTTTTCACGGTGAGGGCAGTGAGGTTGGGGAATGCCCTTCCTAGTGATGTGGTAATGGCAGACTCTGTTAATGCCTTTAAGAGGGGCCTGGATGAGTTTTTGAACAAGCAGAATATCCAAGGCTATTGTGATACTAATATCTACAGTTAGTATTACTGGTTGTATATATATAGTTTATGTATGTGAGTGTATAGATTGGTTAGTATAGGTTGTGTGCTGGGTTTACTCGGATGGGTTGAACTTGATGGACAATGGTCTTTTTTCAACCCTATGTAACTATGTAACTATGTAACACCTGGCTTCCATCTACAAGACTGGGCTGTTACAGATGCCCTAACTGTACCACCTGCAATGCTCCAGATATACAGATCCAACACTGATTGACATGCACTTCTAAGGACATCATTTATTTTATCAAATGTCCTTGCGGCTTAATGTATATCGGGAAAACTGTCACAACTTTCAGGGATCAGATGGCAAATCATCGGTCGGCCATTCGAGCAGCATTATCTTCGGGTGAAGCAAACACTCCAGTGGCCCACAAACATTCATCAGCCAGTCTAAGGTGCACGATTATTGATCATATACCACCTCTGGTCGGGGGGGTAAATTGCAAGAAACTTCTACTACAGAGGGAGCTTACATGGATGCACCGCTTAAACACCATTAGCCCCTACGGAATAAATTAACTTGTATCTTATTCAGCGTTCAATCTATAATTATGTTTTTCAAAACTGATGATTATCAACTGCCATAGAGTTTGTGAAACAGTCTTAAATCTTAGCAGCTCCCTTCAGGACTATGAGACTGGGCTATTTGAAACCACCTAGTAACTTCTAAACTTCATGAATATGTACTGAAACATCTTCTGAATCTGGTTACATGTTGCTAAATTCATTCTATTGGTGATATTTTGTGTCAGATGGTCAAAATTTGTAACATTAATGTGCTTGACTTTGACCATGATTTAGCTTTACCAGTCGTTATGCTTCTATGATTTCTTTACACTACTTCTTTCTCTGTGTACTCTTTCTGGTTCACAACAATCTGTGCTGTAGGTAATTATACAACTGAGCTATAGTCTTTCCGTGATTATATGATAAGTGGCATTATATTTCCAGCTAAATGATTAATATCAACAAAACCATTTATACAGTAGTATTGAAACAGTAAAACTGGGGCCGTTACTATTAAACATCTGGATGTGAGGGTCTATACTGTGGAGTGAATGGGGTCACTGTGCTGAACGGTGGTATCGCACTACCTTCAGTATAACTATCGCTCCTTAAACCCTTGCATGGGACTACGATCATCAAGCCTGTATGTAACACAGAGCCGCCAGAAAAAGTAGTAGTAAGATTGTAGTATTAGTGCTCTGTTCCTATACGGCTGATACGGCATACTGTGTATACGGCTGATACGGCATACTGTGTATACGGCTGATACGGCATACTGTGGCAGACAAACTGACAGCTCCGGACACGGAAGGTCGGGACTTGCACAATCAGCGTCTCGGTTGCTATGGTAACCCAACTTTACGGCCACCTCTTTTCTAGGCGCTTATACCCTGTGTCACTTTGAGTTTCAAAGAGACAAAGAAACCCAAACAAGCTGCATATATGAGGTAATTTTTTTTTTTTTAAATAACAATTTAATTAATTCCATATTATATACTTTTACTAAACAGAGGAACAAGAAAAGCAGCCTATCACAGCTGTACTGTACGGGTCTATGGGTATCTTGGATCAGGAATACAGAACGTGATAGCAGCTTGTGCTGTCATGGCAATAAGAGCAGCATTCCCAGACCCAAAAGGGAAATATGTGGGATTCCTACATGCCTGTGATTTTCCGGCAGAGTACATGATACTTTACTAGTAACATTTGTTACTGTAAATGTTATATGTTTTTTCTTACTTTAGAGTTTTATTTTTTTTATACTGTTTTCCATTTACAGGTATCGGACCGCTTATCCAGAAACCCACTATCTAGAAAGTTCTGAATTACGGAAAGGTAGACTCCATTTTAATCAAATAATTCACATTTTCTTTTGCTCTGTAATAATAAAACAGAACCTGTACTTGATCCCAACTAAGATATAATTACCCCTTATTGGGGGCAGAACAGCCCTATTGGGTTTATTTAATGGTTAAATGATTCCCTTTTCTCTGTAATAATAAAACAGTACCTGTACTTGATCCCAACTAAGATATAATTACCCCTTATTGGGGCAGAAAAGCCCTATTGGGTTTATTTTATGGTTAAATGATTCCCTTTTCTCTGTAATAATAAAACAGTACCTGTACTTGATCCCAACTAAGATATAATTACCCCTTATTGGGGCAGAACAGCCCTATTGGGTTTATTTAATGGTTAAATGATTCCCTTTTCTCTGTAATAATAAAACAGTACCTGTACTTGATCCCAACTAAGATATAATTACCCCTTATCGGGGGCAGAACAGCCCTATTGGGTTTATTTAATGGTTAAATGATTCCCTTTTCTCTGTAATAATAAAACAGTACCTGTACTTGATCCCAACTAAGATATAATTACCCCTTATTGGGGGCAGAACAGCCCTATTGGGTTTATTTAATGGTTAAATGATTCCCTTTTCTCTGTAATAATAAAACAGTACCTGTACTTGATCCCAACTAAGATATAATTACCCCTTATTGGGGGCAGAACAGCCCTATTGGGTTTATTTAATGGTTAAATGATTCCCTTTTCTCTGTAATAATAAAACAGTACCTGTACTTGATCCCAACTAAGATATAATTACCCCTTATTGGGGGCAGAACAGCCCTATTGGGTTTATTTAATGGTTAAATGATTCCCTTTTCTCTGTAATAATAAAACAGTACCTGTACTTGATCCCAACTAAGATATAATTACCCCTTATTGGGGGCAGAACAGCCCTATTGGGTTTATTTAATGGTTAAATGATTCCCTTTTCTCTGTAATAATAAAACAGTACCTGTACTTGATCCCAACTAAGATATAATTAATCCTTATTGGAAGCAAAACAATCCTATTGGGCTTAATTTGTGTTTAGATCATTTTTTAGCAGATTTAAGATAGAAGATCCAAATTACGGAAAGACCCCTTATCTGGATTCTTGTATAATAAACTTTGCAATAAATGACAAAACAAGTTTAAAAAGAAAGTATTTTTAAGTTTGAGTTTTTAATTACCATTCTTCAGATAAAAATATTAACATTTTGAAACGATAAATTCAAATGTTCACAAGTTTTACATACTGCCAGTTTTTGGGCTACATATCATCTTGTAATATATTTAAAAAAAACAACTTTTGCACATTATCGACTGTACATAAGATTATCAACTTCCAAATCTGGAGAAGTGTTGTGCTACAGATTTTTCAGGTCTTTTTTTGGATGCAATATTTCCTGGTAATCCCTTGCTATAAGATTCCCAACGGTGAACAATCTCACCTTTCAGTATCCTGCATAACAAATAATTTTGAACAGATGCATTTTTTTCTGTTTAGGAAATACTATTTGAAATCTTTTCTCTCAAACCGGAAGTTTTGATTTTTTGCTACAATAAATGGTAACTAGTGATGGCCGAAATGTTTCGCCAGGCATGGATTCGCGGCAAATTTCCGTGTTTCGCCACTGGCGGATTGTTTTGCGAAACGGATGAAAAAAATTGCCGCACATCCAAAAATTGTCGCCAGCGTCAAAAAAGAATAGTCGCGGGCGTCAAAAGAATAGCCACAGGCGATGAAATAATAGCCGCGGGCGACAAAATAATAGCTGTGCGCCGAAATAATAGCCACTGGCCACAAAAGAATAACCGTGCAACAAAATAAAAGCCGCGGGCTAAGCTTTTGGCTAAGCGAATCGGAACAGAATCGCTCATCACTAATGGTAAGCTGATTCAAATTTTTGTTATGTGATAGCACTGCCAGCATGGTTCTAGCATACATGGAATCTAATTTTAAAGAAATTCTCCAGATCCCCCATCCCCCTGTATGGCAGAATTTTGGAAATGTCTTATGGAGTTATCCATTTTTTTTCTTACATTTCAGCAGCTTTCATTTTTTTGTGTTGGCATTTTTTATACGTTTTCAGATTTCTAAATGTGTGTTTGTTTGTGACATGATAGAGCAGTGATCGCCATTTATCTAAAAGATTTTCTACATTCCGTTCGCATGTTTGGGCACACGACCAAAAGTGGTTGGTGATTGGCCCTATCCAATGTGCTATATGCTTGCATTTTCTTTTTTTACTTGCAGCTGGAAGCATCTTTTCCAGACTTTTACAAATTTGCCATACATCGAATTGGTGGTTGATGGTTTCAGATTTTGTTTTCATGAATTTTCAAATACTACAATGTCTATCAGTTGCCAACAAATTTATGTCTACTCCTTTTTTTTCCAAATTCATTAGACATTTTTCAAAAGCAATTTTTTCCGGAAATAATGTGAAATAATTTTTTTGCTCATGATGTCCATTATGGTATACGTACAATATTTTTCGCAATGGCCTGGACAATCAAATTGGCCGTCACCAGCCAAAACAGCAGCTTTATCTGCAAGATCCTGTTCCAATATTTCTTGCTCCTTGATCCATGCTAAATCAATTGCAGGGAATAAATATAGTTTCTGATGTATTTCTCTAGTCGGCCCTCCTGTCAGTGCAGAACGTATGGGGTTTAGTCATCCTTCACCTCTGGAGGCAGGACAGAAGAATAAGGCTCTTAACCCCTCCTCCCTGGTATATAGGCTGGCTCCGCCTCTACTGCCCAGTTTCTTTTGTCCTGCCGGAGGTGAAGGACAGTTTTCTATCATCTGCACATTTTTCTATTATTTTAAAATTCTCTTTATTTTATTTGGAGGTATGCTGTCTGCCTCCCAGCACTGGGCTCACTCTCCCTCCTTGCCTGCCTGGGTCGCCGCAAGTGGAGCAGTGTATTTCCCTACATAGTAGGTGTTTAGCCCAGCACAGCAATTGCACTTCCATACAACAGAGGCTCTTCCTGCACTGTCTACTGATGCCTAGCAGTACCAGTGGCCTCTATCTCCCCTATCTAGCTGGAGATGAGCCCCTTACTACTGTCTCTGGGCCCCCCTGACACAAACAGTCTGTGCTCAGTGTACTGCCTCCTGCGGTCCGCCCCCCTTCCCTCCGCCCTAGGGCTGGCAACTACCGCGCTGTTACCTTCTGTAACACAGGCAGCAGGCACCTCTCCCTTCAGCTTCAGGGAGCGCTGTCTCTCCCCCCTGCATGGGCACACTGTTTGGGAGCGTCGCGCTCCTTCCCAGGCTCAGCGCACCCTCAGAATGGGGACCGCCGCACTCGCGCCATAGTCGCGTCCTGTGTGACATCATCATCACGCGCCCGGAGCCGCCATCTTGCAGCTCCACTAGAGAGCAGGCGCTTATACCGGCTCTCTTGCTGTACATTACAGCAGCACCAGTCGGCCTCTATCAGGCTGTAGAATACCTGCGCTAGTGAGCGCTTATACGCAGTAAGCAAAACAGGGGGACAGCACCAGGTAGGAGCTGTTTCACTGGAAAAACGCTATTCCTTCTCTATTCACTGTGCCCATTGCGCTCTGAAGGCTTCTACCTAGAATTCCCTGTATTAAGACACAGTCCAACTATGTCTGAGTCCCAGCCACTACACCAGTTGGTGGAGGACCTACAGCGCACTGTTCCAGCCAGCATAAAAAGGCTCAAAAAGCCGTGTAAAAAATGCAAACACAGCCTTAGAAAGCTGGAGGTGGATATCTGCTGATTGCAGACCACGGTCCCCTGAGGCCCCCATGCTATCTCCTCAGCCTGTCTCCATTGCACGTATTGCACCTACTGCACCTCTCCCTGCCACCCCTTCCAGCCAGGAAGCCCAGTCTCAGCATATCACAGACCCTCATACAGAGGCTCTCTCTTCAACTTCACAATTCCCCCCTCAGCTTGGCAGCTTCCTGGATTTTGTTAAGCAGACCATCCAGTCTTCCCTAGAGAATGCAACTCTGCCAAAGAAACGCAGAGACCCACGCCACACTGCCCCAGTTTCCTCTGACTCAGAGGAGGGCCAGATTTCTGATTCAGATCAGGACTCAATATACCTGTCAGATCAGGAAGGTTCCAATTCATCTCACTCCAACTCCTCAGACGAGAGTGAGGGCGATCACACCTCAGCAAAACCTGAGACGGCCCTACTTAGGGAAATGATGCATACCTTGGATATCAAGGATGAATCAGTGGCGGTATCAAAGGCTGACCGGGTCCTAGGGGTACAGCAAAAAAAGGCTCGTACCTTCCCAATTTCCAAGTCCCTCGCCCAAACAGTGGAGACTGAATGGAATCAGCCCGAGAGACCCCTCACTCAAAGATTTTACAACACCTATCCAGTCCCTGAGCAATATCGCAAACTCTGGGACAAGGCCCCAAAGGTCGACTCATCGGTAGCGAGGTTGTCCAGAAACACCACCCTACCAGCCGAGGAAGCTGCCTTCAAGGATCCGATGGACAAGAGACTCGAGTCCAACCTAAAAAAAAAAGCTTTGTCCAGTCAGCTTCCATACTTAGGCCTGTGGCCGCATCGGTTGGTCTAGCCCGTACTGCTAGACACTGGGCGCAGGAACTAGCCCGCAGCCCACCTACTTTAACTCAACAGCTCACATCCGAGCTTGACCGACTCAGTACTACCCTGACATTTCTATCAGATGCGGCCATGGACATAGCTAGACTGGCGGCTAAGTCAGCAGCCAGTGCAGTAGTATCACGACGGGTGCTCTGGCTACACCACTGGACTGGAGATAACGCCTCAAAGTACAGATTGATCGCTCTTAAGTTTACAGGCGAATCGCTCTTCGGCCCAGACCTTAAGCAAATAATTGCAGACATCACCGGCGGCAAAAGCACCTTCTTACCCCAGGGTAAGAAGCCCAGACTTGACCAAACAGGAAGACAGTTCCCCAGAAGGCCATGGCCCTCCCAAAACAGGTCCTTTTGTTCCCGTCAGCCTTCCGTTCCCACCAAAGCCTCTGATTCCGGCCAGAGGACCGGCAGACCATCATGGCGGCAACAGTCTAGAGGCACCAAGAAGCCAATTAGCGCCAAACAAAATTCCGCATGACTCCCTTGCGGTCGGAGAAAGACTCCTACAATTTTGCCATGTTTGGGACACCCATGTTTCGGACCCCTGGGTACTCAATATCATCCAACGGGGCTACAGGATCCCATTCTCCCCTCATCTGCCCCGGTCAAGATTTGTACCCTCCTCCGTGCCTCGGGTCCCCCGAGGTCGCATCCCTCCAGTACGCACCTCGCAGAGATTCAGAGGGTACTACTCCAATCTTTTCTTGGTCAAGAAGAGGGACGGGACCTTCCGACCCATTCTGAATCTAAAATCACTGAACCCACTAGTTCACAAGCAAAAATTCAGAATGGAATCCCTGAGGACGGTGATCGCAGCCATGGAGCCAAAGGTCTTCCTGACTGGAGATCTGTGGATCTCCAGGACGCATATCTCCACATCCCCATCCACGCGACTTCCCAGAAGTTCCTCAGATTTGCCACGGGTGAACATAACTATCAATTCACAGCCCTCCCGTTCAGCCTAACGACAGCCCCGAGAGTATTCACCAAATCCTTGCCCCAGTCATAGCTTACCTCAGAACACTACACATCCGAATAATACCTTACCTCGACGACCTCCTCATTCTAGCTCCCTCGGCCACGCAGGCCACACGGGACACGAATACCCCAATTTCCTCAAATGCTGGAACGGGGATCATCAACTTCTCTCCCAGCCCATCCTAATATCATCACAGACACGAGAGAGCTTACTTTGGTGGACAGTCCGTCACCATTTAGAACGGGGCTGCAGCTGGTCCCATCCCCACTGGCAGGTGGTAACAACAGACGCCAGCCTATACGGCTGGGGAGCGATCCTCAGAGAGCATACGATACAGGGCCGTTGGTCCCTGGAAGAGTCAAGGCTACCGATCAACATCCTTGAGATCCGTGCCATCACCCTAGCCCTCCAGGCTTGGACCCATCTCCTGCAGTCCCAGCCAGTTCGCATCTAGTCCGACAACGCGACGACCGTCGCATACATAAAAAAGCAAGGGGCAACTCGGAGCAGTGGAGCAATGGCAGAGGTGTCGCGCATAATTGCTTGGGTGGAACAACACGTGCCCGCAATTTCGGCAGTATACATCCCAGGCGTACAAAATTGGAAGGCCGACTACCTCAGTCGTCAGGCCATCGACCCAGCCGAGTGGTCCCGACAATATTCAACCAACTGGTAACGAGGTGGGGCCCCCCAGATCGACATGTTGGCATCCAGACACAACCACAAGGTGCCGGTTTACTGTGCCAGGTCCAGGGATCCTGGAGCCGCCTTCAAAGATGCTCTGGTAATTCCATGGAATTTTCACAGAGTTTCCGCCTTTCTGCCACTGCCAATCCTCCCACGAGTGATCCTGAAGATCAAACACGAGGGGACCACCACCATTCTCATTGCTCCGGATTGGCCAAACAGGGTTTGGTACATGGACCTCCTAGACATGTCAATCGCCAGACCATGGCGACTACCGTCACAACCAGATCTCCTCACCCAGGGCCCAGCCAGACACCCCAACCTAGGGATGCTCCATTTAACGGCCTGGCTCTTGAAACCTGGCTGTGGAAACAGAGAGGATTCTCCCAGGAGGCAATAGGGCTGCTTCTAAAAGCCAGGAAGCCCTCCACAGCAAGATCCTATTACCGGACTTGGAGAACTTTTATCAACTGGTGTGAATCTACAGGCCGAGATTGGAAGAGGGCAGCCGTCCCAGAAATAATTGATTTCTTATCTAGGGGGTTTTCGAAGGGCCTTAGCCTTAATACTCTGAAGAGTCACTCCTCTGCGCTTGCAGCTCTGCACCAGGTGAGATGGGCCGACGACTCGGCAGTCAACAGTTCTTCCAGGGCGTTCCCTGAGTCAGGCCCCCCTACAGGAACCCCGCACCACCATGGGACCTTACCTTGGTCCTTTCTGCGCTCCAGAAAACCACACTTCGAACCACTCCATACATGCAACCTTAGGTGGTTATCCTTCAAGGTGACGTTCCTCATCGCCATCACCTCAGCGAAGAGAGTATCCGAAATTGCTTCCTTTTCCTCAAAAAGCCCATGGCTTACCATGCATCAGGATAAGGTAGTCCTGCGAACCCCCCGGGATTCCTACCAAAGGTCGTTTCAGGAGGTGATGCTCCCCTCCTTTTGCCCAAAACCTACGAACGAAAGAGAAATCTCTTCACACCCTGGATGTTGTCCGAGCCATCAGACTCTACCTAAAGAGGTCTGCCAGCTACAGGAGGTCCGACTCGCTCCTAGTCTCTTTCTCCATGGCCAGGAAGGGGCTAGCGGTATCCAAAAGGACTATAGCCAGATGGCTTGCCTCCACAATCAACAAAGCCTATAACCAGAGGCACAAGCAGAGGCCTTTTTCCGTACGAGCACATTCCACACGTGTTTAGAGCACTTCCTGGGCTCTCCACAACTTGGGCTCTCCACAACTTGGCCTCTCCTGAGCAGATCTGCAAAGCTTCCACCTGGTCCTCAGTTCATACGTTCACCAAGTTTTACAACCTACATGTTTTTGCTTCCGCACCAGCAGATTTTGGTCGGAAGGTTTTGCAAGCAGCCGTAGCATAATGCCAGACGTTTACTAAGTTGACAATTTACATGGTTTTGCTTCCGCACCAGCAGTTTGGTCGAAGGTTTTTTTTGCAAGCAGCCGTCACATAGTGCCAGACGGCCACTATGTACGTTCTGTTCCCACCCTACAAAGGGACAGCTTTTGGACGTCCCCATACATTCTGCACTGACAGGAGAGCCGACTAGAGAAAAGGGGATTTTAGACTTACCGGAAAATCCGTTTCTAGTAGGCCCTAACTGTCAAGTGCAGTAAGTCCCACCCAGGCTGTTTTCAGTATGAGGTTGGGTTTCACTCTTTCTCGCTATCCTTTCCAACTTTGTCTCTGACTTCTCCTTATATTCTGCTGCCTCCACCTACCTGAACTTTTCTTAGAGGAACGCATTTGGCAAGACCGAGTACCCCATCCGCACCCAATATAAGATCAAGAGGGGAAAAGGAAAAAGGGGGTTTAAGACCACAGGAAAGGCGGAATTACAATCACAAGAGATATCCTCTGAAAATATAAATAAGGAGACTTAAAGAGACGTAATTAATTTATCTGAGCACAATTTGAATGAGAATCATGTTATCTAAAGGCCTCTCCTTTTATCCTACACCAGGTGGTGACCATTTTGAATTAGAAAAGGATTTGATTCTTTTCTGTAGGAAAATCCTGTTGAAAAAACATTTTAGAGATCATAATGATGAAATGCAACTTGATTCTTTAGCAGAAAGAGAAACTTTAACAATTCTGAATAGCTTAGCACAAGAAAATGAAACCCCAAGCTCCGTTGATACTGTAATGAAATTAAAGAAGAAATCAAACTTCACCCCGTCTTATGGGATCAGTCAATATGTACACGTGTTCAAAGATATGGTCTCTCAGGACTTCATGAACATCCAATTTAGAGTACAAGCAGATAATTGAACTAAACTGGAAAGAGAAGCTTTGAAAGATCTTCAATGTGGTAATCTGGGCTAACGATTTGTATGTATCAGAAGCGAAACGCCAATCACATACAGAGACATATAAAAGATTGTATTCTAATCCAACTAAGGCTTATGTTATTAAGTATAACAAATTAATAAATGATGCCTTTAAAGATCTATTAATCTCAGATCAGGAAGGAACCTATTAGTGGAGTGCCCCAGGATTGCAACCCTTTATCTGTTACCTAAAATCCATAAAAATAGTTCCAAACCTCCAGGCCGTCCGATAGTATCAGGAAATGGCAATTGAACAGAAAAAGCGAGCAAATATTTAGATCAGCATTTAAGAAAATATGTTACATCATTGCCTTCCTATGTGAAAGATACCATGGATGTTTTGGCACTTTTGGAAGGAACCCATGTGGCTTTGGACGTGGAAGCATTATACACTATATCAAACATAGGGAGGGAATTGAGGCTGTCCAATATTTTCTGCAAAATGATCATACATTAGACCAAGATCTGGGACATTTTTTGGTGGAGCTTTTAAGCTTCATCTTACAACATAATTATTTTGTTTTTGAGAATGCTTTTTATTTACAAGTACATGGAACTGCAATGGGCACAGCCTGCGCTCCCACATATGCAAATATGTTTCTGGGCAAGTTGGGAGCAGGATATGTTTTTTTGTGATTATCTGAGCTTCTATACCAATTACATACCCTTATGGATCAGATTCATTGACGATATTCTTTTCCTATGGGAAGGACCAAAAAATCTGCTTGAGGATTTATGTTATATTATGAATAAGAACAATCTGAATATCAAATTAACCAAAACTATATCTCAAGAATCAGTCGCCTTTTTGGATCTCACGACTGGTATAGATAAAAACTGCAATATAACAACAGATCTATTTCGTAAAGAAACAGCAACAAATACAGTATTACATTGTAAGAGTTTTTATAAGAATACCGTTAAAAAATCGGTGAATTTTTCAGAATAAGATGCAGTTGCATGTCACATGCAACTTTCCAAATAAGAGCTAAACAACTTATGGATAGACTGAAAGCGAAAGGGGAAGCGGAGAAAATATTAAAACAGGCTTATTACAGAGCCTCAACAAATCGTGAGAATACCATTCAGAAATTTTGGCCTGTAGTACGACAGGACCCAGAACTGAGATCTTTATTACCTGAAAGGGTACAATTATTGTTACAAGAGATGTCAAAATTTAAAGGATAAACTTACAAGGAGTCATTTTTTTTAATAAAAAATGTCAACCCCCAGTCAGGGGATCTTTTAAATGTGGCAATTGCATTTCCTATTCAGTGATGAAAGTTCAGAAGAAATTTACTGATCGATTTGGAAATTCACATGGTATTAATGATTATATCAACTGTAAAACTATGAATGTGATTTATTGTCTGGAGTGCCCATGTGAGAAAAAATATATGGGGATGAACAAACGGGTACAAAAACGTGTGAGCACTATAAACAATGCAAGAGAAGATCTTAAAAACAATAAAACATTAAGTACAGTGGCAAATCATTTTCTTAAATATCATAATGCAGACCCAACGAAACTCAGATTCTGGGGAATTGAACACATTTCCTTAGGAAGAAGAAGCGGTAATATCACCGAACATCTCCTTAAAAGAGAAAGCCGTTGGATTTTTCTGATGAACTCTTTGTCCCCAGGAGGTCTAAATGAAAATATAGATTACAGCACATTTCTACGGTGTTAGTTCATCATTTGAGTAGGATAATAATTAATTTGTAGAATTATCACGGCAGGTATTGAAATTGCATAAAAAATATTTTTAGAATTTAGTTTACTGTCTCACAGGTTTTGTTTTATGTGTATTTAAAATTTCTTATTTTCTTCTCACAAATATTTTAAATTCACCAATATCAGTCATAACACTTTGTATTTGACACACGCTATATGCCCCTTAGCATTAACACGTTTCACTATCTTTTTCACAACATTAGAATGTAATGCACGTTATTCATGTCAGGATTAGCGATGAGCGAATCTGTCTCGTTTCACTTTGCCAAAAAATTTGCGAATCTTTACAAAGATTCGCGAAACTGCAAAAATGTTCCTTGTACACACATATTCATCAATTTTCTCTCTTCATTTCTGGTCTGCTGCTTCTTTGATTTATTAATGAATATAGGAAATCAACCTGAACCAACATAGATATTATTTTGAAGTGGGAGGAACCAGTAAGATCTTTTTGATTGGCTTAGGTGGGTTTAAAAAAAACCCCCCACGCAAGCAGAAATATCACCTTGACAAAGCAGTAATGCGAAACGCGCGTCGGCGTTCCTTAATCTTATACCGTATCTCGGTGCCGAGGTATTAGATATGAAGCAGTAGGCACTGAGATTTATAGGGCTTAATGTAGCTCTGTGTAATTGGTATGACTGGCTGGAGGGATTTGGAAAGGATCTTTAGAGGGATTTTTAAGGAGGTATTCGCCAATTTGAGTGTGGAAAAGGTGAGAAGTTTTGGGGCTGATACGGTGGCAAGATTTTTCGTTTATCAATTATAGGAGCGCCGTAAATTTGAAAGCTTGTGCCAAGGTAAGAGTTGTGGTATGTAGACACAAGGTTTTAACCCAGAATAGTATTGGATGTATGTAAACTCTAATTCGCAATTAAGCCCGTTCATTGGAAAAGACCTCTAATTTAGTGGAAGAGGCGGGGGAGTTACACTTCGACGCAGTGGCAGCAAGGTTATTTATTGAGTATAGAAGCACCGTATTATCAAAGCCTGTGCCGAGGTAAAAGCCTTTGTATGTAGGCACAAGGCATCAACCCCAAATAATTAACACTTGCAATCCTTGACTTTCAATTAAGTTGTTTTTTAAGTTTGGAAAACCGTTAACTTTGTTGAAGAAGTGGGGGAGTTACGGTTTTGATGCGGTGGCAGTGTTTTCGCCTTTAAATATGGGTGAATTGTAATTTTAAAAGCCTGTGCCGAGGTAAAAAGTTCTTGTATGTAGGCACAAGGCGCTAACTTGAAACGATATTGAGCTCATATGTGTGTTACCTCGGCTTTCCACCTCAATCAAGAGATCGTCCTCCCATCACTCTGCCCCAAACTGGCTTCGCCACGAGAATGACTTCTTCACAACCTGGATGTGGTGAGAGCGCTAAAATTCTACATCCATAGAACAAGAGATTCGCAAGTCAGATGCGCTTTTTCTCTTGTATGGCCCCCAACGCAAGGGCGCTAAAGCCTCCAAAGCATCCATCGCCCGCTGGATCAAAAGTCTAATCACCACTATCTATCGCAACAAGGGTCTACCTATACCGTTCAAAACATCTGCACACACCACCAGAGCCCTCTGCACCTCATGGGCAATGGCCAACGCAGCATCTGTGGAACAGATATGTAAATCAGCCACATGGTCGTCAATACACACTTTCACAAAGTTCTACAAGTTTAACGTTTTTTCTTCTGCGGAAGCCACTTTCGGCTGCAAAGTTCTTCATTCAACAGTGATGTAATTACCTCTCACTCTCAGTTGCCATGTTAGGGCACCTACAGTTATTTTCTCTGTTATTCTTACTAAGTTTCTAGGTATTTCTCTTCCTGACCTTACAATTCCCACCCTCTCTCTCTGCTTTGGGACAAACCCACTGGTGCCTGTGCTACCTAGGGACGACCGAGAAAAGGGGATTTGTTATACTCACCGATAAAGCCTTTTCTCGGAGTCCCGTCACGGCAGCACAGGGAGTCCCACCCCTCTATCTCTAGAATCAGCTGTGCTAACCGGAACTGTTGGAGGCGGGGTTAATGCAGGGATAAGGGAGGAGGAACAGGGGGACAGTACCTAGTCTATCTCCTTTTTTTCTTTTGCTATCCTGCCTCCTAAAGGGAAGAGTGCATTAACCCACTGGTGCCTGTGCTGCCGTGACGGGACTCCGAGAAAAGGCTTTATCGGTGAGTATAACAAATCCCCTTATCAAATTAACCAAAACTATATCTCAAGAATCAGTCGCCTTTTTGGATCTCACGATTGGTATAGATAAAAACTGCAATATAGCAACAGATCTTTTTTATAAAGAAACAGCAACAAATACAGTTTTACATTGAAAGAGTTTTCATAAGAATACCGTTAAAAAATCATCTGTGAATTTTGAAGAATAAGATGCAATTGCATGTCATATGCAACTTTCCAAATAAGAGCTAAACAACTTATGGATAGACTTAAAGCGAGAGGGTATGCAAAGAAAATATTAAAACAGGCTTATTACAGCGCCTCAAAAACAAATCGTGAGCAACTTCTCAAAGCGAACCAAAAGAAAAATGAGCAAGACCAACAAATAAGATTCATCACCACTTTTGGTCCTCATACTTTACAGGTACAGAATACCATTCAGAAATTTTGGCCTGTAGTAACGACAGGACCCAGAACTGAGATCTTTATTACCTGAAAGGGTACAATTTTGTTACAAGAGATGTCAAAATTTAAAGGATAAACTTACAAGGAGTAATTTTTTTTTAAATAAAAAACGTCAAGCCCCCAGATCGATTTGGAAATTTACATGGTATTAATGATTATATCAACTATAAAACTATGAATGTGATTTATTGTCTGGAGAAAAAATATATGGGGATGAACAAACGGGTACAAAAACGTGAGCACTATAAACAATGCAAGAGAAGATCTTAAAAACAATAAAACTAAGTACGGTGGCAAATCATTTTCTTAAATATCATAATGCAGACCCAATGAAACTCAGATTCTGGGGAATTGAACACATTTCCTTGGGAATAAGAGGCGGTAATATCACCGAACATCTCCTTAAAAGAGAAAGTTCTGATGAACTCTTTGTCCCCAGGAGGTCTAAATGAAAATATAGATTACAGCACAATTCTACGGTGTTAGTTCATCATTTGAGTAGGATAATAATTAATTTGTAGAATTATCACGGCAGGTATTGAAATTGCATAAAAAATATTTTTAGAATTTAGTTTATTATCTCACAGGTTTTGTTTTATGTGTATTTAAAATTTCTTATTTTCTTCTCACAAATATTTTAAATTCACCAATATTAGTCATAATACTTTGTATTTGACACACGCTATATGCCCCTTAGCATTAACATGTTTCACTATCTGTCTCTCACGTTATTTGATTCTCTTCAATGTATTTCAGAGTCTTTTTCACAACATTAGAATGTTATGCACCTTATTCATGTCAGGATTAGCGATGAGCGAATCTGTCCCGTTGCACTTCGCCAAAACATTTGCGAATCTTTACAAAGATTCGCGAAACTGCAAAAATGTTGTGCTTTTTTTGGGGTGAATCCATGCCTGGCGAAACATTTCGCCCATCACTGGTCAGTATATATCAATCTACTCACAAGTTATCACGGATTGATATTATATATTGATAAATGTATTCTAATTATATTTACAGTGCACTTAATAAAAATTTTTTTAGAACACATTAATGTTGAATATTCACTCATGAAGCCGTGTATTTACAAAGTTGATTTCTCCCTTTTATCCATGCTATGATATATCTAAGTCGTGTCTTTATAAAGTTGAATTTTCTCATTTAGTTATAACATTTAAGTCGTACCTTTATATAGCTGATCCCTTGTACACACATATTCAGCAATTTTCTCTTTGTTTCTGGTCTGCCGCTTTTCTTTGATTTATTAATGAATATAGGAAATCAACCTGAACCAACCATAGACATTATTTTGAAGTGGGAGGAACCAGTGAGATCTTTTTGATTGGCTTAGGAGGGTTTAAAAAGAACCCCCATGCAAGCAGAAATATCACCTTGACAAAGCAGTAATGCGAAACGCGCGTCAGTGTTCCTTAATCTTATACCGTATCTTGGTGCCGAGACTGGCTGGAGGGATTTGGAAAGGATCTTTAGAGGGATTTTTAAGGAGGTATTCGCCAATTTGAGTGTGGAAAAGGTGGGAGGTTTTTTTTTTCGTTTATCAATGGATGTATGTAAACTCGAATTCGCAATTAAGCCCGTTCATTGGAAAAGACCTCTAATTTAGTGGAAGAGGCGGGGGAGTTACAGTTATTTATTGAGTATAGAAGCGTTGTATTATTAAAGCCTGTGCCGAGGTAAAAGCCTTTGTATGTAGGCAAAAGGCATCAACCCCTAATAATTAACACTTGCAATCCTTGACTTTCAATTAAGTTGTTTTTTAAGTTTGGAAAACCGCTAACTTTGTTGAAGAAGTGGGGGAGTTGCGGTGGCAGTGTTTTCGCCTTTAAATATGGGTGCATTGTAATTTTAAAAGCCTGTGCCGAGGTAAAAAGTTCTTTTATGTAGGCACAAGGCGCTAACTTGAAACGATATTGAGCGCATATGTGTGTTAACTTTCAACTAAATCTGTTTATTATTTGTGGGGAGGTTTAATTTTCAAGGAAAAGCAGTGAGGGCACTGAGTGCATTATTCACCATTGATATCGAACATCAAGCATAGCATCCCAAAGTATACAATTATCGTTATTTTGTTTCTCTGGCCTTCAAATAAAAGGCATTGAGTTCAACGATATTCCCAGTCTCCCTCCCCCAGTTTCTTGGCTGCAAGGCACCTCTTTCCCCCAGCCACCCCCAAGTGCAGAGGCTCAATGCCTGCCTGGCAAAACTTCTGGCAGTGCAGCTGCTGCCCTATCAACTGGTTGCTGCTGCCCTATCAACTGGTTGATGCTGCCCCTAACTGGCGGTTCCCCAGCCACCATAATTTTGCCAGGAAGGCCGTCTCTGCCCTCCACCAGCAGGTGGTGGATAATGTGTCCCTGTCCCTCGACTATGCTGTCAGTGGCAGGGCGCACTACACCACAGACACCTGGACCAGCAGGCATGGGCAGGGGTGGTATATATCATATACTGCCCACTGGGTCACCCTGATGAGTGCTGGGGAGGTGCAGGCAGGAGCACTCCCCTCAGGCTAGAGGTGCCTCTCCGTGGGGTAAAAGGCAAACCCCACACGGCCACTTCCTCCTCTTCCACTATGGATGAGCCACCCCTGAAGCGTCCCCGCAGTTACGCTTCAGTGCAGCACAAGCGCTGCCAGGCTGTGCTGCAACTCCTCTGCCTTGGAGAGAGCAGTCATACTGCACCTGAACCCGCCTTCCACACTCTGTGGTATGAGACAATGGTCGCAACCTGCTGCCCGTCCTCCACCTAGGCCGACTGACCCATATGACTTGCTTCGTACATGTCCTCAACCTTGTGGTTCAGCACTTTCTGAAAAGCTACTCAGGGTTGGGTATCGTGCTCGAGTAGGCACGTAGGGTATGCGGCCACCTCCGCAGGTCCCCCACCGCGTCTTTGGCACGGATGCAGCGGCAACATAGTCTGCCACCCCACCGGCTGATCTGTGACCTGCCGACACACTGGAATTCTACTCTGCACATGGTGGAGCGCCTTGTAGAGCAGCGCTGGGCGGTCAGCAATTACCTGCTGGAGTACAGATCCAGGGGTACTCAGGGGACAAATTTGGGGTACTTTAGTGCAGAGCAGTGGCAGCAGATGAGGCAGCTCTGCCAAGTACTTGCCCCTTTGAGCAGGCCACACGCTAGTTAGCAGGGACAATGCGTGTGTCAGTGACATTATACCCCTGGTTTTCCTCCTCAAGCGCACAGTCTGCTAGAGGAGGGTGATGTGTTTGAGGAGGAATGCAGGCCCCGTAGGCAGGCAGAAGGGGCTGCGAGGCATGATAAGGAGGAAATGCCTAATAAAGTGGATGAAGAAGAGGAGGTTGGTCGGGTGACACCTCTGCTACATGGCTGCCCATATGCAGACCTGCCTCCGGAGCGATTCCCGGATCTGCTCCATCAAAGACCTTGAGGATTACTGGGTGGCTACAATGCTTGACTCCCGGTATAAGGAAAAGAATGGGGAGTTCCTTGTACCCAGCCAGAGAGAGAGGAGGGTGGGTCATTTGAAGAGGGCTCTGTACGCCAAACTGATAGAGGCCGTCCCCCAGTCTGACACTTCTCCACACATCCAGCAGAGACAGGAGTCTAGCAGCAGCAGCAGCAGTGGAGGTAGAGGTGGTGGGAATCTAATGGATGTGTGGAGAATCTTGTTCGAACCTCGACAAGCAGCAACAGGCCAGGTTAGCACCCAAAGTCGCCACCAACACACCAACAGTGGATAGTGAATATGGTGGCTGGCTACATGGGGTCTGTGAGTGTGCAGGATGCCATGAACACTGATGATGACCCCATGAATTTTTGGGTGTCGAGGTTCGATCAGTGGCCAGAACTGGCACAATACGCTCTGGAGGTGCTGGCTTGCCCCCCTGCCAGTCCTGTCAGAGCGTGTATTCAATGCCGCAGGTGGGGTGGTCACTGAAAAGCGGACACGCCTATCCACTGGCATAATTTGTGCGCATGCACGTCACGTGATGCACGCGTCATAAATGGGTGTGTCACCAGCATAAATACCTAGTGCCCTGCCATTTCACCTTTAGGACTCAAAAACATTTCAGGAAAGAACATGGCAGTACCTGGAAATATTACTGAGGAGGAGCTGCAGTACTTCGTGTCCTTCCTGCACCAGGAGGGCTATGACAACATCCCACAAGGCACTCCTTGGATCCAGCTGATCCGCAGGGGGGTCATGCAGGGGCTGTGGCGGCGACTCAGGAGGAATTTCCCGGTCAACCTGACGGTGCGCGTTCTAGAGTGCTGTCAAGAGGCGTCACCCAGAGTTTGCTGAAGAGCTACGGGCAGAAGTGGAAGGTAGATTTTTTTAAAAAAATAAGATTTTTTTTTTAATTACCATAAAGTCACTTGTTTCCTTTTTTTGCTATTTTTGAGCAAAAATGTGTTTAGGTTGCTACTCAAACAGGGGGTCAGAATGTGCTGTTTGACATGCTGGTTGATCTTGTACAGAAGGTCAGCCATATCAGTCAGGCAGTGGATTGGGTCATGGAGGATGTGCACTAACTCAGGGACAACCATCCTCCTCCTCCTTGTCTTTAGGTCACCTAAACATATCCATCCAGAACATCGTGTCTGCAGTTGTAAGTGAGCTCATCCAACTACGCCTACCGATAACATGAGGACTACGGACATTCTTGCCTTCCCCATTTTCAGTGCGGTAATAGCCCATGCCTTTTCAGGTGGGATAACGAATTTCATAACAGAACTTCCCAATATGAACATTTATGTGTTGGTATGCATGATATTGGTTTTGACTGTTTGCCTTGATGTCACACTAACATGGAACTTTGGGGAAACCGCTGCCATTATTCTTAATCTAGAGTCATCATCAGCATCATATGGCCACCGGGAGCACCGTATTTTAATTGTACATAGTTTTTCTTCTGT
This sequence comes from Xenopus tropicalis, assembly GCF_000004195.4. Taxonomy (NCBI): domain Eukaryota; kingdom Metazoa; phylum Chordata; class Amphibia; order Anura; family Pipidae; genus Xenopus; species Xenopus tropicalis. The sequence goes on along the minus strand of NC_030677.2, from coordinate 31,630,925 downwards.
TTCCCAGACGGAGAAACCATTTCCCATACAGGAACTCTGGTGTGGACAGAGACGGTACTTTTGCATTACTGATTTTTTATTAGTGATATGGCCTTCGGACTGGGGTGGGTTTCACTATTCGGTTTGTTCGTAACCATTGTAACGTCGACCAGCATGTTGGTCTGAATCTTTGTTAATTGTTTACCTTTGTAGAGTTCCAATAAAACAATATAAAACCTTGTATATAGTTTATATATCATTTACCATTAAGCACCGTTGTGCTTTTTTTAAATAAATTTGTTAATTTTATATCTTCAACATTTGAATATTCTTTTATTAAACTAATCAGATGGTACTTGAAGTCATATAAAATTACATAGTGTTTTAGATTCATTACATTTATGGTTATATGCGCATACATATAAATACACGGTTTATTTTATGTTCATGTGGGATACAAAGCACCCAAATATTATCTGCTCAAACTTATTATTAGTTGTAGTTGTGTTTGTAAGCTAGTAGTAATAAGTAAAATGTACTTTTTTAGTGCAGTAGTAGATACCATTACCAGTCAACCAGAAGTAATGTAAAAAATCAGACATGTTTGTAAGAAACTGGCAAAATGGGAGCCTTTTTTTTTTCTTTTGAGAAAACACTTGTAGCATAGCGGATAGGAGGATCTCTAACAATGTAGGGCATGTGTGTAGCAGGCAGTATACTCAGCCAAACTGCATGGGAATTGGCCTACCTATTGACTGCAATGCAATTTAACAAATTTTGCCACCTGTTTGGGAATTTTGCCACAAAGCAAAACATGGCAGATTAACTTAAAGGGTGATTCACCCTTAGCATGTTGTAGAATGGCAAATTCTAAGCAACTTTACAATTGGTCTTCATTATTTATTTTGCACAGTTTTTAAATTGTTTGCCTTCTTCTTATAACTCTTTGCAGTTTTCAAATGGGGGTCACTGACCCCGGGCAGCCAAAATCCCAAGCATTCAAACTCTACGTTAGCAAGTCCATGGTTGCTAAGGTAATTTCGACCCTTACCAACCAGATAACAGCTACAATTCCAAAATAGAGAGTTGCTGAACAAATAGTAAAATTATTAAAACACCATAAATAAATTATATAAATATGTTCAAATTGTCTCAGAATATCATTCTACATCAGTGTTCCCCAACCAGTGGCTCATGAGTAACATGTTGCCCCCACCCCCTTGGGTGTTGCTCACAGTGGCCTCAAAGCAGGGGCTTATTTTAGAATTTCTGGTAAGGGGGCAAGTTTTGGCTGCATAAAAACCAAGTTTAATGCCAAACACAGCCTTAAAGCTCTTATTTCTACCCCCAGGAACCTTTTTCATGCTTGTGTTGCTCCCCAACACTTTTTCCATTTAAATGTGGCTCACGGGTATAAAAAGTTGGGGATCCCTGCTATACATCATACTAGAAGTGAACTTAAAGGTGAAGAACAGCTTTAAAACATTTAATAAAGCTTGGAAGTAATGAAAATTGGTCTTGGTAGTCCCAAAGCTGAAAAAGGTGTAACCCACAAAAAACCACCCCATGAATGTAACTTAGTTGTGCTCGTAAGCTTTTGCAATGAAAAAATTGTCACGCAGTGGAAAATTTGGATGCGTGCTAAAATGTTCGGAATGTACGCACGCGGAATTTTACACACGCGCCCAAAAATACCGTCACGCACCAAAATTTTGTCGACCGACAGATTCGCTTCGCAAGTTTTTCGCCGTTTTGCGAATAATTCAGCGAAGTGAAACGGGACAGATTCGCTCATCACTACAGGGCATTAATATTTACAAGAAAAGAAAGGTAGTATAATTAAACAATATATTTACAGTAGATCTAAGTTGATCTTATAGGCCTGCATTGCTAGATATGGACCCTCATTTAGTTAAAGAATGTAACAAATTATAAACAAATGTACAAGATCACACCCCTGCATAAAACCAAGGACCATTGATTCCACAATAAAACTAATTTGAAAATAGTAATAATGGCATAATAATCAAAATCACTCTACTATACAATGTTTTTAACATTATATATCAGAACTATAGAAAATTATATTTCTTTAAAAAAAATGCTTCTTTGTTTTGGAAATACGCAGGATTAACAAGAACCACCTCCAGATGAAAACCTCATGCAACAAGATTTAACTTCACCTGATCTCACACAACCACACAACATGCCTGTCTTGTACTGGAAATTAAGCCTGATGAGCTAAACAATAATGTTGATATTACTGTGTCTGATCAGACAATTATAGAATTTGTTCACAAAACTTTGAGACAATTAGCTACATAATGCAAGGCAGCCTATATAAACTAAAGAAGCATGCAGTACCAACAATTTATAAAAACATGGATCTTAATATATCCATACTGGAAGACAGAGAGCGGAATGGATCATTCCACCCACCCCCCAAGAAAAAAAATCTTCAAATCTGGATATTTAAGATAAGCAACATCACACTTACAGCATGACTCGTTAGTTTGAAAACATTCCATACAAAAAAAAGAATGTTTCTACTAACACATCAGAAAGATCGACTTTTAAAAACATATCTTCCCAAACTATCTCTAAAAAGCGCGCAGATAAAGATGAACAGTGCGTAATGTTACATCCCTAAGATGTAGATAAAATCAAAACTAATACGGAAGACCATACATACTTGCATTATCCATCTTACAAATTCAAAAGAGAACCTACTGAAATGGATCTGCCTCCTATAGTCCTACACTAGACAAGCTTAATTCCAGGATCCTGATTATGTGCCACCAGAATGGGTTAGAGGACTTCCAGTCGATGAGTGAAGATGAAATGTTTGATTGGGGAAAGTCAGCCAAAAATAAACAAAATTGCAGCTGGTAATCTTCAACTTGCAGCCTCCATTTTGTTTAGTGGGTCTAATTTCAAAAAAAGTATATGAGCTATTGGGTATTTGCAGAATACTAACAATTACAAAGACCACATACTGTTGCTATCAAAAACCTTTTTTATTTCCAGCAATTGACAAATATTGAGAAGAAGAGAAACAACAATGGGCATTCTGCAAAACCTTGAGTATATAAGTTCCATGGACATTATTTATTTCTAAATAGTTCAAACTGGCGAAAAAAAGAATTCTGGTGTTATAGAAAGTAGATGGTTTTGAATGAAATATTACAGGAAGGATTAGATGTAGACATAATTGCAATGAGAGACATCCTAGCTTTACAAAATTGCTACAAGAGGATACTACTGTCCACTAATATATTTTGCACCAGAAAAAAAAATGCCAGGATATTGCAGTATGGATTCAACCAATTATTAATCATTTTTGGTGGTCAGCAAAAAATGTCAAGCAAGACCATGCTCTTTTCTCAGAGTGGACAAATGTCCTTCATCACACTGCAAACAAATGCTCATGGAATTAAAATGACCATCTGCTAATGACAGAAGAGATCATGAAATATTTTCATAAGAGTATTTTTGAAGGTAAGAGAACAGATAGATATAGACTGAATTCGGGACATTTTTCCAAGTTGTCAACCACCACTGGGCTAAAGAAAAAAAAATGCATAAAATAATTTAAAAATAAGGCTGTAGCTTTATCTGGGGATGGTCAGCGTGACAGTCCTGGCTACTCAGCCAAATACTGCATGTAAACCCTAACTGAACAAATAACTTAAAAAGTGAAATTTTGACATATAATAGAGCAGGTTTCCTCTTCAGCATGCTCTAATAATTTGGAAAAGAAAGCCTTACAGATATGCCAGACGAGCCATTTGAAGAGAAAGTAAAATTAAATTATAATTGTATACGCTGCCATCTTTAGAACTACGTACCCTCTCATCAATTCAGAGCTTTAAACTTTGAAAAAAACTGTGGAGAAATAAAGGATTGAACCTCTGCCACTATTAATCATTTATGGTGGTGTTCCAGAACCTGTGAAAGAAATGTAGAAATACTGAAGAAAAAGTTTATATCTTTTCAGGCCGAGTAAGCGGGTGCATAGATTGTGCTACCAGTATTTCAGTAAAGGGCAATTTTTCTGAATCTTCTATATGGATTTTTAAGAAATTACCCAGATACATTCTTTAACTACTCATGTATGTCTTGGGCTTTCTTTGATGAGCTGCTAATGTTGACAGAGCCTCTTCATCAAATGGACACCAACATGTACCAAGCTATATCAACTACATAATGTTTGGTTTTGACATTGAGATAATATTTTTCTTTTTCAAATATGGTAGTTTTTAGCATGTAAGTAATTTTCTTTTTTTATATTTTGTAGTTTTCTGAAAATTCATTTGTCTCTCTATGAATTTCTAAATGGAAAAGCTTCAATTACAATTTGATTCATAATTAGAGACATTTGCTGAAAAAAAGAACGAAAAAGGCACCATCCTGAGAGCAATGGGAGAGGTGGCCAAGTTACATTTTTAATTAAAACTATCACAAATAATTCTAATGGGTATGTAATGGGTAATTCTAATGGGAATTATGATAAAGCAAATATTTAACCAGGAATCTGAAGATGCAGTGGAATTATTATGTAAATAGAGAGCAAGATGCAGGTGAACAATGTAGGATCATTTTGGGATGTGAAAGAGTTACACATGAAGGCTAATTGCTCTCATTAATGTTAGGGGCTCAACAGGGGAAGCACTTATATCTTTAAGTGTTGATTTGATGGTGCTGCAAACATGAGTGGCTGTTACAACAGAGGTTAGGCCGATATGATGCTATATACAGGTACTTGGCATTATGCTCATACGCTCAATCTTGCAAATGTGGATACAGCCCAGTATGTACCTTGTAAAATATTTGTTTGGCCTTTTAGAGAAGATCGTTTGTTTTCTCTCTGCTCATCCAAGAGCCTGTCTGTGTGGACAGGGTACGTCTCTTCTCTGTCAAAATCACGAAAAACTTTTAAAACTAAAAAAATGGGTGACACCCGCTGGTGGAGTAAGCCAAGAGCACTTGGTAAAATTTTTGAATCATGCTGTGAGTTGTACTGGTCTGTGAGGCAAAATATTAAATTCATGGTTCATTCAAGACATGGAACATGTTTTTTTCCTTCATGCATATTTTTAAAATTGCCTATTTCACAAATTATCACAAATTTCCACACCCATTTACAATTATCTCCATACTAGTGGGCTGGACATTCTGCAAGCAATGAACGCACCCTGAAAGCTTTTGCATTTACTGAAAGAATAGACGGTTCCTGACAGGTTCAGACATATGGTGCAGTCATGTAAGCAGCATTGACCAAAAATTCTCTAAAAATTAAAATCTTATTTAAGATCTTGCTTTTCTAGACCGTAGGCAGTTCAGCAACATCAAGAAGAGGACATTCCAGCAGAATCCTTAAATGCAGTTGCTGATTTGGCTGGTGTGAATACTGGGGAGTTAAAATATGAACTTTGAGCTTTACAGACAACTACCCACTACTAAAAAAAACAGCCTTCCTCAAATAGCAACTATCACTATAGAGCAGTTGTTCTCAACGTGGGGGTCGAATGAGCTTCTTCCAGGGGTCGCTTGAGACGCTGTCCTTATGCGCAAGGGAAGATCATCTGACGTCACTGCGCATGCGCAGGATGTAGCAGCGCGTGGTGACACCACACCATGGACGCGCAGGACCTGGCGCGTTAGTGTGCGGCTATGTGCGCACTCTGATGGGGAGAGCAGCCGCTCCTGTTTCGGCAGGTTGCTGTCCCTGTAGTGCCGATTTGAGTGTGTGGGGCTGTTTCTCTCCCGGGCAGCAGTTATAAGCAGCAGTGACCTGGTCACTCCTGGGACTCCATCCAGATATCAGCGGCACTGGTTTAAGGCAAGCGACGGGCTGCTTTCCTATTACATTACAATTACAGGTAGTTAGTCATTGGTCTTGGCATCATTAGAAGCAATGTTCTGAGGGACATTTGTGTCATGTGGAAAGGATGCAAAGAGATTACACGTGCAGTGATTACACATGCAGCTCCTCCTTCCCAGTACAAGGGGTAATGATACTGTATGTGAGGGACGATATTGGGGGGGTAGAGTGGTCACAGGTGTGACAGGTGAATGATATTTCTGTGCCTCTTGGGGGCTGGGAAAGTGCATATTAATCTTTGGGGGATAGGGAGTGGTGCTCAGTAAGGTTGCAGAGATGGCTATGGAGCTGTGTGTCTGTTTCGCCTTCAGATATTCCCACCTACGCACTGTGAAGTTTCTTTTTCCCTGTTTTTATCCTTCTCTGGGTCTTCTATGTTAATTAGGGGATTCAAAGTTTATTTATATAATAAAATAATTATATATCATATATATACAAATCACATAGCAAAGTATTGTCAGGATTTGCACAAGCAAAAATAAAGGCTTTTGCACGGATTGCACCAATGTTTCACTTGCTTGTAATAAAATGCTCTAAGTTTGCCCAGGAGAAGTAACCCATAGCAACCAATAATAAGATGTTTGCTTTTAAACTGGTGACCGGTAAATGCTACCTGCTGATTGTCTGGGAAAACTTAGTGTTTTTATTACATAACCCCCTGTAGAATCTACTATTGCTGCCAGCTATTGTATATACCTGATGCTAAGCTTCACATTCAGTTCACAATAGATCCCATGGGCCTGGAGTTTTTAATAAAATACTTTCTTTGCTTACTGTATTTATTGTGAAAAGGCTATGCTTTATTTTCTACTGACCATGATAGCTATATTAATAGTTGCAAAGTATAATAAGCTCCATCATGCAACAATCAACTGTGTTTATTAAGAGGTCATTGAAGATGACAAAAATCCACAAGTGAATGCAATGATCATTCTATTTATATATATTTATATGCCTTCCTATCTATCTCTGACAGCTCCAGTATAATCTCTTGAGCGAGCCTATGGCATACTGCATGACATTGTTTTCATTCTTATTGACTACTAAACTTCGCTGGATTCTCATGCAAACTCCTGCAAATTACAGCTTCTTTTGATGCACATTGTTCTGTCTCTGACCATACGGTAAATCTATATCATGTTTGCGTCTTATACAACTGGTATAATTAACATCCCTGATTGCCTATCCTATTTATGTGGATAAGTAAATTTTTTCCATATGTGAAACATGTACATATGTATATATATGTACTTATGTATATATATATATGTACATATGAAACATGTTTGTACAGGTTTATGTTCAGATGAGGCAAGTAATATCCATTTTATTAATATATTCTCATTAAGGAAAATGGCTGATGGAGTAGTTTTGGTATTTGGTTTTTCCTGGTTTATGGTTTTATTTTGCTCTTCTGATTCCCACATCTGATTTTGGAAAATATAGGGCTGTAAGGATAGAAGTGCTTCCTTTTTATTCTGCTTTCAGCACATAATAACTTTATTTATGGAAACAATTGCACACACTTGTGTGTGGCAGGACTTTTAGCATAATTACGTCCACCACAATATGTTGCAGAAGTTGTTCATACAATTTTACATGCCTTTCAATTGCATAATTTTTCAATGGCACAAAAAAGGATGGCGCAGGCAAAGTAGGTATGCAAATGTATGGCTTGGCTACTCCAGTATAATTACTGGTTAAATGTAAAAAAAAAAAACAACACAGACTCACAGAGAATGGTAAATCATAGGAAACTTTACTGAACTGTATTGACAGAACTATGCAGTGTATTATCTTTTGTATTATTGAAGCTATTGTTATATATATATATATATATTATTTTCATTAGCAAACCATCCCATGACAATGGATCATGAGAAGAACGCTAAGAAAAGAAAATATAGTGAGGATTTCTTACAGTATGGTTTTACCTCGATAATTACAGCAGGAATTGAGAAACCACAATGTGTTATTTGTTGTGAAGTTCTATCAGCCGAATCTATGAAGCCAAACAAACTAAAACGCCATTTTGAAAGCAAGCATCCAAGCTTTGCCAGCAAGAATACCAACTATTTCAGAAGCAAAGCTGATGGACTCAAGAAAACCAGACTTGACACTGGTGGCAAGTACCACAAAAAAAACGTAGCAGCCGTTGGAAGCTTCATAATTGGTGGCACTCAGAATCGCCAGAGCTATGAAACCTCACACCATTGCTGAGGATTTACTGTTGCCAGCGGCCAAAGACATTGTACGAGTTATGATCGGAGATGAATTTGTTACAAAATTGAGAGCAATTTCCTTATCTAACGAAACCGTCCGCAGAAGAATAGATGACATGTCTGCTGATATTCTTGATCAGGTAATCCAGGAAATTAAATCTGCTCCACTTCCAATATTTAGTATCCAGCTTGATGAATCTACAGACGTTGCAAACTGTTCACAGTTACTGGTTTATGTGAGGTATATTAATGGTGGCGACTTTAAAGATGAGTTTCTTTTTTGCAAAGCTCTTCAAACGACGACTACTGCACGTCATGTATTTAACACCGTTAGTTCATTTCTGAAAGAGCATAAGATCTCTTGGGAAAAGGTGTGTGGTGTTTGCACAGATGGTGCTCCAGCTATGCTAGGATGTCGATCTGGATTTCAACGTTTGGTACTGAATGAGTCACCAAAAGTCATCGGACCTCACTGTATGATTCATAGGCAAGTATTAGCAATGAAAACGCTGCCACAGGAGTTACAAGAAGTATTGAAAAGCGTCATAAATTCTGTCAATTTTGTAAAGGCGAGGGCTTTAAACAGTCGACTGTTTTCGCAACTGTGCAACGAGTTGGATGCGCCGAACAATGCTCTGCTATTTCACACTGAAGTGAGATGGTTATCGAAAGGAAAAGTTCTAAAACGTGTTTTTGAGCTTCGTGATGAACTCAAAACGTTTTTTAATCAGAAAGCAAAACCACAGTTTGAAGCACTTTTCAGCGATAAAAGTGAAGTTCAGAAAATAGCTTACTTGGTTGCCATCTTTGCCATCTTGAATGAGTTAAATTTTTCACTGCAAGGACCAAATGCAACATGCCTCGATTTGTCTGAAAAGATACGATCATTCCAAATGAAACTTCAGCTTTGGCAAAAAAAATTGGCTGAAAATAAAATTTACATGTTGCCTACCTTATCTGCTTTCTTTGAGGAACATGACATTGAACCAGACAAAAGGATTACGATGATAAATTCTGTGAAAGAACACTTAAGGTCCCCATACACGGGCCGACTATAGCTGCCGATATCGGTCCCCGTGTATGGGGAGAGCAGAGCGGCCTGGCCGACCGATATCTGGCCTGAAATTGGCCAGATCTCGATCGGCCAGGTTAGAAAATCCGGTCAGATCGGGGACCGCATCGGCTCGTTGATGCGGTCCCCGATCCGACTGCCCCATCGCCGCCCACATAATCCAATCGTTTGGCCCCAGGGCCAAACGATCAGATTATTTTTTTTTTTACCTAAATGCTCCCCGATATCGCCCACCCGTAGGTGGGGATATCGGGGGAAGATCCGCTCACTTGGCGACATCACCAAGCGAGCGGATCTGCTCGTGTATGGCCACCTTTACACATGCTTGGAGACAAAATTTCATCTTACTTTCCAAATCTACCTGACACCCCATTTGCACTTGCCAGAAACCCATTCACTGTCAAAGTTGAAGATGTTCCTGAGACAGCACAAGAGGAGTTCATTGAATTTATTAACAGCAATGCAGCAAGAACTGATTTCTCTACAATGCCAGTTACAAAATTCTGGATCAAGTGTTTGTAGGCATATTCTGTTCTGTCTGAGACTGTGTTGTGCCTTCTTCTTCCATTTCCAACAACATATCTTTGTGAAACAGGGTTTTCCAGCTTGTTGGTTATTAAGTCTAAATACAGAAGTAGACTTGTTGTGGAAGATGATCTTCGTTGCGCTCTTGTAAAGACTGCCCCAAGAATATCGGAGCTGGTGAGAAAGAAGCAATCTCAACCTTCGCACTGACATTGGCTTTTTAGGCATACTGTCAGAAAATGTAGCAATGTATTTTACAGTTGTTAGGAACATTAACATCAAAAAATTAAAGTGTTTTAAAGTAAAGAAAATATCATGTAGTGTTGCCCTGCGCTGGTAAAACTGATCTGTTTGTTTCAGAAACACTACTATAGTTTATTATATAAACAAGCTGCTGAGTAGCAATGGTGGAAATTGAAAAATGGCTATATGGCACAGGATAAGTAATGGATAACAGATAGCATTATGTTCTAATCTACAGAGCTTATCTGCTATCTACTGTGTAACTTGAGCCTTTTCTCCTTTGAATGGCTGCCCCCATGGCTACACAGCAGCTTATTTATATAAATAATAGTAGTGCTTCTGAAGCCACCACTGCAGTTTTACCAGTGCTTGGGCAACACTGCATTATATTTTTATTACTTTTAAAACTATTTCATTTTTTGATGTTACTGTTCAATGTTACCCATGCTACACCATGCTTAAAGGAAAGTTAAACTAAAAAAGTAGGCTAGAAATATTGTATGTATAATTTACATTATGTTTTGGGTTTCTGTGCCAGCCCCAAGCCCTTTAGCAGTAAAGATCTGTGTCTCCAAATATGCCCCAGTAGCTCCCCATCTTCTTTTCTGCTGATTCCCTGCACATGCTCTGTGTGGCTGTCACTTACTGAGCATAGGGACCCACTCACAATATATACAGTATACGTAGAATAGAAATGTCAAAGTATAAGGCTGATTACTACAGGTATCGGACCCCTTATCCGGAAACCCGTTATCCAGAAAGCTCCGAATTACGGAAAGCCCGTCTCCCATAGACTCCATTATAAGCAAATAATTCAGAATTTTAAAACTGATTTTCTTTTTTTTATGTAGAAATAAAACAGTACCTGTAATTGATCCCAACTAAGATATAATTACCCCTTATTGGGGGCAGAACAGCCCTATTGGGTTTATTTAATGGTTAAATGATTCCCTTTTCTCTGTAATAATAAAACAGTACCTGTACTTGATCCCAACTAAGATATAATTACCCCTTATTGGGGCAGAACAGCCCTATTGGGTTTATTTAATGGTTAAATGATTCCCTTTTCTCTGTAATAATAAAACAGTACCTGTAATTGATCCCAACTAAGATATAAATAATCCTTATTGGATGCAAAACAATCCTATTGGGTTTAATTAATGTTTTATTAATTTTTTAGTAAACTTAAGGTATGGAGATTCAAATTATGGAAAGACCCCTTATCCGGAATACCCTTGGTCCCGAGCATTCTGGATAATGGGTCCTATACCTGTAATACATATAATTACCACATGGCAGCACAATCAGCCCTATAGCATCAGCTTACATTACAGAAAAACCTAATTTTCTGCTGCTGGGTAATTAGTGACGACCCCTAAGCTTAGCTCCTCAACAGCTGCTCAGAGCCCACTGAGCATGTGAGTGTCACAGACACTTTCCAAGATGGGGACCCCCTGTGACAAGTTTGAAGTCCTGGATCATTGCTGCTATGAATTAAACTTCAGCTTTGGCAAAAAAAATTGGCTGAAAATAAAATTTACATGTTGCCTACCTTATCTGCTTTCTTTGAGGAACATGACATTGAACCAGACAAAAGGATGATAAATTCTGTGAAAGAACACTTGCACATGCTTGCAGACAAAATTTCATCTTACTTTCCAAATCTACCTGACACCCCATTTGCACTTGCCAGAAGCCCATTCACAGTCAGAGTTGACTGGATCATTGCTGCTATTGACAAGCTGAAACTGGTGCAATAGGCTGATGCAATAAGTTCAGTTTATTTATATTATAAAACCTGGCATTTTTACTTTTAGGGTTTCCTTCTCCTTTAAGACAAAATGTTATTTATTTGAAATTAGAAATAAATAGTTTTTCGTGATTAATCACTATGCTTATGTTCAATTTATAACAGTGTAAAATACTTATTCATATCAGATCTTTACATTACGATTCATAACAGTAGCAAAATTACAGTTATGAAGTAGCAACGAAAATAATTTTATGGTTGGGGGTCACCACAAGATGAGGAACTGTATTAAGGGTCACGGCCTTAGGAAGGTTGAGAACCACTGCTATAGAGGAAAGGGATGATGAGGAGGAAATCTGGAGGAAACAGTGATATTAAAAGAGTGTGTTTGAAAACCGTCTCACCTGTTGCTACAGGTTTCTGTACAATATAACATACACTCTGCTGCATACACCATTCTCATTGCTGTATATAAAACACTACTAACTTTATCTTGCAACAAGGTGTCCTATGACAGTGTTGAATAGGTTCAAAATAGGAAGAATAAAAAGTTTAAGATGATTGGATAGGAGTTGCTTGAGTCATTTCTGCATAACTAAGAATGCTGTCTATGCATTTATATGGTCACATACAGTATCTCCTCAGTGACTTCTAATATCCTTATCATTTACAGTAGGGGGTACATTATCCCATATAATACATGAGTGATACTCAAGAGTTCACTGTATAACTCAGCCTGCAGCCTTGTGCGCCTTTATATGGGCACAGAACCCCTCAGTGACTTGTAATATCCTTATCATTTACAGTAGGGGGTTCATTATCCCTTATAATACACGAGTGATACTCAGTTCTCTGTATAACTCAGCCAGCAGCTTTGTGCCTTTATATTATTTAGTGCAATGGAACAAGCCATTGAAAATTGTTACACCTTAACCCAGTTAGCCTTCCCACTAATCTAGCAGATGTTCTTTAAGGTCATTATGTCTTTATTCCTTTTTTCCGTTGTCATGACCGTATGGTCCAGCTTTTTGAACTAATGGATATCCTGATTGTGCTGGTGAGATAGGTTTGGGTTCCACGTCACAGATTCACGTCACTGTTCAAATTTCCCACCATAGACAGTATTTATGATGTACACTCACTTGTTTGTGTAACTTTGAGAAAGGCTGGTGCTACATTAGGTCACACATGCAAAATAAAAATCACCTTTATTGTTTATAAGACCTGTGTGAGTGGTTTCTGATGTTCCCTGGATACTCTTTTGATGAGTGGTCTTCATCGATCCGTGGACAAAGATGTGATTGACGTCCCACTTTCTGGTTACCAATTCTCTGATGCAGAAGCAGCGGAAATTCTCTTTACCGAAACAGCAGAAGGGATTGCCCCTCTTGCTTCACATGTTGGTCTCTACAATTGACTACTAAGACTCAAGGAACGGGAGATTGACTTTAGACTCCACGGTATTTACCTTTCTGATTTTTTTAAGAAACAGCATATTTCATGTGGATTTAGAATTCGGAATATACCCACCATTGGGCGGAACAATGTTGAATTTTGTAGAAAGTGGTGCCAAATTCTAAACAAATGCTCCATGGACTTAATGTTATTAGTAATTGAAAAAGTTTCTAAAAATCTGAACAAGACTCGCATTGATATAGCAGCGTTTAAATTGGCACACGTGCAGGTACTTTCTGCCGGACACAAATTGGCTAGACAAACTACAGCAATAACTGTTGCATTACACCACTGAACTACATAAATTTAAAAAAACAAAAAGTATTGACTGTAACGACTGATTACCAGAGCAGACGGGTCTACAGGTGGCTGACGGGCAGAGAACAGAATCCGCAGACTTCACACCTAAGACCAACAAGAACATACACGGTTGATTCATCCCCCTACTGTACACCACTAACTCATCTGATACTCCATCCACGAGTAGGGGCAGGGGTAGAGGGCGCCCTAGACGCACCCCATTTGAATCTCCAGAGTCTAGTGGTACATACCAACGGCCCCCTGCTTCCTCCAGTACACCCTCCCTCTCGCATCATCCAGAACCTTTTTTAGGTCATTCGACCATGCCAAGAAACCAGGATGTCCGCACGAGAAGGGGTGGGCTTAAACACTCGATCCACAAGAGGACCAAGACCACTGAGGAAGTAGTTTTCAACTTAAGTTCCTCCATCTTATCAAAATCTGAAATGAGTTTGCTCTCCAAAGGTTTGTCTTTTGTGCCCTCTCACACTACTCAATCCCTTGATATACTTGTCGATATCCATAGATTCCAACGCACCCTGAAATTGAAGGAACACTTTAGGATACCGGGTATAGAAGATATTTATTTTCAAAGCTCTAAGTTCGTTTGAACTCACGAACACTCCAAAATCGATTGAGGCTTTTACTCTATTAATGGTGGATGAAACCAAAAAAATCCCGGCTTGGTGTAAGGGTTTCCCCAATCTGTCTGCAAGTGAACGAGAAGCGATACAGAATTTAGCAATAAACCCTAACATCGAGACCTGCTGATAAGGGGGGATCAATATTCATCCAGAACTACACCGATTCTCGGATGGAAATCCTCAGACAACTGAATGTTCAAAATACTTACCAACAACTTCCTAATGACCGAACACTTACAAATACAAACAACACATTGATTCTCTCCTACAAATTGGTCTCTCAAGAAATATCCTGTCTCAAAACACAGTAAAGTATCTTACACAGGAGCACTCTATCTGCCCAATTCTGTACACGCTCCCTAAGATCCATAAAGACATTTCTTCTCCACCTGGATGCCCTATCGTCAGCGCACGCGGCTCCCTGCTTCAGTCCATTGCTATATTTGTTGATTACCACCTATAGCCGCTGGTGAAAGAGATGTCTACTTACATTAAGGATTCTGGGGATTTTTCTCAAGAAGTTATTTTTGTCACAGCCATTTCCCCCTAATATAATTTTGGCAACAATGGACGTCTCGTCTTTGTACACTGTGATTCCAACGGAAGCCGGCCTTGATGTGATCAAAGAGGTCCTCCTCAAAAAACCTGATTCGAACAGACCACCTACTGAATTCCTCATGCAATTACTCCATGTTTGCTTGACCCAAAATTATTTTAAGTTTGAAAGATCTTACATTTTGCAAATCAGCGGTACAGGTATGGGCTCAAATGTGGCACCATCATTTGCCAACCTTTTTATATCTGACTATGAGCAAACATTTATTTTACCCAAATAAGGGAACTCCCGAACAGTTTGCAATGATGCTTAAGGAACTACCCACACCGATACAATTCACAGCTTCCACTGACCCAAAGACGACGTCCTTCCTTGATCTGACAATCACTCGAATTCCAACAGGTGTACACACGACCACCTTTAGAAAAAACAAGGACCGCAATACACTGCTACATCGTGCTTCTTTGCCCCCCCCCGCATCTTCTTAGAAGCATCGCATATTTACAGATGCTACGAATGGTAAGAAACAACTCACACCCGAAACAACTTGAACAACAACTGAATGACCTGATTGACTGCTTCTGCGCCAGAGGATATGACCTGCGAGACCTACTACTATCCTGTAAGGTTTGTGCGTTTCCATTCCATGGATTCCTATTATACATCTTAGCCATATTAACACTTAGCACAAAACCATGTTTAAAGTTATTTGTAAGGTTATCAGTATGTTTAGTATGAATATGTTGTCATGTTAATGTGTTTTAATGTTTTTTGAATGACTGAGAATGACAGTTTTTTGAATGTGAAACTGAGGGTGATGAGCAGAACACAGTGATGATAATGTCTCACCAAGATAACACATTCAAAGGGACCACATTCAATTGCAATCTATTTCCTAAACCTGTGCCATGTGGTCACTTATCTTTGCTACTTTATTATCTGAAAATAGTTGTAGTGCAACTATGTTAATTACACTTATATAACATAATGGTATGACATTATTAATTAGGCTCTAACCATGCTTTATGGCTATTAACAGTATGTATTCAAGTAGGTGGATGTGTTTTGTTTGCTATTGTTATACATTACTTGGCAAATTCTAATAAAGACTATAAAAAAGGAAAATTTCGAACTTGGATGGATCTACATAAAAGATGGTGTTGTTAAACAAGTCAGAGCAAACAAGGAGGTGGAAGTACCCATGTACCTATGAATTGATGAGAAATACAAGAACAGCAGAGTTAAAGCTCAGATATTATAATACATGCCTCACTTGCATCAGATCTGATTGGGAATAGTGATGAAGAAATTACATTTGGCCGAAAGAGGATAAAGACGTGAATGACCCACTTTTGCAGACAGAACCCATTAATTCCCGATACAAAGAGTGTTCATGTAATAAAAAATGCACTGCGCCAGTTGTATAAGTTTAATGCATTTTGAGACCCAGATATCTTTAGCAAAATATTAGATGTCATATGAATACTTAATGATAAAACAGAGGAAGCTGGTTCTGGATCAGGAGTACAGAGAATGCAATTATCTGCATTGTAACTTAGATATTCATTAATTGAAGAGATTTAAAATAATTAAAGTTTTTTTTCTCACTAGTTGAAATGGAAGATCTTCTTGATGTTCTAGATAACAAAGAAGTTGGGAGAAAAATATTGAAGGATTCTTTTAAGCAGACTCTTGAGAATGGTGAAACAATAAAAAAAACTTGTTCAGTGCACCCTCCACAACTGTTGAATTGGAAGATCTTCTTGATGTTCTAGATAACAAAGAAGTTGGGAGAACAATCTTGGAGGAATCTTTAAGCAGACTCTACTGGAGATGACACACAAAGAGACTGAGCAAAGACCCATGTTTGTTAGATTACAGGAGAAAAATAGTAAAGCCATCACTGAATGTGAGCCCTGAAGAACTGATAAAGCCAACTCAACCAGAAGTTTTCAAAATTGCTACAATTCCCAAAAGAAATGACTATGAAACAATAAAAAACTTGCTCACTGCACTCTCCACAAATATTTGATATACTATACAGTCTTTGACTTAATAATCAGCAGTACAATAAAGTATATGTTTTGAAACTGTGTCAGCACTCCCGTGCTGCGGCGGGCCGCACCGGTGCGCGGGCTCGCGTCAGGACGGACGCACGCCGCGACTGACGCTTTGCGCATGCGCTGTCTCAATTTAAGGACGCTGAGGCCTGCAAACAGTGTGAAGTGATCTTTTTGCCTACACTTTGTCACCGAGCATTCCTGCATTCTTCAGATTGATCTTCTGGTTTCTGATTCGGCTTGTTCCTGGTTATTCTTCGATTATCCCTTGGCTTGACTCTCGGACTCCAATTTCTGGTTGACCTCGGCCTGTTCTACGACACTTCTTGCAGCTAAGTGCCTTGTTGCAGTTTCCGCTGGTGATAAGACTTTATCCTATACGGCACTACTGCTATTCTTAAGCTGGGCCTGTTACTGTTATCAGTTACCAGTGTTCTGGTCCAGTGGGAAGCGCAGGAGAGGCTAATATCGTCAGACTACCGTGATACCTGATAGTATCACTTCGCCATGGAGCCTGATGATCCAATAGCTTTTTCTTCTCTTGACATGCTTTCCCAACAATTGACGGCGCTTACGCAAGCAGTACAGGATTTACAAGGAGGCTATCAACAACTGCGAGCCGAGATCCGGGGCTTTTCTCTTAAAACCACAGATGTATGCTTCCGAGCAAACTAAAGTGGGAGTAGCAATCTCTTTGCTGTCTAGGGAGCCCAAGACCTGGGCCTATCGGTTACTGGAAACTCGAAGCCCTCTGCTAAGCGACTCAAATGCTTTTTTGGCACCATGACACAGCTTTATGATGACCCTAAAAGGGCTGCAACGGCAGAAGCCATGATTTGTACCCTTTAGCAAGGCAAAGGTCCAGTTGAGGACTATGTTACAAATTTTCGCTTCTATGCCACTGATACCAAGTGGACCGATAAGGCTCTCAAACATCAATTCCGTTTGGGGTTGAGTGGTGCCTTAAAGGACGAACTAGCCCGTGTCGGAATTCCAGAGAGCTTGGAAGATCTTATTGACTTAGTTATCCAGATCGACTGACATTTGAGGGAGAGGCGTGCTGAAAAGACTTTTCTGGCTTCACCTTCCTGGGTTCTGCCTAAAGCTACTCTTGTTCCACGACCTATCACTCCCTTGACTCCTGTTGAAACTCCTGAACCCATGCAAATTGGCCCAATTAGGTCAGCCATCTCTCCTGAGGAAAGATCCTGAAGATGACAACATAATCTGTCTCTATTGTGGCCTTCCGGGATAGACATCTTAACCAAATTACGATTAAGAACCGCTATCCACTTCCTCTAGTTCCGGAATTATTTCAAAATCTCTGAGGAGCCCGTGTTTTCTCTAAATTGGATCTGCGTGGGGCATATAACTTGGTCCGGATACGAAAGGGTGATGAGTGGAAGACAGCCTTTCGTTCCCGCTACGGTCACTTCGAATACTTGGTGATGCCTTTCGGACTATGCAACGCCCCAGCAACTTTTCAGCATTTCATTAATGATCTTCAGAGATTTTCTAGATTTATTCCTTATTGTATATTTAGATGATATATTAATTTTTTCAGCGTCTGAGGCAGAACACCGAGTCCATATGCAGAAGGTTTTTCAATGTTTACGCCTCCATCGTTTATTTGCCAAACTGGAGAAGTGTGAACTTCATAAATCTTCCATTGAGTTTTTGGGATTCATAATTTCCACTGAAGGGGTTCAAATGGATCAGAAAAAGGTTGCCATTATTCTTGGCCTGTTCCTGCCTCCCAAAAACAGTGCAAATTTTGTCAGGTTTGCTAATTTCTATTGAAAATTTATTCTGGGTTTCTCCAAGATCATTGCACCCATTACTGACTTGACTTGTATTTCCAGACCCTTCTCATGGACAACCCAGGCTAAATCGGCTTTTGACCATCTAAAGAAATTGTTTATTTCGGCACCTATTTTAAAACACTCAGATCCAACTTTGCCCTTCGTTCTTGAAGTTGACGCTTCTGAAACCGCTGTTGGGGCTATTCTATCTCAGAAGAATATTGATAACAATTTTCTCCATCCAATTGCTTTCTTTTCTAAGAAACTTACCCCTTCTGAGCGGAATTATGATGTCTCTGATAGGGAGCTATTAGCCATTAAAGCGGCTTTTGAGGAGTGGCGTCACCTTCTCGAGGGAGCAGCCCATCCAATCATTATTTTTTCTGACCATAGAAATTTGGAATACCTATGTACTGCCAAACGCCTTAGGCCTCGTCAAGCCAGGTGGGCTTTATTTTTCTCTCGTTTTAATTTTCATATTACTTACAGACCTGGATCCCAAAATAAGAAAGCGTATGTTTTCTGAGGAGGAGAGGACTGAGTGCCCTGATATAATCTTGCGTCCACAGAACTTTTTTTTGTTACAGAGTGATTTAATTTCTAAGATCAAGAGGGTTTCTTCTACCGTTTCACCTTCTGATAAATTACAAGCCTGTGATGAACTTTTTTTCTTAAATGACAAAATTTTTATACCTGAAACCCTTAGATTAGAGACTTTGCGAACGGTTCTACGACACTTCTTGCAGCTAAGTGCCTTGTTGCGGTTTCTGCTGGTGACAAGACTTTATCCTATACACCTATATGGCACTACTGCTATTCTTAAGCTGGGCTTGTTACTGTTATCACATTCAGTGTTCTGGTCCAGTGGGAAGCGCAGGAGAGGCTAATATCGTCAGACTACCGTGATACCTGATACTATGACACAGTTCACCAGAAGACCAGCACATCATACATGGCAATAATGATTATACAACTAGCCGACGAGTATGCAAACTTTTTCAATTTCAGAGCTGACTTTGAGAGCAATATATGAATAATGGAATTTGTTTTAACTTTCTCTAAAAAATGCATCAGTCAAATACACTGCATTATAAATGACTACAGGAAAAAAATAGTAGTATGTATTCAAGTAGGTGGACGTGTTTTGTTTGCCACTGTTATACATTACTTGGCAAATTCTAATAATGACTATATAAGAAGAAAATTTCGAAATTGGATGGATCCACATAGAAGATAGTGTTGTTAAACAAGTCAGAGCAAACAAGGAGGTGGAAGTACCTTGTATTGATGAGAAATACAAGAACAGGAAAGTTAAAGTTTAGATGTTATAATACATGCCTCACTTGCATCAGATCTGATTGGGAATAGTGATGAAATGACATTTGACCCACTTTTGCAGACAGAACCCATTAATTCCCAATACACAGTGTTCATGTAATAAAAAATACACTGAGCCAATTGGATCAGGAGTACAGAGAAAGCAGTTAGACTTAGATATTCATTTACTGAAGAGATTTTAATTAAAGATTTTTTTTCTCTCCAGTTGAAATGGAAGATCTTCTTGATGTTCTAGATAACTAGGAAGGTGGGAGAAAAATCTTTGAGGAATCTTTTAAGCAGACTGGAGATGACACACAAAAAGATTGAGCAAAAACCCGTGTTTGTTACAGATTGCTGGAGATAAATGGTAAAGTCATCACTGAATGTGAGCCCTGAAGAACTGACAAAGGCAACTCAAGGAGAAGTGTTCAAAAGTGCTACAATTCCCAAAAGAATTTTGACATTGGATAGATCTACATAGAAGACAGAGTTGTTAACCAAGTCAGAGCAAACAAGGAGGTGGAAGTACCCATGTACCTATGAATTGATGAGAAATACAAGAACAGTTAAAGCTCAGATATTATAATACATGCCTCACTTGCATCAGATCTGATTGTGAATAGTGATGAAAAAATTTAGCCCAAAGAAATTGGATATAGACTTGAATGACCCACTTTTGTAGACGGAATCCATTAATATCCGATACAGACAGTGTTCACGTAATGAAAAAAAAATACACTGTGCCAGTTGTAAAAGATTGATGCATTTTGTGACCCAAATATCTTTAGTAAAACATTAGATGTAAGGCTGGTTCTGGATCAGGAGTACTAAGCCACTTTTTGTAAGAATGAGTGTGGCACTCTAGGACTCAACAATGCAATAATCTGCTTTGTAAACTTAGATATTCATTCACTGAAGAGATTTTAATTAAAGATTTGTTTCTCACCATGGAAGATCTTCTTGATTTTCTAGATAACTAAGAAGGTGGCAGAAAAATCTTAGAGGAATCTTTAAAGCAGACTCTACTGATGACACACGAAGAGACTGAGCAAACACCCATGTTTGTTATAGATTACAGGAGAAAAATAGTAAAGCCATCACTGAACGTGAGATCTGAAGTGTTCAAAATTGCTACAATTCCCAAAAGAAATGTCTGTGAAACAATAAGAAAAACGTCCCCCAGTGCACCCTCCACAAGTCTTTGACATACTATACAGTCTTAATAGTCAGCAGTATAATAAAGTATATGTTTGAAACTATGTCACAGTTTGCCAGAAGCCCACTAGATCAAACACGTGCAATGATTATACTATAGATGATGGTGCTTTATTGCATGAGCTAATTGGCCTTTTGTTGAACACCTTGAATGTCATCCCAAAAACCATCTGGTGCCGAGTTCAGAAAAAGTAGAAAGATTAGGGTAAAGCAAGTAAACTGCCACAGCAGTTTCAAAAATGGCTAAAACCAAGTAAAAGCACAGTAGCAGAAACACCAGTGGCACTGGTATAAGAGGTCAGCAACATCATGGAAACAGCTCCAGAAATCTGTTTTAAACCAGACCAAGATTTAGTATTAATTCCAGAAGAAGAGAAAAGTAAAAGCAACGCAGAATCAGGAAGTGAGGAAAGTATCACTAGTAACATGTCTGGAAAATATAACGGAGTAAAGGCTCATATTCAGAAAGTGAATCCACTAGCTGAATATGTGCCTTGCAGTGCACACTCCCTTAATCTTGTTGGCCAGCGAGCTGTAAGTGTCTGTCCCACTGCAGCTGATTTTTTTTCAGTTGTGCAGCTATTGTACGATTTTTTCTCGGGTTCTACACACCGCTGGGAATTGCTACTTAGTCACTTAAAGCCAAATGAGAAAGGTAGAGTTTTGACACTAAAACAGCTTGGAGTCAAACGATGGTCGTCTCATGCAAATGCTGTTAAAGCTTTATTTCAGAACTACTGCAACATACTGCAGTGTTTAAAAAAAATTGAAGGTAATGAAGAAGAATATGTAGACACACGTAAGCTTGCAAAGCCATTAGTTAAAAAAATGGAAAAATTGGAAAACGTCATCATGTGCATTCTTTGGAACAGAATTCTGGAGCAATTTAACTTAACAAGTATTTACTTACAGTCTAGTACCATAAACCTTGGTACAGCTACCAACATGCTGAGGTCCCTGGAAACATATGTTGCAAGTCTCAGAGATGAATTTGAGAAGATCTGTACTGATGCTTCATTTCTCATGCCCAACAGTAATTTTGAGACCATCAGGCTTCGTAAACGGAAAGCCTTTTTTGATGAGAAGGAAAAAGGAAATGTTGTTCTTCAAGGAATCATTCAATATCATAATTGACACACTTGTCACCTGTCTTCAGGAAAGAATAAAAGCATACACATCATTGGATAATCTATTTGGATTCCAAGATGATCTTGCTTTTAGAAAGCTAGATTTGTTAAGAACAAATGCATTCAATCTTCAACAGGCATATCCAAGTGATTTGGAGCTCACATTTTCAGATGAAGTTGTTGCATTTTAGAGCTTACTGCAGTCCTTTCATTCCACTACTAGTGTTATTCAAAATAGCCATTACCTCAGCAATTTTTTGCGAGAAAAAAACATTATATCTGTCTACCCAAATGTGGAAATTGCCCTCCGCATATACTTAACATTATATGTCTCTGTAGCTGGGGGAGAGCGCACTTTCTCTAAACTTAAATTTATAAAATCAGAATTACGCTCCCAAATGCAAGAACAGCGTCTTAACGCTTTAACTCTTTTGGCAATAGAAAATGATATTGTACAGAGTTTGGATTTCAGTGATCTTGTACATTCCTTTGCAATACAAAAGTCCAGGAGAAAGTTTTAGGCTTGCAGCACTGTTCTGTAAATGTTCCTTTTAAGCTTTATCAAAACTAATACAAAATGCCCAGTGTGTACGAAAAATAGCGGTTTTGCATGGTTACGTCCATATTCTTCTTCATTACTTATCTGTTTGTGAAAATGCCAAAAATTTAATTCTTCATTACTTATTCAGGAGTAATGTTCCTTTAAGCTTGACAGTGTGTACACAAAATAGTAGTTTTGCCTGGTTGCATCCATATTCTTCATTATGTCTTCTTTAAAACTTGTAAAAAATGGAAACCATGTTCTGATGTTAATGTCCCTTTAATGTTTGATCAGAACTACTGTAACATGCCCTGTGTGTACACAAAATTGTAGTAGTTTTGCAAGGTTTCCTCCATATTCTTCATTAAATCTTCTTTAAAACGTGTAAAAAATGGAAACCATGTTCTGATAATGTTCTTTTGAGCTTGATCAGAACTAATGCAACATGCCCAGTGTGTACACACAATAGTTGTTTTCCCTGGTTGCATCCATATTCTTCATTATGTCTTCTTTAAAACTTGTAAAAAATGGAAACCATGTTCTGATGTTAATGTCCCTTTAATGTTTGATCAGAACTACTGAAACATGCCCTGTGTGTACACAAAATAGTAGTAGTTTTGCAAGGTTGCCTCCATATTCTTCATTACGCCTTCTTTAAAACTTGTAAGAAATGAAAAATATGTTCTAGTGTTAATGTTCTTTTCAGCTTGATCAGAACTACTGTAACATGCCCTGTGTGTACCAAAATATTAAAGCTTTCTAACTGACTATACAATCAGTAAAGGTTCTAAGTATGGTTGCATTTGTTTTCCTTTTATCATAACAGTGTGTGTAACTGCATCATATGGTGATGGCAATGTGGGGATCAGTTTGTTAATGCATGATAGGGGGTGTGGCCAGGGGGCGGGGCGGGGCAGGGGTGTGGCCAGGGGCGGGCCCACCAACTGTATCTCTGCCCAGGGCCCACCAAAGCCTTAAATCGGCCCTGGGTGTGGTCCTGGTCAAGACAATCTCCTGAACTCCAAACTGAATGTCAGAATGGGAAAGAAAGGTGATTTAAGCAATTTTGAGCGTGGCATGGTTGTTGGTGCCAGACGGGCCGGTCTGAGTATTTCACAATCTGCTCAGTTACTGGGATTTTCACGCACAACCATTTCTAGGGTTTACAAAGAATGGTGTGAAAAGGGAAAAACATCCAGTATGCGGCAGTCCTGTGGGCGAAAATGCCTTGTTGATGCTAGAGGTCAGAGGAGAATGCGCCGACTGATTCAAGCTGATAGAAGAGCAACTTTGACTGAAATAACCACTCGTTACAACCGAGGTATGCAGCAAAGCATTTGTGAAGCCACAACACGCACAACCTTGAGGCGGATGGGCTACAACAGCAGAAGACCCCACCGGGTACCACTCATCTCCACTACAAATAGGAAAAAGAGGCTACAATTTGCACGAGCTCACCAAAATTGGACAGTTGAAGACTGGAAAAATGTTGCCTGGTCTGATGAGTCTCGATTTCTGTTGAGACATTCAAACGGTAGAGTCAGAATTTGGCGTAAACAGAATGAGAACATGGATCCATCATTCCTTGTTACCACTGTGCAGGCTGGTGGTGGTGGTGTAATGGTGTGGGGGATGTTTTCTTGGCACACTTTAGGCCCCTTAGTGCCAATTGGGCATCGTTTAAATGCCACGGCCTACCTGAGCATTGTTTCTGACCATGTCCATCCCTTTATGACCACCATGTACCCATCCTCTGATGGCTACTTCCAGCAGGTTAATGCACCATGTCACAAAGCTCGAATCATTTCAAATTGGTTTCTTGAACATGACAATGAGTTCACTGTACTAAAATGGCCCCCACAGTCACCAGATCTCAACCCAATAGAGCATCTTTGGGATGTGGTGGAACGGGAGCTTCGTGCCCTGGATGTGCATCCCACAAATCTCCATCAACTGCAAGATGGTATCCTATCAATATGGGCCAACATTTCTAAAGAATGCTTTCAGCACCTTGTTGAATCAGTGCCACGTAGAATTAAAGGAGAAGGAAAGGCTAGTAAAGAGTTAATCTCAAGCTGCAGGCATACCTTCAGTTCTCTCAATAGCACCCTTAATCTCCCCATATTTCACCTGTTCAGAAGATCAGAAGCCAAACAGGAAAAAAAAATGCTGAGCAGGGTAGAGAAGATTCCCATAACGCATCACTCCTTTCTAAGACTTGGAGACTTACTACCGAAGGCAGCGCATGCGCAAACAGCAGGAGCGTCTGGTTGCCATGGCGACGGTGAACTCTGTGGCATGCAGGAGTGGGGAGCGAAGGACGGTTTGTGGCAGGAGCAGGGATCGACGGTGAAGGGGTGAAGGGGGGTGGGTGAGTATAGTATAGGTCTGCCAGACAGTGAGTATGGCAGATGCGAGTTGGGGGTATCGCTTCCCGACAGCGTCCCCGGCGGCCTAAGGGGGGGGGGCTTGGGGGTGTTGTGCTGCCGGCAGTGTAAATCTGTCTCCCGACAGCGCAGAGCGGCGGCGGCAGCAGCAGCGGGGGGGGGGTCGGGGTAGTGGCGCTGTGTGCTGCTGGCAGTGTAAATGTGTCCTCACAGGGCCGAGCGTTGGCGGCAGCAGGGGGGGGTGCTGTCGGCAGTGGAGGACAATCTCTGACATGCTATAGGGGGGGGGGACAACACTGACATGCTGGAAAAGATGGCGGCGCCGTTCACTGAAACAAGCATGTAGTTCTAGTAAGTGTATCTCTGTAAATCTTTCAATAGGCAAGCCAGGAATATAGCGTTTTTACACAGCAACAGTAGTACTATTTAATAGTGTGCTTAATAAATTTTGACTTTCCTTCTCCTTTAAGGCAGTTCTGAAGGCGAAAGGGGGTCAAACACCGTATTAGTATGGTGTTCCTAATAATCCTTTTGGTGTGTGTAGATGCCAACGGGCAGAATAAATAAAAGGTTATCAAGAATGCAATAATCTGGTAAACCTAGATATTCATTAACTGAAGAGATTTTAGTTAAACATTTGTTTCTCACCAGTTGAATTGGAAGATCTTATTGATGTTCTAGATAACTAAGAAGGTGGCAGAAAAATCTTAGAGGAATCTTTTAAGCAGACTGGAGATGACACACAAAGAGACTGAGCAAACACCCATGTTGGTTATAGATTACAGGAGAAAAATAATAAAGTCATCACTGAATGTGAGCCCTGAAAAACTGACCAGAAGTGTTCAAAATAGCTACAATTCCCAAAAGAAATGACTGTGAAACAATAAAAAAAACATACCCAGTGCACCCTCCAGAAGTCTTTGACATACTATACAGTTTTAATAATCAGCAGTATAATAAAGTATGTTTTGAAACTATGACACAGTTCACCAGAAGCCCAGCACATCATACATGGCAATGATTATACAACTAGCCAACGACTATGCAAACCTTTTTGATTTCAGAGCTAACATTAATGCTGTGCTTGAGAGCAATATATGAATAATGGCGTTTGTTCTAACTTTCTTTTGAAATAAATGCACCAGTAATGCATTAGTCAATTACACTACATTGTGCATGTTGTGCAACCTGTGTTGCGTACTCTTCGGTAGCCGGGACCTGAGAGTGCTCAGCATCCTTCTCCTTGACGGCCGTACCGTAATGAACTATTTCAAGCCGATGCGCCAATTAACATGCTGGCCCTGCAATGAATGTGCTGTAGGCGGCGGCACACGCATACATCAAAAACATTCAAGCGGCTGGGCGGCAGAGATTTTTCCAATTATTTCAATTTTTATTAAGCAGCTCTGTAAATATTTCCAAGAGAGGGACATGTTGACTGTTCAATGAGAGTCAATGCAAATGGGAGGCATCATGCAAGTATAGGCATGAGTGCTCAGGCTGTGGGGGAAGCAACTATCCCCTCTTCTGGTGTTTCATACGGCAGAAACAAACAGGAGAAAAAGGAAGTGAGAGCACTGGAAAAAAAACACGGGTGAGGTTAGACAATATATAGAAACAGGCAACCAGCCCAACTATTGTGGGAGGGTTTTTAAGTTGCTTTTCGGATACCTTTTAAGGAAGTGCAATAATTTAAAATTGGCCAGGGAACATCGCTGAAGTTCTTAGGGACAAGCTGGGTAAAGAGGTAGAGCTTGGGGCGTATGGCAGGCCCCTTTTCAGCCAGGCAGTGGGACATGGGCCAATGGCCACAACTGTTCCCTATTGTAGTGGCAGTGGAGGCCTGGGGGGGGCAATAAGCTAATAAGGTGGTTAACTTCTTTTCAGACAACATTCAGAGAAGATGGCAGTAGCATGAGTGATTAACAGTGTTTCAGTTTTCACTACCAATATTTAATTTGGTGAGATACTTGGTGCTGACCTGCCTAACATTTGGTTCAAGGCATCACACATATCATGGGTTTCCAGTGGGATTGCTGATGCATTGTCTCGATTACAGATGGAGCAGAGAGAACACCAGCGGGGTAACAGGAGCACTAGGGGAGCATTGTGTCCGGCAGCTGGCTGAGGGCGTCAATTGCCCCCCTCCACCTGGGAGGCTTATCAAAGGGTGTGGAGGCAATGGTCAGAGTGAGAGCCCCATTGTATTGGGCAGAAAATTTATTTTTTGGAGAGAATAGAATTTCACTACTTTCTATGTAAAACACCTTTTTTGTGTCAGCCTAAAGGGCCTACTGGTCAATAAAGCATTGAGGAGTTTATTATATGGTCTCCTTATATATTTACAGTATATAGTGACCTTATCCCCCATAACTGCCTCTTCTCCAGTGTAATGAATCTGAATTTAGCCAGTCTTTCCCCATAACTGAGCCCTTCCATTCCCTTTATCAGCTTAGTCGCTTTCCTCTATTTCAAAAACGGTCCTTCAAAGCACTGGAAATATTAGTTTTAGATGATGGTGCTTTATGCATGAGCTAATTGGCCTTTTATTGAACACCTTGAATGTCATCCCAAAAACCATCTGGTGCAGAGTTCAGAAAAAGAAAGATTAGGGAGGGTGAAGCAAGTAAACTGCCACAGCAGTTTCAAAAGTGGCTAAAACCAAGTAAAAGCACAGTAGCAGAAACACCAGTGGCATTGGTATAAGCGGTCAGCAACATCATGGAAACAGCTCCAGAAATCTGTTTTGAACCAGATTGAGAACTAATTCCAGAAGAGAAAAGTAAAAGCAACACAGAATCAGGCAGTGAGGAAAGTATCACTAAAATATATGCAACCAGCTCACCTATTGCCAGGATGACACAATATCAAAAGATTCTTCTGCTGAAGATAGTCCTGAAATAGAGATAAATCTAAATGATCCACCCTTTGGATCAAATCAAAAAGTATCTTGTACAGCAGGGCCCTGATCAAGAAAAATATGGGGATTTTGTATAGTCCCAAACCCAAGAGGAGCACTCCTTTAACCCTAAGTGGTTCACTAAACAAATAGCCAGTGTTAGAAAGATTAAAAGAACAAGGTTAGTATTCTCCAAAACATCAAATGTTTTGTTTTCTATTTATTTTGTTTAGCAAACACACTTTTTCACTGATAAACCCTAAAACGAGTTTTCGGACTGAAAGAATTTGAACCAACACATTCCAGTTCATGAATATTCTGCAGATCATCGTGAAAACCATTGAAACTGGAAAATCATGGAAAAAAGAATGAAGGAAGGAAACGTAATTGATAGTGAATTAGAAAAAATTATCATGACGTGCAGAGGTTGCATAATGTTTTAAAGTATATTTTAGATGCCATCTTATTTTGTGCAAGGAACAACCTGGCATTAAGATGCTCAAAAGATGTTGTTGGTAGCCCACAAACTGGCATATTTCTTGATATTATAGAAGTAATAGGCCACCATAACATAGCCCTGAAAGAAAAGATCGAAACTCACCAAAAAGGCTCTACTAATTACTTCTCTCATAAGATTCAACATTAGTTCATCAGCATCCTGGGAAGGAGAGTTCGATCTTGAGATTATTGGTAAAATAAACATAGCTAAATACTACTTCATTTCTCTTTGACTGGATTATTAGAACAAATGAGTGAAATCATACATTGTGTCAGTGTGGTTGAAGGGAAGGCGACAGTTGAAGAAAGTTTTATAAACTTCATCCACACCAAAGAGAAATCTGGGAGTGGCTTAGCTTCAGAAATTTTGAACAAGTTACTTGCTGATGGCATCGATATTAAGGATGCAAGGGGCTATGATAATGTAGCAAATATGGCTGAGAGATAAGAGAGTCCAGGCAAGAATTTTGCAAGAAAATGAGTATGCACATAGTCTTAACCTGGTGGGTGTACATGCAGCAACTGGAATTGTTAAGTAATTATTAAAGACGTTTCACTACTCATCCGAGCAGCTTCTATAGATGAGTAGGGAAACGTCCTCAATGATTACTTAACAAGTCCAGTTGCTTTAGAATTTCTTATACAAGATATACCATGACCTGGAAGAATGAAAATCTTCATAGTAAATTTTTGGTACAGTTAAGCGACTTTTTACATTTTTCTCTTACAGGGCACAGACACCCAATTGTGCATCAAGGGCAAGTGCTGTGAAAGCATTATTTACTGAGATCATTAATGTGTGCGAGGAATTATCAAATATCAGAGAAAATTCTTCAAACTCTGTTTCTCTTCTCTTGCAAATTGACTATCATTTTTCTCAGTACTTAATTTGTATGGAATAAGATTTCAAGCCAAGCTGACAGTTAACTAAAGCTTGCGAGACAAAAGCATATCCATCCTTAGGGCTTCAAAAATTATGGCCTGAGACGAACATTACAATAAATGGGAGTTATCAGAGTTGATGAAATATACCTTTTACGCCAGAGATGTATGTGAAGAACTTCAAATTCCTGCAACATTTCCCCCAAAGAGGAAAAGAAGTGAAAGCCAGAGCATCCTATGAATCGGCTGAGGAAGTGGAAGCCTTTCTGCTGGCGATAACTTTACAATCAGCCTTAATCAAATTTTTGATGTTCTGATCTCTGACTTAACATGAAAATCAAAAACATTAATGGACGCCTCAGTGGATTTTGAGTTCCTTCCTCGCCTTGCCCTTGTCACATTTGAGTTGTCGCAATTACAGAAAGCTGCATCTGACCTTGCTTTAAAATACAGCAAGGATTTGAATGCTTCTGAATTGTGCTCAGAGACTAAGAGCTTTAGACATCAAGTGGAAGCCATATTGCCAGACGCAAAGTCTGCAAAATCTGACCTGTGTCAGATGATACCGACTATTTACTCGCAGGTTGTTATCCAAAAATCGATACTGCACTTCGCATATTCTTGAGTTTGCCTGTAACTATAGCATCATGTGAAAGAAGTATTCGTAAGCTGAAACATGTTAAAAGTTATTTACGTTCTTCTATGGGACAAGAGAGGCTTCAAACCTCTGCATCCTTTCAACTATGAATGAGTTTGCAAAGAAAATAGACTTTAATGACGTTATATATCAATTTTGCTTCCATAAAAGCTGCACTTTAACATTTTTATCTTCTTCTATATTTATTTCCTTTTTTTAGTTGAATGTTGAGTGTGTTTACAAGTGTAGGTTTAATATCTTTGTGTTTTTGCCACAGTCACTTTTCATATTTGCACAGTTCAATGTACAAATAATAGCAGAAGGATTTGCTGACATTTCTGTAGCTACATATAAAGCTACCTCAGAAATGGGCATGCTGGGAATGGAAGGGCAATCTCATCGCTAACGAGGTTTCAGCTTTCAGACATATGTTGCACTTTTTTATAGTCTTTGTATTAAAAGTGAAATGTTGACATTCCAGTATCAGTGTTAATGAATCCTTTATTGGCAATTGAAAATTGTTTAACAGAATACAATTATCCAACTGAAAAAAGGTTGTTTGGTTTTTCTGATATTTACTAGTGTGCTTTATTTTTGTTTAATAACATTACATATTTATACAAATTAAAAGTTTCATTCATAAATGTTTTCTACCAATTTTATTATCTAAAATAAAAAAAGAGTAAAAAATAAAACTGTATAATGGTAACGTAGGTAGGGGGAGGGGAGGCGCTGATTGAAGCCCGTGCTTGGGGTGCCAAAATACCTTATCATGACCCTGGTGTGGAAGTAGGAGCTGCAGGTGGAAGCTGCTTTTTATTCACCTGAATTACCCGAGACCTGATTGTTCTCAATGTAGAAGGAATACTCTAATAGTGGAAAACAATAATAATTGCAATCTTTATATTTACAACATATGAGACCTGATCCTATACAATATATTTGCCAAGATGATGAGCTTCATTACATTACAAAATGTTTAAATCTTAATTTGATGCTGGTGTTATTTAAAAAGAAACACGGAGCATTCCACTGTGAAGAGGACTTTTTTTTGTAGTAAAGTAACTTTTTTTTACTTGCAATTGTAATATTTAATAACATAATTTTGTTTTTGGACAAATAGACATTTTCCTATCTAAAAATTATCAGTGCACAGTGCACTTTTTACACATTTATACAAGCTCAGGATTTCATCTTTTGGCACCCAACCATAGGCTTTACTTGATTTGTCACATTCTGTATAACGTCTCATTTTTCCTAAACACCTTGTTTTCCAAAATGAATAGGTAAATTGCTGCATTACTTTGAATAGCATATTGGCTTTAAGTTCATTTATTTGCTGTTCTATGTATGTAATTGTTTTATAGATTTTTTTTTTTTATCATTCTTATCTTTAGCATAAACATTGACTTTTAGTGAAGCTTTTTAGTGACCCCTTGTGGATGGAAGGAGCTAGTGTTATTTACTTACAAAATAACCTTCATGACTATTTAAAGAAAATAAAAGATGTAGCAAACAAATCATGCAGTTTATTTAGGGTCAACAATGTACTTATTGATTATTACAGAGATAAAATCATTTTTAAAAATTAGAATTACAGGTATGGGGCCTGTTCAGAATGCTTGGAACCTGGGGTTTCCAGAGATCTTTCTGTAAACTGGGTCTACTAAAAATGATTTAAACATTGAATAAACCCAAGTTAAGTGCAAGATACTCTTATTATAAAAGAGAAAAAGGAAATCATTTTTTTTTTATTTGAATGACAAAAGACTTTCAAATCTATAGCACGTGTCCTTCCGTAATTCTAAGCTTTCTGGATAAGGAATACATAACTATAGGACATATCCTTCCCATCATTTCTATGTGATCTCTGTGCTATTTTTTTATATTTCAACATTTTTAACATTGTCGATGTCAATTTAACAATAAAAATACATTCACTAAAGAATGTGAAATAAAAGTGAAATTATTCATGCCTCTGATGGTTTTCTCTTGAATCCTTCAAAAACCAAAAAAAGAGAGAAAACCAAAATACAAGAGAAACTAAGTAATCAATTACAATAGAGAAGGTCTCAGAAAAAAACAACAAAATAAAGCCAAAGAAATAGATTAAGAGAGAATCCTGCTATAACTGGCAATGCTAACTAATGCTGTTTGTTTGTATGTACCAATGAAGGCAGCAGCTCCATAAACTGGAGTGTTCAGAACTTGGCTAGTGGGAACCTGTGGGGCCTGTAATAAGACAAATTGAAAAGCTGGATGAAAGGTTTTATAGAAGGGAAGGTCCCTGCAATGACCAATGAGACTCTGCTAGTGCATTTCCCATATGAAAATGGCACTGGAGGCTTCTGGGAAGGGAATGCTGTGTGAGTAAGAATGCGAGAGGGTCTTCAAGAGAACTGTTCATTTTGTGTAACTGATTTATTCTGAAACCTCAGGCTTCCAGTGCTCAAGTCTGCGTCTAACCATCCCTGTGAAAGCTGCTAAATAAAGTCCACACAACCCTGCTGTCTTGGTTTATTTTACAAGTGAGGAATTATGTAAAAGACATAGTTAAAGAATCAGGCACATTAAACCTCTTCAATTAACAGTTCACTTTATCCCCAGATCAGAGAAGCTCATTAAAGCAGCATCAACACTACTTGTACTGCATGATGAGAACGAGCCAACTGAGCTAGGGCAATTAGTTTCTGATATTTCAAGCTGTGCTACAAGCTCAATCAAGTGATAAGGAAGCTTGGTGCCATATGTAAGAAAGCATGTGAAGCAGAAAAAAATCCTTTATTAGGACAAGCCACATTTAATTCAGCCAGAATCTATTTAGGCAGTAAGACAAAGGGGCAGATTTACTATTGATCATACCTTATTATTTTTCACAATTCACGTTCTTTTGCGCTTAAACTCAAGTTTTAGGTGTAAAATTTTTTTGACTTATTAAGCGTAAAAACCACAAAAACCACTAATACAAAACATGGCTATCTAAACGCTATCGAGATCATGTAGAAGGCCCCCATCATCTTGGACTAATTAATGGTGGACCTACTTTAGATCCTGCACTTATCCAGCGATATACACATAACTGCCTCAAGGTAAGTGACAAACACTTTTTGGGCATGTCTTAAACATTCGCATACATATTCTTGCAATTTACTGTATCAAGTGTTTTCTACACTTAACAGTGTTTTATTGTCCACTGTGACTAGAATGAGCACTGTTCACAATGAGGAATTCTTTGGTGATTTTACTGCATTTTCTCAGTTCTGCATTTCTGTGGTGTGCTTGTTTGTAACCATTATATGTTAACTGCTCAGGTAGACCACTAAAATTGGGATCTGAACACTAATAGTACTCCACTTTATTATTACTGTGATTGTTTTTATTGATTTTAGTAGCAGAGTAGAGTAGTTTGTTTCATTCTCATTGCTCTCCACTGCTCTTGGCCAATAAAATATGTTTGCAATATTTGTGTGCCTCTACAAACTACACAGTTACATAATGCTATGTATAAATAATAACACAGAAATGAAGACCATTTTTAGTCTTTGCATGCTCTTTATAATTTTGCCATAAAATATGTGCCCAATGCTTTTGCGCTGCCATCAGATCCCCCAAGTTCCTCTATGAGGGGGCTGCCATATTTGTACAGCAGTAGGCCATTAGTATTAGATGCAATAACTGACAGGCTGAGAAGGGACAAAAGCAGACTTATCAGTGAAAATCTACCAACATCACCTATTGGTTACATTCATATTTTGAGAGTAGTTTTTCTAACATCAGTACCACTTTAAACTTCAAATGCTCTTTGGAAAGAATGAGGGGGAAGGGGTATTTATTGAAATAAATTTCTGAAGAATACCATTTACACCAGATATTGCAAATGATTCATTGAGTGTGTTTGATAAAACAGTAACATATCAAGTTATGAAAATAAGGGAAAAGGTTTTCTAAACCTAGGTAGAATTTAAGAACACTATGCTATGCAATCCCTTTGTTGAAATAAAATCTTTAAAAAATCTGAGAAATAAGGAGCTACAATTATCATGGATTGACAAAAATATGTTGCAGAAGCCATGAGACACCTGGTATTAATGAAAACATAGATCATGACCCCATATGGGAAATAAAAAAAACTTCTATGATGATTAGATTAAGTTCTCTAGTGTTATATGTATTGTAAAAAAACTCACAGTCATGATCTACAAAAAAAAAAATCATATAAAAAAATCATGAAAAAGTCATGATACATGATCTACCTAGCAGACCCAATGGGTCTTCAATAGGGTTAGTATCTAAACCATTATCCCAATATGTAGGTTCCTGTTTACAGAAGAACGTAAAAGGATTAACACCTGCCATGAGTACACAATATTTTGTGCCAATTGACTGAATTGGGTACTGTGAAAATGATTGTATTACATGCTATTAACACTCCATAAATGATATAACACATCAATACTAGTCAATAACATTAAATATTGGGAAAAATTTATTGACCTCTTTGTAAATCCACTGGTTAAATAACTTTTTACACAGTTAGTTCCCGAATCCAAGAATCAAGACTTCCTTCTCTTAGAAAAATTCTTCAGGGCACGGGTACAAGTCTGCTCAGTTTGCTCCTCTCCCCCTCCCAACTCTGAGTAATCTAAGCTACCAGCAGTTACAGCTGCAGCACAGAAGCTACTGTGACCAAGCTATAATGGCAGCTGCTACCTTAAACAAATAGAGGACAATTCTAGGTTATGTTAAAGTTATGATAAAGCTTTCTGCATAAATACAGTGTTTTAGCTTGCACTAATGTGGTTATTCTATTGGCCTAAATGCCTTTCCTTCTCCTTTAAGAGCCACAAGAATTACTCAAAGTTGGAGTTATCCAAAGACATACTGCATTCTCAAGTACTGACCCAACAAGTTCAAGGATAAAGGATACATTCTGAAAGAGTAAGATATGTTGAAATTGATCCTAGACAAGGAGAGGAGTTATTTTGCCCCAAAATAATAATTAAAAAAAAACAAAACACTGTATCTGAATTCAGTAGACAGAGTTGGGCCTATTCTACAGGCAGATAAAGACTATTCAAATGTATTCAGGAATTCCCTGCTTCTTCTTATAAAAGTGAGTTATCCCTGCAAGATCAACTGTGTATTGTAAGCTTCATCAGAAATATCTATGTAAATACAGCCATAAGCACTTATATTAATGCTGCATTGAGTCCTCTATCAAAAGATGCAAAATGAACCTTCACCCGCACTCCCTCCGCTCTCCAAAATCCACTCACCGCTCGGTGCACAGTGCTCAGAGGGATCGGCACCCTCCCCACAACTTCCAAATAGATAGATAGCAACGGCACTCAGGAGCTTAATACGGGACTATGCCCTTCAAATATTTTATTGCGGAAAAAAAATATCAAAAGAAACAGCAAAAACTTCTTCAAAAAGAAGCACTGTAGAGTAAAAGGTTTTCTTTTAAAGTTTTATTGTCAACTTACAGATGTGCAGCTCATAATAGAAACAGAATGTCATAATAAATGACTGTATTTAGAAATAATTTTTAATTATGTTGTACAAAACTGATTAAGAAAAACATGAGAAATGCAGTCATTATAAATGGTTTTCAAATGGTTCAATACCATGACCACCAAAACTTTTACAGATAAGAAATAGGCTAATAGGTTACTTTCAATACATCTAATCAGAAAAATGGTTTGTCATTGACCAGGTTTCTGCTGACCCTGAACCAGATGAAGTATTATCTTTCCCTTTTAGTTTTAAAGCTGATGTTCCAAAACAAAAGGAAAAGGGATGAAAAATAAAGACACACTTCTTATTTCTTATAGACAAATTAAGAAGGTTATTTACTCTTAAAGAACTTCTAATTCCAGGAAAAATAGATATCTTTGTTGCTAGAAATGGACTTTAATATTCCAGATCATATTTCAGGTGTTCTTATATGGATCAAAAGATTCAGAAATTCAAATACCAAGGAAAAAAGTTCAAAGAAAAATACCAAAAAGAAAAAAAAGGAAATTGGACTTCTGGTGCCAGAAGTCATACGGTAGCTGTAGAAGGAAGTTTAATCCTAAGTATCTCATAGTTTTATAATGGGACTTTTCTAGGAGCCTTAAGGAATTTCTTCCCAGAATCCTGTTATGACTTATCCTATGTGGCAAGAAACTGTCAATCAAATGGTTTCAAAACATCATAAAAGAATACCAAATAGACCTTACAATGGCTCCTTAGCCAGGATTTTGCCTTTCTACCCAAAAAATTTTTTTGAAGTTGCAGTACAATATTTCCTGGGAAATTTTTAGAAAAATTCA
Organism: Xenopus tropicalis; assembly: GCF_000004195.4. Classification (NCBI taxonomy): domain Eukaryota; kingdom Metazoa; phylum Chordata; class Amphibia; order Anura; family Pipidae; genus Xenopus; species Xenopus tropicalis. Next base: position 31,594,610 of record NC_030677.2, on the reverse strand, counting down.
GATGTGTATGATTACATTCTTTTCTCTGTTCCAATCTTCGTAATTTCTTATAATAATGATTGTTTTATAAATGCATCAGAGCAGAAACTCAACATCATTTCAACCAAACAATCCATTTTCTGGAAAAACACTGATGGATTATGAATTGGAGAAAGTCAAATCTGCATCCAACTTCATCAGCTGGACGTTTAGGTTAACAAATTGATACAGTCAAAATAAAGAAAAGTCTACCAACAAAATAGTTTTTTTTTGCGAAATGTTTAAGATCATTGTTTGGGCCAAGGTGCACTTTGCTTAGATTTCAACTAATTACGTCAAGGGCTTAGAGACCACCTTGGCAGATCAACTGAGCAGGACCATAATTATGCCAGAAGAAGGATCTGTAAGCCTTTCTGTGTTCAAACACATAACCCAAATATGTGGGGTGTCCTCAGTCAGACCTCATGGCCACAAGTAAGAATTAAAAATACAAGAGGTTTTTTGCTACATCTTTTATAACGATAATCACATTTTTTAATGCCTTTTCGACCTGTTGAGATTTTCAGCTAGCATAGATTTTTTCCTTCAATACCTCTCACCCAAAAGATCAAGCAACAGCGATTGTAATGATTCAGGTTTGGCCCAATAGGTCCTGGTTTCTGGAACTAATACATCCCAGAAAAGATATTACCATTAACAGATAATGTAATTGCAAAGGATAAAGTCCATTATTCAGACCAAACAAACTGGATTCTGTATGATCACGCTTGTAAAGTCCAGGTTTGGATATAGTGCAAACATTATTTTTGTCTACAAAAAACTACGTCTCTTTATTATGAGAGGTGCTAGTATACCAAGCAGATTTTTTGTTCTCATGTTAATTTTTAAAACAAGGATTTGACAGAAGGACTTTAAACCAGCATCTTAATTTAATCAAGGGGTTAGTATGGTGTAAAGTGATATCCTGAGACAATGTGCAATTAACTAAAAACATGCTAAAAGTTAACCACCCCTTTAAAAGTTCTGTTTTTCCAGCCCATTTTCAACATCATTCTGTCCTCCCAGCCTTTGGCCAAAAGATTTTTTTTTAAACAATCATTAAGGTCAGCTCTTACATTAAACCTACGTTTTTCTCATAGCAAGACAGAGGAATTCTCAGAACATCGCCTTTTTTTTGTTCCATAAGTTTCTACATTTTTGTACTGACAATTAAGTGATTTTTACTCCCTTTTTCTGAACTTTAGCATAATAAAGAATTTATTTTCCACAGTACTGATGTTAAAAGTTGTCTGAAAACATATCTGGAAAGAACCAAGAATTTTAGGATATCGTTACTTTTTGTGTTAAGAACAGATGGACAAATCCTCAGAAAATGGAGTAAATTATTTATTACTGCTTAAAAGGGTCTTGTTTCTCCAATAACATCAAAGATCACTCAACCAGAAGCATAGCTACACACGGGAAGAAAAATCTTCAGCTTCATATGCAGATCCACTACCTGAACAAGCCTTTATAATTTTCCAAGCATTACAGACTAAACTTGTCTACCCAATCTGCAGCCTTTGGGGAGAAGTGCAAAATAAGCAGTCGTTGAAGTGTTAAGAAAAATCCTGTCCTCTTTTAAGCTAGCAAGTTATCTTTCTGTGTGCCTATTTGAATAGTAAAATTGGTACTTAGCAATGAAATGTTCTTCATCGCTAGTCCAAAAGGTAACACAGATATAACTGTCCAATAAAATTCTGCAGCGTTTTGGTCTGGTGTCTTTTGTTACTTAGCCATAAATATTAAATAAAATGGAAGGCAGGGAGGTATACCTAAAGTTAATTGATAGTTTGCTACCTATCCTACATAGAAAGTTGATGACTTACATAGTCAATTAATGTTTAAAAAAAGACCAAAGTCCATCAAGTTCAACCCTCCCCCAAACAAAAAACAGTGCACATGTATTTATATACTTATATATTACATATATACTTATATATATAACTACATATAAAAGTAAACTCACATATATAAGTAATATATATCAATTGCTATACTAAACTAACTAAAGATGTTAATATAACTGTAACCTTGGATATTAATCTAGTCCAAGGAATCATTAAAGCCCCTCTAAAAGTCTTAAATAAAATCTAAAACACCACTGGCAGAGCATTCTACAACCTCACAGCCCTCCCTATGAAAAATCACCTTTGCTTGCAAATTAAAATTCCGTTCCTAAAGTCTAAAGGATGGCCTGTTTTTTTTTTTCATCTTCCTGTGAGAAAAAATATCCCCTGCTATCTGTCTATAATGTTCAATAATTTGCTTGTAAAAAGTAATCATGTCCACTCACAGGTCATCTACAGAGAACAACCCCAACCCTGAAAGTCTGTTCTCATAATTTTATACCTTCATTCCCTTCATTCATTTCTGCTAGATAGTGTAGTTTTATTTATTAATAACAAAAATGTAATCAGTGAGGTGATATATCAACGGTAAAGTTAAGATTTTTTTACAATTCAAGTTTTTTAGCGCTAAAGAGTTATGGTTCAAAAACTCGAGTTTTCGAATTGTATTCAAGTTTGTAAACTCGCATTGAAAGAGGGGAGACCCTAAAATGAGTGTGAGAAACTGCTTTTAGAGTGTCCTATTTCCATTCCTTTTCTACAAAAGCATTTAGGAAAGATACCTTTATGAAAGTATTTGTCAGAATGTGTAAGAGAATGCATATTTGGCATCAAACTGTTCAGAAGACCTTGTTTTAGCTTTTATTAAAAACACATAGAAGATGCTAAGAAGTGCAAGGTTTAAGGTTGATTTAGAAATTTCATATAAGGCACCAACATAAGCAAAGCTTTGCAGTTTGTTAGACATATTCACACATTTTCGATTCATTATAGTGTATTTTCCAAAAATATATGGTTTTCTGTGGCCAACTCAGTTAGCTTTTAGCACAGCGTGTTGATTTTGCTATCAAAATCTGTCTACATTAATTGTACGCCGTTGCAATCAATAGACTTGGGGTTTACAAATCAGTTGTATTTTCGTAAAAATGCAATAATATATAAAGCCGTTTATAAAGCTTAGGCTACACTGAAAAATATAAATAAAGTTTTCCTGGCTAAATAAGTGTCCCCTAAAAGAAATGCTGCTGAAGTTAAAGAACAAAATGTTCACATGTAACATTTTTGAAAACTGTGCTTGAAATTTTACGATCTTAATGCCACTGATTTGACTACATTTTAATTTTCTATGGCTCTGAATCAAAAGCTTTAACTATTGATTGATGACGGCTAGAATTCATTTTTATAGGCACCGTCCATTTTCAGTCCAATTTTATTGGGACATACGTACACCCCTGTATGTTCTCATTACACTTGTAGGGACCCATAGGGTTAAGCTCCCTATGGTGTTATTCCCTATCCTTATCTTATCTGTGCTGTTATAGGGCAGAGCCCTCTACACTCAGATTTCAGTTCTTAGGCTACCCCCTATAGGTTTAGCCCAGGTTGACCACTCCCCTTGGCAGACTATATAGTGTCTTGCACAAGGAAGTGTTTTCCTCTTTGGCTGCTGTTGTGTCAAGGCTTCACGTCACTGAGCCTGAGGCATTAGGCCCCAGTAAAGAGAACCTGCTGTTTCTAAAGTCGGGGACAGGGCCCCGTGAATGAGAACAAGCCAGCACAGTCAGTCTTACTTAATAGCACCATCTAGGAGTGGTGAGCATAGTCAGTTTATTAGTAAGGGCAGCACTAGCCCCACCAAAGGAGACTGTAAGGGTTTAGTCTAACCCAGGCTTTGTATGCCTTGCTGTAGGGACCACAGTTAAGACGTAGGTTTCAGGCAGTACCTTACCCTGAACCATAGTTGGCTGGAGGGGATCCGTTCCAGTAAAGAGCATCCATCCTGGGCACACAGCTAATACTCTGCATATCCTTCAAGTGGGCTATACTGTTCCTTAAGTGTCACATCTGCTATTATTCTTTGTGACCATCCAATCTGCTGTCTCTGAGTATAATCCCTGCTGCACTGTTGAAGTTGTGCCTTGTCCAATAAACTTGTACTATAGTTCATCAGCAAGAACCTTTCTGGCGTCCATTATTCTATCTGCACCACATAAGCTAAATTCATTTTGAAATTTTCGGAGCCATTACCTGAGGCGCTGAGTAAAAGTGTGTGTGTAGCTTTAAATTTTACTGACAGGCACTGCCGGACGCGATAGGCAAAAGGCGCCTGCAGTCCTGATCGTAACTGCAGAGTACTAATTGGCCGTGGGTTCGGGCTTGAGGATTCCCCCCGTGTAATCCCATTGGGCGGCGGAGCTATCAACCACCTCCCCAGTAATTTTGGCGCTCTTTCTACGAAATCCCGCGAGAGGCGGGTTGTTTGCGAGGCTTGGGTGGCCATTTTCCAGAGATTGTGATGTCACGGCGGCCATTTTGGGCTATAACCCCAGGACTAGAGACGCGTGCGTTCCCTTTCTTGGAGCTGAGCTACCTCGTGAGTGTTGAGCGGCTGCCAGCACTTACCTTTGTGCCTTATCACCTTGCCAGTGCCCGTTGTATACTGCGGCTGCAGATTTGGGACTGACATCGGCATCCTACACCGGGACCAGCGGCTGCTGCCCGGGTGACGGCGCCAAGCGCATCTATACAACAGTGAGTACCCCACGGCTGTGGGCTACCCCTGCTAGCGGCCCTACTGATTGGATCGCGGCTGTGACCGACATAATAACAGCTAACGGCACGCTACATATCTTACCAATCCCGGAGGCGACCAGGTCCTTCTGATTGAACCGCGCTACCCTGCCAGTCTGACTATTGACCCCCAGGCGCGCTTACAGGCTGCTTTATCCGTCTGGGATAGTTTGTGCCACGGGTCAGGACTATACTGTTGCGGCTGCAGGGCGCACTTCATATTACCAATCATGGCTGAGGCTACCGAGCCACGGAAGTCTAGCCCAGAAAGTGTGGAGAGAGAAATTCTCCTACATGAGCGCCTAGTCTGGCTAGGTACGTTTGGGGAACGTGTGACTGAGGATGGCTCTGTGATGGTAGAGCCTTATTGTGCCCGCTGTCAAAAACCCATCGTGCAGGCCTGGAAGGAGCTGGAAGAATGTTGTCCTTTTTGCCAGACCCGCTGCTGGGTAAGGCCTATGGAGGCCAGGAAGGGACCCGTTTCCACGCCAGGGTGCCCTGCTACCTCCAGACCAGAAACACCGTCGCTTACAGCCTTATACCCGCTACATCCTTCCCTAACGCCAAAAGTGGGAGGAGGAGGGGTATTCTCCAGGTCGGCTAGTCCAGAAAGGGAAGCTGACGCCATTTCTGTAGCGGCCTCTGAGGCTATATGGCCTAGCGACAAGGATACTGAGATTCCACCCTCATCTATAATTTCCACGGCTGTGTCTGAGGTGGAGCCGCACCTGGCACTGCTCAAGCTAAATGTGGGACGGGGAAGGTCACGCTCACCTACCCCAGAGGGAGCCAGTGCTATTTCCACTCCATCCACTGGGAGTGACATCTTTATTAGCAGCACGCTGGCCAGACAACGCCAGGTTCCAAATTGGATGGCAATGGATTTTGGGCCTCTTTCAAAGAGTACCCTTGATGAGGAGCACCAGCCATTTGAGCCTCCTAGACCGAATGAGAGACCCTCTAGTAATCCACCAGGTTGGCCCACCATTCCACCTCCTCCGCATGTGGTCAGCAAGGATACCTCCTGCTGGGTTGCCCAGGGGAGGGCTGACCCCGGAAAGTTCCGAGCGGTATCGCGGGTCCAGAGACTCATCAATGAGTGGGTTTACCAAATGTGGGGCTTCTACATGCCCTATGCCCCAGAGTGGGTATTTGATGAAGTGGAGCGGCTATTGGACGAGTGGCTCTACGGAGTCCTTATACGCCGGGAAGGCCTGACTCCTGGAGGCCTCCTGCACCAAAATGCCACAAAAAGGAACCAGGATACTGAATACCTAGCAAATCTTGCAAGAGAGTGGTGGTTCGGCCGAACCATCTTGAAGCATGGAGTCCGGTCTTGCGGAAAGTTCCAGAAGGACCGCACCTTTGCCCTACTATCCAACCTTCCGTCAGGGGCCAAGATTGATAAGCCTCACCCGACTTACTATGTCTCTTTTAAGGTGACAAAGGACAAATACGACCGAAACCTGTATTGAAACCCCATGCCGGTCTGGATAGTCATCCCAGATGGGATTTTCCCCCGGGTTGGAGGTGGGTAATGTTTTCCCTAAAGTTAAGGGCAACATCCACCATTTTGGGCACATCCCGAGAACTCCCCCTTGTTGCAGAGACATAGGGTGTGACCCACCTTCAGCTTTGTCCACAGTGATGGACTTGTTTTTGTTCTAAGTTTGGGACTCTCAAGGAGAGACTGTAAAGTTTGCATAAAGTTGGGTGTACAAGAAAAGACTGCTGCGCCCCATCCCACTACAACTTCTACTTCAACCTACCTGAGGGTAGGGCCCATTGCCTAATCCACACCTACGGAGTGCATGTCGGGAGATTCATGAACACTGGGTTAGGGTGGAAGGCCTGGACTTAATAAAGTTGATGGGTGGGAATGTGTCACAGTTTAAATTGTGCCCACTAACATTTCTTTACAGCCAAGCATGTACCTGGGACACCTGAATGAAGGCAGGATCGTTCCCATGTGTAAGTGTGTACCTGAGCACCCCTGTTAGTGGTCAGGAAGGTGACTCAAGATTCTCTAAGTATTGTGCCTGTTATATCCCTGTTGCAGAGTTAGGTGATATTTCAAGGATCTCTAAGTAACGTGCCTGAGTGATCCACTGTGACACTCATGTATTGTATATGGTTTCCAGAAACGTAACTAGTAACGAAACAGTTAATATTTTTGTTTAAACCAAATCTGTTACAGCTAAGAATGTGCCTGGGAACCTGCATAGCAGGAGTATTTCCCATGTTGTACTGGGAGTGATCCTACAGGACACTCAAAGTGTATATGAGTCCGTAAAAGTTGCTGTATGTGCCTAACTTTTCTTTACAGCTATCCAATTTCAGTTCTTAGGCTACCCCCTATAGGTTTAGCCCAGGCTGACCACTCCCCTTGGCAGACTATATAGTGTCTTGCACAAGGAAGTGTTTTCCTCTTTGGCTGCCAGTCTGCTACCTGAAGCAGCACTCCATTGAGCCTGGGTACAGATCCGGCCCAGTAGCCACATATCCATCCAAATTAAAGTCAGGGACAGGGCCCCGTAAATGAGGAGAAGACAGTATAGCAGCATATTTCATAGCACCCTCTAGAAGTGGTGAGTTCAGACAGAATTATATAGAAAGAGCAGCCATTTGCTCCATCAAGGATAATAGCAAAGGAGTAGCCTTCCTAACAGGCATTACTGGCCTTAGATTAGGGACACAGAAGTGCTAGGGAAATAGGTTAGCAAATATGCCTTGCCCTAACCTCCAAAAGTGCATGGGACTATGCCGGTGAGCTTTCCTACCTACCACGCTGTTGTTGTTCTACCTGCCCAACCTCTTGATGAGAAGGGATATCCAGGGGAGCATCATATTTCTGCTATTCATCTATTTTACATCAATTGTATAACTGCATACTGTGTACCAACTATTGAGTGAGTATTGAAACCCCTGCATACCATTGTCTTGGACAAATAAAGTATTATCCAGTTCATCCATAAGAATCCTCAGACGTCCATTTCTATCCATTGCACCACACTACCTCAGCTCCATTATGTACCTCCCACGTAGCGGAGGCCCACTCCTGTGCATTAAGGTCGCATGTAACACATGCTCTACAGCACGCTACTAGCCTGGGTTGGCCATATTATAGCCAAATAGGTGTTACACACTGTTTCTGGCATTTGCGTGACAAGGCTTGGGAAAGCTATCATTCTATTGTAATACACACAACCACATTAATAAATTGCTGTATGTGGTAACAGCCGACTGAGTGCAGTGCTCTTCTCCCCATATAACTTTCACTTCCCTCCATTTATAACAAAGTGCTCCTCTTTGATCCTTGCATGTGTTTATACATAAATACAGATGTATATAGTATCTAAACACACCACTCCTTTTTGTTACCCCTTCCTTTACGTGGTTCAAAACAGGCCCCATGACTCCCTCATACACCTGCCTAAGTTTCTATGGACAGCTCTAGGAGCCAATATGTCTGAGAGTAACAACGGCAAGGTTCCATTAGCAGCGCCACATTGCATTCCACACAAGCCAGACCCCCGCCCCGTTGCGCACTATGGAATATATCAGCCCTAGGCCACTGTAATACATCTCGTCCACGTGCCTATTTATAAACTGCACGACAGATTTCAGCAACAAAGCAGAATATTCTGTTAGGATACCCCTCTTTAATCAACTGTAACTCATATCTAACCCCGCCACTACGCGTATTATTCGCATCAAACACCTATAGCCCCAGCGCTCTCTTTCACAACAACCCAGCGCGACCGCATACGTTGCACTGACTTCTAGAACCCCTGCGCGCACTATTTAAGCAATACGCTGCGGCTCACGCCTCGTTATGGTTTCTAACGCCAATCATACTCTGCCGTAATTTACGCAAGAGGGTGGTACGTTGCTAGGGCAACTGTGGCACCCACCCCTTACACTCTCTCAGGTGATTGGCTATGATGCTCCCGGTTTAGACCAGTGCCCTGGCTTGAGTGAGTGCGCAATGTCCATGCTCTCTTTCTGATCTACGCTGTGTCCATTGCCACCTTTACTCACTTCATTGCCCAGAATGGAACACGAGAGTTTTAAAGCCAGTGAGCGACTTGTCACTCCGGCATATATACGGCAGGGCAGAGAGGCCAGGCGAATGCATGAACAGCTTGTGCGGCAGCTAGTGGAACAGGTAATGTGGCTGCTGCCGTGTGACAGGGCATTCGCGGGGCATCCTGGGATTTGTAGTCATTTTGCTGAATGAACATTTAAGACTGTAGTGGGCTCTTCTACATAACAGATTGAGGGGGAATGCTTGTAGTAACATTATGATGCTGTCTGGAGTTTATAAGCAACTTGGGGCCATACTATTTCTTTGCATATTTTTAGATTGTAAGCTCTGTTGAGCAGGGTCATTTTTCCCTCTTATATCTATGTGTAGTTTGATATGTATACCTCCCTGTTGTACAGCACTGTTGAATATGTTGGTGTTTTTATAAATACAGTGAAAACTGAATTTTACATACCCTGATTTTAAGTTTTCTGGCATTTGAAACTGTTTTTCTGTGGTCCCATTAAAGCGGACCTGTCACCTTAAGAAATAATTTCAAATTGTTTTCTATAGTGTTTGGCAAGCAAAATAAACTTTACTTACACTATATCAATTATTTTAATCTTATTTTCTTCAGCCTTGGAATTCACAATTGCAGCAAGCAGGCAGGGGCCATTTTATGGATACTGTTATCAAAGCAGGCTTTGCATCCTGCCAAAATCTTGTTTCTGTGCCAGTATGGGGGACCTGATGCCCATGTCCATGCACTGGTTACATAATTACATGGTGAGGAGGGAGGGGGAATGTGAGGAGTGCAGCAAAATCTAAGACGTTCTGAATTGAAAGTGAAAGTAACTGTCTGCCCCACCTCTATGCCAAAGGCATAGAGGCGGGGCAGGCAATATATGATTGACAGCTGGGATTTTAAAATGCCTTTATAATGGGTATGGATGTGGTAATAAAAAAATATTTTGAGTTTCATGTTTAATTTGAAAAGGGCTTTTATTATACAGCTTTTTATGTCTGAGTGACAGGTCCTCTTTAATATACAGTGGTGTGAAAAACTATTTGCCCCCTTCCTGATTTCTTATTCTTTTGCATGTTTGTCACACAAAATGTTTCTGATCATCAAACACATTTAACTATTAGTCAAAAATAACACAAGTTAACACAAAATGCAGTTTTTAAATGAGGGTTTTTATTATTTAGGGAGAAAAAAAAATCCAAACCTACATGGCCCTGTGTGAAAAAGTAATTGCCCCCTGAACCTAATAACTGGTTGGGCCACCCTTAGCAGCAATAACTGCAATCAAGCGTTTGCGATAACTTGCAATGAGTCTTTTACAGCGCTCTGGAGGAATTTTGGCCCGCTCATCTTTGCAGAATTGTTGTAATTCAGCTTTATTTGAGGGTTTTCTAGCATGAACCGCCTTTTTAAGGTCATGCCACAACATCTCAATAGGATTCAGGTCAGGACTTTGACTAGGCCACTCCAAAGTCTTCATTTTGTTTTTCTTCAGCCATTCAGAGGTGGATTTGCTGGTGTGTTTTGGGTCATTGTCCTGCTGCAGCACCCAAGATCGCTTCAGCTTGAGTTGACGAACAGATGGCCGGACATTCTCCTTCAGGATTTTTTGGTAGACAGTAGAATTCATGGTTCCCTCTATCACAGCAAGCCTTCCAGGTCCTGAACCAGCAAAACAACCCCAGACCATCACACTACCACCACCATATTTTACTGTTGGTATGATGTTCTTTTCTGAAATGCTGTGTTACTTTTACGCCAGATGTAACGGGACACGCACCTTCCAAAAACTTCAACTTTTGTCTCGTCGGTCCACAAGGTATTTTCCCAAAAGTCTTGGCAATCATTGAGATGTTTTTTAGCAAAATTGAGACGAGCCTTAATGTTCTTTTTGCTTAAAAGTGGTTTGCGCCTTGGAAATCTGCCATGCAGGCCGTTTTTGCCCAGTCTCTTTCTTATGGTGGAGTCGTGAACTCTGACCTTAATTGAGGCAAGTGAGGCCTGCAGTTCTTTAGATGTTGTCCTGGGGTCTTTTGTGGCCTCTCGGATGAGTTGTCTCTGCGCTCTTAGGGTAATTTTGGTCGGCCGGCCACGCCTGGGAAGGTTCACCACTGTTCTATGTTTTTGCCATTTGTGGATAATGGCTCTCACTGTGGTTCGCTGGAGTCCCAAAGCTTTAGAAATGGCTTTATAACCTTTACCAGACTGATAGATCTCAATTACTTTTGTTCTCAGTTGTTCCTCAATTTCTTTGGATCTTGGCATGATGTCTAGCTTTTGAGGTGCTTTTGGTCTACTTCTCTGTGTCAGGTAGCTCCTATTTAAGTGATTTCTTGATTGAAACAGGTGTGGCAGTATTCAGGCCTGGGGGTGACTACAGAAATTGAACTCAGGTGTGATAAACCACAGTTAAGTTATTTTTTAACAAGGGGGGCAATCACTTTTTCACACAGGGCCATGTAGATTTGGAGTTTTTTTTCTCCCTTAATAACGTAAACCTTCATTTAAAAACTGCATTTTGTGTTCAATTATGTTATCTTTGACTAATAGTTAACGGTTTTTGATGAGCAGAAACGTTTAAGTGTGACAAACATGCAAAAGAATAAGAAATCAGGAAGGGGGCAAATAGTTTTTCACACCACTGTATAATGCATAATACATTTCACTAAGTTTATTTTTTTCTTGGATTTTACACTTATTTTCTTCTGGGCCCCTGAACAGGGGTTCTGCTGTACAAAATTATGAGAATAAAAAAATCTGGATAGATCTACTTGGACGGCCTAGCACCAATACAGCTAGGGTTGCCACCTTTATAAAATAAGTATACTGGCCTGGCTGGGCAGGCTGTGATGTCAAGTGGGTGGAGTTGTGATACAGAGTGGGCAGGGTAGTGATGTTAAGTGGGTGGAGTTGTGATACAGAGTGGGCAGGGTAGTGATGTTAAGTGGGTGGAGTTGTGATACAGAGTGGGCAGGGTAGTGATGTTAAGTGGGTGAAGTTATGATACAGAGTGGGCAGGGTAGTGATGTTAAGTGGGTGGAGTTGTGATACAGAGTGGGCAGGGTAGTGATGTTAAGTGGGTGGAGTTGTGATACAGAGTGGGCAGGGTAATGATGTTAAGTGGGTGGAGTTGTGATACAGAGTGGGCAGGGTAGTGATGTTAAGTGGGCGGAGTTGTGATACAGAGTGGGCAGGGTAGTGAGGTTGAGGGGGCTGGTTGTCGCATTAAGGGGCTGGAGTGTGTCATCAAGTAAGGAAGCGCAGAAAAAATGGGCAGATTGGGGGCCATCCACATTAACTATTTATTAAAAATTTACCAGCAAGTATTACAATGACATTTTTTGACTTAACTATGTTACTATGTAAGTATATTGCTGTTAAATTTGAAATACCAGCCCCGGCCTTGGCTGGTATTTTTTACTGCTTAGGTTGGTGAAATACCAGCAAATGGCAACCCTACATACAACTTGCTTGTCTGTGCAATGGCCATATAACCAAGGTTACGTAAAAGGGGTACACTAACTTTATTCTCTTTTCTTTGTCCTCCAGGGTAAGTGTCCCAAAGAGCCATGGGATGAGAGCACAATTGAAATCTTCCTCAATGAACTTGCAGTCATGGACAGCAACAATTTTCTTGGCAACTGTGGTGTTGGAGAGAGAGAAGGGAGAGTTGCCTCTGGAATGGTTTCCCGTCGACATTATCGGTATTCTGCAAACCTTCTTAGCCTGTGTATAAGGGACCTGTTTCACCAACAATTCCAAATGCTCTTTATAGACTTGTAGATTATTTGCAAATGTGTAGCAACTGCAGATACAATATTTCTCAGTAGCAAACTAATTCTTTTATAAATCGTATCTGTCCAACTCGCAAAGCAGCCTTGCTCTTTGTGTTTTCATGTATGAAATGAATTGTATTCCTTATGAGGGGAAATCATTTAAACTTTAATGGTAGCAAAGCCAAAAGGCACTGGGTGTGGTAGCGTTTTGTTGGGCACCCCCATTAGAGTTGCTACCTTCTCACCTGGGGATGTGACGCCATCTTTTCTGTGGTATCTTATGTCCCTTGCAATGTCACAAGGCCCACCAGGGACTGCATTAAATGAAAAGTAACACTAAAAAGTAAAAAATCTATTCTACGATGCCCCAATAATTGCCCTATCCTGCAAACCATTTATTATTTTGAATGCTTTATTAGAAAATACCTGTTAAAACTTGGCTTCCTGTCATTTGAAAAAAGGCGATACGGCGATGCAGGGGAAAGTATCAGGGGAAGCATCCACTATGCGACGATCGATTGATCGAGCCTAGCCTTGCTTCTGCATAGGAAGGAGTCAGGCTAGGATCGATCAATCGATTGCCGCATAGTGGATGCTTCCCCTGATACTTCCCCTGCATCGCCTTTTTTCAAATGACCGGAAGCCAAGTTTTAACAGGTATTTTCTATTAAAGCATTCAAAATAATGAATGGTTTGCAGGATAGGGTAGTTATTGTGCTGGGTAGAATAGATTTTTTACTTAAAAATTTTTAGTGTTACTTTTCCTTTTAACATTGTCCTGCCACACAGGGGCCACAGGAATCACACTTTTGCAGCCTTAGATGAGTCGGTCGTTGCCACGTGAGAGAGACAACCCTTGGGTTTGTATGCAAATAGCTTGCAGTTGGCGCGTATACACAAAAGAGCAAACATTTTGGATATCTGATGGATTTATTTTTCTCATTTTTTACTGGAGCTTACTGAGATGAGTTAAAAATGTGTGTGAATACCAAAGTGCATTTCTAAGCAGAACTACTATACATTAAGTTAGTGAATAAAGCTTAAAACTAAAGAAACATAAATACACATGGGCTCATTTAAGAATCCAAGCGCAGCATGCAAAAAAGGGCCACAGTGCTGTATTAATACAGGACGGGTGAGGGGAGGCACATTGCTCCCTACCCGCCCATACCTTGCATGTTATTTACACACACAAGGTACAGAGTGCCAGGAGGCTCAGGGCCCTATCTTTGCTGCTTAACCTAAGGCAGAAGGTAAGTACAGGGCTAGCTACACCTGCGACAGTTGCACTTGTCACGGAGCAGAGGGCACAAGTACTCCTAGAATGAGCACTAAAGGCCAAGAATGAAGTCAGTATGCCCAAAGCCCACAATGAAACAGTTGAGTTAATAATAGGGGCATTGGAGTACATTGGTTTGTGTCTAATGGTCTTTATTTTCTGGCTACGTTTATTACTGAATGCAAATTAATGATACTGTTTAAATATTTTTCAGTTATAACTGTTTTGTACAATTACTTTTAAATAGTATTTTCTTTATCTCCCCGTTCTTAATTCAGGCTGATCCACGGGATTGGACGGTCAGGAGATATTTCAGCCATCCAGCCAAAGGCTGCGGGCTCGAGTGTTCTAAATAAGCTCACAAACTCGATGGTGCTGGATATAATAAGATTAGCCGGTATGTAAAGTTGAGACCAAATAGAGGCTACAAATATCTGTGGACAGAATGTAGAAAGTAAGTTTTGTAATCGCCTTTTATTTCAAAATCCTAGGCGTGCGAACAGCAAGCAGTTGTTTTGTTGTACCCATGGCAACTGGGATGAGTTTAACCCTTTGCTTCCTTACTCTCCGGCACAAGAGACCAAAGGCAAAATATATAATCTGGCCGAGAATAGATCAGAAATCCTGCTTCAAATCTATGATCACGGCAGGTAAGAGTCACTGTTTGTTGTCTGCATCATTTGAAATCTTGGCAGGGGAGGAGGGACGATGTTACAAATTGTAACAACTTCTCCGCAGTTTACAGACTACATGCAGGAACTACATAACACACAATGCATTGTACTGTAATGTTCCTTGCCTTATTTACATCACATATGTAAGGAGTTGTGAGATTGGGAGGATGCAGGCTGAAGGAAGGCTAAGGACAGTCAATTTACTGTTACATTTTATTTGAGTCTCAAAGTAGTCAGCCAGATCAGCGGATGAACAGGGGGAGGGGCTTAGGGAACTGTTCCAAACCATATTTTTAGATCATGAAAAGGCTTCATATTTTTTAATTGATGTATATTGCAAAGTTGCTTGAAACTATGTTTACTTTTCAAAAAGTTGTGTTTCGGTGGAGTTCCCTTTTAATTTATTGCAGCCTTTCTTCATTTAGTATTGAAGGTGTGCTTGGTGTCTCCTGTTCTACACAGGGCCAGGATCAAATAGAACCATACTGTATATATGACCGTCCGGTTTGGCACATATTCTACTTTTGATATTGCTAATGCTTGTCTCTATAGCTGTGTGTTCTGTGGGTTGTTGTTTCAGATTGAAAGCAATACTTGGTTTAGATTGGAAGCTCTTTACAGCAGGGCACCTGTGTTATACTGTACCCCCTTGTTTATTGATTTTTATTCCTGTTTGTTATCAATTAACATAGAGCAATTCATATCTTGCTGCATCTATATAAGCTAAAGATGATGACATATCACATTGGACTTTACACCTTGATATAAATGCACTATGTAAAAAATAATATATATTTCAACATAAAAGTCTCTCTCTGAAGGTTTCGAACCTGTGGTGATAGAGAATGTGCTGGAAGGAGATGAACTGCGTACAGACCTTGATGCTGTAGAAGCCAAAATCACAGAACTTGGAGCAGAAAATATCCTGTGTGTACACTCTACTACTTCCTGCTTTGCTCCCCGGGTACCCGACAGGTAAGAACAAAATTCAGAATGGTGTTTTTTAATTTTCCCGTACAGTTATGTGATCTATTATCCAGAATGCTTAGGACCTGGGGTTTTCTGGATAAGGGATCTTTCCATAATTTGGATCATCATACCAGTACCTTAAGTTTGATAAAAATTAATTTAAACATGATTAAACCCAAATGAATAAGGATTAATTATATCTTTAGTTTGGATCAAGTACAAGGTACTGTTTTATTATTACAGAGAAAAAGGGAATCATTTAACCATTAAATAACCCCAATAGGGCTGTTCTGCCCCCAATAAGGGGTAATTATATCTTAGTTGGGATCAAGTACAGGTACTGTTTTATTATTACAGAGAAAAGGGAATCATTTAACCATGAAGTAAAACCAATAGGACTGTTCTGCCGCCAATAAGGGGTAATTATATCTTAATTGGGATCAAGTACAGGTACTGTTTTATTATTACAGAGAAAAAGGGAATCATTTAACCATTAAGTAAAACCAATAGGACTGTTCTGCCGCCAATAAGGGGTAATTATATCTTAATTGGGATCAAGTACAGGTACTGTTTTATTATTACAGAGAAAAGGGAATCATTTAACCATTAATTAAACCCAATAGGGCTGTTCTGCCCCCAATAAGGGGTAATTATATCTTAGTTGGGATCAAGTACAAGGTACTGTTTTATTATTACAGAGATAAAAAAAAAATCATTTATAAAAATGTGAAATATTTGATTATAAATCTATGGGAGATGGTCTTCCCATAATTCGGAGATTTCTTGATAACTGATCCCATACCTGTAATATAAATAAAATTGGCTAACGACATATTAACAATCCCCTGAAAAAGTACTCTTTATATTTTGGGGACCCATATATTTGCTATATATTTGTTTATATTTATGGTCAAAATGTGACATTGGCATTTACCACAGAAAAATTCACCCACATTCTATTTATTCCTATTGGATTTTTATAATCATATTTATCCAACGGTGAACATAGGAATGAATAGAAGATAGGTAAGCTTCTTATGTATTAAGATTTAAACTCGCATTTTGATAAATCTGCCCCTAAGTGTTTGTTTTTATTTTCAGAATAGTGACCTTTACAACATTAATATCCAGCATGCAATTTGCCCCAGCCGCTGCTAGTTCATAACAGCCAAATAATGAACTATGATACATAAAGCTTGCCAAATATGCAAATAAACTCTGGAAGGAGAACACCAGTGTGCAGGATTATGCTGCTTATTGCATTTATTCATGTGCTGTGACATGTTCGGGCACAACCGCCATTTATCAAGTAATCATTGTGCCCAAAACATGTCACAACATATGAAAAAATGAAATAAACAGCATAATCCTCTACACTGATATTCTCCTTCCAGATCTAGATTTGGATATAACACATTGCTGCTGGTGGAAGCAAATTTGGAAGATGAAGCATGCAATAGGAACACCTGGGAAAACATTTGAACTTGCTAAATCTATCCTTACACCAGCATCATTGGTTATTGATGCCACTTATGTCAGATGCTTCATTGTATTACTTGCAAGACCATGTAAAGGCATGGGAAATCCACGGACAGTGCAGATTAGTGCACTGTGTCCCCGACCTTGCTAGTCCCCTCTATAGAACTGCGCCCGACCCGACTTCTAAAAAGGAGCGCGCGCTTATAAATTAGAAATCTAGAACCGGGAAGCCGCCAGTGTAAGGTCGTGTGCGGGGAGGGCAAGCAGGAAAACTCGACTCCAACCTGCCTGCCACGCGAAAATGTAGTGCAGTGGTCGGTCCGAACCTGCCCTATTGGGCCGGTCCCACACATCACTATTGCAGATATTGTACTATAAATATCCTGCTGGCACTTATTGGAGCACTTCCTGATCTACAACGCTGAGCATTAATGCCAAACCTAGCCCCTACTCCCGGTGCAGACCATATGTGAAGGCAACTTCACGCGACCTTGGAAACCGAAGCAATAGAATAGAGCTTTCCACCAGCAACTTCTATTGTTGCTTGTGGAAAGCTATTTCAGAGCAGTTACTCCATGGGTTCTTAACCAAAAGGATATGGACAATTATTTTTTGCACTAGAACAACTTGATTCATTGCAGAAAATAAATTGTAAAAAGAAAAAAATATCAAATGATCAATAATGTTTCACAGAGTGGTATCTATTGCTACCATTCAGTAAAAATTAGCAATAGGACCCTGTGTTTTTTGTTGCAGGTACCATAAAATTAAATATACTTAACTGTCATGTTATGTATGCATTCTTTACTGATTTTGTGTTTTTATTTTGTGTTGTATTTATTGTGTTTTTTAGGGTGGAAGAATTGGCAGTAATCTGCAAAAAGTATGAAATCCCACACGTTGTGAACAATGCTTATGGTGTTCAGTCTTCAAAATGTATGCATCTTATCCAGCAGGTATTGTAACCTGTATGAATGCCCATAATGCTGGGATAGTGATTGGGGAAAGAGAACTTAGAAGCTGAGGAAGCACCTTTTATTCCTCTGTTCTGTATATAAAACATTAGGGGTGATGAAGGTGCTGCTCATAAGGGCAGTGACGCATTGCTTTGACTGCCCACCCACTTCCCTCAGCTGATGGTACACAGTATAGTTTGGCATACACTGATCATCATACAAAGGGGTAACCCCCCAACTCAGCAGAGCAACTGGATTTATCAGCAGGTTTCTGGTGGCCGGCCAAGGGGAATTTTTTGTTTTTTAAAGGCATTTGATTGTCAACCACCCCCAAACCTGCCACATAGGTGTGGGCCCTAAAGTGCGGAACTGGCTGCAAATCACTAGCATGTTGCCTAAACCTAGCCTGGAGCTCATAAGGATAGTGGCACAAAGGGAGATTAGTCACCCGCGGTTAAAACTCTGCTACCATAGTCGACTTATCTCCCCCAAATGCTTTCGAATCACAGCAAGTAAAACACATTACTTGCAGCAACCTGGCTTAATTGCAGCAAATTGCCTTCCTTCGCATTTTCCTTTGCAGTCTCCTCATCTGCCAGGGCCCTTATGTTGTAGCTTGCTGCATTCAGTGGTCTAGTAAAATAGCCATTAAAGGCAAAATACAGAAGGGTAGAGGTAAAAGAAAGGCAGCAAAATATATATTGGGCCTGTGTCCAACTTAAAGTGGACCTGTCACCCAGACATAAACAGCTGTATAGTAAAAGTCCTTTTCAAATTAAACATGAAACCCAAATTCATTTTTATATTAACACATCCAGACCCATTATAAAGGCATTTAAAAATCACAGCTGTCAATCATATATTGCTTGCCCCACCTCTATGCCTTAGGCATAGAGGCGGGGCAGACAATAACTTTAGCTTTCCGTTCAGCACTACCTAGATGTCACTGCACATCTCACTTTTCCCCTCCCTACTTATTATCTAACTGTGTAGCCAGTACATGGGCACGGGCATCTGGTCCCCCATTCTGGCACATACACAAGATTTTGGCATGATACAAAGTTTGCCTTCATAACAGTGTCCACAAAATGGTGCCTGCCTGCTTACTTTGATTGAGTAATTCCAAGACAGAAGGAAACAAGATTTATATTATTTATATAGAGTAAGTAAAGTTTATTTTGCTCAACTAACAATATAGAAAATAATTTGCAGTTATGTCTTAGAATGACAGGTCCCCTTTAAGAGTGACTAAAATGCCAGTGTAATGTAAATGTTTCTTAATGCTTAGATTAGGTGGGACATTTTAATGATGTAGAATGCTTATGCATGTTTCCGCTTTACATAAAGCAAATATCAACTACTGTTGTAGTTTCTGTATGTTTCTAAATGTTACAAAATAGTGCTTCATATAAGCATGCCTGTCAAGGCCATTCACTGTACTGCAGATTTGTGTGCTTTTACTAAAATCTATTTTGCTCCATAGGGTGCCCGTGTTGGTAGAATCGATGCTTTTGTGCAGAGTTTGGACAAGAATTTTATGGTTCCAGTAGGTGGAGCTGTTATCGCTGGTTTCAGTGATTCATTTGTGCAAGAAATTAGCAAAATGTACCCAGGAAGAGCATCTGCCTCTCCATCATTGGACGTCCTCATAACACTGCTGTCACTTGGCGCAAGTGGATATAATAAGCTCTTGAAAGAAAGAAAGGTAAGCATTTGTGCGAGGAGTAAAACAAGCCTGTTTGCTGTCCAAAGAGGGAGATGAACATTTGTGATTATTTGTGGAATTAACTACACAATCGCCAGCTTTTTTAAAAACATTGAAAAATACCCTCAAGCTAAATACAAATTTACTCAGTGAGTCCATTTTATTTCCCTAGAAAGCTCATTATTTTGCACCTTGTGTTCCTTTTTAATAATAAATTTAAGAAGTAGAGGAGCACCAGCCTGAGCTAGGAGGTAGGCGACTAGAATCTCTGGGGGGGTGCCTGACAGCTTGTCAGCCCCCACTGATTCTACCTTTCCTTCTCTATGAATGCACTGCACACATTTTAGCATTATGTTTGCTATTGATATAACCTATTTCAGTGTTCAGTCAAAATTCCCCACGTGCCTTATTCTAAGGACCCATATCCTGCATTGCCAGATACATGATAAGTCATATGGGTCTGGGTGTTGCAGCAAGATACTTATAAAGACGTCCACGCATGGTGAGAGCCATTTATTGCCACTGATTGTAAAATTACCCTGGACCTGTGGGCAGTTCAGAAGCAAAAGTTTTCAGAAAAATTGACAAATTGCATTGTTCGTCTATCCAGACACTTATCTGATCCCCTTAATTTGTAAAGTGTATCATAGATTGCACACCCTAATGTGGTAATCTGACAACAAGAGTCCAACCATGAGGGCTGCATCTCTCATAGTCTTTGAATGATTAACTTTTATATTACTAATTGCTATTTAGTTTATATTAACTTATACTATTTAACTGTTGCAGTATGGCATTTCCCGTTCTTGTTTATTAACAAAGCTCTGGTTATTTTACTGAATTTTGCTTAAAGGAGAAGGAAAGGCTAATAAAGAGTTAATCTCAAGATGCAGGCATACCTTCAATTCTCTCAATAGTGCCCTTAAGTCTCCCCATATTTTCTCCTCCTAGGAAAAAAAAACGCTGAGCTCTGTAAAGAAAGTTCCCATAATGCCTCGCTCCTGCACCAAGTCCAAGACCGGTGTACATGCTGATTGGCTCAGATCCACATTCCTAATGGGGGAGGAGGGAGTTCTTAGCATTCTTGAGGTGGTGGGGGGAGCAGAAGAGGGGAGAGAGGAGAGAACTGCGTGTCTCTGGTACAGGAAAACAAAGACAACATATCCTGTTTCTTTTGACAGAGAACTCAGTGCAGCGTTTCTGTGAGTGCTTATGGCTGTATTTACATAGACCTTTCTGATAAAGCTTACTTAGTTTTTACCTTTCCTTCTCCTTTAAAAAAAATAATGAAGATAAATAGGTAATATACCTGAAAAGTTAGAAATCTAATCATAGGGAGAGGGTGTAACTATGGTCATGTGGTGCCCTAAGGCAGAAAAATAAACTTCCTTTTATGGTCCTGACCTTTTTTCGATCTGTCCTTGACTTTAAAAATGGTTTGATCCTGAGAATCAGTTGATACAGGGAACACACAAGATCATTTGTTTTCATGTTTATTTTATCTTCTTTCGATCAAATTTAGCTGCTTCCGCTTCTGAGCATTCAACTATTTGACATTCCATTTGTAATGCAAGAAAATGCTATACTTTGTTTTTCCTGGATTCGCCAATTGTTCATCAGAATAGAAATTGAGTTAAATTTAGTACATAAAAAATCAATACAGCTGCCGTGTCGTTTCTCTGAAATAAGACCTCGTGGAGTATATTTGCTTGGGGTACTGTTACGTTCTGCTCCAGAAAGGAGCCTGTTATTGATTTGACCCCAGAAAAACACACCGAGCCCAAAAGCTCTATTAATCTCTTCTGCATGGAATTGAATTTCCATCTGTGTGCAAGAGAAAATCGGGTGCATGTATGTTGGGCGGGGGTGGTGAGCAGCAAAGTTATTTTCACAGATAGAAATGGAGGAGTCAGTGATTGATAGAGATGGCTTGGTATTCCCTTCCTCTAATAAACAAACTGATAACTAATGCGCTGTATCGATGAGCTGACGCAAAGACAGGCTTCATGGAGTCTCCGGTCAGCTGAAGGTGAAGGCACAATTATGATTTTATCCACAGGATATCTGATTTGGCATAGCAAGTGGTTTCTATTGCCCTTTTTAGACCAATTAGATGTAACTAGTGTGGCTGACTGTACATAAATAATATGTTTTATTGCGTGTTTGTCTAAATTGTATTGTATAGCTGGGGAACATTAGGCTTAAGACAATTATCTAAAGTATTGGCCCATGTCCTGCTGAGAAGCCGCTTTAGCAGGGGAAATTTTCACTTTGGACATATCCAGTAGGATCGTAGGATGGTCTTTTAAAAACAGGCCATTCAAGGTGACAAATCAAGTCCAGATGGACAGACAAGTCCAAAAGAGCTTACCAAATCGGGGCTTTTGTGTCCACCACCAGTAAAATAATGATTTTTCATGAAAGAAAAAAAAAATTTCCATGCAAAACTAATACATCCAGGGTTCAGATGCTGGTAATGGTAAAACTGGTTATATAGGAGCAGGTTTAACACTTTCATGACACCTTACAGAGAGATCACTTTACTTTGTTATAGCTCTATTCCATTCATTTGAATCAAGTAAAGTTGACCCTCACACACACGTTTTTGTTTAATCCATGAAAAGATATATGTCTCTACTATACATTACTGTGCAGTAGTGACAGGACACCACTCATGTCTGTCCCCGATACCAACGTTTGACTGTACATCATAAAACTCTGTCTCCCCTGGGACCCGCCTGAGGCTTTTACACTCCAATGGGCTGCATTTTGTGCATTGTGCTGAATCACAGGATTTTCACTTCAGTAATATATGAACTAAGATGAATGAAGGTACCGTTGTGAATAGAGAAAGTGTTCTATGGACTAATCGTCTGCATTTGGGCAAGTACTTTGTGTGTCTGTATTGGTCCCCATGGAACAATGACTGAGGGAAAAACACAACCTGCAGGAGAATGACATCTCTATTGATGTGACAGAAAGTCTCCCATAATAAGTTGACCTGCCAGCTGTTGTGCTGTATTCAGGGCTTGTCTTGGTGATACCCAGGTATGCCCATTGGTACCTGTGAACTGTATGAGCAACAGCAAGCAGCAACTGCTAGACTCTACATTTTACCTTTGGAGGCGTTCTTGCTGCAATTAAGTGCCATAAGAAACTTATCTCTGCGTATACAGGTCTACCCAAACCATTTTTTCCTGTGATCATGATTATAACATGTGCTGTCCAATTGAAGGCCCGCAATGTGGAGGGCACATGGGCTCCAGTGACTTTTTTACATATCATTATTCTATTTTGTCTGCCTTGTACACCTGCAGGCCAGTGCTGACCTCCATGATGGGAATCCTTTTATAGAGAGAGAAGCTACATACCCTGAGAAACTTTTTTTTGTTATTTTGACTTTCCTAGGAAATGTTTGTGTACCTATCCAGTGAACTAAAGAAACTGGCCAAAGAGCTCAATGAGAGGCTGCTGGAAACCCCGCACAACCCTATCTCATTGGGTATGTATCATAAATTGCCTGGGTAGCTCTAGTGTTTTACAGCCTGTAATAATAATGATTATATGTATATCTCACAGTAGCCACGTGACAAAGGGCATATTCAAACTGGAGCACAGCTGCCAAAATAACTTCAACTGTGAACACCGTTTGATGCCTTTAGTTGTCCACTGCTTTAAAGTCATATGTCATTAACCCCCATATGCAATAAAAGGAGCTGTTTGCCCAGGAGCAGTAACCCATAGCAACCAATAAAATGTTTGCTGTTAAACAGATTTGGGCTGGAATTTGGCTGAACCTTATGATATAATTGACACGTGCCTATTTTTCTCTTATCATAGTTATCAAATATATGTTGTTAGTGTATGGCTTAATCTTGCAATTACAGCTGCCCCCTTTCTTTTGCAGTGGTTGCCGCTATGAGACATAGGGGCTGATTTACAAACATAGGTGCTAACTTGCACACGTGCAGTTGCCAGTCATCTGAAGGGCTGTTTGTACCAAACACAATTAACAGAGTCTTGTGGGAGACGAGGCCACATTTATGACCAGCAGTTGTGGTCTCACTAAAATTGGTGCAGCCATTGTGCACATTAATTTGTGGAATTAGATTTTTTTAACATAAAGTTTAATATTGTTTGGTGTCATTTTATTGGTTGTTCCATGTATCTCTTCTGTCCCTACCATAATCCTATATACAGTACTGCATGTCTGTGTGTATTCGCTTATGAATAAAGCTGTGTTAATTTAGGCCAACCACATTTAAGATTTCTCCTGTAATGGGGTTAAACAACATGAACAACTGCACAGAAGGATATATTTGTTTAGTAAGTAGCACCCTGTTTGAGCCCATTCCTGCTGTAGAGCCATTATCTGGGGGGAGTCTTTGTGTAAATAACAGTAGCTTATTAGTCCCATTACTCTTTGAATTGTGCTGATAACGCAGATTCACAACCAACTATTTCCTGTAAACTTTACCATAGGGATGTGCAGGCCAGTACAAAATGGATGTATTGATTCTGCCTGACTATTATGTCACATCTAGGGGGAAGTGTCTTACAAATATCATATTCACAACAAAGAAATCCGCACCTTCGTACTGCTTTCAGATTCCCTATTCTATAGATTAAATTTGCACCCAGATACTAAGTTATCCCATCACTACTCTGTTTAAAGGGCAAGTGAAGTCTTTATTGGGCACCCCACTTAATAAAATTATTTACTTTTTACCCCAGGCCATTTCAGTTAAAGGCACCAGGTTGTAGTACTGCTCTACCCTATTTCTTTATTTTCTCAGGGATCTTTTGCGCCATCCTGGGCTGTCACATAGAGGTAATATTGTAACATTTCCGAATTAACTATATTGCACTGTGCTTGCTCAGGAAGTGGGAATGAAAAGGAAGCAGTTTTATTACCTGGGGGTGCCTAACAAATAGCACCTCACTAGTGAATATGACATTCCTTGTCCTTTTATAGAATTGTTTTCAATAAATGTACTGTGCTATAATGCTACATTATTTTAGGCAGTGTATCATGTTGTGTCCAGACAAAGGTTGCCCAACAGTTGGTGTTAGTGCCGTAGCTAAATTCCCTGTTCTTTTTCTCCGCCCTAGCACTCTCACTAACCTCTCTCAGTGAGCAGAGCGGCAGTGCTGTCACACAATTGGGCTCAATGCTATTTACAAGACAAGTATCAGGAGCCAGGTAAGTACCAATATCAGTAATAGCATATTGTGCTCTCTGGTTGATCAAAACATCCCTAGTCAGCCCTGATGGAAAAACCATGGCGGATCAAAACCTTGTCAAAGGTACAAAGTTTACCAAAATTAAGTGTCCACTTGTTAAAGGGACGGTTCACCTTTAACTTATCTTTTGGTGTGTTATAGAATGGCCAAATCTAAGCAACTTATCAATCGGTCTTTATTACTCATAGTTTTTTTAATTATTCTTCTAACTCTTTGCAGCTTTCAAACGGGGGTCACTGACCCCCACAGCCAAAAAACCTATTGCTGAAATTACAGTTTTATTGCTGTTGCTACTTTTTAGGACTTATTTTTCAAGTCATCTCCTATTTATATATCAGTCTTTCATTCAAGCCACTCCCTGGTTGCTAGGGTAATTTGCATTCTAGCTTCGATGTTTATAGTACAGGAACTCCCATTGTTATGGTAGAGAGTCAGTGAGGGCACATGGCTATCTATGTTGTAGGTATGATATTCTAGAAAGTTTGTTGTACCCACTACATGTTTAAGAAAAAATGTTGGGGAATAATGTCGCTAACATATTTTTGCTTATATCATTATAGAAAGAGGTTTTTTTTTTTTTTGGAGCAACACCAATTTGGCAGCATTACCACAAGTCCATAAAATGATCAGATTCCCTCTGTGATTTTGTTGTTCTTGTGTCACTTTTACAGTTTAGAGCCCAGCACTTGTAGAACTGTGTTTTTTACCAACACTTTTGTGAATTTTCCCCCATGGGACCAAACCCAAGCCTACATGGATATGGGGCTAGTGATTGCACTGCTAACCCACTCAAGGGATTTCATTGTATGCAGTAAAAACGCATAGTGAACCATGTAGTACAGCCTCGGGACTTCAGTTGAAAGTCCAATTTGTATTTTTAATACTGAATTTCATTTTCCTATGCAAAAGTGCATGGCGGAAATACTATTCTATTCCTTTCTGTGAAAATAAACGTCAGGGTTAAATTTCATCTGGGTAAATTGACTTGGCAGCAGCATACTTTGCCTTTTGCAAGACTGAATGGTTTTGTTGTCTCTGAAGGCAGTGAAGAAGGTTTCTACTTCAGGGTGAAATGCTCCATTACTCTGAAATGTTCTGTGATTCCCTGTCCAACACTGAACTGCTGTATCTACATGTCAGCCATATCTCAGCATTCAGCAGTATTACAGAAGCCTGTTCAAGCTGAGCTCAAGGTATCAGTTTTCTCCAATGCTGAGAAATACTGGGACTTGTACAAGACTTTTATCTTTTTAAACCAGTGCAGCAGGAGTTGCTTTGTTGGGAGCTACACACAGAATGATTCAAATGGTGCAAAAAGCATAAACATTTTATTTTAGTCTTTTCATTCTATGGCTTATGTATGAAACACTGCAGTGTTATCACAACTTATCACATAAAAAGAGAGGCAACAGATTAAGATTATAGGACATTTGCCCATTGTTTATTTTATATTGGATAGTAAAGCACTCATTTCGAAGTACTGAGCTGTTCTTCATGTGTAGATTTACAGTTTTTAAAATGAAGCTTCCTTTTCTTAAAGGGTAAGTAAGCATTTCATTTTAAAAGCTTAAAAAAGCTCTTAACATCCCCCAGAATAACATACCTTTTTCACTGCAGTCAGTCTTGTGTCCTTTCTAAATCATTAGCAGCTCACCTACAGCTCTTTTAGCTACTACCTAGTGTTGCATGAAGCTCCATTCCCTTTTCTTTGCTGAGCTCTCCTCTCTATGACTGTGAAGACGATCAAAAGAGTGTCTACTGAGCAAGCTTTGTGCCTGTGCTCCAATGGAATCAATCAGGCCTTTTTTTCGCCTTTTTGTCTTCATAGTTAAAGAGACAAGAAGAGCTCGGCAAAGAATAGGGGGCGGAACATCACATTAGACCAGGAAGTAGCTGAAAGAGCTGCAGTTGAGCTGCTCGAAAAATAAATAAGACTGAATAAGAGAGAAAGGTATGTTATTCTGGGCACTATTTATACTAATTTGAAAGAGAAGAAAAAAAAGGTTTACTTATTCTTTAAAGGTTACAAGATAGATGATAATCTGGTCAAATTAGTCATCCTGTACTAGTTCCAACAATATCTTGGATGGCAAAAAGTGTTGACCGAAAATTCCACCCTGTTTGACCTCCAAACTGGGCTTTAATTTCCAGTAAAGGTCCCCATACACAGGGAGATTCTAGCTGCCGATATTGGTCCCTTAGACCGATTCGGCAGCTAATCGGCCCGTGTATGGGCACTCGCGACGGGCCTGGCCGACCGATATCTGGCCTGAAATTCGGCCAGATCTCGATCTGCAGGTTAGAAAATCTAGTCTTATCGAGGACTGCATTGGCTTTTTGATGCGGTCCCCGGACCGACTTTGCCTATGCCCGTCATTATAATTCGATCTGCCCGTGTATGGGGACCTTTACCCATTTCTAGCTAATAATCTCAGAGCCAGGCCAAATCAAGGCACTCCCCTTTGTCCCCAACGGATGTCTTCACAGATATTTATGGCAATTCAATCATTGTTTCTAGTAGTCATGGTCAAAACTCTTTTGTGCCATAAAAGTTCAACTCTATTGGTGAAGTATAATGAGCAGCAGGACATTGCCCAAGTCTGGTAAGCCATAATAACTGATTATGGGTGACTAGGACTTTACCCCTTAAGAATGATGCTTCTTTATCCAGATCTCATTACTTTAAACATTTGGTTGCAAGTGATCTCTCATGCAACAATTATTTCATCCTATTAGTTGAAACATTGAAGACAATTAGTGTGTTTTGGAGGCATTGTACCAAAAATCTTCTTATCAACGCATGTATTGTCATGTAAATGTTTTCTTTCCTTCAGTAAAAGATGAAAGCATCACTGTACACCCATTGTTTTCTCCTAGGGTTGTGCCTCTTGGGACTTCGCAGACAATTAATGGATATGTTTTTAAGGGTTTTATGTCTCACAGCAATAACTATCCTTGCGCTTACCTGAATGCAGCATCTGCCATCGGTATTAAAAAGCAAGATGTTGACATGTTCATCAAAAGGCTTGACAAGTGCCTGAGGCTCTGTAAGAAAGAGAAGCATTTAGCCAAGGATGAACCTAGATGCGCTCAACAAACCACAGAAGATGATGTTGCTGAATTAGCGCAAGGCCTTGGAGACGTTTTACAAGGGGAGACCGCCTCTGAACTGCTATTGAGTGGATAAATGGCGCACATTTAGTTCTGGATTTCAAAGAAACTGCAATGCAGTTAATTAGTTACAAATATAATCAAAGCGTAATACAGAGAGGATAATTAATATTTCATACAATTTTATGTATGCTTAAAATTGCACTAAATATATGAAAAAGATTTCATTGTAGAATCCAAAGTTGGCAACATTTTGTGCTCACTTTGTTTCATACACTTTGTTGTACATTTTCCTTTATCTGCACATCAAACAGAGCAGCCATATCAGTCAGTTACTGTAAAGTTGTGGTTTCCATTGCCTTTAAACTCTGGGACTAATACGCTGTAGAAGATTTGCTGGATTGAAGTCAGTCAGATCAGAAGGGAAATCAAGCGTCCGTGTGCGCCGTATGTAATACTCCTGCCTGATGGAACCATGTTTGGTTTCAGTACAATAGTTTCAGACAGACTGAAGTGCCTTTCATTTTCCTTTTCTCATTGTTCTACTTTGGTGTTCATGTCACAATAAATATATCTAATTCATTTATTTTGTGTGTGTTTTGTACATATTGCAAATCATTATACATTTTCTTACAAATGGATTCCAATATTAGAGTCAACTTAAAAAAAACTTGTATCATCACAAAAAAGAGCTCACCTATTTTAAATATAATCTTAATCTGCATAAATATAATATCTACAGACCTGACTGACGACTTCATGTAAAAACCCAGTTGACACTCAAATATCTGAATAAATGTGCCATTACTAAACAGGGCACAGAGAAGCTGTAGGGCTTGTTTATGTCTGCAGACTCAGTGGGCAACTTCTATTATTTCCCCCAATAAGTTGTGTGTAAAACCACATTCATTAAAGGTACTTACATCAAAATGCACTCCTCGCACAGATATTTCTGTTGGACGGCTAACCTTTAACAAAAACCAAGGTGGGAAGGAGTGTAAGTGTTAGTTTTCCATTATGGCTTGATGTCATCATCAGAGATTGCT
The DNA here is from genome assembly GCF_000004195.4 of Xenopus tropicalis. Lineage (NCBI taxonomy): Eukaryota > Metazoa > Chordata > Amphibia > Anura > Pipidae > Xenopus > Xenopus tropicalis. Next base: position 31,565,661 of record NC_030677.2, on the reverse strand, counting down.
CTACAAAGTGACACGTATGCACAGATTATCATGCAGTTCAGTTAAGCTGGCCCTAAACACTGTGATAAAATTGTTTTTGTAGAATATTGGGAACGTGTATGCTGTGTGGTATGTGGCTGGTATCATTTTTTTGATTGTCCATGCCATGTATGATGCATTTGCATTTGAGAAGTCCTTTCTGCAGTACCAACAGTGACGGAAATACAGTTTCTTGTTTACTATCAGACACTGTCACTGCTGGTAAAGCAGAAAGGACTCCTCAAATGCAGATGCATCATACATGTGTCCATTAGGCTTGTATGGCCACCTTAAGAAATTATAGGAGGTTTGTGTGGCCTCCTTAAAGGAAAACTATACCCCCCAACAATGTAGGTCTCTATAAAAAATATATCCCATAAACAAGCTCATATGTAAAACTCTGCTTTATCTAAATAAACCAATTTCATAAAAATATACTTTTTTAGCAGTTTGTGCTATTGGGTACTCCTATATAGAAAATTGCCATTTTAAGAATTAAGGGCCGCCTCCTGGGATAAGATTCACAGTGCACATAAAGAAGCCAAGGCACACATACATGCTAGGCCCCATCAGCCAATGAATGGGCAGAGTTCTGCCTTTTGCTTCTACACTTCTTTCTGTTACAGTTAGAGCTGTAATACTTCCTGTCAGGTGATCTCTGAGGGAGCACACAGCCCATCACTAAATGGCGGCTCAAGGGATAAGATGCAAAGGGGCAAAATACTATATATATTCTTTAATAGGTCACTTAACATAATATAAACTATCTGGGGGGTATACTTTTCCTTTATTAACACTGCCAAATTTGCCAATTCCACATTGTCATGCTGTTTGATTTCTGATCATGTGACCACCAGGACATTTTCATTGCAGACTAATGAATTCTCTGCTGGTTGGATCAGTCTATGATCTCCTTTCTTTTGCAACTGCAGTCAATGGGTAATTTAGTCCAATATTGCAAGATTCAATTGAACTGAGACCTGACAGCCCTTGTTTCAGGATATAAAGTGTACCATGATTTATAGGATTCCAAATGTCCATATATGAGGTTGAAACTGCCGTCTGTCGTACAGACATTTAATAAAAATGGACTGTAAATAAAATGCAGATTTCAAAAGGAGGCCAGTGGGGGGGGGGGGGAAGAATGATTTTCTCTTTAAAGGTGTTATTGCTTTGGTAAAAAGTGCGCTTGCCTCATTTGTAGCGGCTGAAATTGGAACAGGGTAACCAGATGCATTGAATCTCCTGAGCCCAGCAGGTGGGGGGAAAGAGATTATGTTGCAAATATTAATGCTGGCGCTGCAATTTAGCCCATACAAACTAAAAGTGTATTATTGAAAAGTCATTTGTACTGTATAATCATCATTTTCAGGACAGCTGGAGCCCAGAGACCTACAAAAGTCGAGACTTTGATGCACGTCAGCATTTTTCCCCCCCTCTATTTACTTCTAAAGGAATGATATAGCTAATTGAAGATTAATTGAAAGATTAATTGCATGGCCAAATTTTATGACTAATGGTCGGTGTAAGAAATGCCAGCTTCTAAACAGATGGAGAAGGTGCAATAATCTTAGCGTACTGGATAATAGTTGGGCGAATCTACGGGTCCAATCCCTTAACATATCTACCAATTTAATGGATCATTGATGTTGTATAATTAAGGATAAGGTTAGCGCTGCAATAATAAACATGAGTAAAATTAAACAGATACACAAAACTGAGCTTAGACTTGAAATGCTGGGTTTCAGCTATGGCAGAATATTGTAGGCTGTTATTAAGGAATTATATTAAAAGGAATTATATTGTTTATGCTACACTGCATATTTCTGTTTATACAGGAGTGAATGCTGCCCTGTTGTTTACCTAAGCATAGCTTATGTGTATCCTGTAGATAGTAATCCCCAACCAGTGGCTCATAAGCAACATGTTGCTCACCATAGCTTCTGATGTTGCTCCCAGTGGCCTCAAAGTAGTAAGTGCTAAGTTTTAATCTTTAGCTTGAAGGCAAGTTTTGGAAGCACAGAGAGAAAATTTGACTCCAAGCAGAGCCTCCTGCAGGGTAGCAGTCTCCATGGGGTAGTGATGTGTGGGCTGGCCCAATACTCGCAGGTTGGGGCTGGCCTCAGCACATCACTTGCGGGTCATGGGCGGGTTCAGTTTGAGCTCTTCCGCTCACCCTCCCCACCTGTGACCTAACAGTGCCGGCTTCCTCTTCCAGCTTGTGAATTTATAGGCGCGCATCCAACACGCATTTTGTTACATCATTGTGGGAGGGGGCAGGTCTATAAATAGAGGGGAGAAACCGGGTTGGGTTAGGAGTGGACGGGTTAGGGAGAAAATCTTGACTCGCACATCACTAACATGGGGCTACCAAATAGGCAATCACAGTCTTTATATTCCATCCTCAAAGAACTTTTCATGCTAGTGCAGCTCACCAACACTTCTGAGTGTGGCTCATGAGTAAAAAAGGTTGGGGATCCCTGATCTAGATCGTGTGTTGTTCTTCAGTTGGTGAATACTCTCTAAGCAATAACAAACTACCTGCCCCTGGCCACATCACACAAGAGCCCCATGCACTGTACCTGTTGCTAAAATGCAGAGTTTGCTAACCAGGACCATTATAGCTTCAACTGCACGTCCCTTGCTGACAGAGAGCTTGGGAGTGGAGTCAAGTGGCCAGAGATGGCAGCTGCCGAACCTGATGTTCTACTCTGAATTTAGGTAACAAGTACAGTACTACCAAATGGGGCATTATTGGGTCTCATATGTGATCTGTTTGGCGGGGGGGTGTCGTCTCCAGGGGGGGAATTAGATATATAAATTATTTTATTCTCCTTTAAATACTCTATGATATAACTAAAAATGAGGGTCAAACAGCCTCCCACCAGTCCACTAAAAATGACTGTGTATAGCATCGTGCTTGCAGCAGCCCCTCTGGCATTTGCCATAATCCAATCATTGACTGAATCCAGGCCTGGAATGACAATATACATGTAGTTTTAATAAAACGTGATGTAACCATTGTTGATTATTTTGCTCCAATGTCCCTACTTTTGTATAGAAGGCTTCATGTAATTCTGTGGCCTTTCTATCCTTCTACAGGTACACTACAGGGCCAAAAGTATGTGGTCAGCCTCTTATAATTAATGGAATTGGCTCTTTAGGTCACACTTGTCATTAACAGCAGTGGTGCTCATATATCACAAGACGACAATTCCGTGCTTTCTTCTTTGTGGCAACAGTTTGGGAAGGCCCTTTCCTGTTTTAGCAGGATAATAACCCCATGCACAAATCAAGGTCCATATAGAATGGGTTTGCAGAGATGGTGATGGAAGAACTTGACTGAATTGCACAAAGCCCTGTCCTCAACCCAGCTGAACATCAGAAGGATGAATTGAAATGTTAATTCGTGATAGATCTGACTCCCAAATCAGTGCCTAACCTTTATGTATGATTTAAAGCAAATCCTGCAAACAATGTTCCAGCATCTAGTAGAAAGCCTTTCCAATGAAGTAGAGCAGCACAGACAGGACCAACTTTACATGAATACCCTTGGTTATAGCGGATAATATAACCCCTACTGTAAATAAAGATTATATAAGTCAACAAGAGTTACATGATCATATAAAAGCTCAAGGCCACAAGTCACATAACTCTGAGGTGACTTTTAATATCTCAATTATTTTTTGTAAAGAATTTGTATGTGCATTGCTTTACCTGCCTCTTTGTTTTTCTCTTTTGTTTTGTTGTTCCTTCCAGTCAGTAATGTCATTAGCAGCCATATGAGGTGCAGATAGGATAGAAAGCAGAAGAGTAGGGGTAAAGGTGAGGGAGCAAGAAGATTCAGAGGGTGAGCCAACAGAATCAGAACAGGACTGGAGTGGGAGTGAGCATAACCAAAGGTGAGGGGCAGGACTGGAGGGGGAGCAAGAATGAGAGGAAGGTAAGAAAGGGCAATAAATGGTGGGGGAATGAGGGGCTCAAATTAGGATGGAGTGAACAGGACATGAGAGAAAGCATGCAGTTGCAGAGTGGGAGGACACAGAAAAGCAGTGGTTGCAAGAAAGCCAATGTCATCTCGAGTAAGGAAATCCAGGGAGTGGGACCGGAACTGGAGGGGGAGCCAGAAGAACCACAAAGGGAGGGGGCAGAACCAAAGAGAGAGAAGGCAGAACTGGAGTGGGACCAAAGAGAAGGCTGGACAAGAGGGGGAAAGAGCAGAAATGGAGGCAAGATGAACACAGGATGGAGCAGGACATGAGACAGAGGGGGTGGATAAAAATGGGGAGTGAGTGACCACCTGTCATGTCCCATAAGGAAGTGAAGAGAGCTCTGCGCAGGCGGAGATAAAAAAGGTGGGAGAGAATATCTAAGTTAGATAGGGAGATATAAGTTAATAAAAGAATGTAGGAGCGTGCCAATTTACAGTTTGGCCCCACAGAGAAATTACAAAACTGTAGATTTTGATTAGATATTCGACAGGGAGGCGTCTACATATTTGGCCATATATTATTTATATCAACTTGTATAATATATAATATTTTATATATATAGTGTTTGAAAGGGAAAGTGGGAGATATGGCACTTCCTTTATACATCAGGCTTCTACCCAATTTTCTGTATCAGGATAATGCCAATTCCTTTCCCTGGCCAGCCTGCCAGGGAGATAATGGCTGCTTAGACAAAGCTAAAACTTCATTCTGAGCCAGTAATACAGCCAAGGAATACAGCATATGAAAAAATAAATATCAGCTGTTTAGGCACATCCATAGTGAAAATAAAAATATAGTAGGATATATCTCAGCTGGCAAATCCATAGTTAAAAAGGAAATGAAGTGGGGAATGCAGAAACCCCCATAATGTATGCTTACAGAGATAATGCCCCAAAAGCAGCATTCAGGAAATTCCTATATTTAGAAGCACGCGACTCCTGGCAGATTTGTTTTATTCTCTAGACCGAGCTTCGTTGGTGAAACGTTCTCCAGCTGATTTGCACATTGTTTGCATCCCCTTCTGTTTTCTTTTATTTTGCTACCTGGATGTATTTTTGCAGCCAAGTCAATTGGCCAGAAATGCTTATGCTTTCATTCCTGCCGTTTGCGAGCTTCCTGAGCATGAAATGATCTGAAGGCGTAGGCAGCAGGTGTCTGTACACATATCATTAGCTCATGTTGTCGTGGGTCTTAGCTTCCACCGATGTGGCGCTAATGCTAATGTGGAGCGAGGCGGAGGTAACCCTTTCGGCAACGGCGGGGAAGTTTCAGCCTTGGCTACTCGCTTGTGTAAAAAGGTTTATTTACAACATGTTTCAAGCCTGTTTGTCCACAATTTTTCATTTTCATACAGGTATCGGACCCCTTATCCGGAAACCTATTATCCAGAAAGTTCAGAATTACGGAAAGGCCATCTCCCATAGACTCCATTTTAATCAAATAATTCACATTTTTGAAAATGTTTTCCTTTTTCTCTGTAATAATAAAACAGTACCTGTACTTGATCCCAACTAAGATATAATTAATCCTTATTGGGGGCAGAACAGCCCTATTGGGTTTATTTAATGGTTAAATGATTCCCTTTTCTCTGTAATAATAAAACAGTACCTGTACTTGATCCCAACTAAGATATAATTACCCCTTATTGGGGGCAGAACAGCCCTATTAGGTTTATTTAATGGTTAAATGATTCCCTTTTCTCTGTAATAATAAAACAGTACCTGTACTTGATCCCAACTAAGATATAATTACCCCTTATTGGGGGCAGAACAGCCCTATTAGGTTTATTTAATGGTTAAATGATTCCCTTTTCTCTGTAATAATAAAACAGTACCTGTACTTGATCCCAACTAAGATGTAATTACCCCTTATTGGGGGCAGAACAGCCCTATTGGGTGTATTTAATGGTTAAATGATTCCCTTTTCTCTGTAATAATAAAACAATACCTGTACTTGATCCCAACTAAGATATAATTAACCCTTATTGGGGGCAGAACAGCCCTATTGGGTTTATTTAATGGTTAAATTATTCCCTTTTCTCTGTAATAATAAAACAGTACCTGTACTTGATCCTAACTAAGATATAATTACCCCTTATTGGGGCAGAACAGCCCTATTGGGTTTATTTAATGGTTAAATGATTCCCTTTTCTCTGTAATAATAAAACAGTACCTGTACTTGATCCCAACTAAGATATAATTACCCCTTATTGGGGGCAGAACAGCCCTATTGGGTTTATTTAATGGTTAAATGATTCCCTTTTCTCTGTAATAATAAAACAGTACCTGTACTTGATCCCAACTAAGATATAATTAATCCTTATTGGAGCCAAAACAATTCTATTGGGTTCAGGACTGGATTTATAAGCCGGGCGCCCCGAGGCCGCCCCCTGGCTGTCGCCGTCCCCGCCCCCCTCGCGTGCGCATGCGTGACCGGCGCTCGCACCACCGTCCGCGCATGCGCACACTCACTTCAATCGCATACGGAGCAGTGGGGGAGAGGACCCATTGCTACGTATACGACAAAAACTTTAATATTTTGGTGCGGCAGGGCGGCATGCCGCCCCCCAATTTGTGCCGCCCTAGGCCCGGGCCTTTGTGGCCATTCCACAAATCCGGGCCTGATTGGGTTTAATTACTGTTTAAATAATTTTATTAGCAGACTACGGAAAGACCCCTTATCCGGAAAACCCCGGGTCCCAAGCATTCTGGATAATGGGTCCCATACCTGTACCAGAGGATTTCCCAGTGGGCCCCAGCCAAAGACACTTCCTATACTTCTTTTTGGATTTTCACCATGATCCTGTATGACATCTATTACTTTTAGCACTGTCTACACCTAATTGTTGAATGGGTTCTCTGGTGGTTCTAGGAGGTACAGTTTGACCTTGACCAGGAGTATTTTGGGAATTGCGTTCCTTTAAAGGGGGACTCCACCCAAAATCAACTTGTGGTTTTTGAAAAGTAAACATAATTTCAAGCAACTTTGCAATATATATCAATTAAAATGATGCAGTATTTTCATTTTCAATGTAATCGTATAGTTTGGAACAGTTACATGTTCCCCTGCTGATCTGACTGGCTACTTTGAGACTCAAATGAAATTTAACAGTAGTCGCTTGTCCTCAGCCTGCCTTCAGCCTGCATCCTCCCAATCCCACAATTCCCTGCACACATGATGTCAGTAAGTAAAGGAACATCACAGTACAATGCATTGTGGGTTTTGTAGTTCCTGCATGCTGTCAGTAAGCTGTGGAGAAGTTGTTACACATTGTAAAATCAGTGTTTTAGTCCCTCCTGCCTCCCTGCCAGGATTTTAAATGATGCAGAGAGAGAAGAACTTTTGCAGCTGGATTTCAACATATAAAAATTGTATTTATTCATACTTTTTAAAGGAACAGATTATTCCGGTTAAGGGGTCTTTCCGTAATTTGGATCTTCATACCTTAAGTCTACTAAAAAATCAATAAAACATTAAATAAACCCAATAGGATTAGTTTGCATCCAGTAATGATTAATTATATCATAGTTGGCATCAAATACAAAGCACTGTTTTAGTTTTACAGAGAAAAAGGAAATCAATTTTAAAAATCTGAATTATTTGATTAAAATGGAGTCTATGGGAGACGGGCTTTCGGTAATTCGGAGCTTTCTGGATATCGGATTTAGGGATAACAGATCCCATACCTGCATTTTTATGTACTGGTATAACAGGCTAACTTCATAATATTGTTGAACAAACATGAAATGGAAGCAGAGGTGTAAATTAGTCACACCGGACCCCCCTGGAAAAAAAATCTTCTAAGGGGGCCCGGCACGAACAGTCCCTCCTCCCCCACCCCCCATGTCATGCCTCCTGAGCCACAGCCATGCCGCTATTTTTTTTAAAAAAAGATAGGAACGGAGGAAAAGAGACAGCAATACAGCAGACCCTGCAGTCCGGGCCCCCCTGTCGGAGGTCAGTTTTATAGGTAGTTTCCCCACTGAATGGAAGATCCCAATAGAAGTCATGTTTTGAGCTGATAATGCCTGCCATTCAAACCACTGCCTGATGGAAGCCCACCTATCAGCCAGATTGCATTTGCTCATATTCTAATTAAACAGAAGCAAATTTCCAGTGTATCACAGAGCCCTTTCTTGATTAAATGAATCCATATTTGAAAAAAAAAAAATTATCTTCGACAAAACAAAACTCTATACCGTGAGTATGTTTTTCATCTGCAGAAAGGCAGCCGTTCAAGAACGCAATAAGGAATAAAGGCCCTTGTTCTTAAAGACAGCCTTTGTTCCCAAAATCCGCGTTCAACGCTGACGTTTATGAGAGAGCTGGCAACATTTTTTCTTGACAAAACAGTAATATAAATACTAGTCCTCTTGTTTGGATTGACGTAGAAGAAAGAAAAAAACCCATTCCATGATTAGTGCCCGGTGCTGGTAGTTCTGCCCATGCAAGCTATCTGAAATAAATCATTATGCTCCGTGACGTCACCGAGGAATCTTCAGGTGCAAAAACGCCAGCTATTTCTGTTCGTGGTGTAACTTGAGTCTCCTCCATGTTGTTTTCCCACCGCAGTCTTATGTCAGCAAATGTCCAGGTGGCTGCAATCTATAAAATTGTGGAGTGCTCCCAGCGCCAGCTGTTCTGGGACTTTTCTCCATTTATATTCTTGTTGAAAAGTGTAATATCTTTAGAAAGACAACAGTAGCAGGTGCCCCGGCTCGCTGGCAGGGGGGGGGGAGCAGCCTTTATTGAGCTCACGCTGACTCAATTGTGCACCTGGGTAGCAGTGCTCGCAGGCACACTGCGCAAGGAGCTGAAATGGAACAATAAAGGTTTATTGAACAGGCAAATCGGAATGATTTTTGCAAGTGATTAAGGGTACGACTACCGTGAAATAAAAACATAATATATTTTAAAGGGGAACTCCACCCAACTTGAAAAGTAAAACTTTGCAATATATATCAGTTAAAAATATGCAGCTTTTTCGTGATTTCTAATGTAATAATAAGGTTTGGAACAGTTCCCTAAGCCCCTCCCCCTGTTCCCCTGCTGATCTGGCTGACTACTTTGAGACTCAAAATGTTACAGTAGTCAACTGTCCTCAGCCTGTCTTCAGCCTGCATCCTCCTAATCCCACAATCCCTGTACACATGATGTCAGCAAGGGAAGGAACATCACAGTGCAATGTATGCTGGAGAAGTTGTTACTATTTGTAACATGAATGTTTTAGTCCCTCCACTCCTGCCAGGATTTCAAATAATGCAGAAAGAGATGGGCTGTTTTGCAGCTGGATTTTCATACTCTTTAAAGGTATAGATTACAGCAATAGGTATATTAGGGGTTCCTGTCTTTTGGGGGTAAATTTTGGTTTGAAAGCTGGACTTTAATGTCTATCTGATATGCTGTAATAGCTGATTTGCTTTTGAGTATATGCCACTGTCAATAACCTACAACAAATAATCACCTAGAGTTTGTTTCAGTGGCATAACCAGATGTTAAAGGACCACACAGCAAATTTAAATTAGGGCTCCCAAAACATTGGGAAGTTGGCCTGTTCTGCCAAGATATATTGAAATTGCTCATTAATGAAAGGAGCATTTAAAAAAAAAATTAAACTGGAGCTGCTCGTAATTACAAGGTTCCATGGCATCCATTCACAATATTGCCTGCTACTTATCAGTGCAAACATGGTTGCCAGGTCTAATTTTCAAACCCAGTCAAAGTCTGTCATAAAGCCAGGCCAAAACTAGCATGCCACTTCAAAAAAGAATATATGTGAAAAAATATGCCCTCTCAAGCCTGGAATCACTAGTCATGCCTTGTGCAGAATCTCCAGTTACTTGAATGACTGATATTGCCCTACATGAAGGTTATTGTGATTTTACTTGTGCTGCCAGCTCGAGTTTACAGTAAAACAACAGAACATCCAGGTACAGTGTCAGACTGGGATGCCAGGGGCCCACCAGAAAACCTTAGACCATGGGCCCACTCTCCAAACTATTTTTCATCTGCTTCTTACTCTATATTTTCCTAGTTTTTTATCTTTACATACTATAATCTATTCTCCTATATATTTTATTGCTTTGTTCCCATAGAAAAATAAGTAATGACCATGAATTAGGCCAAATGGCTAGAAGCAGGAGGGCCCGCTGACACCTGGGCCCACCGGGAATTTTCCTGCTATACCTGTGGGCCAGTCTGACACTGTCCAGGTATCCAAAAAATGGATTCAGTGTATTGAATTAACCCTAGACATGTTAGCAAGATAATTGCATACCTCCTATCACTTATGAAAAGGTGTATTACTAACTGTTGTGTGTAGCACAGCTGCAACTGCCCACTTTGTGACCACACCCCTAAAATACCACACAAGGACTTCATGACAGACACAGTTGTGGCCCAAACTGTGCTCCCCACACCAAACTGTGCTCACCGTCCTCTCCGCATCCAGGCAGCAGTGCTTTATATACTGTGGTAGAATGACTTCACATACTCATTTTGCAAGACCACGCTGGCATGAATATAACACATCAAAGGGCCAACTGCAGGCTGGGTGACGAAAATCAGGGCTGTCCCACGTAAAGAGTCTCCCAGCCTGTAATAGCTCCCGAATGCTTATTGCACAGGCACAGTGAACATTTCATGACATCACACGCATTGTGAGGCAGTCTCCTGGGGTTGACATTGCTGCAGACATAATATACATATCAGTGTGTTGACTACTACTCTCAGCAGCCCCAAGAGATCCTGAGAGTTATTGTTTATGGACCAACTGCAGAAACAAATCCCAGCCTCCCAAATCACAGTACAAGGTAGTACTAGGAGAGGCAGGTCAGGTACACTAAGGAAAATATATATATATATCAGTAAATATTGCCATTTTACATCTTTTCCCTTGAGCCACTGTGCTCTGTGTGTTCCCTCAGAGATCACCAGAAATAGGAAATAATGCAGATCTAACTGCAACAGGAAATAGTGTGGGAGTAAAAGACAGAACTTAAGGTGGCCATACACGGGCCGATTGTAGCTGCTGATATCGGTCCCTTAGACCGATTTGGCAGCTTATCAGCCCGTGTAGGGGCAATAACGACAGGCCTGCCCAACCAATATCTGGCCTGAAATCGGGCAGATATCGATCGGGCAGGATAAAAAATGTAGTCGGATCGGGGACCGCATCGGTTCGTTGATGCTGTCCCCGAACCGACTGCGCATATTACCGTCGTTATAATTAGATCGTTTGGCCCCAGTGCCAAATGACCACTTAGCCTGAATTCCCCCGATATGGCCCACCTGTAGGTGGCGATCTCTCCAAGCGAGCGGATCTTAACGTTTATGGCCACCTTTAATCAGTTCATTGGCTTATATGAACGATCATGTACTGTATGTGTGCCCTTGGTTTGTTTGTGTTCACTGTGAATCCTATGATCCCAGGGGGCAACCCTTAGTACTTAAATGACAATTTTTTATTTAGGATTACCCAATGGCACATACTGCTAAAACAGTATATTTTTTATGAATATGGCCTATTTAGATTAAGTGGGGTTTTACAAGCTTTTTTATGTTATATATTTTTATTGAGACCTACATTGTTCAGGGGTATAGTTCTCCTTTTAAACCAATTTGGCGGAAAAACCACCAACTTGGCAACCCTGAGCGCAGGAACCTTTGTAAAAAATGTTCACAATTTAGCGCCTACAGTATTTGAATGCTTTGCACTTGCATTTGTATAAAAGCCCTCCTTGGTCCTAGCCCGCAGTAACAGTACAGTAGTAACATTTCTAATAGTACAGTTGCAACATTTTTTTTTAAATTTCCTCTCTTGTAGAAACCAAACTTTCACTTCCATCAGCAAAGACATGGAGAGGAACGTCTCCTGACATCTCAATATTCCTCCGGCAGATGTACAGGAATCATTTGTGACTCTTAGCGGTGACTGTGCAGGCGTTCGCCTCCCTCCTGGTTTGATTGTGCTGCATTTTATAATTACACCATGGATTTAATGGATTAAGACAGAGAGTTTGTGTGACAGCTTTAATAAAAATTAGGGATTTTTTCCCCCCAACCAGGTGTCCGTTTAGGTGCTGCAAATTGAACTCTATTCAAAGACGTGCAAATGTCTTGCTTCATTAGCTTTCCTGTCCTCACTGATTGTCTTTAATTGCTACATTTAGCCCAAATTTTGGATTGGGGTTAGTTAATCTGTCATTATACGGCAGCTCAGAGCTCTCCCTGTACAGTTTGTCTGAAGAGGAATATGAGCCTTCATGCAAATGAATGCAAGCCAGAACTGCTCTTTTCAGCGCACAAAGGATGGAAATGGCTGTGTGTAAATGTGGCAGCGGCTGATATTTTGTTTCTATAAATATTTTGCCTTTAGAGCATTGGGTTTCATTGGTGGCGTTTTCTATGAGTTTTTGGCTCCTTATCGCTGTTTTTCAGAGAGCTGAATACAGATGAGCCTGTTCTGCTGTGCGCCCAACTCCTAAGAACTGGAGCACGGGTGCCTTTTATTCTTCTGAGTATGACTGATTACCGGCAGGAATGTGCAATCGAGCTGCACAATAGCACACAAAGTGGAACAATTAGTAGGGGTGTATTAATGTTTTACAGCAACTTTTGTGACTGCGACCTGATTTAAAGCTACAATACATAGCGTGTGACTTTTGGCGGTAAGGATGAGTCTTTTCAGACTTTGCTTAACCAATAAAAAAATTGGAAGCCCATATTTAAAACAAGAAGCCAAATGTATATAAATAGAAGTGTAGTAAAACTCAGGGAGCTACTACTATCTTTGCTTTAAAGTAATACTGACACTAAAAAATAACTCTTCAAAATATGCTAAAAGTACCTCATGTTTATTGTTTTTATTGGGCTGCTTTTGTAATCCATCGTGGATTTTGTTAGGAGTGTCAGTGGCACTGCACATGCTCAGTGTGCTCTGGGCAGATGTTAAAAAGTTAAGGTTAGGGGTTGTAGCAAATCATCTAAAAGAAAATGAGGTTTGTCTGTCATTGGAAACTGAAGCTACAGGGCTGATTATTAAATGTTGATGCAAATTGCACTGGTTTCTGAGCTAATAATCTGTTTTATTTACTAATTAGCCTTATAATGTGATATTTATATCCTATACATACAGTATATTGTGAGTGGGTCCCTAAGCTCAGGTAAGTGACAGCAGCACAGAGCATGTGCAGTGAATCAGCAGCAAAGAAGATGGGGGGCTACTGGGGCATCTTTGGATGCACAGATCTTCCCTGCTAAAGGGCTGTACAACATCCTACTCCTTTGTTAAGCTTTAGGAAGTGATCTCTGATCATTAGACATATGCTAAAAGCCTGTGGTGCATGCAGTATTTAGATTACTCCACCAGAAAAGAGTACATATAGAATCAAGCGTAGTCATGCGATTTCTCTTGTTCAGGTATCAGCCCCTTCCTGTCTGTTTAATGTCTTTGTATGTCTTGTCGGGAACCTATTTGTTCTAATAGTGCAAGCTGCCTATAAGCCTCCGCTGTGCCTGATGCTGTGTCCACGCATGCAGAATGAGTAGGAAGTGGTTGTTTAATGTCAAATGCTTTTTAAATATAGTAACTAAATGTGCAAATTACTTAGTAGTAAAAAATCACTCTTAGAACGTATGCAATAACAAATAATACATGGGGTCTGGTTTTAAACTGGGCTATAAAGCAACTTTTACCTTAAAAATGGTCATCTTTGTTGGAGCTCAGCGGGATGTGGTTAGCCAATCACAGCTCTGCCTTTACTCAAAAAAAAGATAAACTCTGGTCATTTGTCAGGTCTGTCTAGTTGCTTATTGGCTGGCAGTTTTGGGGCCAATTTTAGGAAACTAGTGCAAAAGTTAATTTTTAAAGACCAATAGTTAATGCTTTACTACACCAGATCCTGATATATGTTGACTTCCCTGTACATGCACTGTCTTGGGACTAACGCCTTTGGCTATATAGATACAAGTGATTAAAAAAAAAAATATTTATTAACGTACCTTTAAATGAAATTATGGAATATAGTGATGCTACAGTCATTGCATTAATTAAATACTCATGAATTAAATTCTCTCCCTAAAACAGTTTTACTGGCAAATACAGTAGATAGCTTCAAGAAGGGGTTAGATGCTTTTTTAGCAAAGAAAGAAATGCAGGGCTACCAAAATGAAATTTTAGTACAAAGTTGATTAAAGAAATTGACTGCAAGGATTTGGGGTTTGTGCCTTCCTCATGATCCACGAGAATTTGGTTTCACTTAGAGAAAATGCAAACTTGATGGACATGTGCCTTTTTACTCATATAGTCCACTATGAAACCAAATAACTATTTTCTCTCATATAAAGATGAAAACACTGAAGTCCCAAGCGTATTTAGCCGGAAGCATCTTACTCCATTAGTATAAAGTGGAGTACAAATTATTTATTATTCAATGACTCAGGATACTTCATCTTAAATGGTAATTTTAGCATACAACACACGGAATTCTGGGAAAAAATACTCTATTTAGGGTAAAAACATAGTGATTTGCATCCACAAAATTGCAATGGGCACATGCTTTGTATCCGTAAATGAGGCTTCCTGTGTACTAAATTCTTACTGACCATCTTTCATTTCACATAAAGCTGATTTTCTGATTGCTGCTTTCAAGTTGCAGCTTTTGACTTTGTCCATGAGATGGACCAACTGGTCATCAAAGGGAAGAGGGAAAACCCTGCATATCTGTATTTAAATAGGTTTTGGAATCAACTTGGATCCACATGACTCTGGGAGGCTTTGCTGTGACTAATGCAAATGTTTCTAGCTTTTTAACTCACCCATATCCTTTAACAAACTAAGAAGGGGCAATAATATTAACACTGATGTTGGGAATGGGAACAATGTAAAAGTACATATATATAGCTGCAAATACTGTATCTACCATATTCCTATGAATCCATACAAATCATCAATTTACTGACTCCAATACTAGGTCCCATTCCCACACCCTCATACTTTTTTCTATTTATATATTTAAAATGATCTTGGATTTATTGTATTCTTCTCAGTTATACAGTATGTATAGTGGAGCTGTGTTAGGTGGTATATTAGCCTCCTGTTCTTACAAAGCTGAAGTTGGAAAAATATTCCATACTGTACAGTTCCACATTCTAGAACTTTCCGCAAAGGTCCAGCATTGTTTAAGTCTGGTGGCTGAGGAGTCAACTGAAAGACTCTAACTTCATCTTGGTGTTTATGAAACAGCTATTGGCCCTGTGTATCTCAAAACAAGGTGCCAAGGTGTACACCTTATTCCATAAAATGTCAATAGGTACACCAGCTGTAATATTACACTAGGGGAACAATGTTAATGTTAAAGGAAAATTATACCCCCATACAATGTAGATCTCTATAAAAATATATTGCATAAACAAAAGTCCTGCTTCATCCAAATAAACCATTTTCATAAAATATACTTTTTTAGCAGTTTGTGCTATTGGGTAATCCTAAATAGAGCATTGCCATTTTAAAAATTAAGGGCCGCCTCCTGGGATTTACAGTGCACACAAACAAGCCAAGGCACACAAACATGCTAGGCCCCATCAGCCAATTAATGGACAGATGTCTGTCTTTTGCTTCCACACTACTTCCTGTTACAGTTAGAGCTGCATTATTTCTGGTTATGTGATCAGATCAGGGAGCCCAAAGCCCATCACAAAATGATGGAGCAAGGATATATTTACTGATATATATATATTCAGGTTTGTCAAAATTCTTTAATAGGTCCCTTAACATAATATCAAATATCTGCTGGTTAAGTATTTATTCTGGGGGTATAGGTTGCCTTTAATAACTTGGCATTGTAATTGGACCCCATGACTATGTCACCAACTCACCTCTTGAATTATGAACCAAGGTAGTGTGGTCTAAAAGCTTCCTGGATCTCTATTAGCATAAATCTGTTCACTTGTATGTAATATATCAAATATCAGGTGGATTTTGATTTATTTCTCTGGAAATTGTTAAGTTTGTGATCTAAACGTATGGCATGTTAGTATATATTTGTTTTTAGAAAAACACAACAAGTCCTGATCCACTGATGCAGTTTAGAAGCAGGCCAAGAGAGACAATGCCGAGCAAGCATGCCATCAGTACACTGCTAACATTTAGGCAAACTAGAACAGTTATAAAACATTGCATTACACAGCATTATATAAGCCTTAGTTATAAAGTAAAAGAGAGCTCTATAAAAAGGGAACGCTGAACGCCATGATAGCTAATATTTCGTCTCATAAGTCTGACTGTATTGAGATACTGTTCATTACATCATTAAACTGCAGACATAGCTCATATGTAATTTTACATTGATTCATATAAACTGCTGATTTAGTTTCCTGCAGTCTAAGAATTTACTCCATGGTTTAATTATATTTTTCAGCCGTTTGCTTTTCCAATTCTGCTGATTCTTTTTTCTCTTCATTAAAGCAAGAAGACCAAGTAAATGCTGACTTTACTGATAGCTCCTGCAAGATATTTCAGAATAATACCGGAATAAGATGAAATAAACACAGAGTTAAACACTGCATATTGAAGCTTCTTAAACCATGAATCCTTTTCTGAATATAAATAGAGATCAGTAACTACACCTCCCAACATTCCTGACTAAGATATCTGGAAATTTAGCCAAACTTTTAATCCACCCAGAACCCCCTGCTCTGCCCTTAACCACTTAACTATTGGGTTATTGCCCCTTATTATGAGCTCTATAATTCAGGATTGTCTCTGCCCAAAATAGCACCAGTTTGGATTTGTGGGTATTTCTACCTGTTGGTAAATGTTCTTAAAAATCAGAAGATTAGGTGGGGTGGATGTAGTAATGAGCAGAAATTTAGCCAACAATTACAATTTTTTGTAGCTCTGTTTTTACCCTATATTCACAACCCCAAAAAAAAAGGACATGTAAATGTTTTCAGTATTTTTATGTACAGTACCTTGCCCTTTATTTGTGTGTTAGTGATATTTACAACATTTACCCCAGTAACCTAACAATGTATTTTCTTGAGTTTTTTTTATTTTAGTTTCTTGCTTTATCCTTTCTATGGGAGAATGTGGAACCTTAGTCAGGGGAGAGGCTTGAGTGTTGGCTGCTTAAGCAAAATAATGCTGTGGGCAACCAGTGTTGCATGGTTTTTGTATTGTAAATATTTGTAGTTTTGAACTAAGGATACACACCTCTGAATTAATCAACCTACAAATTTTTTGAGAATAATGATCATATAATACACAAGAGCCATGAATATTCTGTGAATTATATACTTATAAATGGCAATTGGTGATGTCATCAGGTATAACTGGTGCTTAGCGATATAGTTCATGTCAAGTGACTCTTGAAACTTATAATAAATAATGTACCCCTTGTTGTTCAATATGATGATATCTGAAGTCACCTTGGAGTTCCATGACCTGTAAAAAAGCACTTGACCTTCAACCTTGACCTTTATATGGTCATGGAACTCCCCATTGACTTATATATTTTACAATAGGGAGTACATTATTTAATATATATTTCTGGCTATGTCAATTATTTATCTCTATAAAAATATATATAAATATAGCTCCCAACATAAAATTCTGATTACCAATGTTTATGACTGGACTTAAAGAGATGGTTCACCTTTAATTTAACTTTTAGTATGTTATAGAATGACCAATTCTAAGCAACCTTTTATTTGGTCTTCATTATTTAGTTCTTATAGTTTTTGAATTATTTGCCTTCTTCTTTTGACTCTTTGTAGCTTTCAAATGGGGGTCACTGACCCCGGCAGCCAAAAACTATTGCTCTCTGAGGCTACAGTTTTATTATTATTGTTACTTTTTAGAACTTTTTTTTCTATTCAGTCCCTCTCCTATTCATATATCAATCTCTCATTCAAACCACACCCTGGTTGCTAAGGTAATTTGGATCCTAGCAACCAGATAGCTGCTGAAACTCCAAACTGCAGAGCTGCTGAAGTAAAATAACTAAAAAAACTACAAGTAATAAAAAATGAAGACCAATTGCAAATTGTCCCCGAATATTACTCCCTACATCATACTAACAGTTAACTCAAAGGTGAACAACCTCTTTAAAACCCTGTTTTAAAAACAGTATGGGATTCCCCAAGCAAAATAATTTGGCTGGTGCTATTTCCCTGTCCCTTCTGGTGTATTAACCAATGAGTAGTCATTGTTGTTCAGACTCACAGCCCTAGGTATAAACATGTACTAATTCAACACATTTCACCAGTTTCCATAAGTGAAGGACAGTGACTCCATGTAACTCCATGATGGGGTGTCTGGGTGCAAAATTTACAACCAAGCCCCCCAACCTCACCCTCCACCTGGAATATGTGCGCATTTAACTGCAATTCTCCGATGTCATTGGGGTATTCTATGTGGAATTGGCTCACATAGAATTAGAATTTGTGTAAAATATGTATTTACCTAGCCTTCCAAAAAAACAATAACTCTCCGCCTATGTTGTTGTTGGATTTATGGGTTGTACAATTTCTTCTCCAGTTTTGCCCCCAAAAATATCTTCATACTGCCATAGGAAATAATGGTATTTTGGCAGTTATTAGCTGGTGTAATATATTTTATTGAACTCTGGTCATTTTACTTTTTTAAATTTTCCAGTGCAGTTGTCAGTTACTTCCAAGATGTAGGTATTGTTTTTGAGCTGTAATAAAAAATAATGAGCCTATTTTAAAAGGTCAGAAAATGGTCTAAACCTGTAAATGTAAATCAAATGTGACAATATTGCCTGTTACCTCACCTGGAAACGTGCCATGTCACTAGATGAAATAGTCATTATATGTGGTAAACTGTTTCCTATGTGACACAGCTCTTCAAGTAGTATGGTATTAATATGGACTACATGCAGGCAGTATTGGTCAGTGGGAAGTGAATTAAATGGACAGTGTGGAAATAATATAAGACAATAACTAAACCAATGCCCCAAGTAGTCTTTTATTTATGTGGTCATTTATGTGGTACTTAATGTCTGTAACTGTATACTTATTGCACTGTTTGTACCCAGGCCCACATGGGCAATCTGTGGATTCTGGTCAATGCCAGCAGGACTACTGTTAGATGCCATAGACAGTCACTATATAGTGGGCAGGTGGTGGGCGGTTTGGGCCTGGTTGAAATGCCAGGGCTTACTTTGAATCCTGGTCCAGGCCTGTTAGTACCTCTGTCTGTGCTCCTAATGCACTGTAAAAGCACAGCTCTACAAGCAGCACTGTATAACTATACTCTCACATTGCCACATTACTTACTGTATATGAATGGGAGCAGTCATACTGATTGACCCAAACAAAACACTGACATCAAGCAGTGCCCTCCTGTATGTATGGGGAAAAAGCTGAAATTTTGAACTCTTATTTTTCATCTGTCTATACATCTGAGGAGCCAGATAATGAAGGCTTCCCTTGTAATATGCCCAGTTCTAGTAATTTAGCTACTGGCGCATGGGTCACTCGGGAGGAAATTCAAAAGAGACTTGAACATGTAAAGGTAAACAAAGGTCCAGGGCCGGATGGGATTAAATGAGCTGAGCGCTGTGATTGCCAAACCTCTTCACTTAATTTTTCAGGATCCATTGAGGTTTGGCATGGTGCCAAGAGACTGGCGGATTGCTAATGTGGTGCCGTTATTTAAAAAGGGATCCCGTTCTCAGCCTGAAAACTATAGGCCTGTTAGTCTGACATCAGTAGTAGGAAAACTTTTGGAAGGGGTAATAAGGGATAGGGTACTTGAATACATTGCAATTCACAATACTATTAGTTTGTGCCAGCATGGTTTTATGCGTAACAGATCTTGCCAGACTAATTTAGTCGCCTTTTATGAGGAGGTGAGCAGGAACCTTGATGCTGGAATGGCAGTTGATGTCATCTACTTGGACTTTGCTAAAGCGTTTGATACAGTACCTCACAGAAGGTTAATGATCAAATTAAGGAATATTGGCCTAGAACATAATATTTGTAATTGGATAGAGAACTGGCTGAAGGATAGATTACAAAGAGTGGTTGTAAATGGAACATTTTCTAATTGGACCAGTGTGGTTAGTGGAGTACCACAGGGGTCAGTCCTTGGGCCTTTGCTTTTTAACTTGTTTATTAATGACCTGGAGGGGGGCATAGACAGTACTGTTTCTATTTTTGCTGATGACACAAAATTGTGCAGAACTATAAGTTCCATGCAGGATGCTGCCGCTTTGCAGAGCGATTTGACAAAATTAGATAACTGGGCAGGAAACTGGAAAATGAGGTTCAATGTTGATAAGTGCAAAGTTATGCACTTTGGTAGAAATAATATAAACGCAAACTATCTACTGAATGGTAGTGTGTTGGGGGTATCCTTAATGGAGAAGGATCTAGGGGTTTTTGTTGATAACAAGTTGTCTAATTCCAGGCAGTGTCATTCTGTGGCTACTAAAGCAAATAAAGTGCTGTCTTGTATAAAAAAGGGCATTGACTCAAGGGATGAGAACATAATTTTGCCCCTTTATAGGTCCCTGGTAAGGCCTCACCTTGAGTATGCGGTGCAGTTTTGGGCTCCAGTCCTTAAGAAGGATATTAATGAGCTGGAGAGAGTGCAGAGACGTGCAACTAAACTGGTTAAGGGGATGGAAGGGTTAAACTATGAGGTGAGACTGTCGAGGTTGAGGTTGTTTTCTCTGGAAAAGAGGCGCTTGCGAGGGGGCATGATTACTCTGTACAAGTACATTAGAGGGGATTATAGGCAGTTGGGGGATGTTCTTTTTTGCCATAAAAACAATCAACGCACCAGAGGTCACCCCTATAGATTAGAGGAACGGAGTTTCCATTTGAAGCAGCGTATAGGTGGTTTTTCACGGTGAGGGCAGTGAGGTTGGGGAATGCCCTTCCTAGTGATGTGGTAATGGCAGATTCTGTTAATGCCTTTAAGAGGGGCCTGGATGAGTTCTTGATCAATCAGAATATCCAAGGCTATTGTGATACTAATATCTACAGTTAGTATTACTGGTTGTATCTATAGTTTATGTATGTGAGTGTATAGATTGGTAAGTATAGGTTGTGTGTGCTGGGTTTACTTGGATGGGTTGAACTTGATGGACACTGGTCTTTTTTCAACCCTATGTAACTATGTAACTATGTATGGAAATGATCATAAATGGCAGAATGTTTGCTTGTTATTGTTGTTATACAGAACAATGCCTTTTGAATTACACATTGCAGTACCTTTGTTTTAGTTATAAAGAAATGTATTTTTGAAGCCAAAAGTTTTTGCAAAAGCCACTATTTTGTGACATGACTCTGCCCAATCCCTGTGCTTTCCTACCGCCAATAGAGGGGAAAGTTGCTGCAACTTTAGCTCGTATGCCCCCCTATCAGGGCAGTGTGTGCGGCAGGTTACCCAGGGCAACAGCGAAGTTCCTCGGCCTGCGCAAGGTCACCCTCTGATGGGGAGGATCCGGCTCTGTGAAACAGAATAAGAAGCTTTGCTACTTGGGAATTATTTTTAAACACACCCGAATCGAGAGTTTAATAAATTATTCATTGGGCAAAAAAAAGGCAGGCGTAGAGGCATGAGGCAGCAGCTGGAGTGCTGATGTCAGGGGAGAGAGCAGTGTAGGACGGCTCCGGGCGGTGTGAGGAATGCGCGGAAGGTGCTCCGTCCCCAGCCTCCCGTCTCCCTGTCACACACTCGCTGCACCACACAGAGCCCACACAGAGCCCACAGACAGGCCACACACAGAGCCCACAGAGAGGCCACACAGAGCCCACACAGAGGCCGGCGCCATGGCGCTCAGGAAGGAAGCCCTCATGTTTGTGCTGATGCTGGGATGGACGCTTTGCCCGGTGCAGCCCAAGAAGCCAGCGAGATGCCCGGCCACATGCAGCTGCACCAAGGAGTCGGTCATTTGTGTGGGAACTCCCTGGGTGCCCAAGACGGTTCCCGGCGACATCAGCTCCTTGTAAGTGGCACGTCAGGCGGGGAAACTTGTGTGTGGGATGTGGGAGGCTATAGCCGGGGGGGGGGGGGGTGCACCTTGCGGGGTACCGGGGCCAGGGAGACACTGCAGCATGGGTACAAGTGCATCGTGTAGGGAAGCCATTGATGGGATATGTTTCATAATCTCCATGGTAACGCGGCTTCACTGCTTCCTAGAGCAACTTGGGAAAGAGAAAGTGCGCTTTAACACCTTAGACATGGATTTCTATTGAGAGTTTACCTGGCTTTCTCTGTGAGGGGGAACTTCCATGGGCAGCCTAATGTGGGGCAGCAAATCTTTGTATCCCTATTGCCCAGCCTGTGGCCCCTGGGGTGCCCAAACTTGTACAGCAGGTGCATGGGTTGGCCAGTCCTAGCATACATGCCAGCTCTGGGTTTGGGGAGCTCATTTATAAACACTGGGCACATTTGCACCTGGGCAGTAACCTATAACAAACAATTAGTGGTTAGATGTTTCCAGCCAGTTGCAGGTTAAATGCTAAAGCAATCTCAGTGGTTGCCATGGTGGTGTGCACCTGGTTACTGCCCAGGTACAAATTTGCCCAGTGTTTATAAATGCCCCCCTACAGCAGGGTCGGACTGGAAAAGTAGCGTCCACCAGGGCTGCCACCAAAGGGTCCCCCACATCCCTCCAAGGGGTCCCCACCAGCTGCCTAACCCCCTCCCCTGAGCGTGTGTACATAATGCATAGAGTTGGCGTGTCAGGGAAGAGCTATTAGTGGCTGCGGGAGCACTGGCGGGGCCCACAGGGTTTTTTCCTGGTGCCAACCCAGTCCCACCCTGCCACTTTGTATCCTTGTAGCGTTTTATAAATAAAGTTATACATACATACATACATATATACATAAATATATACATTGCCACCCGCCTTAAGTGTCAGTCTAAAAGTTCTGTGCTGCAGAAGGATAAAAACAAGAGACAAGAAACTTTACAACCTTTCCAGATGTAAATTCTGTACATTCATTGTAAGCCAATACACAGCCTACTGGTGCTAGTATAGTAGAGTTGGGCCACTTTGTCTCTCCATTTGTAGTTGTTGTACTACAACTTCCAACATTGCCGCTCCAGTGCTGCTGGCAAAGGATATGGAGTGCCAAAAGTTGGCCACCTTATCAAGACTCTTGTGGATAGGTGAGCCTACTCCTTTTGCCTAGATCAGTGCAATAAACATTCAGTGTTCTATACGACTCTGTGTGGCTTCTGCCCCAATTACCCCCATGCCCTCCAAATGCATCATACAGACTACAGTACACATATACTATTGGTATAAAAGGCAGCCTATTTCACCCAACATCCACAGATTATGTGATCTCCTGTTCTCTGCTGGATCTAAACAGACTAAAAAGTGACACATAGCTCAGGGGCTATTGCATGGCAGCAGTATAAGACCCCCCGGGACCCTCTGCTTTATGGCCAGAACACATCAGAGGGAACCCTGCGATTCTTAATTTTTCAGTCTACATCTTTATTGCCCATCAGTGACGCCGTGGGTATATGGAAAGGTTGAACTTGATGGACAGTTGTCTTCTTTCAACCCATATGAACTATGTAACTGTTTGTCTTCTCTCTGTGTGTATCTGCAGGAGCCTGGTAAATGGGACGTTTCCTGAAATCAAGGAGAGGATGTTTGCCCATCTGCCCACCCTGCAGCTGCTGTGAGTATCAAAACAAGCTGGGTCTGTGTCTCGGGGACGGCCATCATTACTATGCCAAACACATCGCTCTGAGTTAGGGGAAAACACATTTGCTGCTCTGCTAACTTTCCTTCAAATGCATGACTTGCTTTGTGCATTAAAAAAAGCTATTTTTGGTCAAAATTTTCAGCTATTTTTAACGGGTTATCAAGAAAGTCCAGTATTGATAGGATGTGTGTGGATCAATTCAGTCTATTTATGAAGAATGTTCATACAAAAATAATATTGATCACTCTTTGAGTCAGATGACAAAGAAACACGGGACATTGTAAGCAAATTACACAGATACATTTTTATTTGACAGACCAGATATCAATATTTAAATAGACAATACATACTTTTGTACTTGTGTTAAACAGGGCAAAATCTGAAACTGAAACTAAAGGCATAGTCTATTTTCTGATCCCCGTGAGCACTATCAAAACATAGCAAGCCACTTAGAAGCCCTCTATATAAACAACCCCCCTCTTCCCCCATCTTCAGCCTGTTAGGTTGTGAGATAAAGAGTAGCTCATTATACAGAGGCTTCACAGTGGACTGTTGATTTTTTTGATTGTCCTCCATTTGAACTAATGCTAAAAAAGTAGGTATACATTCCCTCCCTTTAAGTAAGAAGCTACACTGGAGTATGGCACTGTCTGACTAATATCACATTAACTAGAACTACTGGTCTCCTTGTGTTAAGGTTGTAATCAGAAAACCCTCAGGGATGTCACTGCTTATGTATTTGCGGAGTGATTGGCTGTATGAGTTTAAACTCTGCGTAATTGGCTACACGTAACCTAATTTGAAGGGAGCCAATCACAATTTAGATAGAGCTGGTTTGTAATGACTGATGAGTAAAGATAATGCTGCTTCCTAGGATCATGTATGAATGTCTTTGCTGATGCTAATTCATTAACCTGATCATGTAGCGTATTGTTAGCCAGATTTTGTGTAATTTTGTGAGAGGCAAATATAAATGTGTAGTCCACCTCATTTTTTTAGCCATGGTGTAAATAGGCAGAAATGCAACATGTAAGCCAATATTCAGGATCTCGCTTACTAATATATATGTCAGTTGCCAGTTGTCAAATGATACTGATCCAGCTGACAAGCTAGTAATGTAGACTGATCAACTGATCATCATAATAATACTGGGCTATTATACTTAGGGGTATCTGAGAGACCCCATTCATCAACAAGCAGATTGCCTGGTTTTAAGGCAACAGATTGTAATGTCTACCTATTTTATTAGCATGAATGATGAGCAGTATTAAAGAACAGTTTATAGAATAAAGAACAGATTATAGATTACATCAAGAAAGGAAAGTTCCAAAATCTCTAAAATGAATGATGCCCCAATATGCTCTTGTTTTAGCAGAATCCCAGAATCCCTAATTCCTGTGGAGAAGAAAGCCAAACTCTTTGTTTGATCCAAAGAAAGATATGTTTTTGACACATAGTTGCAAACCATTTCTTATGATATTAATGAACTGTGCATGAATATGCTGGATCACTGACATTCCCACTGGGGGGGGGGGGGGGGCACTAGGGGTGCTTGCGCATTGCTGCTGAATGTAACAGCAATAGAGTCTGACTGCAGAAACACACATGAGACCAATAAGCTTCCTGGTACCAAGTATCTGTTCTGCTCAGATTCCTTGTTGAAAAAAAAAGACCCATTTCTGCAGTGTAAGTTGTAGTTAATACAGTAAGCGTTGTGCCTAAAATAGAACTGCCATTAGGATAATGCCGACATTGCAGTTGTCTAGAACTTCATTTAGTGACAGATACTTATTGCTTTGGACTGCTTTGTGCTGGGGCTGCAGAACAAACACAGTACATTTATCCGCTTACAAAATGAGCCTGTACAGCACTGATTCTCAACCTTTCCCTCAGGGGCCCGGATAAGATCTGTGAGTCAACTTTGGGATCCAAGAATTGGTTCCGGATCAATGATTCACCTTATTTATAATTACTAGTGTCTATTGATCATATGGTAAATGCTGTATTAATGGCCTTTGTGGGGATCAATTTGGGGGTCCTAGCCAATGAGTTAAAGGGGCACTGTCACTATAATAAAAATCCACCAAACTGTAGGGGATGTTTATTAAATCTGTTCCACATATAGTCTACTTTTATGTTCATCTTGTTTACATATTTGAAGAAGAACTGAAGCTTAAAAAGAAGTAGGGCAGACATGTTGGACATTTCTTTGGCCTTCTGTACCAGCCCAAGGCAAATACAGCCCTTTAGCAGGGAAGATCTGTGCCTCCAAAGATGCCCCCAGTAGCTCCATATCTTCTTTTTTACTGTCAGTTACCTAAGCTTAGTGGCCGACCAATTTACAGTATATATACAATACAAGTGTCATGATACAAGGCCCATTCATAAATAATTCAGATTTCCATTATGTGGCAGCTCAGAAATCAGTGCAGTTTTCATCAGAACTAAAACTTTGTGACCCCTCAGCTTCTCAGCAGCTGCAAAGAGCACACTGAGCATGTGCAGTGTCACAGATCAACAACTACTTTAGTTCATAATACACTGGGCTGCAGTGTACAGTGTCTCTGTATATTTCCAGTTCCAGTTTCTTGATGTGACCAGATATCATTCATTTGCATATGGAATGCAGCAAAACTTTTCAGGAACAGGTCTTTGATCCAGTAGCAGGCCAACAACTACTGTTTGTTAATAATATATCCTTCCTACAAAGGCCTGCCAGTCTGACCAATCATATTTGTATCCCAAAACAAAACATTTAATTTTCTGTTGAAAAACCACACCACTGCCCTGCCTACATTACCCCCATCACTCTATCCGACCAATAACATTACATGCTTTCCTGTTGAAGATCTACTCAACAGTGCATTGTGGAAAAAGAAAAACTCCACTCTGTGATCCAGCTCAAAATCTCTGGCTTACCCACTGAACCAACAACATTGCACCACTCCATAGTATTGAGATATCCTCAGCAACAAATGAGAAGACACATGCCTAGGGATTTTCTAGGGCTCTGAGTTTGGTTATGCAGTCCGTTTACCTGTTAATGCTGGGTACAGGCCTACCTATCTGACCCATAACATTGTGGTGTTCCATAATACTGGAGTACTATTCAGTAGTGCATTTTGGGCAAACACAAAACGTAGCACAGTTTTATAGTTTGTATACATTAATAAAGCACAGCTTCAGTATCAGTTTTCAAATATATATGTGTCTAAAATATTAACTTTACTCTGCACACTTTGTAGGCAAAGCAGGTGCATGTTATCTTACATCTTTAATTTACTTGTTAATCCGTTATTACCATAAAACTGACTAGCGCAGTGGACCTGCCAGCACCGAAAAAGGAAGGCCATTTTTAAATTTGCTGTATGAGCATTTCACCAGAAAAAAAACATTCTCTAATATCTGATTATACTAATTTGTTTGCTATATGTTACAACAACAAGGATATACTAGATAAGAGGTTCCCATAATTACACTGCAGCTGCATTGGGGCTTTAAACAGGCATGCTACTTACAGTATATAACCTTAATGGAACGGTTAAGTGAGTGCTTAATGCTGAAGCCCCTAGGACTAATGTACTTAGGGGTAATAAGCTTTGCTATAGAGAGCAGTTATAGTCTAAAGCAGCGTAGCCAACAAACTATTGGTATCATGGTGGAGAGAGCAATTCTTTCTTCACATCATACAAAGGACATTTAAAAATTAGAACTTTCCTTAGAAGAGGTATTGGGTGGGGTGGAGGTAAGGTCATATAAAGTTACAATACAATAAATTTTGGATAAGCTTATTTATTAACCTTAACCTACAGTGGCACTGTGGGAGCACCCCCTATACAATGTATAGTAAATAGTGCATACTTGATGCAGAAAAAGAGCGATTAATGCAGACTGGCCCCATGCTTTATTATACATTATTTCCATGCAAGTACATACATTTACAAAAACAGAGGTTTTTAGTTTACCTCATCTTATTTACGGCTGGCACCTCCCTGCCTGCAAAAGTATGTCCTGGCCAAGGCATTGGTTCTGCTGGCTGATCCTCCCCTGCTGTAGCTTTTATAGGGGAAAGATCTCCAAGAACAATGCTATATTACTGGTGAACTCTGCCTTAAAGTTACAGGAGGGTCGAGGAAAGTACATGACCTTCTTTTATAAGGCAATTGCCTTATTTACGTGATTTAAGCTTACAGCCAGACATTGCTACTGTAAATCAGCCTTAAGCATCTGGCAGATAACTCAGCGCTCAGTAAAATATTGCCCCTGTCAGTAGTGTAGCGTGCCATAGTTGTCAATACTTCAGCGCAACTAATGCTGACTGTCCCAATGTCTTATGCCCTTCTAACTTGCTCTTTTCCCTTTCAGCTTGCTGAATTCTAACGCATTTACTGTCATTCGAGACGATGCCTTTGCCGGTCTCTTTCACCTGGAGTACCTGTAAGTTTTCCATTTATATGTTATCCTGCTTTTTAGTGGGAATGCATGTTGGATGTTGGATCTCTGTTATTTCAAAATCTTGGACCCTATAGGTATAAATGGTACTGTTATAAACGGCACTCCCCAGAAACGGCCAAATAATGACTGATAACAAAACAACAAGATACCCAAACTTCAAAGCCCAAGCTAGGGAAGCTGAGTTGTTACCCCTGTATAGGAGTGTGCAGCATCCCAGCTCCCCAAACCTCTCTTAAGTGAGTTGAGTTAGGGACTTTGGACTGCTATAATGAAAAAAAAATGGAGATTTCAAAATACAAAAAGAACAGTCTCCAGAATTTCAGATCCTGGGGATTTCAGAGCAGTCCGTATACCTTTAAAATAAGCAATCATCTATGTTTTAAGCCTGCACCGTTATTTAAGTTATAGCATTGCACTAAAAGCTCAAATACCCCTTTAAATTGTTCTATACTACCCTGGAGTTTCAGCATAAGCAGTTAAATAAAAATTATAAATGAGGGAAGAATAGTGTGTTTATTAAGCACAGTAGGAGGAAAGCAATACTGATCTTTTCTGACTGATGTGTGTCTGAGCAGATACAGTAGGTGCAGCCTTTCCAGCGTTCTCAAAGTGTAGAGCCGAGGGCTGGGAGGGACATTTGCTCAATAAAGTTCAGCAATTGCTAATGGGGCACAGGATGGACATCGCTGTATAAGAAAGCAATTTGGGCAGGGCAGTATGATTTATTTATTGATTGGATTAAACTACATCAAGAAATGTATAATATTTACACAAGCTTCATCTCATGGAAACAAGAAATTATAATCAAACAAATATTCTGTACCATTAATCTGTACAGTATTCAAGGTGTCTCGCTTTATCCTGGAGACCTAGTCAGGTTTTGTTTGAAAGTTAATCCAAATACATTGGTGTGTACTCCCTTTGCCTAAAAAATGTATTAGTGCTAACTGTCTTTAAAACAACGGACTCCAACTCTGAGCCTGCATGTAGAACCAGACTGCCGAAACAGGATAGCCAAAAGCAGTCTGAAGCTCTAATTAGCGATGAGTGAAGTTTCTCACCGGGCATGGACTTGTAGCGAAATTCCACATTCCACCATTGGTGAATTGTTTTGCTAAACTTCTGGGTCATAAAAAAGGCGCAGTCACGTCAAAAGGGGCCCGGTCGCCCAACAAAAAAGCGTTAGTGAACCTTTAGAATAAGTGAACATAAAATTGATTGCTGAGAGCTATTCTAATCAGTTTTGCAACTGGCATTCATTTTTTTTTCATTCCAAGATATTAAGGCAAATATGTCCTATCAATATATTCATATTCATTAAATTTGTTTTGTTTGTTTAGAAATCTTTTCTCCTATGGGCCACATTCAATTTGGTAAAAAAAAGGCTTATCTCGTAATGTAGTTCCAGATTTTTCCATAGAGCCAGATGTAATTCAATTAGAAAATCTGATCACACTGTTTATCACATGAAAACTCATGTGAAAACACCTGTTGAGGTGTATGGGAGAAAAAACTGGAAACTAATGAATTAGTAGAAAAGTTTTCTCTCCTCAAATATTGATCTCGACCACAAGTTTTTATATGATAAACCATACAATATCATTTTCTAATGGAATTAAATCTGGCCCATAGTTTGCAAGAAGTGTGCAGATGCTTAACTCGCGGGACAATCCTGATTTTAACAGTTCAGCCCTCAGTCCCAGATTCTTACTGAAAAGTCCCTCATTTCTCTTTGATCTCCTGCACTGAACGTTAAAAAGATACAATGTTTCTCAAACTTAATTAAATAAGTAGCTTTGGCAGAGAGCCCAGAAAACTTTACAAGCAGCACCTGCACTTAAATACAATTGTAACTAATAAGCTAAACAGGTCTCTTGGGGTACTGAGACTTGCAGCTTAAAGGACAATTTCACCTTTTTTTAGCAAAACTGTAATAACACATAAACCAAGACCCCAAAATCCCCAAAAATGTATTCAAACTTTAAATAACCTGCCAAGTTTTGTTAAAATGGGAGTGGTATTTAGAGGGTGTGGTCGCAAAAACAGACGTGGTAAAAATTTCTGCTGTACGTACATTTTTCAAATGTTGGGAGGTACGTATACAGATGGACAAAAAGTAGTAGAGTTATAGGACCACTATAAATATGCACCTCCCCTCTTTAAAGGAGAAGGAAAGTCATTTTGGCATTTTACTGCCAATAGATTTGCCACATTAGTGCCACCTAGAACACTATATTTATTCTGCAGAAACCATTACCATACCTGAGTAAACAACTCAGCTTTCTCTGTTTGCTTAAGATAGCAGCTGCCATTTTAAGTAGCTTCCTTCCTGCAGCTCTAGCCGTTATAGCTGAGATCACACATTACTAAGGGAGGGAGTTCTTAGCATCCTATTTGGAGGGGGGAGCAGGACATGGGAGAGAGGAGAGAACTGCGCAGACTCTGGCCCCGGGAATTAAGGCTGTTTCTGAGAGAGGAAGTCAGACACTGGAACATCATGTTTACAAAAAAAGAGACAAGACATCTTGTGTTTCTTTTGACAGAGAGCTCAGTGCAGCATTACTGCAAGTGCTCATGGCTGTATTTACATAGACCTTTCTGATAAAGCTTACTTAGTTTTTACCTTTCCTTCTCCTTTAAGAGCCACAAACATGCTGGTAAACTAAAATAACGCTTAAAGGGACAGTAACACCAAAAAATGAAAGTGTATAAAAGTAATTACTATATAATGTAATGCTGCCCTGTACTGGTACAACTGGTGTGTTTTCC
Organism: Xenopus tropicalis; assembly: GCF_000004195.4. NCBI lineage: Eukaryota > Metazoa > Chordata > Amphibia > Anura > Pipidae > Xenopus > Xenopus tropicalis. Next base: position 31,534,726 of record NC_030677.2, on the reverse strand, counting down.
TTAGAAAGACTACTATAGTTTATATAATAAAGCTTCTGTGTAGCCACGGGGGCAGCCATTTACAGGAGAAAAGGCACAGGTTACTTAGCAGATAACAGATAAAACCCCGTTATATTCTACAAAGCTTATCTGTTATCTGCTATGTGCCTGTGCCTTTTCTCCTTTTTCCCAGCTTCAATGGCTGCCCCCGTGTTGACATAGCAGCTCATTTATATAAACTATAGTAGCATTTCTGTTGCAAACTTACCAGTTTTACCAGCGCAGGGCAACTGTACATTATATTTTAATTACTTTAAAACACTTTCATTTTTTGGTGTTACTGTTCCTTTAACTTACAACCATATGCCTATTAAAAGGAAACAAATATCTATTTGGTAATAATGAGACAGTGAGCTGAGCTGGACTAATACTGCCTGTTCAAAAATACAAGAAGCATTGATACATCAATATTGAATGCATAAGCAGCTAACCTCAAGCAAATTATACCTACAGTACTATGGAGATTTGCACCCCCGATGTTCTTAGCTGCCACCCCCCCCACAATGCTTTTGGTTGTTTGTGGTAACGAAACAGAGCATCCTTGATTATACAGCGCAAAACCAGAGGGAACCTGCCAACCTGGCTTCTTACACACTGTTATGCTATTTAAAGTAAAAGGTTCATTTACAGGCTGAAGGAAAAAAACTACTGTCTTTTCATATGCCATGACCCAATTATGATCCTCTTTTGGTATCAGTATATTGGTGATTTTTTCTTTTTATGGACTGGTCCTGAGAAATTGTTGGTAGAGTCTACTGAAAAATCCAGCAACAATCATTATAATATTAGGCTGACCCACACTTTTTAGTGGACTTCTTATATTTATGTCAGACGATCAATGAATAAAGAGGGAGGCAATTCAGAAATCCAACAGCCACCACCTCAATACACTGCATTTTTGCGAGTTTTAAAATGGTAGTCCTCCAGGATTATCTATAATGGGAATAGCATATAACCCTGTGAATTAAATTGGGGGTAATTTAGACAAATCACGTTTACAGAAGGAATCGGAATTTATTTTTCTTTTATATTTTCTGTTGAAAAGTTATCTTTCCTATTCATCATTTCCTGATTCGTACATTATTTACATTTCATATAGTATGTGTGCTATATGGTATCTATTGCCTCAGCATAGATATGAGCACATTTACTAAGCAATTTTGAGAAAAAGTCGATTTTTTTTGTTTCTAGATATTTTCAAGATTTCGGAATGGGTTTTTGGCAGTTATCAATTTTTCTGACATTGTTTCTCAAAAAATTCGAGTTTTTCTGAAAAATTCCCCCCAAATCCTAGTTTTTCAAAAATAACTCTCATAATTCGTGATTTATTAATGTTTAGTTAACTTTTTTGTCAAAAAAAAGGTTTGATCTGTCGAGTACCATTCAGTCCTATGGAAGCTAGTGGAGGAATAGAATAGTCAGTGACAACCTGTCCTTGATACATTTTCAAGGAGAAATGAATCCCCTCATTGTTTTCTGTTTCACCCAGTTTTAAGGGGAAGTGAATCCCCTCATTGGTTTCTAGTTCACACATTTTCAAGGGGAAGTTAGTCCCATTATTGTTGTCTATTTCACCCAGTTTCAAGTGAAATTTAAAGACATTAGTGTTTTTGCAAGAATGAGCGGCAGTGTTCCTAAAATGGCTGCTGGAGCAATTCCAGTTTGGGTAAAATAAAGAGGATTCTTGGAAACAAACATATGTATAAACTTGAATTTTTTGAGTTTCAACAATACTTTCGGCTCAAAAAATTTGGAATTTTAGAATGTAAACTTGAGATTTTTGTACGAACTAGTCAAGCATTATCATGACATTTTCTAATCACAACAATGATCGCATTTAATTTGAATTGGCACCATGTCGAGTTTATACGACTTTCAAGGCCAGAAAAAAACGTGTTTTAGTAAATGTGCCCCTTACAGTGCGCTGTAGGCGCACAATGCTGTTTTCATATTAGAAGGGACATATTCATAGACTTTTGCTATCCTTATAGGTTCTTACCCCTTTTAGGGAGTGTCCAGATCAATTTAAATAGTAAGTAAGGAGCTGGTTATGAGGTTATGTCCTGGTACCTTGTGTCTGCCCCTACCCTGGTGGCATGGGGTATTATACATGGTTAAAATACCACAAACAAAAAATACTAAATATTAAGAATGCATAAATGCTGTATATGAAATCTGTACTTCTAATAAGGCAAAAATCACAGGACTGAATAATAAAGAAAACATTACTATAAATTCTTGTAAAAAGACAGAAAAATCCTGCACTATAGTGCAGATGCCTTATTTATTGAATTGTAAATATGTTAAAAGTTGCCACATGGCTATCACCCTTTATTTGACCTCCATTTGATTATACCCAAGCTGTAATAGTGTTTTGTTATTTTCTGTGACACTAGAGGCTAATGCTATTTATAAGATCAGTGAGTCTATTTAATATGCCGCAGCCAGGCTTTCTTATCTCCTTTGCTCTCAGGTATCCAAGTGATTTTTTTACTTCTGACTTTGTTCTGAGGATGACTGAGCAAAGGGGGCACAAAGGGTGCAAGAGCACCTCGCTTACTGCACAAGACTCAAAGGCTATTAAATGCACAGAATCGCTAACAAATAAAAAGCCCTTTTTGTTGATTATAATGAGGGGTCTTCTCTTACTGCAAAATGTTTTTTCAAAAGTTGTTTAAAAAAACAAGTTTATGGATTATCAGTTCCAATACCAACTTCCTACCAGTTTGGGCCATGTGCTGCTTTTTCCAATTGGGCTTTAGCATTACAGGGCAAGTCTGATTTGTGCTGCACATATTATTGAGTAAGAAATAATAGCCTGCAAATGTAAAGTATTGATCAAATGGAAATGCTTAAACAAAATATAAGTATGATAACTATGGGATCTCATAAGTATGGGATCTGTTATCTGGAAAGCCATTATTAAGAAATCCCTGAATTACAGGAAGGCCATCTCCCATAAACATAGTTTAAACACAGTACCTTTTACTTGATCCCAACTAGGATATAATTAATCCTTATTGGAGGCAAAATAATTCTTATTTAATTGTATTTAAAGATTCTTTAGTAACAGTATGGAGAGCCAAATTACAGAAAGATCCCCTTACCTAGAAAACCCCAGTCCCGAGCATTTTGGATAATAGGTCCCATACCTGTATATATCCATTAAGCATATGCTGTATGAAAAGTGGAAACAACCTATCAGGTTTTACTGTATTGTATGCTGGATATAGGGAATAATGTACCTGTTGTAAAATAGTCACAGAGGAGTTCCATGATGCTATAAAGGTACGAGGCTGAAGGAAGAGTACTTTTATACAGGGCATGGAACTCCAAGGTGACTTCGAATATCCTTATATTTTATAACAGGGGCACATTATTTATTAAAATACAAAAGTTTCAGTGAGTCATGCGACAGAAATGACATCACTCGTTTACACCATTTATAAGGTTGTAATTTACAGGATATTCATGGCTCTTGTATATTATATATATATATATACCAAACAGAATAAAATATGAAGGAAATATGAATGTCATCTTTTTTCCTAAAGATTTATCGAAGGAAATAAAATAGAGACCATCGGGCGCCATGCATTCCGAGGACTGCGTGACCTGACACATCTGTAAGTGAACTGATTTCGCACAATTCATTTCTTCCATTTCCATCTAGGTTAGATAATGAAATCCCTCTTGCATGTACTTCACTCTCCTCCACACTTTATATTTATAGTGGAATCTTTCATTCTCTCTCCACTCTAGCTCTCTGGCCAATAACCACATTAAGAGTTTGCCAAGAGACATCTTCATTGATTTAGATTCTCTCATTGAACTGTAAGTACCGCAGACCTTCCAAGGTTGTTCCATTCATCTTGGCTTGGTTTTGTCTATGTGGGAACTTCTGTCTGTCTTATTCATTGCGGTTTTTGGATTCGATTTTACAAACAGCGCTAGAAATCCTTGTCAGCTGAACTTGAACTAGAAATCGTTGGCAGACTAATTTGCTAAATGTTGTGTTCCGTGCTAATTCAAAAGTAGGGACCCCCCCTCCACCCCATTTGGCATTTATCCTTTTAAGTCAAGAAATAAAGGATCTTTTGTGGCAAGTTGACAAACATGAGCCACAATGAACTGCCCATTTAACTTGTACTCTGTATACTAGAGTATTTCTTGGGTTCTAGCTCTACTGCTGCTGTCCAACATTGGCTCAGGCCACCCTTGGATCACAAGAAAATTACAAATACATTACAATAAAGGTTTTAATGGCTACCCAGATTCTGTTTTGGAAACATTAAAGAGATTACTTTGTAGTTTTAAAGAAGATTTTACTGTGGGTGTTGGGACATGGTCTGTCTGTCCCTGAGGAAGAGCACTGGTTGTGCTTGAAACGTTGGAATTTTTTCAATAAAAACACTTTTTCTTTTGTATCAAGTCCCTGTGTGTGGGGCACTCTTTCTATTATATTATTATAGTTTTAAAGAAGAATAGCCATGAGGCTTCCACCTAAGTGCAGTGAATGACTAAATCTTTTTTATGAATAGCATTCATTGCTTCATTCATTCATTTCTTATGGAACTGGAAATATTTAATATATTAGTGAGCTGTCTCTGCCTGATGTTTTTAGTCCTGCTGCAATTAACACTGTTGCTAGTGTGTTGTGTGAATAGGATAGGGCCTGAGATAGTAAGCTCCACTGGAGAAAGATAACTAAGGATAATCCTGTGGAAATGTTTTGGCTACATAAATAAATGATGAGGATATTAGATTAAGGGAGTGAGTGCCACCCAATGCTAATATTAAAAACTTTGCTATATTTTTAATTAAAAGTGAAATAATTAAATTGCTTGAACGTTGAAGATTGTGTATTTTTTTCATTAGAATTTCAAGATTTTTTTTCCGATTGCTAAATTTCGTCACACACATCACAGTGTTGGAAAAACACCCAGTGGGCTCCTGGCCAGGATCTGCAGGTGTCAGTGCTCCCAACTCAATCGTGGCCGCAAGGAGGAAGTGCGGTACGCGGTGTGTGGAGGTGGGAGGGCAGTGTCATAGCAGAAGCTTGTGACTGGGGTGGGAGGTCCCCAGGCGGTTGTCCCAGTGGGCCTGGACACCCCAGTCTGACACGGATCTCCTAAAATTTGAGTTTGGAAAAATTGAATTTAAAAAGAATTGCATCTTGGATTTGAAAATATTTGCCTTCTTGGGGTGCATTTTTATAACCATGGCCATTCCCCTTTAAATATACCTAATTTCTGTACACATATGTCTACAGATATTTCCCAAGAGCCTCCAAGTCTCCAAAGCTTTTCTTTTTTTCTGTAAAGTGCTCATGATTACATCCCAGTCAGTGAATTTCTTAATGAGTTTTAAAGTGCCTTTGATTTGCTGTTGAGGTAGAACGAAAGTACTTATGTGCAACATAACATGTAATGGAGCTGGGTATCAGCAGGTAATGGAGCTGAGCAGTGCACTTTTGCATCTACTGTTTGATGCTTGTTAAGTTTAGAGGAAACGAAGCTCAAAGCTAAAACTCACTCATATTATGTTCATTATTGACAGTCTTGGGTAATTATAATATCCTGGAAACCCCAGGCTTAAAATGCTATTCAGTTTTAACATTACGTCACCGAGCACATACATTATCTGTATCATTACCTACCAGTCCTTCTTCTTTTCTCCCTTTCCCTCTACCAAAGTACCTCTCTTTATCACTCTTTGTGCTTCCAGTCTGCAATTTTAGCACTGTTCTTCTGCCTGCATCTTCTCCATACTCTTTGTCCTGATTTAAGCCCCAGTCACCCACAGTAAAATGTCTGCCGTCCCATTTTCAGTCATTTACACCAGAAACCTTACTCCTTTGAAATTCATGGAATTGTTGCCCAATGTCTTCCAATTTCATTCCCCCCCCCCAATAAAGCAGGGGGAGTGGGGCATGGACTGGACTAACGCAGACTTGTCCAAGATGCATCAGAATCACTTTGGATCTGGGTTGGCGTCAGTTGTAGTTATTGGGCTCAAAGCTAAATATTTTAGAAGATTCCAACCCATAAAGATTATCTCATTTTCCCATATATACTGAAATATACTGCACCTCTATGGAGCCACTCATTGTTACGTAACACATCTACGGCTTAAAACCAGACAAGGATAGTGGGCCAATGATATCTGGGGACAGGTGTGATTATACCAGAGGTGGATGCAATGATGTAGGGCAGTGGTTCTCAACCTTCCTAATGCCGCGACCCTTTAATACAGTTCCTCATGTTGTGGTGACCCCAAACCATAAAATTATTCCTAAGACCATCGGAAATATGTATTTTCCGATGGCCTTAGGCGACCCCTGTGAAAGGGCCATTCGACCCCCAAAGGGGTCCCGACCCACAGGTTGAGAACCGCTGATGTAGGGGGAGGCGCAGTGATATCGTTATTGTGTCACTTGGGCGCAATTGCGTTGTTTTCTGTTTAAAACAGTCAGAAAGTTTCTAACAGGACAGCCCTTTAAAAATCGGGTTGGTTGGTTTAAAAGTGGATGGGTGGCAACCTTACTAACAACTGCTGAGCTCGCTACCTCTATTGTTACAGCTCTGTCCTCTCCATCTTTCTTCTTCACTTTTTACTTGCCTCAGTCACTCCTCTTCTTAGGGTTGCTACCTTCCCTCTTGTCAGGGCAAGGGCGATGGATGGTGATGTCATGGCGTGGGATCAGGGGCATGTGGCATTCACTGATAGGCCAATCACCACGTCAATCAAGGACAGTCCTGTGCAGATTTACTACTTTAAAAACCAGGTAGGCAGTTTTGACCTGGACTGTCCTTCCAAAAACTGGGGTTTCCTGATCAAAACCAGACAGGTAGTAGCTCTACCTCTTCCTTGTACCTTGTTTTTTTATCTCACATTGTTCACCCATTTCATTCTCACATACCAACAATCTGCCATCATCAGCTCCTCACTACTTATTCTTTTTCTTTCCAAAAATTTTTACCATTTCTGCACAAGCCCACTGGCTCTTTTTAATGCTTGGGAAATATCATTTTTGCACCCACAAAAATATTCTTATTCAATGGAAGCCTATTAGTGCAGGTTACATTCTCCATTTGTCATTTGTGTTTTTGCAGTAAAAATCCTTATCCTCATCCCTCTTAACAGCTCATTGCCTTCTCTACAGTAGCCTCCGTTTGCTCCTTTCAGATCTGCATCATCATCATCATCCTTATTATTATACAGTGAAGTTAAATCTGCTATTTATGCAGGGCTACCTGAGTGGAGCAGAACTCTCCCATATTTATGAATGTGCCAAATCTAACTAGATCTGTGCTATTAGACAAAGCTAAATATGACACTAACTCAAAATGTGTCTCTGGCCTCCAGTAATGAATGTTGAGAAGTTGGATTGTGGAAAGGAAACCTTAATGGCCCCTATCCGCATGGTTGCACCTAATATCAGTGAAAGACATTGCATTATCAGTTATGTGTTTTCCCTCGTTTCAACAAATTTGACAGTGTTCTTTCTTCCAAGGAGGAAATGTAATATTTGTAGCTTTATAATATTTATCATCTTCAATAAGATACATGCAGAGAATGAGAGCAGAGCCGGAATAAGACAATAAAGTAAACAACAGCAGGTGGTGAATATGAGGTTTGTTCTCCCAGAATATTATACAGAAGGACGTGAGGGGGGCACAGCACAGGCAGCCCAGGCTACAAAGAAAGAATTTTATTTGGAATGTTTGGTAGTTGTGTATTTGCCTTTGGCTGCAAACCTGAAAATGTTAGTGAGTGAATGTGCGACTGGTTTGTGATAGCAGTGATGTGTGAGGGAAGATGGCTAAGAGCAGGTGGAGAATGTCCGGGTCTGAGGAACAGGAATATCCAGAGAGGATCTAGGCAATTACATTAAGATAAGATTCCAGTTAAAACAACAAGAACATGGACAACTTTCAAAATTGATTTCTATTGTCTGGAATCAAGGGGCAACATCTACTGCAGTAATACATTCAGCCAGAAGATGGTGCCGTATAGCTGTTCTGTGTAGAATTTGTTGTAGTCCTTTCCTAGGTGGACAGTAATGTTCTTTATATATATATATATATATATATATATATATATAATGCCAATATATTCTTCAGTACTTTACAAAATCAATACATGATTTAGTCTCATTAAAGCTTACAATCTTAGGTGGAGCATGGGAGGGAATCTGGGGTACCCAGAAGAAACCCACGAAGAACGCAAAAACCTCTTGTAGAGAGAGCAACCTGGCTGAAATTGAACCTAGGACCTCTGAGGTGCAAGGCAGCAGTGCTAACCATTGCACCACCAATAGTGTATGGTGTTTGGCCCATACTGTATGTAATGTAGTGTTCGCTTCAGTACATACAGTAAATTGGTGGAAAAAATTGCTAGAGAATTTACACCATAAGAAATGACTTATGTTAGATGTTAGCATGGAGGAGCTGACCTACATGCTGAGAAATTAAAGTGGCCGCTCTATCTTTGTAATGGCAGTTCACCAGCCTGAACCTGGGGAAATTTTTCTTGGTGAAAATTCATTCTTGTACCTTTAGTAAATTGGCTAATTTCATCTGGAGAAGAGATATGAATTAATGCCAGTGCAAAGAGAATTCTCACCAATGAGAGGTTAACTCACCAAAATATCATAAAATCACCATAATATATTCTCCTTTTAGTAAACTGGTGATGTGGAGAATTTTCATTTTTAGTCAAATTACTATATATTTTCACTTTCACCCTTTAGTAAGTATGCCCCTTTCTGTTCAATATGTATCTTGGTGTATTTTTGTGTAATGTAACACATTAGTGTGCCAGTGTTACTTTAAATCCATGCAGAATGAGTTGGGCACATTGGGATAATATCTCCATGAAAGTGACATCTTACTAGCGAAATGCCCCCTGTTACCTCCACATTTCACCAATTGTTCTTAGCCCATTTATCGGATTATATTATAGCCTCATTTTGTGTAGTTATGAGCCCAGATTAACTGAAAATATAAAGATGGTAAAACATGGGCAGATTTGGCCGGACAGTTTGGGTGAGGTCAACCGCAGTTGGTGCATTAATGGCACCACAAGGAGCAGTTTTGACAGATCCCCCTGCCGTCCTATAAAATCATAATCTAAATTCTCAGACTGAAAACATTTATCTGATGATGCCCATTCATGACGAGTGGATGGAGCGAGGAGTAACACTGTAGCTACTTGACATTTCCAGATCTGGTCACCTGTGCTAAGGACGGTGTTAATATTTATGCAACACATTACACCATTACCTCACTGCTAGTTGTATACTAAATATGATAGTGCTGGGGGCCTCTTTAATTGAGAAGGATATGGACTTTCCCCTAAAGAAGCAGCTCAAATGCTTCTTCATCATTAGGACAGTGAAGCTGTGGAATAACCTGCAGGGTGATATTGTGCCAACAGATTCCCTTAATGCACTTAAGAGGGACTTCCATGTCTTCTTGGAAATACAGAATATCCAGGGCTACAGTAATCTTAAGGGCTACAGTTTGTTTCATATGTACTTTATTATATATAATCTACAGTATAAATGTGTCTGTGTTTGTATTTGTAAGTATATATATCTATATTATACACAAGCCCTGAATATCCCATAAACTTTATCCATATAAATCGTGCTTAGTGATGTCATCAGATATAACTGATGCTTAGTAATGTAATTTCTGTCACATGACTAACTGAAACGTGTGTATTATAATAAATAATGTGTTAGATTCAATATGATGAAAAAAATCTCCTAATTCAGTTCCAGATTTGATCTGACCTAATGTTAGGTAGAAATGTGATAAATGGGCAGATTCAGTTCAATGGGAACACCTTATCTCAAGGTTTATTAAGAGAAAAACTCCATTCAAGTCTACGGAAACATTTGAATTAAATTTGAATCTGGCTCAAAGGAAGAAAATGTTATTTTGTGGTTTATCATGTGAAAACTTGTGGCCAAAATTGAGTTTAAGCACAAAAAACCTTTTCTCCTAATTCAGTTCCATTTTTTTCCTGATAGATTTCAATAGAGTTTTCATGTGATAAACAGAGAGATAAGTTTTCCTTGTTGAATTTCATCTGGCTTTATGAGGAAAATATGGAATTGCATCAGCTTTTCCCATCAAACTGAATCTGACCCTAACCCCCATATGCCATAAAAGGCACTACGTTTGCCCAGGTGCAGTAACCCATAGCAACCATAAGATGCTTGCTTTTAAACAGGTAACCAGTAAATATTACCTGTTAATTGGTTATCCTTTATTACATAACCCTCTTAGTGTGTTATTCTAAAAAAGAGTGCAAACTATTAAATGTTTTTATGCCAATTTGCTGCCCATGTTAGATAAAAAATGGTGAAAATGAAAATTACAACATTTTTTTATAACTCGGTTATTTACATGTCTCCCTTAATTCTTTTTGCAAAGTGCCCTCAATGCCTTTAAGTATTTGAATAATAGTATGTGTCTTTTGCTTTAGAGACTTGAGAGGCAATAGGTATGAATGTGACTGCAAAGCAAAGTGGTTATTCTCCTGGTTGAAAACGACCAATTCTACTGTATCGGACGTATTGTGTGTGGGCCATTCTGACTATCAAGGGAGAAAGCTAAACGAATTGGCAAGTTTTGACTCTGACTGCATAACAACAGGTAGTGTGTTCCCTAAATAGTGCTTGGTCTATGAAAGTTTTATATAATGTAGTCCTTCAGTAAAAAGTCATAAATGAAAACATTGATTTATCTTAAAATGAAAACTATAAGTTCAGATTTTGGCTTCTGTGTGCTTTGTCGGTAAAAATAACTTGGAATGCATTCACATATTCAGCAATAATACCTTTCTTTTACAGATAATCATTGTTGCCCCAGTTTCATTTCGTATTTGGCTAATATTTGCTCCTGCTTTGTCTATTTTATTTTTTAGACTTTACTGTTCATCAAGTTTTATCCTATCATTCAGTATCAGTGGATACATTCCAATATAAGAATGATGTCTTTGTGGCCATCGCTCAGCCAAGCATGGAGAACTGTATGATTCTAGAGTGGGATCACATTGAAATGAACTTCAGAAGTTACGACAATATCACAGGTAATTTATAGGAATGCCGTGGAGACCGACATCTTTGACTCAGCAGATATTTGTACTCAAATTCAGGCAATATATTATGGTAAAGAACAGAAAGTCCATGGACACTTGTGCCCTTCCTATTATCTCTTACCTGACTAGTGGCTGTAGTTCACTATAATAAGGGTATTATAATTCAACAAGTCCCGTGGGCATATAAAAGTATGAGGCCAAAGTCTGAGTGCTTCATATATCTTCATATATTTAGTCATGTGGCACAAATTACATCACTAAACACCAATAAAAACTGATGACATCACTAAGCAACAGTTATAAAGTTATAGTTTAGGGAAAAGGATCTTGTATTCTCGGCTGATAGACAATTTTCCATGTAACTATAGTTAGTAATTAAATGTAATTAATCACAGCTTTGTATTTATCCTGATGCAATATTTTAGAAAGAAGGTTAAACTAAGTATATAGTCATTTTTTATCTGATATGGAGAGTTGTTATTGCTGATATTTGGCTTTGATGATAACCAGATGCATAGTTATGCATAGTTCTGAGTAGTATGTAATGAATGTATGTAAGACGTATTGTATGGTTATAATACCCATGTAATAATGGCATGCTGTTTATGACAGGTCAGTCAATTGTTGGATGCAAGGCTATTCTCATAGACGACCAAGTGTTCATGGTAGTGGCACAGCTGTTTGGTGGCTCTCATATTTACAAGTATGATGAAAGCTGGGCCAAATTCACTAAATTCCAAGACATTGAAGTCTCCCAGATATCCAAACCCAATGACATAGAATTATTTCAGATTGAAGGTGAAACTTTTTTTGTCATTGCGGACAGCTCAAAGGCAGGTCTCACAACTGTGTATAAGTGGAATGGTAAAGGGTTCTATTCCTACCAGTCTTTGCACGAGTGGTTTAGAGACACCGACGCTGAATTTGTGGTAATTGAGGGGAAAGCTCACCTTGTGTTATCCAGTCGGTCCCAAGTTCCTCTAATCCTTCAGTGGAACAAGATAACAAAGAAATTCACCCCTCATGGTGATATACCAAACATGGAAGATGTTTTATCCGTCAAAAGCTTCAAAATGAAGGACGAACTCTACATTTCATTGACCAGATTCATCGGGGACTCCAAAGTCATGAAATGGAATAACAAGCAGTTTGTTGAGGTCCAGGCTCTGCCATCTCGAGGCGCTATGAGCCTGCAGCCATTTACATTCAAGGACAGACACTATCTGGCACTGGGAAGTGATTATACGTTCTCCCAAATATACCAGTGGAACAAGGAGAAGAAGACTTTTGAAAAGTTTAAAGAAATCTATGTTCAAGCACCGCGCTCCTTTACGGCCGTGTCACCTGACCGCAGGGATTTTGTATTTGCTTCAAGTTTTAAGGGAAACACACAGATTTTTGAACACGTTATTGTTGATCTCAGTTTGTGAGAACTCTTCCCATGCTCTGAATCCATGCCCATGTAAACCAGAAACACTAAGTTTCCTGAGGGGTGGTCAAGAAACATCTACTGGTCGGCACAACCTTGGGGGAAAACAAATCCATTTTAGTTTGTACATGCAAAATGATGGCTAACTGCATGACCATGTCAATTTTAACTCACTCGTTTTGTATGAGATATTAGGTAGATGCTTTGGAATGTTTTTAACTTAAAAACTGATACTAAACAGTGCAAAGTACAGAACATAAACGTTTCTTTTATGAATGAGGATTGTTACAATGGCCTGTGACATTTATATACGGTTACTTTATTGTTGCACATCTCTGTTGCTTTCATTGTTTAAGAAGAATGCTATAATTTCATAGTTAGTGAAGCAGTGAGCGTAATAATGCAGGTTTCTGAGCAAACAAGATATTAAGGGAGACACAGATAAATGCCTTCTCATTTTCTGATACAGCAATCAAGAACATAATAATGTCAGCTGGTAGTGAATGAAGGTTTCAGGACAAAATAGTGCTAAAATGGTACATGTTAAAGAAAAAAAGAGTTTTATGTGCCTCTCTAAGGTGCAATTTTTGGTTTTAAAAAACAGAATTTTGTCTTTTAAAGTTACCAGTGATGCACTTTTTACCCTGGTAACCTGCTACACACTGCCACCTAAAGCAAGGTTTCACCTTGGGAGATTCCAGCTCAACAAAATGCCTGGAAGCACCAAAGGGCCATTGTTCTAAGGCAGGGGCACATGATGCAAATGATCTGTTCTCCTCCACCTGCATTTTATAGGCATAAGGAGAAAAGCAAATTGCTTTCGTATGCGTAGCTCCACTGACAGGCAAATTGTTGACCTTTGTCCAGCTATACTGAGAGGATTTTGGCCCCAAAACACAAAAGTATGTATTTTCAGGCAGAAATCCACCCAGTGTAGATGCACTGTGGAGCTACACGAATAAGCAAAAAGAGACGGATCTGCTTTCCAACACCTACGTAAAAATATGTGCTCTTGGCCTAAAGGGGATACCCCACCATTTTATTGTGATTGTTTTATTGGTAAATAACTAGTTTTAAGTTATGGACCCATTGGCATTTAATGATATTATTGCTGTGTGGTGCATTTCAGGAAGCAGCTCACACTGGTTCCATGAATCTTATTGATTGGTACTTATGGGCATGAAGACAAACACTCCACTTCATCTATTTATCTGCTAAGTTTCCCTCTTCATCTTTGTGGGTACAGAGGGTAAGGTTATCATTTATATAGTGTTTTTCTCCAATGGGAATCAAAGCACTTTACAGCAAGCCAGGCAGCCATTATAGGAGCACTATGCATGCTGGGACACCAGGAGATTAAGTGACTTGTCCAGGGTCACAGGGAGTCGCCACAGGGAATCGAACCAGGGTCTCTAGCATGAGACCCCACATCAAAGGTTGATCGCAAACTAGGACTGATTTCTTCATGTAGTGCTGTGCAATTCCAAATGCCTATGGGTAAGTCACTTATAAAGCACAAATGTACAGCCAGGGCAAATACTGAAGTGCGTTTCCCAATTATTTATATAGAATTCTAACCACCACCTATCAGTCTATGTTGTTGGCAAGGAAAAACACAAAAATAGGATCTGCACAGTGGGATAAATCTTGTGTTTGGTGTGATTTATATTCTATTTATGTTAAATATAAAGAAATAAAATTGTGCCTTTGCTGATTTTGTCTATGGAGGAAAGCCCAGTGAGGGCAAGCAAAATAGCCGTATAATGTGGGACCTGCGGATAAACTTAAGGCTCACTCAGCAAGTACTATATTGTCTCTTCTTGGGGAAATAGAAAAGGATATATTTTGCCTAAAAAAAATATTTGTTTACTTGCGAATGAGAAGAAACAGTAACAAAATGAAAGCAAGGCATGTGGAATCTAGATTGGATTTAGGTGTTTAGTAGTAATAACATTTTATTTGATTGTGGGGATATCAGAGCATTACCCATCAGTGGCATGTCTGTCCCAACAGGAAATCCAATTACCAAGCAGAGGCAATTTTCTGTGAAGCCTTACACATGCAGAAATGAAAATGATGCACAAAGCCCAAGTCTAACATTTAAATATTAATTTCTATGCCATGGAAGCGGCTTTTCCTTACATTTATTTTGATGTATGTATATTTATTTTTAAAGCAACCTGATTTTACACGTTATTTTATCTTTGTAAGGCTAAAAACTCTGATTTAGGGTAGTGTAAACTGTGTTGCAGACCCCCCCCATAGAGGCTTTAAAGGGCAAGGAAAGGCAAAGTCACTTGGGGGTGCCAAAATGTTAGACACCCCCAAGTGACTTTAATCGCTTACCCCATACCCCGGGCTGGTGCCCCTGTTAGGAGAAAACAGCACCAGCCCGGGGTACCTGTAGCGGAGCGCTTCCTCCTTCCGGCTTCGTTCTTGGAACGGTTAAGGACAGGCGCATGCGCAGAAAAGTGAAAAGCCGACTTCTCTGTTAAAGTTCCACTAATCACTCTACAGCGCATGCGCGCGCGAGCGAACCCGGAAGTAGGAAGCGCTGCAGCTACCCTGATGAAGACCAGTTGCAAACTTGCTAGGAATAGGACTTTCTATAACATACCAAAAGTTAACGTAAAGGTAAACCACCCCTTTAAGTTAGGGGACAGGTAGTGGCCAGGAGGGGTAATGGTCTCTCACTAACTGACCATCAAGCTTTCTCTCAAGTGTATTTCCTCCAGTATTCTTCCCCACAGGTGCCATCTTCACAATTTGGAAACCATCCATATGGCCCTTTCCATAGAAAAGCATAAACCACTTTTTGCCTATGGCAGACACTGTGAGCAATATAACAAAATAAGTGACTGCTTCAGACGCAGCTTGCTTCTCCTGCGTGTAACATATACCTTGCACTCACTGCTTCATACACCGCTGTGATCACTGTGTGACTCTCCTGGCCACGAGGTCTCTACTTTCCACTCTGCTGAAGCATGTTACTCATTAGATGCACTTCCCATGCCATTCCCCTCCATGCATATGTACATTGGCCTAACTGCCAGCCTTGTCTCTGGCTTACAGATAAAGAGGATGTGCTCTATGAACTGTGTGGTACAATATATCATGTAATTATAGATTTTAGTTTCAAAATGTATTTGCAAAACAACAGGCAGAATGCATTTCCAGCCCAATCTCTATGTTGTGGGCTTTTGGTAAATACACGGTGTACATGATCCCCCTGGAGGTGATAAATCTAGGCCACGTGTCAGACATACAGATCCGTATTTAATTCTTATGCTTAAGCAAATAAGAGAGAAGGCCAGACTGAAACGATCACTGACATGTCATTTCTAACGTAACATCAAAAATGTGTAAATTAAAAAACAAAAATTGTAAAATGCATAATAAATTTGCTATAATTTTTAATATGTTTCAAAATGCACTAATGTACATTAATAGTAGTTTATACAAAATAGCAAATTTAATAAAAACGCAAATTCCTGGAAACGTTTTCCGATTGTACATATATTTATCTTTCCTTAATTTTGGTACAGTATTAAGGTTCCAGCGGTACGTACACTGCTAGAAACTGATGCATTTCTACAAATAAAGCAGGTACCACGAACGATCAAATGTCTTTGCTTCTTCTTTATACTGTATTTTTGAATGTGTCACAATTAAAGTAACAGAGTGGGGACTATAAGGCAGTGACTATATGCCAGCTGTGCCTACTTGCACTCATCTAGAATGAGGTACAAAGAGCAGTGCACATTGGTGCAAGGGGTCCCTGTACAGGTATGGGATCCCTTATCCGGAAACCCGATATCCAGAAAGCTCCGAATTATGCAAAGCCCGTCTCCCATAGACTCCATTTTAATCAAATAATTCAGAATTTTAAAACTGATTTCCTTTTTCTCTGTAGTATTAAAACAGTACCATGTAATTGATCCCAACTAAGATATAATTACCCCTTATTGGGGGCAGAACAGCCCTATTGGGTTTATTTAATGGTTAGATGATTCCCTTTTCTCTGTAATAATAAAACAGTACCATGTAATTGATCCCAACTAAGATATAATTACCCCTTATTGGGGGCAGAACAGCACTATTGGGTTTATTTAATGGTTAAATGATTCCCTTTTCTCTGTAATAATAAAACAGTACCTGTACTTGATCCCAACTAAGATATAATTACCCCTTATTGGGGGCAGAACAGCCCTATTGGGTTTATTTAATGGTTAAATGATTCCCTTTTCTCTGTAATAATAAAACAGTACCTGTACTTGATCCCAACTAAGATATAATTACCCCTTATTGGGGGCAGAACAGTCCTATTGGGTCCTATTGGGTTTATTTAATGGTTAAATGATTCCCTTTTCTCTGTAATAATAAAACAGTACCTGTAATTGATCCCAACTAAGATATAATTACCCCTTATTGGGGGCAGAACAGCCCTATTGGGTTTATTTAATGGTTAAATGATTCCCTTTTCTCTGTAATAATAAAACAGTACCTGTACTTGATCCCAACTAAGATATAATTACCCCTTATTGGGGGCAGAACAGCCCTATTGGGTTTATTTAATGGTTAAATGATTCCCTTTTCTCTGTAATAATAAAACAGTACCTGTACTTGATCCCAACTAAGATATAATTACCCCTTATTGGGGGCAGAACAGCCCTATTGGGTTTAATTAAAGTTTTATTGATTTTTTAGTAGACTTAAGGTATGGAGATCCAAATTACGGAAAGGCCCCTTATCCAGAATTCCCTTGGTCCCAAGCATTCTGGATAATGGGTCCTATACCTGTACTTGGTAATTCCAGGGTTCCCACTGTTTTGCACAGTACAAATCATGGTGAATTGTGCTGAATTGTGTGCATTGCATGTTTCACCCCTAAATGTAGCGACAAAGCACCGAACATGTCTACAGAAAAGAACAAGGGAAGGCACAGGAACAAAACACATTAAAGGAGCAGTTCAGTGCTCCTTCAGTATAGACAGCATATATTACAGTAATTCATATAAATCTTGAAAAGTGTCAGCACTAAAACTGGGTTCTCACAGCCCAAGCCCCAGTCAAGGTGCATTTGTGCAGTTATGGGACCCATTATCATAAAAACCAGAAAGCTCTGAATTACAGGAAGGCCATCTCTTAGCAGCAACACAGGCTGATATTGTTTCCTGAATTTAACATATGCTTATTAATAAAGCAGGAAGTAGTGTTCTGGCTATTATGTTAGACATCTGCCCACTCTGTCCTTTACAGATTACATTTTTGCCTAATTAACTATATTACAAATATATTTTATTTAGCGCAGTCTGTCTATTTTACCCAGTTTCATTTTTACACTGAACTGTTCCTTTAAACCTGGAAAGGCCCTTTGTATCTGATAGGCTGCTATCACTTACTAAACCCTGTGCAATAATATCATTCAGATACGAGCCCTTGTAATCTGGGTCTTGTTCTACGGAGATGTTTTCCAATTGTACATATATTTATCTTTCCTTAATTTTGGTACAGTATTATGGTTCCAGCGGTGCATACACTGCTAGAAAATGATGCATTTCTACAAATAGTATGGCGTATTGATATTTTGAGACAATTTGCAACTGGTTTTAATTTTTTGTGGTTTTTGAATTATTTATTTTTGTTTAGCAGCTCTCCAACTTGGAATGTCAGCAGCTATCTGGTTGCTAGGGTCATTTACCTTAACAACCAGACAGTGGTTTGAATGAAAGACTGGAATATGAATAGAAATAATACCACCAGTAACAGCACTGGCCAAAGGTTAAATTAACCCAGCTACTAGTACAAAAGGAGGAGAAGCCTGCACAAGTGGGGGTCGTTTACCAACACTGGGCTATTTTGCTAATTACTGCATTCACTGTTATAAATAAATAAGAAGAACCTCGCACTACAACCTTATTACAGGGTGCACAATGGGTGTATTGGAATATGAGTTTAGGTTTAGGCATTCACTGTTACAGCTGCAAATGGCTGAAAAAAAGCCAATCACTGATTGGTTGCTATGGGTTACTGCCCACGGGTAAATTTGCCCTGTGTTAATAAATAAGAAGATAAGAATTATAAAAAAAGTAATAATAATAAACATAATAAATAAATAATTATAAACACATAAATAAATAAAAAGTTAATAAACAAGATACTGGCACTATCTCATACTTCTCTTAAGATGCAGCTTTTAAATGAATTTCAGGCTCCAGTCTAAACATGCCCTGAAGATAAACTACGTTCCACACCAGCAAATTGCCCCTGGGGCTGCATGGTAATGTGGGGTATTGTAAGGTGGTAAGGGATATTTTGTAACCGATGGCTGGCAATTCTTTCTCCTTTGCTTCCTCGTGCCATAAAATGAAGCAAAATAACGTGGCTCAGTCGCAGCACTGTTTATCAGCTCCTTTATCTGTGAGTATGTCCATGTTCTATTCAGATGGGAGCTGCTGGGAGAATCTATCTTTAGTACTCAGATTTCCCTAAGGTATTTATTGGGAATGGTAACCTTCATGCTAGAGGGCAAATAGATACATTGGATTTAAGCACAACAGAAAGATATTCTGTAAAACATCCAATGACATTTAGGCAGTCAGCTTTACGAATAAGTATATGCTAAATTCAGGTAACAATATCAGCCTGTGTTGCTGCTAAGAGATGGCCTTCCCGTAATTCAGAGCTTTCTGGTTTTTAGGATAATGGGTCCCATAACTACACAAATGCACCCTGACTGGGGCTTGGGCTGTGAGAACCCAGTTTAAGTGCTGACACTTTTCAAGATTTATATGAATTACTGTTATATATGCTGTCTATATTGAAGCATACCCCCAAGGCATTATTTATAAAAAGGGAGCATAGCATTTGTTTATACTGCAATTTGCCCCAGTGGCCCAGTAAAAGCCTGATCTAAATCTGACAGAATCTGGAGCATTATTTAAAGCTTGAGGTGCAAAAGCATTAGCCTGGAAGAAAGTAGCGATGCACCCAACCCAGGATTCACCCAAGAATTTGCCTTTTTCTGCATTTTCAACATGGAAGTTAAACATTTTTCTGCTAAGTAGGATCTAGATTCAGTTTGGTATTCAGCCGAATCTTTTACGAAGGATTCAGGGTTCAGCCAAATTTGAAAAAAGTGGATTTGGTGCATCCCTAGAAGAAAGGGACGAACTCAGTGGTGCAACTACTCTGTGTTGGTCCCCCCTGCAAAAATATCTTCACCTCTTGCCCCACTGCATGCTCTCTCTTCTACCTGAAAGTAGGAATGCACCAAATCCAGGATTCAGTTTGGTATTTGGCCAGGATTAGGCCTTTTTCGGCAAGATTCGGATTTCGGACGAACCAAATCCGAATCCAAAAAATCACATAACTTTTTGTCGTGTTAACACAGAAGTGGGAAATGTTTCTTCGCAAGAGGTGACATTTAACCCTTCCAAATCCTAATTAGCATACGCTAATTAGGGTTAGGCCGAACCCGAAAAACTAGATTCGGTGCAACCCCACCTGTAAGCCAGCAGGGAGTGGGAATTTCTATAGATTGTAAGCTCTTGCAAGCAGGGCCCTCTGATCCTATTGTTACTCTGTATACCCTTGTTCTTAAGATCTCTGTTTGTTTGAATTTATTGTGATGCGCTGTGTAATTTGCTGGCGCTATATAAATAGATGATGATGATGACTTATATGCAACAACAGAAAAAGCAGACCCCGCAGTCTGGGCCCCACCCCCCCACAACTGCAAGGTCTGCATCCACTTTTGTTACACTACTGGGCAACCTCATTGAGCAGTGTGCTAAACTGCTACCTACTTACTCCAAAAGGCTAGAAGTCTGGGTACTTCATACTTTATATTTTTTTGTAAGATTTTTTTTATTTTTCATTTAATTTTTTTTCATTAGTAACATAGTAACATAGTAAGTTGGGTTGAAAAAAGACATACGTCCATCAAGTTCAACCATAATGCCTATTTATAACCTGCCTAACTACTAGTTGATCCAGAGGAAGGCAAAAAACCCCTCTGAAGCCTCTCTAATTTGCCGCAGAGGGGAAAAAATTCCTTCCTGACTCCAAGATGGCAATCGGACCAGTCCCTGGATCAACTAGTACTAAGAGCTATCTCCCATAACCCTGTATTCCCTCACTTGTACTGAGAGCTATCTCCCCTACCCCTGTATTCCCTCACTTGTACTGAGAGCTATCTCCCCTACCCCTGTATTCCCTCACTTGTACTGAGAGCTATCTCCCCTACCCCTGTATTCCCTCACTTGTACTGAGAGCTATCTCCCCTACCCCTGTATTCCCTCACTTGTACTGAGAGCTATCTCCCCTACCCCTGTATTCCCTCACTTGTACTGAGAGCTATCTCCCATAACCCTGTATTCCCTCACTTGTACTGAGAGCTATCTCCCATACCCCTGTATTCCCTCACTTGTACTGAGAGCTATCTCCCCTACCCCTGTATTCCCTCACTTGTACTGAGAGCTATCTCCCATAACCCTGTATTCCCTCACTTGTACTGAGAGCTATCTCCCCTACCCCTGTATTCCCTCACTTGTACTGAGAGCTATCTCCCATACCCCTGTATTCCCTCACTTGTACTGAGAGCTATCTCCCATACCCCTGTATTCCCTCACTTGTACTGAGAGCTATCTCCCATACCCCTGTATTCCCTCACTTGTACTGAGAGCTATCTCCCCTACCCCTGTATTCCCTCACTTGTACTGAGAGCTATCTCCCCTACCCCTGTATTCCCTCACTTGTACTGAGAGCTATCTCCCCTACCCCTGTATTCCCTCACTTGTACTGAGAGCTATCTCCCCTACCCCTGTATTCCCTCACTTGTACTGAGAGCTATCTCCCCTACCCCTGTATTCCCTCACTTGTACTGAGAGCTATCTCCCCTACCCCTGTATTCCCTCACTTGTACTGAGAGCTATCTCCCCTACCCCTGTATTCCCTCACTTGTACTGAGAGCTATCTCCCATACCCCTGTATTCCCTCACTTGTACTGAGAGCTATCTCCCATACCCCTGTATTCCCTCACTTGTACTGAGAGCTATCTCCCCTACCCCTGTATTCCCTCACTTGTACTAAGAGCTATCTCCCATAACCCTGTATTCCCTCACTTGCTAAGAATCCATCCAGCCCCTTCTTAAAGCTATATAATGTATCAGCCAGTACGACTGATTCGGGGAGGGAATTCCACAACTTCACAGCTCTCACAGTAAAAAATCCTTTCCGAATATTTAAATGGAACCTCCCTTCTTCTAAACGAAGTGGGTGCCCTCGTGTCTGTTGGAAGGACCTACTGGTAAATAAAACATTAGAAAGGTTATTATATGATCCCTTTATATATTTATACATAGTTATCATGTCATCATTATTAACATTTAAAACAATGTTTCATTAAAAAAAACACATTTTGACTGCTTTGAAATGAAATATTGTATAACAGCGGGCAAAGAAGTGTATAAGAGAGTAAATGCGGGCAAAGAAGAGTATAAGAGTAAATAATACGGGAGAGATGAAAGTTGGGCTGTACATTTGGCATGCAGTCACGCAGGATGCAGCCTGATAGCCAGCAGGTAGAGTAACAGGTTTCTCCCATATGTTCCTGCTGTCCCCTCCCTTGCAGGGTTAGTTAGAGCTGACGTAGAACAAACAGTGAGAGGCTGATCGGGCTCAGGAAGCTGCACTTCATGGCTGACTGGATTACTGTACAGTTCCCTGGCCGGCAAGGGCTGTCAGCCATGCATAGTGAGCAAAGCGAGTGTGACTGGCAAGGGCTTGTCAATGAGGTGAGTGTGTGTTTGTGTGTGTATATTTGGGCAGCTCCCTATGATTGTGTGGAACACAGATCTCTGTGCTTGTGTTTTGTACCCAGGGCTAGGAAACAGCAGGCAGTGGAAATATGTGACCGGTTATTGTCAAATGGAAGCAGTCCATCCACCAAATGTGGAATATATAAACTTTACTACCTTCTTTTCTTTGCAATCATTATCAAAAGGGACACTGTAAGTAATAAACACCCCTGTAAACTTGTGCTTTGGTGGCTTTTCCCTACCATATGTGCTGGGGCCACAGTAGCAAGATACAGCTGAAACTGATGCCCAAGCAGCAAGGGCCCAAGGCACACCGGGCTTTATAGCCTACAGCAATCACAACAGTTCCACCTGTTCTGCCTGTTGCATCACCATACTAACATCTGCCTTTCACCCCCGACTGGAAATAGCAATTGTTTAAAAATGCCAGGAAGATCCATTTCACACAAAAGTGTCTGTGCTACATGGCAATGATCAGTGCAACAGGATCCCAAATATCAGCTAATGAGAAATGAATGCATTAATATAAGGCATAAAAAACAATAATCTCTGATTCAGAAAAGAGCTGCTGTACCTTTCCTGTGCCTTTTTAATTCGCCACAGCGTTTGCCTAATGCCTCGTTATTTATTGTCTGTGTGAAGATTATTATTGTGTATATTATCTGCAGAAGCAAACGATAGGAGTACAATTTGACATCAATAGGGGCACACCCAGCTAAAACCGCTGCTAATAGGTATCTGCAAATAAGCCCCATTCAATGATACTGGATTTAAAAAAGGCTTAAGAAATGTGACTATATCAGTAGGTCCCTGCCTATCCCACCCCTACATCCCATATCTAAGCCCATTAGTCTTGTCTCTAGGGTTAATAAGACGATGCCATGCTTACATACACTTGTGCCTAATTGGGCAAACCCAAGCACTAACCATTCCCTACTAAACGAAAATATCAGTAATGAGTGGACAATGTACTAAGCCTATCTCTTACTATTATTATTTATAGGGGAATTCCAGCTTCCAAACTAAAGAGCCCCACACAACACAGAAAACCCCTAATATACCTTCTTAAAGTATGAATTAATGCCATTTTATATGCTGAAATCCAGCTGCAAAACAGTTCTACTCTTTCTGCATCATTTGAAATCCTGGCAGGGAAGAGGGATTAAAACATTTATGGTACAAATTGTAACAACTTCCCACAATTACAGACCGCATGCAGGAACTACACAACCCACAATGCATTGCACTGCAAGGTTCCTTTCCTTATCAACATCATGTGTACAGGGAACTGTGGGATTTGGAGGATGCAGGCTGAATGCAGGTTGAGGACAGTTAACTACTATTACCAGGCCCGGATTTGTGGTGAGGCCACAAAGGCCCAGGGCTAGGGCAGCATAAATTTAGAGCAAGCATGCTGCTCAACCGCACGTAAAATTTGCTCCCATATGGAGCACTGGGGATGGGAGGCGCAGAAAACTAAATCCAGAAAGGATGTGTTGTTCGGGGGGGGGCGAGGGGGAAAATGGGGGCGGCCTCTGGGGCACTGACTGTTACATTTTATGAGTGCTGCCTGGGTGCTACCTGAGTTATTGTTCAACTCAAGGGCTGTTTGTGAATAAATTTCTATTCTCTCCTCCCTAACATTTGGGATAGAGTCATACCTCCCAACATTTGAAAAATAAAAAGAGGGACAAAAAGATTTGACACACGCAGTGCTGCAATTTTTTGACCATGCCCACTTTTGTGGCCACGCTGCAATTACCACACCCCATTTAAAAAAAAAAAAAAAAATACTCCTTTTACATAGTTGAAATGGCGGGATCAGAAGCAAATGTGCTATACCCTCATACTGTACTACCTAAGGAAAACAATATAGCAACTCCTACATATAAAATACAAATATAGAGAGAAGGCAGTCAGTTGTAAGTAAGTTATAACTATGTACCAGTTTTGCCCCCCCATACACAGTGCCCCCAATGGCCCAATAGACAGTAACCCCCCATACATAGTGCCCCCATAGACAGTATCCCCCATACACAGTGCTCCCATAGACAGTACCCCCCATAGAAAGTGCCCCCATAGAAAGTTCCCCCATAGACAGTGCCCTCAATTGACCCCACAGACAGTAGCCCACATACACAGTGCCCCATAGAAAGTACCCCCATACACAATGCCCCCATAGAAAGTGCCCCCACAGACCGTACCCCCCATACACAATGCCCCCATAGACAGGTGCCCCCCATAGGCGCTCTGACTTCTTCTGCTGCTTTGCTTCTTATGCGGCGGTGACAGGCCCTTTTATAAGGTTTGCGCCCCGTGCATAATGACGTCACACGTACGCAGGGGGCGCAACCTTATATGTGGACCTGTCGCGCTGAACAAGGAGCAGCATAAGAAGTAAAGCAGCAGACGAAGCCGGAGCGCCCGGCTCCAGCCATCCCGCTGTGCTGGATAGTTCAATGAATGTCCCGCATTTCCGTAATCTATTACGGAAATGCGGGACATTCATTGAACTATCTGGGACAGCGGGATTCACTATAAAAACCGGGACTGTCCCGCGAAAAGCGGGACAGTTGGGGGGTATGTAGGGTGGCTTTGTAGCATGGAATGATACTTTTCCATTACAAGGATACAATTACAAATCCCAATAACCACAATTTATTACATGATATTTACACCACTAGACAATAAGCCAAACACTGCACTGGTTCCAACAGAAACAACACCAGCTTGCTTGACTTCAGCACTGGTTTAGGAAGCCATTACTTTGGGCATTTATTAGGTAGATTATGGCTGTGATTCTGAGTATTTAATTCTAATGGCACAAAGCTGTTCCTGACCTATTCCAATTCTCTATTTCTCTAAAATGAAATGATAAGGTAATATAGTAGAAGAAGCTGTTTACCAGATGATCACATGGGCCATTTCTTTGCATATTAAGTAACACTGGCACTAAAAAATTACTATGTACAAACCGGATTCCAAAAAAGTTGGGACACTAAACAAATTGTGAATAAAAACTGATCGCAATGATGTGGAGGTGCCAACTTCTAATATTCTATTTAGAATAGAACATAAATCACGGAACAAAAGTTTAAACTGAGAAAATGTACCATTTTAAGGGAAAAATATGTTGATTCAGAATTTCATGGTGTCAACAAATCCCAAAAAAGTTGGGTCAAGTAGCAATAAGAGGCTGGAAAAAGTAAATTTGAGCATAACGAAGAGCTGGAAGACCAAATAACACTAATTAGGTCAATTGGCAACAAGATTGGGTATAAAAAGAGCTTCTCAGAGTGGCAGTGTCTCTCAGAAGCCAAGATGGGTAGAGGATCACCAATTCCCACAATGTTGCTCAGAAAGATAGTGGAGCAATATCAGAAAGGTGTTACCCAGTGAATAATTGCAAAGATTTTGCATCTATCATCATCATCTGTGCATAACATCATCCGAAGATTCAGAGAATCTGGAACAATCTCTGTGCGTAAGGGTCAAGGCCGTAAAACCATACTGGATGCCCGTGATCTCTGGGCCCTTAAACGACACTGCACCACAAACAGGAATGCTATTGTAAAGGAAATCACAGAATGGGCTCAGGAATACTTCCAGAAACCATTGTCAGTGAACACAATCCACCGTGCCATCCGCCGTTGCCAGCTGAAACTCTACAGTGCAAAGAAGAAGCCATTTCTAAGCAAGATCCACAAGCTCAGGCATTTTTACTGGGCCAGGGATCATTTGAAATGGCGTGTGGCAAAATGGAAGACTGTTCTGTGGTCAGACGAGTCACGATTTAAAGTTCTTTTTGGAAATCTGGGACGCCATGTCATCTGGACCAAAGAGGACAAGGACAACCCAAGTTGTTATCAACGCTCAGTTCAGAAGCCTGCATCTCTGATGGTATGGGGTTGCATGAGTGCGTGTGGCATGGGCAGCTTGCATGTCTGGAAAGGCAGCATCAATGCAGAAAAATATATTCAGGTTCTAGAACATATGCTCCCATCCAGACATCATCTCTTTCAGGGAAGACCCTGCATTTTTCAACAAGATAATGCCAGACCACATTCTGCATCAATCACAACATCATGGCTACGTAGGAGAAGGATCCGGGTACTGAAATGGCCAGTCTGCAGTCCAGATATTTCACCTATAGAGAACATTTGGCGCATCATAAAGAGGAAGGTGCGACAAAGAAGGCCCAAGATGATAGAACAGTTAGAGGCCTGTATTAGACAAGAATGGGAGAGCATTCCTATTCCTAAACTTGAGAAACTGGTCTCCTCGGTCCCCAGACGTCTGTTGAGTGTTGTAAGAAGAATGGGAGATGCCACACAGTGGTGAAAATGGCCTTGTCCCAACTTTATTGGGATTTGTTGACACCATGAAATTCTGAATCAACATATTTTTCCCTTAAAATGGTACATTTTCTCAGTTTAAACTTTTGTTCTGTGATTTATGTTCTATTCTGAATAAAATATTAGAAGTTGGCACCTCCACATCATTGCACTCAGTTTTTATTCACAATTTGTTTAGTGTCCCAACTTTTTTGGAATCCGGGTTGTACATTAAGGGGGGGATTTATCAATGTTCAAGATTTTTTTCACGATTTGAGGTTTTTTTTTAGGTAAAAAAAACTCAAATTCGAATTATGCAAAGTCATTTTTAATTTGAACAAGTTTTCCTTATTAATGAATAATTGAGCATTCAATATATGAGTTTATTTGATTTAGAAAAACAAACTCAATTTTATAAACTCGAAAATTGATAAATAAGCCCATAAAAGTTAGCTATAGCATTTATTTTCACTGATAGGGCTGCTTTTGTAAGTAATTGCTGCCTGAAGTTCCTCAACCTGACTGTTTTGCCAACCTGACTGTCCCATCTCATACTGTCAGTTACAGCTTCTAATGCTAACGGCCTCCTGCTGCACAAATATGGCAGCCCCCTTATAGAGGAAGATAATGCAAAAACAACACTATGATAGATGTAAAAAAGGTTTAATCTGGTGTCAGTATCTTTAGCAATAGTTCTACATTGTCAACCAGTTTCCAGTGTTTGAGTCGGTTCTATTTGCTGTAAGGTCAGGAAATTTGTTGTCCCAGTGTTTTTAGTTCAGGCCCCCCTTAAAGGTGCAATCATTAGCTTATAACTAGGTTACAGATATAGCAACACATTGGCATAACAGGCATTCAGCCATAGTTCCAAGAATATCTAGGACAACAAATACAGTTTCACCCCAAATGTCACCTTCATTGTGTTTTTATCTAGGAAAGCTAATAGGTATTCTCCATAAATCTCCCCCAAAACGGCCCGAGTGATGCCTCCCCTCTCCATGCAGTGACTTTTCCTTTATTTTATATGTGCAGAATAATGCCCTACTAATGCAGTAGCCCACCCTACTAGTGCCCTACTAATGAACATAAGGGCAATATGCAGTCAACTGCTCCTTTGAAAGAATCTGACACTACCAATGAGTTCTGCTTAGGTGCTACCTGTGTTATTGTTCAACTCAAGGTTAGTTTGACCCTTGTGAATACATTTCTATCCTCTCCTCCCAAACATTTGGGATAGGGTAGCTTTGTAGCATGGAATGATACTTTTCCATTACAAAAATACAATTACAAATACTATTAACCCCAATTTATTATGTTATATTTTACACCACTAGACAATAACCAAACACTGTACTGGTTCCAACAGAAACAACACCAGCTTGCTTGACTTCAGCACTGGTTTAGGAAGCCATTACTTTGGGCATTTATTTGGTAGATTATGGCTGTGATTCTGAGTATTTAAAGCTAATAGCAAAAAGCTGCTCCTGACCTATTCCAATTCTCTATTTCTCTAAAATGAAATGATAAGGTAATATAGTAGAAGAAGCTGTTTACCAGATGATCACAGGTGCCATGCACAGATGGGGCCTGCAATAAAGAACTGGCACAGATGCCATGCTAGTATTACACAGACATATCTGGCCACATTATCAATACAAGATCACACGCCCATAGAATTCTGTATTGAACAATAAAAAGGGGACCTTAAGGCCATTGGTGCTACTAAATATCCTGCACTGCAAACATACAACCTGCTGTGCAAGTTCTCCTTACTGAATTCATGTGTGAATGTCATTTCTTGGCTAGGTGGGAGTCAGTTGCGCTTTGCACTTGCACGTTATTGCGTGAAATTCATCGCCCAGTTTGTAAGGTGCATGTACAGGAGCAAAACAGTATGGTGTCCATTTTAGTGTTTTGAACATGTGCTTGGCAAATTTTATATACCCCCAGTCTGCAGAGCCACGTCTACAAGGGAAGGCAAGGATCAACCCCCAATCAGCTACCCCCTTCATCCACACCCCCCCCCCGTATTCCCCCACCCCTGTAAAAATTCCAATTACTATAGCAGGTAGTCCCCTGTTGACTGTGTGTAAACTAAGGGGGTTATTTATCAACATTCGCACTTTAAACAAGAAAAATTTTGTCACCTGCTGTAGCCGAGATTAATCCCAGGCAACAAAATGTCCCACCTGTCATTGCCCTTAGCACACATGCCACTGTCCCAGATTGCAGTTTAAGGGTCCTGCGTTGCCTGGCTCTTTGGTTCTTCCTGGCCAGCTCTCTGCCCCCTGCATCTCAAGAAAAAAATCCAAGATGGCCATGCATTCCACAGTGGAATTCACAGCCATCTTGGATTTTCTTTAAGTTTAGGCCAGGCAGAGAAAGGGGGAGAGACAAATAAGGGAGCATTAATATAGAAAAACTTTTGAGTGGTAATCTATCCTTTCCGCATCGATCTTACTGGCATGTTTGGGGATAATAAAGCGTTCATTGGCCATTACTACAGTGGCTGTACTGGCTTGTGTTGATTTAATTGAGTACTCATTGGTCAGTTCTACAGTGATCTTATTGGCATGTCTGTAGTTGATATGCTTATTATTCATTTTCTGTAGTAATTATACTATCACGTCTCGGGTTAATATGCCCTTTATTTTAGTTTGTGGTTATACTGGCATATCTGGTGTTAGCAAGTTCCTTATTCTTTTTCTATTCTAATTATACTGGCACATCTAGGGTTAATATTGCTGTTTATTCATGTTATTTAGTGCTTATACTGGTACGTCTGGGGTTAATATGCACTTTATCCATTTTATTTAGTGGTTATACTGGTACGTCTGGGGTTAATATGCCCTTTATCCGTTTTATTTAGTGGTTATACTGGTACGTCTGGGGTTAATATGCACTTTATCCATTTTATTTAGTGGTTATACTGGTACATCTCGGGTTAATATGCCCTTTATCCGTTTTATTTAGTGGTTATACTGGTACATCTCGGGTTAATATGCCCTTTATCCGTTTTATTTAGTGGTTATACTGGTACATCTCGGGTTAATATGCCCTTTATCCATTTTATTTAGTGGTTATATTGGTACATCTCGGGTTAATATGCCCTTTATCCGTTTTATTTAGTGGTTATACTGGTACGTCTGGGGTTAATATGCCCTTTATCCGTTTTATTTAGTGGTTATACTGGTACATCTCGGGTTAATATGCCCTTTATCCATTTTATTTAGTGATTATACTGGTACATCTCGGGTTAAACTGCTCCATTCTGCTGCTTTGTTACTGGGGAGGGTCATTTAACCCTTGCATCAATACAGCAGTTGAAATTCCAAGCCCGAGATTTGCATAGCAAAAAACTGAAAATATTTAAACAATAAAAAAGCCAAGGTTACATATCATAGTAGAACATTGACTTCTGCCTACATCATGCCATGCTTTACTGCCGCCACTCTTCTTTCCCTCCAGCCTCTCTGTCATTATATAAACCCTCTTTTTATTGCCCCATTGTCCAAGCAATTAGCTGTTTCCCTGCGTCCCCTCAATCACTACTCTCTCACGACCTTCCTCCCACACAGAGTCCTAATAGCCTAGATGGAATAACGACGCCTATTGGTTGCTTTCAATGCCAGTAGGCACCGTACCCCTGCAATATGTCATCCTCAGTGGTCAGTCCCAGAATCCTCCAAGCAAGGAATAAACACACTGGTCATGTGACCTGAGAGATGTCTGAGGGAAATCCTGCCTTACCGGTGAATTGTTGTAGCGCTGTGGCTCCGGCGCCTGTGATTGGTCACTGAGCGTTCCAGCTGGGCTCTGTGACGCGGCCGTGGGAAGAGGGCGCATGCGCAGGGTTCCCTGACAGCTCTAGCTGGGGCACTGGGAGCTGCTGTAGCCTCGGTTGCAACATGAGGAGCGGAGTTGGGGCAGATGCGGATGATGGCCGGGATTGGGAGGTGAGGGTTTTAATGAATTGTATAGTCTGTATATTGCCTGCCTGCGGCTGCGGATAAGGGTGTTGTTGGGTGTTGGTGAGCGATACACCTGTTCGGCAATTAGCATTACAGTGGTACAGCTGCTGCTTCTATGGATGCAGATTTCTGGATATAATCGTAACTCTGTATCTGTACCCGCATACAAACTGTAGCTGCCAGCTGGAAATATGTATGTGTGTGTTTAAAAAAAAGTGTCAGCACTCCATCTGGTCTTAATGCAATTGTGGGTGCTTGGTCAATTTATAATATAAACATATCTGCAATGCCCAGAACTCCACTTCTCATTTTCAGTGCTTTTTATTTAATGGACTTGTGCACTGAAAAACACTGAAATATGAGAACTGGTGTGCTGGTTATTGCAGAAATGTGAATATATATATATATATATATATATATATATATATATATAAACATGCAGCAGAAGCCGGCACTCACGTATAAAGGAGATTAATATGCCTGGGTGCAGTCCCAACGGAAGATGTATACGAATTCTTGAAGAAAGGTACCGCTCACACAGGTCTTAAAGATCTATTTTGAAGCTTTATTGTAGAGGCGAGAGAACTGACGTTTCGGCTGTAACACCAGCCTCAACTTTGACAAAGGCTGGTGTTACAGCCGAAACGTCAGTTCTCTCGCCTCTACAATAAAGCTTCAAAATAGATCTTTAAGACCTGTGTGAGCGGTACCTTTCTTCAAGAATTTATATATATAGTTGTACAACACCTTAATGTGACATTGCAGCTTTGTGTTAGTGAGTTGTGTAAAAGAGCCAGTTTGAAGTACAGTAAATATTGTAACTTTAATGCCATGGTGCCCCGGGATGAGTGTGATTTTGTGTAATTGCGTGGCCAAGTACAGCATACCAACCAAATGTTAATGCTCTCTATGGCCAACCATGGCAAATGCCTAGATGGTAGGATGGGTACATGTGATGCGTATTGCCCCTGCAGTTGATCTGTGCCATTCTCTTTCTGGTCACCCAAGTACCCCTACACTGTCCCTGTCCTTTTAAAAAAAAATTTGCACTGCTGGTTTGGTCCCTTGAAACAGTATTGCAGAAATCAGTCGTGCAAGCTTCTTCAGGGGAATTTTAATCAGCTGCATTGATCTACATTGTTTCAATAGTCAGAACCACTAGAGAATAGAAAATGGACAGCTGTGATTAGGAATCACTAATTCTTTTGCTTTTTAGTTTCCAGTGCAATGATCAATATCATTTGGTGAGATGCAGTAATACTATGCACTATTCATTTGCTGCATCCCCTAGGAAATGTGTTTTTTATTTCCAACTAATTAAGATGCACTGCTGTGTATGGCTTCTGAGCAGTTTGAGGGTCACCTTAATCTGATTTTGTTGTAATCACATTACCTGTGGTGCAAGCTGTTGCATGAGTATGGAATTAATGTCATAGTATAGTAATCCTCATGCTGAAAAGGATGCATTAAGCACTCTTATACTAAGGGGGAGATTTATTAAGACATGAACGCTTGGAGCATTCATTCGAACGCTCAGAGTGTATTTTTGCCGATTTGTATTTTTGCCGATTTTTTTGCGCAACTTTTTCGTACGCTTGCGTGAATAATTCGGAAAGGTTCTGCCGCTGTTTACAATCGTTCAGTATGAAAATTTAGTGACTTTCGGATCGCCAATACGATCGTGACTAATACGATTTTTTCTTTAGCATTTTCGTGATATTTGTGATCTTCAGAAATTATCGAATCCAATCTGAATTTTTCCCATTCGAGATTCAAACTCGTGTTTTAATGAATTGGCCCCTAAGTGTAGTGGCAAGCCGCACTGGCAATCTGTGGGTTCTGGCAAATGCCAGAGGGGCTGCTGTAAAATGCCATAGACAGTCATTATTTACTGGGCTTGTGGGGGCTGTTTGGGCCTCTGTGCATTGAAATGTCAGGGCAAATGTGCAGTGGAATTATAAAGACCTCCCATACAGGGACAATGAATATAATATATATTAGGAGCCCCCATTTAAGCATATACATAGAATAATCATTCCTAATATAGAATTGACTCACTATAGGCTACAGCCTCGAGCAGAGACCTTGTTATTATGGGGTATGGTGTTTGTTTGCTAGAAACAATGTTTATACCACCTACTAGGAAAGGACCTGGAGTTTCCAGATAAGTATCATAGGTGTTAATAGTATAGGTACTTGTAGTCCTAACAAATACACCTTAAAGGAACAGTAACACCAAAAAATGAAAGTGTATAAAAGTAACTAAAATATAATGTGCTGCTGCCCTGCACTGGTAAAAGTTGTGTGTTTACTTCAGAAAGACTACTATAATTTATATAAATAAGCTGCTATGTAGCCATGGGGGCAGCCATTCAAAGGAGAAAAGGCACAGGCACATAGCAGATAACAGATAAAACACTATTGTATTCTACAGAACTTATCTGTTATCTGCTATGTAACCTGTGCCTTTTATCCTTTTTTCCAGCTTGAATGGCTGCCCCAATGGCTACACAGCAGCTTATTATATAAATTATAGTAGTGTTACTGTAGCAAACACACCAGTTTTACCAGTGCAGGGCTACAGTGCATTATATTTTTATTACTTTAAAGGTCTTTCATTTTTTTGGTGTTACTGTTCCACCCCAAGGGTGGTCTTACTATGTATTGCAGTAAGGGTGCTAGCTGTCTCTGAATACTGTAAGAGGGTTACCGCCCCTCGATGCTGGGTTCTTGGTGCACCTGGTATGGAATAACTAACAACTGTGAGCTGGGAATTAGCCTGTTATGTACAGGTCAGTAATAATGGCTTATTTTTCCTTTCCTTTACAAAGAAATCTAGCATGGAAAGCAAACATGTCTTGTTCCATTGCACAGTTGATCCTTGGGCTCTGTGTGTCATCATGTATTCAGGGCCCCTGTCCTTCTGCAGGTTGGGATCCATATTCTGCTTATGTACAGTATTTGTGTTGTTTTGTAATGCCAGTAGCTGTGGTATAGGTCTCCTCCATTGGATGTCAGTTGGTCACAGATGTATTTATTGCAACTGGGCTGGCACATAGCAAGTTTGACTCTTATTGTGTGGTTTATTGGGTCCTACAGTGAATTTCTGCATATATCATACGTAACTATACAGGGACCCTACAAACAGCGTTGCAGAATAGTGCTATAACAACTGCAATGTTATTCATGGTTATTTGAATTTTACATTGGAAAATGCTAATTTATAACTGAAGCACATTGTGGTTGTGCTCATTCTGTAATGGGATGTCCCATCTGCTTGTTACCTGTGAACCCACTATGTATTTACTGTATTTTAGCAGTGTAAAGAATAAATGATCCCTGCACTTTTGTACATGCAAGTATAAATAGTTTAGGTGCTGCTGCCTTGGTCGGGTCTAGTTGCTGGAGGCACTGCCAAAGTTTGAATTGTGAAGAATAAGTTCAATGCATTGAGGGGGTGGATAGAGGCTGCAGCTATAAGGCAGTTGGACACCCAGAGCCAAGGAGCCAGATGAACAGTGCTTATATTCATGGGAACTGGGCTGCTATGGTACAGATTATATTTGCACTTTTAGATATAACCACAAAGATGTAAGGAGAAAGCAGTTATTCGGGTGATTACAATTATAACAGCTGTAAATGTATTAAAGGTAACTGAGGTAGATTAAATTTGCAAACTATCCCACCATCACTGGTAGAAGCCAAATGTGTTTCTGCAACTGATTTAAGTTCCCAGCAACAACTTAATTCCCCCAACTATTCTTCGATCCTGAGTTTGTAGACTGTGTGCAATAACAAGGCTCATCCAAATCCACCACTTTCCTATACAGGGATGGGACCTGTTATCCAGAAGGCTCAAGACCTGGGGTTTTTTGGATAAGGGTCTCTCTCCATAATTTGGATCTCCCTTCTTTAAGTCAACTAAAAAAAAATAATCCATGAAATAAACCCAATGGGATTGTTTTGGAGATTAATTAAATCAGAGAAAAATAATTTTGAATTATTTGGTTAAAATGTTATCTATGGGAAATTGCCTTTCTGTAGCCCTTAGACTCCATTTTCATTCAAAATTTAGAAAAAATGTTCCTTTTTCTCTGTAATAATAAGACAACACTTGTACTTGATCCCAACTAAGATATAATTAATCCTTATAATTAAACCTAATTTTTTAGTATACTTTAGGGCTCTGGCACACGGGGAGATTAGTCGCCTGCGACAAATCTCCCTTGTCACGGGCGACTAATCTCCCCGAGTTGCCATGACCCGCCATCCCACCGGCGAACATGTAAGTCGCCGACGGGATGGCACACGCGGCGGCGCGATTTCGGGAAATCGCGCCGCCGTGTGTGCCATCCCGCCGACGACTTACATGTTCGCCGGTCGCCATCGCGCCGCCGTGTGTGCCATCCCGCCGACGACTTACATGTTCGCCGGTGGGATGGCGGGTCATGGCAACTCGGGGAGATTAGTCGCCCGCGAACATGGAGTTTTGTCGCGGGCGACTAATTTCCCCGTGTGCCGGAGCCCTTAGGTTTGGGGTCCAAATTACAAAAAAAGATCTGAAAAACTTCAGGTCGTGCACATTCCAGGTCACAGGTCCCAAACCTGGATAGAAAATTTAAAGAGTAAGTTAATAATGCTGTAGTGTTCACCGTTTGAGTTAACTTTTAGTATGATGTAGAGAGCAATATTCTGAGACAATTTGCAAAGAGTTAGAAGATGGAGGCAAATAATTAAAAAAACTATAACAAATAAATAATGAAGACCAATTGATAAGTTGCTTAGAATTGGCCACCTCTTTAATGGAACCGGGCTGTTATAATTTAAGGCTGAAATAAACTCAGAGCAGGGGCAGTGGGCAAGAGACAGACATTGGAGGCAACAGAAAACAGGGAGGCAGAGGGAAAGAGACACAAATAGGATGGGAATGGCAAGGCACGATAACAGCAGAGAGAGAGCGAGGAGTAAGAGGCAATTAGCAGCAAGAACAAAAAGGAAACAAACAGCAGTTAAATATGACAAAAATGAGCTTGGTAATTTACAAATTGGGAGCACAACTTGTCCGATACAGTTCTGTATTACGTCTCAGCAGTGTATATCTCCTTTATATCTCCCCAGCCAAGTTTGTATGAATCGCCTCTTTGATGCTCAGTTGTCGTCTGTAGGATCTCACTAGCCCATTCTGGCCTTTGTGCTTGGCAGTAGGGGTTTATTCCAACAAAACTAACTGCAGGCAATGTGTAACTTATTGCTAAAAGTACTGAAAGTGTTTCTCATTTCAGTTTCTGGTGTGCAAGAGGAAACTGGAGAGCAAGAAAGAAGCCCTGCTGATCCTTTCTAAAGAGCTGGATACATGTCAGCAGGAGAGAGACCAGTACAAGCTGATGGCCAACCAGCTGCGGGAGCGCCACCAGTCCCTGAAGAAGAAATACAGGGAGCTGATTGTAAGTATTGGGCTTATTGCTAGGCATCATCAGCAGGGATTGTAGGTGTTCTAATGCAATGCCGCTGTAATAGAATACAATACTGCTTTCATTTTGAAACTGTATGAAACACATTAAGGGTGGTTTTAATTTTATCTGTTATTGAAGTACACATGGAGCAGACTTTACAGACACATCTGGTACAACATGGTATAACCCTAATCTATTTGTACCATCTGCAGCATCCCCTACAAATTAGGGAAGACTATCTTGAAAAGGGTTTTTAGTTTGCCATTGGTTAATGTAAACCTTGATCGCTAACTTTTAAGTCTTTCTTTTACTAGTACATTGATTAAAGGATTATGATAGGAATGTAAAATGGTACAAAAGCATGAATGGTGTTTTAGTGTTTCCTTGACAAACCACGTGGTGTATTTATTTATCTCACCTTTCACTAGCTTAACATACCCAATAAACCTTATTTTATATCTATCATTATTAGGATGGAGACCCTTCAATTCCACCTGAGAAGAGAAAGCAGGTATGTGACTGCACCTTATGATGTTAAATTCAGTTTCCAGAATCTTAGGCCTAGGTTCTGCCCCATATACACCAACCCCTAGGGATGTATCCATGGTCTTTTATTTAAATAGCAACAGGCATTCTTGAATTGTTCCTAGGTT
Organism: Xenopus tropicalis; assembly: GCF_000004195.4. Classification (NCBI taxonomy): domain Eukaryota; kingdom Metazoa; phylum Chordata; class Amphibia; order Anura; family Pipidae; genus Xenopus; species Xenopus tropicalis. The sequence goes on along the minus strand of NC_030677.2, from coordinate 31,497,911 downwards.
ATATGTATGTATTGTCTAATGCAGGAGGGCCCAAAAGGTACATCGCGGTCTACCAGTAGATCACATTAAGGTTTCTGGTAGACCTCGAGATGGAATGCAGTGGGATGACATCCCACCACTTCTGTTTTCCCCCAAGCATACTGGAGCTTTTAAGTGCGACTGCTCAAGCCATCCGTCTTTGTAGTTTCATGGCAGTATAGAAGATTGTCCCCACCGGGCCACTGTATATATTTGTTCCCACTTTATATATGTTTCTGTGTGCAGACTACAAAGTGGGCCACGAAGAAGGGAAGTAAAAACTACTACAATCCTTTCGCATTAAACTTGAAGTTGGCACTTGCATAATGTTATGTGGGCATTACATGTGAATTTGGCACTGCATTTATATATTGCTATGTGTATTTGTTAAACATAGATTGAAACTTTTTCTTGCTTATTGCGCCAAATGATAGATGTCGCACTATTTTAACTGTGGTAGATCTCAGGACGGAGGCCTGGTGGCAAGAATAGATCACAGGGTGACAAAGTCAGGGCACCCCTGATCTAATGGAAATGGCAGTGTTGCATTTTGTGAGCAGTTTATTTACCATACAGGGTAAATATTCTCCTGCCATCTCTAAACCCTCCCCAGTCAAAGCTATAAAGGTTGTTGTCACGTGATTAAACAATTAAAAAAAAGGCCCTGTGAGCCCAAAATAATTTAAAGTATTTTCCAAAGGCATTAGCATCTATCAGCATCCCTTATTTCCCATATGTTTGTCCATATGTTCCACCTTGGTGCTGGAGCTTAGAAAGTTGCTGTTTTATTCTTGCAGAGCTTTTTTTTTGTGGGATGGAAAATAGGACCTGTTTTAAAAAAGGAGAATTCTTGTCAGCAGTATAATATTAGGTTGGAGGTCCAGGCAAAACGCTCGGCTCTGCCGTACTTGGTGGTCTGAAAAATAAATAATAGAAATGTAAGGCACTAACCACAAAACAGTATGTTTGAAAAGCCTTTATTAGGCCTAAAGTATCAGGCTGTCATCCGTGTTTTCTCAACCATATTGCACTTTGATTTCTCATCTTTATTGCAACTAACTCATGCTTATATACTCTCTTTTCAATATTGAGTATAGCATTGAATATGGAGCCAAAGCCTATAAGAAGTACAGTTGCCCGTGAATCATCTGTTTAAATTTAGCTACCCATAACATTTTATGGCTTTCAGTACTCTATGGAGTTAGTCAAGAACTGCTGAGGATGCTGAAAACCATGGATATGGAGGGCTGTGGGATGATAATCATTCAGGGATCAAGTTATTAATGGACTTAGATACAGTATTCATTACCAGTATTCATTCAGTTACCACCCCTTTATTGTATTTATGGCATGCGAAACACAGAATATGCTGTATATGTATGTAAATGAAAGTGTGTGCGGAGCTCCATGCATGTGTGTCTTGCAGCCATATATGTGCCTTAGGGCAATACCCGCTGACTGTGTGCTCAATCTGTCACAGGCTAATTTGGCTCAGTTGCTTGGGGACTCCAGGGAAAAATGTAAAAAATTGGAGTCAGAAATAAAAGAACTGCAGCAGAGACTGGGAGAAGTTCAAGGAGACAACAAGGTAAGTTGGTTGTGTTTTTTTTTTTTGTGCCTTTTTTTTTTTCATGCAGTTAAAGGGATTTTATGAACCATAAATGGCTTGCTGAGAGTTATGAAGATCGAAAGCAGTTGTGAATAAAGCCAGGTATTTAGCGCTAGAGAAGAGGGGGCACAGGGCACTGCAAGATACTACTAAAAACTTAAATTTACTTTCCTATATCCTAATCCAGTGATCCCCAACCAGTGGCTCAGGGCAACATGTTGCTCCCCAACCCCTTGGGTGTTGTTCTCAGTGCCCCCAAACCAGGGAGTTATTTTTGAATTCCTGACTTGGGGGCAAGTTTTGATTGAATAAAACAAGATTTCCTACCAAATAAAGCCCCTGTAAGCTGATAGTGTGCATAGAGGCTGCCTAATAGCCAATCTTAGCCCTTATTTGGCTCCTCCATGAACTTTTAAACATGGCAGTTGCACTTGAATTTGCACTTTGCTCACTGCACATGTATATTTGCCCTGTACTCTCTCTCTCTTTATTACTCAGTCCAGTAATCACAGCCTCTATTACTTTGCCTCCAGTATTCTTAAAGGAACAGTAACACCAAAAAATGAAAGTGTATAAAAGTAATTACAATATAATGTACTGTTGGTCTGCATTAATACAACTGGTGTGTTTGCCTCAGAAAGACTACTATAGTTTACATGAGTAAGCTGCTGTGTAGCCCCGGGGGCAGCCATTCAAAGGAGAAAAGGCACAGATTACTTAGCAGATAGCATTATATGGGGCTTATCTACTAGTTATCTGCTATGTAACCTGTGCCTTTTTTCCTTTTTTCCAGCTTGAATGGCTGCCCCCATGTATACACAGCAGCTTATTTATATACGTAGTAGATTTTCTGTAGCAAAAACACCAGTTTTTTGCAGAGCAACAGCACATTATATTTTAATTACTTTAAAACACTTTAATTTTTTGATGTTACTGTTCCTTTAAGCTCCCGTTCCCCCGCCTTGCAATCATAAAGGCACTCACCCCTTAGTGATCAATAGATCTTTCTCTCTCTGACAATCAGTCTCTCTCTCTCTCTCACTTCCCCCCCCCAAGCAATCTAATCATGCTACCTACCCCCACACCTAAAGCAATTATGCTCTCTTACTATCTCTCAGCAGTTATGATCTCCTCTTTCTCATCATAACAATGTCACTTGCCTTTCTTTCTCATCCCCTGACTTGGCAGTCCTGCCTATATAGCAAAAACAGGTGCAGGACCTGCATGGTGAATATGGTGTTTTACCACCGATTCCATCCCACCTAAAAGTTATATCAGTAAAGTAAAAATCTGTTGCCCTAAAGTTATAGTTGTCTGTAAAAGCTGGAGACAAAATATTTGATTAATTAAAATGAGTAAAATATAAAGTATACTGTAGCCAATAATACTTTTTGCCCACGTTACATTGGCTGAAGCCAAGAGCCCCAGGTAAATGTGTTCTTTATACCATCCCTTTTTACTGTAAATAAGTTTCTATCTTATAAAGAACAGTTTCATATTGAGTGGAGTTGCAGTACTGAGTATATAAGCTATGTATACAATGTACAAATATCTGTATCTCCAGTTACTACGAATGACCATTGCCAAGCAGAGGCTCGGGGATGATGAGGTTGGAAAGCGTTACTTTGCCCCACATGAGCGGGAAGATCTTGTATTACAGCTGGAAAAAGCCAGGGAGCAGGTATTGTGTGTTAAAAAGGGCTATGAATCAAAAACAAATCAAAAAAATCACACAGGGTTGGGTGTATAGATATCTCTTACCCACAGTCATGGTGGGTCCAGGTGCTCATGCCCCAGACCTCTCAGCGTAGGGAGCCATCAAGGGAAAATCAAAAATAGAAAAGGCAGGCACTCCGGATTTTATCAAAAATGTTGAAAAATGCAGCAACAAAAGTAGTTTACATTAAAATTGTATAAATTTTATTGGATCCATATGTAAAAACAAGAAGCCTTACGCATTTCGTGCCATGAGGCACTTAATCATAGGCTGAAAACATTATGCACAGTACACATTATTTAAAGGCAAATTGACCAATAGAAAGAATTTTTCAATTAACCAATCAGACCAGAAGGTCTTGTGGCTAGGGATAGTGAGTAAAAAGTCACAAATTCACATAAGGATACAATAAGTACTATGTTATGTTAAATTAGAGTACAAATATAGATACAAAGGCTAGAACTGTTTTTACATATGGATCCAATAAAATTTATACGATTTTAATGTAAACTACTTTTGTTGCTGCATTTTTCAACATTTTTGATAAAATCCGGAGTGCCTGCCTGTTAAAAAGGGCTGCCCAATGAGGATCAATTGTATTACAAATATCTGAGGCATTGCCTGCAAGGAAAGTTAATCTGTAGTATACTTCTGAATTTTTTTTCAGTGAAAATTTCTTCTTTTGGACACTGAGAAGTAAATAATTTGATTGTAGTTGAAATTTTCTATTTGTAGCCTTATTTGAGCTTTAAATGAATACAGTGCTGAAAATTTGTGAGCATAATTTGCTTTATGGGACAATCCAGCACATTGGGTGAAAACGTTACAAAATAGCACCAAAACCCAGACTTTTCCTTTGGGAGAAATTACCTCACATTACCAAGTACAGAAGATAAACGTGGATTCATATCCATTTAAAAAGACCTTACATTAATGTAATAAACAAAAAAATCAAATGGGTAAATCGCCAGTTGCCTGCTCTCATAGTGAAAGACTTAACAAAGCCTCTGTTTGCCAATTTGTAATGGTTTTATTTTCCCAGATTGAGGCTCTTGAGCACGATCTTCAGGCGTCGTTGGACGAGCTGCAGGATGTCAAACAGGAGCGCTCATTTTTTCAGGATAAGGCGGAAAGACTAAACCAAGAACTCAACCATGTTCTAGGAGGCCATGAGAAACGCATTATAGATATCGACGCCCTGTGCATGGAGAATAGGTAAGCGGGATACAAAAATGGCAAAAAGAACCAGGAGGGTGGTGTTAAACCGACCAGACACTCAGACACTTTAAGTGGACCTGTCACCCAGACATAAAAAGCTGTATAATAAAAGTCCTTTTCAAATTAAACAAGAAACCCAAAGTCATTTTTATATTAACACATCCAAACCCATTACAAAGACATTTAAAAATTCCAGCTGTCAATCATATATTGCCTGCCCTGCCCCTATGCCTTAGGCATAGAGGCGGGGCAGACAAATACTTCAACTTTCAATTCAGCTCTCACTTTCCCCCTCTCTCCTAACCATCTAATTGTGTAGCCAGTGCAAGGACCTGGGCATTAGGTCCCCCATTCTGGCACATACACAAGATTTTGGGGTGATACAAAGCTTGCCTTAATAATAGTGCCCACAACATGGCCCCTGCCTATTTCCTGTGATTGTGTAAGTCCCAGACTGAAGGAAACAAGGTTTATATTACTTATATAGTGTAAGTGAAGTTTATTTTGCTTAACAAACACAATAGAAAAGGATTTCAAATTATTTCTTGTGACAGGTCCCCTTTAAGTCTTCTTCCAGTAAAATTTCCTGAATAACTTTCTGTGTGTTGACTGGACCACATTGGCAGAGGGTATTGTTGTAGTTAGAGAACAGGAATAGGAATAATGTGCTATTAGTCCCACCATTGCCAGTGAGCCATTTATGACTGTAGAGAGTTTTTAGCTGCAGGTCAGTCCAAACAGAACTACAACTTCTCACTGGTTTTTGGCGCATACATTACACTGTTTACTGAGTCGCTAGTGTGAGCCAGCCATAATCACAGCGTTCAGACAGCGACACCAACATATTGCTGTCCGTATGCTGGTATTGTGAAACATATGTCTGTAGGAGTTAGTGTTGTAATAGAGCTGTTAAGCCACACACATTTCTGTTTGATTTCCTGTTTTTAATCAAATAATTAAAGTAATTTTCATTAACGTATCGGAATTGTTTCTGAACAGAGGTGGACCCTGCATTCATATATCTTGTGTATACAATTATCATATTATCATAATGGGGCCTCTTCATTGTATGTGTGCGCCACAATACAGAAGAGAATGTTTTATTTGTAGAATTATTTTTTCAAAATATCTTTTTTAAGGACATCTTTAGGGTAGTGACTGCCTATCTGTTATCCTTATTTTTCACTTTTGACCCATTACTTTCTACCATTCACCTTTTTAAAGGGGTGGTTCACCTTTAAGTTAACTTTTAGTATGTTATAGAGTGCCCTATTCCTAGCAACTTAGCAATTGGTCTTCATCATTATTTATTTTTTATAGTTATTTTTTTAATTTATTTGCCTCCCTCTTCTACATCTCTCAGCTTTCAAATGGGGGTAACTGACTCCAGCAGCCTAAAAACTATAGCTTTGTGAGCTTACAATTCTATTATTCTTGTTGTTACTTTTTAATCCTACTCTTCTATTCAGTCCCCTTCCTATTCATATTTCACGCTCTCCACTGCCTGGTTGCCAAGGTAAACGAGACCCTAGCAACCAGATAGCTGCTGAAATTCCAAACTAAAAGTCATACTAAAAGTTAATTTTAAAGGTGAGCAATCCCAAAAATACTACACAAGCCTTTCTCCCTTACCTTATCTTACTGTCTGGTTACCTCCATTGGTTTTTACCCTTCTGTTTTACATATATCTGTATATGCAGCAAGTGTTGTTTTTGCTGCTCCCAAAGCAATATAGGTCTGTAGGGGATCAGAGAACCCTGTCCCCTGTTTCTCAGTCTGTGATCTCATCCAGCCTAGCTACAGCCTGGGGAGGGATCCGGTTGGCTGGCTGCCCCAGTGCACGTCTGGGAGAGGTGTGCCTAAGTTTTGGAGCCAAAAATCTAGGGGCGGGCCCAGCAGTTTATAATGGGAGCCCCTGCTGTTGTTTGCCAGTGCAGAGGGAGAGCCAGAGTGAGCAGTCAGCACAAACTGTGTGAGCTCAGACTTGAAAGGATAAAAGTCTGCTGGACTGCCAGGGAGTATAAAGTCCTCTGTGGAACTCTGAGATTGAGTCCCCTGAGTGAACAGGTATTGCCCGGTTACCTGCTACGTGGGAGCAGCCACCCTTTTCAGTGGGGAAGGTACTCTGGGGCAGGTAGCGCTACCTGGGGGGAATTAAGACTACTTTCTGTTTCAAAAGTTATATAAAGTTTAATACTGCTGCAAACCATGTGAGATTATTTCCTAGTGGAAATCCCCTAGAGGTGTGCTCCTCAGTGTCCACTAGGTGGAGGCACTGCGCTGTTCCCAGTTCCCAGCATCAATATTACTCTGAGAACACATATCTCCTGACATACAGCCCAATATTAAGTGAATGTGCCAAGAAAGGGTTACAGGTCATTGCAATAAAAATCAGAAGATTTGAACATTAACAATTTAAAATGTCCTGTCTGTGTTAAAAACCTTATGTGCCCTAAGCTTTACCTTTTGTTTTGGCCCTCCATTGAATTAAGAGTAATTTCTTGTTACATGGCAGAGTAGTCATGTGCCCAGTGATTAGAAACACTCATTGTTGTGTTATCAAGAGTTAATTATCGGACCCATTAGTGCAGCAGTCCGGTTAAGGTGAGACAAGAGAGGGGAGGGGCAATTTGTATGCGTTTTTTCATGTTCCTGCTAAGCTGTAAAACTGGCAGGCAGCAAACTGTTGGCAGTCTTTGTGTGCCATTGCCCTGGAGCAAGTGTCACCTGCAGCCCTCACTACACTGTTGGATCTGTATTCTCAGCTCTTGTGTGTTATATTCAGGCTACATTGCACTCATGAACAGCAATTCAGATTTTATAAACCACATAAATGATCGAGATATGGGTAGTGCACTGTAAATCATCAGTTGTTACAAGTTTTTTATAAAACTGCAGTGAGATTATTTCTGAATAAAACATGGCACATTTATCCAAGGCTGGAGCTACTGCTACCTCTGAACCTGGCAGTAGGTCCAGTGCAGATGCACCAAAAAAAATGGGCACACAAATCACTCTCACACTGGAAATTATGCCAAACCGAATTTATTTGTAAAGTTCCTGATGGATATTTTGCATATTGGCCAAACATATTACATCTTTAAAAACCAACAATATCACCAAATAGCTGGGACTACTCTGGGGCCTAATGTCGCTCCATCCATTTCAAACCTATATATGGCAAAATATGAATGTAGGCATGTCACACCATTTGTGGGGGGCCTATTATATTTTACAAGAAGTAAATTGACCATCTGTTTATTGCTTGGCAGGACTCTTGTATAGAATCACTATATGAGTTTGTGAATGTGATTGTCACCTGTGACTTTTTGTAAAACATTTTCTACATCATTTACTCTCATCTAAAAAAAATATGTATATATATATATATATATATATATATATATATATATATATAAATGCAAAAAATAGCTGCAACTAAAAGAACTTTATTTCTTTTTCACCATAATAAATAAATAAATATATATATATATATATATATATATATATATATATATATATATATATATATATTACAGTGTTATACATTTTGCCCTGTATTACCACTAATAGGCAACATGTAGTGGGTAGCAAGTTACACCTCGGACAATGGCATTTATCCCCTGTGTTCTTAGTCCAGGACCATTAATTCTTTGGTCTTTATTATTAACCTATTAAGCCATAACTGGAATGCTATTAAATTTGGCCTGAAAATCTCTGCTGTAAAGTAAGCGTCAGGCATCAGGGTCGAGTTCTGGTTTAAGTATGTCCATAAATAAATGTATGAGGTGCTTAAGTGATGGTTAGCACTTAGCAGATTTAAATTGCTTCAGTGCAGAGGGACGTGAAACATAGGTGGCCTTTAATTAGAACTCTATTTTGTTTTTTAAGTAGTGACCCCTCTAGTGCTCATGCATTAAATTTCCAAGCTTGCCCAATAGGGGATTAAATTCATGCTAGAAGGTTATCTGGAACATGCATCTTTAGCCACCTGTGTCTCAGGGAATTACTGCGCCCTAAATGTGGGGTAAGTGGTTTGACCAGGTTTGCATCTAGCACTGAGTTTCTAAAAATACAAATTCTACACGCTGGGCAATATTAATGGGGACAATTAACCCCATGATATTCAATCAAGTGTTTGCTTTCCTTATTCTAGCAAATAGATAAGTAAATGCATTTGCTTATTTTGTTTGTTATTTTTTTAAATCTCATACTTTACTGTAATTCCACCTTGATTTTCTTTCAAATTCCACTGGACCAGAAAGGTACCTTATTGCTATCAAATTGTCCTTCACGAGCCAGAGAAGATGTGCATCAGTCTAGTGAATGCTTAATCTTATTGAAGTGCCTGTCTCTTGCTGCGGTGGTGCTTATATCACAGAGGGCACCATCTCTAATGCGCACAAGTTATGTTCTGCAGCCACCTGTGTGTTATGTAATAGTTCATTTTAGTAAATGCTTTCATTAGGCAATTTTGCTGCCACGCAACAATGTTCTCTAGCAGCAAGGGGACAGCAATAATGGTTTATTTCATTATTTTCAACATTTAACTGCTGCTTCTCCCATTGTGATTGTAGAGGGCTGAGGGTTTTTTTTTCTAGTGCCAGTAACGTAAAAAGTGTTACGTGTTGCCTACCACAATATCGTAGTAAACAGGATTTCAGCTGCAAAATAACAAATAGCAGGTATTTCAAATAGGCATTCACCTAATTTTGTTATTCATTTCTGGATTTAAAGAGGGTCAAGAGGAGTCCTGACCCGGTAAGAGAGTTTAATCACAGGGTTTTTTTTGGGGGGGGGGGGGGGTGCTTACAAAAATAAAATGGCACCCCTAGTTAATTTGAAATTGCTTCTTCTTTAGATTAATTCCAGGGGCCTCCTGCTTCTGAACCGAAATTTGTAAAACAGCCCCACTGAACACACTATGTCTGGCACTGTAGTCTGCCCCTTCAAAAAGTATGAATCAATACAATTTTTATATGCTGAAAATCCAGTTGCAAAACAGTTCTTCTCTTCTTGAATCATTTGAAATCCTGGCAGGGGAGGAGGGACTAAAACATAGATGTTATAAATTGTAACAACTTCTGCACAGCTTACATACAGCATGCAGGAACTCCATAGCCTACAATGCATTGAACTGTGATGTTCCTTTCCTTATTGACATCACATGTTCAGGGAATTGTGGGATTTAGAGGGTGCAGACTGAAGGCAGCCAACCCAAATATGAACCCTTTAAAGTCACGTGACAGTAAATAAAAAAAAACATTATTCTTTACAGATATTGCTGTTTTGCTAACTGTTGTGCGTAACATTTTTTGGAGGATGTGGTATTTAACTAAATCTGATGTTTATAGATTCGGCGAAAAGCCGAAATCATTAGGGGGTTTAATATTTAACCTTACAGTGAATGAAAATGGCCATTTTACCCCTGCTGGTGCTTCTTTTGATTTGGTGATTCACAGGTAGGGCCTGTGATGGCTTAACTGCAAACCCATTATCCAGAAAGAGCTCAGAATTACAGGAAGTTGATTTCCCCTTTTTCTGTGTAATAATATAACAGTACATTGTACATGTTGGTAACTAAGCTTCAACAATCCATATTGGTGGCCAAACAGTCCTATTGGGTTTATTTAATGTTCAAAGTAGACTTAAGGTATGGTGATTCAAATTACAGAAAAATCCCTTATCTGGAAAACTCCAGGTCCCAACCATTCGGAATAATAAATCCTATACCTGCACTCTAATCTGAATTTTAAATACCTTGGAGGTAACACCACATAGAACAACTATACTTAATATTATGTGTGCTTGTGTGGAGCCATTTCAGATGGGAGCAGAAGTAAAGCCCAAAATGGCATTTCTAGCTGTTAAATGGTAGTTCATTTGTAATTAGTTTTCAGTATGATGTAGACAGTGGTACAGGTATGGTACCTGTAATCCAGAATGCCTGGGGTTTTCCTGAATAAGGGCTCTTTCTGTAATTTGGATCTCCATACGTTAAGCCTACTAAAAAATAAATTTTACCTCTAATAAAGATTACTTATATCTCAGTTGGGATCAAGTACAAGCTACTTACAGAGAAAAAGAAAATGAGCTTTAAAAATCAGTATTATTTGCTAATACTGGCGTCTATGGGAGATGGCCTTACCAGGATTCTGAACTTTTTGGATAACCGGTTTCCAGATAACGGATGCCATACCTGTGTTTTGAAACTATCATTGATCTTTACTGTTTGTGGTTTTTGACATACATCTTTAATTCTGTGCAGTTGCCAGGGCTGGGATTTTAAAAGCCGTTTGCTAGGTGTAATTCCCTTAGCAGCCAGTTAGGTAGTCACAATGGAAGATGAATAGCAGAGAGCCAGGGTGCAATTGAAGCTTCACAGTCCATCAGTTTTTGGTTGATTGGCCCCAACAGCAGATAGCATTTCAGTTGCAGTCCCAAAAGAGACAGAAAAACAAAAGCTAGGCCCACACACTCCCTAATGACAACATTGCTCTGTAAATGTGTAAAAGATGTAATTTAGCCAAGTATATTACATAGCTGCAGCATCTACCTGTGTATAATAAGAGATGCAAGTGCTTAGGTCTGAGCAAATGGTACAGCATACTCATAATAGACAAGTCATTCTGTCTGTGCATAACAACTTGTACCCAAGGGGATTGCAATGTGCACGGTTCACCTCCCACCCGGAGAGAGTTCTTTGCTGTGCTGTACATACTCAGTGTAAGCTGTGGTGTCCCAGCTGCTGTATATCCACCTGCAACCATCACAGGGAAGGAATAGACAAGTCTTTCTATCTCTGGAAAATCTGAGCTTTCATCATACATTCTTTTTCCCCCAGATACCTACAGGAGCGATTAAAGCAACTACAGGAGGAAGTCAATCTGCAGAAAACTAATCTTGCCAAATACAAGGTAAGGAATGCAAACGTATCCAAAATGCATTTTGCTTACCTTAAAATCATAATAGAAGCCACATAGGCCCAAGTTGATATGTTCTGGAGAGAATTCTGTTTATAGAAGCACTATAAAGGGCAGTTTGTTAGGGGTGGCATGGAGATTCAAGGGTACCACCTGTACTGGAGGTGAAACCTAAAGGCACCCATGTACAGGAGAGTACAGGAGAATTCACTCCACAATTTAAAATGTTATTCTTGAACCAACAAATGTATTTTTTTTAGCTGGCATATTACTGTGTAGGCGCCATCTCAGTGCATTGTGCCCAAGTCTGAGCTTTCAGAAAGAGCTAGCACTACACATTAGAACTGCTTTCAGATAACCTATTGTTTCTCCTATTACCATGTAACTTGAGGAGTCATGAATTGGGTGAGCTGGACTTGGATTTTTACTATTGGGTGCTGTTATCCTATCTACCATTAGGTGGGGCATGGGAGCATTCCTTGGAACACAGCTGTCAGGGAGCTGTTATCTTGCTCCCTTCCCATTGTTCTGCTGATCGTCTGCGGGGAGTGGGGTGATATCACTGCAACTTGCAGCGCAGCAGTAAAGTGTGACTGAAGTTAATCAGAACAGAAGTCACATGTCTGAGGGCACCTGGGATACCAACAACATGGCTAGCCCCATGTCAGATTTCAAAATGAAATATATAAAATCTGTTTGCACTTTTAAAAAAAAAACCTGGTATTCCAATAAACTTTTGTTTTTAACTCATTTTAATTACTAGCAGTTGGGTGTTGGGCAGGCCCAGACTGGCAATCTGTGGGTTCTGGCAAATGCCAGAGGACAGTCACTTTTATTGGGGTTGTTTTGATCCCATGGCCGTATTTACCTTTAGTGCGCCCCTAGACCTAGACTCGTACCCTGCCCCCCTCCGTGATTGCACCACCTCCTGTACTGTTTGGCTGCACTGGGTACTGGGTGGGCAGGAGATTTTAACAGAAATCTCCCGTCCTGTCCCCAGTGCAGATGCAGCCAACAGGCCCCATGACACCCCCATATCTTTGCTTCCCTAGGCCTTCCCACAAATCTGGGCCTGTTTGGATCTCTGTGTACCTGGTGTTGGGTTTGGTTTTAACGCTGCTTTTCTGTGTGGGTAGAAGCATAAAAATGTCCGATATTAAACATTTTCCAAATTCTGAATTTTTTTTTTTTTTTTCCCCTCAGTGGATTCATGTTGGTATTTATTCATCATGGGACAGTCAGCGATTCTTAGCAAATTGTTAATATTTAGTCCCCCCACCACTTTTTTATTATTTTTTTTTCGAAAAGAAGATGCGGTCGTTGAAGGATAAATACACAATTTATTATACTTTATAGCTTTATGTATTGCTAGCCGTCATATTTTCTGATCTTGCGCCGTACAAAGCCAAATAATGGATGGGTTGCCATTGGATGAATCCAAGGCTGGGGAACTCAGATATTCCGTGCATGTGCTAGCAAGAGGCGCTTATCTGGCTTTGCAGGGAAACGTTGCCTTTTGATTGCCATATACTAATTTGCTCTATTGTGCCTGTTTGTTGTTCGTGGGGGAAATTATGCTTACTTTAGCACACGTCGGTTTTTTTCCCTCATGCATGGCCGTAATATTTTTTTTTCCTTCGTATGATTGAAAATGCTCATTTTACTTTCAAATCTATATTTTATGTCTATAAATACTCACAAAGCTTTTTTTTTTTTTATTCTGAGAAAGGTGAAAAAAAATATAATAATCTGTTTAAAGCATGATGAAAGCATTTGTAGCATTGGCTAAATGATGTATTTACAGGAATGCTGAATAGCAAGGTCAGTCATGTGGCAGAAACGTATAACAAGATTTGGGGTAGTGTAGCTTGGTATAAATCAAAAGACAGAGGAATGGCACTGCTTTTAAGAAATGCTGCATAATGCTCTGCCGGTCCTGACTCGTAAATAAATGTTTTGTACCCTTGCCTCACCCATCTACCAGCCACATTTCCCCAACAAACCTAGCACCGTGGGTTTCTTGCAGTACTCAGCCTACTGCTGGACTATACAGACATAGGATCCGCTACCTGGAAACCCATTATCCAGAAAGTTCCAAATTACAGCAAGGCCATCTCTCATAGACTCCATTAAAAGCAAATAATTTTGATTGTTTTTAGTTATTTCTCTTTTCACTGTAATAATAAAACAGGACCTTGTATTGATCCTAACTAAGACACAAGGCAAAACAATCCTACTGGGTTTAATTATGTAGATCCAAATTTCGGAAAGACCCCTTATCCAGAAAACCCCAGGTCCTAAGCATTCCGGATAAAAGGTCCCATACCTGTACAACATGGATAATTAAATTGCCCACCTTTGTCCCAGCATTAGTGGGATCACTTGGGGGGCCACCATGAACAGTACAAGCAGTTGCAAAGTAAAAATGCTGCTTTTAGGCTCGCCAAAGCTCTATATACTCTCTCCTTCTTTCCTCTTTTCTTCTTTCCTTCTAAATTTTTTTTTTTCTATTGTTGTTTAAAAATGTTAAAACCTTAAATAAAAACTTATAAAAAAAAAAAAAATGCTGCTTTTAATATCTGAAGCCATGTGCCTGAAATGTTCTCTTGAGAGAATAGATACCAAGAATTGTTTTGTCCAATTACTATCTATACAATTGCTTTCGACACTAGCTGTTATTGCTGCACAATATCTAATTTGTTGTGTAAATGTCTTTGCCTTTAGAATGCACTGGAGAAACGCAGGAATTCAAAATCCAACACCAAATCAAGCAGCAGCGCGCTGACCGGAGTACTATCGGCGAAGCAAGGTATTAGTCATTGCTATAGATCTGCTTTAGTGGAACTGCAGGGAACCTGTTCTCTTTGGCCCATTGAATTCGCCTACATGTTACCCGATATCGCCCAACCGTAGGTGGGGATATCGGGTGAAGATCCGCTCGCTTGGCGACATCACCAAGCGAGTGGATCTGCCCGTATATGGGCAGCTTATGGCACAAACCAATCAGCAGCTAGGCTGTCCTGCTTGTGTGACTTCAGGGCTGTGATTGGCTGTCCTCTTCCTACTGTGCTTCTGGCTTCTGACAGAGATCAGAGAGGATATGAAGGGAGCTCTAAGAAAGTGTCCCTTAGTATTCATTTTTAGCCCAAAGTAAAACCAGCACCATATTTAATTAATTATTGCCTACAAGATAAGGGGCATTTTACCTTATGCTATTTGTCTCCTTTAAGTCCTTTGTGGGTGCTGAATTTTAAAACTGTACAATTTTGGAATGAAATGGGTCATTGTTTTTTGTTTTGTGTAGTTCAAGAGCTTCTATCAGAAGAACATGGCTGCAGCTTGCCTGCCACTCCCCAGTCCGTGTCTGATCTGAAATCGTTGGCCACTGCATTGCTGGAAACAATCCATGAGAAGAATATGGTTATTCAGCACCAGAGGCAGACCAATAAGTAGGTACACGCTTCCCAAAATTCTACTGCCCACCCCTTTTTAATTTACGTCTGTGAGTAAGGAGCTCAGACCACCCTGGTCATTAAAGGAGAATGCAAGTCAAAATGTAAAAAGCATACTGCCCAATAGTCCTCCTATTGTTTAGTAAAAACGCCACACTTTTGGCTCACCTAATCAAATATTTACTCACTCACACTTACTTCACATTTTCTAGAACAGGCAGCCATCTCTAAAAAGGTATTCTCCCTTCCTTTCCCTCCTTGCTTCATACTGCCCATGTGTTTCATTCCCTCCCCCCCTCCCCTCTGCCAGATCCGCTTCTGATTGGCTGGTGGGCATGTGTAGCTCAGAACAGCAGACAGGATCAAGTTACACACATGCTCAGAGAATAGGAAGGCTACCGCTGGCACCTACAGGAAGGGGAGAGAGATTTCAGTGATGTCACTGTAGGCTTCACACTGCTGTAGGCTGCCAGCACCATATCTCAGAGAAGCAAGCAGGGATCTGGGAATTTAGATATGCAGTAAGTACTTAAAAAGAATGCCTTTGGACTTACTTTTAATTTATATTAACCTTTCATTGTCCTTTAAGCTCTCCTATAAAGTATGTCCGTATCTAGTATGTCAGCAATAAAGCATGGCAAAACTGCTGTTTTGTGAAAGCAAGGAATCATGAACATGGGTCAAACATTTCAAACCCACTGCCCTGCCCTAACCCAACCCAATATATACACGTCCTGCCTCATCTCTGACATCAAAGAAAATAGAGTAAACCTTAGTGATACGCGTGTTGAAGATTTTTCCCCCTATTCTTACCTGACCCACCACAATATATATATATATTTTATTTATATATATATTTATCCTTCAGAAAGGTCCTAACAAGGACCGAAACGTTGGTTTTAACAATATATCTGCAATAAAAATTTTTTTGATGAAACATTGAAGGGTGTGCTGGCCACAGATGATTATTTTCTATATATATATATATATATATATATATATATATTATAATCTTGCTCCAAAAACACTGCGCACTCCTGCTCCATTTATGAGATTATTAGAGGGGGCAGCACAGAGAGATCAGTGAGCGGCTGGTCTGGCAGTGAATTGGGCTTGCCATCTGATTCTGTGGGAAATAGGTTGGCCTGAACCTTTTATTTAGCATAAAATCAAGTGACAGATCCAGTCTTTAGGGCTTAAGAGGATGGAGCAAAGATTCAGTGGGCTGGGGCACTGTTTATATTGGTCTTCCAGCCAGTTGCATTTTTGCCCCATTCTACCTTCAAGCCTGATGTCACTTCTGAGACTGCATCACAAAAAATGTGTGGAGGAAGGGGGTAAGTAGTAGAAAGTTCCTGGTAAAATCTGGAACATGATATTATAGCTTTAAAAATGGAAGCAATCTAGTGCTTGGCAGCTGCTAAGTTTATGAATAAGTATTTTCCTACAAAAATGCTGTTCTGCTCAGTGTTGTGAGAGATGCAGCAACAGAACAGAATCTGGCATGGGAATAAAGAAACATTTGATTCAGTAATGCTTACTGACGCGGCTGTTCCATGGTTGCACGGAACACTTTAATTCTAATATGCCCAGCTCTAGTCTTACAGTAAAGTAATACACAATCGTCCATTTTATTTTAGCATATAACAATCCCAAATATCTGCACTATAGTTATGCTAGACTGTGTGTCCTAGAGTAGTTGTCTTGTGTATTGGAAAATACAGCTTCCCAGCTGGCGGGCCTCAAGGCAAATGGTTGAAAACTAACAAGGAGTTTGTATAAATATTAAAATTGTGTTTTATTTTTCAGGATTTTAGGCAACCGAGTGGCAGAATTAGAGAAGAAATTAAGAACATTAGAAGTGTCTGGCTTGTGGAGTCTTCCAGGTTAGTGTTATTTCTTTTATAAATTGATGATAATGACTATAAAAGATAGTCACATGGTCCATTATTCTCTCACTACACTACAGTAACTAAGGCTCTAAGAGCCTGTGTAATATATAATATAACAAAACAAAGGGTCCTGGAGTGGCCCCTTAAGGGAGCTCCTCTAGTCCCCTAATGCATGCTTACAGACTACACATCATATTGATGGTCGCTAACTTTGATTTACTGAAACGCTCTGTTTGCTAAGGTGTTTTTATTTTCTGTATACACCACAATATCTGTATAGTAGGTCAAGAAATGTACAGGCTATCTTGAAATAAAAATATGTTGAAATTAAAAAAAAAAAAGATAGTCACATATTTTGCAGAACAACGAAAGGTGGCCATAAATGGGCAGGATTATATTTTATCTGCTGTGTAACCTGTGCCAGTTAGCCCCATTTCAATTTGAATTGTTATCCCCATGACTACACAGCAGCTTTGTTTATATAAACTATAGTAGGGTTTCTTAAGCAAACAAACAACTTTTACCAGTGCAGGGCAACAGCACATTATATTTAATGACTTTAATACACTTGAATTTTTTGGTGTTACTGTTCCTTTAAGCCAGTTTAGAGCTCCCGACTTAATTTTCATTTGTCTTCTGTCCTTTTATTTGTCTGGGGCATTCGGCATACACAGTGAACCACCTTAGGGAGCAGAGTATGTTATCTAAATATGCTATGGTTCTGTTAGCATGAGCTTTATGTACAGTATTTTTGGATTTTTTTTCAGATGCTAGCATAATAATACAGCATATTTTTCTACCGAGGAGATGTAGGTGGTCTATTTTGCTAAATATATGTCAAATGGCAGCCCTTCTCTGGCTGTTTCCTTTGACTACTCCAATAATTGTAGGGCACACTCCCTTGCTGTTTTCTTGTAAAGGGATGATCACTCTTCAGAAGGGCTGTAGGAAGAGGTTGTTGTTAAACAGTGTAAACAACAATGCAGTTTACTTTTTTGTGGCAAGCCCAGTTTTGAGGCCCAGACTTTAATTGGGGAACCCTGGTTTAAGTAAACATAACTGTAGCAACCAGCCATAGTTACAAGAATATTTAAAACAGATAATAAATTATAAACTCCCAAATCTCATTCTAACTGACCTTCAGCTAGGCTTGGCTTCCAGAAGTGTCTAAAGGAAAAAATAGTCTATTTATTCTTGCCCCCTCACCCCAACAAAGACTCACAATTAAATCACTGCTGTATTTACTGGTTTGCGATTTTTTTTCTTTCAAGATGCAAACTAATATAAATAAAGTTATTTATACATAAAAGAAAGTGGAGAAAATTTACGCTTTCAATATATAGAAACATTGTGATGAAGAAGCACATTGTATATGCAAGCTAAGCAGAGTTCTATCTCTGTGAAATGTATCCAGGTGCGTGTGGCTATTGCTTTTGTCTGTGCTTCACTTGCTAGGAATGTATTACTTATACAGCACAGCATGTGAATATATTAAAGGTTAAAAACTTCTATAAATAACTCTTTTCTTTCTATCTTTTTATGCTTCACGAAGGCCTGAGCTACAATGTCTCTGTGGGATTTGGGAGTAGGTTCAACTTGAAATATCTTTCATGGCTTTAATAAATAGTATGACACATCTTATTTTGTAGCAGTCTTCACACTGACCTGCTAATATAGTAATTTATATCTATTTATATTAGTCAATTGATATGTTGATCATACTATAAAGTGCGCACACGTGTGTGTGTGTAAAAACAAGGTTCCAAACTAAAATACTAGGAGAATTTACAGTAGGTCCAATTTTGCTTCTAGCCTGTCTCCCTGACAATTATACCTGCCTCCCAGACAATTATACCCTTTACAGGTATGGGACTTGTTATCCAAAATGCTTGGGACCTTGGGTTTTCCAGATAAGGTATAGAGATCCAAATTATGGAAATACTCCTTAAGTCTACTAAAAAATCCTGTAAACATTAAGTAAACCCAATAGGATTATTTTGCCTCCGTTAATGATTAATTATACCTTAGTTAGGTTCAAGTACAAGCTACTGTTTTCTTATTACAAAGAAAAAGTGAAAAAAAGTTTTAGAAATTTGAACTATTTCATTAAAATAGAGTCTATTGGAGAATGGGAGCTTCCTGGATAACAGATCCAATACCTGTAGCTAAGTAATTATTTCTCATGAGGATAATGACCGCATTTGGAATGGAGAGGTTGAGGTCTCAGTATCTTCCATGAAGCTAACCCAGTCTTGCTCCTGTTCTGAGGGGTTAAATGTTTTTACTGCACTGGCACTTACGTGGCATAAAGAATGATTGAATTTAGGGGAATGGAAAAAGAAAAGTGTATAACTTGGGGCAAATATAAGAACAATTGGGAGGAGAAGATCATTTATATGATAGTTAGAAGAAAATGATTAGAAGAAAATAGCAGCAGGGCAGAGGGAATTACCAGAACCAAGGAAACAATAAGTAGGGAAGATGAGGAGCGAAAACACAGGGAAGAGGGAAAGACAGAAGGCTAAATACCAAAACACTAGTTCCAGGTCTCCTGATAGACCTGCCAGCTCATTATTGTCTTCTCGGCAGCACAGTGCAAGGTCTCATGTCCCTGATGTTGGCACTGGCACTGCTATGGAATGCATACTAGTTGCTAAACTGCAGGAGAAGCCACAAATCCACTGGTTAGTATGGTAAAGGTATTGATATGCCACCAACCACTAATTCATTTTTATGTGCTCAGGAGAAAAAAATCCTGAAAAATATTTTTTGTTATTTTTCAAAGGGTCTACAACCATATTGAAATGTAGAAGCTATACAAGTTTATATCCCAGGTGGAAATTAATCTGCTTTGCAAACCAGGAAGTGAATTCAGATTAACGTTGTACCTAGGTTTAACTGCGATTTCTTAATATAGGAAAACAGTTTTAATGCTTTTTAGAAGTTAAACAAGGAGACCCAACTTGGACACATTAAGAATCCCTGCTTGAAGCCTTCTGTTTGCTTTTCTTTATCATCTTTTTCCTTCCTAGTGAACTTTACCCATTTGTCCTTCAGAATTTTTTTCTCTATCTCATTTCATGATAATTTTGAGGAACACATTTTCATTAAAACTGGACCATGCTCGTATTGCTTCACCCTCTGCTTTATCCCTACCGTAATAATAATGCTATTTATGTTCTGAGCTTCGGAATAAGTCGTAACTCAGCAAAAAAAATAATGCTGATATTAAAGGAAAAAAAAAAAAAGGAAGGAAATATCAAAATACAGTAGCAAACTGACCCTTACTCTGCATGTCCCTTTGTGGAAATCACAAAAGTGGATGGTCGCTTTTTATCTGTGTTATTTAATAGTTATAGGTCCTTAGGGAAAGGTCTGTTCAGTGACCCAAACTTTATGTATTTCTAAATGGATTTTGTGGTCAGTGATATGTGTTTGGGGAGCCAGGTTTACATTGAGGTGACATACTATTCTGTTCAGTACAATTGATTTATGTGGACAGGAGCACTGAATTAAACTTTGTTCTTCTGTAACAGAGCATTCGGCCTACGCAGATGTTAACATTGGATTTCATTTGCTTGTTAGAGTTTGCTGTATTTTGCTAATGGTTTACTAATAGTTTGGGTGGACCTTTCTGCTTCTTAGACTAGCAGAACAAAGATGGATTAATAATTCTTCACTAAGACCAGCATTTTATCAATTTTATTAGATGTATTGCTTTAAGGTTTTCTAATCACTTAGTGAGGTCAGAGTTGAGTTAGATGGTTCAGTCCACAAGGACATATTAAATGTTTTGATGTGCTTTGGCAGTAAAGTGGAATGCGCATCTACCTAGTCCAGCTCTAAATAGTAATTGAGGGCAGTCCTGTCCCCCGGAAGGCCCTTGCTCTGTTGGGGTAAACCAGGGGACGTGTAGGCTTGCAGGACTCACTGAGGGATTCATAGACAACTTTGATTGACATCATGATTTTTAAAGTTATTAATTATTTGACCTAGTATGTGGAAAAATTGGATATTACTGATCTAGGACTTACAGTATGTCTAAAAACAGAGACGGATGCCCAAAAGCTCTGTTGCTACTGCCTCCCATTTAGATGGCTTACCATTTATTCAATCTCTTGAGCCTATGGCAGTTTGATTTGTTATGTGTGTTCCCGATACAGAACACTGGATTCCGTGCATTGTGTTCATGTTAGAAAGTGCCTTCCCTTCAATGACTGCCTATATTCTCTTTCCCATAAACCATTCAAGGGAATATTGCTTTTCTGCAAGACTGATGGGTTTCCCATATCTGGAACCCTATAACAACTAAATAGTGATGTCTATTATCACCACTGCTTGAATTAATCAATTTATAAATGTTTCTCTAAATAAAATAAACTGACAATTTTACCTGTATACTGATAATTCAACCTCAGCCCTCACACACACATTCCTTGATGTATTCAAAGCTGAATATATTTACAGTAAGCTAATAATGGGCATTCTACAGCCGCTCACCTTCTGCAGCACCTCCTGTCAATTCCCAATGACAACTGTTCCTAATCTAACGCTGTCCACAAATGTATCTGTCTGACCCCGTTGTTAGTCCGGCGTGGAGCTGCGAGCCTTCCTGAATTCTAATCATGCCATTATGACAGTACTTAAATAGTGAGCCATTGTCCCACTGTTCTGCAAGATGGAGCAGTCTGCGGCTAAACAGTGTATTCAGCATTTCCTTTCGCTTTTACAAGGACACTTGCCAGTGTATTTCAGGCGTGAACATCCCAGAATTCTGGCCTGCTGTCTTTCAGACCGTCAGCAGCAAATTCTCTAGTTTAACTACTTCTTCCCAAGGAATGTCGAGTAAAGATTCCTATTAAGCAGCATTAATGCAAAAAGTGATTTGGTCCAAAGAAGGTTACTATTTAATATTGTATTCCTCATTTCCTCAGGCAAAGGTCTCCGTACATTTTGATTGTAGGGCACGTAGTACTCTGGAAAAAGCATGAACAGAGGCATAGTACACTATGTTTTATAATATACATATACATGTAGGCATCATCATGAAGCATAAAAATATATTTTTAATACCCAAATTGCACTTGGGATTGATTCTCCTATTGCCATGATAGAAAGCTGCTAGCTTGCAGATTCTGTTAAACTCCCAGGACCAGTTAGAAGCCAGAGGGCTGCTGGAAGTTGTAGTATGATCAATAAAATTTGAGCAGGAATATTTTCCGTGGATACTAGCGCCCACATCATGCTGAGTCAGTGGTCTATTCACATTGATACTTATGGGAAAAGGGCTGCTGCATTTTTAGCCAAGGCTTTTCCTGGGAAAATTTGCCAGGACAAAAACACCATGTGTCGCTTTGCCCCCATAAAGCTTTGTGTCAGCTTGTATGGATGTTTTGTTTAAACAGTGTATGTGAATGTGTATGGTTTTTGCTTTGTGCCTACCAATTATAATGTGGGATTTGAGATGGTGCATTGCATAGCCAGTTTCTCTTTAGAGCCCTTGGGGCCCTTACTTTTTGGTTCAAGCTCTTGTGAAGGACAAATCTTTAAGGACCCTTGGAGCTCATAATAAGGTTACAGATATAAGAAATTATTGGTGTATCAGGCATTCAGCCATGGTTCCAAAAATGTCTGGGCTGTCAAGTGTATCTAGGGGAGCAATTAACTGTTCTCAGCCCTGAGAGGTCAGGCCCACAGTTTAGAATCCCGTTTCTTAGGGTAATGGCAGACAGGCCTGTTTTGAGCATTTTTATCACCATACCATTTTTTAGCATTGAAAACATAAACGCTGAGTATTTTAAAATGAAAACATAATCCTATTAGCATTTGAAAGTGATGTGTAAACTCATTTGAGGTATATTTATTTGCCGCTGTTCCATTCCCTTACATGAAAGAGGAATCTAGCCAGGGCAGGTCTGTTAAACGCATGATTACTGTGGCTAGACACCCCTCCTCCATTCTGAGGAAAATGCCGGTACCTCACCAGTGGGGAGATTATTACATTATTGCTGATATGTCAGGCGCTAGTCGGCTTTAGGAAAACAAACAGACGGCTGCACTTGGCTTCCTGTGGAGAAATCCCAAGAACAGAATGTTACATTAACAGGAGGCATCCATTATTCATCTTTCCCATGTTGCCTTGTGAGATGATGGCTTTCCTGTCAGTGTGTGACTGGGGCGGGATACTTCTGGGAAGAGGCCTATGCAAGATTCTACTGTCAGAGATAATGGGGATACATTTTAGTTTATCATTTATGTGTCATCCCTATTCATTAATGGTTTTAAGTAGATTTTCACAGTCATCTGTGCTTGGTATTGGGCCAAGGCTTTGTTTATCTCCCTCAGTAACTGTATTTTATTTGTCTCCATTCTCTGGCAGGAGGTAGGGACGCCATATCTCTCAGTAATCCATCATCTCCTTCAAGGGGGCCAAAATCTCCTATGCCAACATTTACTGAGGTGCCTTACCACAAACCACTGACCTATAAAGGTAAATGCTCATATGTATCTACTGTATAGCGCTGCGTACATAAGTAGTGCTTTATA
Organism: Xenopus tropicalis; assembly: GCF_000004195.4. Taxonomy (NCBI): domain Eukaryota; kingdom Metazoa; phylum Chordata; class Amphibia; order Anura; family Pipidae; genus Xenopus; species Xenopus tropicalis. The sequence continues at coordinate 31,474,536 of NC_030677.2, read as the reverse complement.
AATAAAGTTATACATACATATGTATGTATGAATATTGTTATTTATATAGTGCTACCTATGTACTCAGCAAATGTTTGTGTTTGTGCGTTCTATTATTTTGTTATCATTCCAGGCCTAAAAGGGGGGGGGGGGGGGTCCATGGGTTCCTTTTAATTTGTGGAATAAAGTATGTCTAGGGTTTATGCAACTCTTTTCCTGAATGAGCTCATGTCAAAAAGGGTGTTTTTTTCCCCCTATTAATGTGGCCAAATGTAGGCTTATTGCCCAAGACATACAAAATTCCATTTGCTTTGGTTATATTATGCTGAAATGTGTTTAAAGGCAACCCTGATTGTTGTTCTGGGGAAAGTGCCAACTGGAACACAGTCTGTAGCTAAATGGCAAGGCTGAAAGCGGAGAAATTGAAAAGCAATAAACATAAAAGAGAGAACAAGTCCACATCTATGGAAAACCAAGTAGTTCTAAACAGTTTCTGTAAAACCTGAGGAATCTTAAGGTGCTGGAGCTATATAGCCATTATCTTTCATCTGTCCCCATTTTCTTCTCAACTACAACTGCCGGCCTTGGGAATGTAGTTCCGAAACCAGGGAGCTGCCTGGGGACTGCTTTACATTCTCTCTGCTTTGGTATGGAGCAGATAATTACACTCCAAGGCAATTTGCTCTGTATATGTCATGTTTTTCAAATTATTCAACTTGTTTGTTCCTTAGCTCTCCAGTTTGGCATTCAAACTGCCATATTGTTGCTAGGCACTAACTATAGCAAACTGGCATTGCTTTGCATCAAGGATGAATAAAAGAAGGGCTGAATAAAAATATAAGGAAACCTGAAGACCAGCCATGCTTAAGGGGAAATTCATGTACAACCCCCCTCGGCCCTTCTTAGATGGTCTATCAAATATAGATGTATGTATGTATATGAGAAAAGCCCTAATGAGGACTGAAATATTGGGCTTTTATACAATGTAATTAAAATGTATAAAGGCTATGCAGGTTTATAATACTTATAAATATGATATAATCTGCGTAATTCATGCAATTCAAGAATTAGTCATGCCCTGCCCCAGTACATCTGATAATCTCAAGTGCAAGAAGAATAAACTGCCTTGGTTTACACAGACTCTGATTCTGTTTATACATAGGCTTTTGTAACATTTATGTAAGCCTCGCGCTGCTGCTCTCACTCAGGCCCAGTAGCGCAGCTGCGTCCCATTATATGGTCCTGTTTAGCTATAGTTTGAATATCCTTGTATGGAGGATGTTTGCTGAGCAAACACGAATAGTAGCGATCCCTTTGCTGCTGTTATGAAACTAATGTTGCACAAAGGTAAAATAGTTTCTCTTGTTTCTGTTCAGCTTTATCATATTAAAAACTATATATATACATATATTTCATTGATCGGAGTGTTAGAACTACTGTGGAATACAGTGTATTCACATATTTCTCACTGATGATACATAGGCTGCCTTGCTGTATGTATCTCCCCACATGCAGGCCTCTCCTAAACACTCATTGATCCTTCTAAATGTAAAAAGTGGCACAGGCCTATCCCCTCTGCTGAGCCTTAATTGCCGCACAACAGCTGGTGGGCTCTGGGCTGGACATCCCTGTTGTATATACAAAAATATCTAACAGATGTTACCCAACTAAGGTACTTTAGTCTGCTAATAGACTGTAATTTAAAATACTTTCTAGTTTAATTGTATTTGAGTATTTTATTACCATATCAGAGCTGTTGTGTAATGATGTACTTTAATAATAACTAGCAAATGTAGTGCCCATTGGGCAATCATGGATTTTGCTTGTTTGACGTTTTTAATCTATAAATAAATTGCTATGTGCATACATGATCGCCCAATGAGCACTAGTGTTGCAAGTATTTTGTTTAAAATGTTACTCAAACCAGAGGTGAAAAGTAAAGGGAAGGATAATATAATGCTGCATACTGGAGCGTGGAACCCCCAAGCATTTCATGACAGACACACAACTTGTCCCAAGTATTTCATGACAGACACACAACTTGTCCCAAGTATTTCATGACAGACACACAACTTGTCCCAAGTATTTCATGACAGACACACAACTTGTCCCAAGTATTTCATGACAGACATACAACTTGTCCCAAGTATTTCATGACAGACACACAACTTGTCCCAAGTATTTCATGACAGACACACAACTTGTCCCAAGCATTTCATGACAGACACACAACTTGTCCCAAGCATTTCATGACAGACACACAACTTGTCCCAAGTATTTCATGACAGACACACACAACTTGTCCCAAGTATTTCATGACAGACACACAACTTGTCCCAAGTATTTCATGACAGACACACAACTTGTCCCAAGTATTTCATGACAGACACACAACTTGTCCCAAGTATTTCATGACAGACACACAACTTGTCCCAAGTATTTCATGACAGACACACAACTTGTCCCAAGTATTTCATGACAGACACACAACTTGTCCCAAGTATTTCATGACAGACACACAACTTGTCCCAAGTATTTCATGACAGACACACAACTTGTCCCAAGTATTTCATGACAGACACACAACTTGCCCCAAGCATTTCATGACAGACACATTATTTTACAGAGCTGATAAACATCTCCCCATAGAGGGTACTGCACATGTGCAACATCTAATTTAATATTACAGATAAAATCTTAATTTATCACCTTTATGTGTATATTTTATACATATTTATTAAATATGGGTGCCTCCAAGCTGATGCAGTCCTTGCCCAACGGGTCTCCACAGTATAGGCCACCTATCAGATCTCAGATTTGGCTCACCGATCATATTAAAGCATATGGCTAGCTTTATAGCCGCAATATAGGTTCTGCAGAAATATTGATTAACCCTGTAATTGCCAGTAAACTTGTGCTGGAGATAAGGGAACTACTGCTGGCGCTCAGCACTTTACAGGGTAAGGACAGTTGTTCTACTGAAGGGAGATTGCTATCAGAGTTGACTCATATACCCTAATCAGCTTTGGAATTAATCAGGTGTCTGCTTATAATAAACATGCATACCTTAGATGCTAAACTGAGATTATATTTATTATTAGTATATATTATATAAAAATGGATGTGGTGAAAATGTTCCCATTGGATAGGTAGCTGGTTTCCAAGCAGCCCACCCTTAGAAGCAGGTCTAGGCACACATCATCGCTGAGTGTTATGAACAGACCGTAATGACTTCTATCTCACAGTTAGCGATGCACGATATCAGTGTATTTACCCTCCGTGAATTCCTCAACTTTCTGCCATTTTCTAAAGTCAAAGCCGGCAGCGAGCAGCACAACATTTGCCTAATGAAATATTGCAGTCAGCAAAGCATAGCCGCATTAGCAAATCATTCTAAACAGTCTCGCCGTGTTTCTGCACAGCCAGCACACATCCCATTTGTAATTGTGGGCAGATTAAGGATTTCCTTGGAGAGTCTGTATGAGCTCTGTCCGTAAGTAGGATTTTATTCTAATTGCTACAGATAATGAACTCATTAACTTTGCTAAAAAGGGAAATTTGAGATCCCATCCAGCAAAACCTAGAATTTTCCCTCAACCCTATTTTATACAACAAAAAACCTATGTATCCAAACTGTACCCACAGTTCAAGTGGTATTTTTAGGTATAGTTCATAGGTAACTGGTAAATGCTTGGCTAGTTATGTCTGACAGATAGCCGTATACACCCTAATTTGATCATAGCAGTATGGTTACCATATTAAGTATCAGTTATCTCCAACAATCACTGACTAGCTACTGGCATCCTTTAATCCTCATTGGATCATGGTATGGTATGATAGGATAGAATTAAGACAACAGCCGTCATTCACAATGCCCCACACAGTTTGCAAAGTGCAAAAAAAAAAAAGGCAACAATCGGCCATCATTTTCCAACGTCTTTTGTATTAATTTGGAAATGTAATCAACACCCTGGTTGGAAGTAAAACTCCGTGCCCATATAAATCCCCACCATATGAGGTAATATTGTTAGTCTTAAACCTAAGATTGGCATAGAATTCATTGTGAGATATGGCTAAAGATTAAGGACTTGCCATTAGCCATGCAAAGAAAAAAAGGCACAGTGTACATAGGTACTATGCCTTATAGATGCAAGAGCAAACACTTTTACCAGTTTATGGCTTTTTCCTACAAATAGACAATAAGCACAGTGGTACACCGCATTATATTGTGTGTGTGTGGCAACAAAGATATTCAGCCTGTGGCCCTTTAGGTATTTCTAAAGTACAGCCTCATGTTTGGGGCTTTTACAACTTATTCCAGGTTATGTCTAGCTGGAAACACCAGTTTTATTTATGATGAGGTTACCAACCACAGATGAACAACTGCTTTGTATCTTGCAGCACATGGTCAGCCGGGTGTTGAGTTGGATTCTCCTGCTTCGGATGAGGGAGGCAACAATGAATCTACCAAAGAACTGGAGAACTCTCAAGATCCACTAGGTAATACTTACGATAACATGTATTTGCATCCCTTCATCCCATTGATGTGCCAAGAAAAGGACGACTTAGAAAGACAAGGGCAAGAGATTGCTAAGCTGACACAAAAGCTGACACAAGAGATGACCGATGTAGAAGGAACCAGCTTTGAAATTCCAGCTGACGGCCAGAGTACAGCAAGCAGTCAGGAGAACCATGACAACTTAGATTCACCCTTATCTAGCCCAGAACCTTCAAGAACCATGGATGAAAAGCACCCCGATATAACACCGGCAGATGAAAACACTGTGATGGTTACTCAGGAATGTACAGACAACATCACAGCCAGCAGCAGTCTTGACCAGTGTACAGAGGCAGAGGATGACAACAAAGATTGCTGGGAAATAGAAGACAGTGACTCTTCCGACAAAGCTGCCCATTGTGCCAGCCCCAGCTGTGAATTGGTAGAAAAGTGTCACAGTTCAGATGAGAGTATTTCCTGACTTTCATTAAAGTTCCTTAAAGTTTAGGCATATTTATTTCAATCAACAGTTGTATTTAGTTGGCAAAGGGACACTGCACAATCACACACATCAAAGTCATTTGCGTGTTAGGAACTGGACTTGATTTCTTCAATGTTAAATCTTGGGTGGGCCGGGAGATATTTTATTCATATTAGCAGTGGTGCGTGTATTGTTACATTGTGTAGTCAGGTCCATGATCCAATTGTTTTATAAGTAAGTATTGGAATTGTTCTTGTCACCCACTTAGGCCCGTGGCACATTTAGACTGCTGCAGAGTTCTGAGTAGTGTTTCCCATATTTGCCATAGAAATCAGCGACAGGTGATTTGGCCACTGTTGTTCTCTGTTAGGGCACTGTAGTGTCCAGAATTCCCTTGTGTGCCATAAGTCCTAAGAATTTACACTATCACAAGTGTTTGAGAAACTTCTCCTTAAAACTGACTGAATTATACTGTATAATGACATAGCTCATTATGGTCGCAGAACATTCTTTCTCTATATAATTACATATACACATGAGTGGGCGCTGCTGTATTTTTAATGGAAACATTTTCCATTACTTCGTTAAGAGATACTTTTTCACGACCACCTAATGGAACTGTTCTGTTGTCTGTCACAGGCCGAACTATACTGTATCTGACCAAACTGCCATGGGCCATAAAGATGGATATAACACAAATGGCCATACCCACATATAGCCACTTTTCTATTGTTCCATTTGGGCTGACCACAGAAGGATCATTAGGAAGTTAAGAGGAATTGTGGCTCCTCTTCACTACCTTATGACCAATCAAGCGTTTTTATGAACAGGATAATTTATTTATTATATTTAAATTCACCTCACTCCCCAGGAAATATTGTTCTTGTGACAGAGGAAAGTTACAATGCATTTGGTTCTACAGGTATGGGACCCGTTATCCAGAATGCTTGGGACCTGGGGTTTTCCCTAATTTGGATCACCACACCTTAGGTCTACTAAAAAATTATTTAAACATTAAAGGAGAAGGAAAGGCTAAGTCACTTGGGGGTGCCAAAATGTTAGGCACCCCCAAGTGACTTAGATCGCTTACCTTTTACCCCGGGCTGGTGCCCCTGTACGAAGAGAACAGCACCAGCCCGGGGTAGTAGCGAGCGCTTCCTACTTCTTATTCGCTTGCGCGCGCATGCACAGTAGGGTGAATAGTGGAACTTAAACAACAAAGTTGGCTTTTTACTCTACTGCGCATGCGCCGACCCACGGATTTCGCTGGCAGAAGAAAATGGAAGAAGGAAGCGCTCGCTGCAGGTACCCCGGGCTGGTGCTGTTTTCTCCTAACAGTGGCACCAGCCCGGGGTACAAGGTAAGCGATCTAAGTCACTTGGGGGTGCCTAACATTTTGGCACCCCCAAGTGACTTAGCCTTTCCTTCTCCTTTAAATAAACCCAATAGGATTGTTTTGTCTCCAATAAGGATTAATTATATCTTAGTCAAGATTAAATACAAAGTACTGTTCTATTATTACAGAGAAAAAGGAAATCATTTTTAAAAAAAATAAAATAATTTTTAATTATTTGATTAAAATGGAGTGTATGGGAGAGGGCCTTTCCGTAATTCGGAGCTTTCTGGATAACGGGTTTCCGAATAACAGATCCCATACCTGTACAGTATTGGGGTTTTTTTCATATTGCAAGAAATTATTTATCCAATTCTGATTGCATATGATCCTGCATATATATTCCCTTGGTGGGGGAGAAATCCCAGAATCATTATGTTGCTCCCTCCAATCCTTAAGCTGGCCACAGTACCTTCGTTTGGAGAGCCACTGGGGCTCATTTATAAAGTTTGCGGAGCACCAAATTATTCACACGGTGAACATATTTGCCCTGCCCATGTTTATATTTAATGGCCAAATATAATTGCGAATGTTTAACCTCAAGAGGTTTCTAAATATGGCATAATCACAGCCACAACGTTGGCGGCAAAGTGACAATTTGTGCACGAACACGCACAGTGGCCATGCTCACGCAAACCTTAATCTTATTTGTGAGATATTTTTTTTGCGCAATGTGCATTTAGCAGCAATTCACAAAAGAGGAAAGGGGGACACAGCAGTGCAAATTTTAATCGTTTAGGGGAAAGCATGAGTATAACAACCATATGCAAAAGAAAATGTGCTGCGCAAACTTTATAAATGACCCCCACAGACTTCAGCAGACAGAAGTCAGGCCTTATCAAGTAAGCCAGTGGAGCCCAACCCTATTGCATGATAAACCAAAAATGACTTTACTGATCCATAAGCAGATGCTAAAGGACACATATTCTACACAGTGCTGTTCCTTGTCAGTCTCTTTCAGCAGGTTTCACCAAATCCCTGATAATTGATATCAATAAGAGTCATCCTTTACGCATGGCTTAAAATCTGTGCTGTTGGCTTTTTGTTCATTACTTGTGCTCTTTACTACTGTGTTGCTCGTGCTCTTTACTTCTATGTTGCTCGTTCCGTGTCCAGCTCTACAGACTTCTACTCAAAGGCAAGTCATATCCATTTTCAGTAAAAGAAAAAAAAAAAAAAGGTAAAGCGACATAGAAAAATGTAAATATCTGTTATGTGTAATATATTTCATTCATGCTGTATATTTTTCTAAAAGTCTTTTAAAGGATAAGTAAGCCTTTTATTTTTAAATCCCTTCAAATTACTCTAAACCGCCCCCAGAATAACATACCTTTCTCCCTGCATGTAGATTTATTTTGTTTTTCTATGAACTGCAGCTCTTTTACTGACTTCCTTGTCTAGCAGTAGGTGCCCCTTTGGAGTCAGGAAGAGGGCTATGTTATTCTGGGGGCTGCACGGAGTATTTTTAGAAAATAAAAAAAAAGATCTACTTATTTTTTAAAGAGAGTTCCAAACCCTGTTGTGACATTTCTGTTGAAGCAGCTATAGTTTTTCGCTTGGGGCTGTATTATACCACTGTGTGGTTAACCCAAACTGTGACTTTTTAAAAAGCATGCATGGGTATGTCTTCCAGAAGTGATTTATTGTCTCTTGCCTTACAGCAGGGCTAATTATATGAGACATCTCCGCTTGGCTTCTGAAGGCCTTCCCTAGTGCTTTTTTTCCATCTTTCCTTCTCTCTTACAAGGGAAAGTCCTATAAATAACTATAATGCACATCTTCATAAATACTGGTTACATTGTCTAATTCCCATATGGAATGTAACAAGAATAAAATAATGAAAACTAAATGTGTTTTTTCTTTTATTATGTTGTTATAATGGTATAGATTGGATAGATCAGCTACCAACAGCAGCACCCAACATACTGCGAGGACAGTGAATGACTGGATACTGGAACAAACCATTGCTTGCCTGCTACAAAACATACTGATATCAGTTGTATTAAAATTGCTGCTAGATGTGGGCCAGTTCCTACACAGTTGGTGCTTGTGCTATGTGCAGCTTGGCATACATGAGCACGGCCAAACATGTCATTGCTCTTACCAATATGTGCATTTGGATGAAACAGAACCTTTCACCCGAGGGAAGAGGACTTGGCCACATTTGCAACAGCTAAACCTCTATTTTAAGTTACCTATAACACCTAAATAGTCCGCCAGCACCTAGGCAAGAAGCCATGACCATATCTAAAGTATCTTTGACCCTTGAGGCTAAGTCTATATATTGGTTCTTCTTGGTCTACTCTAAAACAATGAAGGTTCATGGTATTTGCAGAATTTCTAATGTAGTTAACCATGGCAGCCAGTCAGAATTTAGCATTTACCGGTCCATTGTAGTTGGAATGATAAAATAAAGCATATTATTTGTTAAGTTGAGTCTTCTCTTGACCATTAAAAAAATGAATCTGCATTTACCTTTTTGTTAGTAGCCATGGTATGCGCTGTGAACCTTTTGAGGTGCTGCATAAAATGCACAACAAACAGGAAATCATGTAGCAATTCATGTGCTGTATTGGTAAAGGCAATTTTTATTTGAAAGTGATTACATGTGATACAGTTTACCCAAGATAAGTGACAAAGGCTTCTTTTGTGGTGTAATAACAATATGAACCCCCTCCTGATAATTTGTAGGTATTTTATAGACCGACTGGCTATGCTGAACAGTAATGGAGTGAATATATTTACACTGGTGTCGATGACAGATCTATTGGGACACTGGAAAAAGATTAGGCAGAGAGCGCAAGTCAGTGTGCTAACATAACAGCTAGACTTCTGGAGTTCATCGAAGATTAACCATTTTTTACCCGTCTGGAAAACCTGAGGTTCCTTGGTGCTGCACTGTCTTGGGCATACTTTTCCCAGTTATTTTTACTGCTGGATCCAATAATGCAACAAGCCAGGCGTTTCCCTGCATTTCCATTCTCCAAACTGGCCTGATTGTTCCCTTTGCCAAGATCATCTGCTTGTTTGTGGACCACAACTGATCTGCCGATGACAGAGAATGGACCAAAGAGAGTGGCATCAAGATTTGCAAAAAATTTTTGGATCTTTCCATCCCTGACACGGAAATTGCCAAAATCACCAGGATGCTGTGGGTGGTCTACAGACATAGGGTTATAGTGGCCACCGGCAGAGTCGCATCCATTGGTTAGATCGCCGTATGTGTGGATGTGAATAGCTCTTGCTGACTGATTGGCATCAGTTGGAAACCCTTCTAAATCAAAAATGGCTTCGAGCGTGCCGCTAGGAAAAACCTGCTTAAACAGCACAAGTCCTGTCACTTTTACCTCTGATGGTTCCAGTTTGGAACTAGGACTTAGACTACAGGTTGCGTAGGCAATCCCGTCATTATCCGTCGGCTTCATATTGAGAAGGTTTATCCACAGCTCGTTGACTTTTTTGTTTGTGTCTGTCAGAAGTTCTTCTTCCACCGGTTTCACCACTTCTGCTCCAGCGCTGAGCAGTTCACAAACGGTGAGAGCCACGGCCAAGTACAACAGATTGTTCATGGTGGGTACAATCTCTGAAAAACATAAACAGTTGTTTACAGGAAATACAAATACAAATGAACCAACTGTTGCCAATGTTCTTAGCCAGGTACACATTTAACATTTGTTTTATATATTGGTGTAGAAAATCCATAATTTTTTAATATGGCCAAATACCAAATCAACAGCAAAAGATGCCACTGAATCCCAAACCAAGTCTGGTAGTTTAATGGATTGTATTCAGTTGAGCCAAACACTTGAAATAATCCAAATCCTGCAGAAATTGCTGGGACCTCCCTTGTTTTATATGATCAACATGCCAAGTGAGATGCATGACCAATACCATGGCACATTCCCAAGATGGGATCGTGGGACCTGGGTGATTCTGACTGCTATGACTCCAGCTGTGTAAGAATTACACAGATAAGAATCTGTAAAAGACCATATGGATATCTATTTGGGATAATATTTATTTAGGAATGTTACATAATACCCTGCACATAAACCTTAGCAGGGCATGGTGCAGGTTATACAGTAACTAAATACGATGTAAACATGCAAAATGCTATAGAAAGGGTTTCAGTGGCTGATGCCATAGTGTGATGATCTATTCTCTCTCTCTTATTCCACCTAACGCCAGCAGCCAATGGCTGTCATGGAGTGCTGGGAGCATTCATTTTTTATGTAAACAATAGGACCTATTTTTCCCTCAGGCCTGACCACTGTCAATCTGTTGGCATAGCGAGACCAACCCAGCAGATCATGAGCTGATGTGCCCACACTTGCCCTGGGCTAATGAAAGGATTATATAGTGGGAGCAACAGAGACCCACTGGACAAGGACATGTGACTTTGTGATCCTTGCTTGATAGGATTTCCAAACCTGACTGATTAAAGGAACAGTTACACCAAAAAATAGTTTGTATAACAAAGCTGCTGTGTAGCCATAAGGGGCAGCTATTCAAATTAAAAAAAGGAGAAAAGGCACAGATTACATAGCAGAAAACAGATAAGCTGTGTAGATTCCTAAACTGCCCATTTTCTCCCTTTTTCCAGCATGATCGCGGGCGACTAATCTCCCGAAATGCCATCCCATCGGCTAAAATGTAAATCGCCGGTGGGATGGCATATGCGGTGCGGCGATTTGCTGAAACCGTCAAAGTTGCCTCGAGAGGCAATTTCGACGATCATGGCGCCACGTATGCCATCCCACCAGCGATTTACATTTTTAGCCAGGGGGATGGCATTTTGGGGAGATTTGTCACGTGGCACAGCCCTTAAACTCACTAGACATAAACATGCACATCTTTTTAAGAAAGCCCTGCTGTCTTCCAGCTCATATAGCATACATACCCCACTTGTGTGTCAGCTGGTAACACATCTGTTGTGCTTTACTGAAATGGAAGAATGATTACAAAAGCACATATCCATTGTCTGGACTACCAATTTGCAAATGAGAAGAAATTGGGATTGGGAGAAGAAAATGAAAGAGGAATTTACTGCAGCAATTCCTTGATCTGATTCTGCACCGAGAAGCTGTATGGGAACAGACACTGATACTGACCAATTGCAGTGTTTTATGTGCTGGGCCCACTGCTGCAGGTACAGACCGTCAGCACAGAATGAGCCCTGTATAACTGTTTGCCACAGGCAAATGTGTATTTATATATTGGAAACAAAGCCTTACCCAGGGGGGCAAGAAACTCATCCCTAATGGCAACTTGAGGTACCTGTTTTACCACTACCTGAGAAGCGCTGCATATGTTGTAAGCATTCTGTAAAGGCACACACACCTACATTCTGCACTAATGATACCTCATACAGATATGGCATCTATTAGCCAGAAAGATCCACAATGTACCACCCATACTACTCTAAGCAATTATTTATTTAAGTCTTATTTGCTTATTATTTGTGTAATACTAAAACAGTGTCTTGTTTCAATTACGGTGTGGTTGCTATGGCTAAATTACCCTAGAAACCCAGCATAAGAAAATGCAGATCAACAGGAGAGGGCTAAAAAAAAAAGGATATATAAGCAACTAAAAAATAAAAGTTCTAACAAAAGCATTGGACCATTAAAGTCGATCCCTGCTTTTCAGGTGCCAGGGTCAGTGACCCCAACAACACTAATAATTTAAAGAAACATAGAAAATAATTAAAACAATTAAAAAGTTGATTAGAATAGATCAATCTTTAAAAGGGTAGTTCAACAATAAATACACTTTTGGTATGATGTAGACAGTGATATTCTAGACAGTTTGCAATTGGCTATCATTCTTTATTTGTTATGTTTTTTAATTTATTTAGCATTCAAGTAAGCAGCTCTCCAGTTGGATTTTTAGGTCTTATTTTCCCTAACAACCAGGCAGTGGTTTGAATAAGAGACTGGAATAAGTATAGTAAAGGGACTGGATAAGTAATAAAAAGTAACAATAATAATAAAATTGTAGCATCACAGAGCAATAGGTTTGCCTGCTGGTGGTCGGTGACTTCCCTTTGAAAGTTGGAAAGAGAAGAGGAAAGCAAATAACTCAAAAATTATAACGAAAAAATAATGAAGACAGACTGCACAATTGTTAGGAATGGGTCTTCTATAACATAATAAAAGTTAATGGAAAAGTTAACATTGGCAATGTTAACAATAAGGGAACTTCCCCTTTAAGTTAATATAAACCCATGGATATAATAATTACATAGTCTCACCTGGTTAACTGTAGCAGCTCTGCTTACACACTGCTATATACATGTTACAGGGTTAAAATGGAAGAGTGTGCTGATATAGCATACCCTCATAAGTGCATATGGAGGAGGTAAGTGAGTGTATTGGCTACATACCGGTTAGCACACCTTGCAGACTCTCGGTGCCTGGACACTGCGCTGCAGGGCAGGGGGGCTGCACAAGGAGGCAATGAGTGCAAGCTGGGAGCGCTTGGGTAATATTACCCTGGGGGAGTGGCTGAAGGCAGAAAAGGGGGCACGTTCGAGAACAAACATTCCAGTCAAAGCTGTTGTTTTTAGAACTGATTCATCCCATCATTTGGTTGTGCAACCTCCAGGCAACACGCCTCCTCTACTCCTACAATTTATGTAACAGTAAAGAGCTCAGAGCAAAAAAAGAGTAATTAAAACAACAGCAAAAGAGAATTAAAACAACAGATTTATATATTTAAGTACGGTGAAACAAAAAAGTAATGAGCTTGAAAATTCCTGACTTTTCAGATAACCTAGACTGCTGTGTATGCTGGTATCTATTAACCTCCCCAAAGTCCTTCCCTGGCACAGGTGGTCACCATGGAACTGCGCCAGTTTGGTGCTAGTGCTGTATGTTCTATCTTGCATTTGGTTGGCACCGCATCTGCTTTTGAAGAACCTGTAGAATTGAAATTTCTGACCTGTGACCCTTCAGCTGTGGTTGGACTACAATTCCAAACACCTCCTGCTTTGGGCTGTGCTGGGATATAGTTGGAGAGCAGGACCCTGTGTGGCAGCTTCCATGAAACAAACACACAATAAGCAAAATGATGAGTAAATGGTTTGACTGTATTTGCACTGGGCTGGCTTTGGTGCAGTATAGGAAGGGCTTTTTTGCCCAGAGCTCTTTGCTTCACAATAAGACGATTTCTTTTTTGGACAAATATGATATGCGTTATTATTGGTACATCTCATACTCATGTTTGTATTACTAGTAGCATGACATTCATGTGCCAAGCCATCAGGTGCTTTGTGTGTGTGTGTATGTATGTGTCTCTGTGTGTGCCTGTGTGTATGTGCATGTGTCTGTGCTGCCTGTGTGTCTGTGCGTGTGTCTGTGCTGCCAGTGTGTATGTGCATGTGTCTGTGCTGCCTGTGTGTGTGTCTGTGCTGCCTGTGTGTGTGTGTGCCTGTGTGTCTGTGCTGCCTGTGTGTGTGTGTCTGTGCGTGTGTCTGTGCTGCCAGTGTGTATGTGCATGTGTTTGTGCTGCCTGTGTGTGTGTGTGTCTGTGCTGCCTGTGTGTGTGTCTGTGCTGCCTGTGTGTGTGTCTGTGCTGCCTGTGTGTGTGTGTGTGCCTGTGTGTCTGTGCTGCCTGTGTGTATGTGCGTGTGTCTGTGTGTCTGTGCTGCCTGTGTGTATGTGCGTGTGTCTGTGTGTCTGTGCTGCCTGTGTGTGTGTGTGTGCCTGTGTGTCTGTGCTGCCTGTGTGTATGTGCGTGTGTCTGTGCTGCCTGTGTGTTTGTGTCTGTGCTGCCTGTGTGTATGTGCGTGTGTCTGTGCTGACAGTGTGTATGTGCGTGTGTCTGTGCTGCCTGTGTGTATGTGTGTGTGTCTGTGCTGCCTGTGTGTATGTGCGTGTGCCTGTGCTGCCTGTGTGTGTGTCTGTGCTGCCAGTGTGTATGTGTGTGTGTCTGTGCTGCCAGTGTGTATGTGCGTGTGTCTGTGCTGCCTGTGTATGTGTCTGTGCTGCCTGTGTGTATGTGTGTGTGTCTGTGCTGCCTGTGTGTATGTGTGTGTGTCTGTGCTGCCTGTGTGTGTGCCTGTGCTGCCTGTGTGTATGTGTGTGTGCCTGTGCTGCCTGTGTGTATGTGTGTGTGCCTGTGCTGCCAGTGTGTATGTGCGTGTGTCTGTGCTGCCTGTGTGTATGTGTGTGTGTCTGTGCTGCCTGTGTGTATGTGTGTGTGTCTGTGCTGCCAGTGTGTGTGTGCCTGTGCTGCCAGTGTGTATGTGTTTGTGCTGCTTGTGTGTATGTGTGTGTGTCTGTGCTGCCAGTGTGTGTGTGTCTGTGCTGCCAGTGTGTATGTGTTTGTGCTGCTTGTGTGTATGTGTGTGTGCCTGTGCTGCCTCTGTGTGTGTCTGTGCTGCCAGTGTGTATGTGCATGTGTCTTTGCTGCCTGTGTGTGTCTGTGCTGCCAGTGTGTATGTGTGTGTGTCTGTGCTGCCTGTGCGTGTGTCTGTGCTGCCTGTGTGTGTGTCTGTGCTGCCTGTGTGTATGTGTGTGCGCCTGTCCTGCCTGTGTGTATGTGTGTGTGTCTGTGCTGCCTGTGTGTGTGTCTGTGCGTGTGTCTGTGCTGCCAGTGTGTATGTGCATGTGTCTTTGCTGCCTGTGTGTGTCTGTGCTGCTTGTGTGTATGTGTGTGTGTCTGTGCTGCCAGTGTGTGTGTGTCTGTGCTGCCAGTGTGTATGTGTTTGTGCTGCTTGTGTGTATGTGTGTGTGCCTGTGCTGCCTCTGTGTGTGTCTGTGCTGCCAGTGTGTATGTGCATGTGTCTTTGCTGCCTGTGTGTGTCTGTGCTGCCAGTGTGTATGTGTGTGTGTCTGTGCTGCCTGTGCGTGTGTCTGTGCTGCCTGTGTGTATGTGTGTGCGCCTGTCCTGCCTGTGTGTATGTGTGTGTGTCTGTGCTGCCTGTGTGTGTGTCTGTGCGTGTGTCTGTGCTGCCAGTGTGTATGTGCATGTGTCTTTGCTGCCTGTGTGTGTCTGTGCTGCCAGTGTGTATGTGTGTGTGTCTGTGCTGCCTGTGCGTGTGTCTGTGCTGCCTGTGTGTGTGTCTGTGCTGCCTGTGTGTATGTGTGTGCGCCTGTCCTGCCTGTGTGTATGTGTGTGTGTCTGTGCTGCCTGTGTGTGTGTCTGTGCTGTCTGTGTGTGTGTCTGTGCTGCCTGTGTGTATGTGTGTGTGTCTGTGCTGCCTGTGTGTGTGTCTGTGCTGCCTGTCCTGCCTGTGTGTATGTGTGTGTGTCTGTGCTGCCTGTGCGTGTGTCTGTGCTGCCTGTGCGTGTGTCTGTGCTGCCTGTGTGTGTGTCTGTGCTGCCTGTGTGTGTGTCTGTGCTGCCTGTGTGTGTGTCTGTGCTGCCTGTCCTGCCTGTGTGTATGTGCGTGTGTCTGTGCTGCCTGTGTGTGTCTGTGCTGCCTGTGTGTGTGTCTGTGCTGCCTGTGTGTGTGTCTGTGCTGCCTGTGTGTGTGTCTGTGCTGCCTGTGTGTGTGCCTGTCCTGCCTGTGTGTGTGCCTGTGCTGCTTGGGTGTGTGCCTGTGCTGCTTGGGTGTATGCCTGTCCTGCCTGTGTGTATGTGTGTGTATGTGTGTGTGCCTGTGCTGCTTGGGTGTATGTGTGTATGCCTGTCCTGCCTGTGTGTATACCTGTGTGTATGTGTATGTGTGTGTGCCTGTGCTGCTTGGGTGTAATTTCCAGCATTCTATGGCAGCAAAGTCCTGGGCAGTTCAAGCCCATTTTTTTAAAATAAGGGACCACCATTCCTTTGATGTAAACCTGTTTGCATTTGTACTTTTGTTTATGTGCTATTATTTATACACCGCTGAAACATTTCTGCATGCCTTTCTAGAGATTATACATCAGTCTCTGCCCCAGTGAAGCTTACAGTTTGAGGTCGCTATCACGTTAATGTGCTTGTATGTTTTTGGAATGTGGATGGAAACCCACACAGAAGCAGGAAAAATATACAAAATCCTTGTAAACAGTGCCCAAGCCAGAATCAAACTCAGGTCCCCCCCCACTGAGCCACCATACTCTCTACATACAATTATTCTAACCATGACTGCACTCCATATTCACTGGCAGTGGTATTTCAACCCCTGGCACCACCCTGCGGCGGCCTATGGAATGCTGCCCCCCTTGCCTCTCTGCGCTTAAGTTTTTTGTATCGAAGTGGGCTGGGGCGGCAGTGCTGCTACTGCAGAGAGTATAATAGCACTCTTTGCACTAGAAGAGCCAAAATTTCACCTCAAGCGACTTTCACAACTTTGCTCCTGGCAGCAGCGGCCCTGGTTACAAAGATGCTGCAATATCAGACAGTTTGCACATAGCACCAGTTAAAAATGTGTAAGAAACTATACCAGCCTAGGAACCGAATCTAAATACGCCCCTTCCCCCCAGATGTGGGGGTAACACCACCCGCGATGTCACTTCCAGCTGCATGTGATGTCACTTCCATACAAGTAACTGGCCATGGCACACAACCCCCCCAGTTGAGGTGCTGGATTTCAGCAGAGACTCTCCCAGTGTCGGCCAGGGGCCCACCAGAAAACCTTAGACTATAGGCCCAATATCCAAGCTATTTTTCCCTCCCCCTTTCCTCACTCAACCTCTTTATTCTCCTAGTCTCTTTTATTTACATGCTAGCATCTATTCTTCCATCTATTTCTCCCCTGTGTTCCCATTCAGAAATAGGGAATGACCATGAAGTAGGCCAATTGGTTATGAGCAGGAGGGCCCACTTACACCTGGGCCCACCAGGAGTTTTCCTGGTATCCTGGTGGGCCAGTCCGACACTGGACTCTCCTGCCGGGGCTGGGGGGGAGGGTGCCCCACAAAAGCTGGCACCCTAGACACAGGCCTTTGGGTGCCAATATATCAATATGACCCTGGTAGGAAACATTCTTTGGAGTTATTAGTACAGGTATGGGATCCCTTATACAGAAACTCGTTATCCAGAGAGTTCTGAATTATGGAAAGGCCATCTCCCATAGAGTCCATTATAAGCAAATAATTCTAATTTCTGAAAATGATTTCCTTTTTCTCTGTAATTATAAAACAGTACCTGTACTTGATCCCAACTAAGATATAATTACCCCTTATTGGGGGCAGAACAGCCCTATTGGGTTTATTTAATGGTTAAATGATTCCCTTTTCTCTGTAATAATAAAACAGTACCTGTACTTGATCCCAACTAAGATATAATTACCCCTTATTGGGGGCAGAACAGCCCTATTGGGTTTATTTAATGGTTAAATGATTCCCTTTTCTCTGTAATAATAAAACAGTACCTGTACTTGATCCCAACTAAGATATAATTACCCCTTATTGGGGGCAGAACAGCCCTATTGGGTTTATTTAATGGTTAAATGATTCCCTTTTCTCTGTAATAATAAAACAGTACCTGTACTTGATCCCAACTAAGATATAATTAATCCTTATTGGAGGCAAAACAATCCTATTGGGTTTATTCAATATTGAAATGATTTTTAGCAGATGTATGGAGATCCAAATTATGGAAAGATCCCTCATCCGGAAAACCCCAGGTCCCGAGCATTCTGAATAACAGGTCCCTTACCTGTACAGCAAAACAAGCTTTAACTGGATTCCAGAACTCCATTGGCTATCTCTCCTCCTATTGATGGCCTTCATCCTCCAGTCAGGCCACCCTTGCTCCCACTGCTGCTACTTACGCAGCTTCTCCAGCTGCTGCTCACTGGAAATGACCCAATCCCAGCAGGTACTACTTTGGACAGTAGATGTCAATCTGGCATTGATTGAGGAGTGTGTATAGAACCAAGTACCTTTCTAAATAGTATTTCAATGCATGCAATTTTGAAGTTGCGTTGGTAAAAGAGATAAGATACAACAATTGAAAATCTATATGGATATAAAACTATCCTATAAAATGATTACTCTGCTAAAACAAATGCCTTTCTACACATCGTTAGAGTGACAAGGACCTTTATACGACTCTGGTTTGATTCTTCAGTGTCCTCTATGCAGAAAGTTCTATTGATTCATTTGAACGATACAAGGCATGTTGCATTTATGGTGATGTATATACCTAAGGGCCTTTTATATATTAGAATCTCTGCGTATGAATATATATATATATATATATATATATATATATATAAATCTTTTTTACTTTAATCATTTTGGCCTTTGGTGATGTTTTATGAATAATTTCTCCAGAGAAATATACTGAATATTAAGAAAAAGGGACAGTCCATTTATTGTTCTGCAGCTTCTTCCAATGAACTAATTTATATCATTTATATATATTGCTCTATTTACATGCAATTGAGCTCACAGGATCCTTTAGACATATCCGTGCTGTAAGTCATCTATTGGAACATTAATCTTTATTGCTGGTATTTAGTACAAGTCAGTTTTGTTTGTTTTGGGGATAATTAGTTTCTGACTCTGTTAATTAGCCTAGTGGTAATTATTCATTGTCATAATGTCCACCATATAAGATTTCATCCTGAAAACCTTCCTGAAGGGCACACAGTTTAGTGTGATAGTCATATTGGGTTGTCTATAGGGATTATTGGCCCCAGAAAGGTAAGAGACCGGAAAGATTTGGCCTATGAGACAGTGGCTATTTCATTTGGGATTTTATAGAACTTCTTAGGTTTTCCTGGATTCACTTAAAAGGGAACTATCGTGAAAATGAAAATTTGATATAAATATCTAAATATAATTAGTTCAAAATTCTGGACCATTTCTAAAATAATCAAGTGTATCTTCACTATCCCCCTCTCAGTGTTTCTCCTTATTCTCTCTTCATGCATGAGAGGGGTGTCAGATTTTGATCAGATCCAATATATCTCTTTGAGGGTGCGGGTAACTCAAATAACTGAATCCAGCACAAACAAAATCTAACAAAATAACTGATTTTGGCACAAATCCTGTATGTAGAGAGTGGGTATTTCTGTCTGTATTAGACCTAATTGTCATTCCTAATCAGGCTCCCAACTGCTGCATGAAGAGAGAATGAGGGAAGACAGATGCTGGAATGGGGAGAGTGAAGAGTAACTTGATTATTTCGGAAATCAGAATATTTCATATTTAGAAAAATTCTTATTTAAGTATAATAAAGCTTATATTAAATTTACATCTCTAGCAGCCATCTTACCCAAAATCCAGAATTTGTTTTTCTTTTGAATTACAGAACATTGGCCCAACACTGGGATACAATGACTGTGTTACTGAGCAGTCCTCATCCTCAGATAATACTATGTCCACAGATAATACTACTAGCACTAAAGGTCCCCATACACTATAAGATCCGCTCGCTTGGCGATGTCGCCAAGCGAGCGGATCTTCACCCGATATCCCCACCTACGGGTGGGCAATATTGGGTAGCAAGTGGCTTGAAAAAAAAATAATCCGATCGTTTTGGATCCGATCGGATTACATTTGCGGCCATGGGGCAGTCAGTTCGGGGACCGCATCAACGAGCCGATGCGGTCCCCGATCCGACCGGATTTTCTAACCTGCCCGATCGAGATCTGGCCAATTTCAGGCCAGATATTGGTCGACCAGGCTGCTCTGTTCTGCCCATACATGGGCCGATTAGCTGCCGAATCGGTCCATGGGACCGATATCGGCAGCTATAGTCGGCCTGTGTATGGGGACCTTTAGGCTATGATAGGCTTTATACTGAAATAGTGTCATGTGACATTTGTATACAAATTGTGCCATAAAGGAAAACCAGCAAGGAATGAAATCTGATGGCAAATTAACAACACAATATAAGCCAACGATATTTTGATGTAAAAAAATAGATGGCGACGAGTACAACTTATTTACATTGCACAATAAAAACATATATTTTGGAACATAAAGGCCTGCTGACAGTTTAATGTATTGCCTCCTTTCCTTACTTACTGTAGTGCAATGTCCCTTGTGACTATGAAAACATGGCTAATATCTCTGCAGTATCCTTATCTGCTGTAAATGATTTTAAAGTTATGTTAAATTGCAAATAGTGCTTTAAGACTTTCATAAAATATTGCAGATACTGTTATGTATGTAATCTCACCGTGCAAGGGCCATACCTCAGGATGTTGGCCAGTGCCCCTGTGTGTAAGGTTAGGGGAGCAGCGTAGGTTAAAAAAATAATGTTTTTCAACACAGACCATTCACCCCAGGCACCAGCAGCACTAAGGGGCTGATTTACTAAGACACGATTTCGAATCCGAATTGGAAAAATTCCGATTGGAAACGAACATTTTGCGACTTTTTCGTATTTTTTGCGATTTTTTCGGCGTCTTTACGATTTTTGCGTAAAAACGCGAGTTTTTCGTAGCCATTACGAAAGTTGCGCAAAGTCGCGATTTTTTCGTAGCGTTAAAACTTGCGCGCAAAGTCGCGCCTTTTTTGTAGCGTTAAAACTTAAAAGGCGCGACGTTTCGCGCAAGTTTTAACGATACGAAAAAATCGCAACTTTCGTAATGGCTACGAAAAACTCGCGTTTTTACGCAAAAATCGTAAAGACGCCGAAAAACTCGCGTTTTCACGCAAAAATCGTAAAGAGGCCGAAAAAATCGCAAAAAATACGAAAAAGTCGTAAAGACGCCGAAAAAAATCGCAAAATTACCGATCATTACGAAAAAAACGCAATCGGACACATTCGGCCCGTTCATGGGTTAGTAAATGTGCCCCTAAGTATGTGTATATATATATGTGCACTGGGAATTGATTGGAAGGGTTGAACTTGATGGACTTTTTTTAACCCAGCGTAACTGTGTAACTAGGAACAGCTTTTTTTGATCCTTATTGCTGTCAAAACATATCCATGGAATGCTGCTACTAATGGCTGAAACAAAGCTGTGAGTCCAGGGTAGCTTGAGTGATGCAAAACAATAACAGAGATTTATTGGCAGCAACATCCTGGTGCAAACCAAAACCTGAACTATGATGTGGAGGAAAGTTTAATAATGTGGCATTGGGACTGGCTGTGGTGCTTGATCAACAACCCTCCCAAATTAAGTTGGAGCCTAAAGCCAACTCTACAGTTCTCACAACCTGCAAACAATACATCTCTCAATCCCGCGGCTTTTAATTTTGTCTGTTGCCCAATGCTAATGCATCAGTGACTAGGGTATTAATTAAAGCAGTGACTTTGAAGAACAAAGACTCGAGAAGTGGGTGGCTATGGGTCACAGCTCCCCCTAAGAACTGTATCTCTTCTCCATCGTGATTAAACTATCTGCAACTGTGTTTTACCCTGACTCAGCACTCTGCTTAAGTAAATTACCCACCACCAGTGGTAACATCTTATATATCCAAATAAAACAGCAACAAATCTTAGTGAATATGCCTGTTGTAACTGCTCTCAGAGTTCTGCAAGAGACCATAGAGCTCATATACCTGTATATCCATATCCAGGGCAGTTTTGGTCCCTTCTCTCTCTTTGCAGTCGGTTGTGAGTAAAACCCTATTCAATAATGGTTCTTACATCAAACTGCGTTCCTTCACTTCTGTATAGTTGTGCTCAGAGTTGCTCAGTCCTTCCTGTCTTCCATTTAGAATTGAGTGCTGCTGTGCCTATTGATGCTGGAGAACCCTGGAACTTCGACCACCTCCAGACCAGGCGGTATCTCCAAGGCTCTGTCAGCGCTCCACTGGGGCAGGGACTGATGTGAAAGAAGCATAATCTCTGTGTAAATGTTTCAGTGCTAACAAATAAATAACCGTTAACATTTAAACATAAATTAGGGGTTAACCTGGTAAGAAAGTGTCTTTCAGTAAGCCTTTTATTTTTAAATCCCATAAAATTACTCTTAGCAGCCCCCAGAATAACATAACTTTCTCCCTGCATGCATATTTATTTGTTTCTATATTACAGCCACCCACTTTTGCTTTCAACTACAGCTCTGCCCACTTTTGCTATCTGAGTACTCCCTCTCTCTCCGACTATGAAGACCTCAAAGAGGGGCCTAATGGGCACGCTCCTTGCCTTTGCTCCAATCAGGCATGCCCAGTAGGAGCAGTGGTCCTGGTTTTGGCTTGTAACATTAGTAGCTGGGTGTCACATGTGAGTGTACAAGTGATAATTAGCACTACTTAATCAGAGGTTTGCATGCTGGTTCCTTTCCTTTGTTGCTCACCTTGTTTCCCAGATGCTGAACAAATGGCATGATATTTGAAATTTACCTGCAATGGATTTGTATATTAAGTGCAATGTACAGAAGGAGAGGAGCGCGCTATACAGTGTGCTTATTGCTTGCTCAGGGCTGCATTATTACTTTGATTTAGGGGAGAACTTTAGACGACAGTGAAATTGCAGGCTGCGCAGCTTTAGGGGATATAAATATCTTTATTTCAACACAGACTGCAAACTAATGATATACCCAGAAATCATGATACCCATGCATGGGCAGGAACCTACTGCTGTATATAAGTTATTTTTCTTTGAGGGCAATGGAATGTTTAGGAGTTAAATGGCTCTAGTCCGAGTACTATTACACAGTTGTTTTGTAATAATCTGCTAATTCATCCAATTATGCTGTGATTTCAGGTCCATTCTCCCATACAAGCCCATTGGACTGGTTTCAGAGCACAGGATTTTACACATTCAGGAGGAATTTCCAGTGATGAATGGAGCTGGCATGGGCATCAAACACCTGCCTTCAGAGGGACTACATGTTCCTCTAATCAATAGACAGCAGGAAGCAGCCGCTCGCCATTAACTAGGGCAGATCATCTAAAATGACCATGACTTTCTAATCCCCTGTATATTCAGAGGCAGAAGCAAAGCAGATATGTGTATATATATATATATTACCTGTGGCAGTGCTGTGTAAGTCAGTGGCACAAACTCAGTGCCAGGGCTCATTTATTTGCATCTATACGCTTTTTAATCTCTCTGCTTTCTTCCATTGGCCACATTTGCATGGCTGAGATGTTTATACTGGGAATATGAATGTCATTTTAGAGTCATGGAGTAACCATTATATTATTCAGAAGTTGTTGAGGCCAATAGTATTCCTATTTTAGACATTAGAGACCAATAGTATACCTTGTTTACCAGATTACATACAGTTTGGGGGGTGAGATAGTATGCCTTCTTGCTCAGAAGGTGGTCATTTACTTATCCCCAGGGTGCAAGTGCTACATTACCAAGGGGCACCCATTTGTGCTCAGTGAACAAGCACTCTGTACCTAGTGACAGACTGAATATCCCTGTCCTTAGCACCTTAGTGCTGCTGCACCCTTTGCCATGTCCCCCTTCCACCCCTCACTAATACAGTGTTGACTAAGGCAGTCTGTGCTGTATTTGTGGGTGAAAGTCTGTTTTGAAGTGCAGAGACCTGTGGCTTCCCATTTAAATACAGAGCTGCCTGCATTTGCCAGTGCTGCATTCATGAGAGGTGTTAGGGGATAGGCACATAGGGGCCAACATCCTGTACACAGGACAAAATAAGGCAGTTACCTATGGTAGGGGGTAAGGGCAATGCTGGCCTATACCCAATGAAGTTTTGAATCTTTTTCTATCCAGTTTTGCATCATTTTATATCCAATGAGAGTTAGTGAGTGTAACTAGACCTGGGGCAGAAGATCCCTAACACATTGCCCCCAACCCGAACTCACCTAGCAATGCACTTCTATTTATAGACCCACGCCCACCCCCATCTCTGACATCACAAAGGGGGCCAGGCAGGTTTGCGCCTATTAATAGAGGCTTCTGGATGCAGAAGAAAGCCCCACCAATGAGTGTAGGCCTGAACCAACCTGACCTGCGGGTAATCCCAAAGATCCCATGGGTTTCGGCCCAGCCCGCACATCACTACTATAGAGTGTGTTATTACTCCCCTTAGTACTCTTGCACTATTGCCCTCATGACTTCTGGAATAAAACCTTGCATCCCAGCTGCTCTAGTTGTGCACTTGTAGCAGGTATGTACAGTATATACATGTACTTTGTAAAGACACTTGTCACATTTAGTGTAACTGTACATTGGTAGAGATAGCTGAATGAGGCTTGCGTGCTGACTTTGATATGTAAGTATAGCAGTATGTATGGCCTAGGTGGCACATTCTGTATGTAAGGTTCTGTCAGTGGGGAAAATATTCAGGTTTAAAAGGATTTAAACATTATGTGGGTTTTCTATGTTCTCATATACAGTTTTGTGTCTGTCGCTATAGTAATTGCCATTTCTAACCTGTTGCTTTTTCCATTAACAAAGGGCAACTCCTGGTGGACAGAAATATTACTACTGCATTCTCTCTATCACTGAATTTATGGTTCTAGGTTTTGCAATTTATCACATAAGGTCACCAGTTGCCACTCATTGTGAGCACTTTATATTTGCATCATTGTGTTTGCACTTTGCACGTGGCTACAATGGTGTGCACATTTACTAACCCCTACTGCTCTTGTGCTGTGCTTGTGTGTGTATGGGGACAGTGGTACATAGTCATGCCTGTACGTACTGACTCCTGTTCACTTTGTAATTTTACTAATACAGAAACCGATTGTAAGGGTTAATCTCTTTAACTCTGTCTGTGCTTCTCTGCACTGTATCTAAGCAGTCACGAACCGGTTCGATTTAATCTGTGCGTCGGCGAAACATCTGATATCGTCTGCGCATGTGCGCTGATCAGGGAACTTGTACAAACGATACAACCAGTATGTGTATTGCAAACAAGTTCAACTTTATTTTGTTTTGATATTACTTATATAGTAGATAGAAAAACACATCCCATTATGCTTACGTATCATGGGTGGGTACATATGCCTTGCAATTATTAGTAGAAATACAGAAATTATTTAAGTAGCTGCTGAAGCTTTATTATGATCTCTTAGCCTTGAATATTAGCTGAGATAATCAAGGCCGGAGCAACTTGGACAGACAGGATAGTGAGGATAATCATAACAACTGAAGTAATACATACACAGGCCTTCGTGATTGAAAACAAAATTGTGTAAATTCAGCATTTAGCAATTTAAACCCTATCACCGATATGAAGTTAAATGTAATATTTTTAAGAAAAACCAGGACACCTGCAGCAAAACTGGGTCATTTTAGCTCCCTGACTGCAAACAGTTGGCACCCTGTAATACAGTGTTAAAAGTGGAGGGGGTGATCCCTGGGAAATAGGTATGTACTGACAGGGCCCCATCAGTGGGGGAGACAGGGTAAAGTTGCCAATGTTACACAACTTGTGTATAAAGTTATGCAATTTACACAACTTCCACGAAAATAGCTTAGAAACTTATATAACTTGTATGTGAGAAGCTTGACAGGGGCAAACTCCCTGACCACCAATAAATTAAAAAACCTTATCTTATCAGCACATTAATTATTAATTTTTACTATTTATATGAATTGCTTATTATAGAGTAACTTTAGCTGTGTATATTGGGAGCTATTCACTAAATAATATGTATATTTCCTACATAAACTTTCCAGCAGGGGAATGACTGGTTCTTGGGCCCCACAGCAACATCATTGGTCTCTTACGCAATTTACGTAACTTATGCAAATGTACATAACTTACATATAGAGTCCACTGATCCCCAATTAAAAGACTTTTTAGCACATGATTTATTTTTAGGAACTACTACTAACTAGTTATTGGGCTCTCACAGGAAAAGAGGAGAGCACCTTCACACAGATGAACTGCTTCAGCCTTTATTCAAACCACAGCACACAACATGTTTCGGGCTGTATCAAGCCCTTTCTCAAGTGTAACTAGTTAACAACAGAGTGAACATTTGAACCCATAGCCCCACCTCCTAAGCACTAATTAGTGCTTGCAAATATTCAGCCAAATTACTTTAGATCACCATATATTTCCTTTTACAAAATATTTATAGAAAAGTCCATCAATTAAAAAAAGGTAAGGTACAGAGTGTAATTCATAAGTACTGGCCTTTGATACAAAATGACAAACACTTTGGTAAATTGTTTCAAGATACTCCCCTGTTCTGTTACAAACGGGGGTTCTACAATAAAAGACATTTTATGTCCTTCTGACACTAGACTAGAGAGATCAAGATTTAAAAGTATGCCAAAAATAGGTACTTTCTCCTGTCTAAATTGTAACTGCTGCTCCTCAATAATGAGAGGTAAAGTTATACATCATCCAACAAAAGGGTACGAGATCCCTTTAAAAATCTATGCAACGTGTAATTCCTCATATGTGGTCTACCTATTGAAATGCCCGTGCGGTTTGGGCTATGTGGGTCAAACCACAAGAGAGGTAAAATTAAGAATTCAAGAGCATAAAGGGAATATTAGGAACTTTAAAGCTAATACACAAACTGACACACAAGTATCTAGACACTTTATTGAACATAAGCATAATGTAGCACAACTTAGATGTGTGTTTTAGATGAGGGGTAGCGATCGAAAGAAAGAGCTCTTAAAGTGTGAAGGTAAATGGATAAAGAAACTCAATACATTGGTGCCAGATGGGCTTAATGATGCTTGAAGTTTAAAACCTTTTTTATGAAATTCTCTAGCTTATCTATACACTGATGGATCTATATATGTGTTATCTTTTTGCAGGCTTTGAAAATCTTATTTACCAGAAAGGGTAGCTACATAAAAATAAGGGTAATATTGTTTTTAACAATAGTTTTTATCGTGCTATTTGTTATACATGGTGCTTATTTGGTAGGCATGGTGATGTGCAGTCCCAGGCACCCTGGTATATGTATGTTTAAATGGTGGATTTTCTGATTTTAATATTTTTTGCACAGTTTTCTGTGCACAAAGGATGGATCATCTAAGGACTTTCTATACAGTATTTTTCTAATTATGGACTTTTTTTAATTGATGGACTTTTCTATAAATATTTTGTAAAAGGAAATATATGGTCTAAAGTAATTTGGCTGAATATTTGCAAGCACTAATTAGTGCTTAGGAGGTGGGGCTATGGGTTCAAATGTTCACTCTGTTGTTAACTAGTTACACTTGAGAAAGGGCTTGATACAGCCCAAAACATGTTGTGTGCTGTGGTTTGAATAAAGGCTGAAGCAGTTCATCTGCGTGAAGGTGCTCTCCTCTTTTCCTGTGATATTCCAAAAAGCCAAGTGGTGGGCTACTGGGGATTGACGCATCGTGCCATGTGAGCAGTAAGGCTGAGCGTTTATATATTCAATTTTCTAGTTAATGGGCTCCACAGCAAGATCATTGGGCCCCTAAATGCAGTTTATATGACTATGCAAAAACGTAACTTCCATATGAAGCAATGACAGCACAGAGCAGGGGCAGGAAGGAGCTGAAACTTAGGGAAAACTTGACTGACCCCCAATGAACTGATCCTTAATAAGCACATTAATCAATAGAACTCCCTATATGAACTGCTTATTATAGAGAAACATCAGATGTTTATATTGCAACAACAAGGGGCATGGCCAATATTTTGGTACTGCACGCTTGTGTTTATGGGGGGACCCATATAAATAACTTGAATAGGACCCCAAAGTTGGCAGCCCTGTGTTCTGATGCCCTAGTTTTGATCTCCACCAAGGCATTTATAACTTGTCCATCCTTTCAATAAGCAATTAAAGCCCAGAACAATTTACCTTGTGTTTTAGCTCTAGTCATTGGCTGCTGTACTATTCTAAAGGTACAGTAAAAACACACAGGGGTGTAGTTATTATCATTGGAGACAAAAATCATGGGTCATGTTGCCCCGTGGCAAACAATCCGTTATTTGCTTTTGTTTTCTAACTTGTAGTTGACTGTTCAAATCTAATTGTTGATTTGTCACTAGGTAAAGTCCAGCAACCTGTCAGGAATTCAGTCAGGTCCAGAAACCGCCTGCATTTTTGGATCAGACCCACCCTGTGACACACTCAGGACTTGGTAGGATACGGGCATTGAGTAGGAAAGAATTAGGTTTTATCACTATAGGAAAAACTATGGCAGCCAGAGGATGGCATTTTAACACCACTACTGCACACAAGAAGTGAATGTGCAAAATTATAGAGAAATGTTTGTGTTTCCATGCGCCTTCTTCATTCATAAAGAAATGACAAGTCACAAAACATCATATCGATAACAGAAAGAAGGTGGAACTGTACAGCTCTGCCATAAAAAGGCAAAGCTACGAATAACTTATAATTTTTACAAATAAAGAAAAAGATAGTTAGGTTCCAAAAGTCAATGTTGTATTAAACAGCCCATGTATGGGACAGATCATATATAGATGTTTTACACACTGAACAACACAGGAAACAGGTGAAGATTCCGGAAAATAGCTTTTTGCGTATATTTGTGAATATGCCCTCTGCACTTACCCATTATCAATATATATAGGACATTAAGACATTCTGTGCAGCTATTAAGAAATACCCTCCCCTTAAGAAAAACAAGGATTGTTTGTCCATATATTGGCCAACTATGTCAAAGTCATCCCTGGTCTGGCCAGTCCTACACTCACTTTTTCATTAAGAATTCTACTGTTTTGTTATCCACTTTTTATAGGGACTAAGAACAGGCTCTTACATGTTGCACATTACCATCATACTCAAGTAGCACACATCATTTTTGATAATAGCCTTCCTTTTATACAGTAGATGCTGCTCAGAGGAGTGATATTTTAAATGGCATTAACCACTGTCCATACTACAGGGTCAGCTTTACCCACCAATGCTTGACTGCAGGTTTATCCTATGCACACTAGGGGGCCCTAAATAACAATACACCTAAAATGTATCTGCCATCAATAAAATGGGCATAGAAAACCAAAGGTAGTGCCCATAAATGGGACTCCTTATACAAGTAACTCTGTGTAAAACATGCCCTGTGTGCAAGCTGGGTCACACTATCCATAGTCTATACTGTAATGCTGTGCTCCAGTAGCTACATTATCAGTACAAATGGAAGAATAGATTTGAAAAAATGCTGGTCTGAGAAAATTACCCAAGTCTGCCTCAGGAACAAAAAAAAGTAGGTATTGTCAAGTATATACTTTTCTGTTTTGTTATTATAATTTTATTTCCAGTGGCAGGATGAATGACAAGGATGGCCACCCCACCCCCCAGCCCGGGTATGAACCTCTTAAATCTTGCAACAAATCTGATGTTACAGGTGGGCAGGCAGAAGGGGTATGTGCCTAGTGCCCCCCCCCCCCCCTAGGTTCAGGAGTAGTCATTCCTGGTCATTCCAATCAGTTATCTTCTTAAATTATTTTTACCCTAGATACTGGTTACTATGGACACTGGAAAGGGTTTAAATATTTGTTGTCATTTTGGGTATTTCATCCAACCCGCAAAGGGCAAGGATTTCAGTGTTCTATAATTAGATAAATATAAATTTAAATTTAATTTAACAAAACATAAAATCTAAAATGTGGAGCAAATAAGTAAATGTGAACCTGCAAATGTTATGGGGGAAAAACATTAATCAATCTTGTGATTGCTTTGCAAATTGTTACAGATACATTTTATGATGGAATGGGAAGCATGCAGCAAGATGCAGTAGGGCATCATTGTAGGTAAATGTAGGTGCTAACCGTGGCTAGAATATTCCTTATTAAATCTTCAGGAACAGGTCAAAGCAGGCACTCACGTATAACAAAGTAATAATTTGCCTGGGTGCAGTATAAAGTGAGCATACAAAACTAGAAAGAATATGCCGCACACACAGGTCTTAGATGCAAAAAACAAAAAAAAAATTTTATTTGGATCAAGGACTGACGTTTCGGCCACACAGGCAGCCTTTCTCAAAGTGCAGATGTGGCAATCAATCCCCCCTGATAAACCCAGCAGTGGCGCCAAAAAAGGCTCGATGACATCATAGAGTGGGCGTGTCTAAACACCAGACACTGTACAGACACAATTTGAATAAAACAAACACAAAGGACACAATAAAAAAAACGAGTAGAAAGTGCAAGAGAGCCCCAATACTACTGAATATATATCCAGGTAAAAACGTTGTAGTATCAGATCCACTTACCCTCCATCTATTTACAATCAGCTAAATCCCTAATCCCAAGAAAGTGGAAATCCACAGAGGCACCCACCTTTACCGAATGACCAAATAACACAAATGACATTAGACAAATGGAGGAAATAACATGTATGATACATAATAAAAGTGCACACTACTGGAATATTTGGACACCTTGGTTAAATTATTTAAATTCTCTATAATGGTTTTTTAATCTCGGTCATTCTGATCAGCTTTTGACTTTACAGAAAACTGCATATAGAATTCTTACTGTATAAGTGAATATGTAGATGTGACTTGTTGGATGCTATTGCTAGAAACTCAATTGTTAGAAATGAAAAAGTTGTACAATGACAATGTTCCCCTCCCCATACCCTCCCCTTTTCTTTCTGTACCCTTTCCCATATACAAAAATTGGAAAATAAAGAATTGAAAAAAAAAAAAAAGTGCAAGAGAAGTGAATCACCCTGTGTAAAAGGAGTGGGAAATCCCAGTGAAATAAATAAAATGCAACAAGTGTGCAAAGAAAGGAAGAAAGGGCGCTGGTCTTAATCTTAATATGTAGGCCATCTATTAATTGATGCAATGATAAGCCTGGCTATTATGATATCATAGAATGCAGATTACTCATTAGCCCCATGTGTTATAAAAGGCACAAAATTCGCCCAGGTGCTGGAACCCATACCAACCAATAAGATTTTTGCTTTGAAAGGCCAGTATGTCCCCTTATGCAACCATAGTGCAATTAAAAGGGCTTGTGTCAATCATGAAAAAAATCTATGTTTTTTGGTATTTCTTAATCTAAACAGGGCAAAATGGAAAAACTGAATTTATGCCATTTATGGTCCTTGCAAAATAAATAATTAGATTCATTAGATTAGAGTAGAACAGTATATTTTTTGAGAAAATGCTTCATTTGTATGAAACAGTATTTTAATATGCGCAGTTTCATTTGATATCATACAGAGATATATAGAGGGGTATAGTTTCCTCTTTAATAGGTAGGCATTAGGTTTTGCAGTGCGAGCCGTTCGTGCTATTATCCATACCCTATGCTTTATTATGTCACACAGAACATGGCCTCTGGCACTCCATTCCCTTAGTGTGTGTTTTTCAGGCCAATAATCAGGTTACAAACACTTCTAGACCACACTATTTAATCTACAGGTCTCAGGGGCAGAGTTGTCTGTCACATCACCTAAACCTGCATGGCTACGGCTCACTGAGAAAATACACCCTGCTTGTAAGTGGGTTTATTGTAGCACAAACTGTCAGTGTGGTAGGACAGAATAACACTGTATGTGCAGTACTCTCTTTATCAAGAAAATGCTATACTATAGCAAGTATCATGGCAAGTTGTTTTAGAAAGCACCCATATTTTAAATAGCTATAATACTATATAGCTCAGCTATTCTTAAAATATAATTTAAAATGAACTTGCAGCATGTCGTACAGAGCAGTCACAGAAGTTAGAGTGTCATTACATTTTATTTTTAATTATTAGCCTCTCTCTTCTGTCTTTCTCCCAAGATGGAGTTTAAATATTGTTCTATTTAGTTGGTAACTGCCTTAAAAGGCTTTTTCGCCTTTAAGTTAACTTCCAGTAGGTTATGATATGCCTAATTAATTTGGTCTCTATTTTTTCTTTTTTATAGGTTTTAAATGTGCTTGCCTACCTCTTTCCATCTTTCAAATAAGGGTCACTGCCCCCAGGTTTAAAAAAACTGTTGATCTGTGAGGCTAAAGCAGGTCCCCCCCTATTAATATTCCAGTCTCTCATTCACACCACTTCCTGGTTGCTAGGGTAATTTGGACTGGAAAGGTGCTCCATAAAAAGCTAAATATTTCAAAAACCGCAAATAATATAATGCAAATTGTCTCAGAATATCACTCTCACATTATAGGAAAAGTTAATTTACAGGTGAACAGCCCCTTTATACAGGACATACAGTGGAGGAAATAATTATTTGACCCCTCACTGATTTTGTAAGTTTGTCCAATGACAAAGAAATGAAAAGTCTCAGAACAGTATCATTTCAATGGTAGGTTTATTTTAACAGTGGCAGATAGCACATCAAAAGGAAAATCGAAAAAATAACTTTAAATAAAAGATAGCAACTGATTTGCATTTTTGAACAAGTTTTTGAACCCCTACCAACCATTAAGAATTCTGGCTCCCACAGAGTGGTTAGACACTTCTACTCAATTAGTCAACCTCATTAAGGACACCTGTCTTAACTAGTCACCTGTATAAAAGACACCTGTCCACAGAATCAATTAAGCAGACTCCAAACTCTCCAACATGGGAAAGACCAAAGAGCTGTCCAAGGATGTCAGAGACAAAATTGTAGACCTGCACAAGGCTGGAATGGGCTACAAAACCATTAGCAAGAAGCTGGGAGAGAAGGTGACAACTGTTGGTGCGATTGTTCGAAAATGGAAGGAGCACAAAATGACCATCAATCGACCTCGCTCTGGGGCTCCACGCAAGATCTCACCTCGTGGGGTGTCAATGATTCTGAGAAAGGTGAAAAAGCATCCTAGAACTACACGGGAGGAGTTAGTTAATGACCTCAAATTAGCAGGGACCACAGTCACCAAGAAAACCATTGGAAACACATTACACCGCAATGGATTAAAATCCTGCAGGGCTCGCAAGGTCCCCCTGCTCAAGAAGGCACATGTGCAGGCCCGTCTGAAGTTTGCCAATGAACACCTGAATGATTCTGTGAGTGACTGGGAGAAGGTGCTGTGGTCTGATGAGACCAAAATAGAGCTCTTTGGCATTAACTCAACTCGCTGTGTTTGGAGGAAGAAAAATGCTGCCTATGACCCCCAAAACACCGTCATCACGGTCATCAATTACAAGAAACATTTGACCTTTGTCCTTGCAAACAAGGGTTTTTCCACTAAGTATTAAGTCTTTTTTTGTTAGAGGGTTCAAAAACTTATTTCACTCAATGAAATGCAAATCAGTTGCTATCTTTTATTTAAAGTTATTTTTTCGATTTTCCTTTTGATGTGCTATCTGCCACTGTTAAAATAAACCTACCATTGAAATGATACTGTTCTGAGACTTTTCATTTCTTTGTCATTGGACAAACTTACAAAATCAGTGAGGGGTCAAATAATTATTTCCTCCACTGTACATGGAAAACACTTGACCAAAGCAACAGCACATTGACCAATCTACAGGGTCAAATTTAAACCAGCCTGACCAGTTTCCTATTGGAAAGCCATAAAAATCTGGTTGACCAGACGAGGACTGGATTGTCTATGGTTGTGGCTAAAATGGCTGCACAGGCTCTGAATTATTGTTCCTAGGGTCAACAACTGGTTAGTTTGACCCAACTCCTTGAATGACAAAATACTTAATGCTCACATATGCACTTGTCTTGTTAGCTTTACATTGCAGTTCTTACCCTTTAATAGAAACTGTGTCATTAGCCAGAGGATCACAGCAAGCCTTCCCCGAAATGAGATCACGCTCAGCCACATTCGGTTCTTATTTCCCACATTCTCAGGTAAAACATGAAAAGATATTCCAACTGATTATTTTGTTGATAATAAAGTCTCTCACTTCTAGGCTGGCGGTAAATTCCCCAGACAATTGCTCCAGATTGCAAAATATGGCAGGCTTTCCCCGAAGGGAGAAACGTAATGATTATGTGAAATCAATTTATTCTCTTGGGAAGGAAACCTTTGAGAATGTTGGCTGTAAGCAACTTAAAAAACATTAAGCAGCCTGCAGTGGGATAAAGGACTGCATTTACTGCAAATGAACTTAAACAGGGTCTTCCCTGCACAATTCAGCATAGTACAATGTAATATCACAGGTGTTTCACTCAGTAAACAGCAACACAATATCCCATAATAATAATGATCTACTTCTAAAGAGTATTGCTTTTGAACATCTATCTGACTGTTTATTAAGGAGAAGGTAAAGGAGAATGTAAAAACTAAGTAAGCTTTATAAGAAGGGTCTATGTAAATACAGCCATAAGCACTCACAGAAAAAGCTGCACTCTATCAAAAGAAACAGGATTTCTTGTCTTTTTTTTCCCCTGTGCCAGAGTCTGCACAGCTCTCTCCTCTTTCCTACTCCCCCCTCCGTCAAGAATGCTAAGAACTCCCTCCCCCCGTAGGAATGTGTGATCTGAGCCATTCAGCAGGAAGCTACCTCATAGTCTTACACACTGAGCATGTACAGGGGTCTGGGTCTTGGTGCAGGAGCGAGGCATTATGGGAATTTTCTGTACAGAGCTCAGTGTTTTTTTTTCCCATGATCATCTGAACAGAAGAAATATGGGGAGACTTAAGGGCACTATTGAGAGAACTGAAGGTATGCCTGCAGCTTGAGATTAACTCTTTGTTAGCCTTTCCTTCTCCTTTAAATGCTTTGATAAATGGCTCACTGTCCATATTACACCTAGGCATACTCTCTCCAATGCATTTGTGTGGCTGAGGGTGCAACAGATCTTGATGCCCACAAGATTCAAATGAATAGATTTGTGAGTATGAATTACAAGACTTTTTTTGTTAATGGAAGCCCTGGTTATTAAAATGCTTTATCTATTAAAAGGCAGATTACATATTAATTGTAATGATCCTAAGCCTGCCTAGGCAATACATTATGTTGTTTAAAAAGATGAGCGTTATGTGTGGGAATGCTGGAAAGGAAACAAATTATTATTAGGGATGCACTAGGGTTGCCACCTGTCCAGTGGCAGGTGTTTATTTTTTTAAAGGCTGTTAGGGCCACAAATGTTTGATCAGGTTTCAGCCTTGTGAAACCTGAACAATAATCTGCCCAATAGCTGCCTTTGATATCATGGCCCCACCCCAAAAAGGCATAAAAACGCCCCCAAATGTCATGTCCCTACCATCATGTCATCATTCTGCACTCTTGTTTTTTTTTCCCCAAGAATTAAGGTGGCAACAAAATCCCACATTCGGTTTGGTAAAAAGCCAAATCCAAGGTTTTGTCAGCAGGATTTGGTTATACAACCAATGAAATATTTTTCTTACAGTGATTTGCATATGCAAGTTAGGGTCCAAATCCTTTGTGAAAGATTCAGGATTTGTCCAAATCCAAAATAAGTGGTGTACCCCTAATTATGACATCAGAATATACAGATAACACCAGCCCATGGCACAACGTATGTATTTGGGTAGTAAGGCTAAGGGGCAGATTTACTAATCCACAAATCCGAATCCCGAAAGGGAAAAAATCATATTGGAAACGAAAATTTTGCGATTTTTTCATTGCCGTCACGATTTTTTGTATTTGTTGCGACTTTATCGTATTGTGAGCAACTATAATAATATTTTGACAACATAAATAGCCGTACATGGACCTGCATTCCCCCCATGAATGCTGCACTGCCTTTGTTTTGCAGCTCCATATGCATGTGTGAGTGACAGGCAGGGAAAGCAACTAATGGTTTCCCCTCTCTCCCCCTATTTACCCCTCACTTACAGGCACCATTCAGATGTGCAAGATAGAGAGCACTAGTGGGTGCAGCGTGCAAATGGACCCAGTACTTACCACCTACCCTGTGGGCATTTTTAATGATGGTTGTGTCTGGGACACAAAATATCTTAATATTATTATACATCCTTATATCTTTAAGGTTTTAAGAAAAGTATGTTTTGATAATTGTGGTGTTTACCAGCTTCAAATAAAGGTATGTCTATATTTATTGCACTAGATAGGTTCCAAACATCTTTAAAGGCAAATGAAAGTGAAAAACAAACAAAAAAAAATGGTTGATACAGATTCTAAATTTGGAGTAAGACCAGTGGGAAAAGGTGACACTAAAATCCAATTTTTTTTTCGTAGTTAAAATCACGATATGGAAAAAATTTGGAGTAACCACAATAATTTATGATGTTCTAAAATCTCACGAAAATGCTTTTGTCGGTCATACGAAAATATTGCCTTCCGCAAGTCACGAAATGCTCTGGTCCGAATGTTCGTAAATAGTACGAAAGCCTTTCTCTAATTCAGTAATGGCCAATAGTGAAAATCTGTAAAATTTCCCATGTGGAATAAATTGGCATTTCCCCATGATGGCACTTAGCTGTGGGAGTTTGTGTTTTGTCTGTACCTCTTCCCCAGTTCTAATGCTGGGCTAGTAAAAACTTCTGGTGGGGGTAAAATCTGTGTCTATATAGGGCAGTGGCTCAGGGGAATTCCTGACTTGGGGGCAAGTTTTGGTTGAATAAAAACAAGATTTCCTACCAAATAAAGCCCCCTGTAAGCTGATAGTGTGCATAGAGGCCCCTAATAGCCAATCACAGCCCTTATTTGGCTCCTCCATGAACTTTTATGGTGCTTGAGTTGCTCTCCAAGTCTTTTTACATTTGACTGCGGCTCACGAGTAAGAAAGGTTGGGGGTCCCTGATATAGAGTATTGCCTGGTACCCCTTTCTCCTTTTAATGTGTTTTGCTAGCCATGAACACAGTTTGAGCTGGGTGGACTAAAACTGTAATGATCTCCATTAACCTGGGTGCTATTATTTTGGTATCTCCAAGTCGAAGTCCTTTTCCACAAAAAGTATTAATGAGATTGCTGCTAGGGATGCACCGATTGCAGGATTCAGTTTGGGATTCAGCCTTTTTCGAATCCAAAAAATCATGTGACTTTATGTCACGTAAACATGGAAATTGAAAATGCACAATGAACCCTTCCAACACCTAATTAGTATATACTAATTAGGGTTCAGATTCGGTTTTTTATCCGGCCGAATCTGAAAAAAATGGATTTGGTACATCCCTAATTAATGCATTGTGCCACAGTTGGTGGCGTACAAAAATCCCATTCATTAAAGTTACCAGCATGAAAACATGTTCCTTGCATTTCCTTATAGTTGTGTTTGCTTCCTTCCTCCCACCTCCTGCTCTGAATTAAAGGAGAGATATTAGGCTGATGCCACACGAGGCATAGGGCTGAAATTTTCGGCAAGCGGAAAAGCGCTTGCCGAAAATTCAGCCCTACGCCTGCTACTTGTGCCTGCACCCGAATGAATGGGATACGCTCAGTTGTAGGCACATGTAGCCGATATACGCATGAAAACGTGAGACTTTGCATTCTCTCGCGTTTTCATGCGTATATATCGGCTACATGTGCCTGCACCCGAGCGTATCCCATTCATTCGGGTGCAGGCACAAGTAGCAGGCGTAGGGCTGAATTTTCGGCAAGCGCTTTTCCGCTTGCCGAAAATTTCAGCCCTATGCCTCGTGTGGCATTAGCCTTAGACAAATGGGAAAACCCCTCATTTTGTAGGCAATTATTAATACTATATGGCACCTGTTGGCGCAAACTGAGTTGCGGGCCAATAGAGCTTGCACTAGTTTGGGTAAACAATACTCTAAAAATATATATATTTTTTTAAATGCCCCCCCCATCAGTGCAATATCAGAAGGAGCTCCCAATGTGGGCAGCCATGTTCCCTCACTCGCTCATTATGTGCATGTGTGATGTCACAGGAATATGCTTAATTGAATAACTGGACATGAAGTTTAATTAGCATTTGTATCTCATAAGGGCCATGTGCATCTGGACTCCCTCCTAGTGCAGCCGCCATAGCGCAGGCTGGGGGCAATTCTACATAAAAATAGTCATTTCCCAACCAGCATGCCCTGCAACTCTGACAGGAAAACTAACTGGCCCAACAGGAGGCCCCAGGGAGTGAGAATCCTGCTCAGGGGGCAGAACCCTGTGGGTTATTAGGGGTGGGAACTTGAAAACCTTAAATTCCAGTTTTTGAATCAGAATTTCGGCTGTACTTGTGCAGAGAGTGCGCTAGTGATGGGGCCCCCTCTCCAAAGGTAAAACAGTAAGTGGTTAATATGGCGGCAGTGTAGAAGCCATTTACACCTGTACCAGCCCCTTGCTACTCGGCGCTAGTTATGCGCTAGTTACTCTCACTTCCCACACAAGGTAGCGCAAGGCAGACGATGTAGGTGCCGAATTATGCTACTCTTGCGCAAGCGTCAGAACCAGCCAAGCGCAGAGCCAAACCTGCTTTTAATACATTATTTTGCTTATTGCTTAGAATACAGTTTTCTTCCACGAATGAAAAATGTTTTTTCTGTATGGCATCACGCTAAATGCTATCAGTAGCAATAGCCTCAGTGTCGCAAGGCGCAAAGTCCGCTCGCAAGTCACCATTACAGCTTTGCATGAGGCTACGCGTTGAACAGAAAGTAGTAATTCAGATCCCCTAGTAACTCTAAGCACCGCCCATGTGGCGCTGACGCCACCAACTAGAACCTTCCATAGCGTAAACGCAAAGGCACAGGCTCTATGTTGCTACAGACCAATGGAATTGTAGCTTTACTGATACGTCACGGGTTGGTGTTTCCCGGCATGCAGTAGTCCGTGCGCATGCGCGTTGCGTTCCCCGCTCCGGCGTTGTACTTTCCCCCTCCTTCCCACGTGACCCGGCCCTGGAGGCGGCAGATCTTGCGAGAGGGGCTTTAGCGGAACGGCTGCGGTTATGTCGAAGCGGCACCGGCTGGACCTAGGGGACGACTATGTGGCGAACAAGAAAAGAAGCAGCGACGGGTAGGTGCAGAGGTCAAGCAGAACAGCGACTTGCGGGGTCCTTTGTCTTCCCTGTGATGGTGTGGGCGGTGGGAAATGGAGGCCCCGGGGTGCCAGGCTGCTGGGTAGTGTGCGCGGTGTGCGGCTTACGGCCCTGTACCTGGCAGGCTTCCTCCCCAGCTGTAGGCCGGCTGTTCCGCCTGTTTGTGTATAACATAGGCCCTGCCGGGGAATTCTTACTCATAATGTGCTACCGCCACCAGCTAATGGGCCTTGTTGCACGCATGCGTGTAAGGGCTTGTCAGCCCAGTAATGCTTCGTCCGGAACCAACGGGAATGTCATTCCGAGTAAGTTTCTATTATATGTTGGATTAAAAGTTTTCATTGGTTTTAAATGTCCTTTATACTCTTTTATTTGCAATTGAACGTGTCTTTATATCCTATTTTCTGATGGTTCTGACTTTCGCAACAATGTAGCAGAAGCCAAATGAACAGAGGGCTGGAGGAGAGTCAGCTTCTATGAGCTATATACAAAGTCTGATCCAGCATGGGCAGACTGTATGTAACAGCAGTTACTTTGTAACTCCAACAATGTGTATTGGAAAGTTAGTTATTTTCCCCGATTATTCCCACATTTGTGTTATATCCTGGCAAAGAGATGCATTGTGGAAGAAGTTATCTAGGAAATATAAGGCCCCTCAGTTGTTACTTTACAGCATTGATCCCCAACCAGTGGCTCAGGGGTAACATGTTGCTCCCCAACCCCTTGGGTGTTGCTCTCAGTGCCCCCAAACCAGGGAGTTATTTTTGAATTCCTGACTTGGGGGCAAGTTTTGGTTGAATAAAAACAAGATTTCCTACCAAATAAAGCCCCTGTAAGCTGATTGTGTGCATAGAGGCTGCCTAATAGCCAATCTTAGCCCTTATTTGGCTCCTCCATGAACTTTTATGGTGTTTGTGTTTTTACATTTGACTGTGGCTCACAGGTAAGGTTATTAACAGCTTATTTACTGGTTGCTGAGGCTTGGGGCATATGATACACAGTGACAGTCGGGCTAAGAGAATGATAGTTATATGCTGGGTGTTAATGTGTATTTATGATTATCATGGAGGCAGCCGAGCTTTCCCACTCCTTGAAGGAAACATGAGCACATGGGTACTGTTTACTTTTTTTTTACCCTATTTCTTGCTCACATGGCTGTTTGACTCCCTTAGTGTGATCCCACCTACTTTGTCTGAGTGCACCTAGCATTATTGGGTTCAATAAAAACTGGTTGCACTGTAGATATGAGCAGCCACATCACTGCCCCTTCATGTAGTAACAACTCTGCAGGGACTGAGAAGCATCAGGTTGTCCTGAGCCACACTGCTTGGCTGGCAAAGTTGCATCAGGTTTCTATAATCTCTCACCCTGGGGGATCTCTTTGCCCAATGGGGATGTATCCCTGCCATTTGCACACATAGTAGGGGAAGAATTGAATGTAACTCATGATACTGCTTGGGAAGCATTTAAAGAAATTGGTCCTGCAGTTTTCCAGTGCTTTTTTTCACACTTAACCTTGTTTTGTGATAAGTGATTTGGATACTTAAAGAAGCAGTTTTAAGCAACTTTTCAATTCATATTTGGTTGTTTTTTTTTTTTTTTTTTTTTTGTATTTTATAGTTTGCCTTCTCCATTCCAGGGGGGAAGGTTACTGATCCCAGCATTCCAGGGGTTGTCACTGACCCCAGCAAGCAAAAAAAAAGTAAACTTGCTCTTTGATTATATGTTTTTATTATTTTTTTTTATTATTATTTCATCAGGCCTACTCCTATTTATCTTGCAGTCTCTCAACCAAGCTGTTGCCTAGTTGCTAGGGTAGACGGAACTTAGCTGCTAAAATTCCAGAATGCATATGCTGAATAAAAAGCTAAATTATTTAAAAAAAAAAAAAATTAAGACCGGTTGCAAATTAGCTTAGTATACCAATGTCTACATCATACTTAAATTTAATTCTAAGGTGATCTATGCCATTCTTATTTAAGTCTGTTAAACTACTGCCTGGTTGCTAGCAAACATGAGAACCTAGCAACCAGATAGCTGTTGAAACATCAAGTTTGGTGGCTTGCTGAACAAAAACCTACATAACCGAAAACCCATAAATATAAAATGAAGACCAATTGTAAACAGTGTCAGAAGATCACTGTCTGCAACATACTAAAAGTTAATTTATAGGTGAACAACCCCTTTAACATTTTAGCTGTTTGACTTTGCCTGTTAGGTTGCACTAATATGTGCACATTTTGTTTATAGCTTGTAAATGCTTTAGTTAAATGCATCATGTTTGCTGTTCCATTGCTTGTGAGGAATTGATCCTGACTGGGCAAAGTTGTACACAGAAGCCAATCATCTTGGTGACACTGCTCATGTTCAGTGTGCTTTGGCCTGTTGTTGAGAAGGTGGGCTTAGGGATCAGCAAAAAATCATTGATGGTCTCTCACTGTTCTTACTTTTGCAGATTTTTTTGACAGATTAAACCTCAG
Organism: Xenopus tropicalis; assembly: GCF_000004195.4. NCBI lineage: Eukaryota > Metazoa > Chordata > Amphibia > Anura > Pipidae > Xenopus > Xenopus tropicalis. Next base: position 31,433,180 of record NC_030677.2, on the reverse strand, counting down.
TAGAAACTGGTCTAATTATTTGGCCAGAAGATAAGAACATAAAGAAATTTGCTTAGAGCTGTTCCCGTGCCTCTCTGAATGTGGTTTTTATTTGTATAGATGCATGGATATTTGGCACATTACTGTACAGAATCGGCCCTGGTATGGCTGCCTTTAATCTGTACAGCTGACTATGTGTAATTTAAGGCTGTAAGGGTGCGTATTGGCTAAGCAGGTGGTGCGCATAATGAGTGAACCTGGCTGTCCACACTGGGAGCTCCCACTCTGTGTAGGCGACCTAGTGCCAGCGAGGGCTATTGTTTCCACCCAACCACAGTGTGGGCTTTATTAGCCCTCACCTCTGGTGGGAGAAGACATTTCATTGTCATAGGTGTCCATTAAGTGGCCACAGAACTTATTTTGCTCTTGGTTGGCATCGGCAGGTCTGCTACAGCATGGTCTTCAAGTTTATTTGTAGCACTGTAAATATAAAGCATTACGAGGAAGTGCTGACATATGCGTGGGCTTATCTGTTAGTATAGTGCTATAAGCAGGAGTTTTTTAAATTTGACTGTATTTAGGGCAGCTTTATTAAAGGTCTGCTTCTCGTTAGGGCCCTTTTACACAGGGTGGTTTATTGTACTACCGAAAATCCCGTTTGCGAAAATGCATAAGGAGGTATTTTGAAAGAGATTAATTTTCTATGTGTCCGGGACCTTAAATACTTTGTCTTTGGTTTCTGCTTAATAAAATACTCATTACAAATTGGTATTGTCTATTTTTTATGCACCTTTTAATAATTGCATTTCAGAACCAATTGCTGACTATATAAAACAGTCACTTGTTAGATATTATGCATTATCAAAAAGTTATATTGATAGATAAATAAAAATTACTTTTTGCCAGTGAGAGATGTTTAGTAGCCCACATGTACTGTCTGTAGACACAATATATGTGCTGCAGCTTAGTATGTCACTTGGCCAGCAGAATGTTAGTACAGGTGTGGGACCTATTATCCAGAATGCTCGGGACCTGGGGTTTTCTGGATAAGGGATCTTTCCGTAATTTGGATCTCCATAACTTAAGTCTGCTAAAAAAATCATTTAAATATTGAATAAACCCAGTAGGAAATCAATTTCAAAAATTAAAATTATTTGCTTATAATGGAGTCTATGGGAGATGGCCTTTCCGTAATTCTGAACTTTCTGGATAATGGGTTTCCAAATAACAGATCCTATACCTGTAGTGACAAATATGTCTGTGCTTACCAGGACAGCCCAGGTAAACGTAACCCCTCATACTTTGTGATAATGGTTGGGGAGGATTTTGTGAAGCAAAACCGGGTATGAAGAGTTTAATATTGCTTCTGAAGCTTTTAAGACATGCAGGATACTAGGCTGTTTGCAGAGGGCATAATGGTGATGTGGGTGGTTGACAACATTTTAAAATAATTTTAGTAAATTGAGTATAGAGCTTTTTGAGCTGTGAGAAATTCTAAACTGTACATTGTAGTCTTATGAGGTTAGATACATGCTCGGTAGTGTCGGTGTTCATTTGTACATGAGAATGGGCTTGTGTACCTGCAAACAGACAGCATTACATTAACTGTGCCAACAATACAGTGCAAGGTATATGAGCTGTGCGTGTAATAAACTTCAGAGCCGAGTCAATAAAAATTGCTGTTATTTAAATGATAAAAAGGAACCCTATGGCCATGGAATCCTTATAAAGGTCATCTGTCAAGATTCCTACTAGGCACCTGGACTGGTAGTGTACTAGTGTCATAGATACTCTTCTCTTAATGACTCGATCACCAATGTAATATTCTGGATGTACACTACTGAATGACATAGTACCCTGCAACTGTATTCTGCTCTATTATACCCAATCTTCCAGAGCCATATATTGGCCCGTAACTACAATGCTGCAGGTATGGTCTGCAAAGTTGAATAGCAGTCAGCGGCTCTATATTGTTGTAAAGTCTCAATGGCAAGGTGGCCAGTAACTATTTGTCCAGATAAAAAATCCATTGCAAAGTGCAGAGCACAGCTTTGGCAAATGCAGGCCAGTCCTGTCTTTACCAACTGCCATAAATTAGATGGAAAGGAAAGGGCCCCAGTTGAGAACAAATATCTGGTTGCTGGTCACTAGATGTGGGCAAACTTAAGACTTTTTATATATATATACATTTTTGATTATAGATAATCTTACCTGTGATAATAACACAAATTGTTTTTCAATCCCTAGAAAAGACAGAGATCGAGAGAGAGATGACCGATCTAAGGACCGGGACCGTGACAGAGATAGGGATCGGGAAAGGGACAGAGACAAGGATAAAGACTCACGTGGGTCATCCAATTCTACGTATATTACAGCTAGTGGAATGCCACCTCTAAAACCTGCAGCGGTTGCTCAAGGCATTAATCCCTTTACCAACTTACCCCACACTCCGCGCTACTATGACATCTTAAAAAAGAGGCTACTGTTGCCAGTATGGGAATACAAAGAACGGTTTACTGAAATTCTTATGAAGAACCAGAGCTTTGTATTGGTTGGTGAGACTGGATCTGGGAAAACTACTCAGGTATTTTATTTTGCCTGCATTTAGCTTTTCTGGCAAGGATTATTTTTGTGTTATACAAATATAACAATAAAGCAAACTGTATATTTATTTCAAAGAATAATTATCATAGAATGAAGGTGGTCCCTGCTGCATAGACCTTACAGTCGGTGGTTAATATAAGGGCACACATAGTATAGTAATCAGTACTGTTCTTCACATTGGGTAGGGCATTAACCCATTATTAGTCAGATTTTCATATATTTTGTTAGTGCTCTAAATGTAGTTTGCAGTAGTCTAGGTGGCATAGGATAAGGGGATTGTTTTAAGGAATAAGAGCAAGGTTTTAGTTTAGGCCAAAGACTTGAGTGCTTGTCAAATAGCAGAAGGTAGTGAAGAGGTTAACCCAAGAAGTTTTTTGCGTGGTCAGTCAACACTTGGTATAAAAGTAGGGTACAAATAATATAACTATTGATTTAACATCTACTGTATTAATATAGAAATAGCATATAACCATCATTCCTCTGCCCCCCAAGCATCAAAATCCTGACTGGCACAGGGATTGTTTTAGGGTTGGCAGAAAGAAAGAGCATTAGACCTGGATCCCATCATCAAAACATAGAGGAAAATGTTAATTGTTTTAGTTTTAGTGAATACTGTGATGCTCTCCTATATTATCCTATCAGGGTCGGATTGGGGGTCTCCGGAGCCCACCCCTCTGCATGCCTTGTTGCTTTTGCACCCGTTGTGGGGCAGGAGTGCCAGGGTGTGCGACTGAGTCAGTGGGGCCCTCAAGGTGCTCATGGTTCCCAGCTGGCCCACTCTGACACTGTATCCCAGCATCTCACCTATAGATGGGACCACAGCTTTCCTGCATTGCCAGACACCTCCCCAGGAAATCAATGCTCTTTGCTTGTTAAGTAATCTGTGTTCTGTATAAACAGGCACCACACACTTACATGTTGATGTTTGAGATGGTATAATCAAACTCTTGTAATGTACTTTCTCTTGTGAGTGCCTGGGACATATCCACTCTAACATTTATCATTTATTTAGATTCCACAGTGGTGTGTCGACTACATGAGGTCATTGCCTGGTCCCAAAAGAGGCGTTGCATGTACCCAGCCAAGAAGAGTGGCTGCCATGAGTGTGGCTCAAAGAGTTGCAGATGAAATGGATGTCATGTTGGGTCAGGAAGTTGGTTATTCCATTAGGTTTGAAGACTGCAGCAGTGCAAAAACAATCTTGAAGTAAGTTGTCTGAATTTTTAATTTTTTTTTAGTGAGCAGCTTTTTATTTCAAAGGCTGCAGGTTAGGAAAGAGGGGTTAGTTCATTTTAAACAAAATACCCTGTTTATAGGGGGTAAGTTAAGTAAAAAATGAACAGATTAAGTAATTGGAAAGAAATTGTTTTTGCGCAACCTGACAGGTCCAGGGCCCTCAAAGTTTTGTGTGCCATAGGCCTTATAGTTGAATTGTAGTGCTTTTTAAAAACTTTGTTTCTAATTTGTCTGTTTATTTCCCTTTAGGTACATGACAGACGGTATGTTACTCCGGGAAGCTATGAACGATCCATTGTTGGAACGCTATGGGGTAGTGATTCTTGACGAAGCTCATGAAAGGACCTTAGCAACAGATATTCTAATGGGTGTTTTAAAGGAAGTTGTAAGACAAAGGAATGACTTAAAGGTGAGTGTTCCTTCCTAATATGTTTTATGTAATTGTATTTAATTTAGTGTTTAGGGCGAGGTCACAGAAGTGGATAGCCGATTCTCTCCCTGCATTTTTTTTACAAGAAGTGGATTTGGTTGCCTACGCTTCTCTGTGTGCCACTGTTAAAAGCAAAAAAAACAAAAAAGAGGGGTGGATTGGAGATTGGCCTGAAAAACGTGAAAACTGACATTTCCCAAGTTGACCCCCATTCTGTGTGCCCACTTAGGCAGTTTCCATAATTTGTAATGCAGACACAGAGGAGCGTAGGCAATTGGATCCACTTATCTCAGCCTGGCCAGAAAACACAGGGCTAAGACAAGCGGATATAAATTTTGTGTAACCTCGCCCTTAATGTCTGGCATCTCCACCTGCAATTCTCTTTAGCTATATTCATCCAGATTGTGAGCATACAAAGTTGTGTAGGAAGCCAAACTGCAAGCATGATTGTAAACAATTACTACAGAGAAGTCCCTGTTTATGCATTAGATTAGGGCTAACTTGACAGACTAGTTTTTTAGTGAGATGAGGGCAGGGAATGAATGGATTCCTCTGTTATATTGCCGTGCTGTATGGGGAATTTCCAGAGAATATTCTGCTAATGCCACTACAAAATGTACTATCCCCCACAGAACACCTGTAAAGGGGTAAATAATGCAAGATAGTTCGCTTAAATTCTGTGTCATTGTTGCAGTTTATCCAGTTGACCAATGTGGCCAAAATCAGTAACCAAAAATGTGTTGTTTTCTTGTAATCAGGCTATCTAACAGATAGGTCTGATCTTTCTTTCAGGTGTTTCATGGCTTTTCAGGCCCCCTAGTTGTATTTCAGAATGAGGAAGTCTAATCTTCTCAGTGTAGCTGATCATTTATAGAGAGCTGGTTTATTCTTTTTCCCTGTTAATGTAATTACGTTTTTAAGACTTGGACTTGGTATAAGGATTTTATTTAGGTTTTTTTTTTTTTTAGATACCATGACAGCACCAGATATTAATCTGTCTCTTATTGGAAGTGATTTTACAAACAAACTATTATAGGGCAGTGTGCTCCAATGTCTCGTCTTGGGACATGCTAAATATGAACAAAGTATTCCTCTATTGGCTGTAATATTGCAAAAAATTGTAATTTTGTATGCTTAATGAAAACTAATCACATTCTTTCTTTTGTCTTTATTATCAATTTAAGCATGTGGCTTTAATATGTTTCACTTGATATTTTTGCCAGTAAATTTTACAGGGTCAATAAAGGTATCTCCGTGAAGTTTTAAGAAAATACCTCACTGATTTTATTTTCCCTAATATTATTCTTACAATTCTGTAAAGATTGCCTAGTTTTTTTTTTTTTTTTTTTTATAGGTTTGTCAATAGCCTTTAAAGTTTTGTTGAACATGTTGTTAACTTGCTGTTTGCGTCGGTTATATATTTTTTTCTTATTTCTCCCCCAGGTTATAGTTATGAGTGCCACTTTAGATGCTGGCAAATTCCAGGTATATTTTGATAGCTGCCCTCTTTTAACAATCCCTGGACGAACACACCCTGTAGAAATCTTCTATACTCCAGAGCCTGAGCGGGATTACCTAGAGGCAGCCATTCGAACAGTGATTCAGATTCACATGTGTGAAGAGGAGGAAGGAGATCTCCTGCTTTTTCTTACTGGACAAGAGGTTTGTAAGGAGGCAAATTATTTTGCTTTTATATTATCAATTAAAGGGGTGTCTCTATGCAAGCGACGTTATATAATCTAAGGCTTGTATAGGGTTTCCCTTTTATAGTAGTCATAGATGTTTTCTGCCGTCTGAGAAACACAATCTGTCCCCTTTAAAAGTGTATCTAGCAGCAATGAAACATTACCAGAGTTAGTCTGTACATAGTTACATAGGGTTGAAAAAAGACCAGTGTCCATCAAGTTCAACCCATCCGAGTAAACCCAGCACATCTAACCCACACCTACCAATCTATACACTCGCATACATAAACTATAAATACAACCACTAGTACTAACTGTAGATATTAGTATCACAATAGCCTTGGATATTCTGATTGTTCAAGAACTCATCCAGGCCCCTCTTAAAGGCATTAACAGAATCTGCCATTACCACATCTCTAGGAAGGGCATTCCACAACCTCACTGCCCTCACCGTGAAAAACCACCTACGCTGCTTCAAATGGAAGCTCCGTTCCTCTAATCTAAAGGGGGGGCCTCTGGTGCGTTGATTGCTTTTATGGGAAAAAAGAACATCCCCCATTTGCCTATAATCCCCTCTAATGTACTTGTACAGAGTAATCATGTCCCCTCGCAAGCGCACTCTTTTCCAGAGAAACCAACCTCAACCTCGCCAGTCTCACCTCCTAGTTTAAATCTTCCATCCCCTTAACCAGTTTAGTTGCACGTCTCTGCACTCTCTCCAGCTCATTAATATCCCTCTTAAGGACTGGAGCCCAAAACTGCACTGCATACTCAAGGTGAGGCCTTACCAGGGACCTATAAACGGGCAAAATTATGTTCTCATCCCTTGAGTCAATGCCCTTTTTTATACAAGACAGCACTTTATTTGCTTTAGTAGCCACAGAATGACACTGCCTGGAATTGGACAACTTGTTATCTACAAAAACCCCTAGATCCTTCTCCACACACTACCATTCAGTAGATAGTTCGCGTTTATATTATTTCTACCAAAATGCATAACTTTGCACTTATCAACATTGAACCTCATTTTCCAGATCCAGCATCGAGGTTCTTACTCATCTCCTCATAAAAGGCGACTAAATTAGTCTGGCAAGATCTGTTACGCATAAAACCATGCTGGCACAAACTAATAGTATTGTGAACTGCAATGTATTCAAGTACCCTATCCCTTATTACCCCTTCCAAAAGTTTTCCTACTACTGATGTCAGACTAACAGGCCTATAGTTTTCAGGCTGAGAACGGGATCCCTTTTTAAATAACGGCACCATATTAGCAATCCGCCAGTCTCTCGGCACCATGCCAGACCTCAACGAATCCTGAAAAATTAAGTGAAGAGGTTTGGCAATCACAGCGCTCAGCTCATTTAAAACCCTGGGATGAATCCCATCCGGTCCTGGACCTTTGTTTACCTTTACATGTTCAAGTCTCTTTTGAATTTCCTTCCGAGTGACCCATGCGTCAGTAGCCAAATTACTAGAACTGGGCATATTACAAGGGAAGCCTTCATTATCTGGCTCCTCAGATGTATAGACAGATGAAAAATAAGAGTTCAAAATTTCTGCTTTTTCCCCGTTCTCATCTGTAGGCCATTTGGTAAAGAGCAGTCTGTTAGGACAAGTTACACCGGGGGCATTATGGAGTTATTTTTATATATCAAAGATCATAGTTTTACACGCAGGATCAGTGTCAATAAGGAAAGGAACATCGCAATGCATTGTGGGTTATTTAGTTTCTGCATGCTGTCTGTAAGCTGCAGAGAAGTTGTTACAATTTGTAACATCAATGTTTAGTCCCTCTGCCCCTGCCAGTACATTAAATGATGCAGAAAGAAAAGAACTGCTTTGCAGCTGGATTTCGGCATATCAAATGGTATTTATTCATATTTTTTTGAAGCAAGAGATTACACTGATAGGAATATTAGGGGTTTCTATTTTGTGTGGGGCTCTTTAATAAATTTCGGTTCAGAAGCCGAAGTTCCCCTTTACAGCAAAAATATATACAGGCTCATTACATTTTATTCTGAAAACCGCCTGAAATTGTCAGCAGCTGCCTTTCATTCACTTGAATGTAAAATAAATGTAGAATGTCCTTGATATTTTTTCTTAGGAAATTGACGAGGCCTGCAAGAGAATCAAACGGGAAATCGATGACTTGGGCCCTGATGTAGGAGACATCAAAATCATTCCTTTATATTCAACCCTCCCACCTCAGCAACAGCAAAGAATATTTGAGCCTCCTCCACCCAAGAAACCTAGTGGAGCAATAGGAAGGAAAGTGAGTAAAATCATCTTGAGATTTGCATTTCTTCTCTTAGGGATAGCAATTCAGTTTTTGTTCAGAATTGACAGTTCTCCTTTAATCTCTAACATGATGAAGGAAATTTTCTGCAGAACTTTTTTCCTTAAAAAACCTAGACCTACTGACTGCTGATTCCTAATGAACAGCTGCCCATAAAATTGGAGTTTGTTCTAATCTGTGTGATTCAGGTGCACTTGCAGAAGATAGAAGCATGTAAATATCATTGTTATGGCAGTAAATTAATTTAAGCCTAATCACAAATGCAGGTAGACCATTCTAAAATTGCACACTAGCTATTGATAAAGCCGTCACGCTGCAGACAACATAGTCCGTGCTTTAGGCTGTATATTTTAATTCTATAAGACGTGAAACGTGCTGTTTACATTTGAGTTATTGAGCTTTTGCCCATATTCCATAGATTTCTCAAAAGATAAAATGTGAATTTTTTAAATGCAATTAATTGCATTAACCACTTTCATCTGGGGAAAACATTCTGGTTCAGTATGTTGTCCATCTGTGCCTTGGTGTAGAATCTCTCATTCACTCATCCATACTTAACAATGTATTTGGGCAATGGGGTAAACTGCGGCATACAAGGAGTAAACCCTTGCTTAAAAAAAAAAAAAAAATCTTTCCTTTTCTACATATTTTTGCTCACTGCAGTTACACTACCTGTAATGACGATAAAGAGGTTGGAATTGGCTAAAGGCAATAGAGATTAGCATAAACACTTTGATTTTAAACTCCAGGCTGCCTTGCAATACAGCGGTACTATTAAATGAGCATTTCCTGTTTAACATTTTTTTTTTCTCCCCAGGTTGTAGTTTCCACTAACATCGCTGAAACATCTCTGACTATAGATGGTGTTGTGTTTGTGATCGATCCTGGCTTTGCCAAGCAAAAGGTATGGTTTTATTGGGTACTGGCCAAGTTCTTAATGGAATATTGGTTATGTTTTATGGATAAATGTAAGAATTAGAACACTATAGTAAAAAATATAAATTGTGTCCTGATGTAATACTGGGAATGTTTCATTTCCTCTAATAGGTGTATAACCCTCGAATTCGAGTGGAATCTCTCCTGGTGACTGCCATCAGCAAAGCTTCAGCGCAGCAAAGAGCTGGTCGTGCAGGTCGTACCCGGCCTGGCAAGTGCTTCCGGCTTTATACAGAAAAGGCTTACAAAACAGAAATGCAGGTGCGTTGCTTTATTTAGGGCTTTTAAATAGGATTTTTTTTTTTTTTTTTTATAGAATAAACCACGAGATCCGAAAGATGTTTTGAAGTAAAGTGTATGGGATTATATAAGTGTTATGTACATTACACTTTGAATACAAAACAGATAAGCTGTGTAAAGTACAGGGGTTATAGTACTTAATCAGGGGTCAAATGTCATTTATGGGTTTCCACATTTTTTTACCAATGAAATAGGATATTTATTGTCAAATAGATTTATTTTAAGGTGTTTACAGATACAGGCTTTACATGTATAAAAATACGACTGCACTAAATAACTGGGCTGAAAATTCTGTTGGCTACAGACTCCCTTAACTCATTTGGCAGGACAGTGGCCAACTGGAATAGGCAGGCTAATTTAAACCAAGAGTTTGTCCCATAGGTCTGGCAGTCCAATTGGTGCTACTGAATCTCTTGGTAGTTTTCACATGACCACAGTCAGATGGTTGATTGACTTTTTCTATCAGGCATTACACAACTTCAGTGCTTCCCAAGCTGATGCAGTTGTTTGTTTTTAGTTTTATTGCTTTAAATGTAAGAGTTTTGCTTATTTCTATGAATTTCTCTTGCAGGACAATACTTACCCTGAAATATTGAGGTCCAATTTGGGTTCCGTAGTATTGCAGTTAAAGAAACTTGGCATTGATGACTTGGTTCATTTTGATTTCATGGACCCTCCAGGTAGGTAAAGAGAGCGTATTGCTGTACAGGTTCTGCAATAGTATAATTTACCTTCCATTGTTGGTAATTGTAGAGCCTCGCACAACAGGCAGATTTTTAATTGCTTATAAATGTTTTTAATTGTTTCAGCGCCTGAAACTTTAATGCGTGCCCTGGAGCTTTTGAACTACCTGGCTGCCTTAAATGACGACGGAGACCTGACAGAATTGGGATCTATGATGGCAGAGTTCCCACTGGACCCACAGCTGGCCAAGATGGTTATTGCCAGTTGTGACTACAACTGCTCTAATGAGATCTTATCCATAACAGCCATGTTGTCAGGTAATAGTAGGGCACATAATGTTCAAGCATCTCCTCCTAAAGGAAGTGCATATTTCCTTTAGACATGAACGCACCTGAAAGTTCAAATAGGTAGATGGGTAAGGAAGGAGTTGTCTAAAGCAAGGAATAGGATTGAAGGCTGCACCCCTGGGAGCAAGTAGGTCAGCTGGCCAGTGTTTATACCTCCTTGAGGTAATAAGTATACTGCAAATTTAAAAAGGTCTGTGCTTTCGAAAATTACATTAGACCTTGCAGTTCTTTCTTCTGTCTGTTTTTTTCATCTTATGGAAAATAATATAGCTGAATAAAGCTGGCTGTAAATGGGCAAATATAAGCTGGCAATTTGTCCTTTTTGGACCCAGTTGGCAGCATATGCGTCCATTGGACACACTTGTGATTGCAGCATAATTAAAAAATTACCATGGAAAAACACTGTTCATGTTTCGGTTTAGTGTTATGAGAGGAAATTCGTGTGATTTTTTTATTTATTTTTTTGGCAAGTTAAATGTAGATTTTTTTTTTTTTTTAACCCAGACCTTGTTTCAATTATGCTATGCTATCTGGTTACTTAATTCTTTTGATTAAGAATGAGTAGCAAAATGTATTTTTTTTCCCCACAAATTCAGATTTTTCAGACTCAGAGCAGATGGGCAGGGCAGAATTTCTGTTTGTTTTAAGCGTGCTTCTGTGGAGGTGGTAGTAGCATAGTGTATCTGTTTATTGTTTTATCTTTTCATGCTCATTTTAAACCTACTTTAGTACATTTCTAAAGGAATAGCACAGGTTGTTTAACTGACTACATTGTTAGAGGCACCGATTGTCCAAGAACTCACTAACTGCCCCCAAAGGCTTATTGTGCTGCTTACTATGCCTTTGCCATAAGGATACCTCTGTGGATCTGTACCCACAGAAGCAAACACTGATGCTGAATGCAGAGAAATTAAATAAGACCAGTGGAGCACCACACAATGCCAGTGCTGTGTGTATACTTAGAATGATGACGCATGGTGTACTGAGCACCTTGAGGGCTGTGTTTTTAAGTAGCCCAAAACCATGTAGTCAGCTTAGCTCTTACATTCATTGGAATATTTTTCTATAGTTGCCTTAAAACACTAGTCCTTGAAACTGATTTCTGAAATTTTGGGGGGTAGTTTCAGATGTTTTGGCCACCTAAACATAGCACTCAAATGCCTTGTGTGCCATTATTCTGAGACTTGTATGTTTCACCCCCCCCCCCTCAGGCTTTACTTGCCCTTTATAGGCAACCGTATAGTGAGAGTGCTTTATTTTATTTCTTGTTTTTCTGGGCGGGACTAAAGGTGGTTATGTGAAAGCAGCCTATTGCTTAGCCTTGCCTACTCATTATTGCACTCAAATACTGCTGAGCAGTGTGGCGCCTTAGCTTCAGTGTTTGCCACCAGGATTTTATGTATGTCTCTCAAATTCACTACTACTGCCACCACCACAGTAATTCAACATTTGCCAAGGTTTTTGCTTTGTTCCAACACAACTAGTAAAGCCTTTGTGGCAATATCACTTTTGAAATGGAAACTCATTGATCATGCCCAGCTGCATGTTTTATACTTTGGCTGTCCTGTAAAATTATTTACACCGATCCTGTTGTCATAGATGTTCTATAGAACAGCCATGATTCATAACTGATAGGGCTCTAAGCCAGAGAGCTCCCAGCCTTGGCTGTCTTATGTTTATAACGTGGCTAAATTCAGCAAATATAATCAGGTGCTTTTTAGTTTTGAACCCCTCTTGTCTTCCAGATGTGGTTAGGTGTACCAAAGAGAGGTAGTAAACAGTCCATGATGCAGTTGGAAGCCCATCCTGCCCTGCCCTATGCTCTGTGAACTGACCTAGCTAGGCCTTGTTCCTCTATCAGTGAATGCGTGACTCATCGATATGGGCATTTGTGTTGGGCCCATACCAACCTTGTTTAGTCCCACAGTGTTTCATTCGACCCACGGAAGTCAAGAAAGCTGCCGATGAGGCTAAGATGAGGTTTGCCCACATCGACGGTGATCATTTGACGCTGCTGAATGTATACCATGCTTTCAAGCAGAGTGAGTGCATTTTTATCCTACATTGTATAGAAGAACTGTAGCCTAACCTCTGTAGCTAAAATGTTTCTGTGAGTAACTTGTGTCTTCAGTAATCTCCTTGCAGTGGGGTATTAATAGGGGGTGGGATAGGGAAGTACATAGGCTCCCTGTTGGATTGCCACTTTTAATGTGGGGATCTAAAAATGAGTTGATGTAAGCTTAGGGTGTGTCTGATCACTTTGTAAATTACATTTATTTTCTATTTTCATTTAGTGATTTCTAACTTATGAGCACTTTTAGTGTGTTAGAGAACAGGGGCCTTCAACTTTTTTTTTTTTTTTTTTCATTTGAGCCACATTTAAATATATAAAAAAAAAAAAAAAGTTAAGCGATGACACAAACATGAAAAAAGTTTCTAGTGGGTGTCCAGTAAGGGCTGAGCCAGTGATGGGTTTTTGGTAGCCTTATGAGGACTGGCAGACTACAGGAGGCTCTGATCAGCAGTACAAAAGAATTTATGCCTCTAAAACTTGCCACCAAGTCAGAAATTCAAAAATGAGCACCTGGGCGCGACATACAAAGGGTTGGATCACTGTTCCTATTGCAATTGGTCTCATTCATTTTTTGTATAGTTTATATAGTTGGAATTTCCATTCTACATCTTTCCAGCTTTCAAATGGGGGTCACACAATTGGTCTGTGAGGCTAAATCTTTTTTTATTACGATTTATGATAATGTTTATAGAAAATTGGTCTGAGACTGCATTTTTTTTATTAGTTTTTTTTTTTTTTTTTGTTAAATCTCTTTATGCAGTTTTCAACAATAAGATAATTCTTTATCTTTTGATTCAATCACTCGACTAATCCTCTCCCCATATGTCATTCAAACCAATGCTTGGTTGCTAAGGTACACAAGACCTGAGCAACCAGATAGCTGCTGGAATTTCAAAGTGAGAGCTTTTGAACCAAATGATAACTATACAAAATGAAAACCAATTTTCTCCTAATATCAATGTCTGTCATGCTAAAAATTAATTTAAAGGTGAACAAGTTCAGCCCTACAGCCAGGTATTAACAGTCAAAAAATACAAATCTCAGAAACTGGATGTAATAGAAGTGAATGTAAATAGCAAAAGTTCTCAGAGAAGCACTGAGTGAGTTTATATCAGTTATTTTTGTTTAGATGCCCTTTAATAATTCTGCTTCATATTTACCATGTGTATGTTTACAGTATCTATGTACTCTGCTCTGCAACATGTTCTTTAAGGGCCAGTAAATACAAGATAAAGACAGATGGTTAAGGTTGATATCTTGATATCTCCTTTTAAACATAATAGCTAGAAGGAATAAGAGGAAAGCAAATGAATGAATGAACTAAAAGCAGAACTGATTTGGGGGTGCAGATTAGTCTCACATCTGCATCCATGCACTTGGTACAGAAAGGTTTAATGACCTTGGTAGCTTTATCCATGGGCCCTGTAACGTTTCAGCAGGAGTTGGGGATGATTTATATTGTTTATCATTGGCTAACGTGGTATGCAGAAGTGCAACCATCTGCAGTGAGATGAAACATTGTCATTAGATAAAAACGGTTTGAAATAAGTTCTTCCCTGTATTAAGTCGGCCCAGAAGAACACTGTTCTGCATTTATACGAAATCAAGGTCCTTTTTTCTTTTCTTCCTCCAGATCACGAGTCGTCTCAGTGGTGTTATGACAACTTCATTAACTACAGATCCCTGATGTCTGCAGACAATGTACGGCAGCAGCTGTCACGAATCATGGACAGATTTAACTTGCCGCGAAGAAGCACAGACTTTACAAGCCGAGATTATTACATTAATATTAGGAAAGCTTTGGTTACTGGTTATTTTATGCAGGTACGTTAAAGCCCGAGTCAGTCACTCAGCCCATCGAGGCATAGCGCTACAACTTCTAGTATCCCCACAGTGGGGGTAGAATGCTGGGGGTTTGCAGTTGAACAACATCTAGAAGGTCACAGTTTGTCTAGTCCTGGATTTGGAGGATGTTAATTAGTATGGCGAGAGGGTGAATTATTAGAAGATGCTTAATCTGCATCATACTGTCTTTTAGGAATTCATTTGTTAGTGCAGGAGACTGTTAGAATGTAGGCAATTAACTTGAAAAATGAATCTTGTCTCCTCAACTGATGGGGAAGCTCCTCGCCTGCATGTTTACTCATGTTTGTGTTTGCTATTGAGCTTCTTGTATAATCTGATTAAATTTCCTAGCATCTGGCACATTGTCAAGCATGTCACCTCCGATACAGCAGATTCGCTTGATATGAAAACCTGCTGTTTTTCCTATGCGCCTCTTGGGGAGCCTGGGTAATAGGAGCTAGGGGTTAATTATAAGATGCCTTTAGCTATTTGTGATTAGTCTGTTGTTGTTCTGTCCTGTATGCAGTTGTCCAGACTTATTTGAAGCGTGAAGCAATTATACATTGAGAAGCATTACCGGTTCTTGTATTCACTTGCCAGTACTGGCACTGAAATGTATTTAGTGCCCAGAGATCAGTTCTTTGAGCCTTAACCAGGTTTTCATGTAGCACTGGCTGTTGTCACCTACAAGGTTCCTGCCATCTCTTTGAGCTTACTTATGTTTCATTTTTACTCTGGGTATTTAGCTTAGCTAGCTTCTGTGCCTTTCTGTGTCATTTTGGGAAATTTTTGTGCCCCTGGTAACTAATTTAATGTTTAATGCTCTTCATAGTACTTCTGTGTCTGTTTAAAAATGTAATTTAATATTATATCTCCTGTCCCTTTTCTACCTGTGGCCTGTAGCTTTTTATTCACATGCATTCAGGATCCTTCTCAGTTTACACTGCTTTACTTTATATTAATATTATACATTGTTTTCAGCTTAAATGCTTTCCTGTGTCACCCAGTAGGAAACCCACATATCTTGTCTGGTTAATCCAGTGTGTTTGCTGAAACAGCTAAAAACATTTTACTAAACGGTGGCTGTGGAGGTAATTGTGCTTTCTAGAATCAAGAGTGTTCTGTGGCTAAGACATAGAGCTCTTGTCTAAAAGAATGCAATAGACTCCTATAGTTTCTTTAGATCTACATCAAGTGAGGGTTTTGGAATGTAAAATAAAGGTTGTGCTTGGCAATGCACCTTGTTAGTGCTCAAAGTATTAGACCGTGTACAAAATGTCTTCTTTAAACTAAGCATGCATTACTTGGGTTTTTGTATTTCTAATTTCTCAAGGTGGCACACTTGGAGCGAACTGGTCACTATCTAACAGTGAAAGACAACCAAGTGGTACAGTTGCACCCGTCAACCGTTCTTGACCACAAACCCGAGTGGGTCCTGTACAACGAGTTTGTCCTCACAACCAAGAACTACATCCGCACATGCACAGATATAAAGCCTGAATGGTAAGTTGGAGAATGGGCTAATTAGCTTAGGGGCACACAGCATGTGTAGTAGTAGTAGAAGTGGTAGGTGTTCGTACTTAGTAGCAGCTACTTGTCACTACTAAACTACTATGCCATCCCACTGGCGATTTACACTTGTGCCGGTGGGATGGCATGTCAGGGAGATTAGTCGCCCACGGTAGTGAAGATTTATCACGGGTGACTAATCTCCCTGTATGCCACTGCCCTTAGGGTGAAGACACAGCTACTAGTAGCAGCTACTTGTCATGGCCACAGAAACAGACAATGCTGATTATTTACTCTTAACTGTGTATAAGAGGCAATTCTCAGTATTGTCTATGGCAGAGTATTTTCTGGCATTTAGTAGCCGTGGACAAGTAGCTGCTACTAATAGCTCCGTGTGCCTTCACCCTTAGAGGCACATTTATCTCTTTATTTATCTTGAGCAAACTGCCGATCAGTAAGCTAATCTGACTGTTATGAACTTGCATATACCTTATACAAAAAGCCTGATTCTGTGAAATTTCTGGCTTTATAAATCTGCGTAATGTTTTCCTTACTTAGAAAATCAATGTTTCTTTTTCAGGTTGGTGAAAATTGCAGCTCAATATTACGACATGAGCAACTTTCCTCAGTGTGAAGCAAAGAGGCAACTGGAGCGCATTGTGGCCAAACTTCAGACTAAGGAATATTCACAGTACTGAGTTCTGGGGTTAGGGGTGGGGGGGGGTTGTTTTTTTCTTTTGCAAGTTTTAGCTTGTCTGAAGAGCAGTTTGAGCGAATGAAAGAAGCGATACATTTGTATACTATGTATTGGTCCAGTGGCGACCTTTATATAAGCTTTTTAATTTCTTTCATTACAGTAAATATGACATTCTTATTTCATCAATTGAACCTTTATGGCTCCCCTTTGTGTTAACACTGTTGCTTGTGCTGGAACAGTCAATCAATGTGTTGCAATTTATTGGAAGTAGTTCTATAAATAACATTGTTATAGGCATTTCTTAGGAAATGTTTGAAAGTACTTCTAAAAAAAATATAAATATATATGTATATGAGGGTAACCTGCAGCTCTTCAGATAATGACCTGGAATTCTTAGGGGCATATTTAAAAAGAGGTGTTAAATAATTTACACCTAAAAAGTGGTGGTAAATAAAATGTAGGCTGCATTAATGCCATATACTGTGAGCACAGGAATCCATTACTAGTGCCATTACAAAGCGCCCAAAATTCCCACCATTACTCGACACGGTTCCATACGTGGCACTACTCAGTGAAATTAAAGTGGTGTAAAAAGTGTCAGTAGCTTTTCTTTTTAAGCTAACACTTATTTTTATACCACGTTTGCCTGTACATATGCATAAAATCATTACACAGCTTCGTAAATCCCTGTCCTTTTCACATGGCGATCTATGGTGTTTAAAACAGCGCTGTTGTTGGCGGTTTAACACCTATTTAAAAATGCCCCTTAGTATCGCCCTCCCCGGTTCATTATCTCCATGGCCGCAGGTTGCACATCCCTGTATATGATCACACAATTTTACGCATGATTGGTGTAACTGTTGACATTCCTTTTAGAAGTTGTGAAATGTTACAACTGGTGCATCTGTAAACCCAAACATCAGCCTCAGTACTGGGGCCCTGGCTTCAATAAAGTCTATTTATACAAAACTTTTCATTTTTCTTTATTAATACAGTTTATTGTAGCCACAAAGTGGAGTTTCTACTAGAAGAATGTTATTAAACTACACATTTTCTAATTGTGCTCATGATACCTGCAATAGAATTTTAATTTCTAAATGAGAAAGAAAGAGAAAAACTAAGCTTTATCAGAAAGGTCTATGTAAATACAGCCATAAGCACTCACAGAAATGCTGCACTGAGTTCTCTGTCAAAAGATTTCTTGTCTGTAATTCCTGTGCCAGAGACACACAGCACTCTGCTCTCTCCCCTCTCCTGTTCCCCCCTCCCTCAAGAATGCTAAAAACTCCCCCCCCCCCCCCCCCCCCCATAGGAATGTGGATCTGAGCCAATCAGCAGGAAGCTGACTCATATTCTAACTAACTGAGCATGTACACTTGGTCTCGGTCTCGGTGCAGGAGTGAGGCCTTATGGGAACTTGCTTTACAAAGCTCAGCGTTTTTTCTTTGTTTGGCTTCTGCTCTTCTGAACAGGTTAAATATGGGGGGACTTAAGGGTACTATTGAGACGACAGAAGGTATGCCTGCAGCTTGAGATTAACTCTTTATTAGCCTTTCCTTCTTCTTTAAGGGGGAATTCCTACTTACGAACCCAAATTTGTTAAAGAGCCCCACACAACACAAAAAACCCAAATATACCTGTCACTGTAAGTATGATTAAGTACCATTTTTATATGGTAAAATCCAGCTGCAACGGTTCATCTTTCTGCACCATTTGGCAGGGGAGGAGGGACTAAAACATAAATAAACTACATAACCCACAATGCATTACACTGTTATGTTCCTTTCCTTATTGACGTGTGTGTGTGTGTGTGTGTGTGTGTGTGTGTGCAGGGAATTGTGGGATTGGGAGGATGCAGGCTGAGGACAGTCAACTACTGTTACATTTTGAGTCTCAAAGTAGTCAGCCAGATCCACAGGGGGCGGGGCTTAGGGAACTGTTCCAAATCATATTATTAAATTAAATATCATGAAAAGGCTGCATATTATTTAACTGATTTATATTGCAAAGTTGCTTGAAATTATGTTTACTTTTCAAAAGCTTATGATGTTTGGGTGGAGTTCCCCTTTAACATTTATATTAACCAATTGCAGTAGGAGAAATAAGTACAGGATTTGCATGGCTTTTCTGTTTGAGATCTCTAACTCATGACCAGGAACTTTGTTAGACTCTTACTGCTCGGTAAGTCTCAGCAAGCATTGCACCATGTATTCATAAGTTGGCCACCTGAGGGAACTCTTTATGAATCAGGCTGATGTAAGCCGCCATGATGATTCATTGGTATTCTAAAAACAAAATGTAGAAAAGTTGTTTTTTTTTTTTATGCAGAAAAACCCATGTCAGCATTGTACTGATTGTAGTGAATAAGCCCTGCTTATAAATTTAATATACTCTCCCTTTGAAATGTATCTAGCAGCACTGAGCATAAATAAAATGTAACAGTAGTTGACTGTCCTCAGCCTGCATCCTCCAAATCCCACAATTCCCTGCTACATGTCAGTAAGGAAAGAAACATCACAATGCAATGTGGGTTATGTAGTTCCTGCATGCTATTGGTAAGCTGTGGAGTAGTTGTTACAATTTGTAACATCATTGTTTTAGTCCCTCCTCCCCTGCCAGGATTTCGAATGACCCAGAAAAAGAACAGCTGGATATCTGCATATAAAAATGGTATTTATTCATAGTTTTAAAGGAACAGATTTCATGATCAGGGTTTTTTTTTTTTCCTCTTCAATCATCAAAACATTGTCCCATAAGCTTTGGGGAACATCTAAGTCAGGGCTGTCTAGCTGGGGGCCTGTGGGCTGTATGTGCATTGTTATGGCCCCCAAGTCTGCTCAAGGGCTCCATAGACTTCACTGACTTCACTGACTCAAGCATATAAAACATATTCTATTATATAAATGTCCCACTCTGTGTAATGAACTTGTTGGTATGGCTCTAGGTGGTGATGGCATATAAGTGTGTGTAACATCCCACATGTATAAGTTGGGTAATGACGTGTATTTATGAAGGATATGCACTTCAGGATAGGCCCAGCTGACACTGAGGTTGCAGGATAGTGCATCCCACCCACAGGGCCCTGTGTGCAGTAACTAGTGCAAGTGCGTTCGGTAGCTTTGTGCCGCTAGAGAACTGTTCTAAACACCCAATAGCACTGAGCCGGCATTCTGTATGGGCCACCTGGAGAACCCCCCCCAATCACAATCGGACGTACCTATGCAACGCAGGCTGCAGAGCTCTTTTTTTGCTGCCAACGGGAACAAATCTCTGCTATAGAGTCACATCTGTTTAAAGCAAATTAAAAATTACAGGCACTGCAGTTTACCTCTTCACACATAAAACCATGTTACAAAGTAATACACAAAAGCAGATGTACGGTTTTCATGGCAATTTACAGAAGGCAAAGGATTAATCAATTATAAAAAATAAAATAAAATAAACCAATTGAAAACTTAAAGGTGAACCACGCCTCTTAAAGATCCCAGTCA
Source organism: Xenopus tropicalis (assembly GCF_000004195.4). NCBI lineage: Eukaryota > Metazoa > Chordata > Amphibia > Anura > Pipidae > Xenopus > Xenopus tropicalis. The sequence goes on along the minus strand of NC_030677.2, from coordinate 31,413,064 downwards.
GGGTGTAGGTCCCTTGTTGGCCCAATGTAGTTCAAATGCACTTTTCCACTTTATATAAATGATAGCGGCTATTGGCTTTTTTGTGGTGTTTTTAATAAAAGGCTGGTGGTACAGTGAAAGAGGAGCCCTTCATCATCTTTTGGAGACATATACTGTGGTTTAGATTTTGGTGGCTGAAAATCTTACATTGATCTTTAGGCAAAGAACTGATATTACCCCTGCAACAATAGGCTGGGGGGATTCAAAGCAGATCACCGTGGGCTAACCAATAAAGTTTAGTTCATTTGATGGAGTCTCTCCAGATCCCCCTAACACTACATTTTGGCCTTTTTTTCGAGCCACCAAGTGGCTGTGGTATGTGAGTACTTAGTAGTTTTGCTGGTATTTTGGAAGAAGCTTCAAGAACGGTTTGGTTGACCTTAGGTTAAACTTAGTACAACGTTTTGAAGAAACGAAGTCAAATGTGCTGTATTTTCAAGCATTCCAGCAAAAAGCATCAAATCTAGTAAAGGAGAGAGAAGCCAAACAGTGAAGCACTATCGTTGTCCAATGGATGAAATCCACTTATTGTACAGCGCTGCGGAATATGTTGGCGCTTTATAAATAAATGTTAATAATAACCATATAATAATAATATCAGAGAGATGAGGCCCTGCAGAAGGGCAACACAATTGTTTGTGGAATAGTTTCATAGTGATAGCTCCTGGGTAGCGCTTCCTCTATCTCAAGCAGATTTATTTAGTCAAATCATTGTAGATCTGTGCAAGGAGTGGAGGTGGTGCCAACATAGTAAAAAGCCACCAGAACTGGGAGAAATCTCCAAGAAATTGCAATTTACACTGCTCGCTGCTACTTCTTTGGAACTCGACCATTAATTGGGTTGAACTTTTATTTTGTGTGCCTGTTTGGCAGCTGTTCCCCTGAATGCCACCCAGCAGGAATAGTGCCCATCTAATATGACAATAGGCCTATCTGCACAAATCAGCCGTTTAGGTAATGAATGTTATTTTGTGACTTTCCAGACTTCTTGGCTCAGTTGTTCAGGTACAGTGCATTCTTTGTTTCCTTCTTTCATTCATGCCAAACTCTTCTGTGGTGCATGTACATATATATTTCCCTTAAGTTCAGCCTTTTGTATTGGTTGTCTAAACAAATCCGCACCTGGTATATGTATATGACACAAATTCTAACCTGCCCATGCCATATCCTATCAGAGAATACATGCCTTCTGTGGGGCCTAAGGTTAGGAGTGGACGCTGTAGGACTCATTTACAATCCGAAGGGCCATGTTTTTAGCCAACAATCCAGCATTTTCCCCTCACAGTTCCAGCATAACTGCACCGGTTTGGTGGCGATGCATCTGATGCAGTTGTGGCCATTAAGTTAAAACGTGCAGTTCAATGAAAATCGGATGTCACTATTTCCGGGACTCGTAATAAGTAGACCGTTGCACCCTTTCCTATAGTTGCAAGTTCTCATTGTCTGTGGGGTCCCTGGTGCTACTGCCACCTTCAAGGAGTAGCTCCATGGTTGCCCTGTGTTAAAAGCTCCACGATTTACAAGAAGAGGAGGGATGGAATGGAACCAGCAATGCCACCACAACCATGAAAAGTGCAAGGAGCAGCTTTGGATACAAGTACCTTTACATAACTGAATTATTTAGCTACTCCTAAAGCTACATGACCATATATACAAATAAAACAGGCCTCTATGATGCATCTGGCAAACCCTATTTAGTCCTATGAGTTTATTTCATCTTCTATTTTACATCAGGTATCAAGTAACTCTAATGTATTATGGTCTGTTAGGCTATTTAAGGCTTTGTACCAGCTAATAAGGAACATATAACAGCTTGGGAACCCCATGATCTGATCACTGTCCTGATGTGATTGCTGTTGGTTTGGACTAAAAAAAAGCAACCTATTCAAAGGGACAAGTTATTCTAGTAACCTAGCATTGCAGTAACACTGGGGGAACAGCACATTTTTCCATCAGCGTAATGAGTTGTAGTCTGTTCTAGCAATATAGGGATTAATACATAACTATGCTTGACAGTCCAAGAATGTTTAAATCAATTTTCTTTGTTCAGAAAGGAGTGTATGTGGCAATCATGATTTATGAGAGTGTCTCATTTCATATTTAATTTAAGGCATTTTTCATTTGTCGGCTAATTCCCAAGGCCCTTTGTTGTTCTGCAAGGGATATGGCTTTTGAGGCACGTATCACCAAAATATAGCACTCTAGCTGCACAGCTTTCAATTTGAGGTCTATATTTTTCATTAGAATAGCAGAGAATACTATAAGAATACTATATAACACTATATATTTTATGTAAAACCACTTGCGGCTATTTATTCCGGTTCATTGTGCATTTCTGTGGATGTCCATGGGTTGATACAGCAGTATGTTTGTGATCCTGTGCAGATGGAGTTGTGCTGTTAAGGTGGCCATACACATTACAGTTACGATCCAAATATAATTCATCCACTAACACTAAACTGAATCTACAAATATGCTGGTTAAAACAAAGCAATTATCACTATCAGACAATTAACATTTCTCTATGTTCGGGCACCTTCAGAGGCTCCCCATCAAAATTTTTAGTCCTCCAATCTGCAAGACGACCAGTGTCCAAGGCTTTTACCAGTCTCCCACCAGTCTCCCATTATACACAAACCGATTATTTTCTGTATGATAATATGGGTGCTTGTATAGACTAGTGCTACAGATTTGTACACATCTTGCCTTTTGGGTACACTTTCTGCCTTAAATGTGTTTCATACAACTGACAATAATCCAATATAGACAATAAGTCTGTCCATCTAGTGTAAGTTTATTTTGCAGGTTATTCCTATTTTTGGTTTGCTTCCCCAAAGGTTAGTATTAGAAGTAGGGCCCTTTAGCAACTCTGAGACTCAAAAGGTTCTAAGACAGTGGTGAAAAACTCATGTCTGGCACTAAAAAAGTTGGAAAGAGTCAGAAGGCAAAGGATTAATCAATTATAAAAAATAAAATAAAATAAACCAATTGAAAACTTAAAGGTGAACCACGCCTCTTAAAGATCCCAGTCAGGGTGTAGGTCCCTTGTTGGCCCAATGTAGTTCAAATGCACTTTTCCACTTTATATAAATGATAGCGGCTATTGGCTTTTTTGTGGTGTTTTTAATAAAAGGCTGGTGGTACAGTGAAAGAGGAGCCCTTCATCATCTTTTGGAGACATATACTGTGGTTTAGATTTTGGTGGCTGAAAATCTTACATTGATCTTAGGCAAAGAACTGATATTACCCCTGCAACAATAGGCTGGGGGGATTCAAAGCAGATCACCGTGGGCTAACCAATAAAGTTTAGTTCATTTGATGGAGTCTCTCCAGATCCCCCTAACACTACATTTTGGCCTTTTTTTCGAGCCACCAAGTGGCTGTGGTATGTGAGTACTTAGTAGTTTTGCTGGTATTTTGGAAGAAGCTTCAAGAACGGTTTGGTTGACCTTAGGTTAAACTTAGTACAACGTTTTGAAGAAACGAAGTCAAATGTGCTGTATTTTCAAGCATTCCAGCAAAAAGCATCAAATCTAGTAAAGGAGAGAGAAGCCAAACAGTGAAGCACTATCGTTGTCCAATGGATGAAATCCACTTATTGTACAGCGCTGCGGAATATGTTGGCGCTTTATAAATAAATGTTAATAATAACCATATAATAATAATATCAGAGAGATGAGGCCCTGCAGAAGGGCAACACAATTGTTTGTGGAATAGTTTCATAGTGATAGCTCCTGGGTAGCGCTTCCTCTATCTCAAGCAGATTTATTTAGTCAAATCATTGTAGATCTGTGCAAGGAGTGGAGGTGGTGCCAACATAGTAAAAAGCCACCAGAACTGGGAGAAATCTCCAAGAAATTGTAAATAATGGGCACCAACTTAACTATAAAGCTTGTATATTCCCGACAAAAGCAGGGATCCCCAGCCTTTTTTCCTGTAAGCCGCACTTAGATGTAAAAAGTGTTGGTGAGCCGCACAATCATGGAAAATGTTCTTTGGTGATGCCAAATAAGGGCTGTGATTGGCTATTTGGTAGTCAATGGGGACTACTAGCCTGCACGGGGCTCTGCTTGGAGTAAAACTGTGTCTCTGGGCTCCCAAAACTTGTACCCAAGCCAGAAATGTAAAAATGGCACCTACTGTGAGGCCACTGGGAGCAACATCAAAGGGGGAGGTGAGCAACATGTTTCCCACGAGCCATTGGTTGGGGATCACTGCTTTAGGGGGTGGGGAGAGTAGGGAAAATAGAGAGCTGTAGAAATAGTCTCTCAGTACATGGGAAATTAGTATTTGGAAATAAAATATTTCAGTAATATCTGTAATGGATCTGTGTTAAAAACAGACAAAGGCAAAGAACTATTATTGTTCCTGATCATACGTAGAACTGTTCAGAGAAGGAATGCTCCATGCTCACGTGACACTGTTCCTTCAAAGTGGGAAAAAGAAATGGAGGCTAAAACCTACTTACAAATAATGTATAACTAACGTCAGCCTCTCTACTCTCACGGGGAAACACATTTCTGCTCTTGTTCTCTAAACAAGAGCAGAAAAAAAGCTCTAAAATAGCAAAATACAGAGAGTGAAATTATTGAAGGAAAATCTATTGATTTATTTGTATTTAATATTTTAATTTAAAGCTCCATAGAGAAAACTGCCCATGTAAAACTATCTATTTGCAGGGAAAAACATTAACGCTATTTATCTGAATAGAGCAGAAAACCTATTTTTTTTTTTTTTTGTATTAACATCACAGCTTGTTCAATAGAGAGCTGGGAGATACGGGAGGTTAATACATGAGCAGACTTGCAGGCAAAATAGGGAAACTGTGAAGCAACCTCCCAAGGCACAAGGAATATTATATTCTACAGTGTTTTACATTTTAATTGTATGGACGCTGAAGGTTTTCTGAGATGGGATCACACTTGGCTGAACTGACGTTATATATTAGTACTCACACTATAGCTCAGCCATTAATAACCAGCGGATATAGCTTTAGATAAGGGTGTATATCATATGGAAATCAAGAGTGGGTAGAAACCTCTCAGCAGACTCGCTAAGGTTACTAGCACATCTTTCCCATTAATAATTTCAGAGGGTTTGAGGTTGTATTAGGTCCAACTGTCACATTGTATTGCAATATAGTATTTATGTGTACCTTTGCTGCTGCTGCTGCTTACATTTTCTGTATGCCGGGGGTTAAAGGGATGGAAGTAGATTTAAAGGTGCACTAATGCCTCAGTATGCAATCTACCTGTACATCAGCTGCAGTCATTGAATATAGGCTACCCTGGGATCTCTCTAATGAGAGATAGAGCTAATGAGTGAGAAAGGGTTCAGAAAGCACAGTGGGAATTAGGCCAATGGCAAAAGTAATGTATTTCAGCCACTCAGTACCTGTCAGGTGCATGAATGGAGACAGGAGGTTTTTTCGACCAGAATATCCAGGCTGCCAGTTCAATCACAAACTTTGTGCCTATGACTGATTGTTTGGATGTCACAGCTTAAAGGAGAACTAAGCCATAAAAATGGGTATGGCTATAAATGCTATATTTTATATACGGAATGTACTACACCAGCATTAAGGTTCAGCATACCTATAACAGCAATGATCCAGGTTGTAAATGGTGCTCCCCTTCCTGGATTGTGTTAGGAGTGTCAGTGACTCTGCCCATGCTCAGTGGGCTCTGGGCAGCTGTTGGGAAGCTAAGCTTAGGGGGTGTCAGAAATTATCAAGCAGAAAATTAGGTTTGTCTTTCATATAAGCTGATGTTACAGGGCTGATTGCACTGGTTTCAGAGCTGCCATTCAATATAATCTGTATTATTTACTAATCAGCCTTATATTGTGACATTTATATTCTATATATACAGTATAGTGTGACATTTATATTCTATATATACAGTATATAGTGTGACATTTATATTCTATATATACAGGATAGTGTGATATTTATATTCTATATATACAGTATATAGTGACATTTATATTCTATATATACAGTATAGTGTGCCATTTATATTCTATATATACAGTATAGTGAGACATTTATATTCTATATATACAGTATAGTGTGCCATTTATATTCTATATATACAGTATAGTGTGCCATTTATATTCTATATATACAGTATAGTGTGACATTTATATTCTATATATACAGTATATTGGGACATTTATATTCTGTATATACAGTATAGTGTGACATTTATATTCTATATATACAGTATATTGGGACATTTATATTCTATATATACAGTATAGTGTGACATTTATATTCTATATATACAGTATATTGTGACATTTATATTCTATTTATACAGTATAGTGAGACATTTATATTCTATATATACAGTATAGTGTGTCATTTATATTCTATATATACAGTATAATGTGACATTTATATTCTATATATACAGTATATTGTGACATTTATATTCTATTTATACAGTATAGTGAGACATTTATATTCTATATATACAGTATAGTGAGACTTTTATATTCTATATATACAGTATATAGTGAGACATTTATATTCTATATATACAGTATAGTGTGACATTTATATTCTATATATACAGTATATAGTGTGACATTTATATTCTATATATACAGTATAGTGTGACATTTATATTCTATATATACAGTATAGTGTGACATTTATATTCTATATATACAGTATAGTGTGACATTTATATTCTATATATACAGTATAGTGTGACATTTATATTCTATATATACAGTATAGTGTGACATTTATATTCTATATATACAGTATAGTGTGACATTTATATTCTATATATACAGTATAGTGTGACATTTATATTCTATATATACAGTATAGTGTGACATTTATATTCTATATATACAATATAGTGTGACATTTATATTCTATATATACAGTATAGTGTGACATTTATATTCTATATATACAGTATAGGGAGACATTTATATTCTATATATACAGTATAGTGAGACATTTATATTCTATATATAAAGTATATAGTGAGTGGGCCCCTAAGCTCAGGTAAGTGACAGCAGCACAGAGTATGGGCAGGGAATCAGCAGAAAAGAAGATGGGGGGCTACTGGGGCATCTTTGGGGGCACAGATCTTCCCTGCTAAAGGGCTCTGGGTGCCTTGGGCTGGTACAGAAGCACAAAACATAATGTATAACATTTCTAACCTTTATTAAGCTTTAGTTCTCCTTTAAGACAAGTTTTCTTACCAGTTCTAGCAGCTGGCTGAGGGACACATAACTACTGATGTCAGACCATCTCATTCACATGCAATTCCTGGAATAAGTGGATAAGGCTAAAGTCTTGGATAAGCAACCTTTGGTTTTTAATAGCTTTAGTAGAGAACTTAAATGTTCAGCGAGTTTGTTTGCTTTGACTCAGGCAGGTTTTTTTTTATTTCTCAGCTCTCATAGCTGAACTTGTGTAGGCAGCAGTGCAAGCAGTGTCTGTGAGCCTTTCAGGGAAAGGAACCTGTTGCACTGAACCTACTGGAGGGTTCCCGGCAGTTCCAATTTTATCTGCCAGTCACAGGAGTGTTTCATGAATTGAAACATAAGTTGGTCACTGAGTCAGTTCAGCACAGCAACTGATTTAAACAGTAATATTCAATGAATTCCCAGTACAGGTATAGAACCTGTTATCCAGAATGCTAAGAGCCTGGAGTTTTCCAGATAAGGGATCATTCCATAATTCAGATCTCCTACCTTAAGTCTACGAAATAAAATATTTAAAGATTAATTTAACCCAATAGAATTGTTTTACCTCCAATAAGGATTATTTATATCTTAGTTGGGATCAATACAGGTACTGTTTTATTATTACAGAGAAAAGGGAATCATTTAACCATTAAATAAACCCAATAGGGCTGTTCTGCCCCCAATAAGGGGTAATTATATCTTAGTTGGGATCAAGTACAGGTACTGTTTTATTATTACAGAGAAAAGGGAATCATTTAACCATGAAATAAACCCAATAGGGCTGTTCTGCCCCCAATAAGGGGTAATTATATCTTAGTTGGGATCAAGTACAGGTACTGTTTTATTATTACAGAGAAAAGGGAATCATTTAACCATTAAATAAACTCAATAGGGCTGTTCTGCCCCCAATAAGGGGTAATTATATCTTAGTTGGGATCAAGTACAGGTACTGTTTTATTATTACAGAGAAAAGGGAATCATTTAACCATTAAATAAACCCAATAGGACTGTTCTGCCCCAATAAGGGGTAATTATGTCTTAGTTGGGATCAAGTACAGGTACTGTTTTATTATTACAGAGAAAAGGGAATCATTTAACCATTAAATAAACCCAATAAGGCTGTTCTGCCCCCAATAAGGGGTAATTATATCTTAGTTGGGATCAAGTACAGGTACTGTTTTATTATTACAGAGAAAAGGGAATCATTTAACCATTAAATAAACCCAATAGGGCTGTTCTGCCCCCAATAAGGGGTAATTATATCTTAGTTGGGATCAAGTACAGGTACTGTTTTATTATTACAGAGAAAAGGGAATCATTTAACCATTAAATAAACCCAATAGGGCTGTTCTGCCCCCAATAAGGATTAATTATATCTTAGCTGGGATCAAGTACAGGTACTGTTTTATTATTACAGAGAAAAGGGAATCATTTAACCATTAAATAAACCCAATAGGGCTGTTCTGCCCCCAATAAGGGGTAATTATATCTTAGTTGGGATCAAGTACAAGGTACTGATTTATTATGACAGAAAAAAAGGAAATCATTTAATAAATGTGAATTATTTGATTAAAATGGGGTCTATGGGAGATGGCCTTCCTGTAATTTGTAAACTTCTGGATAAAGGGTTTCCGGATAACGGACCCCTACCTGCACTAGCAAATACACACTTCCACACAAGCAAAAAAAGTGATTAGATTTCTATTTATGCATTACCCAGTAATTTCATGTTTTGTGTTGTAGTTCAAGCACAGCACCAAGCCTTATGTAAGTAGAACAGTTTAGTAAAAGTCATATGGGATTTGTTAATTCCTTTCCCCAAGCTAAATTTGTTATTTTAAACACTCATTTTGGCAGATTACGACCTTCCTTACCGAGTGCTAATGGATTTTGCATGCCTGTTTTGAAGTGGGAAATCCTCATTTTCAATAATAATAATGAAAAAAAACAGATGCATTGCTTTCGATGACCTGTAATTTAATTATAAAATCAAGTCAAGATTTCTTTAATGGGACAAGTGAAATAGCAGCTGCTGTGTGCAGATGAGAAACTAGGGCTGAACCTAAAGCATATTCCATAGCTCCTGCATTTTCTCTCTAAAATGTGTCTAAGATTGGCTATTAGGCAGCCTCTATGCACACTATCAGCTTACTGGGGCTTTATTTGGTAGGAAATCTTGTTTTTATTCAACCAAAACTTGCCCCCAAGTCAGGAATTCAAAATTAACTCCCTGGTTTGGGGGCACTGAGAGCAACATCCAAGGGGTTGGTTAGCATGTTCCCCTGAGCCACTGTTGGGGATCACTGTTTTATAGGCTGGCACCTCCTGTTAGGGTACCTACTAGCGCTCATCTTTTCATGTGTACGTGTGAAATTTAGTGATCTCTAATGGGCGGTGGCACAATATTCATAATTATCCCCCTGACTGCTCCTGAACTTCACTTTGGAACTTTTGCTGCCTGCCCTGATCCAGACCTGTTTAGACTATGCTTTCTGCTTAATCATTTGGTACCTCATTATTTTGTTTATTTGCCTCTCTCTGCTGCTGAGCTTCCTGCATTCCCTGCTAGGCAAGTCCCCTGCAAGTGTCAGCTGCTTATGGGTCTGCTTCCAGGTCTCACTGTTTGTACACAATTGACAACCTCCATACTTGGCTGCATGTCTTGGGAAGAGTAACTCCTGACAAAAGCATCAGTCTCACGTTCAGATTTTCCATTTATTTAGCTTTTATAGACGAAGACTAAAACCCTAGGAGTCAGTTCAGCAAAGCATCTGTTTTAAACAGTAATATTCAATGAATTCCCAGTACAGGTATGGGACTTGATTTCCAGAATGCTCGGGACCAAGGGTTTTCCAGATAAGGGATCTTTCCATAATTTGGATCTCTATACCTTAAGTCTACTAAAAAAAATATTTTAAGATGAATTTAACCCAACAGAATTGTTTTACCTCCAATAATGATTAATGATATCTTAGCTGGGATCAAGTACAGGTACTGATTTATTATGACAGAGAAAAAATAAACCATATTAATAAATGTGAATTATTTGATTAAAGTGTCTTTCAATTGCAACTAACCTTGCCAAAATTACTTTAAACATAGAGACTGATCAATAACTATATTGTGCTTTTTAGTAATTAGATTTTTAGTTACATGTTTACACATACATTGCCAATCCTTACTATCTCAAGGTAGATCCTCCAAGGTGGTTCTAACAAGTAACTTCTGGTCTTGTTTTTGGCTTGGTTTGTAAAAATGTGTGATTTGTTCTGTGTATGAACAAGATATTCAGACAAATCGGAGCTGTCATAGGTGTATATGTGAATATGACAGAGTAACTCTAATAGGAGTACCAATCCCTGGTTACCTGGATATTATGCCAGTATCAGGCAACATCACACAGAGGGGCTTGGATGCCTTTATGGGCAAACAAAATATTCAGGGTCTCATTAATCTCTATGGCTAGTTAGTTTTGTGTGAATGTTTATCTATGTGTGTTTGTAGCTATGTGTGTGTGTATGTGAATATCTGGGTGGGTAATTACAAAGAGATGCAAAGTTTTCCCACCATTTCCCAATGTAGGTGAGTGATGTTGGGGGATCACATGGCAGGGCAGAACCTGAGGAACAGTAAGTTATACATGTACTGTACGTATGGTTTGTGAATGGAAGGGCCTGATAAACAGGGGGAGGTTACCAGGACATGCAAACCCTGACCTTCTGGTTGACAAAGATTGAAAACAGACCTAGAATCAAACCCTGAATCAAAAAACTTCAGGCATTTTATGGCCCCTGGGTTGTTTCACATGTCACTGCTTTATATAATAGCGTTGGCTTCCTCTGGGACGGCTGGGTGCACCTGAAGTAATTTTAGAAGGAAATACCTCCTGACTGTGTAAGGCTGACTCTTTTAATTAGGTTAATGTCTTTTATAGGTCATTGAGCAAATTGAATCATGCTTCAGCTCCCGCCCTGGCAATACCAGCCTTAACTATTGATTTCCAGTAAATGTGTGGTTACATAGTTACATAGGGTTGAAAAAAGACTAAGGTCCATCAAGTTCAACCCTTCAAGTAAACCCAGCACACACAAACTTATACTTACCAATCTATACACTCACATACAGACCCATACTGACCTATCTATCCACTCACATACAGACCCATACTGACCTATCTATCCACTCACATACAGACCCATACTGACCTATCTATCCACTCACATACAGACCCATACTGACCTATCTATATACTCACATACAGACCCATACTGACCTATCTATCCACTCACATACAGACCCATACTGACCTATCTATCCACTCACATACAGACCCACACTGACCTATCTATCCACTCACATACAGACCCACACTGACCTATCTATACACTCACATACAGACCCATACTGACCTATCTATACAGTCACATACAGACCCATACTGACCTATCTATCCACTCACATACAGACCCATACTGACCTATCTATACACTCACATACAGACCCATACTGACCTATCTATACACTCACATACAGACCCATACTGACCTATCTATACAGTCACATACAGACCCATACTGACCTATCTATCCACTCACATACAGACCCATACTGACCTATCTATCCACTCACATACAGACCCATACTGACCTATCTATACACTCACATACAGACCCATACTGACCTATCTATACACTCACATACAGACCCATACTGACCAATCTATACACTCACATACAGACCCATACTGACCTATCTATCCACTCACATACAGACCCATACTGACCTATCTATACACTCACATACAGACCCATACTGACCTATCTATCCACTCACATACAGACCCATACTGACCTATCTATCCCCTCACATACAGACCCATACTGACCTATCTATACACTCACATACAGACCCACACTGACCTATCTATCCATTCACATACAGACCCATACTGACCTATCTATCCACTCACATACAGACCCATACTGACCTATCTATATACTCACATACAGACCCATACTGACCTATCTATACACTCACATACAGACCCATACTGACCAATCTATACACTCACATACAGACCCATACTGACCTATCTATCCACTCACATACAGACCCATACTGACCTATCTATCCACTCACATACAGACCCATACTGACCTATCTATCCACTCACATACAGACCCACACTGACCTATCTATCCCCTCACATACAGACCCATACTGACCTATCTATACACTCACATACAGACCCATACTGACCTATCTATACACTCACATACAGACCCATACTGACCTATCTATACACTCACATACAGACCCACACTGACCTATCTATACACTCACATACAGACCCATACTGACCTATCTATCCACTCACATACAGACCCATACTGACCTATCTATCCCCTCACATACAGACCCATACTGACCTATCTATACACTCACATACAGACCCATACTGACCTATCTATACACTCACATACAGACCCACACTGACCTATCGATACACTCACATACAGACCCATACTGACCTATCTATACACTCACATACAGACCCATACTGACCTATCTATACACTCACATACAGACCCATACTGACCTATCTATACACTCACATACAGACCCACACTGACCTATCGATACACTCACATACAGACCCATACTGACCTATCTATACACTCACATACAGACCCATACTGACCTATCTATACACTCACATACAGACCCATACTGACCTATCTATACACTCACATACAGACCCATACTGACCTATCTATACACTCACATACAGACCCACACTGACCTATCTATCCACTCACATACAGACCCACACTGACCTATCTATCCACTCACATACAGACCCATAGAGATGTAGCGAACTGTTCGCCGGCGAACTAATTCGCGGACTTTTGCCGATGTTCGCCACTTTGGGTTCGCCGCGTTTTTTTTTGGCGCCGCGTTTTTTCGCCTTGGTTTTTCCGCCGCGTTTTATCGCCTATGCATATACATAGGAATAGCTTGCGTTTTTTTTTTGGCGTTATTTTTTGGCGTTTTTTTTTTTGGCGTTTTTTGGGCGTTTTTTTTACAAAGTATTTTTCAGAGAAATTTTTGCTTGATCCCCCTCCTGCATGCCACTGTCCAGGTCGTGGCACCCTTTAAACAACTTTAAAATCAGTTTTCTGGCCAGAAATGGCTTTTCTAGGTTTTAAAGTTCGCCTTCCCATTGAAGTCTATGGGGTTCGCAAAGTTCGCGAATATTCGCGAGTTTTGGCGAAAGTCCGCGAACGGGTTCGCGAACATTTTCGGCGATGTTCGCTACATCTCTACAGACCCATACTGACCTATCTATACACTCTTTTAAGGAATGAAAGAGTAGAGTAGGGTGTAGGAATAAAAAAATTCAATACATTTTGTGAGCAATTGTAGCCAAGAAGCAAATAAGATCTACATTGTCTTGAGAAAAAGAGATCCAGGGAAGAATTATCTATGGATAGCCTATATATTACCTACAGAAGGAATTGGACCATATTTCCCAGCAAAGGCAAAGTCAGCTAGTTGGTTGCAGTATGTAGGTACGTATAATTAAGGGGATACAGTATTTAATGGATGTGACTTTCTGAATGTGTCAAAATCATTTTTAAATATCTCTACTGGAAAGGAATATAAACATAGGACATATATTAACTGCTGTACTACTAATGTAGTATACTTAGCCACGTGTATTTGTGTTAAACAACATGTAGGGAAGACATGAAGGGTAATTAAGGGTGTGGCATTTACAGGTATGGTATCCCTTATCTGGAAACCCGTTATCCAGAAAGTTCCAAATTACGGAAAGGCCATCCCCCATAGACTCTATTATAAGAAATAATTCAAATTTTTAATTTTTTTTCCTTTTTCTCTGTAATAATAAAACAATACCTTGTACTTGATCCCAACTAAGATATAATTACCCCTTATTGGGGGCAGAACAGCCCTATTGAGTTTATTTAATGGTTAAATGATTCCCTTTTCTCTGTAATAATAAAACAGTACCTGTACTTGATCCCAACTAAGATATAATTAATCCTTATTGGGGGCAGAACAGCCCTATTGGGTTTATTTAATGGTTAAATGATTCCCTTTTCTCTGTAATAATAAAACAGTACCTGTACTTGATCCCAACTAAGATATAATTACCCCTTATTGGGGGCAGAACAGTCCTATTGGGTTTATTTAATGGTTAAATGATTCCCTTTTTCTCTGTAATAATAAAACAGTACCTGTACTTGATCCCAACTAAGATGTAATTAATCCTTATTGGAGGCAAAACAACCCTATTGGGTTTATTCAGTATTTAAATCATATTAAGTAGACTTGTGGAGATTGAAATAATAAAAAACCCCAGGTCCCGAGCATTCTGGATAACAGGTCCCATACCTGTACTATTACAACGTAAGTCCTTAGACACTGGTTCCTCCTGTATATCCTCTGTATAAATCATTAATCACGTGTCTTTGAGTTTCCCCTGTAACGGAAATATTTCAATAAAAAATTTTTTTAATTCCCTTTATTTATATAAGCAATTGGTTCTTTGCATGTGAAGTAATCATGTCCTTCTTTTTTATTTTTAAGGCTCCATTGAGTCACAGGAAAATCTCCTCAATACAACATTCTACATCAATATTTGTCAGAACATCAACATTTACTGACTTTAATGCTTTAGAAATAGGGCCTGTATATATTTGAAAGCTTTATTTTGCATGTTTTTGACATACACAACATAAAATCAGGATGAGGGAATTTGGCACTCTGTTCCTTTGAACCCAAGCGTGCAGGATTCTCACCCGTGTCTGATAGTGGATAGCGTTTGTATGAATTCCGTTCCAAGCCAGTCAGCAGGAGTGCCTACTGTCAATTAAAAACAAATCTGAAATTGCATATTTACTAATGATGTACAGTTGCCATGTCACTTGCTATGAAGCAGAAAATCTCTGCAAAGGGAGGACATAATCAGGGGAATAGAAGATAATTAGAAAAAAAAAGATTCCCATAACAATGTTTAATTTACTGAAAGCTGAGCTCCCTGTAATGTCAGTCAGCTCACAAATCAGTTCTATTCTCAGACTTTTGCACAGTTTACAGAAATCAGAACAGCGCGCCCACGATGGCAGTCTGTATTCTGGGCACATGGAACCATTCAGACTCAGCCACACACATGTGCCACGCATGCAGACCCCACTGTTGTAGGCATTGCACTCTAATGGCTATTACAATGCACTTGAACTGAGATATTTAAGAAGAATACATATATTATTTCATCATCTCTTTATCATTATGAAAGGTGCTATTAGATTTTCCCTTCCTATTTTTAATCAAAGGGAAGAACCGAACCTGCTAAAAACACAATAGAATAAATCTACTTCAAAGTATATTTAATTGCTGAGTGAAGATTTTTCATAGGGAAAGTTGAAGAACAGCAGCATTAGAGAGATTCTCATGGCAAATGTTAATTATCCTGAGCCTGTCCATAAATATATGGCTATAGACAGGGTTCTTTGAATGAGTTTGCCAGGAACAAAATCTATGACTTTTCTGCTTTTGCTTTTTAAGGAGAAGGAGAGGCATTTTGGCATTTTACTGCCAATAGATTAGCCACATTAGTGCCACCTAGAACCCTATATTTATTCTGCAGAAAGCTTTACCATACCTGAGTAAAGAGCCCTAGGAACTCTCTCTGTTTGTTTAGGGTAACAGCAGCCATTTTTAGCTTGGTCTAAGTAGCTTCTGTGCTGCTGGTAGCTCAGATAACGCAGAGTTGGGAGGGGGGAGCAAATTTTGATGGGAGGGGAGCAGGAGTAGGGACGAGGAGAGGGAAAAAGTAGTATACTGAGTAGACTTGTGCCGTTTTTCTGAGAGAAGGAAGTCTGACACAGAAGAACATGTTTATACAAAAGGAGAAAAGAAATCCTGTGTTTCTTTTGAGGACTCAAAAGTGGAGTGTTTCTGTGAGTGCTTATGGCTGTATTTACATAATTCTGACAAAGCTTACTTAGTTTTTACCTTTCCTTCACCCTTAAAGAAAAGTAAACCCTTTTTAAAAAAAACCTCTAAAACTACTCTGTACAGCCCCCAGAATAACATTCCTTTCTCCCTGCATGCAGATTTATTTTGTTTCTTCATGACAAGCAGCTAAACTGCAGTTCTTTGTATAGTGTGACGCCCCACCCCCTTTTGCTTTCTAGCCCTTGTTCTCTCTCCAATTATAGTTACCTCAAAGAGGTACCTTCTAGGCATGCCTGATTTTAATTGGAGCAGAGGCAGTGGGCATGCCCAGTAGGCAACTCTTTGAAGTCTTCATAGTTGGGGTGAGGAGTGCTCAGAAAGCCAGAGAAGAGATTCATGTTAGACAAGGAAGCGACTAAAAGAGCTGCAGGTCAGCAGCTTGTAATAGAGAAACAAAAAAATCTGCTTGCAGTGAGAAAAGTATGTTATTGTGGGGACGGTACAGAGTAATTTTAAGGGATTATAAAATAAAAGGTTTACTTATCTTTTAATTCAGCAAAGAAGGGGGTGGGGTGCACCCTCCATAGGTCATTGTGCAGTCTGCAGTCAGGAATTAGCCACCTTGGTAAGCATTAACACTCCAATTAAAGTTACAAAGAGAAGAATATCAGTAGGCAGTAATGGTGTATGACATGTTCTGCCTTTGGTTTCACTTTCCCTTGTTCTTTCAGCATCCTTGTTTTGGGTTCCCAGTTTTTCTTTAACTTTGCCAACTACAACAGACTGATACAGGCAACACTGGAGTTCCTTTCCTCCTAAATAGCACTTCACAGAGCAGATAGCAAAGCCTGTAAATGGCAGAAGTAGTGAAAATATATGTAAAGTGAGTGCCAAGAGCACCACCTTGATTTGTAATCATAACAGATCAACTGATTGGTTGTGCCAACTGAGCCCGCTTATGGGGCAAAGAAGCATCATACTTACCGGGGTTTTGTACAGGAGCATTTTTCAGCCTGCACTAACAACTATGTAGCACGTGGCACCTTGGTGGAGAATGGCCATCAAATCCTTCTTGTCAGGTAACCCAATAATCATGAGCTATTACCAGTAAGTTTCTTTACAACATAGTACAGGTATAAGATCCCTTATCCAGAAACATGCTATCCAGAAAGCTCCATTCTACTAAAATTTTTAAAAATGATTTTCTTTTTCTCTGTAATAGTAAAACTGTGCCTTGTACTTGATCCCAACTAAGATATAATTACCCCTTATTGGGGGCAGAACAGCCCTATTGGGTTTATTTAATGGTTAAATGATTCCCTTTTCTCTGTAATAATAAAACAGTACCTGTACTTGATCCCAACTAAAATATAATCAGTCCTTATATGAATGAAAACTGTTCTATTGGGTTTATATAATGTTAAATGATTTTTTAGGTGATCCAAATCAAAGAAAGACCCCTTATTCAGAAAACCCCTAATTCCAGTAGCCCAATGGCCCGTAGGGAAACGTAGGGAAGCAGGGGCATGACGTAGACGTAGGGCAGACATAGCCACTCCCATTTTTATGTGATTGGTTGCTTTGTATTGGGTATAAATATTTGGAACCGTTCCCGCTCCTCATCCATTTTAGGCAGCATAGTAAAACGCCCACCCTCCCTCCCTATAGCGGTGGAGGCAACGAGTGGTGTTGGCGGGGTGATTGAGTTGGGGGAAAACAATGGTTGGGTTAGGAAGGGAGTTTGAGAATTGTTTGGGGCATGCCTGGAACCTCAGGGGTAAGTAAGTGGAGCAGGAGGTGAGTTTTGTTGGGTAGGGGGTCGCATAAATGTTCTGCGGCCATTTTTATCCCAAGAATTGGTGTCCGTGTGTTTATTGGGATTGGTAAGTAAAAGAGGCAAAAGGGTTAAGGTTGGGAGAAAGGCGGGTCAAGATCTGACGGTGCTCACGTCATGAGCATTCTAGATAACAGGTCCCATGCCTGCATAATTATATACCCCTCCTCCATTCCGAAATACCCTATCTTTCCTACACAAGGTATACCCTGTGCTTATAAACTGCTCTGGTGTGTAAATCATGCAGACAGATTTTACAATACCACTAAATACATATTGCTTGTCTAAAGCCATGAATGCAAAAGCACTACATTTTGCTAAATGTTACCATTCAGACTTTTTAACTATATTTAAGTGATGGTTCACCTTTCAGTTAACTTTTAGCATTTTCTTTTTACATAGTAACATAGTAAGGTAGGTTGAAAAATGACGTACGTCCATCACGTTCAACGATAATGCCTATATATAACCTGCCTAACTGCTAGTTGATCCAGAGGAAGGAAAAAACCCCATCTGAAGCCTCCAAGATGGCAATCGGACCAGTCCCTGGATCAACTTGTACTGAGAGCTATCTCCCATAACCCTGTATTCCCTCACTTGTACTGAGAGCTATCTCCCATACCCCTGTATTCCCTCACTTGTACTGAGAGCTATCTCCCCTACCCCTGTATTCCCTCACTTGTACTGAGAGCTATCTCCCCTACCCCTGTATTCCCTCACTTGTACTGAGAGCTATCTCCCATAACCCTGTATTCCCTCACTTGTACTGAGAGCTATCCCCCCTACCTCTGTATTCCCTCACTTGTACTGAGAGCTATCTCCCCTACCTCTGTATTCCCTCACTTGTACTGAGAGCTATCTCCCCTACCCCTGTATTCCCTCACTTGTACTGAGAGCTATCTCCCCTACCCCTGTATTCCCTCACTTGTACTGAGAGCTATCTCCCCTACCCCTGTATTCCCTCACTTGTACTGAGAGCTATCTCCCATACCCCTGTATTCCCTCACTTGTACTGAGAGCTATATCCCATACCCCTGTATTCCCCCACTTGTACTGAGAGCTATCTCCCATAACCCTGTATTCCCTCACTTGCTAAGAATCCATCCAACCCTTTCTTAAAGCTATATAATGTATCAGCCAGCACGACTGATTCGGGGAGGGAATTCCACAACTTCACAGCTCTCACAGTAAAAAAAATCCTTTCCGAATGTTTAAATGGAACCTCCCTTCTTCTAAACGGAGTGGGTGCCCTCGTGTCCGTTGGAAGGACCTACTGGTAAATAAAACATTAAAAAGGTTATTATATGATCCCCTTATATATTTATACATAGTTATCATGTCACCTCTTAAGCGCCTCTTCTCCAGTGTAAACAAACCCAACTTGGCCAGTCCAGCTTTCAAATGGTGGTCACTGACCCCGGCAGCCTAAAATTATTGCTCTATAAATCTACAATTTTATTGTTACTTTTTATTTTTTTATCTTTCTAACCAGGCCCTCTGTTATTCATATTCCCATGTCTTTTCAAAGCACTGTCTGGTTGTTAGTGTAAATAAGACCCTAGCAACCTGATAGCTGCTAAAATACCAAATGGAGAGCTCCTAAACAAAATAACTAACAAAACACAAAAAATGAAGACCAAATGCAAATTGTCTCAGAATACCAATGTCTATTTCATATTAAAAGTTAATTTAAAGGCGAACAACCCCTTTTACCACTGGGTCAAATCTTTCCCTAGTGAAACAAGTCTAAATATTGTCAGGATAGTCAATGGACCCAGGCACCACAAGATGTAGCATGGCTTTCCTATTTTGAAGACATGAGCATTCATTTTCTCAGATTGTGGTTCAAGCACTTGACTTTAATGTTTGATGTGTTGAGAATTATGTGGAATTGTTGTAATTTTTTAACTTCCCTTTGACTTTCACGGCTCCACCAACCAGCCACCTGAAAAGTCTGAAATCCATTATTCTCTTTCTGCCATCAGCTTGGCCTGTTGCCTCCAGACACCGCCTGCGCTGGGCATTCCGACTCTACTTTTCAGACACATTCTGGCTATTCCTTGGGATTTCTACTTTCTTCAATTTCATTATAAATTTCCAGCCCTTCTGCCCCGGTTCTGCAGTTTCATTAACAATTTTAAATTCTACCATAGACTACTAGCCGTGTGCTCTTCTGGCTTGAGGGCAGTTTCCTGGGACGGAGCAGTCTTACAGGACAGATCAGATGTATTAAAAACATTTGTTTCCTCTCTCTTCTGAATTTCTCAGTTCCCAGAAGCAAGAGGGAGAGACAAAAGGGAAGCGGATCAGCGGCAGACAGCTTAACAAAGTGGCAATCACATTGAATTCATTGACAAGGAATAGACATTTCTCTTTGCTGTATGTGATCCGAGTTCTCAATCTGATATCACCAAAGGGCCAAAAGAGTAATAGAAATGTATTAGCTCTTCCCACAGCAATAAAACAAACCTGCCTGAAAGGAATACACAAAACAAACATAAAACAAACATCTTTCTGACCTTGCACAGAACTTCACAGTCATACAAAATACAAGTAAATATACGACACACAAAGCAGAAGGATAGTTGTCAAATACAGTATATTAAGACACAGCGGGGAGTCATATCACGACGGCGAGACACAGAATATTCAAAGCACAGCGAATCCACTTTATCAAAGCCTACTTGCTGCAAAATCGGCATAAAACTGTAAAGAGAAGAAATAACAATCAGATGGCTCTGTGTGATCAATGCGCTGCTATTTGCAGAGTAGATGGAATTATTTGAAGTGCTGAATGCAGAGAGCATTTTTGGGCACTTTTATTATAGTGTAGTTGAAATGCTCTTGATCACTTAGAATAGCAGGAAAATAACATATTTGTCTGGTAAGGTGTTTACTTCAAGCAACAAAAGAATACTTTTAAATGTAGGTTATACTGAGAGAGTTGAAGTATAAAGATGAATGCTGAATATATACAGTATATATATTTGGATATGGTGTCTATAGGTATATCACTCTCAGAATGCTTTATGACAAACTGCAGATGTGGAGAATAACAGTGGCTGTGTTCACTCAGTGTCAGGGGCAGCCACAGGTGAGTGGCTGGCAGGTAGGAGCCTATGTGCAGATAACCCAGAAATCCCTTAAAAGGCCAGACAGCCAAGTTAGATGAACGAAGGAGTTTTAATGAAAACAAACAGAATGGAAATAAAAGTAATGTACAAGCCTGTGATAACTACAGAGTCCAGCAACAGGTGAATCCTAAGGCAGGCAGGGGTCAGTCCAGGCAGAGTTCTAGCAAGTCCGATAATCAGGCAAGGGTCAATTCAGGCAGAGTTCTATCAGATCCGTTAATCAGGCAGGGGTCAGTCCGGGCAGAGTTCAAGCGAATCCAGAAAGTCGGGGAGAAGTCAATATCACAAAACCAAACAGGAACCAGGCAGGGAACATAGGAATCAGGTATCAGAAGTAGCAAGACCAGGTTTAGCAAGAACGATGATCAAGCCCTGGGTGTAGTCTGGAGAGGGTTTATATAGTCTGGTGATTACCAAAGCAGCCACACATGTGATGACCAATATAGACAGGGAAACTGGTGGAAAGGCAGAAAGGACATTAGAGCAACCGATCCCATGTAGCTCAAAGAGCCCCCTGTGGCTCAGTAAGCATGTGCACCCGGAGTTCCGCACAAAGTCCAGGGTTCAAATCCCTATAGTTCCTGACACTCAGGCTGAAAAAGCCTGTAAAGGTGCTGGATATAATGAGCCCTAGCCTAGGAAAAAGCAGGGAGGGTTTAGGATTGAGCTTTTCATCCATGATGTAAGGAACTGGATAGCACAGTTTAAAAGAGATAAGGAGAAATTTGAATGAAATATTTGCCATTTTTTATGGAGTACCGTATACACTCGAGTATAAGCCGAGTTTTCCAGCACTCAAAATGTGCTAAAAAAGGAATCCTCGGCTTATACTTGAGTCAAGTAGGGGCACTGCTGGACTACTTGTTCTACCGGCACATCTGTCGCCCGATCATGCAAGTTTTTCTAAAACTTTTTTTAGAAGAAAAGTTTGGAGATTGCATGCTGTACCAGCTATCACCAGAGTCTCCAAATATTTAGCAAAAGGGTTTGCAAAAAGAGTTTTTTTGATAGTTGCCAACTATGCTTGGTGCTCTTAGATCCTGTTCTGATTTGGTCAAAAAGGAAAGCATTTTTGTGCCAACTGGAGCTGTAATTTTCATATTATAGGAATGAAACAAGGGTTAATTTAGGAGAGAGGGCGAATGACTAATCTGAAATATTTAGGTGCAGTTTGAATCATAAAAAGTTTTGACAACCTTTGTATTAGGGGGACACAAGCATCAAAGATGTTTTTTTCCCACATAAAACAATGTATATGGTAAATGGATGAGATAACAGTTAGAAATATTTACGGTTTCCTAGTACACACCAAAAAAGTATACAGAACTATATAAGAATTAAATAACAAATTTACACATCACAATTTCAATATGTATGTAAAATTAAATGAGATATTAACCTGTACAACCTTGCATGTGGTTATCTTATGTTGGATGCGCCTCATTTTCCAGCCCATACCTTGTGTTTATTAATATGGTAGTCATGTAAGCACTTGTGAGTGTCCTTTTATTAAATAATTTGATTATTGAAACTTAGCAGTAGCGGCTGCATTTCCCACCCTAGGCTTATACTCGAGTCAATACGTTTTTTCCAGTTTTCTTAGGTAAAATTAGGTACCTCAGCTTATATTCGGATTGGCTTATACTCGAGTATATATGGTAATCTGCCCTAATAGTGCTTTGCGTACTATCAAAGAGCAAATTTCACATATATATGCAGCCGGCCACAGGGACATTTGATTCTGGTTTCAGAGAAAATAACTCAAATTTGTTTGTAGCTTATGTTATGTGCAAGTGAAACTAATTTTGTGAAAAACAATCCTGCAGTGATTAAAACACAGGCAAATACCTGCTTCAAGTTAGTTACCCTGGGTGTGACTGTCTTATAGTTTGGAAAAGATACTATACACAAGGAGGTTTTATGTTCTCCCCATGCTCCCTTGGGATTTACTCTGGCTCTCCCACACTCCACAAGATTGTAAGCACTACTGGGGCAGGGAATGATGAGAATGATTTATAATGTCTCTAAAGCTCTAAATAAAATGTGTTTGTGCTATATACATAACAGATAATACATGAAAATCATGACTTCTGGAATTTGAGTAAATTTACACAATAAATATATATATATACTGGGACAAGGACAGCACTCCTAGGATTTAAAGAATTGTGAGCAAAATGTAAATGCAAAAATAGAAAGGTTTATTACTCAACGTTTCGGTCTCACACAGAAACCTTCATCTGGAGTGATGAAGGTGATGAAGTTTTCACTCCAGATGAAGGTTTCTGTGTGAGACCAAAACGTTGAGTAATAAACCTTTCTATTTTTGCATTTACATTTTGCTCACAATTCTTTAAATCCTAGGAGTGCTGTCCTTGTCCCAGTGCATTTTTTTGTACTAGCACCCAGGTTTTGTTGCTGCAAATGGTGTGCACCCTATGGACTATTTAATATATATATATATATATATATATATATATATATATATATATATATATATATATATATATATATATATAATCTGTTATTTCTATATATGCACACACATTTTAATGTATTCTTATGCAGATTTGGAGTCATTGGTGTGATACCCCATTTAATACTAAAGATCTCTCCCCTAGAACAACCCAAAGCATTAGATAATGAGGACCAGCATGCAGGCTTGCTAGGTGAGAACTGGGCAGGGATGGGGCATGGTAGGCATCTGAACTTTCTTTGTAGTTGGTCATATGGTTTTTGGCACTTTTTATGCAATCTAGGGATGTGAATATGGGAGTGGGACAGGAGCTATACAGGAGACCTCCAATATTTCTAAATGTTTCCATGTCTGGGTAACAATGTAGATAATTAAAATGATTAAATAGTTTTTGAGGAATTCTGAGGATAATGGTGGTGTCACAACAATATTACATTACATTAACATTTATTTATAAATCGCCAACATATTCCGCAGTGCTGTAAAATAAGCGGGTTACATACATTGGACATACAGAGTAACATATAAAGCAATCAATCAATCAAAAGAGCTTACAATCTACAAACAATAGGTCTGCTTTCTGCTTCATAATTAACCTTGATTAGATCACAATACGCAGACATATGAATTATATATATAGATATGTATTTAGGTATATCCAGCTGTAAGTATCTAGTTATATGGAGGTATTACTTATATAACTATTGTGTATTGTGTTTGCTTGAAGTAAACATCTCACCAGAAAATATAAGCTATTTTGTCTTATATTCAAAGCATTCAAGAGCATTTCAACCACACTATAATCAAAGTGCCAAAAACACTATATTCTTCTCTTCTATCTACCTTACAAATAGCAGAGGGTTGATCAAACAAAACCATCTGATTGTTCTTTTCACCATTTTATTCCCATATTGCAGCTAACAGGCTGCTAAGCTGGATTCATTGTACTCTGAAAACATTTTTTTGGGGATATCAGTACCTGTACCAGGTGTTTCCCTTTTACATAAGTTGGAGTCATAGGAGTTGGAAGGACAACTTTCAAGGTCAGGGGGGAAGGAGGTTCTACAGTCAGGAGCCCCGAGCCTGAAGGGGGCCCCCAAAAAGGTGAAATCTGAGCGTTGCTTAATTATTTCATGTATAAGTGGAATACTTTTCAAAGCTTTATAGACTACCCCCCACTAAAATGTTAAAATGCTAGGAAACAGAATTCAGCTCAATAGTGACCTTTTATAAATCGGCCCCTAAATCACACAGCTTTCTGCAGGCAGCAGATATAAATTATTATTACAGATGAATTCCTGCTTCCTAGCTGTATAAATGGCAATCTTCAGCTTTTTAGAGTCTAACCCACCGCCTCCAACTGTGAAAATAATTCATATGTGTAAACGTGGATGAAATTGTGCTAAAGTTATAGCCCATAAAGAGCTGGGCATTACATTTGCGTTTCATGAGTTAATTGTTCTTTTAATAGGAGCTGAAAAGCATTGTAAACATGATGGAATATGTCACTGGAGATGGCAGACATTGCCGTGGATATAACCGAGCAGTAAAACGTCTAATACCTATCCCTTTGTGCTTGGAAGTTATAATAAAAAAAGAAGCCTCACGCAGAATTATAAGAATTATGTGTATTTTTTATGAAAATGGGAAAATTTATTATGAGTACTAAACCCTTTTTGGAAAGAAGTTCAATACATACTCCGGTGTGTTAATGTGCCGGTGTGTAGTGCTCTCCTGCTGCATGATGTATTGGAAGGTTTGTGACATCCAAATGCCCAGAGAATTCTCAGAGAAACTGCACATCATGGGTTTATTCTGTAGTGGCTGGAACGTCAGGTGGTATTTAAGTCCCACTTGTTCCTGTATTATTGAGCTGTGCAGAGAAACCTCATGCGCATGATTAAATCTTGTTCTCAGTGTTTGTGGGACACAGAGCTACAACTAGACCTTTGTGACTGCACCGTAGAAGGGACCAACAGTGAAGCAAAGCAAAACATTCAGTACAGAAACTTTCAGAGCCAGCGAGGTTACTTTATTAGAAGCGATATAAATTGTACTGTGCAATTACTGCTGAAGTATTGAATATTATTATGAAATATATGGTTTGCTTGCTGGGGCATTTATGCTGCTTTAAGCCAATATATTGTAGTGATTCCTTCACGGTGCCATTGCTCTGACCTATAACCCTCTATTAGCATCCAGAATTTAAATCTAAGCTGATTTATCAAAGTACGATTGTGTCCAAATACTAAAAATTGGTATTTTTTCCAAGTTTTAGAACTGTGCGTATTTTCTGCTGTTTTTTGTTAATTTGCATGACTTTTTTGTATTTACGACAATTTGTGAGACAAAATTGTATTTGTCTCTCCGAGTATGAAAGTTTTGGAATTCATTCAAGCTTCGGTATCGTGACTTTCTTAGGGCCAGGAGCTGCAGAGTGCCATTGAGCCCTATGGGAGACTTTCCTTGGGCCGGGTTGGAGCTGCAGAGTGCCATTGAGCCCTATGGGAGACTTTCCTTGGGCCAGGTTGGAGCTGCAGAGTGCCATTGAGCCCTATGGGAGAGTCTCCTTGGGCCAGGTTGGAGCTGCAGAGTGCCATTGAGCCCTATGGGAGACTTTCCTTGGGCCAGGTTGGAGCTGCAGAGTGCCATTGAGCCCTATGGGAGGCTTTCCTTGGGCCAGGTTGGAGCTGCAGAGTGCCATTGAGCCCTATGGGAGGCTTTCCTTGGGCCAGGTTGGAGCTGCAGAGTGCCATTGAGTCCTATGTGAGACTTTCCTTGGGCCAGGTTGGAGCTGCAGAGTGCTATTGAGCCCTATGGGAGGCTTTCCTTGGGCCAGGTTGGAGCTGCAGAGTGCCATTGAGTCCTATGTGAGACTTTCCTTGGGCCAGGTTGGAGCTGCAGAGTGCCATTGAGCCCTATGGGAGACTTTCCTTGGGCCAGGTTGGAGCTGCAGAGTGCCATTGAGTCCTATGTGAGACTTTCCTTGGGCCAGGTTTGAGCTGCAGAGTGCCATTGAGCCCTATGGGAGAGTCTCCTTGGGCCGGGTTGGAGCTGCAGAGTGCCATTGAGTCCTATGGGAGACTTTCCTTGGGCCAGGTTTGAGCTGCAGAGTGCCATTGAGCCCTATGGGAGAGTCTCCTTGGGCCGGGTTGGAGCTGCAGAGTGCCATTGAGCCCTATGGGAGACTTTCCTTGGGGCAGGTTGGAGCTGCAGAGTGCCATTGAGCCCTATGGGAGAGTCTCCTTGGGCCAGGTTGGAGCTGCAGAGTGCCATTGAGTCCTATGGGAGGCTTCCAAAATCATGCACTGAAGCTGGAACTTTTAGATTGTACCACAATATTTTCATATGACAATGATACAAAATTTTCGCGCTTTCAGCGCACATCAGAAAATATCGGATTTAAAGGAGAAGGAAAGGATAATAAAGAGTTAATCTCAAGCTGCAGGCATACCTTCAGTTCTCTCAGTAGTGCCCTTAAGTCTGCCCATATTTCTCATGTTCAGATGATCAGAAGCCTCATAGGGAAAAAAAACTCTGAGCTCTGTAAAGAAAGTTCCCATAATGCCTCGCTCCTGCATGGAATCCAAGACCCGTGTACATGCTCAGTTTGTAAGACTATGAGGAAGCTTCCTGCTGATTGGCTCAGATCCATGTTCCTAAGTGGGGGGGGGGGGGGTGAGTTCTTAGCATTCTTGAGGGAGGGGGGAGCAGGAGAGGGGAGAGAGGAGAGAACTGCATGTCTCTGGCAGAGGTAAACAGAGACAACAAATCTTTTGACAGAGGACCCAGTGCAGCGTTTCTGTGAGTGCTTATGGCTGTATTTACAGTACATAGACCTTTCTGATAAAGCTTACTTAGTTTTTACCTTTCTTTCTCCTTTGATACAAATTGATTGTACTTTTAGAAGTCTGAAATTTGGACTTTGTTAAATGGGCCCCATAGTGTAAGAAAAAGGCTAAAACAAACTGTTATTGTACTTATTCTATTGAAAAGCCTGTGAATGTGTTGCCTTTGCAAAGCTCTACCCCTAGGTACAGCTT
Source organism: Xenopus tropicalis (assembly GCF_000004195.4). Taxonomy (NCBI): domain Eukaryota; kingdom Metazoa; phylum Chordata; class Amphibia; order Anura; family Pipidae; genus Xenopus; species Xenopus tropicalis. The sequence continues at coordinate 31,385,341 of NC_030677.2, read as the reverse complement.
AATCCAATCTTACCTACTTGTGTATTGTACTAAAACATGGAAATGCACTCCAGCGAACCAGCCAGGCCAATCCTAACCACATGAATCTAATCTGATCTAACCCCATTCTTTTCTACTAAAGTTTAAACAAAACTTGCCCTTCAGATTGATGTGTCCCAGGAATGTCTTTATTAAGTTTGGAGTGATAGAGACTTTCTATTTCTATAGCCAATATATAGTGTTGCAAACCCCCTAAAGTTCCTATACAATTGTATATAGATGTACAAATACATAGTATGGCACTTGGTTTTGATTTGGTTGGTTGGAGGTCCACTGCTTGGTCTGGCAGTAGGGTCAATGGGAAATTATGTCTTTCTTTTACTGATTGTAGACCTGGGATACAGAGATTAAGAACAGTAAAGTAGAATGTACTTGTAGGGGTTTACCAAAAATGGGCCCCTTAGGACGGACACCCCTAGGACAGGGACACTGGGATGGCTGGGTTATTAATAGTTAAAAGGGAGTGTACCTGTAGTTTGGGTTATGGCCACAGGGTGGTGCATAGGCCCATATAAGGGAAGCAGCCATGTGCTGTAGGGTTGTTGTTGGTCAGTCCAGGGACTGCTCCAGTAGTGGAGTGAGTGCCCCGGGCATAGTTCTTAGATAGGAGTTCTATAATAGATCGCTCTAGGAGTGATATGTAGGACAGCCTAGTTTAGAATGGGCGGACATGGCCCCTCCAGGAGTAGTAGCGAGGTTAAGACCTCCCAGCATTACATCGGCTGAAGTGCAGGGAACTAAGTGGCTAGGTAGGTGGAACAGGTCACCGCTAGTCCAGGAGGCCGGATCTGAGGATGCCCAGTGAGAGTACTGGTGTGGGTCCCTGTGGGGTAACGTCCTAGCGTGAGTACCGGGAGAACTCTAAGAGAGAGTGTCTTTGGCGAGAGTACCGGGGAGAGCCCCTAGAGGGGAGCACATGAGCGCGAGTACCATTGGGTAGGCCAACAGGAGAAGGTACTCAATGAGACGTATGGAGATATACCCTGCACTGTATACAATTGATAAGCTGCTCCTGGAGAGGTGTTCGTCCAATAAACCTTTTCATTTACTTTATTCATATTACCGTGTGGTGAGATCTATTAGCCCGGAGGGGCATAACAACCTATGAAGTTCCCAGGGGGTGGAATACAGATCCACACCACCATCCCTGGGTGGAGGCACGCCATTTAGGGGAGAATCCCTTGTAAACCCCCATAGTAAGCGGGGGCTCAGGACTCCTGTAGCGCCAAGTATAGTGCTCCAGTAGGTAGTGCCACAAGAGCATTTAACAAGTGGGCTACATACTAAATAGAAATAAAGTTAAAACACTAGAAACATACAACGTGGGAGAGGTTTGTACTGGTATGCCTAAAGCCAACCTAAATGAAAGCTAAATATCCACAGGAATGTACCACAATAAGGGGTGTATTTGTTAAAATTAGAGACAAACATCACCCATGATGTTGCTCATAGCAGATCTTTGCTTTTATTTTCTAAAGAAGCACCGATATTATCGTACCAAACTAAGGTGATTGGGTGCGATATGTGATCTGTTCATGTATGGTGAGAGATAAGGCAACCAATATAGGTAAAAGCTTTGGCTACTGGTCATCTCGTTGTTAGGGCAGGACTGACAGTTTTGATTGGGCACCAAACATCATAAACCAAACGGCGAAAAATTCACAAAACGCAATTGTCGCGCAATTTTTCGTCCTCCGCGTCTATTTTCTGGAAATGTTTTGGAAAGGCATATTTAAATTGATTTTTTTTTTTTAACTCTTTACCAGTAGTAGGATATATTTATATAAGCAAATACTGAATTTTGGAGTAGATTAAACTCTGAAAAACATTTAATGCGTATTTTCAAAGGAAACTTTTCAAATGATATGGATAGCTTCCAGTGTCTGGACAAACTAGTAGAATAAATAATTAGAGTAATAGATTTTTTTTTTGTCAAAGAGTAGTCCAGTTTTATGGAAAAATACATTGGAATTGATTTTAATTTTATTTTCCCAAAACACAATAAATTATAAAGGTAACTGCAACTGAGAAAACTTTGGGGGTGAATCGGAATATAATATTATATTGGTTTAAATACAAAGAATGTTCTATGGCCTCATTCATAAAATACCGTATTTACTCGAGTATAAGCCGATCCAAATATAAGCCGAGGTACCTAATTTTACCTAAGAAAACTGGAAAAACGTATTGACTCGAGTATAAGCCTAGGGTGGGAAATGCAGCAGCTACTGCTAAGTTTCAATGACCAAAATAAATACCAATAAAATTACATTAATTGAGGCATCAGTGGGGTATATGTTTTTAAATATTTCAAAGAAAAACAGTAAATTAACTCTGTAAGTGGAGAAGAGGGTCAACAAAAACAATATGGTATCAACAATGATACCTTAAGAGTACTACACCCCTTAGCTCAATCAGCAACCCAGCTAAAACACAGAGTTAAAATCATTCAAAACTATATAGATTATACAGAATATAAAGTGCAATGTCTAGTGCAGAATGGGGCAGATGAGGATGCTAGATGGAGGTGAAATGGGAGCGGGCCAGGGCAATGGAGCGTCTTATGGGTGGCCTAATTTGCACACAAAGGACACAGGGTGCTAGTCTGGAGGGACCCATGGCACCCGACTCGAGTATAAGCCGAGGGTGACTTTTTCAGCACATTTGGGGGGGTGAAAAACTAGGCTTATACTCGAGTATATACAGTAAGATGACAAATGGAATCCATAAGATAACAATATTACCCATTGGCCTTTGTACTTTGATCTACAGTAACTTCAAGGGGTCCCTCTGTTGTTTTGGGTCTAGGAGAAATGCATCTTCTGTCGTTACTCTAAAATTGGCCTCAAAGCTGCATTAATAATCTGTTTAAATGGAATTAAGATAGCCGGATAGGGAAGTGGGGGGGGGGGGGGGTTTGAGGGGTTACAAATGAGGCAAAATCTGTCCAGTTTGACCAAAATCTGTGGACCCATAACAGGAGCCAGAGATCAATGGACTGAATGTTTCTTCTGCAATTACAAATAACCCAGTCTCACTGAATGTAGCAACCAGCACAGGGTTTGAAGTAAGTATATTCCAAACCAAGGTAGAACTTCAGGACCCGAAAAAAAAAAGTAGACATCTAGTCTGACAGCATTCAGTCATCTTAACCAAAGGACGGATAATAGTAGAACATTAGTAAAAGGATTGAATGAAATACATTAACAAAAGACTTTAGATAGGAATCAGGGATGTTCCGGTAATGTAACAGTAATACAAGTATCTGTAGTCCCAGCACAAGGGCAAGCAAACAATAAATTCCCATATTCCACTGCAGGTTGTAAAATAAGCCTTTAAGCCTATGCTGTATGCACTGTAATCCCTTTGGCTGAGATTGCTATTTTATGCAGTGACTTCTCTTGTACCTTCTGTTTATTTTGTCATTTCCATATATTACGTTGTGCTTGCTGTATGAAGAAAATTAAAGGAGAAGGAAAGTTTAAATAAAGGGGGGGGGGTAGGGGGTACTAAATGTTAGGCACCCCCCCGCCCCAGTGATTGTAATAGCGTACCTTCTGCAGAAATACCCCGGGCCACAACAGTTTTCTGCTAACAGGAGCATCGGCCCAAATTGTCAAAAGCAGAAACATGCTGCATATAATGGGCTCTTAGATGTACTTTTTATACTGTCTTTATTCAGCAGAACCGAGGATTACAAGGATGCAAGATTATTTGTGGGAAGCACCTGCTCACAGTTTTTGGCTGTGGTACCATATAATGTCAAAATAAGTATATGGAAATGTTAAAAAATTGAATTAGAATCAAAACAAACTTCTCTAAGAATGTCCTTCGGGGGGAAATATTACAGATTATAAATAAGAGAAATGAGAAGACTGATATCATTGATTGCACATTAAGGGCTCTGGCACACGGGGAGATTAGTCGCCCGTGACAAATCTCCCTGTTCGCGGGCGACTAATCTCCCTGAGTTGCCATCCCACCGGCGAACATGTAAGTCGCGAGGCAACTTCGGCGATTTGCCGAAATCACCTGCGCAGCATGTACTATCCCACCGATGACTTACATGTTCGCCAGTGGGATGGTAGTTCGGGGAGATTAGTCGCCCGTGACAAGGGAGATTTGTCGCGGGCGACTAATCTCCCCGTGTGCCAGAGCCCTAAAGGTCCAAACTTTGGTCTGGAAGCCTGGCAATTGCAGATCTGACATCAGTGGGCAAACTATTTGTTAAGGGATCCTCACACTTTGTGTTTCTAGAGAGAGGCATTATAAATACTAATCAGTACGGCTTTATGATGGATAGATCATATCAAACACATTGAATACCTTGATGATGAGATAACTAAGAATGTGGACAATATGTTTGCAGTAGATGTGATCTACTTGGATATTGTCAAAGTGTTTGATACAGTGCCACATAGATGTTTGCTTTTTAAACTTATCTCTGTTGGTAGTAATGCTGTTAGTATTTAACAAAAGGGTCATGTACAGAGGGAGGTTATAAATGGTACATTCTCTACCTGCAGTAGGGTTCTTAGTGAGTGCTGCACAATTCTATATTGGGCCCATTTTTGCTTAATTTGTTTATTGATGGTGTGGGGGGAGAGCATTGTAAATAATGTCATCTGTGTTTACTAATCCTACAAAACAAAGCAGCTCAATTAATTTAATCCAGGATGTTGCTGGGTGGCTATGTGGCAGATGAAAGTCACTGTTGATAAATGTAGGTTATGCATTCAGTATACAAAAATATGCAAGCCATTTATACCCTAAATGGGGTTAAGTAAGACACTGTGGATAATAATTTAACTGTAGCAAGTGTAACTCTCGAGCACAGACTGAAGCCTGCACGTATTATGGCATGATGGAATGCTGATGTGCATGGAGCACTGGTGCCTCCAGTCAGTATAGGATTGTGCATCACAGTTATTGTTAGGCACCCTGGGAGACCGCTGCACCTTCCTACCTTGCAGTGAGTAGGTCCTCTGGGTTCTCTGCACAGTGTTCTAATGCTTCCATGAGTCTGAACACATACTGTATATACTCGAGTATAAGCCTAGTTTTTCAGCACCCAAAATTTGCTGTCACCCTCGGCTTATACTCGAGTCGGGTGCCATGGGTCCCTCCAGACTAGGTTAATACAACCAGCAATTTGCCAGGCAGCCATTTGAAAAAATTGGATGTTTTTAAACCGGACAGGTGGCAACCCAGGCTCTATCTATAGTCTGCCTGAGGAGTAAACCCAATCCTAAAAGTATGGGATCTATTATACAGAAACCAGTTATCCAAAAGCTCTGAAATACGGCAATGCCAATTCCTCATTTTTGAATGATTTGCTTTTTCTTTCTATAATAAAAAATGAACTGTACTTAATGATAACTAAGTCATGTTGACAGAAAAAAATTCACAGTGTGTATCATAATGTTTAATAGTGCTTTGATGCAAAGACTGAAAATGCAAGCACAGTTGCAACAGAAGACAATAGTAACTTTGGAAAGAATAACAGTATGAAACAAGATAAGAGGATAATATTTGTACAGGTAGCTTATGAAAATATAATAAAAGGGCAGCACCACCACAACTGCAGTCCTAAAGTCCCAGAAGGTGTGCACAGTCACAAATATATGAAACTATTTCTTTACAAAAGACAAAGTATGACCATAAGAGTGCACCTCCCCTTCATAGATATCTAAGGTAAAGTTCCCCATTAAAATTTAACTTTTATTCCGCAAGAGAAAAAAGCCATATATTTGTGTGATAATGGACAAAAAGGATAATAATAAAATAAATTATAGTAAAAATAACAGTCAGTACAGGGCTGCCTGGTAAAGGAAATTAAACCCCTGAGGAGAAAAAGCTTCCCTGGAGCTGGAAAAATAGGTGCCCTACTGGGCTGAGATACATACGGATTGCTGGATTCTAAACTAAACTATTTAACTACTGTACCACAGAATGTCACCATACCCAAAGGTGGCTAGAAGGAACTGCCGTCAGTACGTGAATCCAAACCGAACCCGCACATAACCCATCCCGTGACCCAGTACCACGCCCACCAGTAGTGGCAGAAAATAGGTCAAATCTACCCACCATGAAAACACCTCCCAAATGTCCAGTCACTGTATGGGTTATGTGCGGGTTCGGTTTGGTTTTAATTCCACTTACTGACGGCAGTTTCTTCTATTGGATATAGTGACATTCTGTGGTACTGTGGTTAAATAGTTTGGTTTAGAATCCAGCAATCCGTGTGTATCTCAGCCCAGTAGGGCACCTATTTTTCCAGTTCCAGGGAAACATTTTCTCCTCAGGGGTTTGATTCCCTTTCTTTCCTGAAGTCTCATTTATTTATGTTTGTCTTTTTTACCCCCAGACTGGCATCCTACCCAGACTACTGGCAACAGCAGCGTCATCGGAAGTGGTAAGATTTGTTGCCTTTATCTGTCTCATATTCATTATTTCATTTAATTCCCATTAGACGTTCGCAATGGTACTATCATAGAAGCTAGGGTGAAAGAAAAGAAATACAGAACTATTAACTTTTCAATTAGACAGTTGCAAAGTAAAAATAACAATGAATGGAAGTTACGGTTTTGCCGTATTGCCCATAACAGGGCAGAATTGATACAGGCCATTTGTTGTTGGACTAGAAGTTAGGCTGGTTATATATAGGCATTATGGTTGAACGTGATCAACATACGTCTTTTTTCAACCTAAATTACTATATTACTATGTTACTATATTGTGAGGTTGAAGTGGCTAGGTATTTCAGGAAGGAAGATGATCCAATCTAAAGCTGTCCATATACGTTGAGATTTTTAAAGATCTTTTCGTTATTGTGAGACCAAGCTTTTCACAAAACGATACTTTAAAAGTACAATTTGTCCATCAACGAAAATGACTATTTAACGTGATATCGTCTAGTTGAAGCTAGGAAAAGTACCTGTTGGGCACATTTCAATGTAAAAGACTAAAATTTTTAAACCTGTCTGATCAATTTTTTGACCAATCAGTTTTGGATGACAGATCTGTAGATGTACAATCATTTGGTGCACACTAACCTTAAGATAATTTGACGGTTTGGTCAAATTTTAAGTTGATTGTCAAGTAAAAAAAATCCTTACGTGTATGGCCAGCTTAAGGGATAAATCTATAATATAATTCCATGCTATGAGACTTTGGCTGTTGGGTGGGTGCTGAGAATGAAAGGATTACATGTCAGGTAATACTGATATAAGGTCTTGCTCCCTATCTTCTCCTGCTGTTGCCATCTTGCTCTACTAAACCTGATATTTCAAGATATGGGAGGTATACACTGTACTGAACAACTTTATATTTTAGGGCCATGACACACAGGGAGATTAGTCGCCCTGCGACAAATCGCCGTTGTCGCTGGCGACTAATCTCCCCGCAATGCCATCCCACCGGCTAGAATGTGAATCACCAGTGGGATGGCATACGCAGCGCCACGATTTGCCGAAGTTGCCTTGAGAGGAAACTTCGGCGACTTCGGCAAATCGCTGTGCCACCCCACAGGTGATTCACATTCTAGCCGGTGGGATGGCATTGTGGGGAGATTAGTCACCCGCGACAACGGAGATTTGCTCTCCTGCTCCCCCTCCCATAAGAATGCTAAGAACTCCCTCCCCCCTCCCTTAGGAATGTGTGATCTGAGCTATAAGGGCTAGACTGCAAACAGGGAGCTATTTAAAATGGCAGCTGCAATATTAAGCAAAAAGAGAACGCTTTACGGCTTCTTTATTCAGGTATGGCAATGCTTTCTGCAGAATAAATATTTTGTGGTGAATCTATTGGCAGTAAAATGCCAAAATGACTTTCCTTCTGCTTTAATGTAACTTATTAAAGTTAAATTATTCCTATTTTGTGGCTTTTATTTGGGGATGGCTGCTTCCAGCTTCAGCACCATAATGTCCACATGAAGGGAAGTCCCAACGGAATGGGTTTGCAGAGATCTTTGAAGAACATGTAAGAAGTAGAAGGATTGACTGACCTTCACTGAACCCTTACTTCATTCCAAAATAATGCCTTTGGTTTGATTGGGAATGGCAGTTGTTAGCCAGGCCTTATCCCTAGCATTGGTGCCCAACCTCACTAATTAACTTATTGATGAATGGAAGACAATTCCACCATCAATGTTCCAACATCTAGAGGAAACTTTCCAAGGACAGAAGCTGTTATAGCAGAAAAGTTAGGAGCTACTTCATTGTGGTTCGCACAAAGGCAAACACTTCATTCTACATTAATTCTGACCTGAGCACACGGTTCTGAAAAATGCACACACAAGTTTAAAATGTGCGCAGAAAAGAATTATACAGCCCAGAAGGAATCAGAGGGAACATTGCCTGTAAGTAGGGTATATTTATTATGCTGTGTAAAAAGTGGAGTGAAACATTACTGGTGATGAAGTATATAGCAGCCAATAAGATGCTTTGCTTTAGTTTTCTAACTGTTGAAATGTAATTGCTGATTGGTTGCCCTGGGCAACATCACCGGTAATGCTTCACTTCACAGCATGATAAATATACCCCTGCAGAGTTGTGAGGGCTTAGTTACTGTATGTGTGTATGCAGCTCACCTGCCCAGGCACATACATGGCTGCCACAGAAAAGGGCTAGCTTATTTTTAAAGCAAAGAAGTAGCTAAGGAATCCCATTAGCAGCACTAGTGTCCCACCCAACTGGGGGTCATGATGTGCACGCCAATGTCACACACACACATGGTACAGTCACACACACACACGGTACAGTCACACACACACACGGTACAGTCACACACACGGTACAGTCACACACACACACACGTACACACACGGTACAGTCACACACACACACACACAGGGAACAGTCACACACACAGGGAACAGTCACACACTCACACACACACACACACACAGTACAGTGACACACACACACATGGTACAGACACACAGATGGTACAGTCACACACACACACGGTACAGTGACACACACACAGTACAGTGACACACACACACATGGTACAGTGACACACACACACACACACATGGTACAGTCACACACACACACACACACACACAGTACACATGGTACAGTCACACACACACACAGCACACATGGTACAGTCACACACACACACACACACACACACACACACACACACACACACACACACACACAGTACACATGGTACAGTCACACACACACACACACACACACACACACACACACACACACACACTACACATGGTACAGACACACACACACACACACACAGTACACATGGTACAGTCACACACACACACACACACACACACACACACACAGTACACATGGTACAGTCACACACACACACACACACACACACAGTACACATGGTACAGTCACACACACACACACACACACACACACACACACAGTACACATGGTACAGTCACACACACACACACACACACACACACACACAGTACACATGGTACAGTCACACACACACACACACACACACACAGTACACATGGTACAGTCACACACACACACACACACACACACACACACAGTACACATGGTACAGTCACACACACACACACACACACACACACACACACACAGTACACATGGTACAGTCACACACACACACACACACACAGTACACATGGTACAGTCACACACACACACACACACACACAGTACACATGGTACAGTCACACACACACACACACACACACACACACACAGTACACATGGTACAGTCACACACACACACACACACACACACACACACACAGTACACATGGTACAGACACACACACACACACACACAGTACACATGGTACAGTCACACACACACACACACACACACAGTACACATGGTACAGTCACACACACACACACACACAGTACACATGGTACAGTCACACACACACACACAGTACACATGGTACAGTCACACACACACACACACACACACACACACACACAGTACACATGGTACAGTCACACACACACACACACACACACACACACACACACACACACACACACACACACAGTACACATGGTACAGTCACACACACACACACACACACACACACACACACACACACAGTACACATGGTACAGTCACACACACACACACACACACACACACAGTACACATGGTACAGTCACACACACACACACACACACACACACACAGTACACATGGTACAGTCACACACACACACACACACACACACACACACACACACACACAGTACACATGGTACAGTCACACACACACACACACACACACACACAGTACACATGGTACAGTCACACACACACACACACACACACACACACACACACACAGTACACATGGTACAGTCACACACACACACACACACACACACACACACACACACAGTACACATGGTACAGTCACACACACACACACACACACACACACACACACACACAGTACACATGGTACAGTCACACACACACACACACACACAGTACACATGGTACAGTCACACACACACACACACACACACGGTACACACGGTACAGTGACACACAGTGACACACAGTCACCCTCCCTCCATCGAGCTGCCCCTCCCCTCCGTGCCGCCAGCCCGCCGCACACACACACTCGGCTCCACTCGCTCCTCTCCAGCCACCTGAGCTGCACTACAGAGCGGGGGAACCTGCCCAAAGAGCCGAGCACCACACGGGGCGCCACTTCTCCTCCGGCACCTCCTCAGCCACTGGCGGCCCCCCTGCCCCGGCAACCGCTGCTCCCGTTTCAAGAAGGATGGCGAGCTGTGAGCTCCCAGAAGATGCCCTCCTGTCCGCCCTCCTCTCCGGTCACTCCTCCTGCAACCAGGTACGGCACTTACTACTCCCTTACTGTGTGTAGTTGGCTAAGTTACTCTCCTGTCTCTCAGTTAGTGCCCAGGGTTACTGTGTGGCCCCACGGCATGCAGGGGGCTCCCAGGCGGCACTAGGGTGCCTGCACCCACTGGGTACCACTCCCAGGCAACTGAGGGTCCTGCCATTACCTGTCAGATCTCTGGGTGTTTGACTTGGGATTGTGTGCTGCAGGGGTTCTTTTTGGTGTTGGGTTTGGGGCAAACAACAAGTCAGTAACTATGTTGGCACCTTAATGTAGTTTCATTGATCAGTCATTCATTGTATATGGCTTAGCTCAGCTTCTCGCTGGGATATAATGGGGCATCAGCTCTGACAGCAGCTGGCACCACTCTGGGCTATTCTATTTCTATGGTACTTTTTTCCCTTACACTAAAGTTTTAAAGGTCCTTGGAGTTGTGTTTGTCATTCAAAGTGTTAAGTGCCTATGCTGATTGGCAGATGAGTGCCCCCCAGCTGTGTATTGCGGGGGTACCGTTGGGATAACTGCAGACAATGGGGTGTGACCTTGGGTTTGTTGGTGGCAATAGGCTGCCCAGTGTATTGGCTGCATGTCTTTAACCCCTTTGGCCACAGAGAAGTTGCAATAGGATGTTCTGCTGTATCTGTTCTGTGTATGTGAAACTTATTATAACCATTCTCTTTCCCAGCATGATGTGATGCAATGTTACATGGTGTCACTTATGTGCATATGCTCATACTAATGTACTGTTGGGGTGCCCTGTCCCTTTAAGGCAGCAAGGTATCCCGTGGAACTGTAATGCTGCTTTCTGGATGCGCACTGACTTCTTTATGCAGGTGAAAAGCCTCATTCCTGGGGGAAACCAATGTCACATGTATGTAAATAATATAGGCACTGTAATGAGTACAGACACCTAAAGATGCATTCACTACAGCGACTGTCTGCCTTCCAGCACATACACCCGGCCATGCTGCCTACTCCCTGCCTTATAATATGAGCTATTTTATTGCAGCACAGACATCAGGACACCCACACAGTAATTTGCCCTTGCTACATCACCGTCAGGGACAGGGGCACTCACTACAAATCTAGATTGAGCAGAATCCGCCCCTTTGGAAATGGGGGGCCAACTTGCTCCAGCTGCTGCTCATAGTCCTGGCACGTTGGCATGCTGGGCAGCATTGTACCCCCCTTACACACTTTCACTGAGATGATGATGAAGGGGCGGAAATATTCCCATGTGCCCGCTGCCAATTGTTCTGTTTGTGCCTCATTCACCCTCTCTGCATTCTGGCAGTAAAGGGGTTAAAAGGCTCGCTTGCCACTCATAATAGAGGGGGGCACAGGCTTCTGCGTGACTGAGATCACGGGTGACTGCGGGTCTTCGGAGACGTGACCACAAGTGCTTTGCAACTAATACCCTGGATGATATCACGGAACAGCGTACGGCAGCTCAACCTGAAGACAAATCCAATTTGTTTTCCACTGCGAGCGCCTCCTTTTTTTTTTTTTTTCCGGAGCGGCCTGCAGCATAGTTTAAATTTATCGATAAGCCATTTATAGTTCCCATCCAGAGTTATTTAGGGAGCACGTTCCTTGTCGGGTGATAATAACCCTCGGGGAAAGGTTGCGTTGTGTGACAGCTGGAACGGCCCAGATCACAAGATAAGTTGTGCCCAGATTTCCCCAGTACAGGGGTTACTGGAATTCTGCACACGTGTATATTACAGCATTTCCCCTTTAATAGTGCCCACAGATTAAATCTACAGTCCTCATGGCTAATTAGGAATTCATTCAGATGGGATCTGTATCACTGCCTTGAAACCCATTCAGTCTGCAGCATACATTAAGGTGGTTTGCTTATATGCCTTGCAGAGTGTGGGCTTAATAGGTGCCCTGTTATAAAAAAAAAAAAAAGAAGAGGCAATTTCAGTCAGGGCAACCAATATATAATGACAATAAAGCGGTTTAATGAAAGCAACAGACCTTTAGTTGTCAGAGAATGCTGGGAGTTGTAGTGCAACAACTGGTGACCCTTTGAGTTGCAGTTGGGGGACTATGAGAGTCATGTGAGTTCTAATTTAAAGGGGACCTGTCACCCTAAGAAATAATTCCAAATCCTTTTGAATCAGGTTAGTAGAGCAAAATAAACTTTACTTACACTATTTCAATTATTGAATTTATTTTCCCTTCTGTCTTGGAATTAGTAGTCACAGCCAGCAGGCCGGTGCCATTTTGTGTGCACTGTTATTAAGGCAAACTTTGTATCACCCCAAAATCTTATGCATTTGTCATCTAGGTGATGTATAGGAAGTGCTGAATGGAAAGTTAAAGCAATTGTTATTAAAAATCTGAGCTGTCAATCATATATTGCCTGCCCCGCCTCTATGCCGCAGGCATAGAGGCGGGGCAGGCAATATATGATTGACAGCTCAGATTTTTAAATACAATTATAACTGGTATAGATTATTTAATTAAAAAAGAATTTGGGTATTATTTGGGTATTAATTTGGTATACCACTTTATGTGTGGGTAACAGGTCCCCTTCAATAATGGCTAGGACATTGAAGCGCCAACAGGGAGGAATACCGTCAGGTAGTGAGAGGGCTGAACAGACCAATTCGCTGGCTGCAAAAGGGGTGGGACTTGTGGGGGGTAATGTGCAACCTGAACCTACTGTGCCATCATCGCCCGCATCCAACCTGCCCGTTAGTGAGGAGGGGGCAGAGTGGAGCAGGCACGTGTATATAAATGAAGGATGGCAGCCGGCCAGAGGGCTGGGGACACTGATATTGTGGATTGTGGGCAAAGTCAGGCCTGTGACCCACTGTAAAGTGTTTGCTGTCCTGAAACCTGTGGGACCTGCAGATTTTGGGTGGCTGCCAGTATTACCATGGCATAACAGGGGAGAATTGGGTGCACGGTCAGATACGCTTTATAGATGAGCATATTTTAAACTTGGGGTCCCATTTTACTTAGCTTGCAAGCCTCATTGCCCAGCATGCTTTGGCAGTCAGGGGGCGACTGTAGGCCCTGCTGTTAACTAAGGATCAGGGGCCCCCCATGACTCCTGGCTGGGGCTTCCAGCCCTCTATGTTTAGCCCAGTCCCTATAAAAGCCTCAGGAAGCCGGAGTGAAATAATGCCGCTATTGAGCCCAGGTGCTTTTTTGAGATAAACACATCTCTAGCCATCTTGCCTGGAAAGCTATTGTACAATAAAAATGCCTCGTAAACATAATATGTTCCCATCTGAGAAAAAACAGCTGCAGATCTGGGGCAAGAAAGGGCATTTCTGCAATGGGAACTTGCCATGGAGAAGAAAGATAAATCCAGCACTTTGGCTGGCCTAGTTTTGCAGTGCGGGTAGGGTATCTTACTTTTCTTTTGTATCGTTAATGGAAAATATAGAGTCAGAGGCAAAAAACCCCACTTCTTGCCCCCTCCCGGCAGTTTAAAAGTCTGTGTTTTCTGTAGTTAAGCCGCTGTATAAAATATACGTTTTTAATATAGGTATGGGATCTATATCTGCTCTGAATGATGGGAAGCCCATCTCCCATAGAGTCAATTTTAAGCAAATAATTTTTATTATTTAAAAATGATTCCCATTTTCTCTGCAATAATAAAAAAGTACCTTGTACTTCATGGTAACTAAGCTGTACAGATCCATATTGGTGGCAAAACAATCCTATTGGGTTTTTATTGTTTAAATCAGTATCAGACTAGGCCAGGGAAAAAACCTGTTGGACCCCAGCACCCTAGACCTGGTCCCTGTTGGAAACTATTGGTGCTCCGCCCTGACCTCCCCCAAATTGTGGGCGCAATGGAGATGGTATGTGCAAGGGGAGGGTCGGTAGGTTGCGGTGTCAGCTCACGATTTAGGCGGGGGGCCCTGTGCCTAGGGCACCTGTGGATTTAGCCGCAAATTAGCAGTGAAGCAGTAGAGCAGGTGTACCCCAGCCCTAGGTGATTAGTGCATGGGGAAAGGAAGGTTAGGCTGGTTACAGATATAAATCAGTCACTGCCTGCCCGTTAAATGGGCAGCACTGCTGGATTCATGATATTGTGTTGACAAGTCACTCCAGACTGAACAAATGGCAGGTAATAGAACAAGCCACACGAGAGGCTGAAAGAGCTTAAACCAGTAGATGGGGAGCAAGCCATTCTCCCAGTTCCTCTGAATAGTAAATGGCATGGAAATTTTTAGTCACCTACCCACCTCCCTGCACCCCCCCAGACCCCCCAGTCCAGGCCCTGGGCCTCCCTGCATGGCCTGCTTCCTCTATAGTTACTATACAGGAAGTTATAGCCACTGCATACAACTATGGGTTCCGAGTGCCTAGATAGATTTCTGATGGGCATATGGTCAACAACAGACTGGGGACCTATAGACTAGACTATACTGAAACAAGCATGTTGCACGTGATGAACCTGAAGATATTAGGCATGCTGTGGGCATAAAATTGTCTTTAGAAGGCCCTAAGCTATATGACAGCCCTAAAAAAACTGGGGTATTAAAAATACAGCTAAACAGACTGACTATGTTCCAAAAGGCTTACACTTTAACATGACTTTTATTGGGCCCTACGCCTCCTAACGAAGTTCTCTGTTTGACTCTGCGCTGTCGTTTATGCTCATCAGCTATTTTATGGATAATTTGTGCTCAATTTTCCAAACAAACAGGATTACTTGGCAACAATATTATACGAATAAATCTTCATAGAGAACATATTTTCTGTCAGTGGGAGATATACAGTTCTTAATGGGCTTCCCTAGCAAATGTATGCAAGGCACAGAGAGCAGCAAGGGAGCCCTTCTCCTGTTGTACGTGAGTGCAGCCAGCCCCTGCTACCTATCTGTTATGCAATAACTTACCTGGGGCTTGGAGGCAGCGGGGGCAGCTATTAAATTAGCAGATCATTGCAATAGAATCAAATGGAATTCATGCTCCATTGCCCCACTGCTATTACAGCATAAGCTACGGTGTGATGTAGCGCAAGCATCACAAGGAAACAGCGAGGGGCATCCCTTTATGTAATAAACAGAACCTATATATAATCCTTAATATAGATATTTACAGTGTAGTTCACAAGTCATGTACAACCTGCATACACAAATGGTGTTTCTGATGTCATCAGTTCTTAGTGATGTCACAACTATCACATGACACTTGTGTTTTATAAGACGTAACATACACCAGTTGTAAAATATAGAAATATTAGGTCATTTTGTGTAAATGTACTTGACCTGAGGGCTTGTGCCTTTATATGATCAGGAATGAGATGCCTGTTATCCAGAATGCTCGGAACCTGGGGTTTTCTGGATAAGGGATCTCCACTGTCTGCTAAAAATCATTTAAATTATTAATAAACCCTAATAGGCTTGTTTTGCCTCCAATAATGATTAATTATATCTTAGTTGGGATCAAGTACAGGTACTGTTTTATTATTACAGAGAAAAGGGAATCATTTAACCATTAAATAAACCCAATAGGGCTGTTCTGCCCCCAATAAGGGGTAATTATATCTTAGTTGGGATCAAGTACAGGTACTGTTTTATTATTACAGAGAAAAGGGAATCATTTAACCATTAAATAAACCCAATAGGGCTGTTCTGCCCCCAATAAGGGGTAATTATATCTTAGTTGGGATCAAGTACAGGTACTGTTTCATTATTACAGAGAAAAGGGAATCATTTAACCATTAAATAAACCCAATAGGACTGTTCTGCCCCCAATAAGGGGTAATTATTTCTTAGTTGGGATCAAGTACAGGTACTGTTTTATTATTACAGAGAAAAGGGAATCATTTAACCATTAAATAAACCCAATAGGACCCAATAGGACTGTTCTGCCCCCAATAAGGGGTAATTATATCTTAGTTGGGATCAAGTACAAGGTACTGTTTTATTATTACAGAGAAAAGGGAATCATTTAACCATTAAATAAACCCAATAGGACTGTTCTGCCCCCAATAAGGGGTAATTATATCTTAGTTGGGATCAAGTACAAGGTACTGTTTCATTATTACAGAGAAAAGGGAATCATTTAACCATGAAATAAACCCAATAGGGCTGTTCTGCCCCCAATAAGGGGTAATTACAGTGGTGTGAAAAACTATTTGCCCCCTTCCTGATTTCTTATTCTTTTGCATGTTTGTCACACTTAAATGTTTCTGATCATCAAAAACCGTTAACTATTAGTCAAAGATAACATAATTGAACACAAAATGCAGTTTTTAAATGAAGGTTTACGTTATTAAGGGAGAAAAAAAACTCCAAATCTACATGGCCCTGTGTGAAAAAGTGATTACCCCCCTTGTTAAAAAATAACTTAACTGTGGTTTATCACACCTGAGTTCAATTTCTGTAGTCACCCCCAGGCCTGATTACTGCCACACCTGTTTCAATCAAGAAATCACTTAAATAGGAGCTACCTGACACAGAGAAGTAGACCAAAAGCACCTCAAAAGCTAGACATCATGCCAAGATCCAAAGAAATTCAGGAACAAATGAGAACAAAAGTAATTGAGATCTATCAGTCTGGTAAAGGTTATAAAGCCATTTCTAAAGCTTTGGGACTCCAGCGAACCACAGTGAGAGCCATTATCCACAAATGGCAAAAACATGGAACAGTGGTGAACCTTCCCAGGAGTGGCCGGCCGACCAAAATTACCCCAAGAGCGCAGAGACAACTCATCCGAGAGGCCACAAAAGACCCCAGGACAACATCTAAAGAACTGCAGGCCTCACTTGCCTCAATTAAGGTCAGTGTTCACGACTCCACCATAAGAAAGAGACTGGGCAAAAACGGCCTGCATGGCAGATTTCCAAGGCGCAAACCACTTTTAAGCAAAAAGAACATTAAGGCTCGTCTCAATTTTGCTAAAAAACATCTCAATGATTGGGAAAATACCTTGTGGACCGACGAGACAAAAGTTGAACTTTTTGGAAGGTGCGTGTCCCGTTACATCTGGCGTAAAAGTAACACAGCATTTCAGAAAAAGAACATCATACCAACAGTAAAATATGGTGGTGGTAGTGTGATGGTCTGGGGTTGTTTTGCTGGTTCAGGACCTGGAAGGCTTGCTGTGATAGATGGAACCATGAATTCTACTGTCTACCAAAAAATCCTGAAGGAGAATGTCCGGCCATCTGTTCGTCAACTCAAGCTGAAGCGATCTTGGGTGCTGCAGCAGGACAATGACCCAAAACACACCAGCAAATCCACCTCTGAATGGCTGAAGAAAAACAAAATGAAGACTTTGGAGTGGCCTAGTCAAAGTCCTGACCTGAATCTTATTGAGATGTTGTGGCATGACCTTAAAAAGGCGGTTCATGCTAGAAAACCCTCAAATAAAGCTGAATTACAACAATTCTGCAAAGATGAGTGGGCAAAAATTCCTCCAGAGCGCTGTAAAAGACTCATTGCAAGTTATCGCAAACGCTTGATTGCAGTTATTGCTGCTAAGGGTGGCCCAACCAGTTATTAGGTTCAGGGGGCAATTACTTTTTCACACAGGGCCATGTAGGTTTGGATTTTTTTTCTCCCTAAATGATAAAAACCCTCATTTAAAAACTGCATTTTGTGTTTACTTGTGTTATCTTTGACTAATAGTTAAATGTGTTTGATGATCAGAAACATTTTGTGTGACAAACATGCAAAAGAATAAGAAATCAGGAAGGGGGCAAATAGTTTTTCACACCACTGTATATCTTAGTTGGGATCAAGTACAGGTACTGTTTTATTATTACAGAGAAAAGGGAATCATTTAACCATTAAATAAACCCAATAGGGCTGTTCTGCCCCCAATAAGGGGTAATTATATCTTAGTTGGGATCAAGTACAGGTACTGTTTTATTATTACAGAGAAAAGGGAATCATTTAACCATTAAATAAACCCAATAGGGCTGTTCTGCCCCCAATAAGGGGTAATTATATCTTAGTTGGGATCAAGTACAAGGTTCTGTTTTATTATTACAGAGAAAAAGGAAATCATTTTTAAAAATTAGAATTAGTTCCTTATAATGGAGTCTATGGGAGATGGTCTTTCCGTAATTTGGAACTTTCAGTATAATGGGTTTCGGGATAAAGGATCCAATACCTGTACTATCTATATGTTTTACTGTAGGAGGGACATAAAGATAAATGATGACTAGTGGTCATCAGTTATAATTGTTGCCCAATCATGTCTCATGACCAAAATTATGTACAACCCCCGCCCCCAATTGTTAATTGAAAACATTTAATTAATGTATCTAGCAAAGTTGCTAAGAATGGAATTTTGTTTTCATTTTGCAAAATGTTATTTTTGGTTTGCATCCCCTTTAATTTCAGGGTCAACTGTTGGTCAAAAAGTTCCCTAGTATGTACATCACTACTATATTGCATGGTCACATGACTGCAGGCAGTTTTCTGTGACTGTCGTGTACTGTTCCATTCAGGAGAGGCCAGAGCATGACGGGGTTAATAAGTCTCAACGTTGGCGGTAACAAGCTGTTCTGATCTCATGGAAAACGGCCTGTGTGTGGCGGACACTGAAACCCCCAATCTGCCAGTTTAATGTTACGCCACACTGGGAGAGAAGGGACAGCGTGATAATATGGGGAGAGTTTTGCAGGCGCAGAGACCTCACAGTGGGTTGGGAGTGTTCAAACAATGCTTGGATCTGCAACAATTTCTTCTGGTTCTGCCGAGCCAAGGGAACGTCAATAAACTCTAAACTGTGAGGCCTAAGTGCTGAAAATAAAGAATGTTTATCAGCCGCCGCTGCCTGCTATATGTGTTCTTTTTGATAAACCTTGATTTGTGTCTCGTCTGGTGAAATAATGTATTTTTATATTGTCATCAAAGCGCTGCAGGGCAGATTCCTGGGATACCGGAATAGTCACTAAATGCGTTTGTCACCGTAATCATCTGAGTAAGTGCAGTTGGCGAGGGACTGGAGGTGGCACCAGGAGAGGAAATGTGGCAGCACTAAATATGATTTGTCACAAATAACAATGAAAGGACTGGCTGATAGCTGGCATTTAGAAAAGCACGCTCTGGGCGGCTTTGCACAAGGAAAACCGTATGAATGAAAGCTGTATAATCAAATGTAAAGGAATGATTCATGCCTGTAGTTCTGTACTGTATTCCTGTGTAGGAAAAGGTGGGGGAGCCCCTATTTGGAAGCCTCAGATAAGAGTTTTTTCCCCGGAATTCATAGCACTATGCATTCATCTCTGAGTGTAGTGCTAACCAATTAGGCAAGAGAGTAATACTACAGAATCTGCCTTCATATCTAGGCCAGAAAGTAGTAGGAATGGGATGGAACCACCGGCTTCCAGGGGAAGGTGGCAACCCTACTCAGGATTATTTCAGTTCAGCCAAATCTACTCTAATATCATGTGTCTAACAGAAAAAATCTGCCTGACTGCTCTCTGAGCTCTCTGAGCTGTACTTGTTACTGAAATATTGGGATATATTTAACTGTTTTTTTAGTGTAGGTAGGTTATCAGCAATACAGGTGCAAATCAGAGGGTATAGGTAACAGGACTGTTACTATGGGTGTCTGGGTGATGGGGGGGAAATAGAGCTTTTTTGTTGGCACAATAAATACTTTCTACACAGAATCGGAGTGCTGCAGCGAGTTTATCCGGGGGGGGGAAGTGTGACACCTAGGGAGTACTTGTGAGTTGACATGTCTTCTTTAAACTTCCAGCAACAGCAGAAAAATAATTTAATATGGACAGGATAGAAATAGAATATGGCAAGCCAAATTACTCATTTTTATTATTGATGTAAGTGGTCCTTTAATGCCCTGGTCCACTGAACATGGCAATTTTAAGTGCAAGGTTGGCATACTTTTATTGGTTTGGACAGAGTGACTGGGAGCCTGTAGGATCACAGGATGATTTGTTGAAACTGAACCCCCCAAAGACTGAACTTACCAAACTGTCTGACTAAATATGTACATGCATGGCTCATTCGTTGTTCCAGTGAGATGGGCATACTGACAGCTCAGTAATTATAATTGTTGGCACCCCTTGCTAGCCACTTAGCTAGCCTGTTCCTGAATCCTACTATTGAATACTCCAGTGCTACTGTTCCTATTAAAGGGATTTTGTCATTACTTTATTACTAAATCACACTGTGTACATTGCAGATCATTAATTCTACCATTTAAAATACTATACTTGAAACAATACATTTATTTTTTAGCTGTAATATTGGTGTGTAGACAACTATTGTGCCTATTGACTCAGACTATTGAGTCTGAGCTTTCGAAAAGAGCCTGCACCTCACAATAGAACTGCTTTATGATAAGCTATTGTTTCTCCTAGTCACTGTAACTGGAGTCATGACTTGGACTGAGTGCTATCCTAATATCTACCACTAGGTGGGAGCATTTTTAGCTATGTAAGCTTCAGGGAACTGCTACTTTCCTACCTTCTCATTGTTCTGCTGATTGGGTGCTGGGAAAAGGGAGGTAATATCACTCCAACTTGCAGCGCAGCAGTAAAGAGTGACTGAGGTTATCTGAGGACAAGTCACATGACTGGGAGCACCTGGGAAAGTAAGAATATGTCTTGCTGTTAGCCTCCGCTCACTGAATGCCCACTTGCCACTTTCACCCTCTACTGAACAAAAGTCAGTTTCAAATTGTTTATTGCCCCTTTTATATAATTAGATATGGTGACTGAATCTTAGGAAAACCATTCCACACCTTAACTTTGTTAGTGAAACCACCAATTTCTCTTCTATTTGAATATTTGGATTACATTTTATTTCTGAATGGCATCCTTTAAAAGAATTTGAAACTGTTTCAAAATTTGCTATTTTTTGTGTTCTTTGTGGGTCTGTTTCATAATCACATTTTCTCCAACTGTAACAGAAAATGTAGTAAAGCAGGGAGCCTTTCCAACGTGACATGTACTACAATAAGCAGCCCATATACACATTCCTGTGCATTGTTCTTACCAACATACATGTACATAAATACCAGGGTAAGATATCCAGGAAGCAATCTCAGCCTAGTACAGGTACAGAGTAGATGAGGAGCAGGGCATATGAACTCTGCTGTGACTGATTTATGGTGGCTGCCATTGTCCTTGAACTTAACTCCATGCCTACAACATGTTCATCCATCATCCACTCTTCTATGTACATCATTAGATACCTTCTACCATAGAAATTCATAAACACACACATATATATATATATATAATAAGACAATATATATTTTCTAGAACAATATATATATATATATAGACTAAGAGCACTGGAAGGGGGATCTTTAGTTTTATGGTTCTTGGTCCTAGATAGTAGAGAAATAATAAATGGATTTAATTGAAGGTGTTAAAGGAAAACTACACCCCCAGAATCAATACTTAACCAACAGATAGTTTATATTATATTAACTGGCCTATTAATGTATCTTACCAAAGTGATATGTATATTTAAATATTGCCCTTTTACATCTTTTCCCTAGTGATGGGCTGTGTGCTCCATCGAGATCAGCTGGCAGGAAATAATGCAGCTCTAACTGTAACAGGAAGTAGTGTGGGAGCAAAAGGCAGAACTCTGCCCATTAATTGGCTGATGTAACCTAACATGTATGTGTGCCGTGGTTTGTTTGTGTGCACCATCAATTTTTATCCCCAGGGGAGACCCATAGTACTTAAATGGCAGTTTTCTATTTAGGATTACCCAATAACACATACTACTAAAAAAGTATATTTTTATGAAAATGGTTTATTTAGATGTAGCAGGGTTTTATGTATGAGCTGTTTTATGCAATATATTTTTATAGAGACCTACATTGTTTGGGGGTATAGTTTCCCTTTAAGGGGAATTAGTAAAGATTTACTAACACTATTTTAAGTGTTTATTTACGCCAACCACATGACTCAATATCTTGTGTATGTCCCAATTTTTTCTCAATATGCACTATTTTGGGGGCTACAGCCACAACAATCTGTAGACCCAAATCCCTGTGTATTTACTCATCTTCCTTAAGTTTAGTCTTTAGTAAATTGGGTTAGGATTTTGGGATGCTGTAGTTATGGAACCAGGCAGTTTGAAACAGAAATTGGGAACCCCAGAATGTTGGGTTGTGAGGCAAAGTAGAAATTTCCATGAAGTTCATTTTCAGTATTGGAGGCTTCTGTGAAAAAGCTGAGACAAAGCTGTTTTATGAAAAGGCTTATACTGTATATTGTTGGTATGGCTGTGATTAGGCAACAAGGCTACAGTTATACTGGGACATGTGATATGTCAGGGGCCCAGGCCGGGTGGGTTGCTATGATAGACTCAAGTCGCTTAGTTACCTGCAACACTCTTGAACAAAACAAATGACTTGGAGCTCTCCTTTACTAATCCAAAAGCATTTGCTGCTGCCCTAGACACAGGTCCTTGGGTGCCTATAAATAAATATGGCCCTGCATCAGGCCTGGACGGGGATACAAAATAGGCACTGGCAATGCAAGTACACAGAGGCCCAAACAGGCCCCCACCAGCCAACTATAGTGCCTGTCTATGGCATCTTACAGCAGCCCCTCCGGCATTTGCCAGAAGCCACACATTGCCAGTCCGGGCCTGATAAGCTCTGTCCTTAAATCTAAAATATTATTTTTAAATTTAGCCATATGGAAAGCTAGTGGGCTCTTATCCTGTTTACAGTTATTGTCCTGCATTCTCTTAATGGTGGTGTAATATGTACCATATGCTTCTAAAATATTGTTTTGAACATTCAGTTTGGCTCTGACAGAAGAAACAGTCCAGCTTTGGCGACTCCTAAAGAGACAGGGATTGCTGACATTGGGCCAAGTGTGGGGCTGAGATATGGCTACAGTGAAATGGGTGCATGGCCTATTTAGGCAATTTTTATGTAATTGGGACCCTGTTCTACTTAATTAGCAAGCTGTGGAATTAAAACATTGTGTTAATCCCCTTTGGGTGGGATGGGTTCTGCCTGCTAAGTAGTATGGGGGCTGAAGACTTCTGACAGTGGCCAAGGTATAGTCTAAATCAGTGCTGTCCAACTGGCGGCCCACGACCCCCCTCTGTGTGGCCCCCCACCTGTCTGGCTGCTTTGATGGCTTACCTTTGTGTAAGATTTAAATGGTATCAGTACTGAGATTAACTGGCCCCCTGCATGGTTCTCACCTCAGATTCAGCCTGTAATCCCTCTGTATTGTTTAAACATGTAATCCCCTGTGTTTTTCACACCTTTTAGTTTCTGCATTGTTCACCCCTGCAGTGTTCACACCTGAGGCTCAAGCTGTAATCACCCACATTGTTCAACTGTTCACACCTCAGACATTGTATGTAGTGCCTGGACTATGCTGCCTGTGTATATGGCACACATAGAAAGCATAGGGGAGGCAAAGTATGGCACATAGGCAGGATAAGGCAGGGAAAGTATGGAACACACAGGCAGCATATGGCAGGCAGAGTATGGCACACACGGGCAGCATAGGGCAGATAGAGTATGGCACACACTGGCAGCATAGGGGAGGCAAAGTATGGCACATAGGCAGTATAGGGCAGGGAAGGTATGGAACACACAGTCAGCATAGGGCATGTAGAGTATGGCACACATAGGCAGCATAAGGGAGGCAGAGTGCTGCCTGTGTGTGCCATACTCTGCCTGCCCTATGCTGCCTGTGTGTGCCATACTCTACCTGCCCTAAGCTGACTGTGAGAGGTGAACCTGGCAGGGGTTTGTTCTGGGAGTTTGTTAGTAGTTGGAAATAGCCATTAAATGGTCCCTAAGGTGTGTAGTTATGTTGCTGGGGGTTGCTGTGCTATCCACAGGGGAGGAGGAGGCATATGGATTTAAGGGTGTGTCTTAATATTACATAATATAATTCTTTCATATATGAATAACTGTTGATATCCCCGCAGTGAGGACCAAGCATTTGGGTTTTTGCTGCACTACCACCATTGTGATAAAATGGGTGTGGTTAAAAAAGGGGAGTGGCCAAAACTGGCTTCCATTAGCGGCCCTCCACCATGTATGCTAGAGAAATTCCGGCCCTTGGCACCGCAGAAGTTGGACAGCACTGGTCTAAATCAATCAAGGATTTTCCAGTGAATCTTCCCCAAAGGTTTCTGCTAAATAGCATACTGAACCAAAACCCTAAAATCGTCAACATGGTGTGCATTTTTTTTATTTAAACCTTTGGTGTTCAGCCCCCTTAACTACTGTTACTTTACCATTATTCCTAAACCCCTAACAAAGAAATTCCCCAAATCATAGAAAAAATCCTGTGAAATTTCTGTCTCTAAAGCATGAGAACAACAGTTGCATAGCAGCAGTGATGCTAAATCTGCTGTATAAGGGATCACTGATTAACCTGGAAAAGTTTGGGGGTGATTTAATATATAGTACAGGTATAGGACCCATTATCCAGAATGCTCGGGACCAAGGGTATTCCGGATAAGGGGTCTTTCCGTAATTTGGATCTCAATACCTTAAGTCTACCAAAAAATCAATAAAACATTAATTAAACCCAATAGGATTGTTTTGCATCCAATAAGGATTAATTATATCTTAGTTGGAATCAATTACAAGGTTCTGTTTTATTTCTACATAGAAAAAGGAAATCAGTTTTAAAATTCTGAATTATTTGATTAAAATGGAGTCTATGGGAGACGGGCATTCCGTAATTCGGAGCTTTCTGGATAACGGGTTTCCGGATAAGGGGTCCGATACCTGTACAACATTTGGAACTGGTTTAGTAACCCACAGCAGTCAATCAGCTAATATTTACCAGTCACCTGGTTATTATGGGTAAACTACACCCAGGCTTCTGTTACTACCCTCTTTGCCTCACTGTATCCATCAAATCTTTAATGGAAATTTCATACAGTAGCGAGAGCTTTGTGTAACTCGGGCAGTTGATGCCCTGTGATGCCTTCCGATGCCTGATGCCATTTAATGCTGTTTTTTCTTATCCTAGTTATGGCTGTACAGTAGATTTAGATGTGGCATTATTCAAATTCCTCTCATGGCTGTATATTTCTGTTCTTTTTCTGTCTGGCAGTTGATTGTGTGGTGTTTTATTTTTTTGCAATTACATGGTAGATGACTGTTCCTTATTCCTCTAATAGGTTATCACTCAGTGTTTGAAGGAAATTGACAACAAATGACGATCCCGTTATTGCAGATGCTGCTCGGCTGTAGCTTGAGTGTGTATCTCTTTGCATTACTGGTGGTTTATTGGTACTGACACTGCTTATTGACATAGTAGCTGATCATTGGTTTGGGTTCTTCTCCTCTGGTAAGATACAGCCACGGAGGGCCCTAGTTCTTTAGTTTAGGAGATTGCTGTGTGCTAAGCGACTTTTACGCCGCCTTGGAAGGGTTGGGTGGCATCTTGTGGTGGGTCAGTGCTTTGCTTGTATGTAGTTGTAAAAGTGGGTGAAAGTTTTTTGTTATCAGGCAGTGAGTAACTGCTGCTATTCTCCTGGGGTTTGATGGTGATTGGCTGCTCCTTTCCAACTGATGAGGTTTAATGAGACCTTGATTTGTTCTTAAAGCTGATGGTGAATAGCTGTATTGTACCTTCTGTAGTAAGCACGGGCTTCTACTGCACACTTAATGATATGGGATTACTTGCAAGCTCAGTAGTAAGGTGGGGGCAGCAGGGAACCCAACAGACCAGCCCTTGGGAGGTATGTAAGGCTTAAGACCACAGCAACTTTGCAGTTGGTCAGCACTTACCAATCTTCATCTTTTTAAACCATACAGGCGCCTGTAACAATTTGTCCACTGATTCAACTGGCTTAAAGACCAATGACTGAAATCACAGCAGCATCCACGGTTCCAAATGTATTTATTGAAATACAGGTATCGGACCCCTTATCCGGAAACCCATTATCCAGAAAGCTCCAAATTACGGAAAGCTCGTCTCCCATAGACTCCATTATAATCAAATAATTCAGAATTGTAAAACTGATTTCCTTTTTCTATGTAGAAATAAAACGGTACCTTGGAATTGATTCCAACTAAGATATAAATAATCCTTATTGGATGCAAAACAATCCTATTGGGTTTTATTAATGTTTTATTGATTTTTTAGTAGACTTAAGGTGTTGAGATCCAAATTACGGAAAGACCCCTTATCCGGAATACCCTTGGTCCCGAGCATTCTGGATAATGGGTCCTATACCTGTACCATAAAGGCTTTTTAAATGTGGAACCTTGGATGGTTCTGTGACTTCAATCATGATGCTTAAGAACAAAGGGCAGACATCTTCAGAGAACTTTGGTCAGAAGGGGGTTCTATGCCTGGGCTTTTGTTTCAGCCAAGGGGGTATCCCAAGAGAACACTTCCCATTTGAGAGGGGATTGGTTTTTGTTAGTCTAAGTACAGGAAAGGTCTTCTTATTCAGATGAGCTCTCTGTGGTGGTAGTTAGAGAAGGTGTCATATACATCCTTTCACCCTGTCAGTGTAGTAGCAGTTCCAGGCATTTCCCCATGTGAGCTTTGCTGTTGACTAGAAAAATACCAGATTTAAGACAGGTTATTTAGAGTGAGTATTTCACAAGTACTTCACAGTGTAAAGCAGTTTTAACAGTGGAAGTCTCAACATATACAGTATTTCCTACATCTCCTGAGGTGAATCTGAATCGGTGTCATGTCAAATAAGCCAAGGGAGAGAAGGCATATTATTTTGTTCTCCTCTCCCTGGCCAGAAAAAGAAGTGATGATAGAGGGAACATACCTATGTACAGTATCTCTTGAGAAATGCCTACAATAGTGGATTAAATATTGACAATTGGTATTTGTGCAAGCAACAAGCAAGCCTCTGTTCTTCTGTTGTTTGCCCCAGCAGCTTTATCGAGATCTGATCAAGCTAGATATGGTCATCCTGCCAACATTCTTCCCTTTATGACCCCACCAATAGTCCTCCAAATCTATCACTGCTTATAATATTGATTTCATTACGTCTAGTTAAATCACAATCAAGGTGGGACAACAAGGGACACTGGTGTGTAGCATACCAATGGGAAATATGAACCATCATAGTGTTCAGCAGGTAAGTTCTGGACTATCGGGCATGGTGGAGAAATGTTAGGTCTCTTTGGGAGAATATATATCTGAATTTTTATGATACATCATTTAAGAGAAGCTTGGAGGGCACATCAGAGGCTTGGTAGAGAGAAGCAGGATTCGACTAGCACCGAATAGTCACTGCAGCTTGGATTCACCTGGGAAGATATAGCAGAAGAGTTTCAGGGCTGGCTAGGGTTATATACAGGAAAACTTTAATGGTGCACGTCACCTTATAATTTCAGTTCAAACGTACAAAAACAGTACATGATTAGTCTACATCTAATGCCTGTACTAACCTGATATGAGTAACGGTAGTATTCTTCTTCCCAAAGGGCCCACTTCTGCATGTTAACTGCTGGGTGTTTTTTCCGCTCAGGACTCCAAAGCCCTCATCTAACAGGCAATTTTTATATGATTGTCGCCTGAAATGTTGTACAAAATTAATCATCATGAATCTAACAAAAAGTAACCGTGTCTGCGCTTTCACGCACTGGGCATTGGGCGCCGTGCAGGTCATGCAGGTCAAACAATGCGGCCACTGCTTTAAAACTCAGTCAGCCCAAAAAAACTCCAGGTTTATTCTCTCAATATTAGTACGGCAATATGACTTTCCGCTTCTGCTGGTAATGTAAAATCTATAAATGGAAAATATAGAAGATGAATGGATATAAATAGATAAACGGAAGGTAATATGTTCTGAACAGCACAGGAAAATGTCATTTAAGGTTTGTCTTAACCCTACTGAAGCTTTTGGGTCAGCAATAGATAAAATTTGGTACTGTAGCCAATGTAATATAGTGTAAGTCATGAGAAATGATGGATAAGGAAAGGGAATTAGAGGGGCTATGGCATGTGGCACGCAGGTCGGCTCAGAAGTATATTTAAGACTTTATTTCTCTATATAAGAGAGTAAGGGAAGCTCTGTGTATACAGCTGAATACTGAGTTTTCAATTAAAAGAAAAAACATTTTAACCATTTCAAGTTCAAGCCAACGCCACTGGTAGAAACAGCAGATGTACCTTTCATCCCACCCCATGCTCACAAGTTAACACTCCCAAGCGAAATGGAGCAGAATTGCTGACAAAATCAGCAGCGGCAGATGCTGCCTCTAGATGCAATTACAATTGTAATTATTAGCCGGCCATACAATCTTGCCTTACTGTCTTGTTGTCATGGATGTTTTCTCTTCTTCTTTAAACCTACATTATCACACCGAAACAGAATAATAAGCTGCAGAAGGAAATAGGGCTGCGTACTGAAAGCGAATGTTTTTCCTTTGCTGAGCACAGGAACATCTAGGAGAGGGGCTCATTTATTGTGCTGTTCTTAGAAGAATCATATTGGGCAAATAAAGTGTCAGCAGAGACAATAACCCATGAACTGAATTGGCCTATATCCCTAGCACTACTTGCCAACCACTGTCTGGCTAAGGGGCTTGCAAGTCATAAACAGCAGTTTGCAGTTTAAGAAATTCTGTCATGAGAAAAAAACATTTTTTATTCAAAACACATTTAATAGTGCTGCTCAAGCACAATCCTGCATTGAAATTCGTTTTTTTTAAAGTGCAAACTGATTTTTTAAAACTTAATTTTAAAATTTCACATGGGGATAGCCATATCCTTCATTTCCCAGGGTGCCCACAGCCATGTGACTGATAAACTTCAGTCAAACTTTACTGCTGCACTGCAAGTTGAAGTGATATCCCCCCCCCTCCCAGCAGCCGATCAGCAGAACAATGGGAAGGGAGCCGCTCCCAGTAGGTATCAGAATAGCACTCAATAGTAAGAAATCTAAGTCCGGCTTGGGACTCCTCCAGTTACATTGGAGTAGGAGAAACAGTAGGTTACCTGAAAGCAGTTCTAATGTGTAGCGCTGGCTCCTTCTGAAAGCTCAGACTCAGGCACAATGCACTGGCATGGCGCCTACACACCAATATTACAGCTAAAATAAATACATTTGTTGGTTAAAGAATAACATTTTAAATGTTAGAGTGAATTAGTTGCTATGTAAACAGTGTAATTTAGTAATAAAAAGTACCATAAAAATCATGACAGTATCCCTATAAGCGTGCAAGCAAAGTCATCTGCAAACTGCCCTCAACTTCAGCAGTGCTGCCCCTCACTTTGCTGACTACTGCAGACATCAGGAGATTGTGTCAGAGTACATGCTAAATCAGTCTCTGT
This sequence comes from Xenopus tropicalis, assembly GCF_000004195.4. NCBI lineage: Eukaryota > Metazoa > Chordata > Amphibia > Anura > Pipidae > Xenopus > Xenopus tropicalis. The sequence continues at coordinate 31,355,211 of NC_030677.2, read as the reverse complement.
ATCTTTATATAAAATAGGGTCCTTGTGTAGATGTCTAGTCTGGGCCACTGATAGAATAACTACAACTGGAGCAATTCAAATGCCATGCATTTTATATCGCCATCTTGTGGTGTGTTATTTTATCTATTTTTATAGAGGGCTTTGGGTTCATTACTTGTTAAAAGTACTGTATATACCTTTGTAACTCACTCTTCTTCTTAAAGGGAAACTATACCCCCAGAATGAATACTTAACCATACACAATTCACCTAGGGCAAAGGTACCCCCCAGCTATATAGGTACTCAACAGCTGCCCCCTTAAGTTTGCCATTCTAGACACGTACACTCACATGTCTGTACAGAAAATACAGTCTGGCCCTGATAAGCATATGTACCTAACAACTAAGCTACTATATTCCTTTTACAGGGGTACATGACTGATTAACTATGGACCCTTCCCAAAGCAATTAGATAATAAGAGTTCCAACTATGCAGGAAGGGTAGAATAAATTTGCTCCTCTGAGCTTTTTTTGGCAACGTGCAGATTGTTTCCAGCAGGATTCACCTTGTCTTGTACAATTGCTTTGCAGAAGGAGACTCTGGTTCATTGATATTCCGGAAAATAGAAGTTCAGCAGGCAGATTTCACCTGCCTGAGGGAAGCATTATGTGTTAGCGTTCCGTCACTGCCAAAATGAGCGCTTTCTACTTCATCTGCTGCAGAGGGAAGAAAGTGATCAGAGACCATGCCAAGGCAGCTTCAGTTGTTCAGCCGGTGCATAACAAGATCGGTTCTTCTGCACTGAAATCCCTGTACGCTCGCCCCATGTCAGCGGGATGGCTGCCTCGACACTTTGTGCAAGTGCTTCATACTTATATATATCAGTCAGAGGCTTCCATAGAGCAACTGGAAAGCACAAGCAGGAGTGAATTGATGTTTATATTAAATCTCATTAAATTAGTTATCAAAGGGGTGCTGCGTGCAAATCAAAAATGTTCCCCTAACCACCCTTGTCCTTAGTGTCACATTGCTCTGATATGCTTCGGCATCACTTATGAACAGTCATTGCAAAGCTTGACCTAAATAATATCTAAACCTTCCTACATGCTTCAGTAGATCTGTGGGTGGATTGAAATTCAGATCCTGATTGTGCACTAGTGACAGTGCACCGACGGGCGTATTTATTAACATTGGAGACAAACATCACCGGTGACGTTGCCCCTAGCAACCAATCATATCTTTGCTTTTGTTCAAAATGACGGTTCAAATGTAATTCCTGATTTATTACCATGGGCAACATCACTGGTAATGTTTGTCTCTAGTGTTAATAAATACACCCCCAGGTGTTTCAGTGGAGCCCTCTTCAGGGTATGAGCATGATGACTGGCCAGAGAGTGACTGGCACTGAATTAATTCAACATAATTTAATGTAAGCCCTAGGCCACAGGGTATTGCAAGGGTTCCCTCAATCAATTTATAGTAGGAATATGGCTACCGTCTATAATACACAAGAGCCATGAGAATAGTGTAAATGATATCCTTATAAATGGTTCTTAGCGTTGTGCACAATTATTCAATTTGTCAAATGATTTATGGAAACATGACTATTATAAGAAACAATGTTATAAAATATGAGAATATTAGACCTCAGAGTCCAATGATTCATACAAAACATTTGGCCATTGACATTGTACTTTGATATTGTCATGGGACTCCTCAGTGAATTACAATAGCAGTATATATTACAAAAGGGGGTACATTATTTCCTATATAATATACAGAATAGGATCTATTATCTAGAAACTACTAAAAAATGTATCCTTGTTGTAGTTACACAGTACTTTAATAAATGAGCCCCATAAACTCTGGTTTTGCATAGAAGACTTTTGGGAGTGGAGTGAGGTAAGGGATTAAAGATATTCAGAGTTTATAATAGAAACACTGCTGGTGGCACTAACTTCACACTCCGAAATGATCCCACCTTGCTTTGCATTGGATTGCCATAATATTTATTATATACAAAAGACATTTATGTATGGCATCCAGTGTCAGAATGGGGTACCAAGGGGCCAAAGAGAGAACCTGGTGTCAAGGGCTTATCAACTAGCAAAGCCTGAAACATTTTCTTCAGATTACAGCAGAGATGGGAGGGAGAGAGAGGAGCAAACTGAGCAGGCTTGTGTCGTGCCCTGAAGGATTCTTCTGAGAGAAGGAAGTCTGACACAGAAGATCATATATACAGAATAGAAGGAAAAAAATATGGTGTTTCTTTACACTGAGGAGCGTTTCTGAGTCTTGTTCTCTACATAGACTTGTTTGGTAAAGCTTACTTAGTTTTTACCTTTCCTTCTCCTTTTAACCTCTGGCTAGTGCTCTTATTTCTTGTTATATTTTTTGAACAGAAAACTGGTTCTTTGTTACGGTCATTATAGGAAAAAGTGCTGGTTTACTATTCTGTGCATGTGTTGGTCCCATCAGTCGCTAGAGACCGCTAGTACTTTTCAGAAAATTGCAGTGCAGCAATGGAAGAAACTTTCTTTGTATCCCCACCGGCCAGTCCAACCCGCTGGAAACTCTACAGAAAACTTAATCGTGCTCAGATAATTTGCTTTTAATTCAAAATTCTACAAAACCGATAGTCTAAAAATAATAGCTAATTATAGCTTTAACCTACCAAACAACATAATCAGTTCACACACAAAGTTGCTTACCTGGTGAAAAGTACATTTGCCAATTGTGTAACTAGCGCCTGAAATTTGAATTGGTATTTAGCAATATCTTCTCAAAATTTTATCAGTTCACTTACTTTGCTGACTCAATTACCTTTACTGCAACAATTGTGTTTATCAGCGTATGGTTTAAATAGGTTGTGTTTTTTTGCTGCTCAGTTTAAATTCCAGTGGGTCTTATCAATATGTAATTCACTGGTCACGGCTATCTTTAAGCATTTGAAAAAGGAAAACACAATATAAAGAAACCTGCTTTTCAAAGAGTGCTCAGAAATTGTTTTTCTAGTAAAAAAAATCAGTATCAGTTTATTTTTGAAATTAGGGTTGTATATATATATAATGAGAGTTATTGTAGCTTTCTCAGTTCTTAAAAATAAATATATATGGATGGTTGTAGAAAAGTATTCAGAGCCTTGTCCTATTTTACTGAATAACAAATACTGCACTAAAATTTTGTTCTTTGGGATATTTCTATTTCAAAGCACTGAAGCTCAAAATGAGTTTTTTGATATGACATTGTTTAATAAAAGAACAAAATCTTACAAATATATATATATAATATGAAAAATGAAAAGTATTCAATCCCCCCACACCTTTAAGGGGAACACAGCACCGCACACAACAGAGAAGCCACTAATATACTTATAACTGTTAGTTATTCCTTCAAAAAGTACGAATAAATACACTTTTTATATGCTGAAATCCAGGCAGGGGAGGAGGAGCTAAAACATTGATGTTACAAATTGCAATAACTTCTCCCCAGATTACAGACAGCATGCAGGAACTACATAACCCACAATGCATTGAACTGTGATGTTCCTTTTCTTATTGACATCAGGTGTCCAGGGGATTGTGGGATATAGAGTGGCCACTGTTTCCTTTTTTATTTGAGTCTCAAAGTAGTCAGCCAGATCAGCAGGAGAACAGGGGGCCAGGCTTAGGGAACTGTTACATTAAACATCATGAAAAGGCTGCATATTTTTTAATTGATGTATACTGCAAAGCTGTTTGAAATTCAAAGCTTCAAGGAACAGTAACACCAAGAAAATGAAAATGTATCAAAGTAATTAAAGTATATTGTACTGCTGCCCTGCACTGGTAAAAGTTGCATTTTTGATACCCTACTGTGTAGCCATGGGGGCAGACATTCAAGCTAGAAAAAAGAAGAAAAGGCAGGTTAGATAACAGATATAATTCCATTGTAGTCTACAGAGCTTATCTGTTATCTGCTATGTAACTGTGCTTTTTCTCCTATTTTTCATAGAAGCTCTGCTCTAGCTGTCTGCTCCCATTTTTTCTCCAAATTTCCTCTCCTGGGCTCAGCTTAACTATTTCAGTGCTCAATCTAAGCAGGATTTCTTAATTAAATAAGTTCTGCCTCTGTAAGCCTGCATTTTTCATTGCATGAACTTTACCCTGAATAAGGGACTTTGTGCACATGTGCTGTTTACTGATGTAAATGTCACTGATGATGTCAGAGGGAACAGAGGGGATACATGCAGTACAAATGGTGCCGTTAGGGTGGGGGAGATGTGCCCAATGTAGGGTTCACATGCCCTTTATCTGTGAAAGTGAAAAAGAACTCATCAGAGGGAATTATTACAGCTCTCTGTTCACTTGTTTGGGATTTTTACGGGCCTATTTGGAAGTGGGGGTTTATTTTGAAACTGCAAATGTCTATTCAGTTATTAAGTGATTTAAATATAAAAAGCATGAACAAATTAAAACGTGCAACGAAAACTAAAAGAAAGTGAAAACCTCAGACTTTTGTTTTCATAGGAATAAATGAATAAAACAAACCAAAAACCTAAAAAAACCATGAATTAAATAGAGATTGTTGCAATTTGCCTAGGACAGCTCCTATTGGCTTCTACATGACCGTGACAGCTTTAAGATGGCGTATTTTTACATTTGCGGTTTCCGTGGTTATGATACATAATAAATGGCGAAAAACTAGTTTTTTTATTACAAAAATGTTAAAGAATCATGTTTTTAGCACAAAAAAACACAAATCGTGACCATTGGTATATCTGCCCTTTAGTAGTGTCTGTACAGTTGCTTTCGGTCATTGGTTACTTCAGTATCTGCTAAAGCCCTGATGAGTTGGGGTTCTTATTCATTTGGTCCCATTAGAATGATCAGCTGGCAGTTTGGCCAAGCGACACTGAATGGATGTGCCCATGTATGGGTCTGTGTCCCATCATTATATCTAGCCAGCAAACATGTTTCATTTGTTTTGCTTAGAATCTTTTTCTGCTTCACTTACTGGAAATTTCTTTTGACTGGTGATGGACACATCTTCAGAGCAGCCATATCCGGGGCCCTGCTTGTTGTTCTCCAAACACACACACTAAAGCAGCTAATAGTGTTGTTCTGCTAGTAGTACATAAAAGCCACAAATGAAATTGTATTCGAAATGGGAGATATTTCCATGTATTGTTTTGCTCTCTTGCAAAGTCCCCTAGAGAGGGTTTTATTTCTGATTATAAATCTGTACCAGTCATACAGAAAATGTCTCCTTTTGAAGTGTGATTGGTGACATTCCTGTACCATCAGAGAATGAATCTGTGTTTATTTATCCTTGCACTGCTTCCCTGTTTGCTTTGCACTTTCCATTATCCTTTAAGTGTCTCTGGAGAAAGGGGGAGCCATATTTGTCTGACAGGCAGCTCAATTCAGCTGGTTACTTCAAGTCTCTGGAATGCGTGTTTGTTGTATAGAGCTGTGGATTTAAATCCATTTAAAAACCTATTTGCTGTATTTTCCAGATTTTAGTTAGAATTATTTTTGTATTCATCCCAGGGTTATTGAAACAAAGTATGAAGTTATATGTACAATGACGCACGATGTGTGTAGAGCACTTTGTACCCCAAACATTAACTCATTGCCATCCATTTTATTACATGTAATGGGTCCATTTTTTGTCATATATGAGATCATTAAAGTCTATGGAGCCTTCTAGCAGACTGGGGACCATAAAAATCCCTTGGATGGCCACATCTGGCCCCCGGACCACCAGTTGTACAGCCCTGATCCAGCTAATCAAAATAATAGAGCTTAGTTTACTTTCATTTTAGTGGAGGCAAGTAAGTAAGGTCTTTGCTTTTAGTACAGGCACCCTGGGGCCCATTACATGTGGGTGGACTGCAACCCTCAGCATTTTACCAGATCTGTTGGGCATTTTTAGAGTTGTAGTTCAAATAGACTTAGAGGATTTATGTTGGCCCATGTGGTAATCTAGGGAAGATTATGAGTTGTCTATCTCTCCACAGAGATGGTTGTAACCAGAGGGGCTTATTTGTATGAGCGGCTTTGGGCGACAATGCCCTGCACCCCTGCATTAGGGAGAATTATTTCAGAGTATATTTCAAACCATATTATAACCTTTCATACCTTTTGGGGACAATCCAGACATTACATCTTCTGCAACAAAGAATAAGAATGTTGTTCATTGTTCATTAACAAAAGAAATCACACAAAAATACAACTGCAAAAAAAAATCTTCTCTTGTTTTTGGGGTCTGTGCTCAGTTATCATTTCTGGAGTCGTCGTGTGTTGGTCACATGTTTAGGGTTTTATATGCTGCTCCACTGCAGCCCATCATCTAATCCTCTTCATTTCTGAGGTGCTTTCACCGCCACCAGGTCTGGACATGGCTTCAAAATAGGTCCTGGCATTTCAAGTACACACAGGCCCAAAAAGTCCTCTGTAAGCTCATTAAATAGTGACTGTTTTTGTTTCTTTCAGCATCTCCTTTGGCATTTGCCAGAATCCACAGATTGCCAGTCCTGTCTAGACCCCCAAGCACCAAATATATATATAGGGCTTATAGTAAGAAAATGGATACCTGAGAAATGACTTCATAGAGGCTACTGGAACTAAAGGTTACAGAACAAATGCTTATTTTTATACTCTTCTTTTCGGGAATGTAAACTTTTTGGGGTGGAGACCTGGCCGCTGCTGTAAAACCAGGAGTACAGTGGATCCCATGGTGATCCTTACTGTTACTCACATTCTATATATTTATTCAAAACAGGTTATATTCCTCATGGCTTAGGGCAAGGGCACTTGGGGCAGATTGCTAGCCTGTGGATAAGTGCAGGCTGGCAAGCCGGCCCTACGCTAACGATTAAATCCACCCGGCTCCGGCACATGCAGCCGATATCTGCCAACAAATGCAAGATTTTTTAAGCATAGGGATAGATTGTCAGCCTGTGGTTATCCGTAGGCTGACAATCCACCCCGTGTGCCATTGTCATGGAAACTTAAAAAGATTTTACTAGTGGCCCCTTAAACTTCAACTTGTGCCAATCAGAGACATTCTGGATTTGGGTAGATGTGTCTTTTAGTTGCATAAACTATTCAGGCCTGGAATGTGGAATCATTTGGAATGTATAAGGGGCCACATACTCCCACTCTTTACAACAGTATGCAGTTCCTGAGGCTACTCTCCAGGAAGTGTTATAAGAGCAACATAATTATCAGCCTCACTGGCTTTGGTATCAATGCGTGAACAGAGAGGAGCAAACAGCTGTGCCCAGAATGAGAAACAGTAGGAAGTCAGAGCTATTATTTTGCCACCCTACAGTATTCCTATGTTGGGAGTCTACAGGCTTGACTGTGTGAGGCCACTTTACCTACTCAGAGTCCAATAAAAGCAATAACTGTTAAAGGGGAACTCCACCTCCTGAACTAAAATTTGTTGACGAGCCCAACACAACACAGAAACCCTTAATATACCTGTAATGGTATATCATTGTAATCTGTTTCTTCAAAAAGTAGGAATAAATACTATTTTATATGCTGATACCCTGCTGCAAAACAGCAGGGGAGGAGGGACTAAATATTGATATTCCAAATTGAAACAACTTCTCCATTGCTTACAGCAGTGATCCCCAACCAGTGGCTCGTGATCAGCATGTTGCCCCCCAACCCCTTGGATGTTGCTCCCAGTGCCCCCAAACCAGGAGCTTATTTTTTAATCTCTGGTAAGGAGACAAGTTTTAGTTCCAAAAACCAAGTATAATGCCAAACAGACCCTTCTGTAGGCTGCCAGTTCACATAGGGGCTATTAAGTAGCCAATTACAGCTCTTATTGGCACCTCCAGGAACTTTTTTTTTATGCTTGTGTTGCTCTTCAACACTTTTTCCATGTAAATGTGGCTCACGTGTATGAAAGGTTGGGGATCCCTGGCTTACAGACAGTGTGCAGGAACTACAAAACCCACAATGCATTGCACTGTGATGTTCCTTTGCTTATTAACATCACGTGTGCAGGGGATTGTGGGATTGGGAGGATGCAGGCTGAAGGCAGGCTGAGGACAGTCGACTGCCGTTACATTTTATTTGAGTCTTAGGCTGATGCCACACGCGGCGTAGGGCTGATTTTTTCGGCAAGCGGAAAAACGCTTGCCGAAAAATCAGCCCTACGCCTGCTACTTGTGCCTGCACCCGAATGAATGGGATACGCTCGGGTGCAGGCACATGTAGCCGATATACGCATGAAAGCGCGAGAGAATGCAAAGTCTCGCGTTTTCTTGCGTATATCGCGTATATTCGCTTGCCGAAAATTTCAGCCCTACGCCTCGTGTGGCATCAGCCTTAAAGTAGTCAGCTAGATCAGCAGGGGAACAGGGGGCCAGGCTTGGCTTAACCATGTTATTACATTTAAAATCATGAAAAGGCTGCAGATTTCTTAGTTGATGTATATCACAAAGTTGCTTGAAATTATATTCATTTTCAAAAAGCTTGTGTTTGGGTGGAGTTCCCCTTCAAAAGTCTCTCATATACAATATCAATACAGGTATAGGACCCGTTATCCAGAATGCTCGGGACCAAGGGTATTCCGGATAAGGGGTCTTTCTGTAATTTGGATCTTCATACCTTAAGTCTACTAAAAAAATCAATAAACCATTAATTAAACCCAGTACGATTGTTTTGCATCCAATAAGGATTATTTATATATTAGTTGGGGTCGTTTACTGTTTTATTATTACAAAGAAAAAGGAAATCAGTTTTAAAATTCTGAATTATTTGATTAAAATGGAGTCTATGGGAGACTTTCTGGATAATGGGTTTCCGGATAAGGGATCCCATACCTGTACAATTATTGTAGGATTGGGGCTCTGTTCACAGTCGGCTTTCTTGCATCTTGTTAAGATCTGATTCAGATCACACTTTGATTCCAATCGCATCTAACAAGTTACATGTGAAGTATTTTAATATTTGCCATTACTATAGATGTTAAATTATACAGAAAAGTCTATATTTTTGGGTAAAAATGCTCTTCTCTGGGAGCTAGAGAAGTCCAGAATAACCCTTTCGCACACCCATACCTCAAAGCACAGATTGCTGCCACTTTAAGTAGAATATGTCCCAACGAATACTTGAACACATCAAGGTCCCCCCTTCACTTTAAACTGAAATGTCCTTGAATTTGTACGGCAACCACGTGCCTCTCTTTAGTGCCAAACTGATTTCCAGGAGTTTTTGCTGAATTTGCTTAAAAACATGTAGGAAATAGAATCTGCAATGAACCAGGGAAAGCTGCATTCATTCTGATTAATGGCCAGGTGGCCATACTAATATCCCATTTGTTACAGTTGGCGGAAATGCCCAGATGCTGAATTCTAGAGACTACTTTTAGCAGAAAGCCTCGGCAGCTGGGATAAGGAACACAGAGGGCTAGATTTCCATCTTCCCAGATTCTGCATATTTACTGACCCCATGCTAACAACATCAGTGAAAATCTCAGCGCATTGGAGCTTGGATGCTTTTGTATGTCCCCATATAACTTCACCCTGTGCTGCCAGGCCAGCTGTTGGTGCTCATTTAAAGAACAGGCTGCCGCTGCTTTAAACTGCTGTGAATCCATCTTGCTTTCCTATACTCTGCGCCTGATAGATGGCTGTATTGCTAGCCTCTAGCCTGCTTTGGCAGTTTGTTTGGGGCTTAAGTAGACAATCGTATGAAGAAAGAAGCTGACCTGCCCCAAGAAAACCATTTACTCACAGAGGAGGTAGTTTAAAGAATAGTAACTAATACCACTGATTCAGGCGACTTCTACAAATCACTCGTTTAACCACAAAAATGTATTTACAGGGGAAATGCTTTAGAAATAAAAAGTCCGGGTCTGAAACCATTGGGCAAACAAACTATTTAATAATAATATTTATGTACAGTATATATGATTAAAGGAGAAATAAAGTGAAAGTCACTTGGGGGTGCCAAAATGTTAGGCACCCCCAAGTGACTTTAACCGCCTACCTTTTACCCCGGGCCGGTGCCCCTGTTTGCAGAAAACAGCACCAGCCCGGGGTACCTGCAGCGAGTGATTCCTCCTTCCTGCTTCCGTTGGCTGAAATGCCAGCGGTCGGCGCATGCGCGGTAGAGTGAAAAGCCAACTTTAATGTTTAAGTTCCACTATTCACTCTACTGCGCATGCGCGCGCAGCAAATCGCAAAGGAGGAAGCACATCGCTACAGGTACCCCGGGCTGGTGCTGTTTTCTCCTAACAGGGGCACCAGCCTGGGGTATGGGGTAAGCGGTTAAAGTCACTTGGGGGTGCCTAACATTTTGGCACCCCCAAGTGACTTTGCCTTTCCTTCTCCTTTAAAGTTCCCAGACAAGAAGATATACCATGTGCACTCCCAGGTCTTCATACTACAGGTATGGGATCCATTATCTGGAAACCATTATCCAGAAAGTTCAGATTTACAGAAAGGTCATCTTCTATAGACTCCATACTTTCTCTCGTAATAATAAAACAGTACCTTGTTCTTAATCCCAACTAAGATATAATTAAAGGAGAAGGAAAGGTAAAAACTAAGTAAGCTTTATCAGAAAGGTCTACGTAAATACAGCCAAAAGCACTCACAGAAACGCTGCAGAGTCCTTAGTGAAAAGAAACACCATATTTCTTTCCTTTTATTCTGTATACATGATCTTCTGTGTCAGACTTCCTTATCTCAGAAAAATCTTCAGGGCACGGCACAAGCCTGCTCAGATTGCTCCTCCCTCCCACTACTTTCTGCTCTCTTCCCCTCCCCTCTCTCACCCTCCCTTCTCTGTCCTCCCCCTCCCCTCTCTGCTGTAATCTGAGCTACCGGCAGCCAGAGCTGCTGCACGTTACTGAGACCAAGCTAAAATGGCAGCTGCTATCTAATAAACTGAGGGAGCTTCAATGGCTGTTTACTCATGTATAGTAAAGCATTGTGCAGAATAAATATAGCATTCTAGTTTGCACTATTGCAACAAATCTGTTGGCAATAAAATGCCAAAATGTCTTTCCTTCTCCTTTAATCCTTAATGGAGGCTAAATAATCCTACTGGGTTTAATTAATGCTTAAATGATTTTTCAGTAGATTTAAGGTATAAAGATACAAATTACGGAAAGATCCCTTATTCCAAAATCCCCAGGCTCCGAGCATTCTGGATAAGTCCAATACCTGCATATGCTTGGCGCTCAGTTTCCACGAGACCAAGGCTACTGGCTAGCTCCTCTAGCTAGCCCAAATTTTAGCAAGAATTTTAGGAAGATATCCAAGTTTCTTCAAGTTTTCCATTTTTATGGAATACTCTTAAGGCTGAAGTTCAACCATTTGTAGATTTTACATATCTGTATATTGTTCGGTGGATACATTTTTATACCAGCTGTTTGTGGTTGCTCTGAAACCTTGGGAGCTTTTCCCACTGATGCATGACAATCTACTAACAGAAGCCTGTGCTGTAAGATATCTTTAGAATTATGGGGGCACAATGATTCTCTGCAACTCCCTAGATTTTTCTAGGTGCCATTCGCTTTCACTTGCTTCCTCCTCCTTTATTACAACAGATGTTGCTGCATCAGGACCAAATTAAAACACTATGATTGTCAAGTGCCGTTGCCGTGGCAAAAATCTTATCCCATATAATGGCAGAAAAATAACTACTTTGAATGCAGCATTGTCTTATTTGTACTCTTTGCCTTTCTCCACACGCTATATAAAATAATGTTATCTTGCCCCTCATTGCAACACTTATTTCTACCCACTGCCGTTTTCCAATTCTATCCTGTCTGATGTTGTCTCTTGTGGCCTTTCTCTGTCACAGCTTGACCGAGGATTAAGTGGAACAAAAATGGAAGCTGTTTTCGTACTCCTGTTTGAATTTAGTGTTTTATATTGCATAAAAATAGCTTTAAAGGAGAAGGAAAGTCATTTTGGCATGTTACTGCCAATAGATTTGCCACATTAGTGCCACCTAGAACAATATATTTATTCTGCAGAAACCATTACCATACCTGAGTAAACAGCTTTAGAAGCTTTCTCTGTTTGCTTAAGATAGCAGCTGCCATTTTAGGTAGCTTCCTTCCTGCAGTCTCTAGCTGTTATAGCTCAGATCACACATTCCTAAGGGAGGGGGAGGGAGTTCTTAGCATTCTGGTGGGAGGGGGGAGCAGGAGAGGGAAGGGAGGAGCAGAGAGGGGAGAGAGGAGAGACTCTGGCCCTGGGAATTAAGGCCTGTTTCTGAGACAAGAAATCCTGTGTTTCTTTTGATAGAGGACTTAGTTTATACCTTTCCTTCTCCTTTATTGCTCAAAGGACAAGATGCAGCAATCTCTTATATTGTATTAATTCTGCTAAATCTGTCGTCTTTATCAGTATCTGTCGTAAGTAAAGGGACTGACCCTTCATATTGTATTTGCCATTTGTATCTATATCTTGGAAATATTAAGGGAATGGATGTAAAATTATTTTACTTTTTCCCTAAAGTTTTTACAAAGACAATATTCTTATCTCAGGCTGCCCCGCAGCAACTTGTTTTGTCACTCATAGCCTCCCTCTTTTGTAACATGAATCTAAATATTTTATCAGTGTGGGTGTGGCCTTTTGGCACAGTGGGAGTGGTTTGACACAATATGGTCAGTTGAAAGTAGTCATACTTGCTGGAAAGACTTCTACATATATTTTTTGTCTGTACCTATGCCTGTACAGTAGGAAAACATAGGTATTCCTCTATTCTAAGCACAGTTCAGCAGGGAGATGTATTGTCTCTTTATCTGTGAAATGTTGTTATTTTGTAAAGGTGATTTTATACTGTTGTGTACAAAGGGCAAAACAAAGGCATTATTAAGCAAAGCTGGTAAATTAAATTTTCAGGTTTGTGGGTCTATATGAAAAGCTGCCAAAAATGACTAAATCCTCTTTTACTTCAGCGGCTCCGCTGCCTAAATTTAGTTTAGACCATTAACATCAGATTTTGGTTAAACTATTGATGATTCTTTAAAGAGGCTCGGAAATGCTGCAAAATAAGTCACTTTGGAATCAATAAGCTGCACTTTGGAAACCCGTTACGGGCAGGAATACATTGTCTTGTATTATTAATTAGAATTAAGCTAGAGCTTGTGTGGGAAATGTCTAAATGAAGGGAATAAAGCTTGTAAAATATGCAGAATATTCAGACAGCAAAATCATGCCACATGTTCTGGAGCTTCGATGGGCCAATTACTGCCCTAAAGATAATGTTAAAGGGATTTTGTCTTCATTTTTATGGTATAGTTACTGTATGTTGGGTTGAAAAACACAACATACTGTTCTTCGACTTCAGCTTATTCTTCCGCTTTTTCTTCATCTTCTTATTCTTAGCGCCCCCTATTTTCTAAACGCTACTCCTCCTACAGTTTTAGGGGTACATCACCCAAACTCCCCACACTTTTTCGCCCTCTAGCGGAGCAGGTTGCTTGTGCTTTTCTAAGTGATCCCGCCCCCGTCTTTTTGTGGCGCCGCTCCGAACCCCCCAATTTTCCCATTGACTTTGACAGGAAAGATTTTCAAACTGCTGCCGCTCTTACAGCTTTGAAGCTACACCCCCCAAACTTGAATAACATAATCATGGGGTCACCCTGAATGAAACAGCGACATTTGTTGGTTGACCAAAGTGGGAGGGGCCAACAACAGCAAATCAAATTTCACAAATTTACTTTAATGGGGAAATTGAAACTGCTGCCAATCTTACAGCTTTGAGACTACACTCCCCAAACTTGAATCACACCATCATGGGCTCAGCCTGAATAAAAATATGATGATTGTTGGATGCACAAAAATGGGCGGAGTTGTGAACAGCCAATCAGATTTTACCAATTGAAAATTCAAATTGCTGCCATTCTCACAGTAATAACGCCAAACCCAAACCCCAAACTTTGCAGAGTTAGACACCAGGTAACTGTGGTTCAATGTTAGAAAAAGTGGGCAGAACCACCAACAGCCAATCAGATGTTACCTTTTGATTTTTAGTGGAGGGTATTAAACCTGCTGCCATTCTCACAGTAATAACGCCAGGGGTCCCCAAACTTTGCAGCGCTAGTCACTGGATATTTGCGGTTCAAAGTTAGAAAAAGTGGGCGGAGCCACCAGCAGCTAATAACATTTCACCTATTTACTTTCAATGGTGAAATCTAAAATGCTGAAAGTCCCACAATTTTTACGCCTGAGTTAGTCACTGGGGGACTGCAGTTCAAAAATAGGAAAAGTGGGTTGGGCCACTAACAGCCAATTAAATTTCATCCATTGAATTTCATTGGTTTAATTATAAAATGCTGTCATTCTCACACTATTTATGCAGTTTGTCACTGGGTGACTTTGACTAAAGGTTAGAAAAAGGGGCACACCTACCAATCACAATTCACCTATTGATTTTTTTTGGGTTAAATTTAAACTGCTGCCATTCTTTAACTATTGATCCTAGGGTCCCTAAACTTTGCAGTTAGTCACTGAGTAACTGCAGTTCCAGGTTAGAAAAAGTGGATGGAGCCACCAACCGCCAATCAGATGTCACTGATTGACATTTTAAATTGTCAAGAAGGAAAGGCAAATAAAGAGTTAATCTCAAGCTGCAGGCATACCTTCCGTTCTCTTAATAGTGCCCTTAAGTCTCCCCATATTTCTCCCATTCAGATGATCAGAAGCCTCATAGGAATAAAAAATGATGAGCTGTGTAAAAAAAATTCCCATAATGCCTCGCTCCTGCACCAAGACCCAGACCAGTATACATGCTCAGTTTGTAAGACTATGAGGAAGCTTCCTGCTGATTGGCTAAGATCCACATTCCTAAGAGGGGGGAGGGAGTTCTTAGCATTCTTTACAGAGGGGGAGCAGGAGAGGGGAGAGAGCTGTGTGCCTCTGGCAGAAGAAAACAAACAGACAAGAAATCCTGTGTTTCTTTTGAAAGAGAACTCAGTGCAGCAAAGTGCTTATGGCTGTATTTACATAGACCTTTCTGATAAAGCTTACTTAGTATTTACCTTTCCTTCTTCTTTAAAACCAGGGTCCCTAAACTTTGCACAGTGGTTTTTACTATATAAGTGTGGTCCAAGGTTAGAAAAACTGGGTGGAGCCAACAGCCAATCAGATTTCATTCAGTGACTTTGCGTTTTTCAAACCAACAGGAAGTTTGTTCCCAAACTTCCCTTTCTAGTTTTTATTTCTATATTGCACTGTTCACAGTGCAAATAATTCACTCTACCATTTATAATGTTATTTTTGAACACATTTTTTTAGTTGTAATATTGGTGTGTAGGCGTCATCTAGGCATTGTCCCTGAGTCTGAGCTTTCAGATAACCTGTTGTTTTTCCTTCACCATTTAAATGGAGGAGTTATGAGCTGGACTTGGATTTGTATTATTGAGTGCTATTCTGATAACTACCACTAGGTGAGGAACATGGGAGCATTTTTAGCTGATCAGCTGTTGAGGGAGGGAAAGGAAGGGATGATATCACTCCTACTTGCAGCACAGCAGTCAAGTGTGACTTAAGTTTATTACCGTATTTTTCGGACCATAAGACGCACCGGACCATAAGACGCACCAGTTTTTAGAGAAGGGAAATGAAGAAAAAAAGATTCTGAAACAAATACTGTCCTAAAATATTTTATGTGCATTAAAAGCGAAGCTGTACCAGCAGCACCCAACATATTGCCCCCCACCTGTACCAGCAGCACCCAACATATTGCCCCCCACCTGTACCAGCAGCACCCAACATATTGCCCCCATCTGTACCAGCATATAGCCTACAGATATACTTTAAGAAAATGTTTTTACTTGCCCGTGTGGTCTCCGTGCAGGGCCCTCCTCTATTCACCGGCGCTTAGCTCTGGCGCTGTGCGCATGCACAATGACGCGCATGCGTATGGGCATGCGCGTCATTGTGCATGCGCACAGCGCCACAGCTAAGCGCCGGTGAATAGAGGAGGGCCCTGCACGGAGACCACACGGGCAAGTAAAAACATTTTTTTAAAGTATATTCGGACCATAAGACGCAGGGACTTTTTCCCCCCACTTCTGGGGGAAAAAAAGTGCGTCTTATGGTCCGAAAAATACGGTAGATCACAAGTCCCATGGCTGTGGGCACCTGTGAAACTATGAACATGTCTAGCCATCATATTTTAAAATTAAATATAACCAAAATCTGTTTGCTCTTTTGAAAAATGGATTACAATGCAGGATTCTGTTGGAGGAGCTCTATTAACTGATGCATTTTGAAAAAAAATATATTTTCTTCTGACAGAATCCCTTTAAACTGAAAACATCTGTTTAATGTAAAAGCAGACACACTTTACTGCAGTTGATTTGTCTTTTTTATTCTTAACATTGTCATTTCTGTTATAGAAAATTGGATCCTTTTGTAGAACTACTTCAGTCATGTGTCTGTCCCCTTTGCAGAAAGGGCATGTTATATTGTTTACCCATTGTTATATATATATATATATACTCAATCCAATTAATTATGCACACTCCTATATCCTTTCAGTTCATTTATTGTTACATTACAAAATTTAAAAACATCATGATGGTGGTGATGTTTTTAAATTTTGTAATGTAACAATAAATGAACTGAAAAGATATAAGAGTGCACATTATTAATTGGATTGAATACAAGTTACAACCATGTGCAGCACCCTGCAACAGTGTATAGAGGAGAGCGAGTAATGGGAGTGCGGACCAAGCGGTCTAATATATATATATATATATATATAGGTAAACACCAAACAGATAGGCACTCACGAAAAAAGAGAGATCCATCGCCTGGGTACAGTCCAAAAAATAGAGGCATAGATATTCATGTAAAGTCGAACCGCTTCACACAGGACTTATAATAAACAAAAAATTTTATTGAAGCAAATAACAAAGACTGACGTTTCAGCTGGAATACCAGCCTTTCTCAAAGTCAATATTTTGACTTAACACTAAATAGACAAGAGTAGGACACAATAGCTTCGAAATCCAGACAAAAGTCAGAGCTGAAATGTGGTCTTCTGATACCTGCCATTTCCATTCCATTCATTGTATTGCCAGATACCCAGGGGAACACCTTGTACTTTTACTTGTAGCAGCCTGGCTTATAGGCTGAACCCTTTTTTCCTTCTTTGGCCTTTTATTTGACATTTAAACTGTGTGTTTTATATTTAACATGGGTCATGCTAAGTCTCAGTAAAGGGTGGAAATCTTCAAGCCCATTGGTAATTCTCTAAATACTTCACTGATGCATTGTGTGCTGTTCTTTTGGTATATAATTCCCTGGCCATCTGACTCTTACCTTGCCAACGGAGGGTTATCAGACTGTAGTTTTGTAAGATTTCCAGATGTCTGTATTGTATACCATTTGGTTGGGTTCACTTCTCTCAGTAGAAGGCTACTGTGCTAAGGTTATGACATAAAATTCATATTATTTTCCCCCAGAATGGCCCAACATCCACTCTTCACTCTGTCCACATTTGGTGACTATACAGTTTTTATGGATAACTTTCCACAGGAGATTATGACTTGTGTCACTTATGAGATCTCAGTCTTTTTCATTAAATATTGGCAAACTAGCCAGGTTGTCACACTGAGTGGTAAGCTACTTGTGATTCATACATAATTGGCCAATCACAATTAAGCTGACAGTATACCGCCAGTCTACAATGAAACAGGCAATAAATCTGCCAACCTTTTCAGTTCCCTACCTGCCATAAGTCTACCACTTACTGCAACTGACATGGCAACCAAGGCCCCATGAAAAATGTGTTATTTTTGTCATAGGACTTCTCAATCAGCCTGGAGTTACAGGACAAATATGGCAGCATATTCAGCTAAGATTCATGTTTTCAGCTAAGCAAGTATATACTGTAAGGTCTTTTGTATGGAATTTCCTTTCCTTTGACTCTTTCATTTTTCTTTAAAAATAAGACAACATAGGGACCATACAAAGCTGCGAGGTTTTTTTTCTGCAAGTTTCTCAGTATTTGCTAAAAGTAGGCCATGCTGTTTAGTACAGTCTAAAGTATTTGGGGCATAACATTCTATCACCAGACTGCTACCGTCTGCATTTTACTTTATTAATCGCTTTATAGATAGTGAGATGGAACATTCCAATAGATGTTTGACAGAAAGCGATTAATATAAATACATCAGGCAATACAGTGGAGGGCAGGTACAGTGTTTTGGAAGGAGATTAATGACATACAGAAAGGACCCTTTTCTCCTTTGCTTTCTTTTCTCACTCTTTAGGACATTTATGCAGGAAATACAGAAGTAACAGAAATGCAGAGTCATATAAAAGTTCAGTGTTGTTTGGCCATTTCAACAGTTTGATTTTTTTAAATGAATGTTAAGAGATCGTTTGTTTTGGTACCATCATGTACTTGATGCAGAACTCATCCATTGGGTGTATTTAGCTATGGTGGCAAGTCAGAGTCAGACAGGGCTGGCGGGATACCAGGTAATACCCGGTGGGCCCCGCCGACCCAGACCCTATGCACGCTGGTGCTCCCCCACTCGCCTCCCTCCCCCAATTGCTCCTAGGTAAGTATCATATATGCATGCTTGGGTGTGTTTGCGGGCAGTGGGGCCCCTGGGGTGGCAACCCCAGTGGACCCCCTACACCCCAGTTCAACCCTGTGGGAAGTAGTCATTTCTGAACTAAAGGGGAGCTAAACTGAGCCAGGTATAGTAGATACTTGGCCCCCTTCACCCCACAGCATGGCTAATGACTGAAGCTGCAATAACAACCCCTAGGGCTCACATGTAATGCAAAGTTCATCATAGAACCACATGGTTTTGGTACTTTTCGTAGGTCAATAAGTTGTGTTGACCACCAATTAATGACCAGACGGAATCATAAAATGTCACTAACTGGTAATCAACACAACATATTGGCTGTGTACAGGACAAAAACAAAAGGACAAAAAGGGCCTCCCCTGGGGCACTGCCTAATGCCTTTTGGGTGAAATCCTATTGGCCATGAACTACATTGGTCCCTGGTTTTAGTTCTCATCTAATGAGTCTGAATAGGCCCCTAATGTGATCTGATTGTTGCATTTAATTCAAAAAGTTCCAATCATCCTGGGTATATAAATTAGGCAAAGAGTTTCCCAGTTTGGCCATAAACATGTATCACCACATTAAGATTTGCAGATTGGCTACTGCCTCTTTAGTGCCTGAACTGCAAATTTGGTAGAACTGATGGGACTATGGTAGCCAACTTTCCAACTTAGCTTCGCAACAGCCGCCCAGAGCACACTGAGCATGTGCAGTGTCGCAGACATTTTCCAAGATGGGGAGCTCCTGTGATAAGTTCAAATGCCTGGATCATTGCTGCTATTGAGATGCTGAACCTTTGGGCTGGTACCGTAAGTACAGTATATAAAATATGGCATTTTTATCCATTTTCTTTTTAGAGTTTAGTTTGGCAATGAGAATTTTTTTATATTTACCATAGTCATCCTCAGCTGTTTGTTCACTTTATAAAGGAAATATGAATGTTGCCTTTGTATATCTTCTATTTATTTCCCCACACAGTAAACTGCAATTACAGGGCTTATGTTTGTATATTCTGTCTCTGTATATTTACATTTAATGTTGCCATATTGCTTGCCTGGGTATTTTATGGCAATTTTCATTTGCAGCATATATATAAAGTGGTATTATTTGTATTAATAATGCATTTCAGCTGCATAACATAAAAACATAGACAGCAGCACCGGCCATGCATAAATAACACTGAAACATAGAATTCACATCCTGCCTGTGCTTTGTCTTATTTGATCATGGCGTAAGTAAAATAAAGTGGTAATCGTCAGTCAGGTCCCAGCGGAGAGTCTCGGCACTGCAAAGCTATAACATCTTCTAATACATTGGGCAGAGTCATCTGTATGCAGAAAGGGAGGCTTGTCGGAGATGCTGAATTACTGCGAATGCACATTTAGGGAGCAAGCTAACACAATTTGGGTTTCCATCAGGTTTCGTTATGCGCCGATCCTTCAAGCATATCTATGTTACATACTGGCCGCAGATACTTGTATATGTATATATTTGAAAGTATTGATAAATAAAGTAAAGAATAGCAGGAGTATGCTTACCAGGTTCTGAAAGGGAAATCAGGGGATGGATAAAAATATTTCTGTGGCAGACCACACCCTTTTACCACACCCCTTTAAACCACACCCTCATATAGACATGGGCATCCATTTGTACTTTGTATTCCCACCCACATCATCCTCTGTAGTGGGATTAAAGGAGGAGGAAAGGTGTGATTGTACCTTTCCGTCTCCTTTAAAGGAAACCACTATATTGTGAGACTTACTTTCCGTGCAGCTTAATTCTGCCCCCAAAATGACCACAAGATGCAAGTAATCTGGGAAGAGTACTGAAGGTGGGGTTGCCACTTGGGCTGCAGGGGCGGGCCCTAGGCAATTCGGTCGGCCACCTCGCCCCTGCACCTTTCCCCCTTCGCGTTTTAGCATGCATGCGCACTTGGGGGGGGGGCTGCGGAAGCTACGCGATACTTCATTGCTCCCACTGTGTAATGACAAGAGGTGGGGGCAATGAAAGAGGAGCTAGGGGTAGGCAGGAGAGGCTCCTGTCTGTCGCCCCCGAGTTGTTGCGCCCTAGGCAGCTGCCTCTTCTGCCTACCCCTAGTTCCGGCCCTGTTGGGCTGTCTAGTAAAAAACTGCCTGTCTGGGTTTCAGTACTCTGAATCCTGAACAAAACTTTGTTACTGGGCCTTTTGTAATTTACCAACCCCTACCCACCATCTTTTCTAATTGCTCCCCCTCCTTCTATCATCATCCTGGCCTTCATTTATTAAAGAAACAATAACACTGGTAAAATGGGTCTATTGGCTTCAGAAGGACTAATGTAGTTTATATAAATAAGCTGCTGTGTAGCCATGGGGGCAGCCATTCAAGCTGGAAAAAGGAGAAAAGGCACAGGTTACATAGCAGATAACAGATATGCTCTGTAGAATACTATGGTGTCTTACAGAGCATCTGTTATGCGCTAGTTAACCTATGCAGTTTAGCCATGTTTTAGTTTGAATAGCTACTCCCATAGCTACACCACAGTGTGTTTATATAAACTATAATACTGTTTCTAAAGCAAACACTCAACTTTTACCAGTGCAGGGTAGCAGTACATTATAATTTAATTACTTTGATACACTTTCATATTTTGGTATTACTGTTCCTTTAAGAACACTCAACAAACTAAGAATTCTCATATACCAACAATCACCAGCAGAGTTGCCATAAAAATCAGTAAGTAAATCTGCCCATTTATATAAATGGGCAAACAAGACAACAGAAGGTAGTACATAGTAGGGGCATATTTATTAAAGAGTGTAAGCCAGCATCACCGGTGATGTTGCCCATAGCAACCAGATCAGATCTTTTGGTTTTCTTTTGTCCGCTCAGTTCTAACTGCTGATTGTTGCTATGGGTTGTTGCTACTGGTGATTGATGTTGGCTTACACACTGTAATAAACATGTCCCTAAAACAGGAGAGCAAATATGGAGTATAGCAAATAAGTAGGCAATACCCTAGGGCTGTGGTTTCCAATCTGTGGGGCTTGCTCCCCTAGCAGGGCTCAGAGCCTTGGTTGGGGGACCCAGACATAAGGCCAGACAGGGACAGATTTGGGGGAATCCCTAATTGCTATTCTATATAGTCTTAGAAGCCCATGTTGGCAGCCCATTAAAGAGGAAGGAATTAGGTAATTGTAATCACTGGGTAGGTGCCAAATGTTAGGCACCCCCCCTAACTGTGTCAGCCTGGGCGATCCTCTTCTTCCTACTTCTTCTTGCTTCAGTACCCCCAGGCTGATGCATACGTGGTACAGTATGTATGTATGTACCATATATACTCGAGTATAAGCCGATCCGAATATAAGCCGAGGTACCTCATTTTACCTAAGAAAACTGGAAAAACGTATCGACTCGAGTACAAACCTAGGGTGGGAAATGCAGCAGCTACTGCTAAGTTTTAATAATCAAAATAAATACTAATAAAATTACATTAATTGAGGCATCAGTGGGGTATGTGTTTTTCAATATTTATTTCAAAGAAAAACAGTAAACTAGCTTTGTAAGCGGAGAAGAGGGTCAACAAAAACAACAGGCACTGGAGGGTCTGGTTGCAGGTGGCCTAATTTGCACACAAAGGAGAGAGGGTGCTAGTCTGGAGGGACCCATGGCACCCGACTCGAGTATAAGCCAAGGGTGACTTTTTCAGCACATTTTGGGTGCTGAAAAACTAGGCTTATACTCGAGTATATACAGTATGTATAACTTTATTTATAAAGTGCTACTTGTGTACACAGCGCTGTACAGTAGAATAGATTAATACAAACAGGGGGCTATTAAAATAATAATAGATAAATACAAATTATAACAATAAATACAAATAAATACAAGATACAGTTGCAATATGTTAAGAATCAGAGCGACAAGAGGTATCCTGCCCCATAGAGCTTACAGTCTAGATGGGAGGGTAACTTACAGACACGAATAGGAGAATATAAGTGCTGTAGGTTACTGTGGGCGTCACTGCAATATAAGTCCAATATAAGAGTATAAAGGAATAGACAGTATGAGGGTAAAGAAAGGGGAATATATGATGAAGGTTAAATAAATTAAGTGGTGACAGTTGCTAGTTAAATATAAAACATAACATAAAGTATGATTATTATGACAATAATAAATTGAAAACACATAATGATAACATCAAGACAGTGGGAATAAGGGGGTCTGCTAAAACATCTATATATTTCAGGAGACCCCTCAAGCATTGTAATTGGCTTCTTTTATTTTTGCTGTTTTACAGTGCCTCCTATCATCTGCTTGTTCAATAGGCAATTAAAATGGAGCGTTGCTCTAGGAAAGTAAATTACCTAAAGGGCCATTGATGGCTTATTAAACAGTGATAGCATTAATGTAAAACACTAGCATTTAATCCATGCTGTAAGGATCCCCACAACAAAGCCAGCCTAGCTTCTAAAAATACCTGCCAAGGTCTGGACAGGAATTACAAATTTACCGTCAATGTAGTTGCTCGTAAATTTGTAATATCCTTAAATTTAGGCTCTGGTCTGCCCCCCTAAGCCCTTGACACGCCCTGATCCCACCGCTTCCCTTTCTCGATCTTCTCTCGACCCACTCTCTAGCTCTCTCTTACAGATGAGGGTTAATAGGCTATTTGTCCTGTAGGAACAAGGAATTATATTTCTAGGCAACTAGAGTAGAAGCAACTCATTTCTCTGTGTGACATCTCCCTATGGGAACTTAATTACAGGGCTGGGATATGCTCATATGCAAACACAAGTAATTCACCTTATAATTCAATCTTATTATTCAATCTTATTATGTTGTATAGAGAGATTTTCAAAGAAATTAAAAAAATTTGGCATTTTTTCTGTTTTAATGTTTTGTGATTTTTTTTGCTTATCTATTCTGGTTCTCGTTGAAGTGCCACAAGCATATCCAGGTCTGGCATGGAATGTACCTTGTTGCACAGCACGTGGGGGGGTTCGCACAACACCTTAGTAGAAAAGGTATACTGGCACACATAGCCTGTGTAAAGTTTGTCATGAACTCATTGTGTGTGTTCAGGGGTTTTGTCCAATGTTCACAGGCTCCTCTTCAGGTTTACCTGTATGATATTTTATTTGAATTTTTGATACAGGTATGGGAAACCCGTTCTCCAGAAAGTACAGAATTACGGAAAGGCCATCTCCCATAGACTCCATTATAAGCAAATAATTCTAATTTTTAAAGATGATTTCCTTTTTCTCTGTAATAATAAAACAGTACCTGTACTTGATCCCAACTAAGATATAATTACCCCTTATTGGGGGCAGAACAGCCCTATTGGGTTTATATAATGGTTAAATAATTCCCTTTTGTCTGTAATAATAAAACAGTACCTGTACTTGATCCCAACTAAGATATAATTAATCCTTATTGGGGCAGAACAGCCCTATTGGGTTTATTTAATGGTTAAATGATTCCCTTTTCTCTGTAATAATAAAACAGTACCTGTACTTGATCCCAACTAAGATATTATTACCCCTTATTGGGGGCAGAACAGTCCTATTGGGTTTATTTCATGGTTAAATGATTCCCTTTTCTCTGTAATAATAAAACAGTACCTGTACTTGATCCCAACTAAGATATAATTACCCCTTATTGGGGGCAGAACAGTCCTATTGGGTTTATTTCATGGTTAAATGATTCCCTTTTCTCTGTAATAATAAAACAGTACCTGTACTTGATCCCAACTAAGATATAATTACCCCTTATTGGGGCAGAACAACCCTATTGGGTTTATTTAATGGTTAAATGATTCCCTTTTCTCTGTAATAATAAAACAGTACCTGTACTTGATCCCAACTAAGATATAATTACCCCTTATTGGGGGCAGAACAACCCTATTGGGTTTATTTAATGGTTAAATGATTCCTTTTTCTCTGTAATAATAAAACAGTACCTGTACTTGATTCCAACTAAGATATAATTAATCCTTATTGTGGCAGAACAGTCCTATTGGGTTTATTAAATAAAAAAAATATTTTTTGCAGTTATGGAGATCCAAATGACAGAATTATCCCTTATCTGGAAAACCCCAGGTCCTGAGCATTTTGGATAACAGGTCCCATACCTGTACTTACCTTTCTATAACAGCCTAAAAACATCCCCCTAAACACAGGCCCTTGGTGCCCATATAGAAATGACAGCCAATTACTCTGCCTTTAATCCTTCTGAGGGCCACATGCAAAGTAGCTGACATATATTTTATTTCAGTACACTAATGCATTTATGGATTAAAAAAAACAACATATCCCAAAAGTAGAAAGCAATTTGTAGAATAAAAGAGTAGCCTATCGATTTTGTTGCTTTTTTTCCTCCGATCCCCATTGCATTATCAATGTTACTTATTTGTATCCCGTGAAACTGTGACGCCTCGTGCATTTTTTGTTTATATATTTAATGAAGGCAGCAGAAAAACACAAGGGGGAACAATTTACTTTTATATTCAAGTGGACAAGCTTTAAAACACCCTCCTAAGCATTACTTTACTGTGGAACGTTAAACAGATAATGGATGTAACGAGTGTCTCATTTAAAGGTGGTAATTTGCTGTCTTTAGAATGTTTGGCTTCCTTTTAATCACAGCCTTCTCTTTTCAATTTAGCCTCTTGTGATGGGCAGATAAGTCTAAAGGGAAACTAGCATTGATTTAGAAAAAAAAAATCCCAATTACCTTTAAACACAGGCTTTATTCTTGCAGTATAGCATTGGATTTTTATGGAAGAGCAAGTTTCCGTGGCAGTATCTTCTCAGCGCTTTGTCCTTTATGCCAGTTGATTAATTAAGGTTCAGGATAATGCAGGAGCGCTGTGGGCCAGACATACTGTCATACCAATGACATACCAGTTATTCCTATGCAGTACATGCAGCATATTCTTTAAGATTCTGTTTTATGATTGTAAAGCAGTGATCCCCAACCAGCAGCTCATGAGCACCATGTTGCTCACCACCCCCTTGGATGTTGCTCCCAGTGGCCTCAAAGTAGGTGCCATTTTTACAATTATGGCTTGGGGACAAGCAGGGCTGTGGAGTCGGAGTCGAGGAGTCGGAGTTGGAGGCAATTTTGGGTACCTGGAGTGGGAGTCGGAGTCGGCAAAAAATGAACCGACTCCGACTCCTACTAAATTTAAATGGGAATAAAAAAAACAAATAAAGCAAGTTTAAATGTCCCAATTCACAAACAGTCATAATTAATGACTTCTCTGCTATAAGAATAAAGCCCAATGCACGTAGTGCATAAACGAACACGTTGAATGACCATGAAGCATGCTTTTCATTGACTGTATGAATGTATAAAATACATTAGCATATTAAAAACAGAGGAGTCGGAGTCGGAAGTATCAGAAACTGAGGAGTCGGAGTCAGAGAATTTATCTACCGACTCCACAGCCCTGGGGACAAGTTTTGGGAGCACAGAGGCACAGTTTTACTCCAAGCAGAGCCTCCTGCAGTCTAGCAGTCCCCACGGGGCTACCAAATAGCCAATCACAGCCCTTATTTGGCATCGCCAAAGAACTGTTTAATGCTTGTGTGGCTCCCCAACACTTTTTACATCTGCTAGTGGCTCACAAGTAAAAAAACTTGGGGATCCCTGTTGTAAGGTGTTTGGTATCAGGTTTGGTGTCCACTAATGCCTTTTATCAGATTAAAGGCTTACCCAGTTTATTGTGATCAAGTAGCTTAAAGGACAAGGAAAGGTTAATATAAATTAGAAGTAAGTCTAAAGGCATTCTTTTTAAGTACTTACTGCATATCTAAATTCCCAGATCCCTGCTTGCTTCTCTGAGATATGGTGCTGGCAGCCTACAGCAGTGTGAAGCCTACAGTGACATCACTGAAATCTCTCTCCCCTTCCTGTAGGTGCCAGCGGCAGCCTTCCTATTCTCTGAGCATGTGTGTAACTTGATCCTGTCTCCTGTTCTGAGCTACACATGCCCACCAGCCAATCAGAAGCGGATCTGGCAGAGGGGAGGGGGGGAGGGAATGAAACACATGTGCAGTATGAAGCAAGGAGGGAAAGGAAGGGAGAATACCTTTTTAGAGATGGCTGCCTGTTCTAGAAAATGTGAAGTAAGTGTGACTGAGTAAATATTTGATTAGGTGAGCCAAAAGTGTGGCGTTTTTACTAAACAATAGGAGGACTATTGGGCAGTATGCTTTTTACATTTTAACTTGCATTCTCCTTTAAAGCTGCCCATACATGGAGACATCCTATTTATTTAGCATCTTTGCAGCATTTGGCCGGACAAGTTGTGGACCATATCAGTCTTATGTGACTGTTTGGCACTTAATCAGTGTTTGCATCACAGTGGCAATCAAATGCAGACTTATTAGATAAGGCCAACACCCAAAGTCTGATATGGTCCTTGTCCAAGTATTTCCAGCCTTCCTGATCAATAACAGAGTGAGCCATGTTTAGATATTGACTTCAAAGGTCATTGTTCTGGCTCCATACAGAGTACAATACAAAGTTGACTTGGACAGGAGGCTAAGATGGCAGCCAATATTGGCTGGGAACCACTGGATATGATGCTTTCTAGAAATAATACTGACATTTTTGAAAGTGTGCATGTCACAGGTAAAGGTGCATAGTTTTTTTTTAATTTCCTGGTGTTACTTGATCTTTTAAAGAAAAAAAAAAAAAATAGAATAAAGCAGGGAGGTCCCAGCTACCACTCGTGACTACAGCGTCCACCAGCGAAATCCCTGCTAACTTTTGCCGTACAAAGTATGATGGGTTGCATATAATTGTGCATATAGTATTACAATGTAGCAATTAAATAAAATGTAATGTGTCTGGGCAAGTTAGGTTGCTGTTCCTATCATTCCTGTGTTCAGTAGCCTTTTACAATTTTATATTTGAGCTATTAAGTAAACTAAACCCTATTGACTTTTATTTTATTTTTCAGTAAATGTTTAGGAAAACATATTGGCAGATGTTATTCCTGCAGCTAAGCTTATTTAGGTGCATAGTTCTCTCTGTGTAATATGAGTGGGAGTAGCCATTATTGTCCTCAATTGAGTAGCCAGTTTAAACTTTATCCATAATCTCTAGTCAAACTGTGACCTCCAGTGACTAAATTGTCATAAAGAATGATAGATGGTCTTCTTCTCTCCACAATACATTTACTTTAGAATGGAGAATTTCATTAACATGGTCATAACCTTTTGTAATTCAGCAAGAAAATCTATATAAAGAAGTAATTGTTTTCAAAGTTCATATCTGTGTAATGCTTTGTAGATATCAAATGATGTTGGGGGTGGGAGGTGGCACTGGGCAGGTGTTTTTAGAGATCTTTTAAACTAAAAAACAAACAGTTAATAGGAATAGCAAGATAGATATGGAAAGTGACATAGAGAGATGTGCAGAGATATAGATAGGGAGATAGAGAGACAAGCAGAGATATCAGACTTAGACAACTAGACATTTAGTCAGACAGGCAGATAGATAGACAAGCCTAAAACCTTTATTAGAAATGTATTTTTAAAAATGGTGCATTATTGATGCTTACATTTGCCAGGATTGTTTACAAGTCCAGAATTTATCACAAAAATGTCTGTTACCATCCTAGAAAGAGTACTATTTACTATATAACAAGCAAAGAAAGCAAAATCAAATACAACTATTAACTTCCTCCAGGCAGTAAATGACAAAGAGTTGGCACAAACCCTATCTAAGCATGTAAGACCATGTAGCTATTCCTGTACTACTCATGTGCCTTCAGCCATTCCTCTGCTTGCCGTGCTAAATTCAAGTAACACTTACGATGAGGAGTTAAGAAAGTTGTCCTCACCCTTTACTGATATAGGGGTTCCTCTGGTTGCCGGCCTCGTTTGATATCTTCTAGACCTTTAAAGGTTTTGCAATGAGGAGCAACTTGATTCTGGTGACATTTGAAATCACGTGAGCGCATGTTTATGGTGTCAGTGAGAGCGTTCATGACATTTCCATATTAGGTAGGGCCTGATAGGAGATTTCAGCCCCCAGTGTCACTTGAACGCCAACCTTTGCGAGACCTAAATAGCTGTTGTTTTCGCAACACTCATAAATAAAACTAAATTATGAAGAGATGGATTTCACCGGATAGCAAATCAGTGTGTCATCGTGCAGTCCTAAATTACACTCAACCAGAAGGTTAGATATCCATCAAGATGAAAAACTTTACCCCCCTCAAGTCCTTTATTACTTTGTTACTCTTGTGGATTATGCAGTTGTTATCATACTCCAATATATATAAACTGGAAATGATGGACCTTATCTAGTATTTGAAGCAAACCCATTATTATCTCAGTATAGGTTATGAGTATCATACAAACTGACTAATTGTGACCTGGTGAAACAGTTTACATATATCAGTGATCCCCAACCAGTGGCTCAAGGGCAACATGTTGCTCCCCAACCCCTTGGGTGTTGCTCTCAGTGCCCCCAAACCAGGTAGTTATTTTTGAATTCCTGACTTGGGGGCAAGTTTTGGTTGAATAAAAACAAGATTTCCTACCAAATAAACCCTCCTGTAAGCTGATAGTGTGCATAGAGGCCCCTAATAGCCAATCTTAGCCCTTATTTGGCTCCTCCATGAACTTTTATGGTGCTTGTGTTGCTCTCCAAGTCTTTTTACATTTGATTGTGGCTCACGAGTAAGAAAGGTTGGGGATCCCTGACATATATTATAACTCAAAATATCCATCTGTGCAGTATCTGTGCTGCTTGTCTTGGATTGACTGCCTAAGAATAAATACCAGTATAGACTGTCTGACATGGTGGCCACCCACAAAGCAACTTTCGTGGGCACATGATGGCAGGCAACTAGTTTACACCAACCATTAGAACAGTCACTTTGAGCTTTGACCAAACCCGAGTCAGCTCTTAACAGTCTTAAGCAGAGCCAGAGACACAACGCCATGGCAAGGGTCCAACTATCCAGCTGTGCCAACACCACACCCAAGAGGACGTCTCTTCCACAGAAGCAAATTTATGCAGCTTTGGTCAATAACAATGTGTAGTAACAGGAGGCCGTTTAATGCTTGACACTAGTCTGTCCTCAAAGGAATCCATTGAAAAATAGGCCAAGGCTGGAATTGTGTGTATATGTGATTTATTGCATGTCATATTAATAAATCAGTAAACGTGTCCACAATTTGTTGCTTTACTGGTACCTTATAAATATTTAGACATTTTATTAGTAATAAATGTTATAACATATTTTAAAGTGCACTCCACCTTTAAAGACAATTCTTCATTTTTTGCTTTTTGTGTGTATTTTTTTTTTTTTTAAATATTTTTGTGTTTGTTCTGCCATTTACCCCCAGGCAACAGTCTGGTAATGAGAATGGAGAAACTTAAAAGAAAGGTGAGCAGTAAAAAAATAAGAATAACAATAAAATTGAAGCCTCACAGTCATTCTATTTATTGGTGGATGGGGTCACTGACCCTGACAGCCAGATGGCGTTTTTTTATTTGCAGACTGGAAAAAAACAACATAGGAAATAAATAAAGAAGACAAGTTGAAAGGTTCCTGGGTTTATGTCTATCTATAATATTCTAAAAGTCAATTAAAAAATGTAAGACCCTTTCATAAGTATGTGAAAATATTAAAGATCATAGACACCTTGGTGAGTCGTTTATGACTCCATATTGTATGAGATTTCATAAATGAGTCCCTCATTGCTGAATGTTTTTGGCATTGTCAAGCATTAGTCACAACCTACAGGTTCATAGTTCCCATTACTTCTTCATCAGAGTTCTCTTTCTCTCTGTCTCTCTCTTTGCCATAGCCTTTTCATCTGCTCTTTATTTTCCCTTTCCATCTTTACTTCTCACTGTTTTATTATTTGTGCCCTTGTCCTATTGGTCTAAGGCTGCTTTTCCTTCCTTAGCATATTTTTTCTCTCTTCCAAAATGTTTCCCTTCCACTTTCCTACCATTCTTTATAAATTGGTCTCCGTTCCTTCCTCATTTAGGTCCCATTCTATGTCTGGGAGGCATTTCTCCCTCTGGACTGCTGCATTTTATCTTTAATTTATCCTTTCAATCTGTGCATGTATTCTTATGGGAGCAATGATTATACAAAGTGCCTCAGTATCTATAAAAGGTTTAAATATTCATAGATGCACAAGAGGGCACCATTGAGTGGAGTACTATGCACACAGGCTGCATTATAAAATCGTTATCACATTTATATCACCAGCCTGGGTACATCAACCAGGCTTTATATATACAAAAAAATCTTACGATGGCAATTTTCTTCAAAAATAGAGATTGTAAAATGATACTAGTGGCACCAGTAAATGGCCTCATTTGTAGGAATTCAAATTTAAACCACAAGTATTGCAAAGAAAAAAGCACTGTGGTCTTAATCTGTAATTAGTTTTAGTCTGTCATGATAGAACTCACCCAGCAGCAATTGCAAGTTCCATTATTGCCTCTAGTGAGTGGCATGAACATTAATTGTTAACCTTTTGGCTACAACAATTAATTACAAGGAATACGCTGATCACAGGAAGACTAGGAATGGAAAATGTTATTTTTATATGAGATGTAGGGTTGGCAAAATGTTGGGCAGGGGAATGAAGGGGTCATAACTGTGTGTGGCACGGTGGATTTTCTATTGATTTTATAATGATTTACAATATATACATCTGCTTTGACATATGAATCAAGTCCAGTAAAAGCAGCAGATTTTGGGATGGCTATTGTCCAATGTTCAAGGTACAATGTCTTTGTCAATTAATACAAATTATTAATATTAATAAAGGTTCACCCCCTTTATTACACTGTGTTAAAAATGTGGATATAACATTTTAACAAATATGTTTTACCATAAACAATGACCATGTATTAGAGATCCTCTGTATACTACAAAGTAAAACCATGTAAAACCCTTTAAACTGTCGTAGATGTATTGTTAAAAAACGATTTGCCCTTTGCATTTACTTTGAGGTTCTCTTCTGTATATATTTATTATTGGCTTTACTGTCTCCTTGGTTCTCACTGAATATTCTTTTAAATTAAGATGGAGCAGACTTTATTTATAGAACACCTTTTTCTTTGGAAGTGAATGCTGGGGTACGTTGCGCCTTTTGTACTATGCATGCCATATGCTCCAGCTGTAGTTCTGTATATAGCTATAGCTTTAGAAGACATGCAGAAAATCAATATGATTTACTCAACAAGCAGTATATCTTTCCTGGGCTTATAAAACACAGCTACTGTTTTACTGACCTCTCGCCCTTTTTTTTTTAATTTTCACTTACTTTGCATTTTCTGTTGACAAAATCAGCTAGAAGTGTGCATAAGGATCTTCTCTTCTGGCCATGATGCATGGCAAGGGGACCTTTCCTGGTATGACTTTTCAGATGTTGCTTTTCTGAATTTTTGGCCATAATGCTTTGGCCAGTGATTGAATCACGTGAGGAACCAGCACTAAGCAATCAACAGTGGATTATGTCCATAGAGTTCCTCAACTTGTGAAATGTTTCACCTAGCCTAGTCAATAGCTAAATGAGTCCAGACAAAAATCAGTCAGGAGAGCATTTGCTCTGTTCCTATAGATACGATGTTCGAGAGCTAATTCCGTTAATACAGGCCGAATAGGCATCCAATATCTGTTCATGTATCGGCCCCCTTTAGTCATCAAACATGCCCTCTAACAATCTTGTCCTAATCCCAAATATGGGTCCTTTTCTGAAAGTACCAAATGCTATTAAACTCTGTCCTAGATTTTAATTAACTGACATGGAGACAGATTGATAACACGTAGAAATCGGATTAGGTATACTTGTTTGGTGAGTGAGCCTTCAGTTTGGACACATATATGGCCTATGGGTCAGTGATCACATCAGAACAGGGTTCCGTGCAGACCAGCTGTGAGAGGACTGCTGAAACTGCCCTTAGCTTTCCAGTTTTTCAATGAGATTTTGAAACCTGCCTGACGTGCAAGTCACCGGCCAGATATTAGTCAGAAAGGTGGGATTCGGTCTCACACATGGGCCAATAAACTTCCAACTTAGAAGGGGCTGAGTGGACATCTAATATTGGCCAGAGTATAAGCCAGTTTAAGGCTAGGGCCGGACATTTTTTTGATGTTATAGTATAGTATATAGTAGAGTAACATATGTGGCTATTAACATAAAACTGAAGGTTTTTTTCAACATTATTTTGTTCTTCATAATGCCTTCATCTAGGCTTACATAAGCTTGCCTTTTTATGTTACAGGTACTCCTTGATCAAGCAGTTCTGCATGATACTGGTGTGGAGATTGCTCAGAGCCAACAGGAGGAATACCATTATAAGAGTTAATCTTAAACTGAATAAAATCAATTAAACAAATCTGATTTCAGGTATTTTATGTTTATCTTCTTCCGTACAGTTGTTGTCTCATGTAATCTCCCCTTAGGGCTATATCACACATGCCACTTTTTTCCCACTGGCAGGAAAAAGACCAATAGTGCACCAAACTGACCTGTGTGTGTAATCAGTAATAATATGGATGAAATACACCTGTCTGGGCACACACAGTGTGAAATTCAACCCAAAAATGCAAAGAAGTGAAGTGGTTTCAGGTTAAACTCCACAATGTGTACATGGTGTAGTATTAGTGTTTCTTTCTGCTGGGGAACATATGTGACATAGCTTCAGCTGGACAGAGATACACTCAAGAGGCCACTTCCATCCTATTTTCTTGTGGCCATATTTATAATTGGCAGTCAGTGCTCATCCCTCATCAATAGATGAGTTTTAGGTGCTCTTGAGAAACCCTATGTCTAAATTTATTCACGTGCATTAGTCCCACCTGCAATCCAACTGATGTAAAGGGATTATAAATTGGTAATCAAGCTATTAAAACAACACATTATCTTTGGAAAGTGCTAGCATTGGATTGTGATAATGACTGATAATAGCATCTCTGTACTTATATTGCGTACACCCAGCATTATTGCTTTGCCTAACTAGGCATCGATGGGAGAGCTGATGTAGGGAAAAACATAGGACCACCTGAAAAGTAATTATGTTAATCTGTCTCCGTGCTTATCTTCTGTGAAACACTTGTCGGAAGTCTCTACAATAAATGTTCCATTTGTTTTATCAAATCAGTATTGTTTTTTTGCCATGTATCACTGATGCCATGATGAGGCATAGGATTAAATAGGCTATAAAGGTGGCCATACACGCACCGATATTATCATACGAAACCTCGTTTCGTACGATAATCGGTGCGTGTATGGCATGTCGGCGAGTCGACCGATATCGCAGGAAGCTGCTGATATCGGACGACTCGCCGATCGGACCAGTTTGAAAATTTTGATCGGGCGCCATAGAAGGCGCCTGACCAAAATTCTCCCTTCAGAGCTGAATCGGCAGAAGGAGGTAGAAATCCTATTGTTTCTACCTCCTTACCTGCCGATTCAGCCCTGAATGTTGTGTGGCGGATCTTACGATGTGTGTGTGGCGGATCTTACGATGCTTCGTGCGACCGATAATTTCGTGCGACCAATAATTGATATCACTCTACCAATAATATTGGATTCTGTGAATGGGACATTTCTGAGAAGTAAGAACCTTGCATCAGGTGGCATTTTCCTGGGGACAGCAAAAATCTACCAGGTTCCTCTGGAGTAAGAATAATTTTGAGTGTTACATTTGTCTTGTATTTATTGTAGTAGATGAGTCTGAGCAGTGGGAAATGCAAGCTATGCCCTACATCATTGGTACCCAACCAGTGGTTCCTGAGCAACATGTTGCTCTCCAACCCCTTGGATGTTGCTCCCAGTGGCCTTGAAACAGGTGCTTATTTTTAAATTCTTGGTTTGGAAGCAAGATTGCATAAAAAATGAGTTTATTGACAAACAGAGCTTCCAGTAGGCTGCCAGTTAATATAGGGGCCACTAGATAGCCAATAACAGCCCTTATTTGGCACCCCAGAAACATTTCTTATGCTTGTGTTCCTCCCCAACTCTTTTTAAATTTGGATCATAATCATATATAAAAAAGGTTGTGGATCCCTGCCCTACATCCTGCTATATGTTTCTGTTTGCCTAAGGCAAAATTTATGGCAGATAACCCTCTCCTTATAAATAGCTAATATTTTTCTTTGAAACTCTTTCCAACTAAATGGCAATTACAGTTTTAAAAAGCAACTTGTAAAGCAACCGAAAGCATTGTAGTGATGTTTTTGTCTTGTGAGTGTTTCACAGCTGGGAGACTTTGATATAGGTCCTACAAAACCCTAAGCTGTACTGAAAGAGAATAAAGAATGCTATTAGGAACTCACATGATAAGTATCAGCCGCAGCATTCTTACATTTGCATGAGGTAACCCAATCCATATTTAATTAAATAAGATTTATGCATGCGCTGCAAGGATTAAATAAAATAAGAGTAATGAAGAACCAGAACAAAAAGCAGCGGGCCTTTGTGATAAAGTTGCATTAAAGCCTGAGTAGCCATAGGTCACTCCTGTGTAGTTTTGGCACTGCTTAGTGCGCCATGATACGTGAACTGGGGAAAGGACTAATAAAGATATTAAAGGGCAGCCATGGGTTAGAATGCTCCTGGTCACAGCCACCATTTGTGTTCATCATCTGAGAAGAGGGGCCTTATTCTAAGACACCAAAATAAATCCTATGTATTTTTTTAGGGGGTAGGTAATTACATTTTTTGATTTAGTTTTTGTAGGACCTATTGATTTAGGAACCTATGTTTTTGCAACTTGCTGGACTTCTCTTGCCCTTCACTTACCCCTAACTAAAAACCACAACACTATAGTGGTTTACGATCAACATGTTTCTCTCATCAAACCCTTGGATATTGTTACCAGTGGCCTCAAAGCAGGTGCTTATTTTTGAATTCCCGGCTTGAAGGCAAGCTTTAGTTGCATCAAAAACCATGTGTACTCCCAAACAGGGCCTTCAGCAAGATTACAGTCCACATAGGTGCTACAAGTAGCCA
This sequence comes from Xenopus tropicalis, assembly GCF_000004195.4. Classification (NCBI taxonomy): domain Eukaryota; kingdom Metazoa; phylum Chordata; class Amphibia; order Anura; family Pipidae; genus Xenopus; species Xenopus tropicalis. The sequence continues at coordinate 31,319,681 of NC_030677.2, read as the reverse complement.
ATCACAGCCCATATTTGGAACCCCCCTTTTGAATGCTTGTGTTGCTCTCCAACTTTAATTACATTTGAATATAGCTCAAAGGTAAAAAAACGTTGGGGACAGCTGCCTTATAGGAACCAAACATACAGTTTTATTAATAAGTATCAAGTTCTGTTAGCCATCAGAATTAGGATTAGGAGTTAGATAGATTCCAGTTTTAGGGGGAGATTTATCAAAACTTCTTCATTTTTGCATGCTGACTTTTTCTTGTAAGAAATGCCATAG